>NC_135234.1:402101203-403435203 GCF_051348905.1 Ranitomeya variabilis
CTGCTCACGTTACTTCACTACAGAGCTGTGTGTTATTACAAAGTGCCCAGAGTAGAACAGACATAAGAGTAATTACATACACTTCCTTAGCTTTCATCTCACACACCCAGTGTTTAGGTTTTAATTTCCATGGTTAGCCTGAACGCCTCTGTGAGATGGTTACAGTTCCATGTTTGTTCATATTTTTATAACTTTCGCTAAAGTATTCTGATTGATAAGTTAAGCTTTGCTGCTCTTCTTGTAGTCATCACCTTTCTTTTGTAAAGAAATTATTCTTTTCTTTCAGCTCTTGTGACATTTCTCTTCCATGTGGTGCCATTGCTGACAGTTTCAAATGGGAAGGGGTTTTCTTAGGTAAAGCCCTTTTATAGTCAACTGGGTACTGGACACTTGTTATAGAATAATTAGTCTTACCTGTGCTTGAATTTTGCTATTCAGGAATGTGAGAAACAGGTTGTAGTTTGTAGTATACAGGAAGAAAAAGATTTTTCCACCATCAGAAGCAAAACAGTAACAATTCAGTGACATGACAAGAATCTGCATAACTAATCATATTCTAAATAGCTGCAAGTCAAATTTATGTATGAGGTAGCCAAGATGATTGCCTATAAAATGATGGTAGTCTCACATTTGAAGCAGTAGCGGATGTTGAGATATGGAGACTGAAAGTCAAAAGTTCAAAACATTGTTACCCTTTTACTCGGCTGTGTACGTTCCTACAATTAGTTTTGGGTGATTTTCTTACTGTGTGTATTTTCGAAAAAATGCAAGTAAACTACCGGTATTTAACTTCATGGATGCGGAAATGGTGCAGAAAATCTGCAATATCAAGAACTCCCCAAAAGCTCATTGTGGAAACAAAGCCCAATACTTTAATTGGTGGGTGTACTTATTGTTTCAACATGGTCCTGAATGAATTTGTTAGGAAAATAACAAATCTTGTTTGCTAACATTTGTGGGAGTATTTTGTAATATTGTATCCCATAGGAAATGTTGATTCTGAAACTTAAGGTTCTCTGAAAAATCTGTTGGGGGTGTACTCATTTATGCTGAGCACTGTATATACAGTCACGGATGGAAGTGTTGGCACCATTGAAATTGTTAAAAAAAAAATATTTCTCCCAGAAAATTATTGCAATGTTTTATCCTTCTGTATTATTTCAAAACACTCTTTTTGGGTGATTCCTTTGTATCTCCGTTCATACTGCACCCACACACACAAATGATACACTTGAAATTTGAAAGGTAAAGAGTGTGCAAAGTAATCACCAAAGCAATATATATAGTGGGGTTTTGCATTGTGAGAAAGGAATGACTTATATTGACCCTAGCAGTGGTGCTGGGGCATCCAAGCAACGGCAAGCTGGAGAGGTATATCAGATTCAGAAGTTGCCCTGGTGGCTATAGGAATCTAGTTACACCCCTGCCATAGAGTCCTAAATTCAGTAGTAATGGTATGTTATTGTTAGTGCTCTATAAATAAAGATTATTATTAATTTATAGTGATTTCTGTTTCCTGTTCCTTTTATGTTTCTAACTGACTTTTAGTAGAACATTTATTAATTTTAAGCACTGGGTGCCCGATAATTCATAGCTGAAAAATCCGCAGTGCCTCCATTCTGAGAGCATGATAAAATATAGGTGAATATTATGCAGAGACTATTATCTGGCACAAATTGAAAAGAAACATTCACAGATCATTCACTTTTGATTCTTGATTGAATTTTTGATTCATTTGCAGGCATTGCTGGAGTGCATTAGTAAGGCAGTCAATAGCTGATAATAAGGAAATGTCAGCACAGAAAGAAAGTGATGCCAATGATACTTATTGTACTTTTGTTCTTCCCTGCAGATCAACATTAAATATTAATTCAATACATTAGCAGGCGATGCATGATCTCTCACAGTTCTAGCTGGTAGGATTTCCGCTAGAGTCACACTTTTGTTTGCCATGTACCGATGCAGTAGAGATTAATTATAGCATGGAACATGGTGAAATCTAGACCTGGTCTTCATTTCTAAATGTAGAAAATAAAACTGAATGCTTTTCACTATAAACTGTGATGCCAAGAATGTCCAATTATATATTATTTAGGCTAATTGGGAAGATTAAAAACTAGACCATTCTTCAACTGACTTATGCGGGATATGGTCAAATAGACAATTATTATCGTCCGTGGCTGTGCACATTCAATTGCAATATGTTATATGTTGGATTCCGTTGTTTACCGTATTTTTCGGACTATAAGACGCACTTTTTTCCCTCCAAATTTGGGAGGAAAGTGTGGGTGCGTCTTATAGTACGGATATAGCATGTGGGGAGGGGGGCAGCAGCGAGTGGGATCGCAATGATATCCCACTTTAGGATGTCCCCGCTGACCGGAATCAGCTGCTGGGGAAAGCACATGGCCCCGCTGATTAAGTGCAGTGAATATTTATTAGCGGCTCCCCGCCCACCGATCAGCTGAGCGGTGAGCCGGGAGCAGCAAATGAATGCTGCACTTAAGCAGGGACACACAGTTTCCCCAGCACTGATTCCGGGGAGAATCTGTGTGTCCGGGGGAGGAGGAGGCAGCAGCAGGGGCCAGGAGATCGCTGTCTACCTGCCTGTGCTGGACGCTGAGCTGTCTGGTGCACAGGGAGGACCTGTGTGATGTCAGAAGTGGGCGGGCTGGAGCATCACATGGCAGCTCAGAGCCCTCCCTCTTCTGACATCATCACAGGTCCTTCAGACTCCCACCTAGAATCTGCAGCTTCCTCTTATGTCCTGCGCTGTGGAAAGGCAACAACAACAGGGAGGGCTCTGTGTGTGTGCAGCCATGGGATGCTCCAGCTTTTACCTCACCACAGTGTGGCTGGCTGCCACAATTAAGAGGTCAGTCTTTACAAAACACAATAAAGCACTCTGCCACTCCTTTGGTGAACTATAACTCCCAGCATGTCATAGGATCTGCAGGACATGCTGGGAGTTATAGTTCTCCCATGGGATTTTAAAGCAGCACTCCAGTGTTATTTTGCAGTGCTGGAGTGGTGCTTTCACTATAAGCCCTGTGCACCCATTCTTAGGGCTCATTTCCACATGCGAGGCACACGTCCGTATCTCGCATGTGGAAACCAAGATGTGGAGCCGGCACTCCAGAGCGGAGCGTGCGGCCGCATAGGAACACATGGAGCTGCACAGCTCTGCTCCAAAGTGCCGGCGCCAGAGCTTGGTTTCCACATGCGAGATACGGACGTGTGCCTCGCATGTGGAAATGAGCCCTTATACTCACCCTCCAGCGTCTTCATATCGTACTTCACAGACACCACACTGGTCCTGCAGCTTCCAACATAATAACATACTATTATATATAATAACACCACATATAATAGTATGTTATTTATGTTATTAAATATTTTACCACATTTTTTTTGCTTCAAATATTTTTTTCCCTATTTTCCACCTCTAAAACCTGGGTGCGCCTTATAGTCCGGTGCGTCTTATAGTCCAAAAAATACGGTACTTTATATTATGTGGACTTACAGTGTCCATACACCTTAGATAGCGGTCTATTTCTCCCATGCCCCACACTTGACAAGGCTCGTTAAAGGGTCGACATTGACTGTTAGGATTGCTACTTTCAGTAGGTGGCACTAGAGTTCTAGTCCTCTTCCTCTCTGAAGAGACAATTTGCATATTTCCCAGAGGAGCATTGTGGCTTTAAGTCTCCTCACCTTGACATGCTTATCATGTCACTCTCTCTGCAAGGAGAATCGATACTTCTTGGATCTCGGTCAGACGCCTCTCAATCAGCCAAACCAGATCTCCATTTTGCACTGACGAGGGGCAGTACCCCGAAACACAGTGTCTGCAAATTGAGATTCTGGTTTGGCTATTATCCTAAGTCATGTGACAAGGCTCGTTAAAGGGTCGACATTGACTGTTAGGATTGCTACTTCCAATAGGTGGCACTAGAGTTCTAGTCCTCTTCCTCTATGAAAAGACAATTTCCACACTTGTAAACATTTATGCATGGCTGAGCGTGCATGTGTTTTGAATGGGAGAAGGGTGTAAGCCACTACGTCTGGCAGCAGCTTACCTCTTGAGTGAACAAAGGGATTGGTCGTTGAATTTCTACTGATCCTAGAATGATCCTTCTTTTCCCCGACTTCGTCTGTCGGGATAAAGACTACAGACCCCAGTTGTGCTCAAAAGCTTACATACCTCGGCAGAATTTTTGCTTTCTTGGCCTTTTTTCAGAGAATATGAATGATAGTAAAAGAAAAGAGTCTTTGTTCCAGCTCCTTCAAGGTAAAAGAATTTTCTTCTTTAAATTTATTTAATTGCTTCTGCGATCGAAACGCGTTGCATTTTTAGTTATTAAGTTATTAAGGTTGAAGGAAGACTTTAAATCCATCTAGTTCAACCCATAGCCTAACCTAACATGCCCTAACATGTCGATCCAGAGGAAGGCAAAAAAAACCCCATGTGGCAAAGAGTAAGCTCCACACTGGGGAAAAACATTCCTTCCCGACTCCACATACAGCAATCAGACTAGTTCCCTGGATCAATACCCTAACAAGGAATCTAGTATATCCCAGTGTGCACTATAGTGCAGTCTTGGAGCTCATTATGTTTTAAATGGATTAAATAAATCTCGGATGGAAAAGCAGCCAACTCTTCTTGGCAAAATCCCTCCAGTTCCTGTAAATTCATGGGCTGTCTAAGATGAACTGCACGCTTGAGATCTCCCCAGAGGGTCTCAATGATATTGAGGTCAAGAGACAGATGGCCACTCCAGAACCTTCACTGTGTTCTGCTGTAGCCAATGACAGGTCGAATTGGCCCTGTGTATTGGATCGTTGTCATGTTGGAACATCCAAATACGTCCCATGTGCAACTTCCGGGATGATGAGCGCAAATTTGCCTCTAGTATTTGTTGATAACGTGCTGCATTCATCTTTCCTTCAACTTTGACCAAGTTTCCTGTGCCTTTGTAGCTGACACATCCCCAAAACATCAGCGATCCACCTCCTTGCATTACAGTAGGAATGCTGTTCCTTTCATTATAGGCCTCGTTGACCTCTCTCCAAATGTAACGTTTATGGTTGCGGCCAAAAAGTTCAATTTTGGTCTGATTACTCCAAATTACCTTGTTCCAGAAGTTTTGAGGCCTGTCTCTGTGCTGTTTTGCGTATTGTAGGCAAGATACTTTGTTGCAATTGCACAGTAATGGCTTTCTTCTGGCGACTCAATCATGCAGCCCATTTTTCTTCAAGTGCCTCCTTATTGTGCACCTTGAAACAGCCACACTGCTAGTTTTCAGAGAGTCCTGTATTTCAGCTGATGTTATTTGTGGGTTATTCTTTGCATTCCAAACAATTTTCCTGGCAGTTCTGGTCGACATTTTTGTTGGTCTACCTGACCGTGGTTTTGTTTTTACAGAGCCCCTGATTTTCCATTTGTTAATCACAGTTTGAATGCTGCTGACTTGCATTATCAGTTCCTTGGATATCTTTTTGTATCCCTTTCCTGTTTTATACAGTTCAACTACCTTTTCCCGTAGATCCGTTGACAATTCTTTTGCTTTCCCCATGATTCACAATCCAGAGACGTCAGTGGCTGGATGAAAGATGCAAGAGTCTGTCTGGATCCCAGAAACTCACTCAGCTTTTATGCACACACACTGATTACAAGCAAACCTACCAATTCATGTAGGGGGTGGCTGCCTAGTAAAAAATGCACAGAAATGAGGCTTGAATAGAACACCAGTCATACAGGTACGTGTGATGCACAATGCCCGACTTACATCCTATTAATGATGCCCCTAATATTATATCAGGCGGGCTGTCCAGCACTTTGAGTGCACCCCACAAGGACAGACGCCCCAGTTCACCCAGACAACAGAAAAGGGCCTGACGGCATCCTGCAAAAAATGGTAAAATGTGCAATAAAAAAATGAAAAATAATGTATACGATAAAAATATTAAATTAGATATTGGTTGATATTTTGACCAAAATAGACAAGTTCGCAACCCACGACAAGGGTCCTCACGCATCACACGTACCTGTGTGACTGGCGTTCTATTCAAACCTCATCGGTGTGCATTTTTTACAAGTCAGTTACCTCCTCCATGAATTGGTAGGTTTGTGAGTGGCTGCTTTCATCAGTTTTTTGCACCTGTGTTGCCCCTGGCTTTATAATGGTGGTCTGCTGCATCCTGCTTGTGCATTTGTGATCTAACTTGGTGTTGGTCAGGCTGTTTTTTCTGTACTGAAGTACTAGCCTTCTTCTCCAAGAAACAACTTGCTTCCTGTTGAAGTTGGGTGACTCTGCCTCATAGCCTATCTCTTGACATTATCCTTGGATATCTAGAATGAAACGTGGGCAGTCGAGTTCTCCAATGATAAGAAGAAACTATGGCCCAAATTCATCATTTGCTGTTACTTCAGTTTTCCAGAGTAATTTGCTTCTTTGTTGTGGCTTTAGCATATTCTCCTTATTCTCTATACGTTTAAGAAAGACAATTTAGTGATGTAGACAGCACGAGCCGCTGAGCGTGACAGCATGGAAGCCAATCAGTTAGCTCAGTGGCTCTGAGCGACTTGTGCCATCTACATCAGCATATCCGCTCAGCTCAGTTGCCTGTAGCACTGTCGACGTGACATTAGCGCAGCAAACACCAGGAGCAGCCTCTGCGACCAGCACTGGACCCAGGCATGGTAAGTAAAACGCAATTTGTGTTTGCTACTAAGGAAACTTATTGGAAACACTTTTCTTAAATGGGGCCAATCTCTTTTAGTAATACAAAAATTGGAAACACCTGTAATGACTACACTGCTACATAGAAATATGAAATAGAGTTTTTATTTGTTTGTTTTTTAATGTGTCCTCTGTGCCCTTTGGTGAAATCCATACAGTATATCAATAAAGGTTTTTGTGTCATTTAGTGGATTGGTAAAATTAGATCAAAATGTTCTTTCACTTTTAAAAAGTAAAAACTATGACATTTTTAACTCCAATTCTTCTGCAGGTATTGAACAGGATTACTTTTGCCTTTGTCAAAAATATACAATTTTTACTTGATGACCCCAAGGAAAGGCAAATGATATTCAAACTCATAGGAAATAACTTTGTACAAAACCATTTTAGTAAATATCCAAGTGACCCTGGTCTTTTGGTAAGTAATACAAACCCCATCATTTATGACAACCGACCTGATATAGATATTATTAAGACACACATTTACTGTGGCTTAATTAAGAGCGTATGTTGTTGTGGCAAAGCTGCTTGAAATCAAGAACGCATTAGTCATAAATTTGCTCCCAAGATAATGTCTGATATTCACTATTGCATTATGTACTTATAAATGTCTGATAGCATCCCAGAGCTTGGCTTATGTTACACTGCAAACAGCCGGACTCTTTCTCGCAATGACATTGTCATTATGTACCCATTGTCAGTGTTTTACATATCGGCAAGAAAAATTGCTACATACCGTCCAAGATGGTCCCTTTCTTTAGAACTAGCCAAATGTGTGTGTGTGTAAATAAATAAATATATATATAAATATATATATATATTGTCACGGATCCCTTACTCCGTGGTGTAACTAATTCGTCACATGTTTTCTCTCACACGTGACTTGGGGTTGTGCCTGCAAGGGTTATCTATCTCCCCTCTCTCAGTCCAGCATTCAACCACTGTCCTATGCTGTAATGGGAGCATAAATCACACTCCGACCCAGGCCACACACCCGCTCATACACGCTGCCACCACTCACCGAATACACGGGCGATGAGTCCCGGACTATTATTACTAATAATGTCTATCACTCTTAAGGCTCACACACCTTAGGCTATGGATTCTTTTAGAACATTCAAGGTTCAACTTGTTAAAGTTTTATACTTTAATAACAAAAGGGTCAGTGCTTACAATAAGAAAAAGGTATAAAAATATGATAATAAAAACACATTCAACTTATGCAAAACAGTATAAAAATAAAGAGGAGAAACTTACAGAAATTATCTAACTGGTAGTTGCTTTCTGCTCCCTGAGGGTAGGACGAATGTAGATTGGATCACACCAGCTCGGCTGCCTCCATTATGTGAACACAATTCTCTGTATACAGCCGTAAATTATAGCTTGGTCTGGAGGTCAGGTTTCTAGACCGCCCCCTTAGGTTAATATCATAATTGCTGGCTTTTTGATTGGGCCACGGCCGCACCCCCCAATGAATATATTATTTTTCTCTTGAGGCACCCTGTGTAAAGGTTCTCACGGATAGATACCAGCAGGCCGCAATTAACATCTTCCAAGACCTAGGGGGTGCCAAATGTTACCTTTCCTCTTGGCTTACTGCAGGACTCCCTGGTGAGATTGGGGACAGAGCCTACTTGTCTCAGGGAAGTACATATTAACACCTAGGTGTGACTTGTAGCTTTCAAGACAAATGTTACATTTGCCAGTGACACAATAAAACTATACATAGTCCACTGCACATGTATGTATGTATATATATATATATATATATATATATATATATATATATATATATATATATACCGTATTTTCCGGCGTATAAGACGACTTTTTAACCCCCGAAAATCTTCTTAAAAGTCGGGGATCGTCTTATACGCCGGGAATCGTCTTGTACGCCGGTGTATATGGTGGGTGGGGAGGGGGAGTGATCCTGATGACGAGGGGGCGTCTCACAGGAAAGTGAGTAATCCCCATTACCTTATCCTAGCGGTGCAGCGTGGGGGTGTCAGTGCTGGGAGCGGCGGCGGCTGCTGTGTTCTGGTGCGGCGGCTCCTCTTCTGTGTGGGGCCTCTGTGCTGTGAGGTGGCGGTGGCGGTGGCGGTGGCGGCGGCATATCTTTATCCAGTTGGGGCTCCTCCGGCATCTCCTTAGCCCTGGAGGCCCCGCCGCAACTCCATCGGTGCAATGTGGTGGCCTCCGGGAAAATGGCCGCTGCTCAGATTCAGATCTCGTGTCCCGAGATTTCGGGACGAGATCTGAATCTGAGCAGCGGCCATTTTCCCGGAGGCCACCGCATCGCACCTATTGAGCTGCCTCCGGGAAAATGGCCGCTGCATTGCACCGATGGAGTTGCGGCGGGGCCTCCAGGGCTAAGGAGATGCCGGAGGAGCCCCAACTGGATAAAGATATGCCGCCGCCACCGCCACCGCCACCGCCACCTCACAGCACAGAGGCCCCACACAGAAGAGGAGCCGCCGCACCAGAGCACAGCAGCCGCCGCACCAGAGCACAGCAGCCGCCGCCGCCACTCCCAGCACTGAGACCCCCACGCTGCACCGCTACGATAAGGTAATGGGGGATACTCACTTTCCTGTGAGACGCCCCCTCGTCATCAGGATCACTCCCCCCCCCCCCCAAAAGGCACATATTCACCGGCCCTATAAGACGACATAGGGTGTATAAGAAGACCCCCGACTTTTAAGAAGATTTTATATTTTAACTGGTAAAGTTGGGGGGTCGTCTTATACGCCCAGTCGTCTTATACGCCGGAAAATACGGTATATATATATATATATATATATATATATATATATATATATATACAGCTCTGGCAAATATTAAGAGACCACCACATCAAAACCCTGTCATGGGCAGCCCAATCTCCAGAACTGAACCCCATTGAAAACCTCTGGAATGTAATCAAGAGGAAGGTGGATAGTCACAAGCCATCAAGCAAGGAAGAGCTGCTTACATTTTTGCACCAGAAGCCGTGTGAAAGACTGGTGGAAAGCATGCCAAGACGCATGAAAGCTGTGATTAAAAAGGTTATTCCACAAAATATTGATTTCTGAACTCTTCCTGAGTTAAAACATTAATATTGCTGTTTCGAAATGATTATGAACTTGTTTTCTTTGCATTATTTGAGGTCTGAAAGCACTTTTTTTTCCTTTAATTTTGACTATTTTTCTTTGTCAGAAAAAAAATACAAAATGTATTGCTTGGAAATTCAGAGATATGTTGTCAGAAGTTTATAGACTAAAAGAACAATTTACATTTTACTCAAAAATATACCTATAAAGAGAAAAATCAGACAAAGTGAACATTTTGCAGTGGTCTCTTAATTTTTGCCAGAGCTGTATATACAGTATATACACAAATGCTTCTTACAAAATTTAAATTTCATAAAAAAAGTTAATTTATTTCAGTTCTTCAATGCAAAAAGTGAAACTCCTATATTATATAGCATCATTACAAACAGAGTGATCTATTTCAAGTGTTTATTTCTGCTAATGTTGATTATCGCTTACAGTCAATACAAACCCAAAAGTCATTATCTCAGTAAATTAGAATAATTAACAAAATACACCTGCAAAGGCTTCCTAAGCGTTTAAAAGAGGTCCCTTAGTCTGTTTGAGTAGGCTCCAGGGCCAGACTGGGACTAAATTTCAGCCCTGGCATTTGAAGTCACACAGGCCCACTTGTCACATGGTGACTGTATAATATCTCTGTACACTTGTAGGCTACAAGAAGTGAGGGGAGTGTAACACGACTATATAACATATAATTACAGCTGTATCCAGCATTACAGCTCAGTCCCCATAGAATGTAATACAGCACAGCCCCATAGAATGTAATGCTGCATAGCCCCCATAGACTATAATACAGCACAGCCCCCATAGAATGTAATACAGCACAGCCCCCCTAGAATGTAATACAGCACAGCCCCCCTAGAATGTAATACAGCACAGCCCCCATAGAATGTAATACAGCACAGCCCCCATAGAATGTAATACAGCACAGCCCCCATAGAATGTAATACAGCACAGCCCCCATAGAATGTAATGCAGCACAGCCCCCATAGAATGTAATGCAGCACAGCCACATAGAATGTAATGCAGCACAGCCCCCATAGAATGTAATGCAGCACAGCCCCCATAGAATGTAATACAGCACAGCCCCCATAGAATGTAATGCAGCACAGCCCCCATAGAATGTAATGCAGGCAGCCCCCATAGAATGTAATGCAGGCAGCCCCCATAGAATGTAATGCAGGCAGCCCCCATAGAATGTAATGCAGGCAGCCCCCATAGAATGTAATGCAGGCAGGCAGCCCCCATAGAATGTAATGCAGGCAGGCAGCCCCCATAGAATGTAATGCAGGCAGGCAGCCCCCATAGAATGTAATGCAGGCAGGCAGCCCCCATAGAATGTAATGCAGGCAGGCAGCCCCCATAGAATGTAATGCAGGCAGGCAGCCCCCATAGAATGTAATGCAGGCAGGCAGCCCCCATAGAATGTAATGCAGGCAGCCCCATAGAATGTAATGCAGGCAGGCAGCCCCCATAGAATGTAATGCAGGCAGGCAGCCCCCATAGAATGTAATGCAGGCAGGCAGCCTCCCCTCAATAGCTCCACAATCCAGTCATCACTCATTGATTAAAAAAAAAACAAAAAAAAAAACACTCTACTCACCTCTCTCCTCGTGCCCCGCGCTGCTCCTGGCTCCGGTCTCGGCAGCTGCAGTCTGCCCGCCCAGTCACACAGCAGGTGCGCGATGATATGATGTCATCGCGCACCCGCAGTGTCAGCGGCAGGCAGAGCGGGGAATGATGGGAGAGGGGGCGTCAGCAGACGCACTCTCCTCCATGATTGCATTCAACTGTACCGGCGTCTATGACGCCGGTATAGTTGAATGCGGGGCCGGGAGTGTGCCGCGACAGCGGGGGGAGTGTGCTGACAGCGGCACACTCGAGCGGCCCACTACTGCCATCGGCCCTTCTGGCATTTGCCAGAACTGCCCGATGGCCAGTCCGGCCCTGGTAGGCTCCATGATCATGGGGAAAACTGCTGACTTGACAGATGTCCAGAAGGCAGTCAATGACACACTCCACAAAAGGTCATTGCTAAAGAAGCTGGCTGTTCACAGAGTGCTGTATCTAAGCATATTAATGGAACGTTGAGTGGAGGGAAAAAGTGTGGTAGAAAAAGGTGCACAAGCAACCGGGATAACCGCAGTCTTGAAATGATTGTTAAGAAAAGGCCATTCAAAAATTTGGGGGATATTCACAAGGAGTGGACTGCTGGTGGAGTCATTGTTTCAAGAGCCTCCACACACAGACGTATCCAGGACATGGGCTACAAGTGTCACATTCCTTGTGTCAAGCCACTCATGACCAATAGACAACGCCAGAAGCATCTTACATGGGCCATGCAGAAAAAGAACTGGACTATTGCTCAGTGGTCCAAGGTGATGTTTTCAAATGAAAGTAAATTTTGCATTTCATTTGGAAATCAAGGTTCCAGAGTCTGGAGGAAGAGTGAAGAGGCACACAATCCAAGCTGCTTAGGGTCTAGTGTGAAGTTTCCACAACCAGTGATGGTTTGGGGAGCCATGACATCTGCTGGTGCAGGTCCACTGTCTTTTATCAAGACCAAAGTCAGCGCAGCCATCTACCAGGAAATTTTAGAGCACTTCATGCTTCCCTCTGCCGACAAGATTTATGGATATGGAAATTTCTTTCTCCAGCAGGACTTGGCACCTGTCCACACTGCCAAAAGTACCAATGCCTGGTTTAAAACAATAGAATCACTGTGCTTGATTGGCCAGCAAACTCGCCTGACCTTAACCCCATAGAGAATCTACGGGGTATTGTCAAGAGGAAGATGAGAGACACCAGACCCAACAATGTAGATGAGCTGAAGCTGCTACCAAAGCAACCTGGGCTTCCATAAAACCTCAGCAGTGCCACAGGTTGATCGCCTCCATGCCACGCCGCATTGATGCAGTAATGGATGCAAAAGGAGCCCCAGCCAAGTATTGAGTGCATTTACTGAACAAACATTTCAGTAGGCCAACATTTCGGATTTTAATAATTTTTTACGCTGGTGTTATAAAGTATGTCCAAGCAAGGTTATTAAAACTGCATAAACTGCTCTGTATAGGAAAACAAACAAACAGCCTTTCCCAGCACAAATTGAAAAGCAAACAGAAAAAATAAACAGTCCATATAGTACTGCAGGTCCGCCCGCTGAGATCAGTGTCTTTAGCACACATACACAGTGGAGGTCTCCACACCTCCAGGCACAGACCCAGCATGAGCCATTTGGCCTTCATTTTATTAGCCAAACCACGCCCCTGGGGTTGGGATATGTGATTGGTCATTCTCACTCATCTCATATGACTGCTCGTAAAACCTGGCCCTGGAGCTACCCAAATAACTGTCTTAACACTATACGTACTGGAGCATACTTCCATACTCACATCACCCCAGCTAATAGTCACAATGACACATATCTCCCCTCCATTACTCGTCCGGTGGCCATATTACAGTTTTCATAGGCTGTAAGCTATAATCATCAACATTAACAGAAATAAACACTTGAAATGGATCATTCTGTTTGTAATGTCTCTATATAATATGAGTTTCACTTTTTGTATTGAACTGAAATTAACTATTTGATGATTTTCTAATTTTGTGAGAAGCACCTGTATGTGGAAGCATTCAAGTAATTCACAGTATGTTGCAACAGACTGGTAATTTGCAAGTATTAAGTGTGATTTCAATATTTCTAGTCATTCTAAGAGATATGTTAAATGTGCCAGAATTTTGGCATAATTAACACAAAAAACTCATACATGTCTTTAACACTTAATGTTAACACTTAATTAAAGGGAACCTGTCACCCCCAAAATCAAAGGTGAGCTAAGCCCACCAGCATCAGGGGCTTATGTACAGCATTACAGAATGTATCCTGAAAGATGAGAAAAAGAGGTTAGATTATACTCACCTGGGCGGGCGGTCTGATCCTATGGGCGTCGCCGTCCGGTCCGGGGCCTCCCATCTTCATAGGATGACGTCCTCTTCTTGTCTTCACGCTGTGGCTCTGGCGCAGGCGTACTTTACTGCCCTGTTGAGGGCAGAGCAAAGTACTGCAGTGTGCAGGCGCCGGGCCTCTCTGACCTTTCCCAGCGCCTGCGCACTGCAGTACTTTGCTCTGACCTCAACAGGGCAGTAAAGTACGCCTGCGCCAGAGCCGCAGCGTGAAGACAAGAAGAGGACGTCATCGTAAGAAGATGGGAGGCCCAGGACCGCAAAGCCCATCGGACCGGACCGCAGCGGGACCGCCCCCTGGGTGAATATAATCTAACCTCTTTTTCTCATCTTTCAGGTTACATCGGGGGCTTATCTACAGCATTACAGAATGCTGTAGATAAGCCCCTGATGCTGGTGGGCTTAGCTCATCTTCGATTTTGGGGGTGACAGGTTCCCTTTAAGGTTTTAGGCACTTTTTGCATTTTGCACTTCAGTCTTTATACGGTTGGAAATGTATACAAATTTGGGCCAAGTTCAATCCAATATGAGACTTTAACATCCCTTTCCCCACTGAGAATACTATCTAAATTCTCTAACGAAAATTCTGTGGAGTGTGGCAGGAGGCCTACGCAAACATGGGAAGAACATACAAACTCCTTGCTGATGTTGTCCTTGGTGGGATTTGAAACCAGGACCCAAGTGCTGCAAGGATATAGTGCTAATCAGAGGTGCTTCTAGGTTTTCCGGTACCTGGGGCAAGAATTCAGTTTGTCTTACCCCCTTACCCCAGGCACATATGCGATTTGCACATTTAGTCATGTGCCAATGAGCTGCTCTCCCTAATTTGCTCAATGTTCAGTGAAAACTGAGAAAAACAGCAAGAGAAGCTTGTTGTCACGTGACCGTAAGTATGAAATTCACATATGATTGAAGTGACCATGTGATGACTGCTGGAACCTGCAATCAGAGCTGAATCCTGACAGTGAGTATATTACACGCAGTTAGGATTGGCTACAGGGCTTCATTTTATAATTAAAGGGCTTGTCCGGGTTTGAGAGGAAAGTCTGCAGTCACTCTATATGACTGCAGGCTGCTGAATTCTCACAGCACATGCACCGCACACTTATAGGATTCTCCATTGCCAGGGGCAAGAGAGGACTGTCATGTCAGCACAACTATGCGATTTGCATACTTCTGGCCACATTCCAACTAGGCATGTTTGGCTTGCTCAATTCATTTTCATTGAGTGAGGCCACACATGTCTAGTTTGAATGTGTCCCCATAAATGCAAATCACCAATACCAGAGAATCCTGACAGCGTTCAGTGCGCACTGTGAGAATTAAGATGTCTGCAGTCACAAAGAATGACTGCAGACTCATCACAAACTTGCAACACCTCTTTACAGCTCCTAACATAAATATAAATATGAGAATTAGCCAGTATCAGAAAAAAAAACATTTATATCCAGGTACCTTATAGATTACATTTTCACTGATTGAAGTTATTCTCTTCCTTTTCTTCATCTTGTCCAGACACCATGATTTATTTATTTTTATTTATTTTACTTACTTATATAGCACCATTAATTCCACACTGCTAAAGTACCAGGAGGAAACCCATGCAAACACAGGGAAAACATACAAACTCCTTGCAGATGTTGTCCTTAGTTGGATTTGAACCCAGGACCCCAAGGCTGCAGTGCTAACCACTAAGTTACCGTGCTGCCATGATGATTTTTCTCATCCCCAGCTCATCTCTAAAGACTTCCATCTTCTCCGGTCTTCTGCAGCACATCCCAACACAATAGCCTTACAAACAGCAGTGTCATTATAATGCTCCTGAATACAAAAATCTGCCCTACACTGAGCACCTGAAAAAATAATTACCCCTCACTATATTTCCTGCACAAAATATGAACCCATATTGTTCCTCTTATGGTACATGCTCTCAACACTGCCCCCTCCTTTCCATACTGGGCCCTCTCTTCACACTGTCCTCTCACACTTTGTCCCCTCTATAGGGTCCAGTCTCTATACTGTGCCCCCTCACCACGCTCCCCCTCCTTGTCATACTATCCCTCCTGTTTGTGCCTTTAGACTGCCCCGTGCTACCCACCACACACACAGCTCAGTGTTTATTTTGCACCCACTCACACTTTTCTTCCCCCCATACCGTCTCCCGCACTATTCCCCTTAATAGTCTCCTCACACATTTCCCCATCCCTCCTCATAATGTGTCCTCTCACATCCTCCTTGCTAACCATACTGTCTCCTCATATATTTACCCCCTCACTCTCCATACTGCCTTCTCACACATCCCCTCGACTCACCATACTGTGACCACACCCATCCCATCACCCTCGTTCTCCATACTGCGTCCTCACCCATCCCCCCACTCACCATACTTTTGTCTACACCCATTCCCTCCCTGTCTCCAAATACTGTGTTCGCATACAGCACAGACCAAAAGTTTGGACACACCTTCTCAGTTAAAGATTTTTCTGTATTTTCACGACTGTGAAAATTGTAAATTCACACTGAAGGCATCAAAACTATGAATTAACACATGTGGAATTATATACTTAACAAAAAAGTGTGAAACAACTGAAAATACGTCTTATATTCTCGGTTCTTCAAAGTAGCCACTTTTTGCTTTGATGACTGCTTTGCACACTCTTGGCATTCTCTTGATGAGCTTCAAGAGGTAGTAACCGGAAATGGTCTTCCAACAATCTTGAAGGAGTTCCCAGAGATGCTTAGCACTTGTTGGCCCTTTTGCCTTCACTCTGCGGTCCCTCTCACCCCAAACCATCTCAATTGGGTTCAGGTCTGGTGACTGTGGAGCTCATCTGGCGTAGCACCCTATCACTCTCCTTCTTGGTCAAATAGCCCTTACACAGCCTGGAGGTGTGTTTGGGGTCATTGTCTTGTTGAAAAATAAATGATGGTCCAACTAAACGCAAACCGGATGGAATAGCATGCCGCTGCAAGATGCTGTGGTTAGCCATGCTGGTTCAGTATACCTTCAATTTTGAATAAATCCCCAACAGTGTCACCAGCAAAGCACCCCCACACCATCACACCTCCTCCTCCATGCTTCACGGTGGGAACCAGGCCTGTAGAGTCCATCCGTTCACCTTTTCTGCGTCACACAAAGACACGGTGGTTGGAACCAAAGATCTCAAATTTGGACTCATCAGACCAAAGCACAGATTTCCACTGGTCTGATGTCCATTCCTTGTGTTCTTTAGCCCAAACAAGTCGCTTCTGCTTGTTGCCTGTCCTTAGCAGTGGTTTCCTAGCAGCTATTTTACCATGAAGGCCTGCTGCACAAAGTCTCCTCTTAACAGTTGTTGTAGAGATGTGTCTGCTGCTAGAACTCTGTGTGGCATTGACCTGGTCTCTAATCTGAGCTGCTGTTAACCTGCGATTTCTGAGGCTGGTGACTCGGATAAACTTATCCTCAGAAGCAGAGGCGACTCTTGGTCTTCCTTTCCTGGGGCGGTTCTCATGTGAGCCAGTTTCTTTGTAGCGCTTGATGGTTTTTGCAACTGCACTTGGGGACACTTACAAAGTTTTCCCAATTTTTCTAACTGACTGACCTTCATTTCTTAAAGTAATGATGGCCACTCGTTTTTCTTATCTGCTTTTTTCTTGCCATAATACAAATTCTAACAGTCTATTCAGTAGGACTATCGGCTGTGTATCCACCAGACTTTTCTGCACAACATAACTGATGGTCCCAACCTCACAACCTCATTTATAAGGCAAGAAACCCCACTTATTAAACCTGACAGGGCACACCTGTGAAGTGAAAACCATTTCTGGTGACTACCTCATGAAGTTCATCAAGAGAATGCCAAGAGTGTGCAAAACAGTCATCAAAGAAAAAGGTGGCTACTTTGAAGAACCTAGAATATAAGACATATTTTCAGTCGTTTCACACTTTTTTGTTAAGTATATAATTCCACATGTGTTAATTCATAGTTTTGATGCCTTCAGTGTGAATTTACAATTTTCATAGTCATGAAAATACAGAAAAATCTTTAAATGAGAAGGTGTGTCCAAACTTTTGGTCTGTACTGTACATTCTCTCCCCTACTCTACCCATACTGTATTCACACCCATCCTTCCCATTTTGTGTACGCACCAATCCTCTCACTCACCATATTATGTCTGCACCCATCCCCCTCATACATTCCCCTCCTTGCTCCTCATACTGTGTCCTGACCCACTACCTACTCATTATACTGCATCAGCAACCATCCTCCCACTCACTATACTATGTCTACACCCTTGCCCCCACTCACCATATTGTGTCTGCTCCCATCCCCCTATACTGTTTCCTCATACAGTCATGGCCAAAAGTATTGACACCCCTGCAATTCTGTCAGATAATACTCAGTTTCTTCCTGAAAATGATTGCAAACACAAATTCTTTTGTATTATTATCTTCATTTAATTTGTCTTAAATGAAACAACACAAAAAGAATTGTCCTAAAGCCAAATTGGATATAATTCCACACCAAACATAAAAAAGGGGGTGAACGAAAGTATTGGCACCGTTTGAAAAATCATGTGATGCTTCTCTAATTTGTGCAATTAACAGCACCTGTAACTTACCTGTGGCACCTAACAGGTGTTGGCAATAACTAAATCACACTTGCAGCCAGTTGACATGGATTAAAGTTGACTCAACCTCTGTCCTGTGTCCTTGTGTGTACCACATTGAGCATGGAGAAAAGAAAGAAGACCAAAGAACTGTCTGAGGACTTGAGAAACCAAATTCTGAGGAAGCATGAGAAATCTCAAGGCTACAAGTCCAGCTCCAAAGACCTGAATGTTCCTGTGTCTACCGTGCACAGTGTCATCAAGAAGTTTAAAGCCCATGGCACTGTGGCTAACCTCCCTAGATGTGGACGGAAAAGAAAAATTGACAAGAGATTTCAACGCAAGATTGTGCGGATGTTGGATAAAGAACCTCGACTAACATCCAAACAAGTTCAAGCTGCCCTGCAGTCCGAGGGTACAACAGTGTCAACCCGTACTATCCATCGGCGTCTGAATGAAAAGGGACTGTATGGTAGGACACCCAGGAAGACCCAACTTCTTACCCCGAGACATAAAAAAGCCAGGCTGGAGTTTGCCAAAACTTACCTGAAAAAGCCTAAAACGTTTTGGAAGAATGTTCTCTGGTCAGATGAGACAAAAGTAGAGCTTTTTGGACAAAGGCATCAACATAGAGTTTACAGGAGAAAAAAAGAGGCATTCAAAGAAAAGAACACGGTCTTTACAGTCAAACATGGCGGAGGTTCCCTATTGTTTTGGGGTCGCTTTGATGCCTCTGGCACTGGACTACTTGACCGTGTGCATGGCATTATGAAGTCTGAAGACTACCAACAAATTTTGCAGCATAATGTAGGGCCCAGTGTGAGAAAGCTCGGTCTCCCTCACAGGTCATGGGTCTTCCAGCCGGACAAAGACCCAAAACACACTTCAGAAAGCACTAGAAAATGGTTTGAGAGAAAGCACTGGAGACTTCTAAGGTGGCCAGCAATGAGTCCATAGAACACCTGTGGAGAGATCTAAAAATGGCAGTTTGGAGAAGGCACCCTTCAAATATCAGGGATCTGGAGCAGTTTGCCAAAGAAGAATGGTCTAAAATTCTAGCAGAGCATTGTAAGAAACTCATTGATGGTTACCGGAAGCGGTTGGTCGCAGTTATTTTGGCTAAAGGTTGTGCAACCAAGTATTAGGCTGAGGGTGCCAATACTTTTGTCTGGCCCATTTTTTGAGTTTTGTGTGAAATGATCAATGTTTTGCTTTTTGCTTCATTCTCTTTTGTGTTTTTTCATTTAAGACAAATTAAATGAAGATAATAATACCAAAGAATTTGTGTTTGCAATCATTTTCAGGAAGAAACTGAGTATTATCTGACAGAATTGCAAGGGTGTCAATACTTTTGGCCATGACTGTACATGCCCCCATCTCACCCATTGGTCCTCATATTGCATCTTCAAATTTTCTTCCTTGCTCCCCACACTTGTGTCCTGAAATCTTCACCCATTACACTATATTTCCCCCTCCAACGCCCG
Source organism: Ranitomeya variabilis (assembly GCF_051348905.1). Taxonomy (NCBI): domain Eukaryota; kingdom Metazoa; phylum Chordata; class Amphibia; order Anura; family Dendrobatidae; genus Ranitomeya; species Ranitomeya variabilis. Next base: position 402,121,076 of record NC_135234.1, read on the forward strand.
TTGCACTAAATCTCCCCCACCCCTCTCCCCACACTAAATCTCCCCCACCCCTCTCCCCACACTAAATCTCCCCACACCCCTACCAAATGTCCCCCGGTTACACTAAATCTTTGGTGTATTCAGTTCCACTGGTCTGGAGCACTTACCACCAATGTTGTTTGCGCCCCTGAACGCTGGCGAGTGATGTCATCAGCGTAATCACATGACCTGATAACGTTGTTCACTTCGCTCTGACCCGGCTATCAGAGGTTCAATTCTACTTATGTCTGAAAGAAGCAACCACAATTGTTCACTCAGAACCGTTGTGCTGTCAGCTTGACAGCCGGTTCAGAGAATGTCCGACTCTCAGTCCGGGTGGTGGCAAAGTGCAGCCGCTGGGGAAGACACCTCGGACCATTGCATTAGACTAATAACTGAGCCACTGTGCTGCCCATCAAAGTTTCAAGACTAAGTTCATGCTCACCAAATATTATAGAGTAATAGTAAATTTGCTCCATTTCTTTTTACTCATTACCCTTTTCTTCCATGTTCAGCACCCTCCAAACATGAGTAAGGTGCAGCATGCGAGAATGGAAAAAAAAGTAAAGCTGAGCCTGAGGGAACAATGGAAAAAAGCAGCCGAACAATCTGGATGCACAGCAGGTTTGCGGTGATATGTTCATAACGCAATAGCATCTTCGCCTAATGTACAAAATAATGGAATATTAGTTTATGTGCAACATTTCTATTATTTCTTTAGATAATGGCACAACAGAGGTCTCACCAGAAATGACAAGTTTTATAAATCACACTTTCCAGCTAGTTGAGAATGCAATGGATTTATTTTTAGCCCAATGTGAAACCAAACAGAAGGTAAACAAATTAATTGTTTATTTAAAGATGACATACATCTTTTTTTATTGTACTAATTCCTGTAAAATTAAACATTAATGGAATCTGTCAGAAGATAAAGATACCTTTACATGGCCAGTTCGTTCCTCCTTTTTTGTGTGTGTGTCTACAGAGGGGGGTCCTCTAGACTTATAACGTGTTTCAAATAACCCCTGAAGTACTGTTAAAATAGCCTAGGATGTTGGTACTAATATCCCTTCATCCAGTAGCGTAGCTACTGGGGGGGCAGAGGGGGCCATCGCCCCGGGCCCTGTCACATGAAGGGGCCCACTGGGAGCCAGGGCCACTTCTGTGACGAGGCAGAACACCGCATAGGAGCAGAGCAGTATAATGTCTGTGTCTGCTCCCGTCTAACGGAGACTCTGCACGCTGCTAGCACAGTGACCGGCTGCAGTCTCCCCCCTGCAGTGAATGGTGCTGCCCGTCTGACCTGATGATGAAGCTTCTCCTGGCTGCAGTTTTCTTCACTCTGTGCACGTTGGGATTGGCTCAGGCACCTGGGTCCTAGTGCCCACCTTGCATTTCACTTACACTTCCTGGTCCTGCCCAGTGCCTGCAGTGCAAACGTTATCAGTAAGTGGGGATGGAACTTATTAGGTTTATTAAATTCAGGCATGCCAGTGTGAGACCGTTGGGGTATTGTGGGGGCTGAAAGTGAGTGAGGGGGGACAGGGTACTGAGGGGTAAATGTGAGACCATGGGGGTATTGTGGGGGAGGGGAGACAGGACACCGGGGGGTGAATGTGAGACCATTTGGGGATTGTGAGGGCAGAAGGTGGGTGAGGTGGGGCAGGGGTGGATGTGAGATGATGGGGGTATTGGGGCTGAAGTGGGGGAGGGGGGACAGGTCACTGGGGCTGAATATTATAATGTTTAGTTATGATATTATATGTGCTCCATCATGTAATATTTGCTGGCTGGGGAGGCTGGAGATGGGGGTAGGGGGCTTTTGATACGTACCACCTGGGTCTTTTATGAGTATTAGTATAAGGAGCCCCCATACAGTAACCAAGAGCTGCATCACATTTACAGCACCATTCCAGCATTATTTTTTACTTCATTGCTGGAGCGGTGCTGAAAATCCCCATCCCCTGCCCCCTGTCTGATACTCACCTTCTGGCGTCTTCATCTGTTTTAGTCTCCGCTCGGCTCCGTCTCCTGCAGTTTGTGGCCTGTCCAAGGCTCCAGTGTGTCATGGAGCAGCGCAGAGGTCACTAATCAGTGTGAGTCTGTGGGAGCCTCATTCTGGCCTCTTCCTCACTCTCAGGCTATGTGCACACGGTGCGGATTGGCCGCTGCGGATCTGCAGCAGTTTTCCATCTGGTTTACAGTGCCATGTAAACCTATGGAAAACCAAATCCGCAGTGCACATGGTGCGGAAAATACCATGCGGAAACGCTGCGTTGTATTTTCCACAGCATGTCAATTCTTTTTGCGGATTCCGCAGCGTTTTATACCTGCTCCTCTATAGGATTCCGCAGGTGGTAAAACGCAGGTGAAATCTGCACAAAAAACACAGGAAATCCGCTGTGAATCCGCAACAAGTGCACATAGCCTCATAGTCTTACATTGAGCGCTTGTGACATAGCTTCTAACTTCTGGCCTGTCAGAAGCTGCGCTCACAAGTTTGAGCAGCGACACTGCAGCAGTGCCACAAAATAGTGAGTACGCCGGAGGATGAGTAAATAACCGGGGCATCCAAATCATTACAGGGAGCTGTGAGTCCATCATACTGTGTACAGGGGACCTGTGAGGGACATCATACTGTGTATAGGGAACGGTGAAGGCATATTGTGCATATGGGAGCTGTTGGCCCATTACACTGTATATAGGGGAGCTCTGGGGGGCATTATACTTTCTATAGTGGAGTTCTGTCAGCATTATACTGTGTATAGGGGAGCACTGGGCTCATACTATCTATAGGGGAGCAGTGGGAACATCATACTGTGTATAGGGGAGTTATAGAATCATCATACTGTGTATAGGGGAGCTGTGGGGGCCTTAGACTGTGTATAAGGAAGATTTAAGCTCACCATACTGTGTATAATGGAGCAGTACATGGGGGAACTTAGGGGACATTATGAAATGTTAAGTGGGCACTTAAGCATTATTGTTACAGGGGCACTCAGAGTATTGTGACCATCGAAGTTGCATATGGTCACAATATGGCGGTAAAGTCAATGTTCGTTTTTGTATATAGATTTATTTTCAATAACAGTAGGGTCATATTCTGAGGTTCCCCTATATTCACAATTAGAGTGCGCAACCGTAACTGTAATCAGGGTTAGCAGGTTAGGGGCCCACTCAGATGTTTCGCCCCCCCCAAGTTGAAACCCTAGCTACGCCTCTGCCTTCATCTCTTTAATAAAAGACTTCTCCTGCTGGGCTTTTGATATGACTGCCAGTAAATGACCAGCCTTCTCCCCCTCTTCAAAATATTTTTAATTTTTGGAAAAAATTGTTTATTGCCCACTCTGGTTAATGTATGTTTTGCTAGCTGGTGTTCAGCTTATTTTATGCTAGTTTGGTGGTTATCAATTAAATATTGATTTTCAGCTTTTTGTACCTCCATCTTAAGTATTTGTTCAAATGATCTGGAGACATTATTAATCCTGCTTACTTATTTAACCCCTTCACCCCAAGCCATTTTTGTGGTTTTCCTTTTCTTGCTTCCTTTCTTACAAAAACCATAATTTTTTATTCTTTTGTCAATATGGCCGTGTAAGGGCTATTTTTTTGTGGGACGAGTTGTACTTTTGAACAACACCACTGAATTTACCATATAATGTACTGGAAAAGGGGAACAAAAATTCTAAGTGTGGTGAAATTGCAAAAAATGGCACAATTGTTTTTTTTTTTCTTTTACCATGTTTACTAAATGCTAAAACTGACCTGCTATTGTGATTGCACAGGTCATTATGAGTTTGTAGATGCCATACATTTATAGGTTCTTTTTTATTTAAGTGGTGACAAAATAACAAAAGTTTGAAGAAGAAAAAAAAATGGGTGCCATTTTCCGAGACCTACCGTGTTTCCCCGTAAATAGGGTGCCCCCCAAAAGTAAGGCATGCTAGGGGGAGCACTGTGCCTGCTAATATAAGGCACCCTCCCCCCCCCCCCGAAAATAAGGCATACTTTGTTCTGTGCATGGGTCATGCAGTTGTGTCTCGCTTCCGCTGTCCGGTGCCCGCCACTGCCGCCGCGCTGTTCCCAGGAGTTAATCACAGCCTCGGAGTTGTGTGCCGATCTCTGCCCATGAGCCCTGCACCAATCACAGCGCAGGAACCATGGGCCAGCTGACGTCATCCATAGCCTCTGATTGTTCCTGGGCTGTGATTGGCCCAGGGCTCCTGCGCTCTGATTGGCCCAGGGCTCCTGCACCACCAAAGCACTGAAAGCAGCACCGCGGATAAAACCAGTAAGAAAATGAAAGTGTGTGTGTGTGTCTGTGTATGAGTGTGTGTGTGTGTGTGTGTCTGTGTATGGGTGTGTCTGTGTATGGGTGTGTGTGTGTGTCTGTGTAAGGGTGTGTGTACGCTACACACATAGGAGGCTGCAGTGGGATACTGTGATAATGGGAGGCTGCAGTGGGATACCGGGATGATGGGGGTCTGCAGTGGGATACTGTGATAATGGGAGGCTGCAGTGGGATACCGGGTTGATGGGGGTCTGCAGTGGGATACTGTGATAATGGGAGGCTGCAGTGGGATACTGGGATGATGGGAGGCTGCAGTGGGATGATGTGGGATGATGGGAGGCTGCAATACTGTACTGTAGAATGATGGGGGCTGTAATGGAATGATGGGGGTGCTGTATTGGTCGCTGTAAAGGGATGATGAGGGCTGCAAGGGGATGATAGGAATATTTGGGGCTGCAAAATGATGATGGGGCTGCTACGGTAAAGGAACTGCTGTGGGTGATTGTTACAGTAGCGATACAGTGTCCAGAAAGTGTGTGGGAGCCCTTTTAGAGCCCTTATGTTTTGTGGCCCTGTGTGGGAGTCAGGCAATTACAGTACCGTACCGTAGTGTGTTACTTTGATTTGTTGTCTGCCTTTCTGCTGAACGGTCTACCGTAAAGTACCGTACTGGTATGTTAAAAAATGTTAATTTTTTTGTTAAAAAAAAAATGTCAATCTTTTTTCTTGAGAGAATAAAACCTCCCATCCCCCTCCGAAAATAAGACATGGTGCAACTTTCGGGGCAAAAATTAATATAAGACGGTGTCTTATTTTCGGGGAAACAGGGTAGCATCTCCATTTTTAGGGATCTTAGGCTGGATGAGGGCCTATTTTTGGTGCGCCGAGCTGACATTTTTATTGATACTATTTTGGGGTAAATACTATGTTTTTATCGCCCATTGTTGCATTTTATCACAATGTTGCGGGGTACCAAAAAAAGTCATTCTGGCTTTTGAATTTTTTTCTTGCTGTTCGTTTAATGATTGGATTAATTATTTTTACATTTTGATAGATAGGTAGTTTATGAACACAGCGATACCAAGTATGTGTATTTTTCATACTTTTTTATTGTTTTATTTTGAATTGGGCAAAAGGGGTTAATTGAATATATTTTTTATATTTAAAAAAAAAAAAAATTCTATTTTTAACTTGCTTCAGTAGTCTCCTTGAAGCTGCTACATTTTGATTGCTTGTGCTACACATAGCAAGGTTGCAGCCCTGCTATGTGTAGCAAAATTCTCATCTGCTATGAACGCCGGCCATACTGCACATGGCCTAACTGAGAAATCAGCGTTTGAATTGATATGCAAATGAGCCTGTAATTTTGAAGCCTCTGTCACTCAAGCTCTATTCCCCACCCAGCACTGTTTTCGCCTGCCTGACTGACTGTTCCTTTGACTGAAGTCACAACATAGAGGCTGTCAGTCAAGCAGAAGAAGGTGGTGCTGGGTGGGAATAGAGCTGGAGTGACGGAGGCCTCAGATCTAACAAGCAAGATCTTGATTCTAGTCCAACAAAATTGAGGTTATGGAGTGACCAGCCCAATCCCCAGACCTTAATCAGATAGAACACTGGTAGGGTGACATTAAAAATGGTATTTCTTAGGCAACAAATGCCACAAAATTGTGGGATGTAGTCCAAGCATCCTGGGCTGGAGTAACAGTTGACAGGTGCCAGAAGTTGTTTGACCCTATACAACATAGATGTGAAGCAATTCTAAAAAACTGTGGGTATACAACTAAATATTAGGTTGGTGATTCACAGGAATGCTAAATCCTCCAAAACAATAGTACATATAGTGAGTTTGTAAAAACAAATGCAGACACTGCAATTTTTTAGAACAGCCCAATGTTCATTTTTTGTTGTTTTCTGTAAAGTAGTTAAAAATTCTATACATTTCTCTTAATGTTTTTAATTAGAAAACAGTGTGCAATGTTCACAATGCATGCAAATAAAAACTAGTATAAAGATTTTGTGATTAACTCATGTTTTTGGGCACAGAGTTATTATTTTGAACACTACTGTAGGTGTACATGGATGCTGTAGATACAAAGCTACTGTATTTGGCAGATTATAAGATGCACCGGATTATAAAATGCTCCCCAAATTTTGGGGAGGAATTTTTTTTTTTATAAAATGGTGGTGCGTCTTATAATCCACTTTTATGGTAGCTTACCTGGGTGTGTGTGGGGGGATTGGCAGTTAGGCATTGTCCCAGGTGGCAGGGTTGCTGCTGCAGGAAGATGGCAGGAGATGCTGCATGCCCCAAGCTAGCAGGAGGTGGTATTCGGCAGAGGTAGGAGTGAGGCGATGCTGCGGGAGCAGGCTGGTAGGTGGTGGTGGAGGTGGTGTTTAGCGGTACTGGAGCTCCGGCCACATTTTGTGAAAGCCCAGCGACATCACACTATCAATGTTTTTTAATGCAGTGAACGCCAAGAAAATGGTCATTGGAGGCGGCACGTTCGCAATTGATATCTCAGGAGCCAAGATATTGGGAGACGAGATATCGGTTCCAAGATCTTCATTTGCGAATGCGTTGCCTCCTGTGGCCATTTTCCCAGAGTCCACTGCATTGAAAAGCATGGAAAGTTTGGGAGCTCCGGGCTTTCACAAATTGTCGGTGAAGCCCCAGCACCGCAGAACACCACCTCCTACCAGTATGAGGCCCACAGCATCACCCCACTCCTGCCACCACTACCATAAGTTTCGTGCAACAGCGACCCTGGGACGCAGCTGGTAAGCTACATTCAGATTATAAGACACACCCCCATATCCCCCCAAATTTGGTGAAAAAAGTGCATCTTATAATCCAAAAAAAAAGTTAAATTTCAAAGTTACTTTATTTTTTTACTGTAGATGCACTGGCAGCATAAAAGATGCTCTAAATAGATTGTCTGGCTCATGAAAATTTTTTACAAAAGGCTCAGAATGGGTTAAAAAAAATCAGTGAAGCAATACTAAACTACCATCCACCGCTGCTCCTACTCTGATCTAAACATATCATCTTATGCAACCAATATTGTAGTTTCAGAGTCATAGCTCAGGAATGGATGAAGACTTTGTATCTTGGAGAGTATTCTCAAGGAAACGGCCAAAATCGGTTGAAAGTAAAGATCTGCATTTAGCCATAAGCAGAGCGGAAACATTTCCATCAAACAGTAATAAAGGTATTATATTTACTTATTCTAGTGCATTATTTAAATGAGGAGTTGGTCGTATGTTGGTAAAAAGAGTTGTCCTATAAAGTACTGGAGGTACACAAATGTGTATGAAGTGACAGATCGTAGATTTAGTGTTATTCGTTGTCACTTTAAAGAGAACCTGTCGGCACAATTTTGCAATTTAAAGTAAATACATAGCCATAATGGGGCTGTAATACAGATTACATAGATACATTTGGTCAAGAAATTCACTTTGTGGTTCTTCTTTAATCAGCATTTTATGTTTTTGGGTAATGAGATTTTGGTGCACAGGGGCCGGACTGTGCATTATGTCTTCTCCTTCTTCCCCACCTACTCCGCCTGCCTCCGTTCTTTGAATAACAGGTCACTGCCTCCTATTTGAAATTTCGTATCAGCTCCATCATTGTGCTGTTTGACATCTCATCTGAATGATTTTTTTTTAGAGATGTCATTGAACCGAGATCTCAATCTGCGGGAATGAAGAACAGCCAGGAAATCAATCTACCACAATGGTGAGGCTGGCGAAAAATTTCAAACTGGAGGCATGTCACTGAAAAACCATTGAACAGGGCATGAGAACAGTGTAGCTCTGTGCCATGGACATCTTGTGTTAGGTACATGCAGAAACTGTACTTATTTATTGGCCTTATCTTTAGCTATTTTGACAAAAAAGAGAGTAAGCTGGGGTTATTAAGATGGCTAGTAGTTGGCGGCACTATATTGCAAAAGGAGGGTGCTTGGTATATTACCTGTTTTACACGTTCCCATATTAAATTCAGTCCCTGGCCCCGTGGATCACTTTACTAAGTGATGGTAAGTAAATATTTTTCTTGTGGTACATGAATTGTTGTTAATTTAATTAGCTATCATTAATGGATGTAAATGTAATAATTCTTACCGGTCTTACATGGCCTAGCTGTAATTCACTTGCGTTATGACACTAGTGTGTCTGAAGTTCCGGTGAAGAAGCATAGAACTACACGGGAATATGAATGGGAAAAGCTCTTAAGTGGCATTTTATTCACACCATAAATCACAGACAAGTCACCCAGCGAGAGTGAGTCAGAGAAGAATTAGATACCAACTGAGCAACTGTTCTCCTCCTACTCCTTATGTGTCATCATGAGATGCCGTCTGTCTTTGATGTGTCTGCTGTTCTCTTTTGTAGGCCCATAAATATCAAGTGCTCTTCTGTAGACTGAGTGCTGTTTCTCACTGAGCCAAGCCATTGTCGGCCTATTTCAGCAGATGCTCTTTGTACTACCGTGATTTAGTCTACTTGAAAGATAGGACACACTGTGACTTCTCGATTACTTATTTACCCACATATAGAAATGATCCCATTGCCTTATTATACATCCATATTATACAAGCCGCTATCACTGTTTATTGTGAGAAAAACAGATAACAGTTTACAAATGTTTATTATATCGATTTGCAAATGAAAATGACTAGTCCTTAAAAATGTATTATGGTACCAGTTTAAAAGCACACAATTTTTTTTGCTATATTCTTTGGCCTCCATATTTTCATTGTAGTGTTATGTAATCTTGCTGTTTTTTGTGTTGGTATAACAGTTACTCTTTTTTTATTTCCATAATGTCCAGAGAATGCCCTCAGCAAAGTGTGATGCCCCAACACAGTATGATGTCCCCACAATGCCCCAACATAGTATGATGTTCCCATAGTTCTCTCACTCAAAATGATGCCCACACAGTTCCCCCATATGATGCCCCCACCCCAGTTTCCATACGGACAGTGTTATGCCCCTACAGCCCCTCCCCATGCTCCCATGGTTACCACAGACATACATTAAGTCCTCAGCTTGCCCACCACAAGTACTGGCTAACAATGTATATAAAAAATTACTCACCTAGTCCCCTCGATCCCTCTATGCGCTGCTCTAGTCTGTGCTGATTTTGATTTGAGGCAGGCGCACGCGATCTACTGATGTCATTGTGCCTGTTGCACTGACATTTACAGGCTGAATGGAAGATCGGACAGCTGACGGTTTCCTGTTCTACCACTGTGCTCATCTTTATTTTCATCCTGATTATTCACATAAGGGCTAATACCCATCAAAGTGAATAAAATCTGTCCGATGTTGTTCATGAAAAGTCGATTGAGTGTCATGCGAGTATCGTGTGAGTGTCATGGAAGTACAATGCAACTTTTCTCACCTAGCGTCCATATAACATGCGTATAATATGCGTATGCAATGCGATTTTTAACTTTAGCTTTTACATACTGTAATTCTCTGTCATTTAAAGATAGTTTTCACAGTAAATATTCTTCACTACATACATAGCTGCAAATATGTGAGTGACATATATAATTAGTACAGTGCATATGTAGCTTACTGTACATGTATTTAATTAATAAATTAATAAATTACAGAAAAAAATGGCGTGGCGTGTGATCTCCTGAAATTGTGTTAACCTTCAGAGGGAAGGCAAAGAGTTGGGGGCAGAGGTTTATAGCCTGGGAAGGGGGTAATAAACATGGAGCTTCCCAGGCTATTAGTATCAGCTCACAGCTGTATACTTCGCCTTTACTGGTTATTAAAATGGGAGACCCCCCAAAAAATGACCTAGTGTCCACCTATAATTAATAACCAGCAAAGACTAGGCAGACAGCTGTGGGCTTATATTAATAGGCTAGGAAGGGAACATGAATATTGGTTCCCTCCCAGACTAAAAACATCAGCTTTCAGAAATGGCACATCCATAAGATGGCGCTTGACCTCACTCTTCCCGCTTGTCATGTGGTGGTGGCAAGTGGGGTAATAAGGTTGGGGTTGATGACAACTTTGTATTGGCACTTGACACCAAGCTCAGGGGTTAGTAATGGAGAAGCACCCCAATACTAACCTCATAGTCATATTGTAAACCACCATATCCCTCACCTCACTTAGCCTTCTTTGTCCGCTTTTCCTCTGCTGGTTGACATAATTTCGGGGGAATTCATGCCACTTTTTTCTGTAATTTATTGATTTATGAATTAAATGCATGTACAGTAAGCTACACAAGCACTGTATTAATTATATGTGTATATATATATATATATATATATATATATATATATATATATATATATATATATATATATAGCACTCACGTATTTGTAGCTAATTATTCTATGTATATATATATATATATATATATATATATATATATATCTATTGTATTCTGACAGGTCACGCTGTGATTTTACTGTACTCTGCTGATGAAGTGTTGGATTTTCTGGGAGATGGTTGCATAAAAATGGGATGGCACACACATGGTCGGTGTGCTGTGCGATTTTTTTTTTTCTTGCACCCAATGACTTGCATTGCCAAGTCTCATCCGATATATGAGGCAAATCGCAGCATGCTGTGATTTTTTTCTCAGTCTGATTTGAGCAGAGAAAAAATAGTGAATGAGTAGGGAATCATAGAATAACATTAGGTAGAGTGCAGTCTAATTTTTTTTATCGGATTGCACTCATACATTTTTCTCACAAATGAGTATGAGCCCTAAAGTTGAAATGAGGACGCCGGGTGGGGTGTGGGCGGTGTCAGGCTCCCTCAACTCATCTCATTAGCAGTATGCCACTGCTCCTTGGCAATAGTAGCACTGTTGTTTTAGGGCTCATACTCACCTGCGAGAAACTCGGACGAGTCTCGCATGTTAATATCCGGCGCTTCTGCCGGCATTCAGGAGTGGAGCGTGCGGCTGCATGTATTCCTATGCGGCTGCACACTCCGCTCCTGAGTGCCAGGTGCAGGGCCGGGTATTAAGATGCGAGACTCACCCGAGTTTCTCGCAGGTGAGTATGAGCCCTTATAGTGGTAAGGTAACTCCCTCTATAAGCCTCTCGGCACCCTGCCTCATGATTGTGAGATGTAAGTGGTTTGCTATGGATGCCGTGAGCCTAAAGCCTCACCCCCCCATTCACATATGATACCTGTTGGCTTACAGCTATCTCTCCTGAGTCGTTTATAGACAGGAACAACTTCTTTCCTGGAAAACAAAAGAATCACAATCGGCAGTCCAATGTGACGCATCCTTCTTTCTATGGTGGCCACCATACACATTAAACAGTGTTTGTCCAAATGTAGTAGAAATTTAATTTCAGGCAAAATCTTCAATGAAAACCTCTCACATTAAAAATGATGCCCAATCTGCAGGTACCATGAAATGGATCACATGAAGCTAAGCAGATTGATTTATAGTTATAGTAAGTGTGAAAAATAAGTATAGCTCGTGTTTTATTCATTTGTATATCTAATTATTCAGGCTTTTCAGACAAGTGGGTGGTCCTATTCAGTGACTGACAGTTATTTATGTGTGTATACTGTAGGGTGGCTGTTATACACATAGTGGATGGAAAATAAACCTAGAGCCGTGATGGCAAATCTTTTAGAGACCGAGTGCCCAAACTGCAATCCAAAGCCCACTTATTTTTTGCAAAGTGCCCTGAATACTGAGGTTTTAGATGAGAAAGACAATTCGTTCATTAGCATGCTATAGACTCAATATCAAAGAGCTTGTAAGCACTGCACTCCAAGCCTAACATACTAGCCACCAATTTTAGTCAAGGTCTGTTCTTGAGAATGGAGAGGATTTGTATTCAAAAGTAAAATTGTAAAGTTGCTTGTTTTTACAACCTCTTTGCAATTGTAACCCTTTATTTTGATGAGACCAAACCCTTTAAGGCAGGGATGTCAATCTCAAATACACAGAGGACCAAAGTTAAAAGCTTGCAAAAAGTTGCAAGCCAACCTTGATATTTGTTAAAAAAATGTCTACAATTGAGGAAGATTTTCCTTATCAAATAAAACGATGAACTTTTGGAATTATAGTGGAATAATATAATATGTTATGTAACAGCAGTAAAAAGCATATGGCTCAATAGCCTAATTTACATATTTAATAACAAAGGATAAAAAACCCTTGAATAAAACAGATAATAAAGTATGATGCAAACAAAAGTGCTCCCAAACACAGTATGATTCCCCCACAGTGAACTCCTCCACACGCACAATATGATTACCCTACTGTCCCCTCCCCTCAGTTCCCCAACAAAGAATGGTGACCCCATCACAGTTTGATTCTCCAGCTGTAATCTCCCCACACAGCCCTCTATACTGTATAATGGACGCATAAAGTCCTCCATACAGTACCATGGCTCCACATAGATCTCCATAAAATATAATGGCTCCACATAGTCCTCCATACAGTGTAATGCCCCCCCCCACGTAGTCCTGCATAAAGTGTAATGGGCCCCACATAGTGCTCCATGCAGTATAATAGCCCCACATGATGCTCCAAACTATAAAATGGCCCCACATAGTGCTCCATACTGCCGCCCCCTGACGAAGCCGACGCGAAACGCGCGTTGGGGCAACGGTGTGGTCTGGTCCTGTTGCCAGCGTGTGGGTAAGAATCCGGGGTGGGGAATTCATGGCCTAATTAGTGCGATATGAGTCAGTGTACAGGACTCATGATACTTTTCTATTTTGTTCCATATGCCCCCCATTTTTATACCTGCGCTATACTCTGCACTATGCAGGTGATTTTTATGTATATGGCATCAGCCTGAGCGCTGCACTGTTTTTTGTCTGTGCTACCTTCCATCTTTAACTATCTTGACTTTTACTACAGTGTACTGTTATATGTTGTTAGTATTTATTGGTATTCTTTGTAATTGAATAAAATATCATGTTAACCCTTTTTTTGGACATGAACTCCGTTTTTTTCTGTTCTATTATATTGGCTTTGGGAGTGTCCTTATTTCATTAAATTTGTCTTCCTGGTAGACTCCCCCACTGTGGTTGTGAGTATGTGGAAGAATTCTTTAATATTTTTTTCTTTCATTTTGGGTTTGTTCTATTATAGTGCTCCATACTGTATAATGGCCCCACACAATGCTCCATATAGTATAATGGCCTCACATAATGCTCCATACAGTATAATGGCCTCACATAAAAACATATATACTTGTGTATAAGCTGACCTGAGTAAAAGCTGAGGCATCTAATTTTGCCACGAAAAACTAGGAAAACGCATTAACTCGAGTAAAAGCCGGGTATGCATTGTCCCCTAATCCCTATTCTGGTATGCATGGTTCCTCATCCCCATCCTTGTCTGCATGGCTCCTTATCCCCATCCTTGTCTGCATGGCTTCTTATCCCCATCCTTGTATGCATGGCTCCTTATCCCCGTCCTTGCATGCATGGCTCCTCATCCCTGTCCTGGTATGCATGGCCCCGTATCCCCATCCTTGTCTGCATGCCTCCTTATCCCCATCCTTGTATGCATGGTTCCTCATCCCTATCCTTGTATGTATGGCCCCCATGAGAAAAAAAAATCCTACTTACCTTCCATGTGCGCCCTCGCAGCATCTTGTTCCTGTGCCAGCAGCACCTGCGGCCGAGCGATCACGTGTCCCCGCTCATTAAAGTAATGAATATTTACCTCTCTCCACACCTATGAGAGTGAATAGAGGTAAAAATTTATTACATTAATGAGCGGGCACCCGTGATAGCCCGGCAGCTGCTGGAAGCCGGTGACTGCTGCTGACACTGTGCGCGCTATAAGAGAAATTAATATTCACTGCCAGTGCAGTGAAAATTCATTTCTATTTAGCAGTGGGCACAGGCTTTAGCCGCAGCTGCCGGCTCATGCGTCCTGTGACCCATTGCTCTGCCACTCCCCCGCCGTCTTCTGGGACAATGACTCGTGTATATGCCGAGGGGGGGCGTTTTCAGCACCAAAAAATGTGCTGAAAACTCGGCTTATACATGAGCATATATGGTAACTACTCACTTATGCCATTCCAATGCTGATCTGGTCTCTTCATATATTACAAACCTACCTGTGGGCACTAGCGTCGCCACTCTCCTCAGCCCGCACGCAGACTGATGCGTGATCTGATGGGACGGTGCACATGCAGAGGAGAGTTGCCACAGTGCTATTGATTAGGAAGATGGTGAGGGGGCTGAGAAGAGTGGTGGCGGCACTAGTCCTGAGAAGATGGTGCGCGTGCCCGCCGGGAGGGCTCTTCATGCCCCTTCTGGCATGCGTGCCATAGGTTCGCCGACACTGACCTAGAGTAATGCTAGGACACTAATGCTAGGACAAAAATTGGTTAATTGGCCATGACAAGTTGATTATGAGCAGTTGAACTGCTGCTCACCATATCTCCACCCTTGGGTGTGGTTCACTTTGTAAAATGAGACCTGTTTGTCTCACACATGTCTATGTGTGTATAGAGGTGTGCAGATCTCCTGGATTGAGTGCCTTTGCTGAAGACTAAAGGTACCTTCACACTAAACAACTTTCCAACGAGAACGACAACGATCCGTGACGTTGCAGCATCCTGGATAGCGATCTCGTTGTGTTTGACACGCAGCAGTGATCTGGATCCCGCTGTGATATCACTGGTCGGAGCTAGAAGTCCAGAACTTTATTTGGTCGTCAGATCGGCGTGTATCGTCGTGTTTGACAGCAAAAGCAACGATGCCAGCAATGTTTCTTCATGGAGCGAACTGGAGCGAACAACCAGCGAGAACGATAAGTACGTCACTGGATCGTTCCTGAATCGTTCTGCTGTTGCCGGTGTCTGACGTCTCCAAGCGACCTAAACAGCGACGCTGCAGCGATCGGCTCGTTGTCTATATCGCTGCAGCGTCGCTTAATGTGACGGTACCTTAAGAAGCTGGACTCTAAGCTAGGCAGGCTCACCAACTCTATTGTATGGATTTGTTACTTTATGTTTCACTTGATGCCTGGCAAAGGCTGTATTTAAGTTTTTCTGTGATGTTGTTTATGAGGACTGAACTTTAAATAGAAACGGTTCCTGTGATACCTCAGATCGCTCCCAGATGAGTAGCATTGTTCCAATACTTAAAAAAAAAAAGGCTTTCAGTCACCGATTAGGACCGTCCACTTGACTGGAAAGCCCCGAATGTGCAGAGATTTCAATAAATATAACATCGGTTATACTGAATCTATCTGCCCAGGTTCTCATGCTCCATATCATGCTGCCTGCAGATTGAACTGTAATTTCATAGTGACAGGGTCCCTTTCTTCTTTATGCAAATATAGCATTCTGTTCTTCTGCAATCTTTCTCCAATAATAGATAAGACACATTGCTGCAATCCAATAATATATTGTCCTTATTAATTTAGAGCAAATTGTGGATTAAAGAGGATCAAATAATAAACTAACTGATAATTCAGTCGGATTAGCTAGAATTGGCAAGTACTGTAATTTCATGATTACCATTTTAGGATTATATAAATAATATGCAACTTTTGTTTCTTCAATTTTAGTATAATCAGGGCTGAAACAAAGTGTAGGCACCACTGACGGGGACCCCGGAAGGGACGCAATTTGAAAGGAATAGCAGCTGAGTGAACCCTGATTGCCAGAGACAGACCAGTAAGGACTTATGCAGACAAGCATACAAATCGGACATGTGCTGTCTGATTTCTAATCGCATAATACACGGACAGCACACTGACCCATAATATTCAATAGGGCTGTTCAGATGAGCAAATTTTTTGTGGTCCGACTGTCCATGAGAAAATAATCGCAGCATGCACTATTTTTTTCCAAGTCTCGGATGAGACTCACCGATTCAAGTCTATGGGTGCCTAAAAAACAGATCCCACAAAGAACATCCAAGTGGCATCTGATTTTTACAGATACATTTCTATTATAAACCTATTAAACTGTTTTTGATCTTGTACATTTTTAAATGTAGATGTATGAAAACAGTTCAGACACGATCATCAAACAGATGTAAAAAGCAGACACACGGATGGCACATGTTTGAGAATCGGTTGAAAATTTGTTGAAAATCGTCTGAGTTTTCTGGATGAAACTCGGACGATTTCTCATACCAGCACTCCTTATTAGTACAGTTGTCAGAGTAGTAGTTTAGAGCTGGCACATGGCACAGACTGACAGCTGCGCTGCTTGCTTGTCAATCTGAGTCTGAGGCTGCATTCTCTCCGTCCTGGTGGAGGGAATCCGTCTACGTGTCCCACAGTGCAGCAATCAGTCTGCCTGCAGTGCTAGCACTCTACTACTACTGACTCCTAAATAACAACTTATAAGACTAAACACCATGGTAACTCATAATATGACAAAAATCTGTACCATAGGTGAAAAAGGACCAACAAGACCTATCATCAAGATAAGCACATTACACAAGAGGGAAACGATGAAAAATGGTCACACACAATAAATAGAAATGCTATAACCTTTATTAATACCAAACCACAATATTAAAACCAGGTGAGCGGAGGGAAGGTAGTAAAGCACAGAAAACACTGTTATGAAGTTAACAGGAAGGGCGCCACCAGAGATAACAGTCCTACAGGCTTATACATTATCAGAGTAAACAAATAAGCAAAAATAGGAAACAAATAGTAAAAAACTAAATAAACCAAAATAATAACTTGATCCTACTGCAGTCAGGGATACCAAGCCAAGTACCAACTGTTTCACATATAAGATAGGTGAGTGCAAGAACCGCTATAATGCTATCCTAATTGAAATCCCATACCTATCAAACCGACACAGTAGATATTAGTAAAGCAAGGTACCCACCGCACAGAGGACTGTAGTACTGGAGGCGCGCTTCCACCCCTTCGGGGTGGAAGCGCGCCTCCAGTACTACAGTCCTCTGTGCGGTGGGTACCTTGCTTTACTAATATCTACTGTGTCGGTTTGATAGGTATGGGATTTCAATTAGGATAGCATTATAGCGGTTCTTGCACTCACCTATCTTATATGTGAAACAGTTGGTACTTGGCTTGGTATCCCTGACTGCAGTAGGATCAAGTTATTATTTTGGTTTATTTAGTTTTTTACTATTTGTTTCCTATTTTTGCTTATTTGTTTACTCTGATAATGTATAAGCCTGTAGGACTGTTATCTCTGGTGGCGCCCTTCCTGTTAACTTCATAACAGTGTTTTCTGTGCTTTACTACCTTCCCTCCGCTCACCTGGTTTTAATATTGTGGTTTGGTATTAATAAAGGTTATAGCATTTCTATTTATTGTGTGTGACCATTTTTCATCGTTTCCCTCTTGTGTAATGTACTACTGACTCCTGTTCTGACTGTGAATGCTGGGTGGCTGAGTAGTTAATGGTCTCACCCTGTTAATATGGAAGCACGTGGCGGCCTGCGTCTGAACTCAGTCAGTGCCACCTAGCACAATAAATAGGTAGCAACAGCTGACACTTAACTTAAGCATTATTTAATGCTGACTCTTGACTGACAGGGGTACACGGTCTGTTCCTCACTGATAGAGATAAGTGGCAGTGCGACAGGAGTATGTCTAGCGCAAGGAGTAAGCAGCATTGTCCACCTCTTCAGCAAAGAATTAGGGAGCACTGACTCCTGACGGGTGGGGGTAGGCAGCAGGCAGTGGCAGGACTTAGACCTACCTAGTGCGAGGGAAGCGGCAGCACTGACTCCTGACAGGTAGGAGTAAACAGCAGGCAGTGGTAGAACTCAGAGCTACCAAGTGCGAGGGAATCGACAGCACTCGCCACTTATATCTATATACAGTGTCTATGTCTGTGACAGCTCTGTCAGCACAAAATACTCTGGGGCCAAATACCCAGTGTCAAACCCGACTATAATAGTAAATTTCTGAAAAGTTCTCTTTTTTTTTTTAATTCATCTGTGTCACGGGTTTACCACGACAGAGAAGAGCCAGAAGACCCCAGCGTCTGATTTCTCCTACTCCTGCACTGATCAGAAGCACTTCACCCTCATATTAAATGGTGCAGGTTTATTTTAGCAGTGCAGGGGTTAATCTGCTCAGTTGAGAGCTCCTGAATGCTTTTTTTGCATTAAGGCTCAGCTGTTCACTGTTAGCCACTCCCATCTCCTATATCATCGGGGCCCTGGCTAGCACTCATTGTCAAAGCTAGCTTATGCTGCATGGCTGGAAGTTGTTGGTGGTTATTATTGGAGAAAGCATTTGGTGGATTTATCTGTGACTGTTGTTTGGTTTTGAATGTGTGATAATTCCCTTTCTTCTCCTACTTTTTTTTTAACCCCATCCTCCACTCCCCGGTGCATCCCTCTGTTATTTGTGTGTGTATGTTTGGTATTTTCCTTCATCCCTGTTTGTATTACCCTGTTAGTCTGGTTGGTGTATTACGGTACAGTACAACTTCCCTCTTCACTGGGTGGGGGAAGGTTACAGACTGAGGGCAGATTCTGGAGCTGAGGCAAAGTACGTGGCCTCAGCATCTTCACCATCAGAAGTAATCCGAGGAAAAAGGCGAGCTAGTGCAGCCTTAGCGTTAGGGATAAGGAAGAGGCCCTTGGTCCTCGGGCACCCGACAACAGAGTCGAGACAATCTGATACTAAGATTACTCTTATAGATGCCTTTTAGCAGATGGGGTAGTATTAGACTAGATCTGCGGCATTGCTCTAGTGGCATTGCTAAATGGAGAGGTCATGACTTATAGGTATCATTCAGACATCTGTTTTTCACATGTCCTTTTCTGTTCTTGCTTTTCATGTAGCCATTAAAGTCTATAAGTCTATGAAGCTGTTTACATGTCCATGTTCTTTTGCGGAAAGACTGTTCACACAAGAAAAAAAAGGAGACTTTTTTTTGTTTTGTTTTTTTTAATCCAACTCATAGATCAAGCTCCTCAAGTCTAAGGGTCTGTGAATAACTTGGACACCATACTGTTTGCATCCTACTTGCATACTGTTTGGTGAAGCTTGAAACACCTCCCATCATTTTTTTTTTTTGCGTACAAGAAATACTGATTGAGCTCTGATAATAAAAACTGGCACACTGACCAAACAGTGATGAAAATCTGATCCAGCATACTGATAAAAATCGGTCTGTTATTTTTCACTTAGGAGAGAAAAAAATGGTTGTCTGATTGAGGACTAACAGGGCTCTTCTCCTCTGCACATGTTTTGTACAGACAATGAAAGTAGCAAACATCACAGAGTTTATTTGCCATTAAATTAGCATCAGCAGCACAGGATTGATATGTAAATCCCTAATTACAGGAGTTACAATTTTTGCATACTGGTTCAAAAGTGCAACTGCATTGAAGACCTTCAACACGATAATATTAGCATGTGGAAAGAAAGAAACTAAATTCACTCTCATGTGGGTTAGAGGAAAGAGCTCACAGTGGTTATGTAATCTCTCGCCCTGACTTGACATCAGTTTGCCATGAAATACCATAAATAAATCAAGACTGGTAAATCAGAAGGGGTTAAAAAGCAGGATATGAAGGGGGTAGATGATAGAGAGAACGGAGAAAATGAAGAACATCAAGTGAACTGACTGCATCTAGTAGAACCAACCATCTTTTTTGGATGCATATAAGATATTTAGGCATGAACCCATCAGTCATGTGAAGAACAATTAAATCGTAATTAAATCGTAAATCATTATGTGTATTTAACAACTTCAGGCTCTCCTCTTGTAAGTCTAACTTTTTGAGCGCTAGATTTTTCCCTTAGGGTGCAGTCAGACGGCTGTATTACTTGCTCGAGGATCGTATTGCAATCCTCAGACTGGCTGTCCACTCTCCTGACATGAGCATGACAGCTTGTATTTCTATATAAGGGCTCAGACTCATCTGCAAGAAAACAGACAAGCGCAATCCGAAAAAAAGTCAGATTGCACTCTGAATAATGTTAATCTATTAGTTACAGCTCATCTGCTATCTTTTTTCTCAGCTGAAATCTGACAGAGAAATAAATCGCTGCATGCTGCTATTTGCCACGTATTTCGGACTAAGCTCGCCGATACGTCAATGGGTGTGATAAAAAAATCGCAAGGCACTCAGACCATGCGAGTGCCGTCCAATTTTTACACACCCATGTCTTTGAAAAGCCAGAAATTCAGCCATCCGCGTACAGTAAAATCACAGCATGACCCAATAGAATAGATAGAATACATACAGTGTATACACATAGAATAGATAGATATAAAGATCAGTCACATATATAATTAGTACAGTGCATGTGCAGCTTACTGTACATACAGTAAATATAATTAATAAATGATTATTTTTCTGAAAAAATGGCATGGGCTGTTGTGTAATTTTCATGACCAGCAAAAGGAAAGCCAACAGCTGGGGGCAGATGTTTATAGCCTGGGAAGGGGTTAATACCCATGGAGCTTCCCATGCTCTTAACATCAGCTCACAGCTGTATACTTAGCCTTTACTGGCTATTAAAATGGGACAACCCCCAAAAAAATTACATAGGGTCCCCCTATAATTAATAACCATCAAAGGCTAGGCAGACAGCTATGGGCTGATATTAATAGCCTAGGAAGGGGCCATGGATATTTGCCTCCCCAAGGCTAAAAACATCAGTGCAATTCTGGCACTTAGCCTCGCTCTTCCCACTTGCCCTGGTGCAGTGGCAAGTGGGGTGATAGTTGGGGGGGTTTATGACACTGTTAAATTGTCATGTGACATCAAGCAAGAGGTTAGTAATGGAGAGGAATCTATAAAATGCCCCCATTACTATCCCCATAGTCATATTGTATAAACACACACACACCCAGAATAAAGTCCTTTAATCTAAAGAAAGACAAAGACTCCTTTAATCAATCTTAATTAAACCGTACTCATATCATCGCCCTTTCGAGTAAAGCCATTCTCCCCTGTAAAAGAATTAAAATAAAAAACAACCATATTCCTCACCTGTCCACTGAGAAGATAATAATTAATTTGTCCCGCAACGGGTCTAGCTATGCTAGATCTAGATTGTTGGCTGCATTGTTGCATGATGCGAGTATGCAGCCTGCCATCCAGCAGATACACTGAACTCCGTGTGCTATCTTTGCTCACTCAGTGTCTTGCAGTGAACTCGTATGACCTGACTGATGTCACCACGAGCATGAGAAAGTTCACACGCTCGCTGTGCTGTCAGAAAGGCCCTGGGAGTTCACAGCCAATGGACTTACTTCACCTAACTGACATCAGCGCAAGCGCCGTTAAAAATTTTCCTACCGCACTCGTCCTGACGTCAGCTGTCATGTGTCGTAAAAGATGCAGGCTCAAGCCCTCCTGTGCGTAGCACAAGCGATCAGAAGATTGTAGCTTCAAGTCACCTAAGGAGACTATTGAAGCAATTCACAAGTAAAAATGTAAAAGTAAAAAACTAAGCTCTCAGATCCTGAAAAATGGGAGACACTACAGGTCTCAGAAAATGACGCTTTTTTTTTTTTTTTTTTTTTACAAACTTTGGATTTTTTTTTCACCACTTATATAAAAAAGAAACTATATATGTTTGGTATCTGCAAACTCGTAATGAACTGGAGAATCATATTGGCTGGTCAGTTTTAACATTTAATGAACATGGTAAAAAAAATCAATTGTGGAATTGCACTTTTTGTGCAATTTCACGGCACTTGGATTTTTTTTCCATTTCCCAGTACACTATATGGTAAAACCAATGATTTTGTTCAAAAGTAAAACATGTCCCGCAAAAAAACAAGCCCTCACACGGCCATTTTGACCAGTTTGAAACAGTTTTGTGCACATCTAAAAGAAGGACACCGCTGAACAGAAGCCAGACAGAGTCCAGAGTAACGCTGCTGCCTCATTATGGTGAATGGATCCGTTGAGTGTTTCATCTGAATCACGTAATTCGGAGAACGCAGGATAAATGTGATTCAAAATGTTGTGTAAAATGTTCCCCATAAAACCTTCAACTCAATCCACAAAAAAGCAAGTTCCCACTCAGGTCTGTCATCTGTCATTGGAAAACATAAATTTAATGGTTTAGTGATATAGAGGTTTCCACGTTATTGGTAACACAAACACACTGGAAAAGCGCTATGGCTCCTCACCATCCAAAAGAAATCCAGGAAATTTTGCTCTCCTAAATCCAAACACTGGAAAACACCCATGGAGTCTAAATCATCACTACACCTGTAGAGGGATGTAATTTTCAAAATGGGGTCACTTAAGGGGTGATTCTGCTCTTCTGATACTTAGGGGCACTAAGTCCACAAACTATTCTAGGAAAGTCTGTGCTCCAAGAGTCAAATAGCGCTCCTTCCCTCTTGAGTTTTGCGTGTGGTTTATCAGTACTGTACAGTCACATATGGTTTTTACATGTACCCATTTCTCCACGTGAAAATGTCAAATCTGGGGCTAAAACAAAATTTTTGTGGTAAAAATGTAATTATTTTTTCTTCACTGCCCAATGGTATAAAATTCTGTGACACAATTGTAGTGTCAATATGATCACTTAGATGAATTAATTGAGTTGTGTAGTTTCTAAAATGGGGTCACGAATGGGGGTTCTACGGTTCTGGCACCTCTGGGCTCTGCCAGTGTGACATGGAACCCTCGAACCATTCTAGCAAAATCTCAACTCCTATATGGCGCTTCTTCCCTACTGAGCTTTGATCACATATGGGTTATCTGCATACTCAACAACATCAAATTGCGCCATTAAGTTTCTCCTAATATCTCTTTTGAAAATTAAAAACTTGCCAAAGCAACATTTTACTGGAAAAAATGGTAATTTTTAATTGAGTCAATGTTATACAATTCTGTGAATCACCTGAGGGTTAAAAATGCTCACTACACCCTTAGATAAATTCCTCAATAAGTGTAGTTTCCAAAATGGGGTCGTTTGTGCCGGTTTCTGCTATTTTTTCATGTTAGGGGCTCTTCAAATGTAACACGACATCCGCAATCTATTCCAGTCAAAACTTCACTCCAGAATTCAATTAACGCTCCTTCCTTTCAAAGCCCTGCCATATGCCCAAACAGTAGTTTTCTAACACATATGGTGTATCTGTGTACTCAAGAGAAATTGCACAACAAGTTCTATGGTCCATTTTCCTCTGTTACTCTTGTGAAAATTTAAAATTTGGTGCTGAAGCAACATTTATGCGGGAAAAATGCTTATATTCACAGTTTAACATTATGAAATTTTGTGAAACCCCTGTGGGTTCAAGATGCTCTTAACACCTCTAAATAAATTCCTTGAGGCATTTAGTTTACCAAACGGGGTCACTTGTGAGATGTTTCCACTATTTAGGCACATCATCAGGAGCTCTGCAAACAGGACATGGCGTTCTTTATTGATTCCATCGAATTTTGCATTCCAAAAGTCAAATGGTGCTCCTTCTCTTCCGAGCCCTGCCAAGCACCCAAACAATAGTTGTACACCAAATATGAGGTATTGGCGTACTCAGGAGAAACTGCACCACAAATTTTGGAATCTATTTTCTCCTGTTACCCTTTGTAAAAATGCAAAATTTGTGGGGCTAAAGCAATATTTTTTGTGGGAATAAATAGCATTTTCATTTTTTTCTTCCACATTACTTTAATTTCTCTTAAGTGCCTGAACTTTTAATAACATTTTTTAGTATGGTTTGAGTAGTTTGAGGGGTGCAGTTTTTAAAATGGTGTCACTTTACTACAAGATATACTTGTTGTGGGCTGTTGTTGTGCTTTTCTTGTTGTGTAACATTTTCTTACAAAATGACTGATCTTTGGAGCTGTTGGTAATTCCCTCCATTTTGACTAAAGCCCCAGTTCTAGCTGCCAATAGAACCCCAAAAATCATAATGCTACCTCTACCATGGTTCGCTGTGGGTATGGTGCTCTTTTGATAATGCACATTGTTGGCTTTGCATTAAACATACCTTTTGGAAATATGGTCAAAAACTTCAACCTTTGTCTCATCAGAGCATAACACGTCTTCCCAGATGCTTTTGGCAGAGTTGCTTTAGGTTTTCGCAAAACATGACTGGTTATTTTTCTTTGTTCAAAGAGGCTTCCATCTTGCCACCCTACGACAAAGGCCAGACAGATGAAGAATATGAAAGTTTGTTTTCACTGTAGTACACAAAAGGTACACTGCTGTGTTTGCTCAGTGGTCAACATCCTGCTGAGTTTCTTAGCTTTTATCATCCAGAATATGAACTTTAATCCTTGTACAAATATGGGTGCTTGGTGCACGTTTAGGCGAGGGGAAAAATTCTCAGTGTACCATTTCGACCCTCCCCTTTTTTGATTTACAGTACTGTTGTTTGAACTGAAAACTCAGCCATGCAACCACACACTGACCATGCAGCAACGTAGCGCACACATTGTCAGTGCAGGAGTCGAGCAGGTGCACACACACATCTGTCTTTCCTATTTGTGCACCTGCTCGGCTAGTGCCCTGAAAGTTTTGGTCACACCAAGGGTGAACATAGCAGCATTATTTGCATAAGAATTAAAGATAATTTTCTGTATAATCAAAGCTAAAAGAACTAAATAGAAAATGTGATTTTTGTAGGGTAAGTGCCCGATTTGGGCTGATTTGTCATATTCTTGAAAACATTTTTTTTTTACTTTTCACAGTCCTTAGTAGTCTAGACTTGAAGCTACAATCTACTTATTGCTTGTGCTATATACAGCAATGCCACAGTATCGCTGTATATACAGTGGGGGGAAAAAGTATTGAGGTTGTGGACAGGTGTCTTTTATACTGATAAAAAGGAGGACAGAGGAGCCTCTTAAAGAAGAAGTTACAGGTCTGTGAGAGCCAGAAATCTTGCATGTTTTTAGGTGACCAAATACTTATTTTCCACCATAATTTGCAATATAAATCTTGCCAAATCATACAAGGTGATTTTCTGTATTTGTTTTCTCATTTTGACTCTCATAGTTGTGGTCTACCCATGATGTTAATTACAGGCCTCTCTCATCTTTTAAGTGGGAGAACTTGCACAATTGGTGGCTGACTGAATATTTTTTTCCCCACTGTACGAAGGAGAAATCACGGTCTGCTTTGAAGCCCAGCTGTAGGCAGAATTACAAAGTAGCTCTGTAATGACAAGCACGGAGGTCATCAATAGATCCCCAGCTGTCATAGCAACCCATTGGCGACCTGCGATCATGTAACAGGTGCGACTATGGACGCATTGAATGCAATGCGCCCCCATTTCGTTGTGTGTTAAATGCCGCTGTCAGATTGACAGTGGCATTTTGCGGGTTAACAGTTGCAGGTGGATTTCTGCTTCACCTGCTTTTGTTAGAGGCAGGTCCTGGCTGCAACACACAGCCGTGACCTGCTGGGTATGAGGCAGGCTGACCCCATGAGCCCGCTCCATACACTTGCTTCTGACTTGTGCTGTATATGTACGCCGCATGTTGTGAAGGGGTTAAACTGAGTTTTGGGGGTGACAGTCTCTCTTTAATTGTAATTAGGAAGTAGCTGTCTGACAACTAATTTATGTTATTCTTACAAACTGAGAGATGTGATCCCTATATTGCACTGATCTTTTGCCTGCTACTTAAATTTATAGGGAACCTGTCATTTCAAAAAAAGCTCTTAACTTGCAGATATAGGGTTAATCTGCAGATTATTAGTGTTCTAAAGCTGAGCGGCGCTCTGCAGAGGGATGGACAAATATTATAGTTAATGATGAAGATTACACAGCTAATATCTATTATGGTGTATGTGAGAAAGACAAATGAAAGGATTTATAATAAAATGAAATAATAGTTTTTGAAAATAGTTCCTTAATGGCACACGTCTGCTCCCACCAGTGACAAGGGTTTATTAATATTCCCTTGTTCTTTCCTTATTTGTGAGGGTTTATTATCTCACTTCCATAGTTACGAAGGAGCGCGCTTATTTACCTTAGTGAACAGCACTAAAAGAAGAGATCTCACTATAGTCTTCTGAACTTGTGTCAGTAATGTCACAGTTATAATAATCCTGTATTTCCGCTTTGTGCAATAGACAACTGAAGTTGAAGATCGCATTAGCTGGTCATCTCAAGTAGTCACCCCAGGGCAGTTTCTAGCCCAAAAATGACACAGGGCGAGAGTAGGAAATTTCTCCCCCCCCCCCCCCCCCCCCCGGCACCGAAAATAATAAACATTATTTTTGTGGGCTTGAGTAATAAATAGAGAGCAGGCTTGTATCTTCCCTTTTTTTAATAAATTATAATTTGCCTTTAACTTATATAGAACTTGGGGAAAAGGGACAAGTATGCTAATTATTAACGGTGAGAACAAAGTTGTAGGTAAATAATATCTATTAATTATTTTGGAAACAGATCCTAAAAATTGTAGGTTGCAGATTTATGAGAAACTGACTCTTCTAGATTTAGCCGCTGCAAAAGCATTAATAGCTTCCGAATAATTCAGCTTTTCTGCCAGTTCATTTTCTAATTCCAGGTCACATTTACTAATCTCTTCTAAAAGGAGATTGGCGAGACTTTCCCCAGATGTATCAGTAGCAGGACGATAGCCAATAAAATGTTCCTTTATTGCTACGTGATCATCATCTATATCAACAAATCTTAAGGTGTATGACAACTGTTCAGTGTGACCTGCATCTTGTGTGCAGTCCAACATTATTGAAAAATACTTAGATCTTTTGGCTTTTTCTAGAATACATTTCTTCACCTGAGAGGCCATCAAGCAGATAATTTCATTTTGAATTAAATTTCCACAGTAATGTGTATGGATTTCCTGGGAAGTAATTCGTTTTAAATGATCTCTCATTACTGGTTCAAATTTTCCAAGAAGCTCTATAAGCCCAAGGAAATGTCCATTATTTGGTGTAAACAATGTATTTGACGATCCTCGAAAAGCTAAATTATTGGTTGCCAGGTATACAGTTACTGCCATAACTCTTTCCAACACTTCTCGCCTGGGTGAGGATGCCACCAGACTGCCAAAGATGAGGTAAGTCAGCTGGGCCCCCTCCCGGGTTTCATGCTGTGGGGCATGCCAAATCAGCATGCCCCAAGGGTGGTTGGGGGGGGGGCAGGTGTGGGGGTCCCCATCCAAAAAAAAAGGCTAGCCCAACCCATCCCATCCCTCAGACCCCCTCACCTGTTCAGTGTGTCAGTGCCCTCTGCCCTCTGAGTCTGAGCGCGCTCAGACTGCTAAATGGGGCTGCTGGGAAGGGAAGGACTAATCCATAGGCAGGGGGTGGGCATTTTTGCTATACTGCTACCACTGTCAGACTAGACTGCAGCCTGTCCTGTCCAGCATTGAAATTGGCAACAGCCAGGCAGCCTAGTCTGACAGTGATAGTGTGTGTGCTTAGCTCTTTGATCACTGTCTCAGGGAGCGCCCGTGCTCAGCCGAGAGCGCGGCGCCCCTGCTATCAGTGTGGGAGTGGCCGAGCTGCCTCATCCTGGCTGTTCATTCTCGCTGTTCATCCAGCGCGGAGCGGAGGTGAGTCATACCTCCCAACTTTTGAAGATGGGAAAGAGGGACAAAGTTTGCGGCGCGCTTCGCGCGCCGCGGCAAATTTTAGGCCACGCCTCTGACCACACCCATTCATAATTAGTCACACCCATATCCACATCCCAACCACACCCATTTAGCACTGCCGATCACACTGTTTCATATACAATAATTATAAACAAAAAAATATGGCCACACAGTGCCCCATACTGTATAATGGCCACACATGATGCTCCATACTGTATAATGAACACACATGACGCTCCATACTGTATAATGGCCACACATGATGCTCCATACTGTATAATGAACACACATGATGCTCCATACTGTATGACCGCACATGATGCTCCATACTGTATAATGACCGCACATGATGCTCCATACTGTATAATGACCCCACATGATGCTCCATACTGTATAATGGCCGCACATGATGCTCCATACTGTATAATGAACACACATGATGCTCCATACTGTATGACCGCACATGATGCTCCATACTGTATAATGACCGCACATGATGCTCCATACTGTATAATGACCCCACATGATGCTCCATACTGTATAATGGCCGCACATGATGCTCCATACTGTATAATGAACACACATGATGCTCCATACTGTATGACCGCAAATGATGCTCCATACTGTATAATGGCCGCACATGATGCTCCATACTGTATAATGGCCACACATGATGCTCCATACTGTATAATGGCCGCACATGATGCTCCATACTGTATAATGGCCACACATGATGCTCCATACTGTATAATGACCGCACATGATGCTCCATACTGTATAATGACCGCACATGATGCTCCATACTGTACAATGACCGCACATGATGCTCCATATTGTATAATGACCGCACATGATGCTCCATACTGTATAATGACCGCACATGATGCTCCATACTGTATAATGGCCACACATAATGCTCCATACTGTATAATGACCGCACATGATGCTCCATACTGTATAATGACCGCACATGATGCTCCATATTGTATAATGACCACACATGATGCTCCATACTGTATAATGACATACAGGCACGCAGCTCACACACAGGCACGCAGCTCACACGCACGCAGCTCACAAACACACGCAGCCATCACACACACACGCAGCCATCACACACACACACACGCAGCCATCACACACACACACACGCAGCCATCACACACACACACGCAGCCATCACACACACACACACACGCAGCCATCACACACACATGCAGCCATCACACACACACGCAGACATCACACACGCAGCCATCACACACACACACACACGCAGCCATCACACACACACGCAGCCATCACACACACGCAGCCATCACACACACACAGCCATCACACACACACAGCCATCACACACACACAGCCATCACACACACACAGCCATCACACACACACAGCCATCACACACACACAGCCATCACACACACACAGCCATCACACACACGCAGCCATCACACACACACAGCCATCACACACACACGCAGCCATCACACACACGCAGCCATCACACACACGCAGCCATCACACACACGCAGCCATCACACACACGCAGCCATCACACACACACACGCAGCCATCACACACACGCAGCCATCACACACACACGCAGCCATCACACACACAGCCATCACACACACACACGCAGCCATCACACACACACACACACGCGCAGCCATCACACATGCAGCCATCACACACACACGCAGCCATCACACACACACACGCAGCCATCACACACACACACGCAGCCATCACACACACACGCAGCCATCACACACACACACGCAGCCATCACACACACACACACGCAGCCATCACACACACACACACGCAGCCATCACACACACACGCAGCCATCACACACACAGCCATCACACACACACACGCAGCCATCACACACACACACACACGCGCAGCCATCACACATGCAGCCATCACACACACACGCAGCCATCACACACACACACGCAGCCATCACACACACACACGCAGCCATCACACACACACACGCAGCCATCACACACACACGCAGCCATCACACACACACACACGCAGCCATCACACACACACACACGCAGCCATCACACACACACACACGCAGCCATCACACACACACAGCCATCACACACACACACGCAGCCATCACACACACGCAGCCATCACACACACACACACGCAGCCATCACACACACACAGCCATCACACACACACACCCAGCCATCACACACACACACACGCAGCCATCACACACATCACACACACACAATCTCCTCTGTGATGCAGGGGCGGCTGATGTCCATGTGCAGCTCTCTGCTGAAGTCTTCAGTCTCCTGCTCACAGCTCTGCACTATCCCGGCACCTCCCCCGTCTCTCCTTCTCTGCCGGGATAGCAGCTAAGAGCAGAAGCCGGAGCTCCGTGCACACACAGCCAGAGGTAGTGAATCGCTGACCTTTCTTCTTGATTGCTGCAGGCTCTCTCCTTCAGCGTGGCAGCGCCGCACAGGGGGCGGGAGGGGGGGGGGGTGTTGCGCGGGCGGTCAGGAGGCAGCTTTTATATAAAAAAAAAAAAAAAACAGGCTCTCTCTACGTCCCGGAAGTGGGCGGGGCTTCACCGGCGGCCGCAAATTCGGGATTTTAAATGCCCGAAGCGGGACAGCGGGACCCCGGTGCCAAAGCGGGACTGTCCCGCTGAAATCGGGACGGTTGGGAGGTATGGGTGAGTGGCGGCGCCGAGGTGGCCGCAACCATTATGTGCGGTGCGGGGGGGGGGGGCGCGGCGACGCGAGGCGATGATCTGACCGCTCAGCTGTCAGATTTGCAGCTGAGTTCGGGCAGGGCGCGCCCGCGCTCAGCACTGAGCGCGGCATCCGCGCCCCTGACAGCCCTTAAACAGCAGCAGCAGCGGGCAGGGGACCACCGGGGCCCGAGGCCTCTCCTGCGCCCCCCGGCCCCACGGCGCCCCGTGTGGCCGCCCTGCCCGCCCTGTTGAAGAAACGGCCCTGAGTCACCCTACTATAACATACACTCACTGGCCACTTTATTAGGTACACCTGTCCAACTTCTTGTTAACACTTAATTTCTAATCAGCCAATCACATGGCGGCAACTCAGTGCATTTAGGCATGTAGACATGGTCAAGACAGTCTCCTGCAGTTCAAACCGAGCATCAGTATGGGGAAGAAAGGTGATTTGAGTGCCTTTGAACGTGGCATGGTTGTTGGTGCCAGAAGGGCTGGTCTGA
This sequence comes from Ranitomeya variabilis, assembly GCF_051348905.1. NCBI lineage: Eukaryota > Metazoa > Chordata > Amphibia > Anura > Dendrobatidae > Ranitomeya > Ranitomeya variabilis. The sequence continues at coordinate 402,152,103 of NC_135234.1, forward strand.
GTATTTCAGAAACTGCTGATCTACTGGGATTTTCACGCACAACCATCTCTAGGGTTTACAGAGAATGGTCCGAAAAAGAAAAAAAATCCAGTGAGCGGCAGTTCTGTGGGCGGAAATGCCTTGTTGATGCCAGAGGTCAGAGGAGAATGGGCAGACTGGTTCGAGCTGATAGAAAGGCAACAGTGACTCAAATCGCCACCCGTTACAACCAAGGTAGGCCTAAGAGCATCTCTGAACGCACAGTGCGTCGAACTTTGAGGCAGATGGGCTACAGCAGCAGAAGACCACACCGGGTACCACTCCTTTCAGCTAAGAACAGGAAACTGAGGCTACAATTTGTACAAGCTCATCGAAATTGGACAGTAGAAGATTGGAAAAACGTTGCTTGGTCTGATGAGTCTCGATTTCTGCTGCGACATTCGGATGGTAGGGTCAGAATTTGGCGTAAACAACATGAAAGCATGGATCCATCCTGCCTTGTATGGAGCATCTTTGGGATGTGCAGCCGACAAATCTGCGGCAACTGTGTGATGCCATCATGTCAATATGGACCAAAATCTCTGAGGAATGCTTCCAGCACCTTGTTGAATCTATGCCACGAAGAATTGAGGCAGTTCTGAAGGCAAAAGGGGGTCCAACCCGTTACTAGCATGGTGTACCTAATAAAGTGGCCGGTGAGTGTATATGTGTGTCCTGGCAGTTCACTGTTGCCATTAGTAGATTCTGCACCACCAAATCTCAGTCCGCATTAATATCCATATTAGGCCGGGTTTACACAAGCGTATAAGAAATCGGCAGAGTATCATCCAAAAAACTTGGATGATTTTTTTTCTCACTTGTCATCTATGTGCAGTCTATTTTTTTTTTGCAGCAGCTATTAATCATTTACAAGACAACAGTTTCCTATGTTACAGAACTGCAATGTATCTGTAAAAAACGGATCGTTTACGATTGATCCATATGGGATTTGGTTTTTTTTCTGCGCACCCACAAACTTGAATGAGCGAGTCTGACCCCATATATGAAAGGAACCAGTGCATTCTGCGTTTCTTATTTTTTCACGCAGATTCCCTCATCTGCATTGCCCCATTGAACAAAATTGGACCTACCGTTGTTTGTTTCTTTCTCGCGTCGGACCAAAAATATGCTTGTGTGAATCTACTCTTAATGTGGCTGGTTTCTTGGATTCAAAGAATTCATAGATTATATCACTAGAGATGAGCGAGTTTGGTCGGGTTCACTCTTATTCGGCAAGCTATAGCGCTTGCCGAATAAGCTGCAGAGGGAACTCGGCTTCCTGGATCGAGCAGGCAGATCAGCTGATTGGCGTCGCAGCTGCATGTGTTGCGGCTCTCCATACATGTGTCATGACTGTGACACAGCCACGACACATGCAGCTGCGGCGCCAAACAGCTGGTCAGCCGGCATGATCCAGGAAGCTGGGTACCCTCTACAGCTTATTCGGCAAACGCTATAGCTTGCCGAATAAGAGTGAACCCAAGCAAATTTGCTCATCTCTAGATATCACCAATCCACATGTATAAATACAGTGACCAAATCTTCATAAATTGGGCTCTGGATGCCACTATTTTGGATTTAACATGAAACTGAGATTCAATTGAAGTGTAGACTTTCAGGTTTAATTATACGGTTGAACAAAAAATATCCTGTGAAATGTTTGGGAATTGCAACGGTTTTCCTACAAAGTCTCCTCATTTCAGGGGCTCAAAAGTAATTGGACAATTTAATTTACCACAAATTAAATGTTTATTTTTAAAACTTTGTAGAGAATCCTTTGCAGGCAATGACTGCCTGAAGTCTGGAAGCCATGGAGGTTGCCTGGATTTCCTCCTTTGTGAAGCTTTGCCAGGCCTATACTGCAACTGCCTTCAGTTGTTGCTTATTTGTGGGTCTTTCGGCCTTAAATTATGTCTTAAGCATATGCGATGAGTGCTCAATGGGGTTGAGATCTGGTGATTGATTCATCCATTGCAGAATATTCCCTTCTTTGCCTTGAAACACGTCTGGGTTGCTTTTGCAGTATGTTTTAGGTCATTATCCCTCTGTACTGTGAAGCGCCGTCCAATCAACCTTGCTGCATTTGGTTGAATCTGAGCAGAAAGTACAGCCCTGTACACTTCAGAATTCTGTCTTCAGTCACATCATCAAAAACTAGTAGCCTGGTGCCATTGGAAGCCATGCATGCCCATGCCATCACATTGTCCCCGCCATGCTTTACAGATGATGTGTGCTTTGGATCATGAGCCATTCTAAGCCTCCTCCATACTTTATTTTTCCCATCATTCTGGTACAGGTTGATCTTAGTTTCAGCAGCAAGTCCAAAACATGTAGATACTCCAGCTTCGATAAAATTGGTAAAGTCTTTATTAATCCAAAGTGGTTAAAATATGATCCTTACAGACAGTGGACCACATAGGTGCTATATGATGAAATCTTAGCAACGCGTTTCGACCTTCACGGTCTTACTCATGCTTGAGTTAGAGCAGGAATGACATTACCTATATAGGGCTCATGGTTTAAGACCTGCCCCTTGAAAGTCACATGATCTATTCTCTAGGTCCTGCAAATATCCACACTTAATAAACTTGTAATACAAAACTTTCTTAAAATTATACATATATAAATATAGAAACAATAATAACTACACATAGTTAATAATGGTATAAAATTTTGTTTCTCTTATTTAGTCCTAATGGGAAGCGAGTGTTTAAATTATATATCCAAAAAGCCTCTCGCGTAAGTATGCGTCTTTTCATATCTCCCCCCCCGTTTAGGAAAATATATTTTTTCTATGCCATGCACTTTAAAAGTAGTGGTATTGCCATTGTGCACTGTATGAAAGTGTTTTGCTGCCATAGATACATTTCTATTTGGAATGTCACAATTATTTATATCCCTAAGATGCTCCGCTATGCGAGTTTTTAATTTTCTTGATGTGCACCCTACATACGAAACATGGCACATTGTACAATCTATCTTGTAGAGAACATTTTTTGTATGGCAATTTATGAAGCTATTAATAGTATAATTTTTAGTTTTTTTCTGTGTTTTGAAAGGTTTTACTCACATGTGCATGAGTGCACGTACTACAGGCAGCGGTACCGCATTTAAAAAAACCCTTGCAGTTTAACCATGTTTCGGATCCAGATGTTGATTTGGATATAACCGAATTAGGGGCAATTGTGTCACCGATTGTGCGTGCTCTTCTGGCTACTATATTAATTCCATTATTTAATATCTGCGTTAGCATACTGTCCTCATATAGAATGGGTAATCTTATTTATGATTTTTTTAATTTGATTAAATTGAGGGGAAAATTGTAGACATAAATATGGTTTTCTGGCAAGTGTATTATTTTCCGCATTTTTTGAAGTATTGGATACCAGCATATCCTCTCTGCATTTGTGTTCCACTATATTAGTGGCTCTCTCTAGTGTCCAGTTTGGATAATTTCGGATTTTTAATTTATTTTTTAGTTTTTGAAATTAATTTAATTTATCCTTTTCTTGACTACAGTTGCGTTTTAGCCTAGTGAGTTCCCCCACAGGTATGGACTTGATGGTATGGGCTGGGTGGCTGCTATTCGCATGTAGGATTGTATTGCCACTAATGGGTTTAATATGGGTACGACTAATGACATATTCCCCAACGACTCCACATAATTCCAGATCCAAAAAGGAAATAATTTTTTGATTGAACACAAATGTAAACTTTAGACCAAATTCGTTGGAATTAATGTATTCCACAAATCCCGGTATGGCAGACACATCGCCCCCCCAAATAATGAGGGTGTCGTCGATGTATCTGCCATACCAGGAGATGTGTTCAACATATGGATTCTCCTCAGAATATATGAATTTTTGTTCCCAATAAGCCATTGTTAAATTGGCTAGGGACGGTGAATATTTCGCCCCCATGGGAACTCCTGACTTCTGAGCATAGATTTCATCATTAAACGAGAAGATGTTATGCTTTATAAGAAAGAATGTTATTTTCAATACATAATTAATAAGATCCTGTGAGTATTGACCATAATCCCTTAAATGAAACTCTAATGCAATCATAGCTAGCTCATGTGGTATACTAGTGTATAATGACACCACATCACAGCTGAGCCAGGTATGATTGCTTTCCCATTTCCAATTTTTAAATCGTCTCAGAACCTCTCTGGAATCCTTTATATATCCTGGCATTTTCATGACTATTGGTTGCAGCAACGAGTCTACCCACTCACAGAAGTGTTCAGACATAGATCCAATACCGTACATGATGGGAAGCTTAGGAGATTCTACGTAGAGATATTCAGCCTGTTCCTTAAAGTCCATATTTTCGAACTCATTTATCATAGGATGATAAATGAGTTCGAAAATATGGACTTTAAGGAACAGGCTGAATATCTCTACGTAGAATCTCCTAAGCTTCCCATCATGTACGGTATTGGATCTATGTCTGAACACTTCTGTGAGTGGGTAGACTCGTTGCTGCAACCAATAGTCATGAAAATGCCAGGATATATAAAGGATTCCAGAGAGGTTCTGAGACGATTTAAAAATTGGAAATGGGAAAGCAATCATACCTGGCTCAGCTGTGATGTGGTGTCATTATACACTAGTATACCACATGAGCTAGCTATGATTGCATTAGAGTTTCATTTAAGGGATTATGGTCAATACTCACAGGATCTTATTAATTATGTATTGAAAATAACATTCTTTCTTATAAAGCATAACATCTTCTCGTTTAATGATGAAATCTATGCTCAGAAGTCAGGAGTTCCCATGGGGGCGAAATATTCACCGTCCCTAGCCAATTTAACAATGGCTTATTGGGAACAAAAATTCATATATTCTGAGGAGAATCCATATGTTGAACACATCTCCTGGTATGGCAGATACATCGATGACACCCTCATTATTTGGGGGGGCGATGTGTCTGCCATACCGGGATTTGTGGAATACATTAATTCCAACGAATTTGGTCTAAAGTTTACATTTGTGTTCAATCAAAAAATTATTTCCTTTTTGGATCTGGAATTATGTGGAGTCGTTGGGGAATATGTCATTAGTCGTACCCATATTAAACCCATTAGTGGCAATACAATCCTACATGCGAATAGCAGCCACCCAGCCCATACCATCAAGTCCATACCTGTGGGGGAACTCACTAGGCTAAAACGCAACTGTAGTCAAGAAAAGGATAAATTAAATTAATTTCAAAAACTAAAAAATAAATTAAAAATCCGAAATTATCCAAACTGGACACTAGAGAGAGCCACTAATATAGTGGAACACAAATGCAGAGAGGATATGCTGGTATCCAATACTTCAAAAAATGCGGAAAATAATACACTTGCCAGAAAACCATATTTATGTCTACAATTTTCCCCTCAATTTAATCAAATTAAAAAAATCACAAATAAAAGATTACCCATTCTATATGAGGACAGTATGCTAACGCAGATATTAAATAATGGAATTAATATAGTAGCCAGAAGAGCATGCACAATCGGTGACACAATTGCCCCTAATTCGGTTATATCCAAATCAACATCTGGATCCGAAACATGGTTAAACTGCAAGGGTTTTTTTAAATGCGGTACCGCTGCCTGTAGTACGTGCACTCATGCACATGTGAGTAAAACCTTTCAAAACACAGAAAAAAACTAAAAATTATACTATTAATAGCTTCATAAATTGCCATACAAAAAATGTTCTCTACAAGATAGATTGTACAATGTGCCATGTTTCGTATGTAGGGTGCACATCAAGAAAATTAAAAACTCGCATAGCGGAGCATCTTAGGGATATAAATAATTGTGACATTCCAAATAGAAATGTATCTATGGCAGCAAAACACTTTCATACAGTGCACAATGGCAATACCACTACTTTTAAAGTGCATGGCATAGAAAAAATATATTTTCCTAAACGGGGGGGAGATATGAAAAGACGCATACTTACGCGAGAGGCTTTTTGGATATATAATTTAAACACTCGCTTCCCATTAGGACTAAATAAGAGAAACGAAATTTTATACCATTATTAACTATGTGTAGTTATTATTGTTTCTATATTTATATATGTATAATTTTAAGAATGTTTTGTATTACAAGTTTATTAAGTGTGGATATTTGCAGGACCTAGAGAATAGATCATGTGACTTTCAAGGGGCAGGTCTTAAACCATGAGCCCTATATAGGTAATGTCATTCCTGCTCTAACTCAAGCATGAGTAAGACCGTGAAGGTCGAAACGCGTTGCTAAGATTTCATCATATAGCACTTATGTGGTCCACTGTCTGTAAGGATCATATTTTAACCACTTTGGATTAATAAAGACTTTACCAATTTTATCGAAGCTGGAGTATCTACATGTTTTGGACTTGCTGCTGATGTTCTACGTCTGGGTCAGGACGGACTCCTTTGCTACGTGCCATTGGTCTGGTTGGTGAGCTGGCTGCGGCTTTTCTAGCCGTTTTTTCTTTATTTGTGATCTTAGTTTCATCTGTCCGAAGAATGCTTCTCCAGAACTGGACTGGATTTTTTTTTTTTTTTGCCACATTCTGATCTGGGCTGTCTATTTACAAGGCTGGTTAATGGTTTGTAACTTGTAGTAAACTCTTTGTATTTGCTCTCATGAAGTCTTCTCTTTACAGTAGACTTAGATACTGAAACACTGACTCACTAATATTTCTGTTATCTCTTTCCTTCTTTTTTTCAACCTAATGATGGTGTGTTTTCTTTCAATGTACGTTCTCAGCAACATTTTTCAAATGGATATGCTACACCTGTAATCAATTCCAGACTCCAGACTTTTACTACCTGCTTAATTGATGATGGATTAGGAAAGGAATAGCCCATGCACCTCATTAAAGACTTTTTGATATAATTGTCCAATTACTTTTGGTCCCTTTTTAAAAAGATGGAGCTACATATCGAAAAGCTGTAATTACTAAACCCTTACTCCAGTTAGGATGTGAATACCTCCAGTTTAAAGCAGAGAGTCTGCACTTTAAGCCCATATTGATTATGTAATAGTATCTTGGTAAATGGCTAGAATGCCACAACTTGTGTCACTGTCCAAATATTTCTGGAAGATTTTTCAGAGACAGATTGAATAACACACGCTTCTACCCTTCTATTTTCTTATTACACAAAAATAAATATGTCACAGTCTCCACATTATTTATACACCCCTACGGCTATGTTCACACCACTGTTGGAATCTCCGCTGAAGATCATATGCAGCACAGCATTCAGATTTGCATCATGAATGTATATGTAATTAGAAGGCTGGGGGGGGGGAATAAAAGGTAGCATCAACCCTTCGTTTTTTATCTAAAGTATATTTGGACAGAATCAGGAAATGGGAATAGTTTTATAATTGTTCAGATTATGTTTTTACTGAAGAATAAAAGTTTACCAAAAACAATTGCATAAATAGATTGTATAACTGTACTTTTTAACAAAGGCTGCGCACACTGGCCCGGCTGGTACAGGAAAGTGATAAGTACGAAGATGTTTAAAATTAGCATCTCCTAGTGATAAATCTGACCCAGTTTTAGTATATATCCTTTCAAATCTAATCTGTAAATCCTTACTCTCTGCAGGCGAGCTTTAGCATGTCACACAGTTCATTTAGTAGATCTAAAAATGGCTCTTTGGCTGAGCATGATGTTACATATGTCGTTGGTTGTTATTGTGGACATGCTTACGTAAGACTATTGATTGCAGCGAGATAATGGACATTGACAGTGGATGCAGGACTATACATTATGTGATTCTTTTAGGTCTTAATCAATTTAAGGAGCGCCATAAAGCATTTCAGATGCATGTAGAGGACATATAATTGAAATTTGCAGTGTATATCCATATCGATTAAAATGCGGCGCGCACCATGGATTGTCTTTAGTAGTTTATATACATTTTCTTTTTAGCTTTTATTTCTTTTTAGAACATTTTTGCTTCATTTTTTTTAACTTCTAGTATTAAAGGGAACCTGTCACCCCTCCAGGGCCTATTAAAGTAAAAGAGCCACCTTCAGCAGCACAAAGGCTGCATTCTAGGAAGGTGGCTCTTATGTTTATTATCCCTAAGAATGCTGAAATAATCACTTTTATAAATTTCCCGCCATACCTTATTGAGTCAGGGAGGTATGTTTTCTCCCCCCGACTCAACCGCCTCGCAGCCGTCCATCATCCCCCTCTCTCCTCCAGGCGCCACCTTCTATCTTTGTCGTAACGTCACCGTTTGTCTTCACAAATCTCGCGAGACATTGGCACTATCTTCAATGGAGCACGGTGACCGGCTTCACTGCGCAGGCGCCAGATTCCCAGCCCCGCTGTGGGAATACATCATAACACACTGCAGGGCGGGATCTGGGGCCTCCGCTACACGAAGACGCCGGTGACATCACGACAAAGAGAGGAGGTGGCGCCCTGGAGGCAAGACAGGGGATGATGGACGGCTGCAAGGCGGTTAAGTCGGAGAAAATGTACCCCCGGTCTCAATAGAGGTATGACGGGAAATTTATAAAAGTCATTATTTCAGCATTCCTAGGGATAATAAACATAATTCCTCCAGACATGTGCGCAAACCTCATCATCAACTACAAAAAATGTCTGACTGCTGTGATTGCCAATAAGGGTTTTGCCACCAAGTATTAAGTCTTGTTTGCCAGAGGGATCAAATGCTTATTTCTCACTGAAAAATGCAAATAAATTTATATAATTTATACAATGTAATTTTTTGCATTTTCTTTTTGATATTCTATCTCTCAATGTTAAAATTAACCTACCCTTAAATTTATAGACTGTCCATGTCTTTGTCATTGGGCAAACTTACAAAATCAGCAAGTGATCAAATACTTATTTTCCCCACTGTATATAGTACATTATTTTCATTAAGAAGACAGCAAGTACCCGCAGAGTTTGCAGTTAACAAACAATGAAGTGCTGTATCCAGAGAGAGTCAATGTCTATCAAAAGGGAAGACCAAAGGCAAGGTTCAACATAGAAATTAAAGTTTGACCATGATGTGATCTCCATTTAGACCATGTTCTGACATTGCCTTCCTGACAACTTTGTTTCTGATCCTGAACACCATTGTGGACCATGACCACATTTACACTTTCTATGTGACCCATAAAGGGTTCTTTGTAACCTCAATTTGTGATTTTGCGTAATAGACTACTGTTGCCTAACCACATGGGCATTCTGTCATCGGAGCAGCTAACTTGCAAATAGTCTGCCCAAATTGCCGTTAACAAGTTTTCCAATTATCATCAAAGAGGCCTTCTTGGAACTTCTATATTAGGCTAAATTCAACAGAAAGAGATGTCCTTAATCACTGTCATGCTCTCCATGATGGTGCAATGGATATGATTGAACATATGTCTCATTTTGTTAGAGATTGAATATTGGTATGTTGCTAATATAATAATAAGAAAGGAAAACAAGTCAAAACATTCAGTTTGGCTCTAGTAAAACTTTCATTTATGGGAATTATTCTCTACAGCAGTAGTGTAGGGCATATTAAAGCTTCCATAGATATTGAATTTTTCTATATTTTACATGTAGGGATATTGATTTATTGGAAAACAATATATAAGCTGTATTGCTGAGCTAGTAGCCTTCAATTTATTTGATGTATTTGATATGATCGTTTCTCCCATAGGAATTCCCGGGATTCAGATAAAACCTCTACCTTTCTGTTGTTCTGGGGCTGAAGTGCTGGGTAATTCAATCTGTGCAATCATTTCATTAGACTCAAGTACCATGACTTCAGTATGCGATAGGCTTAATGGACACCTTCTTCCAAGAGCTCTCAGACGGTTTATGTGGATGGATAAACTTCTAAGGTCCGAAAAGAATTTCAGAGAAGGAAATATAAAGTAAGCTTCCTATAATTAGATTGTATGGTATTCATTTCAGCACATACTGTCAGAGTAATTCCAGCGTTGTCAATGGTGAAGCTGCACAAAGGTGAGTTTTTACTTGCATTAGCGTGACACTAAGAAATTATTATAGTTTATATAAAGAGTCTGATCATGCTCTTCAGATAGGAAATCAATTCCTTAAAACCTTAAAAACCCAAACATAGTAATTTAGGTAAAGCTGATCAAGCTCCTTGCCAGATATTGTAGGGAATAGTCCCTTGGTAAGGCAAAAATAGACATCTGTCAAAAAAACAGGCGCTTTTACATTTTCCCATGTGGTTACATGTAAAAACAATAGCACTCATTCAGAGATCAGTTTCCCTATAACTTTTTGAAACAAAAGTCAGAAGCAACTGACTGTATAAATGAATGTCTGAGCACTCATTCTTAGGCTGCCCATGCTTACAGCTGTTAATTTGTAACATTGACAGGCGATATCGTCACCACAAAAAAAAAAAAAATCGAATTCTACATGAAAAATTGGTAAATTTGTCTAGTTGCTTAACTAGTCAAATTGCTATGAAACTATTGCTTTGCACATGTACTGTACCTTACATAACCAGTCTGTTCCTCCATTACTGAGAAATCAATGTTTGAATTGATATGGAAAATGAGTCAGAAGAGTTATTTGTAAATCTGAAGCCTCTGTCACTCCAGTTCTATTCCCGCCCAGCGCCACCATCTCCTCCTGATTGACTGACGCCTTTGCATGAAATCAAACAAAATATAGGATATCAGTCAAGCAGGAGGAGGCGACACTTTGAAGGGAATAGAGCTGGAGTGACAGAAGCTTCAATTTTGCAAACAGTTCTTCAGCCTGATTTGCATATCAATTAAAATGCTGATTTCTTAGTAATGTTTCTGATCCACCTCTATGGATCAGAAATGCTTGCTGACCCACGTTCTATGTTTGTAGTTTTTTTTTTTTTTTTTTTTTAATGGTTGCATGTAATAATATGCTTATAAATTCGAGTTGACATATTATTTACTTTTAAAGGGATTACATGGCAAACTTAGGGCAAGTGGGATCCTGTTATTTTCTGCTCTAATTAAAATCAGCTTTGGACGGGGGGAGGAGTCCACAGCCAAGATGGCAACAGTCACCACACCAACATGTAACAATGCAATAAATGGAACAGATCAGCGCATCTGATGAAATATTTGTACACGTGCAAATTGCATGTACTGTAATGCAATAGCATAGAATACAACAGTATATAACAGTACTTCAGGTGCATACAATAAATCGATTAATTTCGCAAAATTCCTTTATAGACTATACTTATGTACGGTATTTGAAATTCTTATTGCACGTTTTGATCAAATTGTGTGAGCCCATCTGCCGAAAATGAAACCCTACATTACTTCTCTTTGGGCTATGTATATAAAATTAACTCAGGGCATGTACAATCCAGACATACTTTGATTTTGTAAGAACCTGCTGATTTATTTCCTCTGCTGCCCTGTAGTTACAGGGGTGGTAACTGCCTTCATCATTATAATTCCCTCCTTTCAACTGTCCATAGCTGCTTTTTTAATAATGAAAAAAAAAAAAAAAAAAAAAGAGTATAGCTAAATCCTACTTTCCTCTAGTTAAAAGGGTGGTTTGAAACTAAAATGTATTTTAATCTTCAGTCTCTATCAATTTAATTGTCATTATCAAATCTTTTTTCAAATACGCGTTAATTAAAAAATCACATGAGTGCTGCTGGAGAAAATAGCGCAAATAGGGTCTTATCCAGTATAAAATGTGGTTTTATTCAATGCGTTTCAAAGTTCTAAGACTTCTTCATCAGGAAACACCACAATTTGTTACATTTGTTTGGATGTGATTACCGTATGTGTTTTTTTGCTCTTGCATGTAGTACAACATTTCATCTACAGGGGGAATTGCAGGGAAGATGAGCAACCATCAGCAAGTTTTCCTGGTAATTTTTTTTTTTTTTAAATGATCGATGTTTGTAGCCTTCATGTTAAAGGGGCTGTGATGAGACAACCCCTTTAAGTGAAAATGTGCTTCAAATGGAAGACAAATAACATTACCTTGTGTTTCCATACCGCTGTAGTACATTTTTCTGAACCCTTATGTCTCGATCTATGTGTATAGTAGATAAAACAGAAGAATTGAGGTAAATGGATCCTAAATCAAGTATAACCTATTTACTCTGCCCTTTATAAATCCAATGACGGTAATATCAGTGTCACTCAGCTCAGCATCTCTGATGGATAGACTGGTGCAACAAAATACATGTAAAGCAGACATTTTGCAGTCACAAATCAAATTACCGACAGGATGACAAGAATGATTCTGACCTTTTGATAAAAGAAGCAGCAGTACTCTGGAAAATGCAGTGAGAGTTGTGCAAATTGCAGAAGATATTCTCCACTTTTTCTCCCATGCAGAAGTGCTGCCAGCGAGTCTTTTGTTATTCCCTAGGGAACCTTATTTCCAGGAATTCAAATTTAACAACTGCTGAATATGATTAGCTGCTTCTCAAATCTATAGATAGGATTTTCCAAGAATGACTGCATTTTCAAGGTATGGCGATTGGCTAAATTACACCAGTAAGGAAGAATCATATATTACATCGGAAGAAAACACAAGCACAAACACAAGATGCCTTCCATATTATCAGGCAGCGATAACATCTGAAAGCTAGAGCTGGTTAACACTATCACTTTTCATTGTGCTGCGGCAGATTTCAGAGTCAGCACCGTCTGTCTCATCCTGGGGAAGAACAGAATGTTTTGTCTTAGGCCATGTTCACTGTTATGATGACCTGGTGGTTAGGAGCACTAGGAATGACCTGATGAGCAAACTAGTAATACAGGACCAGCTCTGGGAAGTGGGAGCTTTGCTGACCGCAACCCCTAAACCTGTCACAACAACTAGAAATAGCCGTGGAGCGTACCTGACTCTGCCTAGATGCCTCTTCACAGCCTAAGAGCTAACTACCCCTAAAGATAGAAAATAAAACCTAACTTGCCTCAGAGAAACTTCCCAAAGAAATAGGCAGCCCCCCACACGTATTGACTGAGTTAAGATGGAAGTCACAAACACAGGAATGAAATAGGTATCAGCAAAGGAGGCCAGACTTAACTAAACAGACTTGAGGATAGAAAAGGTATCTTTGCAGTCAGCATAAAAAACTACCAAAAAACCACGCAGAGTGTGCAAAAGAGACCCCACACCGACTCACGGCGTGGAGGTGCCACTCTGCATCCCAGAGCGTCCAGCTAGCCAGGCAGAATCATGATAACAAGCTGGACAGAAAACAGTGGTAAACAAAATAAGCTAGCAGGGACTTAGCTTTTGCTGGAGTAGACAGGTCATCTGAAAGATCCAAGAGAGAACTGAACCAGTACTAGGACATTGGCAGCTGGCATCAAGTAACGATCTAAGTGGAGTTAAATAGAGCAGCCAGCCTAAGACTAAACGAGGTCAGCTGAGGAAAGAACCTCAGAACCAGCAGCTCCACTCACAGCCACCAGAGAGAGTCCATGGACAGAACTCGCCGAAGTACCATTCATAACCACCGGAGGGAGTTCGAGAACAGAATTCACAACAGTACCCCCCCCTTGAGGAGGGGTCACCGAACCCTCACCAGAGCCCCCAGGCCGATCAGGACGAGCCAAATGAAAGGCACGAACAAGATCGGCAGCATGAACATCAGAGGCAACCACCCAGGAATTATCCTCCTGACCATAACCTTTCCACTTGACTAGGTACTGAAGTTTCCGTCTCGAAATACGAGAATCTAAAATCTTCTCCACCACATACTCCAACTCCCCCTCAACCAACACCGGGGCAGGAGAGTCGACGGAGGAAACCATAGGAGCCACATATCTCCGCAGTAACGACCTATGGAACACATTATGGATGGCGAAAGAAGCTGGAAGGTCCAAACGAAATGACACAGGATTAAGAATTTCAGAAATCTTATAAGGACCAATGAAACGAGGCTTAAACTTAGGAGACGAAACCTTCATAGGAACATAACGAGATGATAACCAAACCAAATCCCCAACACGAAGTCGGGGACCAACACAGCGACGGCGGTTAGCGAAACGTTGAGCCTTCTCCTGGGACAATGTCAAATTGTCCACCACGTGAGTCAGGGCCGGACTGGGACTAAAATTCAGCCCTGGCATTTGAAGTTACACAGGCCCACTTGTCACATGGTGACTGTATAATATCTTTGTACACTTGTAGGCAGGGCCGGTTTTAGGCAAAGTGGGGCCCTAGGCAAAGTTTAAAATGGGGCCCCAAATGCTAACATATTGCACATCACACAGAAGCCTTTCTGTTGTATTTACGTGCGCTGAGTTCAGGCCGCTAAATGAGTTTGATCGACAATACGGAAGTTGTTCAACGCTTGTTTCCCGGCCTCTTTCCACCAGCTGAGGAATAATGATGAGACAGAACGATCACTAATAGATCACCATACAGTATCATGTTTTCAGCAGCACATCTACAGTTTACACTGGCAATGTGCTGCTGACAACAAGGCTTTTTGTTCCAGCAAAAACAATCCGAATATGCAGCATTTTACTTGTTTAGTAAAATACACCCCATAGTCCTCCATATATTATAATGTGCTCCATAGTCCTCCATATAGTATAATACACTCCCTATAGTCCTCCATATATTAAAATACACTGCTCAGTCCTCCACATAGTATAATACACTCCTCATAGTCCTCCATATAGCATAATACAATCCTCATAGTCCTCCATATAGCATAATACAATCCTCATAGTGCTCCATATAGTATAATGCACCGCCACAGTCATCCATGTAGTACAATTCACTTCCCATAGTATAATGCACCCCATAGTTCTTCATATAGTATAACGTATTCCCCATAGTCCTCGATACAGTATAATGCAGCCCACATATAGTATAATGCAGCCACCCCAGAGTATAATGCAGCCACCCCAGAGTATAATGCAGCCACCCCAGAGTATAATGCAGCCACCCCAGAGTATAATGCAGCCACCCCACAGAGTATAATGCAGCCACCCCAGAGTATGTAACCCCCATAGAATATAATACAGCCCACCTCCCCATAATATATAATGTAGCCCCCCATAGAATATAATGCAGCCCCCCATAGTATATAACGCAGCCTCCCCCATAGAATATAATATACCCCCACAATAGTATATAACACAGCCACATAGTACATAACATGGCCTCCCCCATAGAATATAATATACTCCCCATAGTATATAGCAAAGCCCGCATATTATATAGCACAAACCGCATAGTATACAGCACAGCCCACAGAGTAATATATACAGCACAGCCCACAAAGTAATATATACAGCACAGCCCACAAAGTAATATATACAGCACAGCCCAGAGAACTATATACAGCACAGCCCACAGAGAACTATATACAGCACAGCCCACAGAGAACTATATAAAGCACAGCCCAGAGTACTATATACAGCACAGCCCAGAGTACTATATAAAGCACAGCCCAGAGAGTACTATATACAGCACAGCCCAGAGAGTACTATATACAGCACAGCCCAGAGAGTACTATATACAGCACAGCCCAGAGAGTACTATATACAGCACAGCCCAGAGAGTATTATATACAGCACAGCCCACAGAGTACTATACACAGCACAGCCCACAGAGTACTATATACAGCACAGCCCACAGAGTACTATATACAGCACAGCCCAGAGTACTATATACAGCACAGCCCACAGAGAACTATATACAGCACACAGTAGTATACAGCACAGAGCACAGCCCACAGAGAACTATATACAGCACAGAGCACAGCCCACAGAGAACTATATACAGCCCACAGTAGCATACAGCACAGAGCACAGCCCACAGATAACTATATACAGCCCACAGTAGTATACAGCACAGAGCACAGCCCACAGAGAGCTATATACAGCCCACAGTAGTATACAGCACAGAGCACAGCCCACAGAGAACTATATATAGCACAGAGCACACAGTAGTATACAGCACAGAGCACAGCCCACAGAGAGCTATATACAGCCCACAGCAGTATACAGCACAGAGCACAGCCCACAGAGAACTATATACAGCCCACAGCAGTATACAGCACAGAGCACAGCCCACAGAGAACTATATACAGCCCACATCTCTTCTCTTCCTCCCCTCACCTCCTCCGAGAATGGCCCCACAGTCCAGAAAAAAAAAAAACTCTCCTCACCTCTCCTCGTGCCCAGCGTTGCTTCCTGGTTCCTGCTCCTGTCTCAGCAGCTGCAGTCTGCCCGGGACACAGCAGGTGCGCGATGATATGACGTCATCGCGCACCCGCAGTGTCAGAGGCAGAGCGGGGAATGATGGGAGAGGAGCGTCTGTAGACGCTCTCTCCTCCATCATTGCATTCAACTGTACCGGCGTCTATACGCCGGTATAGTTGAATGCGACGGCGGGGGCGGCGGATTGAGCGGCCCACCACTGGCACCGGCCCTTCTGGCATTTGCCAGAAGTGCCCTATGGCCAGTCCGGCCCTGACGTGAGTCCAAATCTGCTGCAACCTGTCCACCACAGAATCCACACCAGGACAGTCCGAAGGCTCAACCTGTCCTAAAGAAAAACGAGGATGGAAACCAGAATTACAGAAAAAAGGCGAAACCAAAGTGGCCGAGCTGGCCCGATTATTAAGGGCCAACTCAGCCAAAGGCAAGAAGGACACCCAATCATCCTGATCAGCAGAAACAAAGCATCTCAGATATGTCTCCAAAGTCTGATTGGTTCGTTCGGTTTGGCCATTTGTCTGAGGATGGAAAGCTGAAGAAAAAGACAAATCAATGCCCATCTTAGCACAAAAGGACCGCCAAAACCTCGAAACAAACTGGGAACCTCTGTCCGACACGATGTTCTCCGGAATGCCATGTAAACGAACCACGTGCTGGAAAAACAATGGGACCAAATCAGAGGAGGAAGGCAATTTAGGCAAAGGTACCAAATGGACCATCTTAGAGAAGCGATCACAAACCACCCAGATAACCGACATCTTTTGAGAAACAGGGAGATCTGAAATAAAATCCATGGAAATATGCGTCCAGGGCCTTTTCGGGACCGGCAAGGGCAAAAGCAACCCACTGGCACGAGAACAGCAGGGCTTAGCCCGAGCACAAGTCCCACAGGACTGCACAAAAGAACGCACATCCCGTGACAAGGAAGGCCACCAAAAGGATCTAGCCACCAAATCCCTGGTACCAAAGATTCCAGGATGACCAGCCAACACCGAACAATGAACCTCAGAGATAACTCTACTAGTCCATCTATCAGGGACAAACAGTTTCTCCGCTGGGCAACGGTCAGGTCTATCAGCCTGAAATTCCTGCAGCACCCGCCGCAAATCAGGGGAAATGGCAGACAAAATTACCCCCTCTTTGAGAATACCAGCCGGCTCAGGAACTCCCGGAGAATCAGGCACAAAACTCCTTGAAAGGGCATCAGCCTTCACATTCTTAGAACCCGGAAGGTACGAAACCACAAAATCGAAGCGGGAGAAAAACAGCGACCATCGAGCCTGTCTAGGATTCAACCGCTTGGCAGACTCGAGATAAGTCAAATTCTTGTGATCTGTCAAGACCACCACGCGATGCTTGGCTCCTTCAAGCCAATGTCGCCACTCCTCGAACGCCCACTTCATGGCCAACAACTCTCGATTGCCCACATCATAATTACGCTCAGCAGGCGAAAACTTTCTAGAAAAGAAAGCACATGGCTTCATCACTGAGCCATCAGAACTTCTTTGAGACAGAACAGCCCCTGCTCCAATCTCAGAAGCATCCACCTCGACCTGAAACGGGAGCGAAACATCTGGCTGACAACACAGGGGCAGAAGAAAAATGACGCTTCAACTCCTGAAAAGCCTCAATGGCCGAAGAGGACCAATTGACCACATCCGCACCTTTCTTGGTTAAATCAGTCAATGGTTTAACAACACTAGAAAAATTAGCGATGAAGAGACGGAAAAAATTAGCAAAGCCCAGGAATTTCTGCAGGCTCTTCACAGAAGTAGGCTGAGTCCAATCATAAATGGCCTGAACTTTAACAGGATCCATCTCGATAGTAGGGGAAAAAATGAAGCCCAAAAATTAAACCTTCTGAACTCCAAAGAGACATTTAGACCCCTTCACAAACAAGGAATTAGCACGAAGGACCTGGAACACCATTCTGACGTGCTTCACATGAGACTCCCAATCGTCCGAAAAGACCAAAATATCATCCAAATATACAATCATGAATCGATCCAGGTACTTTCGGAAGATGTCATGCATAAAAGACTGAAACACAGATGGAGCATTAGAAAGCCCGAATGGCATCAACAGGTACTCAAAATGGCCCTCGGGCGTATTAAATGCTGTTTTCCATTCGTCGCCCTGTTTAATACGCACAAGATTATACGCCCCTCGAAGATCTATCTTAGTGAACCAGCTAGCCCCCTTAATCCGAGCAAACAAATCAGACAGTAGCGGCAAAGGGTACTGAAATTTGACGGTAATTTTATTGAGAAGGCGGTAATCTATACAAGGTCTCAGAGAACCATCCTTCTTGGCCACAAAAAAGAACCCTGCTCCCAACGGTGATGACGACGGGCGAATATGCCCTTTCTCCAAGGACTCTTTTACATAACTCCGCATAGCGGCGTGTTCTGGCACAGATAAATTGAACAGTCGGCCCTTCGGAAACTTACTACCAGGAATCAAATTAATAGCACAATCACAATCCCTATGAGGAGGTAGGGCACTGGATTTGGGCTCATCAAATACATCCCGGTAATCTGACAAGAACTCGGGGACTTCAGAAGGATGGGAAGATGAAATTGACAACAATGGGACATCCCCATGTACCCCTTGACAACCCCAACTGGACACAGACATTGATTTCCAATCCAATACTGGATTATGGACCTGTAGCCATGGCAAACCCAAAACGACCACATCATGCAGATTATGCAACACCAAAAAGCGAACATCCTCCTGATGTGCAGGAGCCATGCACATGGTCAATTGAGTCCAGTACTGAGGCTTATTCTTGGCCAAAGGCGTAGCATCAATTCCTCTCAATGGAATAGGATACTGTAAAGGCTCCAAGAAAAAACCACAGCGCCTGGCAAACTCCAAGTCCATCAAATTCAGGGCAGCGCCTGAATCCACAAATGCCATAACAGAATAGGATGACAAAGAGCAAATCAGAGTAACGGACAAAAGAAATTTTGGCTGTACCGTACCAATGGTGGCAGACCTAGCGAACCGCTTAGTGCGTTTAGGACAATCAGAGATAGCATGAGTGGAGTCACCACAGTAAAAACACAGCCCATTCTGACGTCTGTATTCTTGCCGTTCAGCTCTGGTCAAGGTGCTATCACACTGCATAGGCTCAGGACTCTGCTCAGAAGATACCGCCAAATGGTGCACAGTTTTGCGCTGACGTAAGCGTCGATCGATCTGAATGGCCAAGGACATAGACTCATTCAGACCAGCAGGCGTGGGGAATCCCACCATAACATCCTTAAGGGCTTCAGAAAGACCCTTTCTGACAATTGCCGCCAGGGCACACTCATTCCACTGAGTAAGCACAGACCACTTTCTAAACTTCTGACAATATACCTCCGCTTCATCCTGACCCTGACACAAAGCCAGCAAGATTTTCTCTGCCTGATCCACTGAATCTGGTTCATCATAAAGCAGCCCAAGCGCCAGAAAAAACGCATCTACATTACGCAATGCAGGATCTCCTGGTGCGAGGGAAAATGCCCAGTCTTGAAGGTCGCCACGTAGCAAAGAAATAATGATTTTTACTTGCTGAATGGGGTCACCAGAGGAGCGGGGTTTCAAAGCAAAAAACAGTCTACAATTATTTTTGAAATTCAGGAACTTAGATCTATCCCCAGAAAACAAATCAGGAATTGGAATTCTGGGTTCCAACATCGGGTTCTGAACTACATAATCTTGAATGCCTTGTACCCTTGCAGTGAGTTGATCCACACAAGAGGACAGACCTTGAATGTCCATATCTACACCTGTGTCCTGAACCACCCAGAGATTTAGGGGAAAAGAAAAACAAAACACGCTGCAGAGGGGAAAAAAAAAATGGTCTCAGAACTTCCTTTATCCCTCTATTGAGATGCATTAACACTTTACGGGCCAGCTGTACTGTTATGATGACCTGGTGGTTAGGAGCACTAGGAATGACCTGATGAGCAAACTAGTAATACAGGACCAGCTCTGGGAAGTGGGAGCTTTGCTGACCGCAACCCCTAAACCTATCACAACAACTAGAAATAGCCGTGGAGCGTACCTGACTCTGCCTAGACGCCTCTTCACAGCCTAAGAGCTAACTATCCCTAAAGATAAAAAATAAGGCCTAACTTGCCTCAGAGAAATTTCCCAAAGAAATAGGCAGCCCCCCACACGTATTGACTGTGAATTAAGATGGAAGTCACAAACACAGGAATGAAATAGGTTTCAGCAAAGGAGGCCAGACTTAACTAAACAGACTTGAGGATAGAAAAGGTATCTTTGCGGTCAGCATAAAAAACTACCAAAAAACCACGCAGAGTGTGCAAAAGAGACCCCACACTGACTCATGGCGTGGAGGTGCCACTCTGCATCCCAGAGCTTCCAGCTAGCCAGGCAGAATCATGATAGCAAGCTGGACAGAAAACAGTGGTAAACAAAATAAGCTAGCAGGGACTTAGCTTTTGCTGGAGTAGACAGGTCATCTGAAAGATCCAAGAGCAAACTGAACCAGTACTAGGACATTGGCAGCTGGCATCAAGTAACGATCTAAGTGGAGTTAAATAGAGCAGCCAGCCTAAGACTAAACGAGGTCAGCTGAGGAAAGAACCTCAGAACCAGCAGCTCCACTCACAGCCACCAGAGGGAGTCCATGGACAGAACTCGCCGAAGTACCATTCATAACCACCGGAGGGAGTTCGAGAACAGAATTCACAACAGTTCACACTTTGCGGGTGACCTCTGTGGGTTCTCCCGCAGCGGATTGGATAAATCTGCAGGGCAAAACCTGTTATGATCTGGTGACCTTGGAGCCGCATGAGAGACTTTCTCAGGAGTAGGTGGTACCTGTACTGACCGCAAACCCTAATCTAACACCGCAACTAGAAGTAGCCGTGGGATGTACCTAACACGTCCTAGACATCTCGACACAGCCGGAGGACTTAATACCCCTATAGATGGAAATGGGAATTCTATCTTGCCTCAGAGCAGAACCCCAAAGGATAGGCAGCCCCCCACAAATATTGACTGTGAGTATAAGAGGAAAGACACACGCAGGCAGAAAAACAGGATTTAGCAAAAGAGGCACTTCTAGCTAAATAGAAAAGGATAGGACAGAATTCTAAGCGGTCAGTATTAAAATCCTAAAAACATCCACAGCAGATAATACAAATATTCCACATCTAACTAAAGACATAGAAAGTATATCTGCATCTCCTGAGAATCCAGCATGACTGAAAAATCCAAACAAAGTCTAAGCTGGACAAAAACACAATAAATTGCACTGAATTGCAAAGCACACTGCATGTGTGCACAGAGACAAAAAACCAGACACTTATCGTAGCTGAATTTGCAGCAGGGCATGAGGAGCCAGAGAGAGATGCAATCCCTCCAAGTACAATGGACAACTGGCACAGACTCATGGATCCTGCACACCTAAATACCTAATAGAGCTGCAATCAGCAGAAACACCTGCCCGGATTACAACCCCAAGACAACTGCACTACCACCAACAACCACCGGAGGGAGCCCAAGAGCAGAATTCACAACAAAAATCGCTGCGGTTATCCCTGCAGATTTATCGCGGTTTGTTCCGCGGTTTCCGCTGCGGGTTTCCGCCTATACTATTGATGCTGCATATGCAGCAATATGCAGCATCAATAGTAATGTTAAAAATAATAAAAATTGGTTATACTCACCCTCTGATGTCCGGATCTCCTCGGCGCTGCACGCGGCGCTCCGGTTCCAAAGATGCTGTGCCGAGAAGGACCTTTGTGATGTCACGGTCATGTGACCGCGGCATCATCACGGTCATGTGACCGCGACGTCACCACAGGTCCTGCTCGCACAGCAACTGAGACGGGACAGCCGCGTGCAGCGCTGAGAGGTGAGTATAGCATTATTTTTTATTTTAATTATTTTTTTTACACTATTTATGCTTCCCAGGGCCTGGAGGAGAGTCTCCTCTCCTCCACCCCGGGTAGCAACCGCACATTATCCGCTTACTTCCCGCATCGTGGGCACAGCCCCATGCGGGAAGTAAGCGGAATAATGCATTTCTATGGGTGCAGAATCGCTGCGATTCTGCACAAAGAAGTGACATGCTGCGGGTTGTAAACCGCTGCGTTTCTGCGCGGTTTTTCCCGCAGCATGTGCACTGCGGTTTGCGGTTTCCATAGGGTTTACATGTTAATGTAAACGCTATGGAAACTGCTGCGGACCCGCAGCATCAAAATCGCCGCGGATCCGCGGTAAAAACTGCAAAGTGTGAACATGGCCTTACGAAGAAGAAAAATATATTGTGATAACTGTTTTATCCAGTGGAAAATGTTGTCTTTTAGTCGTTATCAATACCTAGTGATTGTTTGATTACTGATATGTTTAGAGTGCTTTTTTCCCATTTGAGACAAAATTGTAATAACTGAAGAAACCCAAGTTTTGGCAAAATAAGAATAAGGATAAACAAAAACTGCACTATATCAATAGGGACTATATCAACTAAGTCTCATAAGCTAGAGTATACCTTTTTAATACAACTGAGATTGGGTCCTGGGCTCAAATCCCACCAAGACAACATCTGCCAGAAGTTTGTATCTTCTCCCCGTGTTTGCATGGGTTTCCTCCAGGTCCTCCGGTTTCCTCCCACACTCCAAAGACTTACTGATAGGGAATCTAGATTGTGAGCCCCATCGGGACAGTGATGATAATGTGTGTAAAGCGCTGTGGAATTAATGGCGCTATATAAGTGCGTAAAATAAATAAAATCTAGATACAATGGAAACTATTTTTTGACAGTCTGTGAATGTTGTTCTCAAATTGTATAGGAATACAGGTGCGTGCATCTACATTTTTGACTGCAACATCTCAAAAGGTCCCACTTGACGTGACGTTTAGCCATAGCCTGCAAAATTATAACAATAGAATATCACCCATAAACTTTTATAGGATGGTTTTCCAATTCTGAAAGTAACTTTATAGTTGCATAAATGTCATATTTGTATAATTTTTGCAGCATAATAGAAAAAGAAGCAAGGGAACGTTATGGTAGAACACTGGAGCACAGATGTGATGAATTGAAGCTGAGAAGTGCAACGCGCTCCCCAATTTCTGGGCTTATTGAGAATGCTGTTGTGGAGGTAAGTGCTAAAAGACCATGTATCATAGTCTGTGAAAACGTGTGCAACTGAATACTGTACATAGGTAACATGTCGCGATCAGCGACTTTATTTGACTGGAATTGAATTCTCCTCTAATTTGCCAAAAATTAGTATAGAATCTGGAGAATACAGATTTTTTTGCAGTTCTCTTGACGTGAATTCAGCAAAATAGCGACCAACTGGCCTCCACTTGCAAATGGACAGGTGAGGAGTAAGATGAGTATTTCTCTTTTTTTTTTTACATCAGGTCTATCATACTCTGGGGTATGGAGAGACCTCAGAGCATAATAAGGAACATTCAATTTGCATTGAATAACTTCAATACAAACCGAATTTCCCTGATAAACTTGTGTGATTTGCTGAATTTTACTCTGCAGATTCGATCATCTGCAGTAGTACGGTATATTTTTATTTAAGTCCTTTTGCACACCACTCTATCACACGTACAATATATGTAATCTCATTATTCTCTATATGAGCAATATTAGCTAAGCTTTTCTTTTTTGGCATATGATATTGTAGCAAATATCATGCATACATTTTTTTTAGGAAATGCAAGAGTGTATAGTTTTGCGTACTGCTTACAACTTACTGAGAATATTTTCCTTATAATACACTGGTCATCCAAGGCACCACTTTTATATAATTCTCCATACTTAAAGGGAACCTGTCCCCAGGTTTCTCCGACATGAGATGCGGCCACCCCCTTTCAGGGCTTATATACAGAAAAATAACTTTTATTTCTCACCTGCGGGGGGGTAAGAAAGTGTCGCTCTTCTTGGTTGGCATCACGCTCCTGCGCAGGCATATTTATCTGCCTTGTTGAGGGCAAAGTACTGCAGTACACAGGCGTTAGGGCTCTCTGACCTTTTCCGGCTCCTGTGCACTGCAGTACTTTGCCTTGCCCTCAACGTGGCAGAGAAGTACACCCGCGCAGGAGCGCAATGCCGAGCACACTGTGTGGATGATGCAGGGACATGTCATCCACACAAAGCAAGCAGGAGAGCGGTATCGCAAGAAGGGAGGCACCGGACCAAGAAGAGCAACACCCATCGGACCGGACCGCCCCACAGGTGAGTATAATAAAAGTTATTTTTCTTCTCTTACAGGTCGGCTGGGGGCAGATATACAGCATTATAGAATGCTCTATATAAGCCCTGTAAGGCGGTGGCTGTAACTCGTATCGGCCAAACTTGGTGACAGGTTCCCTTTAATTCTGTGCATACCTACATATGGCATATATCATGAAATCTATGCGATACGTGTTTACTTTCTAAGCAAATATTGTTTTTATTATTTCTGAGGCATATACATGGTGAGCTAATTACGGAGTCTTTGTGTGTCTTAACAGAAATTTGGAAACACTCCTTCCATGTATCCATTTGCATCAGATGAAGAAATGATTAATGAGTCCAGCAAAACATTAAATGTTCTCTACGTTTATAATGGTTTATATGAGCCCTATCATATCCATTGGCTGTTCCCTCTCCAAATGGCATTCAGGCAAACTCCAAGTACAGGTACAGGAGAATCAATCGGAAGTTCATCATGCTTTCCAGAATTTTTATTTCTTTTTTTTTGTACCAGTTAGTTATCTTTCACCAGAGTTTAAA
Source organism: Ranitomeya variabilis (assembly GCF_051348905.1). Lineage (NCBI taxonomy): Eukaryota > Metazoa > Chordata > Amphibia > Anura > Dendrobatidae > Ranitomeya > Ranitomeya variabilis. The sequence goes on from NC_135234.1 coordinate 402,177,080, forward strand.
CTATTATGTATTTTATGTAATCATGTATTTTGTTATTCTATTTTTGTTACTTTCTTTAAACACAAATCGATTTATACCCCATAGTCACCACAAATCTGTACTGTTTATACTGAGTTATGTAATATGTTGGGAAAAAGCAAAACTACTAGCTACGAACCCTTTAACATGCATAGTTACATGTCAAAGTGGGATCATGTCCATTTGCTTTCAAAAGGCTCGCTCACACCACCATATTTATCGGATGAGTGCTATCTGATTTTTTTATTGGATAGCACTTGGACATACAATATATTGTTTAAAGGGAACTTGTCACCCAGAAAAAAAAAACACTATTAACCTGCAGATATGGGGTTAATCTGCAGGTTAGTAGCGTTACTAACCTGCCCGGCGTCCACACTTACCGAACGTTGCAGGGAGAAAATGAACTTTATTCCCCCCAGTAGCGTTTCAATTTCTGACACCGGGGCGGCTCCGGTTCAGTCACTCTGAGTATACAGAGCAGCAGATGTAACCGAGACCTTGACCCTGACTGACTGTGACTCTGCATTGGGGCCAGCTGTCAGTCAGGGCTGGGGGTGCGATTACTGCTGCTGCTCTTTATTCTCAGTGGTGACTGAACCGACACCACCCCCTTGACTGAACCCAGTTACGTTACTTTTCTCCCTGCAGCATTAGAGTAAGTGCAGGAGTCGGGCCGGTTATTAACACTATTAACCTGCAGATTAACCCCATATCTGCAAGTTAGTAGCATTTTTTCTGGTGTCACATTCCCTTTAATGGGTCAGTGCCAATTACCGATTTATTTTTTTTTACTTACCGAATCTGCCTGTGAAAAAAATCACAGCATCCTGTGATTTCACTACAATATCGGAATCCACTCATTAAAGTCTATGGGACTCATGAGTATGACTGCCTAGTGCAGTTGAAACGCGTCGAGTGGGTCATGTCGACCATGTACATTTTTCTTTTGCATGCACTATAATTTCTTTTGAAAAAGAAAAGGAAAATCCAGTCCTGTTGAGCCGGACTCCAATTTTTTCTATTTTCCTTGATGGGAGGCAGGGCCGCACTGGGACTAAAATTCAGCCCTGGCATTTGAAGTCACACAGGCCCACTTGTCGCATGGTGACTGTATAATATCTTTGTACACTTGTAGGCTACAAGAAGTGAGGGGAGTGTAACACGACTATGTAACATATAATTACAGCTGTATCCAGCATTACAGCTCAGTCCCCATAGAATGTAATACAGCACAGCCCCCATAGACTATAATACAGCACAGCCCCCATAGACTATAATACAGCACAGCCCCCATAGAATGTAATACAGCACAGCCCCCATAGAATGTAATACAGCACAGCCCCCATAGAATGTAATACAGCACAGCCCCCATAGAATGTAATACAGCACAGCCCCCATAGAATGTAATACAGCACAGCCCCCATAGAATGTAATACAGCACAGCCCCCATAGAATGTAATACAGCACAGCCCCCATAGAATGTAATGCAGCCAGCCCCATAGAATGTAATACAGCACAGCCCCCATAGAATGTAATACAGCACAGCCCCCATAGAATGTAATGCAGCCAGCCCCATAGAATGTAATACAGAACAGCCCCATAGAATTTAATGCAGCACAGTCCCCATAGAATGTAATGCAGCACAGCCCCCATAGAATGTAATACAGCACAGCCCCCATAGAATGTAATACAGCACAGCCCCCATAGAATGTAATACAGCACAGCCCCCATAGAATGCAATACAGCACAGCCCCCATAGAATGTAATGCAGCCAGCCCCATAGAATGTAATACAGAACAGCCCCATAGAATTTAATGCAGCACAGTCCCCATAGAATGTAATGCAGCACAGCCCCCATAGAATGTAATGCAGCCCAGCCCCATAGAATGTAATGCAGCACAGCCCCCATAGAATGTAATGCAGCCAGCCCCATAGAATGTAATACAGCACAGCCCCATAGAATGTAATACAGCACAGCCCCATAGAATATAATGCAGCACAGCCCCATAGAATATAATGCAGCACAGCCCCATAGAATATAATGCAGCACAGCCCCATAGAATATAATGCAGCACAGCCACCATACAATGTAATGCAGCCAGCCCCATAGAATATAATGCAGCACAGGCCCATAGAATGGAATGCAGCCAGCCCCATAGAATATAATGCAGCACAGGCCCATGGAATGGAATGCAGCCAGCCCCATAGAATATAATGCAGCACAGGCCCATGGAATGGAATGCAGCCAGCCCCCATAGAATGTAATGCAGGCAGCCACCATACAATATAATGCAGCACAGCCCCCATAGAATGTAATGCAGGCAGCCCCCATAGAATGTAATGCAGGCAGCCCCCATAGAATGTAATGCAGCACAGCCCCCATAGAATGTAATGCAGCACAGCCCCATAGAATGTAATGCAGCACAGCCCCATAGAATGTAATGCAGCACAGCCCCATAGAATATAATGCAGCCAGCCCCATAGAATATAATGCAGCACAGGCCCATGGAATGGAATGCAGCCAGCCCCATAGAATATAATGCAGCACAGGCCCATGGAATGGAATGCAGCCAGCCCCCATAGAATGTAATGCAGGCAGACACCATACAATATAATGCAGCACAGCCCCCATAGAATGTAATGCAGGCAGGCAGCCCCCATAGAATGTAATGCAGGCAGGCAGCCCCCATAGAATGTTATGCAGGCAGGCAGCCCCCATAGAATGTAATGCAGGCAGACAGCCCCCATAGAATGTAATGCAGGCAAGCAGCCCCCATAGAATGTAATTCAGGCAGGCAGCCCCCATAGAATGTAATGCAGGCAGGCAGCCCCCATAGAATGTAATGCAGGCAGGCAGCCCCCATATAATGTAATGCAGGCAGGCAGCCCCCATATAATGTAATGCAGGCAGGCAGCCCCCATAGAAAGTAATGCAGGCAGGCAGCCCCCATAGAAAGTAATGCAGGCAGGCAGCCCCCATAGAAAGTAATGCAGGCAGGCAGTCCCCCCCAATAGCTCCACAATCCAGTCATCACTCATTGATAAAAAAAAACAAACACTCTACTCACCTCTCTCCTCGTGTCCCGCGCTGCTCTGGCTCTGGTCTCAGCAGGCGCAGTCTGCCCGCCCGGTCACACAGCAGGTGCGCGATGATATGACGTCATCGCGCACCCGCAGTGTCAGCGGCAGGCAGAGCGGGGAATGATGGGAGAGGGGGTGTCAGCAGACGCTCTCTCCTCCATCATTGCATTCAACTGTACCGGCGTCTATGACACCGGTATAGTTGAATGCGGGGCCGGGAGTGTGCCGCGACAGCGTGGGGAGTGTGCCGACAGCGGCACATTCGAGCGGCCCACTACTGCCATCGGCCCTTCTGGCATTTGCCAGAACTGCCCTATGGCCAGTCCGGCCCTGATGTGAGGCCATGGCGAGGCCGGAGTCTGGGCCCCAGGTGGATGAGCGTGGAGCAACTGGGTGAGCTGGAATAAAGTTTCTATAATGTTTTAAAAATGACTTTGGGGTCCTATATATTGAAAAACCTCCAAAAGTTATACCATTTTAAGAACAGCACCCCCTGACATATTGAAAACTGCTATAACTATCAAATGTCCGCTTATGGTATCCTACCAACCTCAATCCTATCATAATAAACAACATCCCAAATTGTTATTAGGGACAAAAAGGCATAGGCAAAACAAATTAAAACTACATATTTTATTCAAAATATACACTGCTCAAAAAAATAAAGGGAACACTGAAATCCCACATCCTAGATATCACTGAATGAAATATTCCAGTGTTAATCTTTATTCATTACATAGTGTGTTGAGAACTATAAAACCTAAAAATGATCAATGTAAATCACAACTAATATCCCACGGAGTATATATAATTAGAAAATGGAGTCAGAAAAACTGTCTTTAGTATAAAAATTGTAACATTTATTCAATATCAAAATCTATTAGAGTCACCATATACAGGTTTAATATCGCCTAGTAGTAAACATGTATATAGGACTGAACCAGCTGCCTTTCCACTTCCACACTACGACCATTATGGGTGAGGTTCAGTCCTATATACATGTTTACTACTAGGCGTTCCAGTGGGACATTGAGTGTTTGTTATTATATGGACTATATACTTTATTGAACCTGAGACCTCGGGTCGGACCGTGTACTATTAGTGTGGAACTGTGGATGTGTTACCTGTATCCTTCGCTTGTGTAGTGATTGTTAAATGACTATGTGTTTTTTACAATATTCTATATGGTGACTCTAATAGATTTTGATATTGAATAAATGTTACAATTTTTATACTAAAGACAGTTTTTCTGACTCCATTTTCTAATTATATATATGTTATTGGGAGTTTTCTGTAATGGTTTAAATGAAGTAATTGCTGCTCTGAGCTATTTAACTAATATCCCACGGAGGTCTGGAGTTGGAATGATGCTCAAAATCAAAGTGGAAAATGAAGTAACAGGCTGATCCAACTTCAGTGGAAATGCCTCAAGACAAGGAAATGATGCTCAGTAGTGTGTGTGGCCTCCGCGTGCCTGTATGATCTCCCTATATTGCCTGGGCGTGCTCCTGATGAGGCGGCAGATGGTCTCCTGAGGGATCTCCTCCCAGACCTGGACTAAAGCATCCGCCAACTCCTGGACAGTCTGTGGTGCAACGTGACGTTGGTGGATGGTGTGAGACGTGATGTCCCAGATGTGTTCAATCAGATTCAGGTCTGGGGAACGGGCGGACCAGTCCATACATTCAATGCCTCCATCTTGCAGGAACTGCTGACACACTCCAGCCACATGAGGTCTGGCATCGTCCTGCATTAGGAGGAACCCAGGGCCAACCGCACCAGCATATGGTCTCACAAGGGGTCTGAGGATTTCATCTCGGTACCTAATGGCAGTCAGGCTACCTCTGGCGAGCACATGAGGGCTGTGCGGTCCTCCAAAGAAATGCCACCCCACACCATTACTGACCCACTGCCAAACCGGTCATGCTGAAGGATGTTGCAGGCAGCAAATCGCTCTCCACGGCGTCTCCAGTCTCTGTCACGTCTGTCACATGTGCTCAGTGTGAACCTGCTTTCATCTGTGAAGAGCACAGGGCGCCAGTGGTGAATTTGCCAATCCTGGTGTTCTGTGGCAAATGCCCAGCGTCCTGCACGGTGTTGGGCTGTGAGCACAACCCCCATCTGTGGACGTCGGGCACTCAGACCATTCTTATGGAGTCGGTTTCTAACCGTTTGTGCAGACACATGAACATTTGTGGCCTGCTGGAGGTTATTTTGTAGGGCTCTGGCAGTGCTCCTCCTGTTCCTCCTTGCACATTTCTGTTTTTATTTTTTTTATCTAAATATATTTTACCATTTGGGCTTATTAATTTTATGTTTTGATAGATCAGACTTTTATGGACACTGCAAAACCAACTATGTTAAATTCATTTAATATTATTGTTATTGGAGAAATGGGGGGGGATTAAAAAATTTTTTTTTTCAATTTTTAAATTCTTCTAGGGGACTTTAACCTACGATTACTTGATCACCAATACTGTGTACTGCAATACTGCTGTATATAGTAAAAAATTGTATGCAGTACATAGTACAAAATATGGTCTCCTAACGAGACTAGAAAAAATGAAATAAAAAACAAAATTTTAGTTCTGTTTTCAGACAGAGGAGTGACAAGACTTATCAGAAGAGTTGTCCAAGATCCAAGGACCACCTGTGGAGAGCTACAGAAAGACCTGGAATCAGTGGTTACAATTGTTTCAAAGAGAACTATATAAGTAATGCCCTCAACCCCCTTGACCTGTATACCTGCTCACCACGCAAGACTCCATTGATGAACAAAAAGCATGTTCAAGTGCGTTTAAGGTTTGCTCAACAACATTTAGGCAAGCCTGTGGAATACTGGGAGAATAGAATATAAGAAACCAAAAAAAGAAGGAAATATTGCGCTAAATACTAAAATACATAATTTTTATTATAACACATGATAAAAACATTTTAAAAGGTAATACACACAATGAAAAAGGAGAGCAAAGTAGCAAAGTGCCTTCATGGTAGGGTAAGATGTACCGATTCAAGACATATCAAGCAACAGAGATATTATTGCAAGTGATCGCTCATAAAAGCCCTGAGTTCAAGGATAGATAAATAAGGCTATATTATTTCTTTAAATTTCCAAGTGGAAAAAATAGGGAGGGCCAGGGAGAGCTAGTAGATGCAAATATAGAAAATAGCATGTGACATGTCTTGATGAAAGATCAGATCATATTATTAATCATACAGAAGATCCATAAAATACCAAAGGGATAAGACAAAGTTGTACTGGAACTAATGCAAACCATACTGAAGTCTGTTAGCAAGTGAGGTAGAACAGAGCTGATCAAGCAAAATATATAAGAACAAGTATACTCATTAGTGATGAGCGAATATATTCGTTACTCGAGATTTCCCGAGCACGCTCAGGTGACCTCCGAGTATTTTTTAGTGCTCAGAGATTTAGTTTTCATCACCGCAGCTGAATGATTTACATCTGATAGCCAGCATAAGTACATGTGGGGGTTGCATGGTTGCTAGGGAATGCTTACATGTAATTAAGCTGGCTAACAGATGTAAATCATTCACCTGCGGCAAAAAACTAAATCTCCGAGCACTAAAAAATACTTGGAGGACACCCGAGCATGCGCGAGAAATCTCGAGTAACGAGTATATTCGCTCATCACTAATACTCATCTATTAACCTGGTTGCTGAAGGCAGGAAACCCCTACTTGCATTTCCTGTTAACTTCTGTCTAAAGGATGACAGCTGTTGCTGCATGCAGATGCAGCAACTGCTGTCATCCTTTAGACATCATGTTCTCCCTGTCCATGTCCTAATAAAGACTTTTACAGCAATGGGCTTGGTGAGTGCTAACTACTTTTTTTTTTTTTTTTTTTCTTTTCTTTTTGGATGTCATGCACTTTTTTGGTTATGCACCCCTAGTGCCCATGCAATAAGTAGGAGGTAAAGGCACTGGTACAGCATTTCACAGCACGCAGATAGGTGATCGCGTATGTTAGCAGTGTGGGTATATATATTTTCTTCTTTTTGGACATAATGCACAAATGTACCCAGATGTTCTGAAAAAATCTGGCACCTACCAGGATGATGATGAAATGAGGGTGAATATTTCAGCAAGACAATGATCCCAAACACACAGCCAAGGAAACTCCCAGTTGGTTTCAGAAAAAGAAAATAAAGCTGCTGGAATGTCCCAGCCAATCACCTGACCAGAATCCAATGGCAAATGTATGGAAATATTACACATAACTTAATTTATGGTATTTCACCCACTGTGTATATATACGTGTGTGTGTATATATAGGTGTGTGTGTATATATAGGTGGATACAGTAGCGTAGCTACTGGGGGGGGGCAGAGGGTGCTGGGGCCCTGGGCCCGGAGCTCAGAGGGGGCCCACCCCCGCAGCGCGCCAATAGTTACCTTCTGCAGTAGAGCAGGGAGAATCGATCTCCCTGCTTTGCCGCTATGGGGCCCCTGAGCAGGCGGGGGGGCCCCGTGCCAGCAGTAGGCCCCCCACCTGTCATCGCAGGGTCAGCTGTACTGGCATTTAGCAGATACAGCTGACCGCTATGATGAGGGATGGAGCGCTGCGCTCCTTCCCCCATCATCCCCCTGTCAGCGTCTGACGTCGCCAACACTGACGGGGCGCGATGAGTCACTGCCCGGTGCCGAGACATGCGGGAGCTCAAGGCAGCGCAGGAACCAGGAAGAAGAGAGGTGAGCATTTTTTTTTAAGGGATGCTGCCTTATACTACAGAATCTGCCTATGGGGGGTCTGCCTAATACTACAGGGACTGCCTATGGGGGGTCTGCCTAATGCTACAGGGTCTGCCTATGGGGGGTCTGCCTTATACAACAGGGTCTGCCTATAGGGGTGCTGCCTTATAGTACAGGGTCTGCCTATGGGGATGCTATCTTATACTACAGGGTCTGCCTATAGGGGTGCTGCCATATAGTACATGGTCTGCCTATAGGGGTGCTGTCTTATACTACAGGTTCTGCCTATAGGGGTGCTGCTTTATACTACAGGGTCTGCCTGCGGGTGCTACCTTATACTACAGAGTCTGCCTATGGGTGCTGCCTTGTGTTATAGAGTCTGCCTATGGTGGGTGCATTATACAATACAGCGTAGGCCTATGGGGGATGCATTATACTATACTGAGGATGATCTGGTGCATTATACTATATGGAGGCTATCTAGAGGGGCATCATACAGTGTGGGGATTACAGTGTTGGAGCCATCAGTTTGGAGGCTACTAAGGGGTCAGTATACTGTGTATAAGAGAGCATCACACTGTATAGGGAAGCTGTACAGGAGGCAGACTCGGGACATTATTAAATGTAAAGTGGGCACTTATTGTTATAGGGGAACTCAGGTTACTGTGACTATCAAAGGGGCACACAGGACAATATTACTTTCTAGGGGGCATAATGTGGGCACTGTTTTCTAGGGCACTTGCACCTGGCATTGCTATATTATAGAGGGTTGCTTTAGAATTTAGAGGGCACAGAGAACCACACAGCAGGTGCAGTAATAGGGACACATACGGCAGCAGCGGCTCAGTATTGGGGTATCAGGTGCAGTAATAGGGACACATACAGCAGCAGAGGCTCAGTATTGGGGTATCAGGTGCAGTAATAGGGACACATACGGCAACAGTGGCTCAGTTTTGGGGTATCAGGTGGAGTAATAGGGTCACATACGGCAGCAGTGGCTCAGTATTGGGGTATCAGGTGCAGTAATAGGGACACATACGGCAGCAGCGACTCAGTATTGGGGTATCAGGGGCAGTAATAGGGTCACATACGGCAGCAGCGGCTCAGTATTGGGGTATCAGGGGCAGTAATAGGGACACATACGGCAGCAGCGGCTCACCATTGGGGTATCAGGGGCAGTAATAGGGACATACGGCAGCAGTGGCTCAGTATTGGGGTATCAGGGGCAGTAATAGGGACACATACGGCAGCAGCAGCTCAGTATTGGGGTATCAGGTGCAGTAATAGGGACACATATGGCAGCAGCGGCTCAGTATTGGGGTATCGGGCAGTAATAGGGACACATACGGCAGCAGCAGCTCAGTATTGGGGAGTGAGGTGCAGTAATAGGGACACATACGGCAGCAGCGGTTCAGTATTGGGTAATCAGGTGCAGTAATAGGGACACATACGGCAGCAACGGTTCAGTATTGGGGTAGCAGGTGCAGTAATAGGGACACATACTGCAGCAGGGGCTCAGTATTGGGGTGTCAGGTGCAGTAATAGGGACACATACGGCAGCAGGGGCTCAGTATTGGGGTATCAGGTGCAGTAATAGGGATACATACGGCAGCAGCGGCTCAGTATTGGGGTATCAGGTGCAGTAATAGGCACACATACGGCAGCAGCGGCTCAGTATTGGGGTATCAGGTACAGTAATAGGGACACATAAGGCAGCAGGGGCTCAGTATTGGGGTATCAGGTGCAGTAATAGGGATACATACGGCAGCAGCGGCTCAGTATTGGGGTATCAGGTGCAGTAATAGGCACACATACGGCAGCAGCGGCTCAGTATTGGGGCATCAGGTGCAGTAATAGGGACACATACGGCAGCAGCGGCTTAATATTGGGGTATAAGGGGCAGTAATAGGGACACATATGGCAGCAGCGGCTCAGTATCGGGGTATCAGGGGCAGTAATAGGGACACATACGGCAGCAGCAGCTCAGTATTGGGGTATCAGGGGCAGTAATAGGGACACATACGGCAGCAGCGGCTTAATATTGGGGTATAAGGGGCAGTAATAGGGACACATATGGCAGCAGCGGCTCAGTATCGGGGTATCAGGGGCAGTAATAGGGACACATACGGCAGCAGCGGCTCAGTATTGGGGTATCAGGGGCAGTAATAGGGACACATACGGCAGCAGCGGCTCAGTATTGGGGTATCAGGGGCAGTAGTAGGGACACATACGGCAGAGACTCAGTATTGGGGTATCAGGGGCAGTAATAAGGACACATGCGGCAACAACGGCTCAGTATTGGGGTATCAAGGGCAGTAATAGGTACACATACAGCAGAGGCTCAGTATTGGGGTATCAGGGGAAGTAATAGAGACACATACGGCAGCAGCGGCTCAGTATTGGGGTATCAGGGGCAGTAATAGGGACACATACGGCAGCAGCGGCTCAGTATTGGGGTATGGGGCAGTAATAGGGACACATACGGCAGCAGCGGCTCAGTATTGGGATATCAGGTGCAGTAATAGGGACACATACGGCAGCAGCTCAGTATTGGGGTATCAGGGGCAGTAATAGGGACACATACGGCAGCAGCAGCTCAGTATTGGGGTATCAGGGGCAGTAATAGGGACACATATGGCAGCAGCGGCTCAGTATTGGGGTATCAGGTGCAGTAATAGGGACACATACAGCAACAGCTTCTCAGTATTGGGGTATCAGAAAGATGAGGAGTTTGTGCAGGTTGGGAATAGATGGTGATGGGGCTGGAATATGAGAAGTGAAATGTGTCTTTGTTGTATTGTCTCGGTCTGGGCCAGATGGAAAAGACGGGAAAAGTGATGACTCCATCATAAAGAACGTCAGCCTTAAGACATTATCCGTAACTGTGCTGTGATCTCTTATCTTATGTTTTGTAGGACTGGTATCTACCACTGACCATATGGCGGTAATATTCATGTTGGTCGTTATATAGAGATTACCTTCAGTAACATCGCTGTCATTTGCTGAGGTTCTCCTCCACTATTAGTGTGCATCACCGAGTTGTAATCAAGGTTACCTGGTTAGGGGCCCACTCAGAAGCTTCGCCCCCCCTGAGCCAAAACCCTAGCTACGCCTCTGGGTGGATATTTATAGAGTGGGTGGGAAGATGTCCACAATATCTCCACGTGCTGAGTGTGCTAGCAGGACCTGTGTATGTAACAGTCATGTGATCAGTCACATGGTCTAGGTTTAAATGGCTGGACTTGAGAGGCAGTCTGTGTGTTGTTTTTGGAGAGTAAAGACTCCAAACGGTGTCTCTTGGTGGAGCTGAAGACACATGATGGTCTGAGAGGGCTAATTCCACAGACAGTTGGACTTTGTTCTACGTTATCTTTTGTTTTGGCCTGTTCTGCCAGAAAGGCCATATTTACTTTGCTGAATCCTGCTGTGGTTTATGCTGTTCCACAATAAACCAGCAGATGTTTTGCCACAAGAAGCGTTCCTGTGTTTACCTTGGGAAGCAGCTGAGTGAGTCAACCCCTCACAATACATGCATACATACTGTGAGCCAGCGACTAGTGTTATTTGTGAGGGTCGCTATGTGTCCCCCAGGATGCGCTCAGAAGCGTATTAGATCCGCTGGAGTGCCTTGTTGTCACAGCAGGACGTCTGTGAGTCACAAGACAGAATAAAAGTAAGCAAATATCATGCAACTGCAATGCAGGTTTGTGTGCGCTCCACCTGTTGGCAGCAGAGGGGAGAAGGGATTTCACACTTCCAGGGCAGGCCTGCACTGCAGCAGCCAAAGCCACTACCAGATGGCAGCAAAAACATCCAAAACTGGGTCAGCAACAAGCAGTCATACGAAGTACCAGAGGTTTAAGCAAGCACGTGGTCAGGAACAAGCCAATAGGTCAAAACCAGATGGGTGCGCGGTACCGCGGGGAAAAATGAAAGGGTAATCAGAGACAAGCCACGTGATCAGAAACTGGAGCAAGCTAAACAGTTCCAAAACGGAGAACAGAAACTCAAGTCAGGGAACAAGCCAGGTCATACACACAACAGCGGGCATGCATACAGAGAAGCACAATTACTCGCAGAGTAAACTAGGTCAGCTGCTCTAGCTGAGGGACCGGAACTATCACTGATGCTGGACCTAGGTCATATGGCAGCTAAATAGCCGCCCTACCACCAGAGAGAGGCAGATACAATTAACCCCTGTCTGACCAGGGCGGGATAAAGACAAATCCCCCTCCTGGATCATGACAGCATGAACCTGGTAATGTTATGTGGCCAAGGAATAGTTCAGGAATACCCGGTATGGGCTTTTATTTTTGAAACAGACTGCAGGAATGTAGTGGGGCTGGTCCATTTCCACCGGACCGGATCTTGCAAGTGGCTCATGGCCACAGATTCCAGTTGAGAGAAAAAAAAAACCCTGCAGGAAGGGTTTGGGTATGTCAGTTTGGAGTTTGCAACCTGTGAAGCAGTCGGCTCTGCAGAAGCTCCGTCTGTGTGAGGTAGCACAGAACCAGCAGAGTGAACTCCTGGCACCCCTCAGTGTGATACGGTGGTGCAGTTGCCCTTGGCAACTGGACATTTATGAATTGTCTTGTTTCCCGGCTGCGATCTGGAGATACCGTGTGCTGTTCACTGCGTGAGTTTGGAAATTAAACACGTTTTGCTGTGAACTTTTTCTGTGGTCCCTGTCTGTCACACTGACCCAACCTCGCTGCACTACAATATAAACAGTGATGATCAGAAATGTTGGCACCCTTGAAATTGTTCTAGATAATTATGGCAATTACACATGTTTTGTTATACCCATGTTTATTTCCTTTGTGTGTATTGGAACAACACAAAAAATGAGAAAAAAAGGCAAATTAAATATACACAAAACCCCAAAAATGTTCAGGACAAAATTGTTGGCACCTTTCCAAAATTATGGGTAAACAACTTTGTTTCAACCATGTGATGCTCATTCTAACTCACCTGTGGCAAGTAACAGTTATGGGCAATAAGAAAACTATACCTGAAATCAAATAAAAAGAGGAAAGTTGACTCAATCTTTGCATTGTGTGTCTGAGTGTGCCACATTAAACATGGAGAACAGAAAGAAGATAAGACAACTATCTGAAGACTTGAGGCCCAAAATTGTTGAAAAAAATCAACAATCTCAAGGTTACAAATTTTTCTCCAGAGATCTTGATGTTCTTTAGACCATGGTGCTCAACATAATCAAAAAGTTTACAACCCATGGTACTGTAGCCAATCTCCCTGGACATTCATGGCAAAGAAATACTAATGAAAGGTTGCAATGAAGGATCATATGGATGGTGGATATGCAACTCCAATCAAGTTCCAAAGAAATTGAAGTTGTCCTGCAGGTTCAGGGTGCATTAGGCTACTTTCACACTAGCGTCGGGAACAACCCGTCGCTGCGCGTCGGGCCGACGTTCCCGACGCTAGTGTGTTCTCCGCCGCACAACGGGGGCAGCGGATGCATATTTCCCACGCATCCGCTGCCCCATTGTGATGTGCGGGGAAGTGCGGGGAGGTGGGGGCGGAGTTCCGACTGCGCATGCGCGGTCGGAAAAAGCGGACCGTCGGGAGCAAAAAACGTTACATGTAACGTTTTTTTCTCCCGACGGACCGCTACCATACGCCCAAACGCCGCCAAACGCATTCACCGTTTGGAAATGCGTCGCAAATGCGTCGCAAATGCGTCGCTAATGTTACTCTATGACGAAACAACGTATCCAGCAAAAACTTTTGCTGGATGCGGCGTTTCGCAAAAACGACGCATTTGCGACGTATTGCAGTTAACGCTAGTGTGAAAGTAGCCTTAGTGTCAGTTTGAACTATCCATTGACATTTGAATGAAACACTATTGCAGGAGACCCATGAGGACCCCTCTGGTGACCCAGAGACATAAAAAGCTAGACTACAGTTTGCCAAAATGTACACAAGTAAAGGTACCGTCACACTAAGCGGCGCTGCAGCGATACAGACAACGATGCCGATCGCTGCAGCGTCGCTGTTTGGTCGCTGGAGAGCTGTCACACAGACCGCTCTCCAGCGACCAACGATGCCGAGGTCCCCGAGTAACCAGGGTAAACATCGGGTTGCTAAGCGCAGGGCCGCGCTTAGTAACCCGATGTTTACCCTGGTTACCAGTGTAAAATGTAAAAAACCAAACAGTACATACTCACCCTCTGATGTCTGTCACACGTCCCTCGCCGTCCGCTTCCCGCACTGACTGTGAGTGCCGGCCCTAACAGCAGAGCGGTGACGTCACCGCTGTGCTGTACTTTCACTTTGCGGCCGGCCGGAGCTCACAGTCAGTGCAGGAAGCGGACGGCGAGGGACGCGTGACAGACATCAGACGGTGAGTATGTACTGTTTGTTTTTTTACATTTTACACTGGTAACCAGGGTAAACATCGGGTTACTAAGCGCGGCCCTGCGCTTAGTAACCCGATATTTACCCTGGTTACCATTGTAAAACATTGCTGGTATCGTTGCTTTTGCTGTCAAACACAACGATACACGGCGATCTGACGACCAAATAAAGTTCTGAACTTTAATCAACGACCAGCGATATCACAGCAGGATCCTGATCGCTGCTGCGTGTCAAACACAACGATATCGCTAGCCAGGATGCTGCAACGTCACGGATCGCTAGCGATATCGTTTAGTGTGACGGTACCTTAAGCCAAAATCCTCCTGGCAAAGGGAATATGGACAGATGAGACCAAGATAGAGCTCTTTCTTGTAAAGCACATCATTCTATGGTGAACTGAAAACGGAATGAGGCCTACAGTGGGTACAGAAAGTATTCAGACCCCTTTAAATTTTTCACTCTGTTTCATTGCAGCCATTTGATAAATTCAAAAAAAGTTATTTTTTTTCTCATTAATGTACACTCTGCACCCCATCTTGACTGAAAAAAAAAAAAAACAGAAATGTAGAAATTTTTGCATATTAAAAAAGAAAAACTGAAATATCACATGGTCATAAGTATTCACACCCTTTGCTCAGACACTCAGATTTTAGTCACATGCTGTCCATTTCCTTGTGATACTCCTTGAGATGGTTCTACTCCTTCATTGGCATCCAGCTGTGTTTAATTAAACTGATAGCACGTGATTTGGAAAGGCACACACCTGTCTATAAAAGACCTCACAGTTCACAGTGCATGTCAGACCAAATGAGAATCATGAGGTCAAAGGAACTAGCCAAGGAGCTCAGAGACAGAATTATGGCAAGGCACAGATCTGGCCAAGGTTACAAAATAATTTTTGCAGTATTCAAGGTTCCTAAGAGCACAATGGCCTCCATAATCCTTAAATGGAAGAAGTTTGGGACCACCAGAAGTCTTCCTAGACCTGGCCATGCAGCCATACTGAGCAATCGTGTGAGAAGAGCCTTGGTGAGAGAGGTAATTAGAACACTAAGATCACTGTGACTGACCTCCAGAGATGCAGTAGGGAGATATGAGAAAGTTCCACAAAGTCAACTATGACTGCAGCCCTCCACCAGTCGGGCCTTTATGGCAGAGTGGCCTGACGGAGGCCTCTCCTCAGTGCAAGACATACGAAAGCCCTCATAGAGTTTGCTAAAAAACACATGAAGGACTCCCAGACTATGAGAAATAAGATTCTCTTGTCTGATGAGATGAAGATAGACCTTTTGGTGATAATTCTAAGCGGTATGGGTGGAGAAAACCAGGCACTGCTCATCACCTGCCCAATACAGTCCCATCAGTGAAACATGGTGGCAGCATCATATATGGGGGGTTTCAGTTGCAGGGACAGGATGACTGGTTGCCATTGAAGGAGAAATGAATGCCGCCAAGTCCAGAGATATCCTGGATGAAAACCTCTTCCAGAGTGCTCTGGATCTCAGACTTGGCCGAAGGTTCACCTTCCAACAAGACAATGACCCTAAGCACACAGCTAAAATAACAAAGGAGTGGCTTCAGAACAACTCTGTGACCATTCTTGACTAGCCCAGCCTGAGCCCTGACCTAAACCCAATTGAGCATCTCTGGAGAGATCTAAAAATGGCTGTCCACCAATGTTCACCATCCAACCTGACGGAACTGGAGAGGATCTGCAAGGAAGAATGGCAGAGGATCCCCAAATCCAGGTGTGAAAAGCTTGTTGCATCATTCCCAAGAAGACTCATGGATGTACTAGCTCAAAAGGGTGCTTCTACTCAATACTGAGCAAAGGGTCTGAATACTTATGATCACGTGATATTCCAGTTTTTCTTTTTTAATAAATTTGCAAAAATGTCTACATTTCTGTTTTGTTTTTTTTTCAGTCGAGATGGGGTGCAGAATCTACATTAATGAGAAAAAAATTCACTTTTTTGAATTTGCCAAATGGCTGCAATGAAACAAAGAGTGAAAAATTTAAAGGGGGTCTGAATACTTTCCGTACCCACTGTACAAAGAAAAGAACACAGTACCTACAGTCAAATATTGTGGAGATTCTAAGATGTTTTAGGACTGTTTTGCTGCCTCTGTCACTGGGTGCCTTGACTGTATACAAGGCATCATGAAATCTGAAGTTTATGAAAGGACTTTGGGTCGCAATGTAGTGCATATTGTAGAAAAGCTTGATTTGCATCCTAGGTCATGGGTCTTCAGGAGGACAATGACCCCAAACATACATAGAGAAGCACCAGAAATGGATAGAAACAAAACACTGGGGATATGCGAAGTGGCCAGCCGTGAGTTCGAATATACAGTATGTAAATTCACCTTTGAATTTCAACACTGCCTGAATGCCCCTGGGCATGCTTTCGATCAGATTCAAGCATGTCTTGGCTGAAATCTGATCATGGGTTTC
This sequence comes from Ranitomeya variabilis, assembly GCF_051348905.1. Classification (NCBI taxonomy): domain Eukaryota; kingdom Metazoa; phylum Chordata; class Amphibia; order Anura; family Dendrobatidae; genus Ranitomeya; species Ranitomeya variabilis. The sequence goes on from NC_135234.1 coordinate 402,193,731, forward strand.
TTCCCTTTCTGATCCCAGGATTGTCTATAAAGTGATAGAAGTCTCATGTTTGACTAAACTGCAAGCATCACTGGTTTCTATGGACGATAGCTGTTTTGTGTGACCGTACTGAGACTATCTCAGCCGTGTACGAATAGCCAGGGTTGAGTTAGTGCCTGGACAAGGCTAGGGATTTTTTGCTTATGGTTTTGTTTTTGGTACTGTGCAAGCAGTGGAAGTAAACACTGTTTCATATGTGATATAAAAACCCTGTAGCTTCATGTTCCAAGCGGCTACCCGAGAGAGTTAACCCCTACAATATTTATATATTAAATTATTTATTTTAATTTGACAAAATTTTAAAAAATTAACACAAATTCTGATTTAAAGGGAACCTGTCAGCAGGATTGTGCTGAGTAACCTACAGACAGTGTCAGGTTGATGCCATTATACTAATTAAAATGATACCTTGGTTGATGAAATCCGTCCTGTGGTTGTTGTTTAATCTGCATCTGTAGTTTTCAGTTAGGCCACGGTCACATGTTCGGTATTTGGTCAGTATTTTACATCAGTATTTGCAAGCCAAACTCAGGAGTGGATTAATCAGAGAAAAAGTATAATAGAAACACGTCACCACTTCTGTATTTATCACCCACTCCTGCTTTTGGCTTACACATACTGAGGTAAAATACTGACCAAATACTGAACATGTGAACGTGGCCTTAATGAGATTCTCATGCTTGGGGACGGGTCTGTGTGTGTGTGTGTGTGTGTGGGGGGGTGTTTATGTGTTGCCCTACTTAGGTATTTATACTGATGTCTTATGACAGGTCAATGATCCCTAGTGACTTGCCCCCTGTTTTACATACTGAATATAATATGTATTGAAAAAAAATCACATTCAGCAGGCAGGCGCCGGTGGTGGTGCCTGCGCTGCAGTATCATCACATCTATAATATGCATTAAATTATTTTATTTAGTGATATACATTTATTCGGGGAAAAAAAAAAGATTCTGTCTCAAAATGGTGCCGTCCTTGCCTTCGCAGTAGCATCTATCTGCAATCCGATAGATGCTACTACGCAGGCGATGCCGGCGTCATCTTGGTGGAGACAATTTTTTTCCTCTAGCAAAAAGGCGCCTGCTCAGTAGCATCTGTCGATCGCTGATCGCAGTATTTAAGTTGTTACAAGAGTGTCACAAGACCCCCTTAGTAACCATCGGACAGCCGCCATGAGAATAGCCTAAACCACAGTACGAGGCCACATGTTTGTCATTATTGTAATGGAGAGAAGGCACTGAATTTATGGATTCGTATCGCCAGAAGGACAAGCTGGGCACAATGTGGTGCTACACTGTATGGGGTCACAATATATGGGTACTAGACTGACAGATTTGCAATTTTCCAGATTAAAGCACAGCGTGGATGTTACGAAATGGTCATTTCAGCCATAGATGAATTCATTGAGAGGTGCAGTTCTACAGTGGGGTCACCTTCTGCTGTTCTGGCACCTTTCAGGCTCCGCAAATGTCGCCTGCAAACTATTCTAGCAAAATCTGTGCTCTCAATGTCATAAAATTCTGTGAGTCACCTATGTGTTCAAAATACTCACTACACCCCTAGATGAATTCATTGAGGGTCTAGTTTCCAAAATGGGGTCACTTGCGGGGCTGATGTTTGGGGTAGGCAGACAAGGCAGCTGCCTAGGGCCTCCACCCACAAAGGGGCCCCCTGTGTCTGCAGCCCCTTTATGAAGTGCCCAGAGGGTGTACAGCATTACTTACATTGAATAACGCTGTTCATCCTCTGTAGTCCTTGAGGGTCTCTCCCAAAGCCCCCTCCAATCCCCCCTCCCCTGCAGTGTCAGGTTAGAAGTTGAGAGTTAGGGGGAGGGGCACAGCACAGCAGAGTTCAGACTTGGGGCAGGACGATGTCTGCAGCCCTGTGTGTGTGTCCTCTCCTCCTCATCATGTCTGCACCTACACCACTGTCTGCACTTACACCACTGTTGTGAGATCTGCACAAGCGACATCAGGACCTGGTAAGTATACATATATATGTGTATCTGTGTGTGTACATGGGTAGTATACAGCAGTGTGTGTGTCTTTTTATGTGTATATAGTATGTGTGTACATATATACAGTATATAGTATGATTGATCTCTGTGGTGCATTTGTGTGTGTGTGTATATATATATATATATATATATATATACACATATATATATATATATATATATATATATACAGTATATACACTGCTCAGAAAAATAAAGGGAACACTTAAACAACAGATTATAACTCCAAGTAAATCAAACTTCTGTGAAAATCAAACTGTCCACTTAGGAAGTAATACTGTTTGACAATCAATTTCACATGCTGTTGTGCACATGGAATAGACAACAGATGGAGATTATTGGCAATTATCAAGACACACTCAATAAAGGAGTGGTTCTGCAGGAGGGGACCACAGACCACATCTCAGTACCAATGCTTTCTGGCTGATGTTTTGGTCACTTTTGAATGTTGGTTGTGCTTTGTTACACCACGCGATACTTACCTGTCCGGCCGGTGCGCTCCCGACACTCCTCCTTGCTCCTCTCCGTCTGGATTCCCTTGCGTTCGTCCCTTCGGCGGTCCGCGCATGCGCAGACGTGCTCCTCTTACCGCCGGGACTTCTGGGAGGTCGTGACCCGCTGGCTCCGCCCCCAATATGGCGGCGCCCATCAGGTATTTCTCCCCTGCATCGCACCGGGTAAGACGCCTTTGCGTCTATTGCGTTTGCTGGTTTTCCGCCAGCATTCCCTTAGGTTCCCTGGCTCTGATCCCTGCTATCGTCGCTGTATCTCTTACCTTCTCTGTTTGCCGTGTCCTGCCAGTCCTGTGTTCCTGCCGTGTCCTGCCAGTCCTGTGTTCCTGCCGTGTCCTGCCAGTCCTGTGTTCCTGCCGTGTCCTGCCAGTCCTGCATTCCAGCCGTGTCCTGCTAGTCCTGTGGTCCTGCCGTGTCCTACCAGTCCTGTGTTCCTGCCGTGTCCTGTCAGTCCTGCGTTCCAGCCGTGTCCTGCCAGTCCTGTGTTCCTGCCGTGTCCTGCCAGTCCTGTGTTCCTGCCGTGTCCTGCCAGTCCTGTGTTCCTGCCGTGTCCTGCCAGTCCTGCATTCCAGCCGTGTCCTGTCAGTCCTGCGTTCCTGCCTCCACCGTTCCTGCCGTATCCAGTCGGCTCTGCGTTCCTGTCATACTTAGCCGGCTCTGTGGTCCTGCCGTATCCTGCCAGTCCTGAGTCTCCGTTGTCTCCTTCTGTCAAGTGCAAGCATCCTACCGGTTAGTGCCCAGTCCTTGCTTCCTCCTTCTGTCCGGTACCTCCGCCATTCCAGCTTCTTCTGTTCCCTCTCTGCGCTATCCTCAGTCGTCCCTTTGGCTCCGGCTGTCACGGCTTCATCCTCCTTGGGCCTGTCCCTAACACTCCCTGTACAGGGGGTGGTACCATCTGGTTCACTCGTCCTCGGGGGCTCTGAAGTCGTGACCCAGAGGGTCCACTTCCTAGTACTAATATGCTTTCACACTCGTAGTAGCATGAAACAGACTCTACAACCCACACAAGTGACTCAGATAGTGCAGCTCATCCAGGATGGCACATCAATGTGATCTGTGACAAGAAGGTTTGCTCTGCCTGTCACCGTAGTGTCCAGAGGCTGGAGGCGCTACCAGGAGACAGGCCAGTACACCAGGAGACGTGGAGGGGGCCGTACGAGGGCAACAACTCAGCAGCAGGACCGCTACCTCAGCCTTTGTGCAAGGAGGAACAGGAGGAGCACTGCCAAAGCCCTGCAAAATGACCTCCAGCAGGCCACAAATGTGCATGTGTCTGCACAAACGGTTAGAAACCGACTCAATGAGGATGGTCTGAGTGCCTGACGTCCACAGATGGGGGTTGTGCTCACAGCCCAACACCATGCAGGATGCTTGGCATTTGCCACAGAACATCAGGATTGGCATATTTGCCACTGGCACCCTGTGCTCTTCACAGATGGTGGTATTTCCTGATGAAGGGGGCATGAGACCCCTGAAACGCGTTGAATAAAACCACTGTGAATCAACTATACTCTCCTGAAATTCATCTTAGCGGCAGCGCAGAATTTTAACTACAAATTTCCCTTTGAAGACTTCACAGATGAAAGCAGGTTCACACTGAGCACATGTGACAGACGTGACAGAGTCAGGAGACGCTGTGGAGAGCGATCTGCTTGCAGCATCCTTCAGCATGACCGGTTTGGCAGTGGGTCAGTAATGGTGTGGGGTGGCATTTCTTTGGAGGGTCGCACAGGCCTTCATGTGGTCGCCAGAGGTAGCCTGACTGCCATTAGGTACCGAGATGAGATGCTCAGACCCCTTGTGAGACCATATGCTGGTGCGGTTGGCCCTGGGTTCCTCCTAATGCAGGACAATGCCAGACCTCATATGGCTGGAGTGTGTCAACAGTTACTGCAAGATGAAGGCATTGAAGCTATGGACTGGCCCGCCCGTTCCCCAGACCTGAATCTGATTGTACGCATCTGGGACATCATGTCTCGCACCATCCACCAACGTCACGTTGCACCACAGACTGTCCAGGAGTTGGCGGATGCTTTAGTCCAGGTCTGGGAGGAGATCCCTCAAGAGACCATCCGCCGCCTCATCAGGAGCATGCCCAGGCGTTGTAGGGAAATCATATAGGCATGTGGAGGCCATACAAACTACTGAGCATCATTTCCTTGTCTTGAGGCATTTCCACTGAAGTTGGATAAGCCTGTAACTTCATTTTCCACTTTGATTTTGAGCATCATTCCAACTCCAGACCTCCGTGGGATATTAGTTGTGATTTATGTTGATCATTTTTAGGTTTTATTGTTCTCAACACATTCCTCTATGTAATGAATAAAGATTTGCTACTGGAATATTTCATTCAGTGATACATAGGATGTGGGATTTTAGTGTTCCCTTTATTTTTTCGAGCAGGTCTGTATACTGTATGTCAGGTCGCTGTTATCACCGCCGCGGCCTCTGCTATCCGCTCATACTTACCGAGCCACGGCGTCTCGGTGCGCTCCTCCTCCTTCTCCTGCGTCATCTCCTCTGCTCGCTCTCCCGGCTCCTGTCTCCTGTCGGGCGCGCGCGCATTAGGGTTCTCTGCGCACGCGCACTCTGTCCTTTTCTTCTGACGCTCCTCCTGCTCCTCTCTATGGTCCTGGAGGACCATGACCCGGAAGGTATGCAGCCACACTGCATTTAAGCCCGCCTCTTCCTTTCCCCTGTGCCTGTTTGTCATTTGTTTTACCGCAAGTGCCTCTGGCCCCCACGCTTCTCAGCGTACTCTGCGTTCCCCTTTTCTGCTTGACCTCCGTTGCTGGTTTTCGTTTCTGTGTCTAACCTTTGTCCGTTTTTTCCCGCTTCCTTTCAGCTCCAGTCCTCCAGTGTTTCCGGCTCTCCAGTTCCCCTGTTCCTCAGTTTAGCCCGTCCTCCTCCGTCACCTGCTCTTCCGCGGTCCTGTGTACTTTCCTGCCTTCCGGTTTGTCTTCCAATCTCCATCTGTTCAGCCGGTCTCTCAATATCCTCTTCCCGCCATCCCTGTCCTGTTCTTTCCTTTTGGTACCGGCTGCCGTGCAGTAGTCTCCCTTGGGCCTGCTCCTAACGCTCCCTGTATAGGGGGTGGTCAACCTGGTCCACTCGTCCTCGGGAGGTTCGCTGTTTCGGTTCAGTGGGTTCACCCTCCTCTATCTTCAGGTCCTTCGGCGTAACAGTACAAACAGGCCATGGACCCCGCTGGTACTTCTGTTTCCACCCAAAAGGAACTGTTGTTTCTACGGGAGAACCAAACCAGAATTATGGGTTTTCTAAAATCTATGGAATCCCGTTTAACTGCTCTTCAGCCCTCTGACCCGGGGAGCGCAACCCAGCTGGCCGGTCTCCAGCAGGAGCTCGCCCAGCAACGTGATACACAGGGCCACATACTAAATTACATGGCTTCGGTGGATAATCGTCTGCTCGCCCTTCAAACTTCCGCCTCTGCTCCTGTCCAGACTCCAGCTTCACACCCACCTCCCCGTCTGGCTAGACCTCCGCGGTATTGTGGAGATCCCAAATTGTGTCGGGGTTTCTTAAATCAATGTCAGTTGCATTTTGAACTTTTACCACAGCAATACCCCACTGACCGTGCCAAGGTGGCTTTCATTGTGTCACACTTGGAGGGAGAGGCGCTGGCCTGGGTTAATCCCCTCTGGGAACGAGATGATCCTCTCGTCTCTCAACTTTCTTCTTTTCTGGAGACTTTTCGTAAGGTTTTCGATGAGCCTGGGCGGTTAGCTTCAACCACTGAGTCTCTTTTTAATCTCCGCCAGGGTGCTCTTTCTGTCGGCCAGTACGCCATTCATTTTCGTACCTTGGCCTCCGAGTTGGGCTGGAACAATGAGGCTTTAGTTGGGGCGTTCTGGCGCGGTTTGTCGGGTCGAATTAAGGACGAGTTGGCAGGTAGGGACACCCCAACTTCCCTGGAAGATCTTATTTCCTTAGCAACCCGCATAGATTTGCGTTTTCAGGAACGTCTCCGTGAATCTGCTAGGGAAAAGAGATTGCCTCGACCTGTTCCGTCTTCTCGCAGTCCTCCTCGTTCTCTACAAGTCCCCTCTTCTTCGGCTGCTGCACCCGAACCTATGCAAGTGGATCGTATCAAGCCAGCGGAACTGCGTCGCAAGGAGAGACTTACACAGGGTCTCTGCTTTTATTGTGGCAGTGCTTCTCATCTCCTACGTTCCTGTCCGGTGAGGCCGGGAAACGCCTCCGCCTAGGTCAGGTAAGGGAGGCCTACCTAGGTGATAGTAATACCTCTCTACCCTTTACTCTCTCTGTTTTGTTACATATCGGTTCTTCTTGTTTTTCTGAGGTAGCTTATGTTGATTCTGGAGCGGCAGGAAATTTTATTCAACTCGAGGCGGTCAGTAGGTATCAAATTCCTGTCAGATCCTTGGAGTCTCCTCGGCAGTTAGCGTCAGTTGACGGTCGGCCCTTGCAGGAGACCGTTACCTTGGTCACCGAAGAGGTGGAGCTGCAAATCGGGGCTTTGCATCGGGAGAAGATTGCTTTCTACGTCTTGCCTTCATTGTCTCATACGTTTCTCCTGGGTCTTCCGTGGTTACGAATACACGAGCCAGTTTTGGATTGGCGGTCTGGTGATGTCCTCCGATGGGGTAATTCCTGTCAGACTAGATGTCTGCGTCCTGTTCTTCCTATAAGGCCATCGATGTCAATTTCTCCACCGGCAGGTTTGCCTTCGGCCTATCATTCCTTTGCCGACGTCTTCGACAAGAAAGAGGCGGAGAATTTGCCCCCTCATCGTCCTTATGACTGCCCGATCGACCTTGTTCCTGGTTCTACTCCTCCCAGGGGACGAATTTATCCGCTGAACCCTCTGGAGTCTCAAGCCATGACCGAGTATGTACAGGAGAATTTGGCCAGGGGTTTCATCCGCAAGTCCTCTTCACCTGCTGGCGCAGGTTTCTTTTTTGTCAAGAAGAAGGATGGAACTCTTCGTCCCTGCATTGACTACCGAGGTCTTAATAGGATTACAATCAAGAACAAGTATCCTCTGCCTCTCATTCCGGAACTTTTTGATCGGCTTCGGGGAGCACGAATTTTTACTAAGCTAGATCTTCGTGGGGCCTACAATCTTATCCGAATTCGTTCCGGAGATGAGTGGAAGACCGCTTTCAACACCAGAGATGGTCACTACGAGTACCTTGTCATGCCCTTCGGCTTATGCAATGCCCCCGCAGTGTTTCAAGAATTTGTGAATGACATCTTCAGAGATCTTCTGTATTCCTGTGTGGTGGTATATTTGGACGATATTCTTGTTTATTCTCCGGACTTGTCTACTCACAGAAGGGACGTTCGTCTTGTTCTTTTGCGTCTGAGAGAGAATCGCCTATTCGCCAAGATCGAGAAGTGCGCCTTTGAGCAGTCATCTCTTCCTTTCCTGGGATACATTATCTCTGATTCTGGCTTATGTATGGACCCGGAGAAAGTGTCCGCCGTGCTCAATTGGCCTCGTCCTCTTGGTACCAAAGCTATCCAGCGATTCATCGGTTTCGCGAATTACTACCGACAATTCATTCCTCACTTTTCTTCTCTGATCAGACCCATCATCTGTTTAATTCGCAAGGGATCCGATCCTCATGTTTGGTCCCCTGAAGCCGAGGATGCCTTCCTCTCTCTGAAACAAACCTTCTCCACAGCTCCCGTGCTTCATCGCCCTGAAGTCAATAAACCTTTTGTTCTCGAGGTAGACGCTTCTGCAGTAGGAGCTGGGGCAGTACTTTCTCAAAGATCTTCGTCTGGTCGATTGGTCACCTGCGGTTTCTTCTCCAAGACCTTCTCTCCTTCTGAACGAAACTATTCGATTGGTGACAGGGAATTATTGGCCATCAAGTTGGCCTTACAAGAGTGGAGGTACCTATTGGAAGGAGCTGTTCACCCCTTCAGAATCTATACGGACCACAAGAACCTAGCTTATATTCGTTCGGCACAGAGACTTAATCCTCGGCAAGCTAGATGGTCCCTCTTCTTTGCTCGTTTCAATTTTGAGTTACACTTTCGTCCTGGCAATAAGAATCTTCAAGCCGATGCTCTCTCCAGATCCTTTCTGCCCGTTGACTCGGAGGAGGAGACTTCGCATATCCTGGATCCCTCCAAGATCATCGTAGTGGCTCCCGTCAGTCTGTCTTCTTTGCCTCCGGGCAAGACCTTCGTTTCTGAGCGCAACAGGAGGCGGGTCTTACGATGGGGCCATGCTTCCAAATTTGCTGGCCATGTTGGTCTTAAGAAGACTCTCTTGCTTCTCTCCCGCTACTACTGGTGGCCAACTCTTTCCCAGGATGTTCAAGACTTTGTTGCTTCCTGTCCATCTTGTGCCAAGAACAAGGTACCAAGGCGACGGCCCTGTGGGCTCCTTCTTCCACTTCCAGTTCCTTCGGCTCCGTGGCAACACATTGCTATGGATTTTATCACCGATTTGCCTCGCTCTTCCGGCTGCACTGTCATCCTTGTTGTTGTGGACAGGTTCTCTAAAATGGCTCATTTCGTATCCCTTCCAGGATTACCCTCTGCGCCCGATCTGGCGAAGATTTTTATCCGTCACATTTTTCGTATCCATGGCTTCCCTCAACATATCGTTTCGGATCGTGGAGTTCAGTTTACCTCTCGGTTCTGGAGAGCTCTATGTAAATTTATGGACATCTCCCTTGACTTCTCTTCTGCCTATCATCCTCAGACCAACGGTCAAGTGGAACGCACTAATCAGACTCTGGTAACCTATCTTCGTCATTTTTCCAATTCACATCACAATGACTGGTCCGATCTTCTTCCATGGGCTGAATTCTCCTACAACAACCACCCCAGTGAATCTTCTTCCAAGTCACCCTTTTTTATTGTCTACGGGCAACATCCTGGTGTCCCTCTTCCGGTCCCTCCTGTCTCGGGGGTGCCGGCGGCTGATCTTCTGTCCGGGGAGTTCTCCAGGATCTGGCAGGAGACCAAGGCTGCTCTTGAAGTTGCGCGTGACACTATGAAAAGGCATGCCGACAAGAGGCGCTTAGATCCCCCGTTGTATCATCCTGGTGATAGGGTATGGCTATCCTCTAAATTTGTTCGCTTAAAGATTCCTTCACGTAAATTGGGTCCCCGTTATATTAGACCTTTTGAGATTCTGGCCCGTATTAATGATGTCTCTTACAAATTAAAACTACCTCCCTCGCTCCGTATTCCTAATTCCTTCCACGTATCCCTCCTGAAGCCACTTGTTCTCAATCAGTTTCAGGCCTCAACTACTCTTTCTTCTCGGCCTGCCTCCACTACTGATGTTTTTGAGGTCAAGGACATTCTTGCCATGAAGAGAGTGAGGGGGAGGACCTTTTTTCTGGTGGATTGGAGGGGTTTTGGTCCTGAGGAGAGGTCTTGGGAGCCTCGGGAAAACATCCAAGCTCCGCGAGTTTTGGCTAGATTTCTTTCTGGTCTTAGGAAGGGGGGAGGTAAGGGGGGGGTACTGTCAGGTCGCTGTTATCACCGCCGCGGCCTCTGCTATCCGCTCATACTTACCGAGCCACGGCGTCTCGGTGCGCTCCTCCTCCTTCTCCTGCGTCATCTCCTCTGCTCGCTCTCCCGGCTCCTGTCTCCTGTCGGGCGCGCGCGCATTAGGGTTCTCTGCGCACGCGCACTCTGTCCTTTTCTTCTGACGCTCCTCCTGCTCCTCTCTATGGTCCTGGAGGACCATGACCCGGAAGGTATGCAGCCACACTGCATTTAAGCCCGCCTCTTCCTTTCCCCTGTGCCTGTTTGTCATTTGTTTTACCGCAAGTGCCTCTGGCCCCCACGCTTCTCAGCGTACTCTGCGTTCCCCTTTTCTGCTTGACCTCCGTTGCTGGTTTTCGTTTCTGTGTCTAACCTTTGTCCGTTTTTTCCCGCTTCCTTTCAGCTCCAGTCCTCCAGTGTTTCCGGCTCTCCAGTTCCCCTGTTCCTCAGTTTAGCCCGTCCTCCTCCGTCACCTGCTCTTCCGCGGTCCTGTGTACTTTCCTGCCTTCCGGTTTGTCTTCCAATCTCCATCTGTTCAGCCGGTCTCTCAATATCCTCTTCCCGCCATCCCTGTCCTGTTCTTTCCTTTTGGTACCGGCTGCCGTGCAGTAGTCTCCCTTGGGCCTGCTCCTAACGCTCCCTGTATAGGGGGTGGTCAACCTGGTCCACTCGTCCTCGGGAGGTTCGCTGTTTCGGTTCAGTGGGTTCACCCTCCTCTATCTTCAGGTCCTTCGGCGTAACACTGTATATGCAATATAGCAGTCTGTATGCTGTATATACAATATGTAGTGTATGTTTCTATATTTATAAAGTATATATAATATGTGTACATGTGTAGTGTATATGTGCTGCATATATAGTTCTCTAACTCTAGTGTCGCCATAATAGGGATCAGCAGTTTATCTGTAATGCCTGTGTTTTACATTAGGGCCTGTTCACACTGTCTTTACTGCGCCCGATGGGTTCTGCCTGAATTCCCTATAGAGCCATAGATTGCAATGACAGGAATGGAGTTCACATAAATTCCACAGGTGATGGTTTTTTTCTGAACGTGTCTGTGTGTTCCAACAGCCACAGAAAAGTGGACACTTTTAGATGAAACAACAGAAACAGACTCTGAGGGTAGGTGCACACGATCAGTAATCGCTGCGGGTGGGACGCTGTGTACTTGTTCAGCATCCAGATGTTGCAGCATAGTGGATGGAATTTCAAGAAATCCCATGCCCACTATGCTTGCACAGATGCCCGCAGCTCACCCGTGGAGATGGACATGCGGTGCGTCTTTCCAGATCACAGCATGCCTATTTATCTTGCGGAGACACGAGATAAATATCACCCATACACTGTATTGGATGCAGTGAATCCGCACGGTTCAGTGGTCACAGAGGATTCACCTGCATTCAATAGCCGGCAGCAGACATGTGTTACATCCAAAGCGCTGCCAATTCCTGACCGTGTGCAAATACCCGAAGAAAAAATCAGTCACTTTCTTCATTTGACCTCTGCTTGTGTCAGTGCAGTCAGTGGCCTCGTTGCAAATTTATGTGAATCCTATTTTAGGGGGATTCAGGCAGATCCCCCGGACGCACCGCAGAAGCGCAGTGTGAACAGTGCTTAATATCCTATTGGATGGAATATTGCAGTCTACTATACTATTCCGCGCTTTCCCAGTACAGCAGTCAGACACGGACACCGGACAGAAGACACTTTTTTTTAATAAATCTGTTGCCGTTGTCTTTCAGCATTTCTGCAGCGTTTTTTTCCCTATTCACATGAATGGGAAACAAAAATGCAAGTGAAAAGGCTGCGAAAAAGCAGAATATTTCCTGCCAACACTGTAGATCAATCCACAGCCAAAATGGTGGGTGTGAACAGTGTCTACAGGGGTTTTTTGAGAATGTAAAAATAATTAGCATGAAATGATAAATCCCCTGCGGCTCCAGCACTAATGCTCCAGGGGTCTCCGCTAGTCTCAGCACTGGGCTGTAGTGGCTTGTGGCTCCGTGGGTCTCTGCCAGTCTTAGCACTGGGCTGCAGTGGCTTGTGGCTCCGTGGGTCTCTGCCAGTCTTAGCACTGGGCTGCAGTGGCTTGTGGCTCCGTGGGTCCCTGCGAGTCTTAGCACTGGGCTGCAGTGGTCTTGTGGCTCTGTGGGTCTCTGCCAGTCTTAGCACTGGGCTGCAGTGGCTTGTGGCTCCGTGGGTCTCTGCCAGTCTTAGCACTGGGCTGCAGTGGCTTGTGGCTCCGTGGGTCCCTGCCAGTCTTAGCACTGGGCTGCAGTGGTCTTGTGGCTCTGTGGGTCTCTGCCAGTCTTAGCACTGGGCTGCAGTGGCTTGTGGCTCCGTGGGTCTCTGCCAGTCTTAGCACTGGGCTGCAGTCATCTTGTAGCTGCACCTTATATTATAGTGACAAAGTGAATAATAACCAACAGGGACCCCGAACCATCGGCCACGGAGCCAGAGGGGACTTAGCAGAGTAGTTTGCGGTGACATTTTTTTTATCGCTTTTCATTCTGCTGTTTGTGAGGTAGAATGTAGAAAAAGATGGCAATTCTGCTAATGGTTTCTATTATTTGACTGTATGGCCCCCTCACACAACCATGTATCATGTTTTTCACAGATGCCACGTGTACCCTATTTAACATACGGTGCTGCCCTCATGTCCGTGTTTTCCCTGCAGCACAGATGACAAGGGCCAGTACAAGTCTATGGGTCAGTGTAAATATGCCGTCCATGTGCTGTACATGTGCTGTACGTGTGCCGTCTGTATTTAACATGGAAAGTATGTGAGAAGCTTCGTAATTTCATTTCCAGTATCCATACTGGAAAAACACGGATGGCACATGGACGACACACTGAAAACACTGGTGACACCGATATCGGTGTAACACGTACGTGTTTTATATGGACATGTGAAGGGGGCTAACAGTGTTGTTTGTAGAGTATTTCAGGATTGGAGGCCCAACTTTGAATTTTGCCCAGGGCCCCATTTTGTCTAAAACCCGCCCTGGTCACTTGTGGGGGGTTTCTGCTGTTTTCACATGTCGGGCTCTTCAAATGCAACATAGCATTCACAATTTACCCCAGGCAAATAGCGCCTTTTCCTTTCCTAGCCCTGCCATGTGCCCAAGCCAAAGTTTATGACCACATATGGGGTATAGTCACGTTCAGGACAAATTGCGCAACCAATTATGGGGTCCATTTTCTCCTTTTATGCATTATGATATATAAATTTGGGGCTAAGACAACATTTTCGTGAAAAAAATTAAAATTTTCAATATGACTACCTAATGTTATCAAATTCTGAGTAGTGACTGTGGGGTCAAAGTGCTCACTGTACCCCTGGGTAAAATTCTTGCGGGATGTAGTTTCCAAAATGGGGTCACTTGTGGGTTTTTTCACTGTTTAGGCACTTCAGATGCTCTCCAAATGTGACATGATGCCCGCAGATCATTGCATCAAAGTCTGCATTCCAAAACGTCACTCCTTCCTTTCTGAGCTCTGCCGTGTGCCAAAACAGTGGTTTTCCTCCACATATGGGGTGTCCACATAGTCAGGAGAAATTGCAAAACAAATTATTTGGTCCATTTTCTCCCGTTAACCATGTGAAAATAAAAAATGTGGGTCTAAAAGTACATTTTTGTGGATAAAACGTGAATTTTTTTTTCACAGCTCTACTTTATAAACTCTGTGAAACATCTGGGGGTTCCAGGTGCTCATGACACATCTAGATAAGTTCCCTAAGGGGTCTACTTTCCAAAATGGGGTCATTTGTGGGGGATTTACTCTGCTTAGGCACATCATGGGCTCTCCAAACGCGACATTGTATCCGCTCTCGATTCTTACCGTTTTTGCGTTCAAAAAGTCAAATGGTACTACTTCCCTTCCGAGCCCTGCCTTGCGCCCAAAGAGTGGATTTCCCCCACTTGTAGGGTAGCAGCGTACTCAGTAGAAAATATACAACAAATTTTATGGTCCATTTTTTCCTGTTACCCTTGTGAAAATAACAAATTTGGAGCTAAAGTAAAATTTTTGTGAAAAAAGTTAAATGTTCATTTTTTCCTTCCACATTGCTTTAGCGGCTGTGAAGCACCAGAAGGGTTAATAAACTTCTTGAATGTGTTTTTTGAGTACCTTGGGGGGGTGTGGTCTTAGAATGGTGTCACTTTTGGGTATTTTGTGTCATACAGGCCCCCCAAAGACACTTTAAATTTGATATGGTCCCTAAAAAATGGTTTTGTAATGTTTGTTGTAAAAATGAAAAATCGTTGGTCGACTTTTAACCTTTGTCATTTCCTAACAAAAAAAATATGTTTCAAAAATTGTGCTGATGTAAAGTAGACATGTGGGAAGCTTTATTTATTAACTGTTTTGTTTGACATAAGTCACTGACTTAAGGGCATAAGAATTAAACGTTTGAAAATTGCAAAATTTTCAAAATTTTCACCAAATTTCAGATATTTTTACAAACGCAAGTCATATAGAATAAATTTTATCACTGTCATAAAGTACAATAAGTTATGAAAAAACAAACTTCCGAATCAGTGCGATCCGTTGAAGCATTCCAGAGTAGAACCACATAACGTGACACTGGTCAGAATTTAAAAAATTGGCTTGTTCATTAAGGTCAAAATTGGCTCGGTCACTAAGGGGTTAAACAACAACCACAAGACAGATTTTATCAACAAGGTATCATTTTAATCAGTATAATGGCGCCAACCTGACACTTTCAACAATAAGTCACTTTTTTATTTCCTTTAAGGTACTAAATAGTAATTAAGGCAAAGCGCAGAAATAGAAGCATACCCACAAACGTGTCAAAAATTACGGAAATCTATTAAACACACCTTAACCCCTTACCGACCTCCGCCATGCGACCTCCGCCATGCGACCTCCGCAGTAATAGTATCCCCTGCTTTAATGTGGGCTCCGGCGCTGAGCCCACCTCAAAGCCGGGACATGTCAGCTGTTTTGAACAGCTGACATGTGCCCGCAATAGCGGCGGGTGAAATCGCGATTCACCCGCCGCTATTAACCAGTTAAATGCCGCTGTCAAACGCTGACAGCGGCATTTAACCGGCGCTTCCGGCCGCACGGCCGGAAATGATCGCATCGCCGACCCCCGTCACATGATCGGGGGTCGGCGATGCGTCAGGATGGTAACCATAGAGGTCCTTGAGACCTCTATGGTTACTGATGCCGGCCTGCTGTGAGCGCCACCCTGTGGTCGGTGCTCATAGCAAGCCTGCAATTCAGCTACATAGCAGCGATCTGATGATTGCTGCTATGTAGCAGAGCCAATCCAGTTGTGCCAGCTTCAAGCCTCCCATGGAGGCTATTGAAGCATGGCAAAAGTAAAAAAAAATGTATTAAAAAATTTGAAAAAAAAAAATATATATATTAAAGTTTAAATCACCCCCCTTTCGCCCCATTCAAAATAAAACAATAAAAAAGATCAAACCTACACATATTTGGTATCGCCGCGTTCAGAATCGCCCTATCTATCAATAAAAAAAAGGATTAACCTGATCGCTAAACACCGTAGTGAGAAAAAAATTTGAAACGCCAGAATTACGTTTTTTTTGGTCGCCGCGACATTGTATTAAAATGTAATAACAGGCTATCAAAAGAATGTATCTGCACAAATGTGGTATGATTAAAAACGCCAGCTCAGCACGCAAAAATACGCCCCCACCTGACCCCAGATCACGAAAAATGGAGACGCTATGGGTAACGGAAAATTGCACTTTTTTTTTTTTTTTTTTAACAAAGTTTGGAATTTTTTTTGTCACTTAGATAAAATGTAACCTAGACATGTTAGGTGTCTATGAACTCGTAATGACCTGGAGAATCACAATGGTCAGTTTTAGCATTTAGTGAACCTAGCAAAAAAGCCACACAAAAAACAAGTGTGGGATTGCACTTTTTTTGCAATTTCACCGCACTTGGAATTTTTTTCCCGTTTTCTAGTACACGACATGCTAAAACCAATGATGTCGTTGAAAAGTGCAACTTGTCCCGCAAAAACAAGCCCTCACATGGCCATATTGACGGAAAAATAAAAAATGTATGGCTCTGGGAAGGAGGGGAGTGAAAAACGAGAACGCAAAAACGGAAAAGGGCAAGGTCGTGAAGGGGTTAAAGGAATTTTCCAACTAATATAAGTTAATTTTAATCAATAGATCTTGAAATAATAAGTTCCATAATTGGATGTGTTTAATGTTCCTGTGATGAGATAATCTTATAAATGTGCCCCTGCTGTGTACTGTGTAATGGCCGTGTCTCACCGTGCAGGAACATGTTCTGATCATACCACATCTCTTGGGCAGGGAAGGTTGCAAAAGAGTATACAGACAGGACAGCATGGGATAACAAATGATCTTTTTTTTTAAGTAAAACATTGTTTATAAACATGCAGGGAAATGTTTTACGTCACAAAAAGAATCGCTGTGATCCCGTGCTGTACTGTCTGTATACTCCCTTTTGCTTTCCTCCCCTGCCCAGGAGCTGTGATATGATCAGACGATGTTCCTGTACGGTCAGACACAGCCATTACATATTACACAGCAGGGGCACATTTATCAGATTATCTCAGCACAGGAACATTTAATTTAAACACAACCAATTATTATTATTTCAAGATGTATTCATTAAAATGAATTTTTGCTCATGGCAAAGCCTTTTTAAGCCAGAAACTCTATAAGATCATAAAATGAGGTGATCTCTGCACTGAATGAAGATCAGTTTGTGTTTTGTGAGACAATTAATAAATGTGAATCATGAACTAATTTATTTGCATGCACCATTTCTTTATCATTTTCCTAATTTTCTATTGTGTGTCCAATTGACTGCTTTCCTAGGGTTTATATCTAGATTGTGAAATAAATATTTTGCTTTTTCAGCAGAGCATCCATATGAATTATTCATGTATCTACATCTTTTGATTAAAAATATATTCCCTTCATGGCTGGAGATTTTTGCGATGGCTGAACGAGTCATGGCTACCCTGCAAACCGAGGATATGGAGCTGTTTGTTCATCTTCAACAAACTTTTCCAAGGAATGTGACTTTCAACCCAAAGGTATGAACTTTTTATCTTATATTGAAAGATTATATTCATTCAGTTTAATCTACAATACTTGATATTAAACAATCAAAAGTTTCATGAAACTTTTAGTATTGTTAACTAATTTACCGTAGTTGAGGTTTCCTGTTTATACTGTTAGTGTAATCACTAGGATATGTCATTACTTTATGATCCTCAGAATAAAGGGAACAAAGTATTGGTGTAGTCAGTGCTTCCCTGAAAAGCTGAACCTCAGCCACCTGCTGGTAATGAGGTTTCCTGAAGATTATTACCTAGCCGGATGATGAAACACCTTTGTCTTGGAAAAGCTTAAGGTACCTTCACACGAAACGACATTATAACGATATCGCTAGCAATCCGTGACGTTGCAGCGTCCTCGCTAGCGATATCGTTTCGTTTGACACGCAGCAGCGATCAGGATCCTGCTGTGATGTCGCTGGTCGCTGAATAAAGTCCAGAACTTTATTTGGTCGTCCGATCGCTGTGTATCGTTGTGTTTGAAAGCAAAAGCAACGATACCAGCGATATTTTACACTGGTAACCAGGGTAAACATCGGGTTACTAAGCGCAGGGCCGCGCTTAGTTACCCGATGTTTACCCTGGTTACTAGCGTAAAATGTAAAAAAAACAAACAGCACATACTCACATTGCGTCCCCTGCAGTCTGCTTCCTCCTCTGACTCAGCGCCGCAAAGTGAAAGTGAAAGCAGCACAGCGGTGACGTCACCGCTCTGCTCTCACTGTACGGCGCTCAGTCAGTCAGGAAGTGGACGCAGGGGGACGTGAATGTAAGTATGTGCTGTTTGTTTTTTTTAGATTTTACGCTGGTAACCAGGGTAAACATCGGGTTACTAAGCGCGGCCCTGCGCTTAGTTACCCGATGTTTACCCTGGTTACCAGGGGACCTCGGCATAGTTGATCGCTGGAGAGCGGTCTGTGTGACAGCTCTCCAGCGACCAAACAGCGACGCTGCAGCGATCGACATCGTTGTCGCTATCGCTGCAGCGTCGCTTCGTGTGAAGGTACCTTTAGAGACGGTGGATCACTGCATGGGTTTTTTTTCTCCCTTTATTCTATGGATTGGTGGGGGTGCAATAGGTCGGACTCCCTGAGTGTATTATTTCTTCCTATAGTGTCTGCGGTGGGTTCTGATCTTTCTCTCAGGCCATGTGCACACGTTCAGTATTTTTTGCGTTTTTTTTGCGTTTTTTCGCTATAAAAACGTGATAAAAACGCGAAAAAAACGCTTACATATGCCTCCCATTATTTTCAGTGTATTCCGCATTTTTTGTGCAAATGTAGCCTTTTTTTCCGCGAAAAAATCGCATCGCGGGAAAAAAAAGCAACATGTTCATTAAAATGCGGAATTGCAGGGGATTCCGCACACCTGGGAGTCCATTGATCTGCTTACTTCCCGCACGGGGCTGTGCACACCATGCGGGAAGTAAGCAGATTATGTGCGGTTGGTACCCAGGGTGGAGGAGAGGAGACTCTCCTCCACGGACTGGGCACCATATAATTGGTAAAAAAAAAAGAATTAAAATAAAAAAATAGTCCTATACTCACCTTCGATATCTTCCCGCCTCTCCACTGCACGCTGTCGCTTCGGTTCCTGTAGCTGGTGTGCGGTGAAGGACCTGCCGATGACGTCGCCGTCTTGTGATTGGTCGAGACCGGTCATGTGACCGCTCACGTGACCGCGACGTCATGGAAGGTCCTGCGCGCACACACCATCTATACGGAACGGACGCCGGTGAGGAGATCAGTTGTCTGCGGGTGAGTATAAGCATTTTTTTTATTATTTTTAAACATTCTATCTTTTACTATAGATGTTGCAAAAGCAGCATCTATAGTAAAAAGTTGGTCACACTTGTCAAACGCTATGTTTGACAAGTGTGACCAACCTGTCAGTCAGTTTTCCAAGCGATGCTACAGATCGCTTGGAAAACTTTAGCATTCTGCAAGCTAATTACGCTTGCAGAATGCTAAAAAAACCGCGAAAAAAACGGAAAAAAAACGCAAAAAAAAAAATGCGGATTTCTTGCAGAAAATTTCCGGTTTTCTTCAGGAAATTTCTGCAAGAAATCCGGACGTGTGCACATACCCTTAGACTGTGAAATCTGTCCTCCCTGAAGACTTGGATGCTTTCCTCATCTTCACATGCTAATCTGCTGTATACCGGTTCCCTGCTGCTTTTGATAAGGGCTCAATCAGACATCAGGTTTTTTTTCACGTATGCGGTAAATGGATTCTGTTTGACTAGCGATTTTCATCAGTTTCATCATAGTGTCATTTTAATTTCATCAGAGTTTAGTCCAATTTTCATGAGTTTGAGGCCGGCGTCACACTTGGCGTAAGACAATACGCCACGTATTATACGTCCGTACTACGGCCGTAATACGGAGAAATGTTCCCAAAATAGTGATCCGTAGTCAGGGTGATTCAGCGTATTTTGCGCATGGCATCCTCCGTATGTAATCCGTATGGCATCCGTACTGCGAGATTTTCGCGCAGGCTTGCAAAACCGACATCTAATGGATTTATGTGCTCAAATGTTCGGGAAAACATATATACAGTATATATATATATATATATATGTCATTGTGACACATATATATATATTCTGTATTTAGATTTCAATCAGCGCGATATCTGTGAACAGCCGGTAATTCAATTGCCGGCTTTTCATTTCTCCTGCACAAACCCGACAGGATATGAGACATGGTTTACATACAGTAAACCATCTCATATCCCCCTTTTTTTTGCATATTCCACACTACTAATGTTAGTAGTGTGTATGTGCAAAATTTCAGCGCTGTAGCTGCTAAAATAAAGGGTTAAATGGCGGAAAAAATTGGCGTGGGCTCCCGCGCAATTTTCTCCGCCAGAGTGGTAAAGCCAGTGACTGAGGGCAGATATTAATAGCCAGGAGAGGGTCCATGGTTATTGGCCCCCCGTGGCTACAAACATCTGCCCCCAGCCACCCCAGAAAAGGCACATCTGGAAGATGCGCCTATTCTGGCACTTGGCCACTCTCTTCCCACTCCCGTGTAGCGGTGGGATATGGGGTAATGAAGGGTTAATGCCACCTTGCTATTGAAAGGTGACATTAAGCCAGATTAATAATGGAGAGGCGTCAATTATGACACCTCTCCATTATTAATCCAATTGTAGGAAAGGGTTAAAAAACACACACACATGATTGAAAAGTATTTTAATGAAATAAACACAGCGGTTGTTGTAATAATTTATTGTTCTCTCAAATCCATTTGCAGTCCCTCGCTTGGCAACATAATAAACGCACAAGATACATACCTTCTGATGTACTGTCAGGTCCAACGATGTAATCCATCTGAAGGGGTTAACTAATATAACAGGCAGGAGCCCTGCTAATGCAGCTGTGCTCCGTGCCTGTAATCCCCGGCGAATGAATGAAATGTAGGTCATTGACCTACATTTCATTCATTCGCGGTGAGGCGCCCTCTGGTGGATGTTCTCATGAACTGCAGCCTGGGAACTTTTTCCCACGCTCCAGGTCATATGAGGACATCCACCAGGGGGCGCATCACCGCGAATGAATGAAATGTAGGTCAATGACCTACATTTCATTCATTCGCAGGGGAATTACAAGCACGAGCACAGCTGCATTAGCAGGGCTCCTGCCTGTAATATTAGTTAACCCCTTCAGATGGATTACATCGTTGGACCTGACAGGACATCAGAAGGTATGTATCTTGTGCGTTTGTTATGTTGCCAAGCGAGGGACTGCAAATGGATTTGAGAGAACAATAAATTATTACAACAACCGCTGTGTTTATTTCATTAAAATACTTTTCAATCATGTGTGTGTGTGTTTTTTAACCCTTTCCTACAATTGGATTAATAATGGATAGGTGTCATAATTGATGCCTCTCCATTATTAATCTGGCTTAATGTCACCTTCCAATAGCAAGGTGGCATTAACCCTTCATTACCCCATATCCCACCGCTACAGGGAGTGGGAAGAGAGTGGCCAAGTGCCAGAATAGGCGCATCTTCCAGATGTGCCTTTTCTGGGGTGGCTGGGGGCAGATGTTTTTAGCCACGGGGGGGCCAATAACCATGGACCCTCTCCTGGCTATTAATATCTGCCCTCAGTCACTGGCTTTACCGCTCTGGCGGAGAAAATTGCGCGGGAGCCCACGCCAATTTTTTCCGCCATTTAACCCTTTATTTTAGCAGCTACAGCGCTGAAATTTTGCACATACACACTACTAACATTAGTAGTGTGGAATATGCAAAAAAAAGGGGGATATGAGATGGTTTACTGTATGTAAACCATGTCTCATATCCTGTCGGGTTTGTGCAGGAGAAATGAAAAGCCGGCAATTGAATTACCGACTTTTCACTAACACCGCTGCGTATTTCTCGCAAGTCACACTGCTGGTCCGTGTGGAATCCGTATTTTTCTCGCCCCCATAGACTTTCATTGGCGATTTTTTTGCGCAGTACGCTGACAAACGCAGCATGCTGCGATTTTGTACGGCCGTAGAAAGCCGTATAATACTGAACCGTAATATACGGCTAATAGGAGCAGCCCCATTGAGAATAATTGTGCCGTATGTTATGCGAGTTTTACGGACGTAGTTTCTGCGCTCTTACGTCCGTAAAACTCGCCAGTGTGACGCCGGCCTTAATGGTATGTGAAAAAAGAAAAGCTTCTCTATCTTCTTCTATCTACCAGTTTGTGGAACACAGACATCCAATTTTTTCACAGACCAAAAGACTTCCATTGCCAAATTTTGATCCGACACTCGGATCAATATGAGACATGTCACATGACTGTTTGCGCTGTGAAAAATCATGTACATGTGAATAGCCCACGGGTGGGCAATTAATTTTCCCGAGGGGCTACATGAGAGACCATGACTGTTGTTGAGGGCCGAAACAATAGGACGAAATTAATTCTACTCAATATTAATATTGATATATTATGATTATTATATTATTGATAA
This sequence comes from Ranitomeya variabilis, assembly GCF_051348905.1. Taxonomy (NCBI): domain Eukaryota; kingdom Metazoa; phylum Chordata; class Amphibia; order Anura; family Dendrobatidae; genus Ranitomeya; species Ranitomeya variabilis. The sequence goes on from NC_135234.1 coordinate 402,215,880, forward strand.
TTAATACATTAATATTAATTGTATCACTTAATATTGAGTAGAATTAAGTATGCTGACATCCCTCTATATATCGTTTGAACCAGAGTATAGCCCCTACTGTATATTGCATGAGCCCCCCACAGCCCTGTATATACTGTAAGAGCCCCACACAGCCTCCCCCATATGCAACATGAGCCACACGCAGCCTCCCCCATATGCAACATGAGCCCCACACAGCCTCCCCCATATGCAACATGAGCCCCACACAGCCTCCCCCATATGCGACATGAGCCTCACACAGCCTCCCCATATGCGACATGAGCCCCACACAGCCTCCCCAATATGCGGCATGAGCCCCACACCAGCCTCCCCCATATGCAGCATGAGCCTCACACAGCCTCCCTATATACACTGCATGAGCCCCACACAGCCTCCCTATATACATTGCGTGAGGCCCCATAGCCTCCCCATATACTGCATGAGGCCCCCATAGCCTCCCACAGCCTCCCCCATATGCAGCATGAACCCCACACAGCCTCCCCCATATGCGACATGAGCCCCACACAGCCTCCCCAATATGCGGCATGAGCCCCACACCTTCATCCCCCATATGTGGCATGAGCCCCACATCTTTCTCCCACATATGCGGCATGAGCCTCACACCTTCACCCCCCCATATGTGGCATGAGCCCCACATCTTTCTCCCACATATGCTGCATGAGCCCCACACCTTCCTCCCCCATATGCGGCATGAGCCCCACACCTTCCTCCCCCATATGCGGCATGAGCCCCACACCAGCCTCCCCCATATACGGCATGAGCCCCACACCAGCCTCCCCAATATGCAGCATGAGCCTCACACAGCCTCCCTATATACACTGCATGAGCCCCACACAACCTACCTATATACATTGCGTGAGGCCCCCATAGCCTCCCCATATACTGCATGAGTCCCCCATAGCCTCCCCAAATGCAGCATGATGCCCCCATAGCCTCCCCATGTGCAATATGATGCCCCCATAGCCTCGCCATGTACAGCATGATGCCGCCATAGCATCTCCATGTGAAGCATGGCACTCCCATAGCCTCCTCATGTGGAGCATGATGCCCTCCTAGCCTCCCCATGTGTTGGAGGCCCCTCCTCCACCAATGCAGTCAGTGCCTATGGAGACAACGAAGACAGCGAGCAGGCTGGCACGGTGCGGACCGTGGGCCTCTGGTTTCCAGCCCCACGGCTGTGTCGGTCCACGGGCCGGACTGAGATAGCCAGAGGGCCGGATGTGGCCCGCAGGCTGCACTTTGCCCAGGTCAGGAATAGCCCCATTAACTATTATAGGTACAAGTGCTATCTGTGAAAATAGCACTCACACACAAAAATATGTGTGAAGGAGCCGTAAGTCTGAGAGAAGAGGTGAAGGGGTTAAAGCGCAGAGAGTCAACACAACCAGGAGCAAAAGTTTGGGTGCCCTGCATGGTTAGTACCCAGTAGCACCCCCTTTTGAGTGTATCACAGCTTGCTTTTTGTAGCCAGGCAAGAGTCTTTCATTTCTTGTTTAAGGGATGTTCATCCATTCTTTATTGGAAAATTCTTCCAGTCCTGTGAGATTCCTGGGTTGTCTTGTATGCACTATTATTTTGGTGTCTAGCCACAGACTTTCAATGATGTTATAATAAGGGGACTGTGAGGATCATTGCAAAACCTTCAGCTTGTGCCTTTTGAGGTAGTCTATTGTGGATTTTGACATGTGTTTAGGATCGTTATCCATTTGTAGAAGCCATCCTCTTTTCAACTTCAGTTTTTTTACAGATGGTGTTATGTTTGCTGTTGTGAATTTGCTTTTTGCTCCCTCTAGTGGTTACTAGTTTTTTGACTCTGGTTTTTCTGTCATTCCTTTTATCCGCACCTGGGTCGTTAGTTAGGGGTGTTGCTATATAAGCTCCCTGGACCTTCAGTTCAATGCCTGGCAACGTAGTTATCAGAGCTAGTCTGCTGTGCTCTTGTCTACTGATCCTGGTTCCAGTTATATCAGCTAAGTCTGCCTTTTGCTTTTTGCTATTTGTTTTGGTTTTGTATTTTTGTCCAGCTTGTTCCTAATCTGTATCCTGACCTTTGCTGGAAGCTCTAGGGGGCTGGTGTTCTCCCCCCGGACCGTTAGACGGTTCGGGGGTTCTTGAATTTCCAGTGTGGATTTTGATAGGGTTTTTGTTGACCATATAAGTTACCTTTCTTTATTCTGCTATCAGTTAGCGGGCCTCTCTGTGCTAAACCTGGTTCATTTCTGTGTTTGTCATTTCCTCTTACCTCACCGTCATTATTTGTGGGGGGCTTCTATCCAGCTTTGGGGTCCCCTTCTCTGGAGGCAAGAAAGGTCTTTGTTTTCCTCTACTAGGGGTAGCTAGATTCTCCGGCTGGCGCGTGTCATCTAGAATCAACGTAGGAATGATCCCCGGCTACTTCTAGTGTTGGCGTTAGGAGTAGATATATGGTCAACCCAGTTACCACTGCCCTATGAGCTGGATTTTTGTATTCTGCAGACTTCCACGTTCCTCTGAGACCCTCGCCATTGGGGTCATAACAGTTTGCCAGGCCAATATTAAATGTTTAATGCATTGCAGAAGAGGGATTATAAGAAAGAAGATTCTGAGTTTTTTTTTTCTTCTTCCCCTTTACCTCAGAGTGGCTATGCTTGCTGCAGACATGAATGTCCAGACCTTGATTACAAGTGTGGACCAGCTGGCTACTCGTGTGCAGGGCATACAAGACTATGTTATCAAAAATCCTAGGTCAGAACCTAAAATACCGATTCCTGAACTGTTTTCCGGAGACAGGTTTAAGTTTAGGAATTTCGTGAATAATTGTAAATTGTTTTTGTCCCTGAGACCCTGTTCATCTGGAGATTCTGCTCAGCAAGTAAAAATTGTGATTTCGTTCTTACGGGGCGACCCTCAGGATTGGGCTTTTTCGCTGGCGCCAGGAGATCCGGCATTGGCTGATCTTGATGCGTTTTTTCTGGCGCTCGGTTTACTTTATGAGGAACCCAATCTTGAGATTCAGGCAGAAAAGGCCTTGCTGGCTATGTCTCAGGGGCAGGACGAGGCTGAAGTGTATTGCCAAAAATTTCGGAAATGGTCCGTGCTGACACATTGGAACGAGTGTGCACTGGCCGCTAATTTTAGAAATGGCCTTTCTGAAGCCATTAAGAATGTTATGGTGGGTTTTCCCATTCCCACAGGTCTGAATGATACTATGGCACTGGCTATTCAAATTGACCGGCGGTTGCGGGAGCGCAAAACCGCAAATTCCCTCATGGTGTTGTCTGAACAGACACCTGATTTAATGCAATGTGATAGAATCCTGACTAGAAATGAGCGGAAAATTCATAGACGCCGGAATGGCTTGTGCTACTACTGTGGTGATTCTACACATGTTATCTCAGCATGCTCTAAACGTATAGCTAAGGTTGTTAGTCCTGTCACCGTTGGTAATTTGCAACCTAAATTTATTCTGTCTGTAACTTTGATTTGCTCACTGTCATCTTATCCTGTCATGGCGTTTGTAGATTCAGGTGCTGCCCTGAGTCTCATGGATCTCTCATTTGCTAAGCGCTGTGGTTTTACTCTTGAACCATTAGAAAATCCTATTCCTCTTAGGGGTATTGATGCTACACCATTGGCAGCAAATAAACCGCAGTATTGGACACAGGTTACCATGTGCATGACTCCTGAACACCGCGAGGTGATACGTTTCCTGGTTTTACATAAAATGCATGATTTGGTTGTTTTAGGGCTGCCATGGTTACAGACCCATAATCCAGTCCTGGACTGGAAGGCTATGTCAGTCTCAAGTTGGGGCTGTCGTGGTATTCATGGGGATTCCCTGCCTGTGTCTATTGCTTCTTCTACGCCTTCGGAAGTTCCGGAGTATTTGTCTGATTATCAGGATGTCTTCAGTGAGTCTGAGTCCAGTGCACTGCCTCCTCATAGGGACTGTGACTGTGCTATAGATTTGATCCCAGGCAGTAAATTTCCTAAGGGAAGACTGTTTAATCTGTCGGTACCTGAACATACCGCTATGCGTTCATATATCAAGGAGTCTCTGGAGAAAGGACATATTCGTCCGTCTTCTTCCCCTCTTGGTGCGGGATTCTTTTTTGTGGCAAAAAAGGACGGATCTTTGAGACCTTGTATTGATTATCGGCTTTTAACCCCTTCCGGACATTTGACGTACTATCCCGTCGAGGTGGGGTGGGCCCGTATGACCGCCGACGGGATAGTACGTCATAGCCGATCGGCCGCGCTCACGGGGGGAGCGCGGCCGATCGCGGCCGGGTGTCAGCTGCCTATCGCAGCTGACATCCGGCACTATGTGCCAGGAGCGGTCACGGACCGCCCCCGGCACATTAACCCCCGGCACACCGCGATCAAACATGATCGCGATGTGCCGGCGATGCAGGGAAGCATCGCGCAGGGAGGGGGCTCCCTGCGGGCTTCCCTGAGCCCCCCGCAGCAACGCGATGTGATCGCGTTGCTGCGAGGGTCTTACCTCCCTCCCTGCCTGCTCCAGACCCGGATCCAAGATGGCCGCGGATCCGGGTCCTGCAGGGAGGGAGGTGGCTTCACAGAAGCCTGCTCAGAGCAGGCACTGTGAAGCAGCCTGCACTTCTCGCAGATCGGTGATCTGTCAGAGTGCTATGCAAACTGGCAGATCACCGATCTGTATTGTCCCCCCCTGGGGCAAAGTAAAAAAGTAAAAAAAAAAATTTCCAAATGTGTAAAAAAAAATAAAAAAAAATATTCCAAAATAATGAAAAAAAAAAAAAAATATTATTCCCATAAATACATTTCTTTATCTAAATTAAAAAAAAAAAACAATAAAAGTACACATATTTAGTATCGCCACGTCCGTAATGACCCAACCTATAAAACTGCCACACTAGTTAACCCCTTCAGTAAACACCGTAAGAAAAAAAAAAAAAAAACGAGGCAAAAAACAACGCTTTATTACCATACCGCCGAACAAAAAGTGGAATAACACGCGATCAAAAAGACTGATATAAATATCCATGGTACCGCTGAAAACGTCATCTTGTCCCGCAAAAAACAAGCCGCCATACAGCATCATCAGCAAAAAAATAAAAAAGTTATAGTCCTGAGAATAAAGCGATACCAAAATAATTATTTTTTCTATAAAATAGTTTTTATCGTATAAAAGCGCCAAAACATAAAAAAAATGATATAAATGAGATATCGCTGTAATCATACTGACCCGACGAATAAAACTGCTTTATCAATTTTACCAAACGCGGAACGGTATAAACGCCTCCCCCAAAAGAAATTCATGAATAGCAGGTTTTTGGTCATTCTGCCTCACAAAAATCGGAATAAAAAGCGATCAAAAACGGTCACGTGTCCGAAAATGTTACCAATAAAAACGTCAACTCGTCCCGCAAAAAACAAGACCTCACATGACTCTGTGGAGCAAATGTGGAAAAATTATAGGTCTCAAAATGTGGAGACGCAAAAACTTTTTTGCTATAAAAAGCGTCGCTGGTTTCACACTTGCGTTTTTGTCTGCAGCGTTTTTTGCACAAAAAAAGCATGCGTTTTTTCCCTATATTTAACATTGAAAACGCATGCGGTTTTTTTGTACGCGTTTGGTCGCGTTTTCAAACACATGCGGTTTTTTTCTGCATGCGTTCATTTTCAGAAATACAACCTGCAGTATTTTCTTGCGTTTTTAAGCACATGCGTTTGTTTGCGTTAAAAACGCATGCATTTTTATCGAAAAAAAACAGAAAACACACTGAAAAGCCACCCACCACCATCAAGGTGATAAAGGGATCCAAACCCTAACCCTAACTCTACCCCTAACCTCACCCCTAACCGTTTAATGAACATTTTCTGACAGTCATAGTGCCACGTATTTCAGTGCCACGTATTTCAGTGCCACGTATTTCAGTGCCACGTATTTCAGTGCCACGTATTTCAGTGCCACGTATTTCAGTGCCACGTATCACGTATTTCAGTGCCACGTGTTTCAGTGCCACGTATTTCAGTGCCACGTATCACGTATTTCAGTGCCACATATTTTAGTACCATGTATTTCAGTTGCACGTATTTCAGTTGCACGTATTTCAGTGCCACGTATTTCAGTGCCACGTATTTCAGTGCCACGTATCACGTATTTCAGTGCCACGTGTTTCAGTGCCACGTATTTAAGTGCCACGTATCACATATTTCAGTGCCACGTATTTCAGTGCCACGTATTTCAGTGCCACGTATTTCAGTGCCACGTATTTCAGTGCCACATATCACATATTTCAGTGCCACTTATTTAAGTGCCACGTATTTCAGTGCCACGTATTTCAGTGCCACGTATTTCAGTGCCACGTATTTCAGTGCCACGTATTTCAGTGCCACGTGTTTCAGTGCCACGTGTTTCAGTGCCACGTATTTAAGTGCCACGTATCACGTATTTCAGTGCCACGTATTTCAGTGCCACGTATTTCAGTGCCACGTATTTCAGTGCCACGTATTTCAGTGCCACGTATTTCAGTGCCACGTATTTATGTGAATATCACTTATTTCAGTGCCACTTATTTAAGTGCCACGTATTTCAGTGCCACGTATTTCAGTGCCACGTATTTCAGTGCCACGTATTTCAGTGCCACGTATTTCAGTGCCACGTATTTCAGTGCCACGTATTTCAGTGCCACGTATTTCAGTGCCACGTATTTCAGTCACGTTTAGGGTTAGGGTTAGGGGTAGGGTTAGGGTTAGGGCTAGGGTTGGAGGTAAAGTTAGGGTTGGGGCTAAAGTTAGGGTTGGGGCTAAAGTTAGGGTTAGGGTTTGGATTACATTTACGTTTGGATTAGGGTTGGGATTAGAATTATGGGTGTGTCAGGGCTAGGGGTGTGGTTAGGGTTACCGTTGGGATTAGGGTTAGGGGTGTGTTTGGGTTAGGGTTTCAGGTAGAATTGGGGGGTTTCCACTGTCCAGGCACATCAGGGGCTCTCCAAGCGCGACATGGCGTCCAATCTCAATTCCAGCCAATTCTGCGTTGAAAAAGTAAAACAGTGCTCCTTCCCTTCCGAGCTCTCCCGTGCGCCCAAAAAGGGGTTTACCCCAACATATGTGTTATCAGCGTACTCGGGACAAATTGAACAACAACTTCTGGGGTCCAAGTTCTCTTGTTATCCTTAGGAAAATGAAAATTTGGGGGGCTAAAAATCATTTTTGTGGGAAAAAAAAGATGTTTTATTTTCACGGCTCTGCATTATAAACTGTAGTGAAACACTTGGGGGTTCAAAGTTCTCACAACACATCTAGATAAGTTCCTTGGGAGGTCTAGTTTCCAATATGGGGTCACTTGTGGGGGGTTTGTACTGTTTGGGTACATCAGGGGCTCTGCAAATGCAACGTGACGCCTGCAGACCAATCCATTTAAGGCTGCATTCCAAATGGCGCTCCTTCCCTTCCGAGCTCTGTCATGCGCCCAAACAGTGGTTCCCCCCGACATATGGGGTATCAGCGTACTCAGGACAAATTGGACAACAACTTTTGGGGTCTAATTTATCCTGTTACCCTTGTGAAAATACAAAACTGGGGGCTAAAAAATCATTTTTGTGAAAAAAAAAAAAGAATTTTTATTTTCACGGCTTTGCGCTATAAACTTTAGTGAAACACTTGGGGGTTCAAAGTTCTCAAAACACATCTAGATAAGTTCCTTGGGAGGTCTAGTTTCCAATATGGGGTCACTTGTGGGGGGTTTGTACTGTTTGGGTACATCAGGGGCTCTGCAAATGCAACGTGACGGCTGCTGACCAATCCATTTAAGTCTGCATTCCAAATGGCGCTCCTTCCCTTCCGAGCTCTGTCATGCGCCCAAACAGTGGTTCCCCCCCACATATGGGGTATCAGCGTACTCAGGACAAATTGGAAAACAAATTTTGGGGTCCAATTTATTCTGTTACCCTTGTAAAAATACAAAGCTGGGGGCTAAAAAATCATTTTTGAGAAAAAAAAAAAAAATTATTTTCACGGCTCTGCGTTATAATCTGTAGTGAAACACTTGGGGGTTCAAAGCTCTCAAAACACATCTAGATAAGTTCCTTAGGGGGTCTACTTTCCAAAATGGTGTCACTTGTAGGGAGTTTCAATGTTTAGGCACATCAGGGGCTCTCCAAACGCAACATGGCGTCCCATCTCAATTCCAGTCAATTTTGCATTGAAAAGTCAAATGGCGCTCCTTCCCTTCCAAGCTCTGCCATGCGCCCAAACAATGGTTTACACCCACATATGGGGTATCAGCGTACTCAGGACAAATTGCACAACATTTTTTGGGGTCCAATTTCTTCTCTTACCCTTGGGAAAATAAAAAATTGGGGGCGAAAAGATCATTTTTGTGAAAAAATATGATTTTTTATTTTTACGGCTCTGCATTATAAACTTCTGTGAAGCACTTGGTGGGTCAAAGTGCTCACCACACATCTAGATAAGTTCCTTAGGGGGTCTACTTTCCAAAATGGTGTCACTTGTAGGGAGTTTCAATGTTTAGGCACATCAGGGGCTCTCCAAACGCAACATGGCGTCCCATCTCAATTCCAGTCAATTTTGCATTGAAAAGTCAAATGGCGCTCCTTCCCTTCCAAGCTCTGCCATGCGCCTAAACAATGGTTTACACCCACATATGGGGTATCATCGTACTCAGGACAAATTGTACAACAACTTTGGGGGTCCATTTTCTCCTGTTACCCTTGGTAAAATAAAACAAATTGGAGCTGAAATAAATTTTGTGTGAAAAAAAGTTAAATGTTCATTTTTATTTAAACATTCCAAAAATTCATGTGAAACACCTGAAGGGTTAATAAACTTCTTGAATGTGGTTTTGAGCACCTTGAGGGGTGCAGTTTTTAGAATGGTGTCACACTTGAGTATTTTCTATCATATAGACCCCTCAAAATGACTTCAAATGAGATGTGGTCCCTAAAAAAAAATGGTGTTGTAAAAATGAGAAATTGCTGGTCAACTTTTAACCCTTATAACTCCGTCACAAAAAAAAATTTTGGTTCCAAAATTGTACTGATGTAAAGTAGACATGTGGGAAATGTTACTTATTAAGTATTTTGCGTGACATATGTCTGTGATTTAAGGGCACAAAAATTCAAAGTTGGAAAATTGCAAAATTTTCAAAATTTTCGCCAAATTTCCATTTTTTTCACAAATAAACGCAAGTTATATCGAATAAATTTTACCTTTAACATGAAGTACAATACGTCACGAGAAAACAATGTCAGAATCGCCAAGATCCGTCAAAGCGTTCCAGAGTTATAGCCTCATAAAGGGACAGTGGTCAGAATTGTAAAAATTGGCCCGGTCATTAACGTGCAAACCACCCTTGGGGGTGAAGGGGTTAAATAAGATCACTGTCAAATTTCAGTATCCTTTACCGCTGTTGTCTGACTTGTTTGCCCGGATTAAGGGTGCCAAGTGGTTCACCAAGATAGACCTTCGTGGTGCGTACAACCTTGTGCGCATTAAGCAAGGTGATGAATGGAAAACCGCATTCAATACGCCCGAAGGTCATTTTGAGTACTTGGTGATGCCTTTTGGGCTCTCCAATGCGCCTTCAGTTTTTCAGTCCTTTATGCATGACATTTTCCGGAAGTATCTGGATAAATTTTTGATTGTTTATCTGGATGATATTTTGGTTTTTTCTGATAATTGGGATTCGCATGTGGAGCAGGTCAGGTTGGTCTTTAAAATTTTGCGTGAAAATTCTTTGTTTGTCAAGGGCTCAAAGTGTCTCTTTGGTGTACAGAAGGTTCCCTTTTTGGGGTTCATTTTTTCCCCTTCTGCTGTGGAGATGGACCCAGTCAAGGTCCGAGCTATTCTTGATTGGACTCAGCCCTCGTCAGTTAAGAGTCTTCAGAAGTTCTTGGGCTTCGCTAACTTCTACCGTCGTTTTATCGCTAATTTTTCTAGCATTGTGAAACCTTTGACGGATATGACCAAGAAGGGCTCCGATGTAGCTAACTGGGCTCCTGCTGCCGTGGAGGCTTTCCAGGAGTTGAAACGCCGGTTTACTTCGGCGCCTGTTTTGTGCCAGCCTGACGTCTCACTTCCCTTTCAGGTTGAGGTGGATGCTTCGGAGATTGGGGCAGGGGCCGTTTTGTCGCAGAGAGGCCCTGGTTGCTCTGTTATGAAACCTTGTGCCTTTTTCTCTAGGAAGTTTTCGCCTGCCGAGCGAAATTATGATGTGGGCAATCGGGAGTTGTTGGCCATGAAATGGGCATTTGAGGAGTGGCGTCATTGGCTCGAGGGTGCTAAGCATCGTGTGGTGGTCTTGACTGATCACAAAAATCTGATGTATCTCGAGTCTGCTAAACGCCTTAATCCGAGACAGGCCCGCTGGTCATTGTTTTTCTCCCGCTTTGATTTTGTTGTCTCGTATTTACCAGGTTCAAAGAATGTGAAGGCCGATGCTCTTTCTAGGAGCTTTGTGCCTGATGCTCCTGGAGTCGCTGATCCTGTTGGTATTCTTAAAGATGGAGTTATCTTGTCAGCTATTTCTCCGGATCTGCGACGTGTGTTGCAGAGATTTCAGGCTGATAGGCCTGAGTCTTGTCCACCTGACAGACTGTTTGTCCCGGATAAGTGGACCAGCAGAGTCATTTCCGAGGTTCATTCCTCGGTGTTGGCAGGTCACCCGGGAATTTTTGGCACCAGAGATCTGGTGGCCAGGTCCTTTTGGTGGCCTTCCTTGTCAAGGGATGTGCGGTCATTTGTGCAGTCCTGTGGGACTTGTGCTCGAGCTAAGCCTTGCTGTTCTCGCGCCAGCGGTTTGCTCTTGCCCTTGCCTGTCCCGAAGAGACCTTGGACACATATCTCCATGGATTTCATTTCTGATCTTCCGCTATCTCAGGGCATGTCCGTTATCTGGGTGATATGTGATCGCTTCTCCAAGATGGTCCATTTGGTTCCTTTGCCTAAGCTGCCTTCCTCTTCCGATCTGGTTCCTGTGTTTTTCCAGAACGTGGTTCGTTTGCACGGCATCCCTGAGAATATTGTGTCAGACAGAGGATCCCAGTTCGTTTCCAGGTTCTGGCGATCCTTTTGTAGTAGGATGGGCATTGATTTGTCGTTTTCGTCTGCTTTCCATCCTCAGACTAATGGACAGACGGAGCGAACCAATCAGACTTTGGAGGCTTATTTGAGGTGTTTTGTCTCTGCTGATCAGGACGATTGGGTGACATTCTTGCCGTTGGCTGAGTTTGCCCTTAATAATCGGGCTAGTTCCGCCACCTTGGTTTCGCCTTTTTTCTGCAACTCTGGTTTCCATCCTCGCTTTTCTTCGGGTCATGTGGAGCCTTCTGACTGTCCTGGGGTGGATTCTGTGGTGGATAGGTTGCAGCAGATCTGGAATCATGTGGTGGACAACTTGAAGTTGTCACAGGAGAAGGCTCAGCGCTTTGCCAACCGCCGCCGCGGTGTGGGTCCCCGACTACGCGTTGGGGATTTGGTATGGCTTTCTTCCCGCTTTGTTCCTATGAAGGTCTCCTCTCCCAAATTTAAACCTCGTTTTATTGGGCCTTACAAGATATTGGAAATCCTTAATCCTGTATCTTTCCGTCTGGATCTTCCTGTGTCGTTTGCTATTCACAATGTATTTCATAGGTCCTTGTTGCGGCGGTACATTGTGCCTGTAGTTCCTTCTGCTGAGCCTCCTGCTCCGGTGTTGGTTGAGGGCGAGTTGGAGTACGTGGTGGAGAAGATCTTGGATTCTCGCCTCTCCAGGCGGAGGCTTCAGTACCTGGTCAAGTGGAAGGGCTATGGTCAGGAGGATAATTCCTGGGTGGTCGCCTCTGATGTTCATGCGGCCGATTTAGTTCGTGCCTTTCATGCCGCTCATCCTGATCGCCCTGGTGGTCGTGGTGAGGGTTCGGTGACCCCTCACTAAGGGGGGGGTACTGTTGTGAATTTGCTTTTTGCTCCCTCTAGTGGTTACTAGTTTTTTGACTCTGGTTTTTCTGTCATTCCTTTTATCCGCACCTGGGTCGTTAGTTAGGGGTGTTGCTATATAAGCTCCCTGGACCTTCAGTTCAATGCCTGGCAACGTAGTTATCAGAGCTAGTCTGCTGTGCTCTTGTCTACTGATCCTGGTTCCAGTTATATCAGCTAAGTCTGCCTTTTGCTTTTTGCTATTTGTTTTGGTTTTGTATTTTTGTCCAGCTTGTTCCTAATCTGTATCCTGACCTTTGCTGGAAGCTCTAGGGGGCTGGTGTTCTCCCCCCGGACCGTTAGACGGTTCGGGGGTTCTTGAATTTCCAGTGTGGATTTTGATAGGGTTTTTGTTGACCATATAAGTTACCTTTCTTTATTCTGCTATCAGTTAGCGGGCCTCTCTGTGCTAAACCTGGTTCATTTCTGTGTTTGTCATTTCCTCTTACCTCACCGTCATTATTTGTGGGGGGCTTCTATCCAGCTTTGGGGTCCCCTTCTCTGGAGGCAAGAAAGGTCTTTGTTTTCCTCTACTAGGGGTAGCTAGATTCTCCGGCTGGCGCGTGTCATCTAGAATCAACGTAGGAATGATCCCCGGCTACTTCTAGTGTTGGCGTTAGTAGTAGATATATGGTCAACCCAGTTACCACTGCCCTATGAGCTGGATTTTTGTATTCTGCAGACTTCCACGTTCCTCTGAGACCCTCGCCATTGGGGTCATAACAGTTTGCATCAAGAATTTGTTGAAATTTTATTGAATCCATTCTTCCCTCTATCTGTGAAGAAATGTCCCCCATGCCATTGGCTGCAACACAACCCCAAAGCATATTTGATCCATCTTCTTGCTTAATGGCTGGCGAGATCTTTTTTTCCTGAAATTCTGTGCCCTTTTTTCTCCACACATACCTTTGATCATTGTGAGCAAAGAGTTCTATTTTTAACTTCATTGGTGCACAGGACTTGTTTCCAAAATGCATCAGGCGTGTTTAGCTGGTGTTTTGCATACTTCTAACACTGAAGTTTATGGTGAGGATGCAGGAGAAGTTTTCTTCTGATGACTCTTCCATGAAGGCCATATTTGTGCAGGTATCTCTGAATAGTAGAACAATGTACCACAACTCCAGACTCTGCTAAAGTGAGGGTACTGATTTGCCTCGCTAGCAATCCTATGAGCAGCTCTCACAAAAATTTTACTAGGTCTTCTAGACCTTATCTTGACATTTACTGTTTCTGTTAACTATTACAATTCTTTAATTACATTTTGAACTGAGGAAAGGGAAAGTTGAAAATGCTTTCCTATCTTATAGCCTTCGCCTTCTTTGTGGGCCTCCACCATTTTAATTTTCAGAGTGCTAGGCAGCTGCTTAGAAGAACCCATGGCTGCTGTTTTTTGGCACAGGGTTAGAGGCTGGGTTTTTGTAAAGCTGGGAAATTTACATCACCTGTCCTTTCCTAACGATGATTATGAACAAGTCGTAAGCCTAACAGGCTAATTAAGGTCTGAACTTTGACCAAGGTTTATCTGAGCACACAAATCTCCATGGGTGCCCAAACATTTGCATGTGCCCATTTTTCTTTTTGTAATTTTTAAAATGAAAAAAAAAAAAAGACAATTTTGTAATTTATTTTTTGCCTAAAATACAAAGGAAATGTGCCATTTTTAACTTTAGGCCTTTTAGAGATCATTTCATCTTCAACTTGTTTAGCTGTTCACAATAACAGTAATTTTGACCAGGGGTGCCCAAAATTTTCACATGCCACTGTATATCAGACAGAGATTAAACTGTTTCTTGATGGGAAATATGTATCAGACAAATGTATGACAAAGTTATAGGGGTTGTCTACTAGCTCGTCAGTCCGTCCTTGTGAAGTAGTTTCCACTGTAAAATAAAATAACATGTACCCACCCCCCCCTGCACAGACGTTGTTCCAGTGATGTCGGCACCAGGTCTGCTGCGGTTCGCATGGCATTCTTACGCCATGTGAGTTCTGCAGCCAATCAGCAGCTGCTATTGGGCCGCTGTGCTCTTCTCCCACTGGTCTGTGGTTTGTCCAAAATAATGAGAGCACAGCAGCTTAATAACAGCCGCTGATTAGCTGAAGGGCTCATGTGGCATAATAATGCCATGTCTACCCCGCCAGAGCCATAGCATAGTGGTAGTTGTAGCTAAAGAGCCAAATGTTGGAGACCCCTGTACCACATCAACCCCTATAATGAATCTCTTATATACTGTATGATCTTAGCTTTATGGCAGATTCAAAGATTCTTGACTGCAATATGCGTTAAGTCTGTTTTGGGTTAAATCACCAATTCTCCTGAGTACGAGGTGTTTCAGAGCGTACATTTTCTATTAGTATCAAGAGAGCCTTTGTCCTCACGCAACATTTGTTTTTTGCTTTTTTTTTGTGCTGAGAGAGATGTGATGCTCTGTTAAGCAAGCTATCTTATTTGTGACATTTGGAAAGTGGCTGATTTCATCGTCAGACAGAATTCTCACAAATCGCGTCCCTAGTATTTTCTGGGTAATTAGTTGTGAACAGTTTCCCCTCTGTTGAAAATTGACATATGTTGTCAGTACAGTAATTACATCAGCTGATTCGGGATCTTTTCAATAAGATAAAACCACACGAGTGGTTTAAAAGGCAGATGGTAAGTTTCCAGCATTGGAGGGCTTTTGATGTAAAGCATCATTTGGTTTTCACCTTCATTCCGATGGTCTCCTCATCAGTGGAGACCTGCCAGCAAATGTATTTTTCGAAAGCACCATTGTGGAAAACCACTGAAAAATATTTATTTGTGTGCAGCAAATGTATTCATTATATAGGTTATTAGACATATCTGTGCCAGTAGGGTTCAGGGCTATTTGTATTTACTACAACCGTCATATGAAAGGCATATATCATGCTGGAAAAATAGGCCAAGTGCTGTAAAAATGACTACTAATGGAATTGAAGTAACATGTTAGATAATACAATGATATCAATACATTCACATTATCCGAGGTGTATCAACAATTTTATCACAGTCAAAGCCATTAACTTTCACAACCTTCACCCCTTTCATGACCTTGCGATTTTCCGTTTTTACATTTTGTTTTTTGCTCCCCTTCTTCCCAGGGCCATCACTTTTTTATTTTTCCGTCAATATGACCTTGTGAGGGCTTGTTTTTTGTGGGACAAGTTGTACTTCTGAATGACACCACTGATTTTACCATATAGAAAAAAAAATCCAAGTGCAGTTAAATTGCAAAAGTGCAATTCCACAATTGTTTTTTGTTTGTTTCTTTGATGTTCATTGAATGCTAAAACCTAACTGCCACTATGATTCTCCATGTCAGAAAGAGTACGCAGGGGGGGCGTGATTTGCCAGGGGACAGGAGTGGACGTGTTAGCACGGAGTTCCTAGAAAATCCCCTATTCTAGCTACTTAAGTATACAACAAAGTGGACTATCTGTCTTTAAAACCTATGGGAATATGCCAGGAATGGGACCCATAAAGGAAAAAGCCGGCACAGAGAAGCTATCTCCTATTTCGGGACTGAAAAAGCCTCTGTGGATGCCTAAGGGAGGCCTGCATTCCTCAGAACCAAGGAAAAGTAGTCCCGCACCTAAACAACAGGATCCCGTCTGGAATCTGGAGGAGTCGAGACCCAAACAGATGTACAAGACTGACCGGGCACCTACAGACAAGAGAACTGCAGCCACGGGGATAACTACAAAAGTCTCAGAGAGAGACATGACGAGGGAGGAGGAATGCACAGCGAGGACGCGGCGGAAGGATCTCAATGCTACAGCCTCGATGACATCTGCGAGGAGAGCTCCGGATCCTGCAATGGACATGACTCTGAGAAGCGATGGTATGGAGAAGCATCGGATGGCCACGAGGACACAGAACGCCGGGATGCAGCAGAGAGGAGAAGGTGAGAGTCGGCGGGACCCGACCGCACTTAACAACGGAAGGATCTCTTCAACACTTCGGGTCCCGGGACGCAGGCTCAGACATGACGCGCCGGTGTTCGTGCCGGCGAAGGAGGAGACTCAGAGGCCAGCAGATGGAGCCGACAGTGATCGCAGTAAGCCACAGAGAGACGATGGGGGCTGGGGAACTGGAGCACAGGGCAGGCAGAACAATAACAACTCGGCGGCTAAGACAACACCCATTGCTGCCCCACAGCCTGCAGTACGATATAATGTGCCGTTGTCTGGTACTCACCAATCACCATTGCTCAGCCACAATAAAGAAGAGATATTATCTCTAGAGCTGGGGATCCAGCTCAACACCACCAATGATTGTTTACCTGTAAATAGTGAATCCACCCTGCGTGGGAGTAAATCCCCTTTAACTAGGAAGGCGACAGAACAAACCAGAATGCTATCCCAGACATTTATTGAGTCACTCACCTCACGTTTTGTGGAGAAGTTTGAGTCCCTAACTAGAGGGAAATTTGACGAACAGACCAACGTTTTCAGAGACTTTAATCGGAGTTTACAATCAAGTGACATAACAGACACTTCTCATTTGGTCCCTGACTCACCTACGTGAGGAGTGTACAGACCCTGACAACTATATGGACTCTTCAGTTTCCTCTGATCTAGATGATAATGATTCCTCTGACGACTTGGATTCTGAGGGTCTCGCATACTCAAATATGTACTCAGAGGGGTCCAGTGACACTGAGGACTCGAGCTGCTCAGGCAGAATGTCAAAAATCTCAAATAATAGCGGTATGGAACAGGAGCAACCTTACTCTGAGGCCACTGACTACTCACTGATAGATAATATTTCAGCCTCTGACAACCACCCTTCAGAGAGATTTATGGTCAAACTATGCAAAGTTCTCCTAATCTCTATAAATTTAAAATTAACTAAAACATCTGAAAAAATCATTAAAAAGCTCTTTAAAGACATCTATTCACAAATAAGTGCTGTCCCACTCTCTGACTTTAACCTGACTCCTGATAAACCTCCCAACACCCTAAAAAAAACGAATCCTCCAAGTAAACATCAGGAGACGACGTGTTTTAAAAACGCAGGGGGCGTCTCTGTGAGCTTGGATCCTCTGGTTAACTTAAAGAAAGATATAACCTCATTCAAGAATAACTTAGCTAACTTTGAGAACTTTAAAAGAAAGTAACATTATCTATGAAAATTTCATAGCTTATTACGTTACTTAAATTTATATGCATCCTACTATGTCACTTCAGACAAACGCTTTCTAGACACGGCATTTAAGCTTCAGCGCCTGTCTCCCCTATCTTTATAGGGGTTTATTTTTCCCACCTTCATATCCCACCCTTTCCCCTCCGTCCCCTCCCTGTCTAACCTTCCCGGTTAAATGTTAAAATCCCAATAACTTGTTTGGAAAAAGAAAGAGTACGCAGATACCAAAAATGGGATTTTTTTTCATTTAAGTGGTGAAAAAAATCCAAAGTTTTTGTAAATTATTTAGTTATTTATTTTTTAAAGTGGTGCTGTAGCATCTTCAATTTTTTTAATCTGGGGCTGGGTGAGGGCTTATTTTTTGCTTGCTGACCTGATGTTTTTATTGATACCATTCTGGGGTAGATACAATGTTTTTATTGCCTGCTATTGCATTTTATTGCAATGTTAGAACATATACACAAGAAGACGTATGTAGAACAAAAGTGAAAGTTTATTACAAAAAAAGACAATACACAAAATGATTAAAAATAGCCACTAGTGTCTGGAAAGAGTCCAACTAGATCTTGGTGGCACCACCTTGGGCAGGGGGCAAAGAAAATATAATGACAAGTAACTGGCATATAATAACAGTGTTATATTGGGTGTCAAACCCATATATCAGAAAAGGCAGTCTGAAACAATAGGTGGTCCCTAACAATAATCCACCATAACTGCATCCATATATCAGAAGGGTCACAGTTGTAGAGACAAGTGCTGCCAACAAAGGTTGAAAGATCCTACATAGTAATGAAAGAAATGCTTTACCAATTCCCAGATAGTGGTGCCACTTCCCCTACGTGCGTTTCGGCAGCGTGCCTTCATCAGGGGGAACCACCTATTTTTTTGCTATTATTTTATTGCAATGTTGCAACGACCAAAAAAACTGTAATTCTGACATTTTGATTTTTTTCTTGTTATGCTGTTTACTGATCAGATTAATTTACAATGTATTTTTGTTGTTTTTTTATTGTTTTATTTTTAATGGGGCAATGGAGGGTGATTTTAATTTTTATATATTTTGTTTAACACATTTTTTTTTACTTGCATCAATAGTCTCCTTAGGAGACTTAAAGCTGCAATCATCCGATTGCTTGTGCTGCACATAGCAGGTCTTCAGCCCTGCTATGTGTAGCAGAAATGATCTCCTATAAACGCCGGCCACGGGCAGATAGGCAATGACAGGCATGGGGGTCTTCTGCAGACCCCTGCTGTCATGTCAACCCATCGGCGCCCTGCAACATTGTGACAGGGGCGCCGATGGGTGGATCTTGATGTGCATCCGACGTGCTAGAGTTAAATGCCGCTGTCAGTGACTGACAGTGGCATTTAACAAGTTAACATCTGCAGGTGGATTGCGATTGCTGTCATGTGCTGGTAAAAATGCGGGCGGAGTGCCGGAGCCTGCATCAAAGGGAGGGACGCGACCTGTGACAAATCTATACGTCAAAGGTCATGAAGGGGTTAAAAATCACAAGAGGACAGTTAGCAAAATACCGTTAAACCAGATAATACAGAAAAACTCGGTATGAAAGATCTAAATTTATTCCTTTTATGTAGTAACTCATGCATCATATCAGTTCAGATTCTGAAAGTGAACCTCTGAAACAACCCTCCTAAGACACCTACAGTGGGGGAAGTAAGTATTAGATCCCGTGCTGATTTTGTAAGTTTGCCCACTGACAAAGACATGATCAGTTTATAATTTTACAGGTAGGTTAATTTTAACATTGAGAGATAGAATATCAAAAATAAAATCCAGAAAATCACATTGTATAAATTATATAAATTTATTTTCATTTTGCAGTGAGAAATAAGTATTTGATCCCCTACCAACCATTAAGAGTTCTGGCTCCTACAGACCAGTTAGATGCTCATAATCAACTCGTTAGCTGCATTAAAGACAGCTGTCTTACATAGTCACCTTTGTAAAAGACTCCTGTCCACAGACTCAATTAATCAGTGAGACTCTAACCTCTACAACATGGGCAAGACCAAAGAGCTTTCTAAGGATGTTAGTGACAAGATGATAGACCTGCACAAAGCTGGAATGGACTACAAAACTATAAGTAAGATGCTGGGTGAGAAGGAGGCAACTGTTGGTGCAATAGTACAAAAATGGAAGAAATACAAAATGACCGTAAATCAACATCGATCTGGGGCACCATGTAATATCTCACCTTGTGGGGTATCCTTGATCATGAGGAAGGTGAGAGATCAGCCTAAAACTACACAGGGGAACTTGTTAATTGTTTCAAGGCAGCTGGGTCCACAGTCACCAAGAAAACCATTGGTAACACAGTGCCCGCAAGGTCCCCCTGCTCAAGAAGGCACATGTGCAGGCCCGTCTGGAGTTTGCCAGTGAACACCTGGATGATTCTGTGAGTGATTGGGAGAAGTTGCTGTGTTCAAATGAGACAAAAATTTAGGTCTTTGGCATTAAATCAACTCGCCGTGTTTGGAGGAAGAGAAATGCTGCCTATGACACAAAGAACACCATCCCCACTGTCACGCATGGAGGTGGAAGTGGTTATGTTTTGGGGGTGTTTCTCTGCTAAAGGCACAGGACTACTTCTACGCATCAATGGGACGTAGAATCAATGGGACGAAGGAATCAATTCCGAAATGCACGTTGGGGTGTGCTCCTCATCTGTGACCTTGCGGACCTTAAAGGTATATTGCCCCCAAATCCCTTTTCCCCCTATTTTTGCACATTTGCACTTGGAGCCAGCCATTATGGGTTTGCACTATCTGTTTTGACACTGCTGAACTTGGATTGTCACTAAAATGGAGTGATTTCTATTGTTTTATATAATCATTAATTAACTATTGGCCATCTACATATCATGTTACACTCATTTTTTCACTTGTGGCTACTTAATTAATTTTTATTTTTTGCACATTTTTTTTTATATATATATATATATATATATATATATATATATATATATATATATATATATATATATATATATATTTAATATATTTGTTTTTTTTTTCTTTTTTGGGGGGGTCGCTTATGTGATCACATATTTATACTTTTTTATATTCATAAATAAATATATATGTGATCTTTTTGGTCCGGCATCTGTTCTATAGGTTTTATGTCTATTATTATATTATATTACTATATATAGATTTTTCTTATTTAATGTATGGTCCAGATATGTGCACATGTCTTTTACATATTTAGTACCACTGTTTGCCACTGTTTATTTAATAAAGGCAATTTTTTATTGAATATCTCTTGTCCGGTATTTTTATGATAGTCCTTTTTGGGGTTTCTTTTAGTTTTGGGGAGAATGGATGGAGCCATGTAGAGTAAAACCTCCTTCCCTCCGTCAGGACATTAAAAATGGGTCGTCACTGGGTCTTCATGATCCTAAACATACAGCCAAGGCAACAAAAGAGTGACTCAAAAAGAAGCACATTAAGGTCATGGAGTGGCCTAGCCAGTCTCCAGACCTTAATCCCATAGAAAACATATGGAGGGAGTTGAAGCTCCGAGTTGACAAGAAACAGCTTCAAAATCTTAATGATTTAGACATGATCTGCAAAGAGGAGTGGACCAAAATTCCTCCTGACGTGTGCGCAAACCTCATCATCAACTACAAAAAAATTCCGACTGTTGTGCTTGCCAACAAGGGTTTTGCCACAAAGTATTAAGTCTTGTTTGCCAGAGGGATCAAATACTTATTTCTCACTGCAAAATGCAAATAACTCTATATAATTTATACAATGTGATTTTCTGGATTTTATTTTTGATATTCTATTTCTCAATGTTAAAATTAACCTACCCTTAAAATTATAGACTGTTCGTGTCTTTGTCAGTGGGCAAACTTACAAAATCAGCAAGGGATCAAATACTTATTTCCCCCACTGTATATAGGCATGCAGGTCATAGGAAGCTGAAGAAAATAATATTTTATTCCTGGACGACATTGATCTGCATGAGAATTTGCCTTCAAAGATTATTTAAAATAAAAGAGGGCATTACCAGTGTGTAATTGCTACTCTGTGCTCTACTGATCTCACTGCTATAATAATAATCTTTATTTGTATAGCGGCAACATATTCTGCATAGCTTTACAATTCAACAGTTCATATACAAGTCATGAGTAGCAACATTCAAAGTAATACAATAATTAAAGCAAAATAATGATGACCCTTCCCGTAAGAGCTTACAATATACAATGAGGTGGGGGGAGACCCAAAATACAGGGGCTTTTTTGTAATGATGAGCCAGCTTTCTTGAGGGAATGGAGATGGATAAAGGCTGCATGAGGTAGTCACAAGTCAGTTTTTGTGGTGATGTTGGGTGCGGTGGACTTTGATGGAGAGTTATTCTCAGATTTATAGTGAATGGACTACACACACACACACACACGTAAAAGGACTTTGATTAGGGAACATGATAGGCCGATCTAAACAGATGTGTTTTGAGGGAGCGTCTAAAGCTGTGTAGGTTGTGGATACTGTAGTCCTAATTGTTAGGGGTCGAGTTCCCACTGCTGCACAGGGGGAATCTCGAGTCATGTCTGCTGCGGTCTTCCATTCAGCCGCAGTGGAGCCTGCTCAGCGGAGACGTCGGTCCCAGCATCTCGCTCAGCCTGATACTGTGCAAAGGGTTACTGCTGCCTTTCCAGGCTCTGCTTTTGTAGCCAGCACTGGTCAGCGGCGAGCAGGCTTTTCTGGGACTAAGTCCTGCTTTGTACACACTGAGCATGCCCACAGGAGGACCTCTCATTGGAGGTCGGGTTTCACACGCTCAGGTCCTGTAGCATCTCCAATTGGACCACTAGGAAGGTCCTTGTCTGCTTCGGCTATATGAGGTTCGCATTGCCACACGGCCATGCGCTAGTATCAACCTATGTTATGAGCTTTGCTACTTGGTGGTCATGTCTGCATGTGGTCAGGGTTGGCTGAAATAGCCCTTAGAATACCGGCACCTCCGGTGAGGAGTTTTGTATGCTTAGATTCAGGGTCCAGCTGAAATAAGCCCCTAGAATACCGGCACCTCCGGTGAGGAGTTGTTTGTGTGCTATGCTGTCTGCATGACCACTCTTTGCTTTGCTCAGTTAGGTAGCTGTGATCCTCTGTGAGGTTAACAGGGCACAGCGTTTTTATATCTTTGCGATTCTGTGAAGTTAACAGAGTTCGCTTATACCGCCATATAGTGCCGCCAATTACTTTGCAGCAGATATCTCTGCACAGTGGACCCCGGGCTGCGAACGCACCTTGTTGTTTCCTTCCTATACTCGGTGCATTCCACTAGCCTTAACACTAATTTCTTGGGGTAGAGCATTCCAGAGGATTGGCGCAACGTGGTAGAAGTCTTGGAGCCGGGAGGTACGTATTAGCGCAGAGATTAGTCGAAAGTCGTTTGCAGAGCGTAAGGAGCGGGAAGGCTGATAAACAGAAATGAGGGAGGAGATGTAGGGGGTGCCGCATTATGGAGAGCTTTATGGGTGAGTACAAGCAGTTTGAATTGGGTTCTATAATGAATGGGCAGCCAGTGCAATGATTTGCACAGAGCGAACGCGTCTGAGTACCGATTAGCCAGATAGATGACCCTGGCTACTGCATTGAGGATGGTCTGGAGAGGAGAAAGTTGAGTGAGGGGGAGGCCAATTAATAGAGCATTACAGTAGTCCAGGCAAGAGTGAATCAGGGCAACAGCAAGGGTTTTTGTTGTTTCCATGGTGAGAAAGGGGTGGATTCTAGAGATGTTCTTTAGGTGTAGGCGGCAAGAGCGGGCAAGAGATTGTATATGGGAAGTGACGGAGAGATTGGTGTCAAACATAACACACAGACAGCGCGCCTGCTGATTAGGCATTATTATAGTGCCACCCACGGAGACAGATGTCAGTTTTAGGGAGGTCAGTAGTTTGATAGAGGGCTGACATGATGTTGGAGACTGCGGACAGACTGTCACTGGCATTCTGTAATAGAGTGGGGGTAAGGTCAGGGGTTGATGTGTATAGTTGCGTGTCATTAGCATAAAGATGGTACTGAAAGCCAAATCTGCTGATGGTCTGTCCAATTGGGGCCGTGTAGGGAGAGAAGAGAAGGGGGCCAAGGACTGAGCCCTGAGGGACCCCAATAGTGAGAGGAAGAGGAGATGAAGTGGAGAAAGTGAATGATACACTGAAGGAGCGGTCAGAAAGATAGGAAGAGAACCAGGAGAGAGCAGTGTCCTTTATGCCTATTGACTGGAGCATAGAGAGTAGGAGATGGTGGTCAACCGTGTCGAAAGGTTGAGAAGAATGAGCAGAGAGTGGTCACCGTTATGTTTTGCTGTCAGAAGGTCATTGGTCACTTTGACGAGTGCTATGTCTGATTATAAACTGACAAATCTGTAGTTTTCTGACAGCTTTATGTTTCATCTCACAAGCATAGTAAATATAGGAAAACTGACTGAACAGCAATCTAGTCTGAACTGGTGCATAACCAAAAAAAGTCTTATATAGCAAATAGATAATGGCTGCACTCAATTTTACTGTGCTAAAGCAAGGAAATGTGTGATACATGAAATGTGAATAGCATACTGGCTTGTGAAATCTATGAAAAAACACATGAGATGCTTAGCACAAGATTTGGCCAAAAATTGTGAGCCATCCACCAAACGTCAAGGTAATCTCAGATCGGACAGGTAACTAACCTGTCTGCCTAGTGTGAACACTTACCTATGGCTAATAACATGGTAAAGACAGGTTAGTTACCCGTCCGATCTGAGATTACCTTGACGTTTGGTGGATGGGCTCACAATTTTTGGCCAAATCTTGTGCTAAGCATCTCGTGTTTTTTCATAGATTTCACAAGCCAGTATGCTATTCACATTTCATGTATCGCACATTTCCTTGCTTTAGCACAGTAAAATTGAGTGCAGCCATTATCTATTTGCTCATCTCACAAGCAGACAGGGTTGCAATATTATATATACAGTAGAGCTGTGAAAGCTGCAGCTGCTAGTGTGTTTTTAATGATGCAAAATTCAGTTCAACTGTTCTGTGTTAGTTACTTGTCTCACACTAGTAAAGCCACCTTTTATTAAAAATAATTTCCGGAGGCAGATTCTCATGCAGATCAGTGTCCTGCTCATTTACATATTAAGAAAACTTGGATTTCTCTGGAATATGACATCAGATCGCAGATATCAAGATATCATTTTATTCAGTTTCCTATGATCTGCATGCTCATGTTGTTGCCTTAGGAGTGACAATCCTACTAACAGATTCATTTCCACCCTTTTCTTTGTCAGCCTCCTTTTTCCTGCACAGAAAGTTTCCCCAAAACAATACCAATTTTCAGAAAGCCTTATTATTAAACAGATCTCTTAATCTAGTGTGCCTGGCATTCTTGAAAATCCTTAATAGAATGTTTGTATAATCCTGTTATTTAAATTAGCATATAAGGGAGCTTATGACTCCAAGTTAGGCTTCCCTAACCTGTGGCTCAGGAGCCACATATGGCTCATGGGCCCATGACGTGTGGCTTGTGGCTGTCTGCCAGCATGTTGCATTAGCAACAGGTCTAGTAAACACTATGAAAAGTGGGTGTCCAGAGTGACTTTTGTGAGTAACTCCTGTACTGCTGCAGTAGCATCCGATGCAGTGATGAGGCAGTGACCCAGGAAAGTTCAAATCAAAAGTCTCTTTAATGTTCAACTCACATAAACACAGCACATGATATCCTCCGGATCACAGCCGGGAACCATATCCTCTGGGTTGCAGCCAATAAACACGCCAGTCCACCTCCGGTTCACAGCCGGGCACAAGACAGTCCACCTCCGGAATGCAGCCAGGCACAGGACAGTCTACCTTCGAGACTGATTGCCATGGGCGACTGCACCGCTGTGTACTCTGTGGGTGCCAGGCCCTTCAGCTGTCTTTCTTTTTGTTTGGCTCTGCTGGCATGTGTTGCCTCACACAGGTGGAGCTCTGCAGAGCCTTCTGCGCTGTACTCCTGCAGACACCAGACTGACACTGACTCTAACCCTGACACAACCAAACCCTTTGCTGCAGGGCTTTTAACTGGAATTTGTGGCCTTCAGTCACATGGAAAACCTGGGTCGGGAATGAAATGGACTGCACCACTACCATCCTGCAGTCTGTTCCAAAACACAAAAGCCCAGAGTAGGTTTTCCCCAAACCTGCCTTGGACAACTAGCATGTCCAAGACCTATGCTCACTTTTATTCTGCATTGTAATCAAAGCTACGCCTGTGACTGCAATGCACTCCCATGGCCTCAATACGCCTCCGTGCGCATCCTGGGGGGGGAACACACAGCGACCCTTACATGTGACACTGGTCACTGCCTCACAGTTGCAATCACAGCTATGCCTGTGACTGCAGTGCACCCTCCTAACTTCAATATGCCTCTATGTGCTTCCTGGGGGGGAACACACAGCAACCCCTACATGTAACACCAGTCAATGCCTCACACTCCACACAGAAGAGCAGATGTGGATCACATATACTGGCATATATATGATCGACATATATTTGTGGGTTTAGTGATAAATTAAGTATAGTAATCTGGAGATAGGATGATGCTACCAGTTGGAGGAGGTACTTGAAGCTATTTTGAGGGGGGGTCGAGAACAGGATGTCAGAGGTGAGACTGCATGTGGCCCGTGACCCTCTCTCAGAATTGAATGTGGCTTTCCAGGTAAATGAGGTTGGGTGTCATGAATCCCCAATGGCTAGGGATAGCACAGGACAAGCAAAGTACAAATAAATAACGGACGAGCTCTAGGGTGATGGAACCTGGGCTGACCGCTGCCCTACGCCTGACAAACGCAACTAGAGATAGCCAGGGAGCGTGCCTACGTTGGTTCTAGACGCCACGCACCAGCCTAAGAGCTAACTAGTACTGCAGAGAAAATAAGACCTCACTTGCCTCCAGAGGAACGAACCCCAAAAGATATAGTTGCCCCCCACATGTATTGACGGTGAAATGAGAGGAAGGCACATACATAGAGATGATATATATAGCTTTAGCAAATTGAGGCCCGCTGTAAACTAGAAAGCAGAACGATACAAAAGGGGACTGAGCGGTCAGCAAAAAACCCTAATAAAAAAAAAACCATCCTGAGATTACAAGAACCCATGTGCCAACTCATGGCACATGGGGAGAACCTCAGTCCACTAGAGCTACCAGCTAGCATAGAGACATAATAAGCAAGCTGGACAAAAACCAAACAACTGAAAATCAGCACTTAGCTTATCCTGAAAGATCTGGGAGCAGGTAGGCAGGAACCAAACAGAGCACATCTGAATACATTGATAGCCGGCAAGGGAATGACAGAAAGGCCAGGTAAAATAGGAAACACCCAGCCTCTGATGGACAGGTGGAAACCAAAGGCCGCAACCCACCAAAGTCACCCAGTACCAGCAGTAACCACCAGAGGGAGCCCACAAACAGAATCCACAACAGTTGGGTATCACTTATCCAGCCTGACTGACAACTGCAGCTTAAATTGAGGAGTAAGATCTCAGCAACAGGTAGGATGGACACTGAGGAGCTGATATTTTGGTTAGTTGGGAGAGCTTGAGTTCAACCTCTCAAGAAGGATTATACAACTATTTTAACATTGATTTTCACAGAAGACACACCAGCCTCTTCAAGTCTAAACACTTTATTATAGTGAAATGGAGTGATAGATCCAGTTTAAATAGTGACAGATATACATCTTTTGCTAACTAAAGGCCACAATACACATTATATTAACAATGGCCAAACCTGCTGATATTGAAAAGTTTGTCTGACAGTCAGTCTAATGTGTATAGAGGTCCTGGACAACTGATAATCGGGGGAGATGTTAGCAGTTAGGGGACTGTCCATCGCTTTGTTCTTCAGGAGATAAGTCGTGGCCAAACACGCTAGTGTAAGTACCATCAGACTCCTCTGATGAATCACTAAGAGGAAACACATGGGAGAATTTCAGGCTCAATTTCCTCTGGATACTTTTTGAACTGAAGCTCCCAATCCTCCTGACTAGGAGAACTCACCTGCAACCTTTTACTACATAAAGAAGGATATGGGTGAGAACGTTCCTCTTTCTATGAAGATGTCTTTGATCTGTTAGGTGCCACTGGCATTAACATGCTTGAGGGTTTGATTGCCCATGTATTACTTTGTCAGTAGATGTGCATCCATACTTCGTAGGTTGTTTTGTCTATACATAAACTGGTCCATTAATTTTATTAAGTAAATAAGTTATGTTTTTACCACCCCACTCTTAACTAAATTACTTTCTCTCAGGTCAGTTATTCTTATCAATTTACCCAGCATCTAAACTACCATAACGTTCTGTTTCTTAATCTGATCATTCCTTATGTGTACTTTTGTTTTTAGCATCGATCATCTATTGAGGCCTTTGGTTCTCATTGTTTGCTTTTTTTGTTATTACCTGTATTGTTATATGGTTTAATAAAGACTTTGAAATAGAATTTTGCTAAGACTGTTGGTCAAACTGGATAAGATAATATCTCACTCAGTATACAGGTTGGATTGCATGTAGCTCTTTAGGGTACCGTCTCACAGTGGCACTTTTGTCGCTACGACGGTACGACCCGTGACGTTCCAGCGATATCCATACGATATCGCTGTGTCTGACACGCAGCAGCGATCAGGGACCCTGCTGAGAATCGTACGTCATAGCAGATCGTTTGGTACTTTATTTCGTCGCTGGATCTCCCGCTGTCATCGCTGGATCGGTGTGTGTGACACCGATCCAGCGATGCGTTCGCTTGTAACCAGGGTAAACATCGGGTTACTAAGCGCAGGGCCGCGCTTAGTAACCCGATGTTTACCCTGGTTACCATCGTAAATGTAAAAAAAAAAAAAAACGTACATACTCACATTCCGGTGTCCGTCAGGTCCCTAGCCGTCTGCTTCCCGCACTGACTGACTGCCGGCCGGAAAGTAAAAGCAGAGCACAGCGGTGACATCACCGCTGTGCTCTGCTTTCACTTTACGGACGGCACTCAGTCAGTGCGGGAAGCAGACGGCTAGGGCCTTGACGGACACCGGAATGTGAGTATGTACGCTTTTTTTTTTTTTTTTTTTTTTTTTTACATTTACGATGGTAACCAAGGTAAACATCGGGTTACTAAGCGCGGCCCTGCGCTTAGTAACCCGATGTTTACTCTGGTTACCCGGGGACTTCGGCATCATTGGTCGCTGGAGAGCTGTCTGTGTGACAGCTCCCCAGCGACCACACAACGACTTACCAACGATCACGGCCAGGTCGTATCGCTGGTCGTGATCGTTGGTAAATCGTTTTGTGTAACGGTACCCTTAGTATGCTTTAAACACTTGGAAGACGACTGGATAAACAATCTGATTTTGGCTGTCATTCTTTCAATACAATGAAATCTCCACTTTGTACAAAGCTTTTCATCATAATCCACATTTGCTTTCGCATTTTAGTACTTTTTGAATGACAAAAGCCAACATAATGAAAATCTGTAAATATCTGCATGTTCGTTTTTTTTTAAATAGTTTTCAGCGTTACTGAAAATACCCAATGTATAAGTTCAATCCTTCACTGTCCAACAAAATGTTTTATAACTGTACTGCTACATGAAGCTCTGTTGATCCTAAAGGGATTGTCCCACAAACAAACTATAGTTTAATCAATAATATATCTTGGAATAAAAGTTTCACGATTGGATGTGTTAAATCAAAAACATTTGTATGTTGAGATAATCTTAGAAATGTGCCCCTGCTGTGTACTGTGTAACGGCTGTGTCTGACCGTACTGGAACATGATCTGATCATACCACAGCTCCTGGGCAGGGGAGGAAGCAAAAGAGTGTACAGACATAACAGTATGTGATCACAGCTGTTGCTTTCTGTAGTAAAAAAAAATTCCTGTCTGTTTAAAAACTTGTTTTGCTTCACATAAAATAGCAGCTGTGATCCCCTGCTGTCCTGTCTGTATACTCATTTGCTTGCTACCCTGCCCAGGAGCTGTGGTATGATCAGACTATGTCCCTGCACGGTCAGACACAGCCATTACACAGCAGGGGCACATTTATAAGATTATCTCAGGACAGGAACCTTTTTTTTTTAACACATCCAATTGTGGAACTTATTTTTATTTTAAGATCTATTAATTAAAATATACTTTGTTCATGGGAAAACCCTTTTATCCCCTTTCCGACTTTAGACGTATTCATAAGTCCAGGTGGCCTGGTACTTACCGACCTGGGACGTATGGATACGCCCAGGCAATTTTGTGCACACAGATTCTATGCGCTTGCGATCACTGCCGGGTGTCAGCTGATTCTGACAGCCGACACTCACTGCCAGGAGCTGTCCTGCACTTCTCCCAGCACTTTAACCCCCTAAATGCTGTGATTGAACTTGATCACAGCATTTTGGGAGCAGGCATTTTGGGTCATCATTGCTTGTTGCAGTGATGACCCAATGTCGTCATGACGACATCCAGGTCACCAGGGCTAGCAAAGTTGCTTGATCATGCTCAGATCATGATGTGTAAGTTTGACTGAGTGCCGCACTGACAGCTTGCATAGCATTGGTATTGCTGCTTTCAGACCTATAAAACTGTCCCACTAGTTAACCCCTTTAGTGAACACCGTAAAAAAAAAAAAAAAAAAAAAGAGAGACAAAAAACAATGCTTTATCATACCACCGAACAAAAAGTGGAATAAAATGAAGATGAATATAAATAAACATGGTACTGCTGAAAACGTCATTTTGTCCCGCAAAAAAACAAGCCCTCCAAGCCCTCATACAGCTCCATTAGTGGAAAAATAAAAAAAAGTTATAGCTCTCAGAATAAAGCGATGCAAAAACAATTATTTTTTTCTATAAAATAGTTTTTATTCTGTAAAAGTGACAAAACATTAAAAAAAAAAATATATATATATATATATATATATATATATATAAATGTGGTATCGCTGTAATCGTACAGACCGGAAGAATAAAGCTGCATTATCAATTTTAACACATACAGAAAAGCATACCCCCCCCCAAAAAAAAAAAAAAAAAAAAAAAAAAAAAATCACAAATTGCTGGTTTTGGTTCATTCTGCCTGCCAAAAATCGAATAGAATAGAATGCGATCAAAAAAATGTCATGTGCTTGAAAATGGAACCAATAAACGTCAATTTGTCCAGAAAGAAACAAACCCTCACATGACTCTGTGGGCCAAGATTCAGTATGAAAAAATTATAGCTTTTAAAATGTAGTGATTCAAAAACTAACATAAAAGCCCAATATAAATCTGTGATCGCTGTAATCGCACCGACCCAAAGAATAATGTCACCTAATCACTTATACTGCACAAGGAACGGCGGAAAAAAATAAATAAAACCAATTCTTTTACCTGCTGTTGATTTTATCATTCTGCCTCCCAAAGATCACAGTAAGGCTTGGCGCACATTTATCTTGCGCTCTGCGCTGAGCGCTTGCAGCGGGGTTTCTGTGTAAATCTTTGAAATATGTGATTCAGATGAAACCTCTGGCGAAAGAGTCCCTATACTGAGGCAGATGGAGGCACTGTGGATGCTGTCTGACCTGTGATCCGGTAGTGTCAAGCTTTTTAGGATTGTATAAAAGTGCCGCCGGCCACAGTTTTGTGCACTTCTGAAAAGAAGAACACTGCTGAACAGAGGCCAGACGGAGTCCAGAGTAACTCTGCTGCCTCATTATAGTGAATGGATCCCTTCAGTTTCATCTGAATAACGTCACTCAGAGATTTAGATGGAAACTCCAAAGTAAGTGGTCAGCGTAGAGCATCGGATGAATGTGATGCTAAATGTTATGTAAAATGTTCAAAATAAGGCTTCAACTCAATCCACAAAAAAAACAAGTCCCCACTCAGGTCTGTCATCTTTTAATGTAAATATGGGGGCTTCCACGTTACTGGTTGTGCAAAGGCTCTGGAAAAGCTAAGTGGTTTCTCACCCCTTAAAAGAAATTCAGCAAATTCTCCACTCCCAAATCCAAGTGCTTCCTCCTTTTTGAGCCCCAGTGTGCCTAAACCACACATAGCGTCCAAATGTTTGGCATTTCTGTAGTGATGAGAGCCCAACTAATTTACTATAGCGTACTGATCACTACAACGCCAATATGTAATTTTCACTCAGCAACATCCGCTGCTGCTTGTTTCTGGAAAACGCCCATGAAGTCAAAATCGTCACTACACCTTTAGATAAATTCCCAAAGGAGTATAGTTTCCAAAATGTGGTCACTTGAGGGGGTATTCTGCTCTTCTAGCAAATAGGGGATCTGTATATGGAGTCTGCAAACTGTAATAATAATAATAATAATAATCTTTATTATATATAGCTCCAACATATTTCGCAGGGCTTTACAGTTTTAACAGTTCATACACAAGTCATAAGTAACATTTAAAATAATACAATAATTAAAGCAAAATAAGATGACCCTGATCATGAGAGCTTACAATCTACAATTAGGTAGGGGGGAGTAACAAAGTACAGGTGCTTATTTACAATTTTGATCCATCCATCTTGAGGGAGTGGGGAATTGATAAAGGCTCAATGAGATAGATACCAGACAGTATTTGTGGTGCTGTTGGGTGTGATGTAGTTTGTTGGTTGATTATTTTCAGATAGATAGTGAATGGCCTACACACACACACAAAAGGACTTTAATTAGAGAATGCGATAGACCGCTCCTAACAGATGTGTTTTGAGGGAGCACCTAAAACTGTGTAAATAATGGATAGTCCTAATTTCTTGCGGTAGAGCTTTCTAGAGGATTGGCACAACACGGACAAAGTCTTGGATTCGGGAGTGGGAGGTATGGATTTGTGCAGAGGTTAGTTGAAAGTCGCTTGCAGAGAATAAGGAGTGGGTAGACCGAAAAACAGAAATGAAGGTGGAGATGTAGGGGGTGCCGCACTATGGAGAGGTTTGTGGGTGAGAACAAGCAGTTTGAATTGGATCCTATAATGAATGTGTACCAATTCACCAGATGGAAGATCCTGGCTGCTGCATTAAGAATGAACTGGAGAGGGGAAAGTTGAGTAAGGGGGAGGCTAATTAACAGAGTATTACAGCAGTCCAGGAGGGGGTGGATCAGGGCAACAGTAAGGGTTTTTGTTGTTTCCATGGTGAGAAAGGGGTGGATTCTAGAGATATTCTTTAAGTGTAAGCGGCAAGAGCGGGCAAGAGATTGTATATGGGAGGTGAAGGAAAGATTGGTGTAAAACATAACACCCATACACGCCTGCTTCCTAGGCGTTATTCTAGGAATATCTGCGCAATTAGCACTCCGTCCCTCCCGAGTCTCTCCGTATGACTAGGCAAGTTCACACAGGGCGTTTTTGCTTTTTTTCTGCAGCAAAACCTGATCTTCTTGGCTGGAAAGAAGCTGCGTCAAAAATGTAGGAATAGGTCCATTTTTGTTGCGTTTTTTGTTGCGTATTTGGTGCGCTTTTTCCCTGCGTTTTTTTCCTCTTTGTCCATGCTAATGTCCTTGAATTTTCAGCAGCAAAACGCAGCAAATAATGACACCTGCTTTTTTGTGGCATTTTTTTTCAATACCCATTCAAGTCAATGGGTGAAAACGCTGAAAGAAGTGACATGCCCTATGTCCAAAAAACGCAGCAAAGCACAAAATACTGATCACACAAAAACCCAGTGTGTGCATGAGATTTCTGAAATCTCATAGACTTTGCTGGTACTGTAAAAAGCTGAAAATTAGCATAAAAAAAGCAGCAAAAAAAGCCTTGTGTGAACTTATCCTAAACAGGACTATACAACCACATATGGGCTATTGCCACGTTCAGTAGAAATTGAGGGACAAACTTTGGTGCCATTTTTACCCACTTCTTGAATAAAAATTAAAAATCTGGGGCTAAAACAACATTTTGGTGGTAAAAATTTAGCTATTTTTCCTTCACTGCCCAATGGAATAAAAAATTCTGTGACACACCCATTGTGTTTATATGATCACTGCACCCCTAGATGAATTAATTAGGGAGTGTAGTTTATAAAATGAGTGTACAGATAAGGGTTTTCTGTTCTGGCACCTCAGAGGCTCTGCCAATGTGACATGGCGCCTTCAAACCATTACAGCAAAATCTGAACTCCAATATGGTGCCACTTCCCTTCTGAGCTTTGCACTGTGCCTCAAAAGTAGTATTCCCTCACATATGAGGTATCGACGTACTGAGGAGAAATTGCACAACAAATTGTATTGTGCAATTTCTCCTGCTACCCTTATGAAAATGCAAAATTTGGGGCCAATATAACATTTTTGTGAGGAAAATGTGTTTTTTTAATTGTCACTGCTCAACTTTATAAATTCTGTGAAGCACCTGGAGGTTCAGGGTGCTCACCACACATCTAAATACATTCCCCAAGGGGTCTAGTTTCCAAAATGGGGTCACTTGTGGTGGCTTTCCACTGTTTAGTTACATCAGAAGCTCTCCAATTGGAACATGACGTCCGCTAATGATTCCAGGAAATTTTACATTCAAAAAGCACAATGACGCTCCTTCCCTTCCAAGCCCTGCCGTGAGCCCAAACAGTATTTTTCTCCCTCATATGGGGTATCAGCGTACTTGGGAGAAATTGCACTACAAATTGTATTGTGCAATCTCTCCTGTTACCCTTATGAAAGCGCAATATTTTGGGCTAAAAACATTTCCCTTCCGAGCTCTGCCGTGTGCCCATGTGCTCAGGGGAAATAACACAACAAATTTTGTGGTTCATTTTTTTTCTGTTATCCTGTCAAAATAAAAAATTTGGATCTGAAGTAATTTTTTTGTGAAAAAAAGTAAAATGTTCATTTTTTCCCCCCACACATTCCAAAAATTCCAGTGAAGTATCTGAAAGATTAATAAACTTCTTGAATATGGTTTTGAGCACCTTGAGGGGTACAGTTTTTAGAATGGTGTCACTTTTGGGTATTTTCTGTCATATAGACCCTTCAAAGTGACATCAAATGTGATGTGGTCACTTAAAAAAATGGTTTTGTAAATTTTGTTGGAAAAATGAAAAAATCGCCTGGCAAACATTTTAACCCTTATAACTTCCTACCCAAAAAAATTTGGGGGTTCCAAAATTGTGCTGATGTAAAGTAGACAAGTGGAAATTGTTACTTATTAACTATTTTGTGTGACATATCTCTGTGATTTAAGGGCGTGAAAATTCTTTTTTCCACAAATTAACACAAGTCATACCGAATAAATTTTACCACTATCATGAAATACAATATGTCACGAAAAAACAATCTCAGAATCAGTGGGATTAGAGATGAGCGAATTTGATCGGGTCAGGGTTTATTTGGCAAGCTATAGCGCTCTCCATGCAAACAGGCTCTCCATGCATGTGACGTGACTGTCACGCAGTCACGACACATGCAGCTGCGGAGCCGAACAGCTGATCAGCTGGAGCGATCCAGGAAGCCGGGTTTCTTCTGCAGCTTATTCGGTAAGCGCTATAGCTTGCCGAATAAGCCCTGACCCAATCCAATTCACTGATCTCTAAGTGGGATTCGTTAAAGCGTTCCAGAATTATTACCTCACGTGCAAACCACATTCGAGGGTAAAAGGGTTCTTAATGTAAGCTATCTTTGTAAAAAATGCATTTATATTTTGTGGTCTCTGAAATCTTTTGTACTTCAGTGGGGTCTGGGCAGAGCAGGGACAAGGTAATTTGATACCATAGGCAGATGAAGGAGATACTAGGAGTTGTTACCATCTGTCATCAGACTGCAGACCATACAGGAAGAACAGTAATTATGAGACATACAGTATTCTGTATCATAAATAAACATTTACGTACAGGTACCCTATAGGTGACCTCTTCTCAGAATAAATCAGTCATTCTTTTCATCTCGATCTTGTCCATATGCCATGATGACTTTTCACATCCACAGCTTATCTCTGCAGACTTCCATTTTCTCTGGTCTTCTCCAGCTCTTCCCGACACAGTGACCTTAAAATGAGAGTTTTATTATGCCCTCTGCATAAAATTCTGTCCATACTGTGGCCTAAATAAGCATGCTATTGTATATGGCCTCCACACTGTCTGTCTGTCACGAAGTGACTGTCCTAGCGTGACATGACCCGACGAGTGGACGGTCACCAAACGGCGAAACACACAAGGGTACCCCGGGGAAAAGGAAGCACAAAACAACACTTAGCTTTTCTCTGCTGAAATGCACCGCACAGCAGAGTAAGGCACCAAATTACAGCATTCAACTGAAGCACCAGCAACCTCCAGTCTTCAGCACGGATATTATCCAAAAGGACCTGTATAACCAACAGTCAGCTGATGCATCAGGTGACCTTTTGAAGGAAGGTGGGAGTGGTCACCACCTGCATCAGCAAACTAAGCAGCAATGTAATTACACCAGCGGCCACCGGGGGCAGGAAAGCTGACATTAACCCCCGATGGCCTGAAAGGAAAAAAGTTTTAATATGAAACTCCAAATCTGCCACAGATCCAAAAATGGATCGTGACACTGTCCTTATGAGCTACACCCACCACACTGTCTATCTTAATGAGCTATAATCACCATACTGTCTGCCATTATCAGCTATAACTGCCACACCTTCTGTCCTTGCGAACCACGGCCTATACAATGGGTATACCACAGTTTTACCATACTGTGAGGGACGAGGGAGACACCATTTTTATTTATTAATTTCAGGCCCAATATATTATCCAAACTTCTCCCTGTCCCCCTGCTCCTGAACTGTGGCCCCCTCCCATGGGAGAAATACACCATTCCTAAGAAGAACAGGACCTTGCCATATGGCCAGAGAATTAGAGGCCACGTGTTAATTAATGTGAGGAGGAAAAGAGCTTGTACCCTCTGCTGTCTTTTGTTCAGGATGGACAGCTATCAATGAACTATCAATGGAAGCCCTAGATGGAGCGGCACCAACACATAGAGATGAATTATGAGAGTACCGTGAATCTCAGGGTTAAGTCCAATATACCCCCAGACTCCTGGGAGCCCTCCGCACACACACCTGGGTCTCTTCATTCTCTAGCTGTCCCAGATACTGAGATATCTAGACTGACTCTCCAGAACCACTTAGCTGACCCAAATTTGGATTCTCCATATCAGTCAAGCCCCTATGAATCCATTGAGACGTCAGTCGTCCCACTTGGACCTCCCACTAGGAAATCATGACCCATCCTGGATATTGGGAATTATTTCAGCTAGGAGGTCAGGGGAGATTTCATTTCGGCCCATAGGGGTGGTGGCAAATATAAGAGGGGGCGAATTAAGGGATAAAAACTAGCTACACGCATTTAGCCAGGGTTATTGGTCTGCCACGGAAGCCGTGTCACATCACGCGTGGAGACAGACTAAAAACTAAGAAAGTACCTTTGGACTTGAGTGCTTCCCTGGACCCACATACAGCTAACTGTAATCCTATACCTGTACCCTACCTTTATATGTACTTATGGCTGTAGTATCTGTATATTACTCTGTATATATTTGTATTATCTAGTGCGCCTTTCGGCAATTAAAATATCAATTCATTTTGGACTGCTTTTTTACCTCGAATCCCAATTTCCCACGTCCGTGAGTCTGGCTAGTACTTATACGCTACCTGGGATTGGTTTCTGACCCAATATAAGCTTGTTAATGGACCAGGCTTGTATCTAACGAAGAACTGGTGCCAGCATACCATTCTGGTGTTATTGGAGGATCCTGGCAATGACGGACTGGAGGTTTATATATATATTCCCAGCCTGGGACTGGTGATATATATACTGCCCTCACTGCAGAGTGCCCCGATAACCAGTACATAACAGGGCAGCCTTTCCGGTGACTACTCATCCTAGGTGCAGTTCCCTGACTGACCTGAGGGTAAGGGGGCATCAGAGAGCTGTGACTGTGTAAGCTCCATCACAGATTGGTGACGGCGGGGGAATATCTGTATCCCCCCGGCTCTTGTTCGTCACACTTACTCTATCTATATCTCCGCGTGGTCCCCCCACCATGCTAACCTCTTTTCATATTGTGCCTCAATTTCAGACTTCTCCCTCTCCATATTCATTCTGTGGGTGGGGCTTCACATTACTGCCCACCACGCTGCCCTCTCCAAACTGTACTCCCTCTTCATACTGTCTCACCACAATTGCCCATACAGTATAGTATTCATAACAGGCCCTCAATATATAGTAAGATGACCACAACTGCATGAAGTATGGTCATCACAGCCCCCCACAGACCCATATAGTATGATGTTTACCATAACCCCCCATTTTATGGTATGCTCACTACCACAGCCTTCTATATGTAGTATGATTT
Organism: Ranitomeya variabilis; assembly: GCF_051348905.1. Classification (NCBI taxonomy): domain Eukaryota; kingdom Metazoa; phylum Chordata; class Amphibia; order Anura; family Dendrobatidae; genus Ranitomeya; species Ranitomeya variabilis. The sequence goes on from NC_135234.1 coordinate 402,253,348, forward strand.
CCACCACAGCCCCTTATTATATAGTATGGTCACCATCACAGCCTCCCATATACAGTAAGATGGCCCCACAGCACCCCATACAGTATGATGGCCCCCAGTCCTAAATATATTATTATAGCCCCCACAGCATCCAACTCAGTATGATATCCACCACAGCCCCCTATCCAGTATGGTCACTACAGTCCACAGTATAATGTCCCCCACAGCTCCTATACAGTATGGGCACTATAGCCTCTAGCATAATGTCCCAAGTTGCACCCTTTACAACAGTATGGTCACTACAGCCCTGAGTATAATCTCCCTCACAGCCCCTTAAACAGTATGGGCATCACAGCCCGCCAGTGTAATGTCCTCCACGGTGCCACATACAGTATGACCACCCCAAACTCCAATATAATGTCCTCCACAGTCCCCAATATGGTGTGATGTTCCCCACAGCCCTCTAAATTGTATGTCTCCACAGCCCCTTATACAGTATTATGTCTCCATAACCTCCAGTATAACTTCCCCCGCAGCCACCTATACAGACTGATGTACCCATAGCCCCCAGTATAATGTCCCCACAGCCTTCAGTATAAAGTCCTCCACATACTCCAGTTTCCTACAGCCCTGTGTACAATATAAATGTACCCAAAGCTGAGGTATAATGTCTTCCACAGGTCCTCATATAATGTGTCACGCCCGCAGGTGGTTTGTGGACTCGCTGTGCCACAGGGCTGGGTCTGCCTAGGAAGGGGCATAGGTAAGTGGCTACCTGGTTTTCACTGGAGCTCCTGAAGGTGGAGATAGCCACCAGGTACCACTCCTGCAGTACCACCCAATGCTGCAGCTGCTGACCCCAGAGGTCAGGTTCACTGACATTGATTAAGGACTAGGGCTCAATTCAGACTAATAAGTTCTGACTCCTCTACAGAATGATTATTGACACGGATTTGGGCTACGTTCAAACGGTTATAGGATGTTTCACCCCCAGCAGTTCGCCCCCAGCAGTTCGCTCCTAGCAGTTCGCCTCCAGCAGGTCGCCCCCGGGTACATCCTGTTCGTGACGCCAAGTCGAGTCGCCGGCCAGGGCAGTGGGGTACTCGGTACCAGGGCCGGTACTTGAAGGGGACGTCACGGTGGCTGCGACCCGGAACGTGACCCTGGGCACTCAAATAAAAGGGAAAAGTCTTTTAAGGGTTTAGTGAATAAAGTTTGTGTTCGTGATGCGACCTGTAGTATTCAGTCAGTAGGGACCGACGCTGCTTAAAGGGGTCCTCTGGGGTGATGGTATGGCAGCTGGATGATATAACTTCACACAGGTGAAGTAAATGTACCCGGGGGTGAACTGCTGGTGGCGAATTGCTGGGGGCGAACTGCTGGGGGTGAACTTCTGGGGGCGAAACATCCAAATCCCGTTCAAACTGGGCTGATTTGGAGACTGGTTCTAGTAGACCGGATACACATGGACTGTGGGACGAGGTTTTAGGCACTGGCCGTACATGGACCAGTGGAGCAGGTTCAGGTACTCGTTGCACAAGGACCCGGAATTTGGGTTCAGGCTCTGGCCACACCCATACCAGGGGCTTGGGTTCAGGACACTGGCCACCCTAGGACCAGGGGACCTCATAATTCATTAATAGGTGAAACTACACACTAATGAATATTGTTGCTTCGGCGACTCCCTAAGTGAAAGGGAGTCTTTTATACAAGATGTCTCCCATGAATTGGCTGGGAGCCATCTTTCAGGTGCACCACTATACTAAATGCCTCTCAGCTACAGGCTGAGGGCATTTCACTATATGCCCCTTTATGAGCAGGGGAGTGCGTGCACTATGTGGTCTGCAGAACGTGCAGCAAGCACACAGACCAGGAAGCAGAGAATATTTCGGGGACCACGTTGTGGGGACGGGGAAGTGAGTATCCCCCATAGCTTCTCTTATAATGTAACTGTTCCCTGCAGCCCCTCATATAATGTGTTGTCTCCCACAGCCCCTGATATAATGTGCTGTTCACCATAGCCTCTCATGTAATGTCCCCCACAGCTTCTGTTTAGTGACCAAATAATATAACAAAAATAAAAAAGAGCTTATACTCGCATAATTCAGGCTCCACATTCACCGGAGCCTCTGCATCCTCTTCTGTCTTGAATAGCAGTGGGCACTGGATGACACAACGCAGTGATGTGATCGCACCACCTGATGTCCCCTGCATGGCACCGTCATGTAGCCCGCATTGTTCTGGAGTTTCTGCTGGAGTAGGTAGCTGATTAGATCTCCACTGCTCCTGTCCGGAGCAATGCTCACATCAATTATATTTGCGTCTTAAAGATGCAAATACAATTGACAGTACGGAGTGCGGTGTGGCTGTAGGCTCTGCAATGTTAGAATTTTTTTAATCTGCGCCCCCTTTAAGGAGGCAAGAAGGATGCTTACCCTTTATACCCCTCGACCCGGCTCTGATCTCCCAGAAGACCTCGCAGAAGTGCAAAGAACTGGAGGAAAAGCACAAAATTCCTGCTTGAGTATTCGTATTGAGTGGAGTGTGGTTCCGATAGAATGTCTGGAGTGCAATTTCTAAAACTAAACATGGGCTGCTCAAAGATGTACCAAGCTGATTAAAAAATGTGCATCTAAATTAATTTGTTGCATCTTATGCCAGCGGACTTTGGATCAAGACTGATGCCAGTCTTAACAAGAGAAAAATGAAAAATTGTATCCAGCTCCAACAGCTCCAAATTGAGTTAAAATTTAAACTTTTTTTTTTTTTTTTTCCAAACTGTTTTTATTAAACATTTTCAATTAAACATTTTCAACATTAGCATATCAATATGCAAACATAGGTACACGGGATTATTTCCCTCTTTCCGGTATTACAGAAGCCCATTATTAAAGACGGTAACTATTTTAGCGTTCCAGTTTGCAAATTAAAGGCAAAATACCTCTCAATCAAGATAAAGCATAGAATTCAACATGGAAATACAATACGAGTGGACTACCATTCTGTAACTAGATAACCCCAAATGGTGAAAGAGGGGAAGTTATAGCCAAAGAGAAAATGAAGAACAAAAAAAAAAAAAAAAAAGGGGGGAGGGGTCAACAGACAGACTAGGGAAAGTCGAAGGGAGGGGAGGGGGGGGGAACACACGGCTCCGCACTTCGCCCAATGTGTTATTTAAGAGACAACTCCACTCACAAGGGTGCTCGGCCCGCTACCGTCTGTTCCAGGAACCATGTAGTTGTGCAGAAGCATTGTTTGAGCCTCTGTTGTATATGCGTCGGAAGAATGGGTATAAGTGGCTGCCATAGTTCAAAAAAATTTTGGGTTTTTAGTTCTTTCTGAAGGGATGCTTCCACCCAATCCATCCTAAATAGGAAGGAGAGTTTGTCCAGGAAGATCCTCAGGGTGGGCACATTAGGTGCCAGCCAGGTTTGTAAAATCGTTTTCCGGGCCGAGGCCGAAATCATGTACAAGAATTTTCTACCATAAGTGGGGATCACAGCCCCTTCATTAGTAATGTACCCGAAAAGAGCCCAGGCTGGAGTGAGAGCCACCCTATATGGTGTATGCGTATGAGTAAATACAAGTATGCGTTGCCAAAATTGTTGGATTTGTGGGCAAGCCCACAAGCAGTGGAACATGTCTGCCTCGACCTCTCCACACCTGGAACAGATCGGACTCGGTATATTACCCATAAGAAAGTTGCGCCTTGGCGAGATATAGGATTTATGCATAATCTTCAACGTCATTTCCCAATAAGATGTAAACGGTGTAAATTTAAGCGTATTCCTCAACATTTGTAGAATCAGAGTAGGTGTTAATGACGGGTCACTGAGCTGCCACTTCATTATTCCTGTGGAATGTTCTTCCCTCTCGGTCTCAGATCTTAGAAATGTATAGTAGTCTGACACAAGCCTTTTCGTCAGCTTGCATGTGGTAAGTTTGGTTATCAGCCTATCCTGCCAGTCATTATCACTGAAACCACAAGTAACACTCGTCACATAACTCTGTAATTGCATGAAGTGGAAAGGGTGTATACTAATGAAATCAAATAAGAGTGTCGCCTGGTTGAAGGTAAGGACCTTTTTGGAATGTACATCTACTATGTCTCCCACCCTGCCCAGGCCTAATGTTTGCCAACCATGAAAAATGTGGTGTGCCTTCCCTGCCTGAAACCTAGAATTAGTACAAAACGCCTGTGCCAGTGACACCCGTGGTGATAGCTTTAATCTACGACGTATGACCGCCCAAGACCGCCAGATTGTTATAAACAGAGGATTGGATCTCAGCTCCTGGGGCACCAATGTGTAAGGCTCATGTAGTACGTTTACCAGTGACCTGCCTCCCACTAATGATGTTTCAACTGCTAGAGCTGAGTATGTAGAGGTACCCTTCAACCAGTCTCGGAGAATTCGCATGTTTGCTGCAAGGTTATACAGCTTAATGTCTGGGAAATTCACTCCGCCACTGGTTCGGGTTTGTGTGAGGGTGTGGAATCCTATTCTGGGCCTCTTCCCCTGCCAAACAAATCTGCGAAACAGACGGTTAATATTATGTTCATCCACTGGTCTCAGATAAAATGGCAGGACATTGAATAGGTATAATAATCGGGGAAATGAGATCATTTTTATCAAATTTGCCCGGCCTATGAAGGACAAGGTAAACTTTTCCCATGCTGTCAACTCGTCCTGCAATGAGGTGATGTACGTTTGCAGGTTAGTTTTGTAAAGTTTTGCCGGGTCTCTCGTGATCTGAACCCCCAGGTAAGTCAAGGAGTGAGTCTTCCAACGTAAAGAGTGTTCCTGTGTCCAGCGTGGTTCGGGAGGCCCAGAGAGCATCATTGCCTCAGATTTACCAACATTTATGGTGAAATCCACCAACGCCCCCTTCTGTTCTATTATTCTAAGGAGCGGGCCCAGAGACTCCCGTGGATTTGACAGGAAGATCAATAAGTCATCGGCAAAGGCCACAGTCTTAATTTCTGTCGCCCCACATCGTATGCCCTCAAGACCTGCCCAGCCATGGATATACTGTAAAAGAGGGTCCAAAGCCAGGTTGAACAATAAGGGCGATATCGGGCATCCCTGTCTCGCCCCTCTTTCCAAATTAATCTGAGGGGACATCAAGTTGTTCACCCAGAGTCTAGTAGCCGCGCCACGCTGAATATTCTGCAAGAATCCCAGGAAAGTCTCCCCAAAACCCCTGTAGCGCAGTACTGTATTTAAAAATTTCCATGAGATAGAATCAAACGCTTTCTCCGCGTCAAGGCTGAGAAGCATTGTCCGGGGATAGTTTTGTTGTTTGGCCATAACCGTAGCCGCCACCGCCAATCGGACCCCTAAGGTCGAGTGTCGCCCCCTCGTAAACCCCAACTGTGAGGGTGTCAATACCTGTGGCAGAAATACCTGCATTCTATTCGCCAATATCTTAGTTAAAAGTTTGTAGTCTACATTCATTAGTGAAATAGGGCGAAAGGAACCCACATCAAGGGGATCTTTATTTGGCTTGGGTATAAGAATTGTGTGGGCCTCATGAAAGCCCTCCAGCACCTCCCCCTTAAGATAAATATCATTAAGTATATCCACTAGAATAGGGGTATTATACGGTTGCAAAAGCTTATAATATTCTATGGTCAGTCCATCAGGTCCCGGAGACTTATTATTGTGGAAAGATTTAATCGTCGATTGCACCTCCTCAATGGTTATCGGGGCAGACAAAAAATCTCTCTGCTCTGCTGTCAGCTTTGTGGGCTCCACCGAGGAAATTAAGTCCCGTGCACCCTGGGCGTCATACGGTCTCTCTTTATAAAGTGTGGTATAATATGTTATAAACGCTTGCTGTATCTCAAGTGGCGAGGTGACCAGTCGGTTACTTTTGGGTTGTTGAATCTGCAGGATTGTGCGCTTGGATGTATGCGGCTTAGTCAGGCGGGCCAGTAAACTACCCGTCTTCCCCCCCCCATCTATGGTAATGATTTTTCGTGAACTCTATATTCCTGGTTGCTTGGGCAATAGTAAAAGCATCTAGCAGTTGTTTGGCGGAGAAGTAGTTTTGTTTATTAATGTCTGTAGGGTCTCTCAAGTATGCCTGGTGTGTGGCTAGCAGGTCAGTATGAAGAAGATTATACCTAGTTCTCCTTTCCTTTTTTTGGTGTATCATGTATGAAATGACATGGCCTCTCATGACGGCCTTAGATGTGCGCCACATCAGTGAGGTATCCGAAGATGAGGACATGTTATCGTCCAAAAAGTTGTTCCAGTGGACCTGGAGGAACTGTTTGAAATCCTCCGAGTTAACCAAATAGGATGGAAACCTCCAGGGCGCCGAAGAGCCCCTCGGAGGCTCCATCCCCAGTTGCAGTCTAATTGGTGCGTGGTCCGATATCATGATAGACTCTATTGTGGTTTCTGATATCCTTTCGAATAGAGTTTCTGTTACTAGGAAGTAGTCTATCCTAGAATGGGTATCATGGACCCTCGAGTAGAATGTGTAGTCCCTTTCCGTGGTATGGAGCACCCGCCACGGATCACACAACCCAGTGTGCTGCATAATCTTTAAAATGACTGAAGTAGCACGTTTGTCATGGGAAGCCGCGGAAGACCTATCCAGGTGTGGATCAAGGACAGCATTAAAGTCGCCACCCACAATTAAATTATCTGTGCGCTTTGTCAGAATAAATTGATATAACTCTGAAAAGAAAGTAGTATTGGGATAATTTGAAGCATAGATATTCAATAGTGTGTATACTGTGTTTCCAATTTGGATCGCAAGATATAAAAACCGTCCCTCAGTGTCTGAGTATTCATCAAGCAAGGTGTAAGGCAGAGAATTCCCCAGCAAAATCGCCACTCCGCGCGACTTGGAAACAAACGGCGCTGAAAAGCAATGCTGAATCCAAGGTGCTCTCAAAGTGTTATCATCCCCTTGCCTCCAGTGAGTCTCCTGCAAGAAGACCACATCAGGCTTCAGCCTCTTTAGGTGCGTAAGGACCCGTTTACGTTTAATCGGGGAATTCAGGCCCGCCACATTCCAAGATACAAAAGTGTATGGCTGTGTGTTAAGTGGTGTGTTACTCATCCTACCCCAGTCCTGGGCGTCTCAAAATGCTGAAAATCCTGCATCTGGATCCTGTGGTCCCTGTCCCAGCGAGCAGGACCCTCCAGGAAGTCGGTAAGGCGTACAGAGTCGTGTGTTGGTGGAGAGGGGAAGGGGAGTCCACACAAGGGTAAAAACAACATAAGAACAAACCTATGATAGAAAAACATCAGTTATAACATATTAAAACATTAATCTGAAGCCGTGAGCATACAGGGTAGAACATTGCAATAATCTCAAGCTAGGTGTTTAACACCCTATAACTTCTCCTAGCCAGTGTCCTCTTGAGGAATGAGCCTAACCCTAGCCTCATCAGGATCTGTGTACACCGTAAAACGTCCATTTTCCCGCACTCTGAGTTTAGCAGGATATTGCAACTGGAATCTAATGTTGTGTTCCGCCAGATAGGAGCACACAGGCGTAAATAATTTTCTCTTGTCTGAGACCTGTTTTGAAAAGTCCTGAAAAATTAAGATCTTGAGGCCACGGACTGAGACATTACGCTTTTGTCGATATGCTCTAAGGATTGCTTCCTTGGACACGTAGTGCAGGAATTTGGCTATTGCAGGTCTCGGTTTCTTGTTGTCTGCTGGCATGGTGTCCCCTATACGGTGAGCCCTTTCAAGCAGTGGGGGGTATTGTGGGAAGGAAAGTTCCAGAGCCGCAGGCAAGTCTTTGGTCAGGAAAAGAGTAAGGTCCTCTCCTCTGATGGTTTCTGGGATACCCACAAATCGTAGATTATTTCTTCGGCTGCGGTTTTCCAGATCATCATTGTGCTCCCTCAATTGCTTAATTTCCTCCTGTTGCTGTGCAAGCATCTGATGAAGCTCTGCGGTTGATGTTTCACATGTCTGGGTGCGAGCCTCCAGGTTCCCCACTGTGTGCGATAGAGTTGTGACCTGCGCCAGCACTGCTGTAATTGAGTCCCGTAATTCATCGAATTTCTTGTCAAACATGGGCATTAAAATACGTGAAACATCCAGAGGCAGAGTGTCGGCTCTGGTCTGCTCTAAGTTGTTCTGGGGGCGTACTTTGGCAGATTGTCCACTTGAGGGCGAGCCTGTACCTGCATGCTTAGGAGGTGATGGAGCAGGCTCAGCCATTGCTTTTGTCTTGTCCTTGCTGGTAAGGTCTGTGGTCTTTTTTAGTGGTTTGGGTGCCATGTTATACACAGGTACTGTAAGAAACCTTTCCATTAGATTAGCAATATCAAAAAGATGAGGCTTATGTGGCGGCTTCGGAGAATTGTACGACCTTCTACCCCATGTCCCTACTCACGGTACTTCAAATCATTTAACAAAGGGTTACAAAACCTTCCATTACGTGGATTATTACTGAGCTCGGGAGCACTTTCAGCTCCTTCTGGTGAGTCACATGCAGCCCTATGACAGTCTCTGATCAATGCAAAAAAGGCTGTGCAGCAACCAATACCACAGGGGTGAACAGTTCCTCTGTCAAACAATGATCAAATAGCAGCCATGTAAGCAACACGCCTCCAGCAAAAACTCCCGCAGGGATGAAGCTTATAATCACTCCTCCACACACACAGCCCCCACCCCAGAAAACCCGTTCCACAGTGAGTCCCGTGTGCGTGATAATCTTGTCTCACCCCAGTCACAGACTGATAGCTGATGCATTAGGCGACTTTCAGGCTGAAGGGGTTAACACAGTCTTCACTGCCCTGCACCTAGTAGCTCTCCTGTGAGAGGAGGGGGGAAGGGCCCCCTCTGTCCGTACACACTGCCCCTGCACAAACCTCCAAGTGACTCTCTCCTTTGTGCCTCCTTTAGGGTTAAGTCTTTGCTGGGGGGAGGAGGTGTTGCTGTCTCTCGTGTGAATCTGGGATCCCCACAGAACAGTCTCTCCCCCACTGCAGTGATGGACGATGAAGGAAGGGGAGGGGGACAATGTGCTCACAGTTGCTGCAGTTCGTACAGTCCTCGACAGGCACACAGCTCCAGGGAGAGGGCACTATCAGGCTCCACTCCTACCTGCTTCCAGCTACCAGGTAGTGCAGCAGATCACTTCGATGGTCAGGTCCTCCAGGCCCCTAAGATGGCGGCCGTCTGCACCCACGATGTCTGCAAGCTGCTCTCAGGCTCTTCCAGCCCTGTCTTCCGGGACAAGCACACTGCTCCTGTTGCCTGATGGTGTCCACAGCTCCTCAGCGTCTTCTCTCCCCTTTCTGTGGAGATCTGAAGCCAGATGGACATGGATTCTGGCACTGCATACAGGAGCTCTGTTAAGATGCGGCCATTCAGATGCCCCGCCTCCCGGAAGTCCCCAAATTTAAACTTTTAATAGAAAAAGTATAATAAAAACTCCATGACAAAGTGAAAAATAGGAATTATAATTACATATCCATGAGGTGGTGGGGAGCCTCCGATGCTACTGTGTAGCTGGAATGGATAAGTGGCGGCGTGCTTCGGCCGAGAGATGCCACCATGAGGTAGCGCTGTGTGTGGATGGCGTGGTCAGGGTGACGTCACCGGAGGACAGGCTCGTGAGAGGGTCAGACTTTCCAACGCGTTTCAAAGGTGCTCGCACCTTCTTCGTCAGGGATGCTGACCTAGGGTGCACCCAGCCTTATATTCATAATTGCCCGTGGCCCCCCCCCCGCTGCATACCGCTAATGTGAGTGCCAAGCATCAATCATTAATGCCACAAGAAAGTGCTTAATAGGGGCAGGCATAGTAGTACAAATTAGTATTGATTTATAAATATCAGACTTATGCCTATCTGCCACGACATAGAAGATGCATAAATGAAATAAACATTGTGAATAAATATCTTCCCTACAGAAACTGGTAGTATACAATATTAAAAATATATAATGCAATAATTAGTAGAAACTTTATTTGGATATATAGAAGAAGAATAATAAAAGCAAAAAATAATTTGTTGCAAATAAAATTAACCCTAAAAGGAATATGGTGATTAAAAAGATATATTTTTAATTTTATTTGATAATAAAAAATGTAATAAAAATAAGGTAAAAAAGGGCTATAAATAAAATAAGAATAACAAATGGCCCCTTAGTGAAATAAATTAATATAATAATTAATAATCAACTGCATACTAGAGAATAAGGGGCTAAATGGATCCTTTTACTCATGTGTGGATTGCTTCATGATGTCACGAAAAAGCATATAATTCAATTTCGTGATTAAGACCCTTTGGGGCCAAACAGTCTAGGATAAAAATCTAATTGGATTGGATTTGCATCTATGAAACGTCGCCACATAACCAAGCTGGGACATAGGTGCCCGGCTTGGAATATGTGTGACTCCTCCCACTTAGCTACATAAAGATTGGTGTAGCTGGGTGCAAACCGGGTACTCATGGCTGTACCCAATGTTTGCAAATAAAATTGGCCCTCATATGTGAAATAATTATGTTGAAGAATAAATTTAATACTTTCAACAATTAATTTAGACTGATCTTCGGTGTATATACCAAGTTTGTTAAGGTAATATTCCGCTGCCTCACAACACTTTTGAAGATTGGTTAAGATTTAATGTCTAAAGTCCCCAGAATATATCCATTTTTCCAATGGGTGTTCTCAAATATTTGAAGTGCGTGACTGGTGTCCTTGAGGCTGGCATTAGTGTCATGCACTTCTGGAGGTGTATGTCAACATAGTGAGAAAGATTTGATGTTAAGCAATTACCGGTAATGCCTGAAATATAGGCCTTCCTGGGTGACATGTGTTGTTTTTATGTAATTTTGGAATGTGGTAGAAAATTGCTATACCAAGAGTCTTGTTTATAATAAAACTCCTTTTTATTGAGTGTACCCTGACGTTTGCATTTGTGGCTAAAATGTTAAGACTTTTAATGTATCGGGCAGTTGGGTCATTACTTAACTTTTTGTATGTAACTGAATCTCCCAACAGTCTCATGGATTCATTGTGGTACATAGTTCGATTTAGCACAACAATCCCTCTCCCGTTGTCAGCGGGGCGTATAATGATATCATTGTTGGCCTGGAGATTTTTTATAGATCTACGTTCGTGAAAGCTTAAATTTTGTGGTATATATTTTGTAACTTTTTTCCTCATTCGTCTGATGTCCGCTTTTACCATTGTTTCAAACGTGCAAAATGCGCTAGAGTACTGCTGGATTGGATTAAACGTGGATGGATCTGCTTGGGTCGTATTGACATGATTAGATAACCCAGGTTGAGTTTGCCAAGGTGCGGGTGGCCCTTTTTAAAAAAAATATTTTTTAATAGCTAAATTCCTTAAAAATTTCTTTCGGCTAATATAAAGAATAAAGGGCTTGGACATGGCGGTTGTTGCAAATTTCAGTCCTTTTCTAAGTAGGGATTCATTGTGAGTTGATAATGTATAGGAACTAGTGATGAGCGAATATACTCGTTACTCGAGATTTCTCGAGCATGCTCGGGGGTCCGCCGAGTATTTTTTAGTGCTCGGAGATTTTGTTTTTCTTACTGCAGCTGAATGATTTACATCTGTTAGCCAGCATAAGTACATGTGGGGATTCCCTAGCAACCAGGCAACCCCCACATGTACTTATGCTGGCTAACAGATGTAAATCATTCAGCTGCGTCAAGAAAAACGAAATCTCCGAGCACTAAAAAATACTCGGAGGACCCCCGAGCATGCTTGAGAAATCTCGAGTAACGAGTATATTAGCTCATCACTAATAGGAACTTAAATTAAAAAATTTCTGTGTAGGTGGGGGTGCTAACCCTACTTTCTTTTTGGTGAATTTCCCCCACATTGGATACAATTTTTCTTTTTTCTCTTGGATACTTCACCTTTGTCAGAACGAATATCCGTACTCCTAGTATATTGTGAACTGCACTGGGTAAGCTGGCTACAAATCATTTTTCTTTTTACGCCAGTCTTAGCAAACAAGAAGAATAAAAGAAGTTGTCTTAAAATGTGTATACGGCATATTATAATATTGAGCTACACTAGAAATAGTTAACATAAACTAAAGGAAGCTTGAGCTTTGCAAATATTTAAAATCTACAAAAGTGCCATAACAGTACTGCTGATAGAGCAATATAAGCCCCCTAAAATCCTCAACCCTCAAAATCACACTCCACTTTAAACAATCTACCGTATATACTCGAGTATAAGCCGACCCGAGTATAAGCCGACCCCCCTAATTTTGCCACAAAAAACTGGGAAAACGTATTGGCTCGAGTATAAGCCTAGGGTGGGAAATGCAGCAGGTACCGGTGAATTTCAAAATTAAAAATAGATGCTCCATACCGTTCATTATGGCCCCATAGATGCTCCACATAAAGCTGTGCCATATATACAATGCTCTGCACCGTTGCCCCATAGATAGCTGTGCCATATATATAATGCTCTGCACCGTTGCCCCATAGCTGTGCCATATAGTGCTCTGCACCGTTGCCCCATAGCTGTGCCATATAGTGCTCTGCACCGTTGCCCCATAGCTGTGCCATATAGTGCTCTGCACCGTTGCCCCATAGCTGTGCCATATAGTGCTCTGCCCCATAGCTGTGCCATATAGTGCTCTGCACCGCTGCCCCATAGCTGTGCCATATAGTGCTCTGCACCGCTGCCCCATAGCTGTGCCATATAGTGCTCTGCACCATTGCCCCATAGCTGTGCCATATAGTGCTCTGCACCATTGCCCCATAGCTGTGCCATATAGTGCTCTGCACCGTTGCCCCATAGCTGTGCCATATAGTGCTCTGCACCATTGCCCCATAGCTGTGCCATATAGTGCTCTGCACCGCTGCCCCATAGCTGTGGCATATAGTGCTCTGCACCGTTGCCCCATAGCTGTGCCATATAGTGCTCTGCACCATTGCCCCATAGATACTCCACATAAAGTTGTGCCATTGCTGCTGCTGCAATAAAAAAAACAAAACACATACTCACCTCTCTTGCTTGCAGCTCCTCGGCGCCATCTTCCCGGCGTCTCTCCGCACTGACTGATCAGGCAGAGGGCGGCGCGCACACTATATGCGTCATCGCGCCCTCTGACCTGCACAGTCAGTGCAGAGAGATGCCGGGAAGATGGCGCGGCGCCCGGCGTGTGGAACGAGGACAGGTGAATATGTCATGCTTACCTGCTCCCGGCGTCCCGCTCCTTCCCCCGGACAGCTGGTCTTCGGTGCCGCAGCCTCTTCCTCTGTCAGCGGTCACCGGCACCGCTGATTAGAGAAATGAATTATGCGGCTCCGCCCCTATGGGAGGTGGAGCAGCCTATTCATTTCTCTAATGAGCGGTCCCATGTGACTGCTCAGGGGAAGAGGCTGCGGCACAGAAGACAGTGTGACTGCAGGGACAGCGCCAGGAACGCCGGAACTAGGTGAGTATATGACAGTGCTCACCCGCCGACCCCACCACCGATCATGACTCGAGTATAAGCCGAGAGGGGCACTTTCAGCCCAAAAATTTGGGCTGAAAATCTCGGCTTATACTCGAGTATATACGGTAGCGTATAAAAGACTCAAAATGCTACATAATAAAAACTCAAAGAGTTGCAATGAATATCACAGTAGAGTGAAGAAAAATATACTGGTAATTCAAAAGCAACAAAAGTAGAAGGCCAGAATCAGTGCTGGGAAGAGTGAAGAAGTCAAAATATGTGGCAGAACGTGTGGTTTCTCTGCTCCTCAATCCCCCTTCTCATCACTGTCTCTGGCTTTCTGTCACGCTCACGCCCTGACTGGTGGGCGTGAGCTCGGGGGTTTGTGGCCCCACTGTGCCACAAACCAGACTACCCTGGAAGGGGCGTGACTATGACAGCTGCCTGGGTTTTCACTGGAGCCTCTGATGGTGAGGTCAGGCTTGTGCAGCAGGCAGCTGCCAGGTGCTACTCCAGGGTGGTGTCTGGCTGTGGCTGCTGATCCCACTTGGGAGACAGGAACACCAGGATTGGTGCGGGCATCAGGCAGGACTGGCAGAAGAGCACGGCTGAAACTCAGACGAGTAGGCTGGCACGGCTGAGACACAGGGCTGGAAGAGACACGGCAGAGAACACAGGGCTGGCAGAGACACGGGAGAGAACACAGGACTGGCAGGAAACACAGGACTGGCTAGGACGGCAAGAACACAGGACTGGAAGGTACAGCAGGAACGGCAGGACTGGCAGGAACACTGGATAGGAAGGCACGGCAGAGAACACAGGACTGGTTGATGTGGTTTATGAAGGAACAGGTAGGGACCTGTTCACACTGGAGGTGCAGGTATGGATATGTAGTGTGGAGGAACAGGTAGGGACCTGTTCACACAAGAGGTGCAGGAACGGATATGAAATATGAAGGAACAGGTAGGGACCTGTTCACACAGGAGGTGCAGGAAAGGAAGCAAGCAGAAAGGAATGAGGTATGAAGGAACAGGTTGGGACCTGTTCACACAGGAGATGTAGGTACGGAAACAAGCCAGAAGGAAAGGAGAATGAAGGAACAGGTTGGGACCTGTTCACACAAGAAGAGAACTGCAAGGCTGCGGATAGGAAAGGTAGAGTAGCAAGAGATAGTGCAGCAACAAAAGCTAAGCAGAGCAGAACCGCAAGGAATACGGAGAGGAGCTGCAGCGAGAGGTCTCTGCAGCAAAGCAGAGCGGAGCCACAAGGAATGTGGAGAGGAGCTGCAGCAAGGGATAACTGCAGCAGCAGAAGATAAACAGAAGAAAGGAGCAGAACCGCAGGAGTGCGGAGCAGAGGTAAAGCCACAAAGGTACAGAGCAGGCAGAGCCGCTAGAGTGCGGAGTGTAAGCAGACTGAGAACACGAGGAAAGACACAGCAGGGAAGGAAGCCACAGACAAGGAGACCGAGATAAGACTAAGTTCAGACAAGGAAATGGAACAAGACAAAAAACAAGGGCAAAGACACAGGGACCAGGATATTCTGCCTCCTGGAGGGCGGACAACAAGATCAAGGCAATAGGACAGATAAAAGCCTCCAGAGAGGGAGTAACACAGAGCAAGGCCTGGCAAACTCAGAAGCTAAACACTAACTGAGCTAAAACATTGCACAGGCCCAGACCACTGGGTGGAGCTGCACTAAATACTGGAGGCCTCCTGGCAATTGGTCAGGAACAGATTAGACAGATGCACCTGATTCCTCTAAGAACCAGAGAGTTCAGGCGCCGCCCCCTATACACACAGCCAAGAAGCATGCAGAGAGCAGAGACACAGAACATGGAGCTGGCATGAAACAGAAACCACATCATGACCTGGAGCAGTGGGTAAGATAGTGTGAGAGATGCGAGGCCATGCCGTGATGCCAGCAGAGTTGTTACACTTTCTACTTTTGGTGCTTTTGAATTGCTCATGTTTTGTGCTTATTCTACTGCGATATTGCTTATAATTTACTTTATGCCTCTGTCTTTGTTGCTTCACTAAAATGTCAGTCTTGATTGATAAATTCCCCCATAATCTATGATTATATTCTAATATCTCTTAAAGGAATCCTGTCATGTAAAATAACGCTATTAATCTGCAGATTAAAAGTGTCCTGAAACCGTGCAGTGCTGGCACTGAGAGTCTTGCTCTCAGGAGGAAATTGACATGGTAAGCTGCAGCCGCTGATGCGGCCCAGCCCATAGACGCCCCCACGCCGACCGATGATGCAATATGGACCCTTTGTACCGCAGGGGGGACCCGGGCCTATCCGAACTAGGGGATGGCAGAGACCGGGGTTCTGTGGCAGCTGAGCATGTGGACAAGGAAAGAGACACGTAGGACTTAATTACACCACACAACTTCAGGTTTAGAGAAAGTAAAGTTTACTAAAGTAAAGTCACACAGTACATAATCCTAACATGACTATGCCAGGCTCCCGATTCCACACCTCCCAGAAGGGTACCACCCAGTGGACCCCAAGGCACCAACAGATCACCGAGGCACACATAGGCAGGACATCAGGACACAGGCAGGACATCGGGGTACACGAGGTCATCAGGATGCAGGCAAGACATCAGGACACAGACAGGACGTCAGGACACAGGGTCACCAGCCGACATCAGACAGGAGTCATTCGGTTCCGGACATCCGACACTACCTACAGGCACCACCATAGTCATCGGGCTCCAAGCTCCAGGCAGCGGTCATCAGGTTCCAGACTGCGGTCCTCAGGCACCGGGCATCGGACCTAGGAAGGAACTCAAGCGGGATGGTGCTAGAACCGCAGGATTGCTGGGCCTGCCAGGAGCTAACACTGCATGGTAGCCAGAGCACAGAGTAGTAGATGCTCAGCAGAAACACCGGTTACAAGAGACTCAAAGTCACTGGGTGCGAGGCTCCAGACGCAGAGGGATTCCAGGAACATAACACAGCAGACACAGTTCAGACAGAGTCAGGTACAGGACAGGTACAGAATCAAGGATTCACGCCTGGATATACCTCCTCCAGGACAGGTGTCAGAATATGACATAACAGGAATCAAGGCAAGGACTTTGGTACCAAAACATAGACAGGGGAGGTGCAGGAACACAAAACACACATAGCAAAGTTCAGGAGCTTTGTGAGTAGCTCAGGCCCCGCCCATAGGGCAGGGGAACTATATATAGGAGCTGCCCCTCAGCAATTGGCTGGGGACAGCATTTCATGTACACACACTAACCCTGATAAAAGCAGGAGAAGTGTGGCCGTGCACGCCCTATGCACAAACAGAAACCATTACAGCACAATCAGTGCAGGAACTGAGGCTCAGGGCACCTGGCAGTGGCTGCATGCCCAGATACACATGGAAAGTCATGCACCAGCTGCAAATGACCTCACAACCCACAGACAGCTTCCACAGCGGCAACCAGGGACCGCACATGCGGATGGTCATGCAGCAGAGCAAAGACCTAACCACCCATGTACGGCTACGCAGCAGAGCAGGGAACTAAGAAGGCTCCACCCATACACGTAACAGCCAACAGTATCCCATCTCAATTAGGGGGAAAGGAGCAAAGGGTTAAAGCAAAGACATGCATTGTCACGCCGAAAACCAGATACAGACAGAACGGCATGACAGAAACAAAATTTATTTTATTGCCTTCTAGTCATAAGGGTGGTGGCGACATGGTTTCAGTCATAGCTTTGTATATAGAAAGCCACCGGCACTGATTGACAGCATGCTCAGCATTAGAGCCGGCCAACATGTTTTGCGGCACTTTACAATTAACTGTGGACATGTAAAAACAATAAGGACATCACAAAGTTACACATAGTTACTGTAGGAATGAGGGCCCTGCTTGCAAGCTTACAATCTATAAGGAAATAAAGGGGACTCATTAAGTTGAAAATGTGTGCTCTGTATGGTTAATGAATAGAGGTGATAGGCTTATCTAAATCAGATGTGCTTTCAAAGTGCGCTTAAAAATGTGGGGTTGGGTATTATTCTAATTGTACATTCCAGAAAACTGGTGCAGCATGAGAGAAGTCTTGGAGACTGAATTTTGAGATTCAGGCTATCATATAACCAGGCAAAGAATTACAAATACAGACCAGGCAGTCCCTGAGTTAAATAGTATCAATAATGTTTAGGTCGCCATACCAATACAATAATGAGATCAAGGAGTCCAAGGCGATAAGGAAATGAAAAAAGTGCAAAAAGTGATAAGAAATATCACAATAAGATCATAAGTACAGTCATAGACAAAAGTGTTGGCCCCCTTGAAATTGTTTCAGAAAATGAGGTATTTCTCCCAGAAAATTATTGCAATTATATATGTTTTGTTATACATATGTATAACAGGTTTGTGCAATATGAAAATCACATCAATTAAGTTGAGGATGCCAATAATTTTGTCCAGCCCATTTTTGGGAGTTTTGTGAAATTTTGTCCATTTTGAAATGGGACGTTCTGGTCTGTATTTTTAATTTTGTGTCTGGTTATATGACATATACTGTAGATCAGACCTAGGCAAAGTGCGGCCCGCGGGCCACATCTGGCCCTTTGGCTGTCTCAGTCCGGCCCAAGGACCGAGACAGCTGAGGGGCTGGAAAACAGTGGTCCACGGGCCACACCATGTTCATCGGCTTGCTGTCTCCATCTGCGCTGAGTCTGACTTCTTTGGTGGAGGAGGGGCTACTTCCTCCACCAATCAGCATGTGAAACAGCTGACACGATGACGTAGTGTCATCATGTCAGCTGTGCGCTGTGGCGAGTCAGCGCACCGGAGACACCGAGACAGAAGCAGAGCGCCGGGGAACGGTATCAAGGTGAGTATGTGGTGCTCATTTTTTTCATGTGTATGGGATGTTTGGGTGGGTATGGGGAGGCTATGGGGGTGTTGCGGTGCACAAGGAGAGGCTATGAGGGTGTTGTGTGCACATGGGGAGGCTATGGGGGCATCGTTCTGCACATGGGGAGGCTATCGGGGTGTTGTGCTGCACAAGGGGAGGCTATGGGGGTGACATGGTGCACATGGTTAGGCTATGGGGCATTGTTCTGCACATGGGGAGGCTATGGGGGTGTTGTGCTGAACAATGGGAGGCTATGGGGTGTTGTGCTGCACAAGGGGAGGCTATAAGGGTGATATGGTGCACAAGGGGAGGCTATGGGGGCCTTGTACTGCACAAGTGGAGGCTATGGGGGCCTCGTGCTGCACAAAGGGAGGCTATGGGGGCCTCTTGCTGCACAAGGGGAGGATATGGAGGCCTTGTGCTGCACATTGGGAGGCTGTGTGGGGCTTGTGCAGTATATCGGGAGGCTGTGTGGGGCTCATGCTGTATATATGGAGAGTATGTGTCACGACCCCTGCAGTAGGGTCGAATACAGGACACCTGAGTCTCAGAAGGGGCGAGGAGAGCCACGGTGAGCCAAGTGCAGGATCTGCAACATGTGACTCCCAGGGGAATGGCCAGAGGCGGAGACTACCGCTGGGTGACGAAGGAGATCGGCGAGGCCGGAGCGTAGTGAACGAGCCGAGGTCAAACCAGGAAGTCGGAGAGATACTGCAGGATGAGACTGGGGGGGGGGGGGGCAAAGTCAAACACAAAGCCTAGGTCAGAAAGCAAGAGATAACGGTGAAGTACAAGTGGGACAGACAGGTGCAGAGTCAGGGAAGTAAAGTCGGAAGGTCAGAACCAGACGGGAAGATAATACTGAATCAGAAGACTTAGCACAATACCAGAAAAACGGACCGGGTCAAGGCAAAGCAGGCAAGCAATACGCAAACACAACAGGGGGTCAGACACACAGACAGAATGAACGTATAACTGACAAGGAACCCATGCCTGGTGTGAGTATATATGCCCCTCCCAGATCCAAAAGGAGGCCAAAAACAAATAACCCCGTGAGGACCGGGAGAGAACCCAGACCACAACCATGACAGTACCCCCCTTTCAACGAGGGGCCACCGAACTCCCAGGCTTCTCCGGATGCCTGGCATGGAAAGCCCGGACCAGTCGATCAGCATGCACCGAACTGGCCGAAACCCACAACTGATCTTCCAGAGCATACCCCTTCCAATGTACTAAATACTGGAATCAATAATGCGTCCCACCTTGTACTCCAGCTGCCCCTCCACCAACACTGGCGGAGTAGCAGACGAGGACTCTTCCTCGACCACCCCCGCCGGTTTTAAGAGAGACCTATGAAAGACATCAGATATTTTGAAGGAAGAGGGCAACTGTAACCTGCAGGCCACAGGATTGACCCTTTCCACCACTTTGTAAGGCCCAATAAACTTAGGTCTCAGCTTCATCGAGGGTACCTTGAGTTTGATATTGCGAGTGGACAACCACACCTTATCCCCCACAATGAATGCTGGACCTGACCCCCTCCTCCTATCTGCAAACCGTTTGTATCTTTCCTGGTCCTTGGAAATGTTACTCTGAACCTCCCTCTAAAGGGTCCTCAAACATTGAACCATACACCACTCAACCCCTGGACAACCTGAATCCATATGAGAAAATTCCCCAAAATGCGGGTTGAACCCATAGTTGACCAGAAAAGGAGATTTCCCCGTAGACTGACTCACGTGACTGTTGAACACAAATTTCACCGAGGGTAATACCTCACACTAGTCATCCTGTCTGGCAGAGGCTAAGCATCTTAGAATTTGCTCCAAGGACTGATTCGTGCGTTCACTCTGTGTGTTGGACTCTGATGATAAGCAGAGGAAAAAGATAACGTAACCCCCAATTTCTTGCAAAACGCCTTCCAAAATCTGGCCACAAATTGCACACCTCTGTCCGACACAATATTCACCTGAACGCCATGCAGCTGGACAACATGTTGTAAAAACAAGCAGGCCAAAGTCTCAGCAGACAGTAAAGCGGACAGAGGTACAAAATGGGCCTGTTTGTAGAACCTATTCACCACGAACCACACAACAGATTTTCCCCTAGAAAGAAGATTTGTGATAAAGTCCATGGACAAATGTGTCCATGGTCTATCTGGAATTGGTAAAGGCACCAATTCCCCGGCCGGCCGGCAATGAGAACTTTTAGAACAAGCGCACACCCCACATGCAAACACACATTTTTTTAATATCTGTTATCATAGAGGGCCACCAGAAACTCCTAGCAATAGCCCCCCAGGTGGCCGAGACCCCAGGATGGGCACTCAATGCAATTATGAAACTCCCGAAGAAGTCTGAGACCGAGATGTTCCGGTACAAACAGTTTACCTGAGGGTTTACCCCTGGGGCCAGCTCCTGTGCCTCCAAAACCTCTCTCTCTAATTCAGATGAGGTTTCAGCCACAATTACCTCTGGCTGAAGAATGGAGGATGGAGGTTCGGGAGGAGACACGGGATCACAACTTCGGGACAAAGTATCAGCCTTAACATTCTTGGGTCCCGGATGAAAAGTAATAGTAATATTGAAAAGCCCCCTTGTGTGTGAGGTCAGTCAAAGGCTTAATCACCGGCGAAAAACCCTTAATAAACTTTCTGTAATAATTTGCAAAGCCCAAAAATCATTGCAACCCCTTCAAATCACGAGGTTGCACCCAGTCTGTAATGACCTGAACCTTCCCAGACTCCATACGGAATCCTTCACCAGACACAATCAAACCCAAAAAAGACAATTCTTGATCGAAAAAAGAACATTTCTCCAATTTGGCATACAAATGATTTTTCCCTGAGTCTCGTAAGAACCATACACAGATGGTGCAAGTGAGACTGGCTGTCAGAAGAATACACTAAAATGTCATCCAGATACATCACCACAAAATGCCCAATTAAATCAGAGAAAATAACATTGATGAAATTCTGGAAAATAGCAGGAGCATTAGTGAGACCGAAGGGCATGACCAAATTTTCAAACAGTCACTCGGTCATGAGGAAGGCAGTTTTCCATTCTTCCCCTTCCCGGACCCTTATGAGATTATAGGCTCCCCGTAAATCAAGATTGGAGAACCATTTGGCCCCAGTAAGTTGATTACTTAGGTCCGGAATGAGACGGAGGGGATATGTGTCCTTTACAGTAATTTTATTTATTTCCCGGAAGTCGAGGCATGGCCGCAATCCACCATCTTTCTTTTTACCAAAAAAGAAACCTTCTGCCACAGGTGACATAGAAGGGCGAATATGCCCCTTGCGGAGACTTCTGGAAATATATTCCTTTATAGCTTGGCTCTCAGACCCGGACACATTAAACAGATGAACTTTGGGTAATTTGGCTCCTGGGATTAAATTAATGGCACAATCGAAAGGTCTATGTGGTGGAAGCACCTCTACCTCGCTTTCGGAAAACATGTCTTCAAAGTCCTTCAGGTATTCCGGAATACCCTCCAGACCGACAGACCACACAGAAACAGATTTCACAGGAGTGGTAGTAGATACAACATTATTACACTGGCTGTTAGCCTTACATCCCCACTGAATTATTTCTCCAGAAACCCAATCAATAATAGGATTGTGATGTTGAAGCCAAGGCATGCCTAACACCAGACCTGCCGGGAAATTATCCAAAACAAAACAGTTTAATCTCTCAGTGTGAGCAGGACCCACCCTCAGTGAAAAAAACTCAGATATGAAACAAATTCCATCTTTGGTGAGAGGAGAGGAGTCAATAGCCACCACCTTGACTGGAGTCCCGAGCCTGACTGTCCCTATCATATTAAGAGTAACCACATGAAAGTCAATCAGATTGATGCTAGAACCACAGTCAACCAAAGCGATAGTCACCACGGGACCACCAGAAAGATCCAACTCCACCTTGAAAAGGATTTTAGAAAGCGAGGACAAAAGTACCTGGGAGTCTGGGCAATCTCCTCAATCGTCACCCAGACCTAGTCGTTTCAATGAAGTCTTCACCGAGGGGGAAGTGGAAGGACAGTTTATTTTCCAATGTCCAGCGTGTTATGACCCCAATGGCAGAGGGTCTCAGGAATCAATACCAAGTCTGCAAACACAAAAAACCAGCTCATAGGGCAGTGGTAACTGGGCTGACCATATATCTAATCCTAGCACCACAAATAGAAGCAGCCGGGGAACGTGCCTACGTTGGTTCTAGACGTCTCGCGCCAGCCGGAGAACTAACTAACCCTAGAAGGGAAAAGAAAGACCTTTCTTGCCTCCAGAGAAAAGACCCCAAAAGTTGGATACAAGCCCCCAACAAATAATAGCGGTGAGGTAAGAGGAAAAGACAAACATAAGAATGAGCTAGGTATTTAGCAAAGAGAGGCCCACTAGCTAATAGCAGAATATAGTAAGATGTATGGTCAGCAAAAACCCTATTAAAATATCCACGCTGGATATTCAAGAACCCCCGAACCGTCTAACGGCCGGGGGGAGAACACCAGCCCCCTAGAGCTTCCAGCAAGGTCAGAAATCACATATAGTACAAGCTGGACAAAAATAGTAGCAAAGCAAGTAACTAAAAAAACAAAGAAGCAAGACTTAGCTTAATTTTGCAAGAGCCAGGACCAGCAGACAGGAGCAACAGAAGGATCTGATTACAACGATGCCAGGCACTGGACTAAGGATCCAGGAAGTTAATATAGCGACACCCCTGGACTAACGACCCAGGTGAGTGCCAAACAGAAAAAAGACAATCCCAGAGTCATACCACTAGTGACCACAAGAGGGAGCCAAAAAGTCTAATTCACAACAGTACCCCCCCCTTAAGGAGGGGTCACCGAACCCTCACCAAGACCACCAGGGCGATCAGGATGAGCAGCGTGAAAGGCACGAACTAAATCGGCCGCATGCACATCAGAGGCAACCACCCAGGAATTATCCTCCTGACCATAGCCCTTCCACTTGACCAGATACTGAAGCCTCCGCCTGGAGAGACGAGAATCCAAGATCTTCTCCACCACGTACTCCAACTCGCCCTCAACCAACACCGGAGCAGGAAGCTCAACAGAAGGAACCACAGGTACAACGTACCGCCGCAACAAAGACCTATGGAACACGTTGTGAATGGCAAACGACACAGGAAGATCCAAGCGAAAGGACACAGGATTAAGGATTTCCAATATCTTGTAAGGACCGATGAAGCGAGGCTTAAATTTAGGAGAGGAGATGTTCATAGGAACAAATCGAGAAGACAGCCATACCAAATCCCCAACACGAAGTCGGGGACCCACACCGCGGCGGCGGTTGGCAAAACACTGAGCCTTCTCTTGTGACAACTTTAAGTTGTCCACCACATGATTCCAGATCTGCTGCAACATATCCACCACAGAATCCACCCCAGGACAGTCAGAAGGCTCCACATGTCCCGAGGAAAAACGAGGATGGAAACCAGAGTTGCAGAAAAATGGCGAAACCAATGTAGCGGAACTAGCCCGATTATTAAGGGCAAACTCAGCCAACGGCAAGAAAGTCACCCAATCATCCTGATCCGCAGAAACAAAACACCTCAAATAAGCCTCCAGAGTCTGATTAGTTCGCTCCGTTTGTCCATTAGTCTGAGGATGAAAGGCAGACGAAAACGACAACTCAATGCCCATCCTAGCACAAAAGGATCGCCAGAACCTGGAAACAAACTGGGATCCTCTGTCAGACACAATATTCTCAGGAATGCCGTGTAAACGAACCACATTCTGAAAGAACACAGGAACCAGATCGGAAGAGGAAGGCAGCTTAGGCAAAGGTACCAAATGGACCATCTTAGAAAAGCGATCACATACCACCCAGATGACAGACATGCCCTGAGACACCGGGAGATCTGAAATGAAATCCATGGAAATGTGTGTCCAAGGCCTCTTCGGGACAGGCAAGGGCAAGAGCAACCCGCTGGCACGCGAACAGCAAGGCTTAGCTCGAGCACAAGTCCCACAGGACTGCACAAACGACCGCACATCCCGTGACAAGGAAGGCCACCAAAAGGACCTAGCCACCAGATCTCTGGTGCCAAAAATTCCCGGATGCCCTGCCAACACCGAGGAATGAACCTCGGAAATGACTCTGCTGGTCCACTTATCAGGAACAAACAGTCTGTCAGGTGGACAAGAGTCAGGTCTACCAGCCTGAAATCTCTGCAACACACGTCGCAAATCCGGAGAAATGGCTGACAAGATAACTCCCTCTTTAAGAATACCAACTGGTTCTGCGACTCCCGGAGAGTCAGGCACAAAGCTCCTTGAAAGAGCATCAGCCTTCACATTCTTTGAACCTGGTAAATACGAGACCACAAAGTCAAAACGGAAGAAAAACAAAGACCAGCGGGCCCGTCTAGGATTCAGGCGCTTAGCAGACTCGAGATACATCAAATTTTTGTGATCAGTCAAGACCACCACACGATGCTTAGCACCCTCGAGCCAATGACGCCACTCCTCAAATGCCCACTTCATGGCCAACAACTCCCGATTGCCAACATCATAATTCCGCTCAGCAGGCGAAAACTTCCTTGAGAAAAAGGCACAAGGTCTCATCACAGAGCAACCAGGGCCTCTCTGTGACAAAACGGCCCCTGTTGTGGATTCTGTTTGTGGGCTCCCTCTGGTGGTTACTGCTGGTACTGGGTGACTTTGGTGGGTTGCGGCCTTTGGTTTCCACCTGTCCATCAGAGGCTGGGTGTTTCCTATTTTACCTGGCCTTTCTGTCATTCCCTTGCCGGCTATCAATGTATTCAGATGTGCTCTGTTTGGTTCCTGCCTACCTGCTCCCAGATCTTTCAGGATAAGCTAAGTGCTGATTTTCAGTTGTTGGTTTTTTTGTCCAGCTTGCTTATTATGTCTCTATGCTAGCTGGTAGCTCTAGTGGACTGAGGTTCTCCCCATGTGCCATGAGTTGGCACATGGGTTCTTGTAATCTCAGGATGGTTTTTTGATTAGGGTTTTTTTGCTGACCGCTCAGACCCCTTTTGTATCGTTCTGCTTTCTAGTTTACAGCGGGCCTCAATTTGCTGAACCTATATATATCATCTCTATGTGTGTGCCTTCCTCTCATTTCACCGTCAATACATGTGGGGGGCAACTATACCTTTTGGGGTTCATTCCTCTGGAGGCAAGTGAGGTCTTTATTTTCTCTGCAGTACTAGTTAGCTCTTAGGCTGGTGCGTGGCGTCTAGAACCAACGTAGGCACGCTCCCTGGCTATCTCTAGTTGCGTTTGTCAGGCGTAGGGCAGCGGTCAGCCCAGGTTCCATCACCCTAGAGCTCGTCCGATATTTTGTATTACTTTGCTTGTCCCTTGCTATCCCTAGCCATTGGGATTCATGACAGTATAGCCGGCCCACAAAGTGTTAATTGTTTGGGCTGAAGCAGGAGAAAAAGAAGTGTTTAAGGGAAAATTTTTTTTTTTTTTTTTTTTTTTTTTTTTCCTTCAGAGTTTTGCTGCCTAGCCCTTAATTGCTGTCTAGCTGCTTCTTACCTCCTCTTAACCCTTGAATGGCTCTGATATTAGCTGTTTAACATGGATGTCCAGAGTTTGGCTTCCAGCCTGAGTAATCTCGCGGCAAAAGTTCAAAACATACAGGATTTTGTTGTTCACACTCCCATGTCTGAACCTAGAATTCCTATTCCAGAGTTCTTTTCTGGAGATAGATCTACCTTCCTGAATTTCAGGAACAATTGTAAATTGTTTCTTTCTTTAAAATCTCGCTCCTCTGGAGACCCTGCTCAACAGGTCAAGATTGTAATATCTTTCCTGCGAGGCGACCCTCAGAATTGGGCATTTGCATTGGCACCAGGGGATCCTGCATTGCTCAATGTGGATGCGTTTTTTTCTGGCATTGGGATTGCTCTATGAGGAACCCAACCTGGAGATTCAGGCTGAAAAGGCTTTATTAGCCCTCTCTCAGGGGTATGATGAAGCGGAAATATATTGTCAAAAATTTCGGAAATGGTCGGTGCTTACTCAGTGGAATGAGTGCGCCCTGGCTGCAAACTTCAGAAATGGTCTTTCCGAGGCCATTAAGGATATTATGGTGGGGTTCCCTACGCCTACAGGTCTGAATGAGTCGATGGCTATGGCCATTCAGATTGATCGGCGTTTACGGGAGCGCAAACCCGTGCACCAGTTGGCGGTGTCTTTTGAACAGGCACCTGAGACTATGCAATGTGATAGAATTCAGTCCAGAAGTGAACGGCAAAATTATAGGCGGAAAAATGGATTGTGTTTTTATTGTGGTGATTCAGCTCATGTTATATCAGCATGCTCTAAACGCACAAAAAGGGTTGATAAATCTTTTGCCATTGGTACTCTGCAGCCTAAGTTCATTTTGTCTGTGACTCTGATTTTTTCACTGTCTTCCATTTCCGTCGATGCCTATGTGGATTCAGGCGATGCCCTGAGTCTTATGGATTGGTCATTTGCTAAACGCTGCGGTTTTAGTCTGGAACCTCTGGAAGTTCCTATTCCTCTGAAGGGAATTGACTCTACACCATTGGCTATGAATAAACCGCAGTATTGGACACAAGTGACCATGCGCATGACTCCCGTTCATCAGGAGGTGATTCGCTTCCTTGTACTGTATAATTTACATGATGTACTAGTGCTTGGTCTGCCATGGTTACAAACTCATAATCCTGTCCTGGACTGGAAAACAATGTCTGTGTTAAGCTGGGGATGTCAGGGGGTTCATGATTATGCACCTCCGATTTCAATTGCTTCATCTACTCCTTCTGAGATCCCTGCGTTTTTGTCTGACTATAGGGATGTTTTTGAGGAGCCTAAGCTCAATTCGCTCCCTCCGCATAGAGATTGTGACTGTGCTATAGAATTGATTCCTGGCAGTAAGTTCCCTAAGGGTCGTTTATTTAATCTGTCACTGCCAGAGCATACTGCTATGCGGAATTATATTAAGGAGTCCTTGGAAAAGGGACATATTCGTCCATCTTCGTCCCCTCTGGGAGCAGGTTTTTTTTTCGTGGCAAAAAAAGATGGTTCCCTGAGGCCTTGTATAGATTATCGCCTTCTGAATAAGATTACAGTCAAGTATCAGTATCCATTGCCATTATTGACTGATTTGTTTGCTCGCATTAAGGGGGCTAGGTGGTTCACTAAGATAGATCTTCGCGGTGCGTATAATCTGGTGCGGATAAAACAGGGTGATGAGTGGAAAACCGCATTTAATACGCCTGAGGGCCATTTTGAGTATTTGGTAATGCCTTTTGGACTCTCCAATGCTCCGTCAGTCTTTCAGTCCTTTATGCACAATATTTTCTGTGAATATCTGGATAAGTTTATGATTGTGTATTTGGATGATATTTTGGTGTTTTCTGATGACTGGGAGTCTCATGTTCTACAGGTCAGGAAGGTGTTTCAGGTTCTGCGGGCCAATTCTCTGTTTGTGAAGGGCTCAAAGTGTCTCTTCGGAGTCCAGAAGATTTCTTTTTTGGGGTACATTTTTTCTCCTTCTACTATTGAGATGGATCCCGTCAAGGTTCAGGCGATTTGTGACTGGACACAACCTACATCTGTTAAGAGGCCTTGGACGCACATTTCCATGGATTTTATTTCTGATCTCCCGGTTTCACAGAAAATGTCCGTTATCTGGGTTGTGTGTGACCGCTTTTCTAAGATGGTTCATTTGGTGCCCTTGCCTAAGTTGCCTTCCTCCTCTGAGTTGGTCCCTTTATTTTTTCAGAACGTGGTTCGTTTGCATGGGATTCCGGAGAATATCGTTTCTGACAGGGGATCCCAGTTTGTGTCTAGATTTTGGCGGACGTTTTGTGCCAAGATGGGCATTGATTTGTCTTTCTCGTCTGCATTCCATCCTCAGACGAATGGCCAGACGGAGCGAACTAATCAGACCTTGGAAACTTATTTGAGGTGTTTTGTTTCTGCTGATCAAGATGACTGGGTTGCTTTTTTGCCACTGGCCGAATTTGCTCTTAATAATCGGGCTAGTTCTGCCACGTTGGTCTCTCCTTTTTTTTGTAATTCGGGGTTTCATCCTCGTTTTTCCTCTGGTCAGGTGGAGTCTTCGGATTGTCCTGGAGTGGACGTGGTGGTGGACAGGCTGCATCAGATTTGGAACCAGGTGGTGGACAATTTGAAGTTATCTCAGGAGAAGACTCAGCAGTTTGCTAATCGCCGTCGCCGCGTGGGTCCCCGACTTCTTGTTGGGGATTTGGTGTGGTTGTCTTCTCGTTTTGTCCCTATGAAGGTCTCTTCTCCTAAGTTCAAGCCTCGGTTCATCGGTCCTTATAGGATCTCGGAGATTCTTAACCCTGTATCTTTTCGTTTGGATCTCCCAGCATCGTTTGCTATTCATAATGTGTTCCATCGGTCGTTGTTGCGGAGGTATGAGGTGCCCGTTGTTCCTTCGGTTGAGCCTCCTGCTCCGCTGCTGGTGGAGGGAGAATTGGAGTATGTTGTTGAGAAGATCTTGGATTCTCGTGTTTCCAGACGCAAACTCCAGTATTTGGTTAAGTGGAAGGGTTATGGTCAGGAGGATAATTCCTGGGTGGTCGCCTCCGATGTTCATGCGACTGATTTGGTCCGCGCCTTCCATAGAGCTCACCCTGATCGCCCTGGGGGTTCTCGTGAGGGTTCGGTGACCCCTCCTCAAGGGGGGGTACTGTTGTGGATTCTGTTTGTGGGCTCCCTCTGGTGGTTACTGCTGGTACTGGGTGACTTTGGTGGGTTGCGGCCTTTGGTTTCCACCTGTCCATCAGAGGCTGGGTGTTTCCTATTTTACCTGGCCTTTCAGTCATTCCCTTGCCGGCTATCAATGTATTCAGATGTGCTCTGTTTGGTTCCTGCCTACCTGCTCCCAGATCTTTCAGGATAAGCTAAGTGCTGATTTTCAGTTGTTGGTTTTTTTGTCCAGCTTGCTTATTATGTCTCTATGCTAGCTGGTAGCTCTAGTGGACTGAGGTTCTCCCCATGTGCCATGAGTTGGCACATGGGTTCTTGTAATCTCAGGATGGTTTTTTGATTAGGGTTTTTTTGCTGACCGCTCAGACCCCTTTTGTATCGTTCTGCTTTCTAGTTTACAGCGGGCCTCAATTTGCTGAACCTATATATATCATCTCTATGTGTGTGCCTTCCTCTCATTTCACCGTCAATACATGTGGGGGGCAACTATACCTTTTGGGGTTCATTCCTCTGGAGGCAAGTGAGGTCTTTATTTTCTCTGCAGTACTAGTTAGCTCTTAGGCTGGTGTGTGGCGTCTAGAACCAACGTAGGCACGCTCCCTGGCTATCTCTAGTTGCGTTTGTCAGGCGTAGGGCAGCGGTCAGCCCAGGTTCCATCACCCTAGAGCTCGTCCGATATTTTGTATTACTTTGCTTGTCCCTTGCTATCCCTAGCCATTGGGATTCATGACAGGCCCCTGCCCCAATCTCAGAAGCATCCACTTCAACCTGAAAGGGAAGTGAAACATCAGGCTGGCACAAAACAGGCGCCGAAGTAAACCGGCGCTTCAACTCCTGGAAAGCCTCCACGGCTGCAGGAGCCCAGTTAGCAACATCAGAACCTTTCTTGGTCATATCCGTCAAAGGTTTAGCAATGCTAGAAAAATTAGCAATAAAACGACGGTAGAAGTTAGCAAAACCCAAGAACTTCTGAAGACTCTTAACTGACGTGGGTTGAGTCCAATCATGAATAGCACGGACCTTGACTGGGTCCATCTCCACCGCAGAAGGGGAAAAAATAAACC
Source organism: Ranitomeya variabilis (assembly GCF_051348905.1). NCBI lineage: Eukaryota > Metazoa > Chordata > Amphibia > Anura > Dendrobatidae > Ranitomeya > Ranitomeya variabilis. Next base: position 402,283,379 of record NC_135234.1, read on the forward strand.
CCAAAAAGGGAACCTTCTGTACTCCAAAGAGACACTTTGAGCCCTTAACAAATAAAGCATTCTCACGCAAAACCTGAAACACCATCCTGACCTGCTCTACATGCGAGTCCCAGTCATCAGAAAAAACCAGAATATCATCCAGATAAACGATCATAAATTTATCCAGATACTTCCGGAAAATATCATGCATAAAGGACTGAAACACTGAAGGAGCATTAGAGAGCCCAAAAGGCATCACCAAGTACTCAAAATGACCTTCGGGCGTATTAAACGCGGTTTTCCATTCATCTCCTCGCTTAATGCGCACAAGGTTGTACGCACCACGAAGATCTATCTTGGTGAACCACTTGGCACCTTTAATTCGGGCAAACAAGTCTGACAACAGAGGCAAAGGATACTGAAATTTAACAGTGATTTTATTCAAAAGCCGATAGTCAATACAAGGTCTCAAAGATCCGTCCTTCTTGGCCATAAAAAAGAATCCCGCACCAAGAGGGGAAGAGTAAGGACGGATATGCCCCTTCTCCAGAGATTCCTTGATATACGAACGCATTGCGGTATGCTCAGGTACAGACAGATTAAATAGTCTTCCCTTAGGAAATTTGCTACCTGGAATCAAATCTATGGCACAGTCACAGTCCCTATGAGGAGGCAGAACACTGGACCTGGACTCGCTGAACACATCCTGATAATCAGACAAATACTCAGGAACTTCCGAAGGAGTAGAGGAAGCAATAGACACCGGCGGGGAATCACCATGAATACCCTGACAGCCCCAACTTGACACAGACATTGCCTTCCAATCCAAGACTGGATTATGAGTCTGTAACCATGGCAAACCCAAAACGACCAAATCATGCATTTTATGCAGAACAAGAAAACGAATCACCTCCCGATGTTCAGGAGTCATGCACATGGTTACCTGTGTCCAAAACTGCGGTTTATTTTCCGCCAATGGCGTAGCATCAATACCCCTCAGAGGGATAGGATTAACCAACGGCTCAAGAACAAAACCACAGCGCTTGGCAAATGACAGATCCATAAGACTCAGGGCAGCACCTGAATCCACAAACGCCATAACAGGGTAGGAGGACAATGAGCAAATTAAAGTCACAGACAAAATAAATTTAGGTTGCAAATTACCAATGGCGACAGGACTAACAACCCTTGTTAGGCGTTTAGAGCATGCTGATATAACATGTGTAGAATCACCACAGTAAAAACACAACCCATTCTGACGTCTATGATTTTTCCGCTCATTTCTGGTCTGAATTCTATCACATTGCATCAAATCAGGTGTTTGTTTAGACAACACCACCAGAGGATTAGCGGTTTTGCGCTCCCGCAAACGCCGGTCAATTTGAATAGCCAGCGCCATGGAATCATTCAGACTTGTAGGAATGGAGAAACCCACCATCACATTCTTAATGGCTTCAGAAAGGCCATTTCTGAAGTTTGCGGCCAGAGCACACTCATTCCACTGAGTAAGCACGGACCATTTCCGAAATTTTTGGCAATACACTTCAGCTTCATCCTGGCCCTGAGAAATAGCCAGCAAGGCTTTTTCTGCCTGAACCTCAAGATTGGGTTCCTCGTAAAGCAATCCGAGCACCAGAAAAAACGCATCAATATTTGCCAATGCCGGATCTCCTGGCGCTAGCGAGAAAGCCCAATCTTGGGGGTCGCCCCGTAAAAAAGAGATAATAATTTTAACTTGCTGAACTGAGTCTCCAGATGAACGGGGTCTCAGAGATAGAAACAATTTACAATTATCCCTGAAATTCCTAAACTTAAATCGGTCTCCAGAAAACAGTTCAGGAATAGGTATTTTAGGTTCAGACATAGGACTACTGGTAACAAAATCTTGTATGCTTTGCACACGAGCAGCAAGCTGGTCCACACTTGTAATCAAGGTCTGGACATTCATGTCTGCAGCAAGCTCAAGCCACTCAGAGGTAAAGGGGAGGAAGAGAGGGAAAAAAAAAAAAAATTCAGAATTTCCTTTCTTATATCCCACTTCTGTAATGCATTAAACATTCAATGTTGGCCTGGCATACTGTTATGACCCCAATGGCAGAGGGTCTCAGGAATCAATACCAAGTCTGCAAACACAAAAAAACAGCTCATAGGGCAGTGGTAACTGGGCTGACCATATATCTAATCCTAGCACCACAAATAGAAGTAGCCGGGGAACGTGCCTACGTTGGTTCTAGACGTCTCGCGCCAGCCGGAGAACTAACTAACCCTAGAAGGGAAAAGAAAGACCTTTCTTGCCTCCAGAGAAAAGACCCCAAAAGTTGGTTACAAGCCCCCAACAAATAATAACGGTGAGGTAAGAGGAAAAGACAAACATAAGAATGAGCTAGGTATTTAGCAAAGAGAGGCCCACTAGCTAATAGCAGAATATAGTAAGATGACTTATATGGTCAGTAAAAACCCTATTAAAATATCCACGCTGGATATTCAAGAACCCCCGAACCGTCTAACGGCCGGGGGGGGGGGGGAACACCAGCCCCCTAGAGCTTCCAGCAAGGTCAGAAATCACATTTAGTACAAGCTGGACAAAAATAGTAGCAAAGCAAGTAACTCAAAAAACAAAGAAGCAAGACTTAGCTTAATTTTGCAAGAGCCAGGACCAGCAGACAGGAGCAACAGAAGGATCTGATTACAACGATGCCAGGCATTGGACTAAGGATCCAGGAAGTTAATATAGCGACACCCCTGGACTAACGACCCAGGTGAGTGCCAAACAGAAAAAAGACAATCCCAGAGTCATACCACTAGTGACCACAAGAGGGAGCCAAAAAGTCTAATTCACAACACCAGAGGCTCCACAGGAAAAGCACAATTGGCTGTCTCTGCGATGTCTTCTCTCCCTCTCCTCCAACGAGACTGCACCAACCTCCAAGAGTTCAGAAGAGAATGCTGTGTCCCTCAGGCTGGAGTATAGAGGTGCCTCCTGTTGCACCATTCCTCTAGCACAGAGCCTTCGGTCTATACGAACCGCCTGAGTCATGGCATTCTCCAAGGTATCAGGGGAGGATGATGCGCAAGAGCGTTCTTTAAACGGTTGGACAGACCCCTGCAGAACAGCCCTCTCAAGGCGGTGTCATTCCACGCAACCTCAGCAGCTCAGCGTCTAAACTCCGAACAGAACCATTCAGTTAACCATTTTGGGTGTCAGGTCCGAGCATTCCTACATGAACAGTTTCCTGGAAAGTGGATTTGTCGTTGTGGGCCAGTTGAATGGCCACCAAGGACTCCCGATCTGACCCCCTTAGACTTTTATCTTTGGGGTCATCGGAAGGCAATTGTCTATGCTGTGAAGATATGAGATGTGCAGCATCTGAAACAACGGATACTGGAAGCCTGTGCTAGCATTTCTTCTGTGGTGTTGCTATCAGTGTGTCAAGAGTGGGAGAAGAGGGTTGCATTGACAATCCAACACAATGGGCAGCACTTTGAACACATTTTATAAGTGGTCATAACCTTGTAAATAACTCATTAAATAATAAAGTTATGTTAAAACCAAGCACACCATTGTTTTTCTTGTGAAATTCTCAATAAGTTTGATGTGTCACATGACCCTCTTCTGTCTTGATTCCCAATGGCAAGGGAAAGTCAGAGAACATAAATAACAGAACAGCTCTTGGGTGATGGAATCTCGAGCTGACCATGAGCTAAACCTATAACACAACTAACAGTGGCCGGGTGACGTACCTACGTTTTATCCCTAGACGCCCAGCGCCAGCCGGAGGACTAACTAACCCTAATAGAGGAAAAGACAGACCTGGCTTACCTCTAGGGAAATTCCCCCAAAAAGGAGACAGAAGCCCCCCACATATATTGACGGTGAGTTCAGAGGAAAAGACATACGTAGTATGAAGGTAGGTTCAGCAAAGCGAGGTCCGCTTACTAGATAGCAAGAAGATACAATAGGGAACTTCACGGTCAGCTGAAAACCCTATTAAAATACCATCCCGAAATTACTTTAAGACTCATGTGTCAACTCATGACACCGGAGTGGCAATTTTGGCCCACAAGAGCTTCCAGCTACAGAAACATAACATAACTGTGAACTGGAACAAAAATGCAAAACAAACTTAGGACTAAGAGTCCAACTTAGCTGATAGTAGTCTAGAAGCAGGAACATGCAACAGAAAGGCTCTGGTTACATTGATGGCCGGCACTAGAATAACTGAGCAGCAAGGCTAAATAGGATACTCCCATATCCTGATGGAAACAGGTGAACAGAGAAAGTGAAGCACACAAGTCCAGTACCACCAGAGACCACCGGAGGAGCCCAAAAACCAAATTCACAACAGTACCCCCCCCTCAAGGAGGGGGCACCGAACCCTCACAAGAACCACCAGGGCGATCAGGATGAGCCCTATGAAAGGCACGGACCAAATCAGAGGCATGAACATCAGAGGCTGTGACCCAAGAATTATCCTCCTGACCGTAGCCCTTCCACTTGACCAGATACTGAAGTTTCCGTCTGGAAACACGGGAGTCCAAGATCTTCTCCACAACGTACTCCAATTCACCCTCAACCAACACCGGAGCGGGAGGCTCAACGGAAGGCACAACCGGTACCTCATACCTGCGCAATAATGACCGATGGAAGACATTATGGATAGAAAAAGATGCTGGGAGGTCCAATCGAAAGGACACGGGGTTAAGAATCTCCAAAATCTTATACGGGCCGATGAACCGAGGCTTAAACTTAGGAGAAGAAACCCTCATAGGGACAAAACGAGAAGACAACCACACCAAGTCCCCAACACGAAGACGAGGACCAACACGACGACGGCGGTTAGCAAAATGCCGAGTCTTTTCCTGGGACAACTCCAAATTGTCCACCACCTGTCCCCAAATCCGATGCAACCTATCCACCACAGTATCCACTCCAGGACAATCCGAAGACTCCACCTGACCGGAAGAAAAACGAGGATGAAACCCCGAATTGCAAAAAAAAGGAGAAACCAAAGTGGCAGAACTAGCCCGATTATTGAGGGCAAACTCCGCCAACGGCAAAAAGGCAACCCAGTCATCCTGATCTGCAGACACAAAACACCTCAAATAAGTCTCCAAGGTCTGATTAGTTCGCTCAGTCTGGCCATTAGTCTGAGGATGGAACGCAGACGAAAAAGACAAATCAATGCCCATCCTAGCACAGAACGCCCGCCAAAATCTAGACACGAACTGTGTCCCCCTGTCAGAAACGATATTCTCCGGAATACCATGCAAGCAAACCACATTTTGAAAAAACAGAGGAACCAACTCGGATGAGGAAGGCAACTTAGGCAAGGGCACCAAATGAACCATCTTTGAAAAACGGTCACACACCACCCAGATGACAGACATTTTCTGAGAAACAGGGAGATCAGAAATAAAATCCATAGAGATATGAGTCCAAGGCCTCTTCGGAATAGGCAAAGATAACAACAATCCGCTAGCCCGAGAACAACAAGGTTTGGCCCGAGCACAAACATCACAAGACTGCACAAAAACTCGTACATCTCGAGACAGGGAAGGCCACCAGAAGGACCTAGCCACCAAATCCCTGGTACCAAAGATCCCGGGATGACCTGCCAACACAGAAGAATGAACCTCCGAGATGACTCTACTGGTCCAATCATCAGGAACAAACAGTCTACCAGGCGGGCAACGATCAGGTCTATCCGCCTGAAACTCCTGCAAAGCCCGTCGCAGGTCTGGGGAAACAGCAGATAATATCACCCCATCCTTAAGGATACCTGTAGGTTCAGAATCACCAGGGGAATCAGGCTCAAAACTCCTAGAAAGGGCATCCGCCTTCACATTTTTAGAACCCGGTAAGTATGAGACCACAAAATTAAACCGAGAGAAAAACAACGACCAGCGCGCCTGTCTAGGATTCAAGCGCCTGGCAGACTCAAGATAAATCAAATTCTTTTGATCGGTCAATACCACCACCTGATGTCTGGCCCCCTCAAGCCAATGACGCCACTCCTCAAAAGCCCACTTCATAGCCAAAAGCTCCCGATTACCAATATCATAATTTCGCTCGGCGGGCGAAAATTTTCGAGAAAAGAACGCACAAGGTCTCATCACGGAGCAGTCGGAACTTTTCTGCGACAAGACCACCCCAGCTCCGATCTCGGAAGCATCGACCTCAACCTGAAAAGGAAGAGTAACATCAGGCTGACGCAACACAGGGGCGGAAGAAAAGCGGCGCTTAAGCTCCCGAAAGGCCTCCACAGCAGCAGGGGACCAATCAGCAACATCAGCACCCTTTTTGGTCAAATCAGTCAAAGGTTTAGCAACATCAGAAAAACCAGTTATAAATCGACGATAAAAATTAGCAAAGCCCAAAAATTTCTGAAGGCTCTTAAGAGAAGAAGGTTGCGTCCAATCACAAATAGCCCGAACCTTGACAGGATCCATCTCAATGGAAGAGGGGGAAAAAATGTACCCCAAAAAAGAAATCTTTTGAACCCCAAAAATACACTTAGAACCCTTCACACACAAGGAATTAGCCTGCAACACCTGAAAAACCCTCCTGACCTGTTGGACATGAGAATCCCAGTCATCCGAAAAAATCAAAATATCATCCAGATACACGATCATAAATTTATCCAAATATTCACGGAAAATGTCATGCATAAAGGACTGAAAGACTGAAGGGGCATTTGAAAGACCAAAAGGCATTACTAAATACTCAAAATGGCCCTCGGGCGTATTAAATGCGGTTTTCCACTCATCCCCCTGCTTAATTCGCACCAAATTATACGCCCCACGGAGATCAATCTTAGAGAACCACTTAGCCCCTTTTATTCGAGCAAACAAATCAGTAAGCAGTGGCAGAGGATACTGATATTTGACTGTAATTTTATTCAAGAGTCGATAATCAATACACGGCCTCAAAGAGCCATCTTTTTTAGATACAAAGAAAAAACCGGCTCCTAAGGGAGATGAAGAAGGACGAATATGTCCCTTTTCCAGGGACTCCTTAATATATTCTCGCATAGCAGCATGTTCAGGTACAGATAGATTAAATAAACGACCCTTTGGAAATTTACTGTCCGGAATCAGATCTATGGCACAATCGCAATCTCTGTGAGGAGGTAGTGAACCAAGCTTAGGCTCCTCAAAAACATCACGATAATCAGATAAAAATTCCGGAATCTCAGAGGGAATAGATGACGAAATGGAAACCAAAGGTACGTCCCCATGAGCCCCCTGACATCCCCAGCTTAACACAGACATTGCTTTCCAGTCAAGGACTGGGTTATGAGATTGTAACCATGGTAATCCGAGCACCAAAACGTCATGTAGATTGTACAACACAAGGAAGCGAATCATCTCCTGATGGTCTGGATTCATACGCATAGTCACTTGTGTCCAGTATTGTGGTTTATTACTAGCCAATGGTGTAGAGTCAATACCCTTCAGAGGTATAGGAACTTCCAGAGGCTCTAGATCAAACCCACAACGCCTGGCAAAGGACCAATCCATTAGACTCAAAGCGGCGCCAGAGTCGACATAGGCATCCGCGGTAATTGACGATAATGAACAAATCAAGGTCACAGACAGAATAAACTTAGACTGTAAAGTGCCAAATGAAATAGACTTATCAACCTTTTTTGTACGTTTAGAGCATGCTGATATATCATGAGTTGAATCACCACAATAGAAGCACAACCCATTTTTTCGCCTAAAATTCTGCCGTTCGCTTCTGGACAGAATTCTATCACATTGCATATTTTCTGGAGCCTTCTCAGAAGACACCGCCAAATGGTGCACAGGTTTGCGCTCCCGCAAACGCCGATCAATCTGAATAGCCATTGTCATGGACTCATTCAGACCTGTAGGTGCAGGGAACCCCACCATAACATCTTTAATGGCATCAGAGAGACCCTCTCTGAAATTCGCCGCCAGGGCGCACTCATTCCACTGAGTAAGCACAGACCATTTACGAAATTTTTGGCAGTATATTTCAGCTTCATCTTGCCCTTGAGATAGGGCCATCAAGGCTTTTTCAGCCTGAATCTCTAAGTTAGGTTCCTCATAAAGCAACCCCAAAGCCAGAAAAAACGCATCCACATTGAGCAACGCAGGATCCCCGGGTGCCAATGCAAATGCCCAGTTTTGAGTGTCACCCCGCAGCAAGGAAATTACTATCTTAACCTGCTGTGCGGGATCTCCAGCGGAGCGAGATCTCAGGGAAAGAAATAATTTACAATTATTTTTGAAATTCAGGAAACGAGATCTATCCCCGGAGAAAAATTCTGGTATAGGAATTCTAGGTTCAGATATAGGAGCATGAATAACAAAATCCTGTAAATTTTGAACCTTCATAGCAAGATTATTCAAACCTGTAGCCACACTCTGAGGATCCATTTTAATCAGGTGAGATCAGAGCCATTCAAGGATTAGAAGGAGAGAGAGAGACAAAGGCTGCAATTAGAGCAGAAATGCAACTGAGTCAACTAAAAAGCAAGCTCAGAGGAAAAAAAAAAAAAATCTGCAGACTTCTTTTTCTCTCCTTTCTTCTGCCAACGGTTTTAACCCTTGTCCGGCCATACTGTCATGATTCCCAATGGCAAGGGAAAGTCAGAGAACATAAATAACAGAACAGCTCTTGGGTGATGGAATCTCGAGCTGACCATGAGCTAAACCTATAACACAACTAACAGTGGCCGGGTGACGTACCTACGTTTTATCCCTAGACGCCCAGCGCCAGCCGGAGGACTAACTAACCCTAATAGAGGAAAAGACAGACCTGGCTTACCTCTAGGGAAATTCCCCCAAAAAGGAGACAGAAGCCCCCCACATATATTGACGGTGAGTTCAGAGGAAAAGACATACGTAGTATGAAGGTAGGTTCAGCAAAGCGAGGTCCGCTTACTAGATAGCAAGAAGATACAATAGGGAACTTCACGGTCAGCTGAAAACCCTATTAAAATACCATCCCGAAATTACTTTAAGACTCATGTGTCAACTCATGACACCGGAGTGGCAATTTCGGCCCACAAGAGCTTCCAGCTACAGAAACATAACATAACTGTGAACTGGAACAAAAATGCAAAACAAACTTAGGACTAAGAGTCCAACTTAGCTGATAGTAGTCTAGAAGCAGGAACATGCAACAGAAAGGCTCTGGTTACATTGATGGCCGGCACTAGAATAACTGAGCAGCAAGGCTAAATAGGATACTCCCATATCCTGATGGAAACAGGTGAACAGAGAAAGTGAAGCACACAAGTCCAGTACCACCAGTGACCACCGGGGGAGCCCAAAAACCAAATTCACAACACTCTTCCCATTGAAAAAAATAAAGTTGGATCTGTAATGGCCGACTTCAAAATGTCCGCCATGGTCACCACCCATCTTGAAAAGTTTTCCCCCTCCCATATACTAATGTGCCACAAACAGGAAGTTGATATCACCAACCATTCCAATTTTATTTAGGTGTATCGATATAAATGTCCCACCCTTTATAGGACGATGTCAGCATACTTAATTCTGCTCAATATTAAGTGATACAATTTATAATAATATCATTATCAATGATATTATTATAATATATTGATATTAATATTGAGCAGACTTAATTTCAGTCTATTGGTTCGACCCTTGACAACAGTCACGGTCTCTCATGTGGCCCCTCAGAAAAATTTATTGATTTAGATTAGATATTTAATTTACTCTCCATTCCGTTATTGTTTGGGACATCAATATTGCTAAATTACCTAGACTAACTCTATGGATCCATATCTAGTTTTATTTATTCACATGCATATTTGAAGCATTGTATATATGTTTTATTATTTACCTTATATACTCGAGTATAAGATAAGCCGACCCGAGTATAAGCCGAGGCACCTAATTTTGCCACGAAAAACTGGGTAAGCTTATTGACTTGAGTATAAGCCGGGTATGCATTGTCCCCTTATCCCTGTCCTGCTATGCGTGGCTCCCCCCGTCCTGTCCTTCTATGTGTGGCTCCCCCGTCTTGTCCTGCTATGTGTGCCTTCCCCCATCTGGTACTGCTATGTGTGGCTTCTCCATCCTGTCTTGCTATATGTGGCTCCCCCTGTTGTATGCATGGCTCCCCAGTCCCGCATGGCTCCCCCGGTCCCGCATGGCTCGGCGGCCCCGGTCCCACATGGCTCGGCTCACCTGGTCCCGCATGGCTCGGCTACCCCGATCCCATATGGCTCACACCTCCTCCCCGTCCTACTCACCCTCCTTGCGCTGTTGCTGCATCTCCATTGTCCCGGCACCGTCAGCTCTTCCTGTACTCAGCGGTGACGTGGTACCGCTCATTGAGGTAACAAATATGGGCTGCACTAGAAATGAGAGTACCCAAACATAAAAGTTTGTCCCGGACAGGTAGTGTCCGATGGGTGCTAAACGCCAAACATAGACTTCTCCTGGGAGTCCGTTGCAATGTTCAGAGTTCTGGGGGAAGTCCATTACAGAGAGAGAGAGAGTGAGAGAGATTTTCCAGCTCAAAAGTTTTGGTCCTTATTGTTTTCAATGGGGTTTGGGTTCTGGTTCAAGTTTGGGTACAGTTCTGGTATCCGAATCGAACTTTGGAATAAAGTTCAGGTCATGTACCAGAACCCAAACTTCATCCCTAGTGTGCACCTATTTCTGTATTGCATTTGAGATGCAGGTGACAGTTAAAATTACACAAGACAACAAAATTAAGCAGGACAACTTTAATAAAAGGTGCAAATCGTTTGATGAATTTGTCATAAATCAAAAAGTCACTAATTGAGAGACCTGCAAAAATGCAGTGATGAATTGGTCCATGTGTCTTTACATATTTAACTAGTTTATATATAATGTACTGCAGAAGCATAATGTGCATCATCACTGCACAGAATGAACTATGCACAAGTCTAATTAAATAAATTTCCCTCTTAACATATTTAATTTTGCAGAACATAATATATTTGGATGATAACAACAGTTATTAATTTTATTCAAATGTTATCATCTTTGCAATGCCTACTATATGAATGATGTGTTCAAAACAGGAGTAATTTGCAAGTGGCAATTTTCTCTTTCCATCTTTAGGATTTCTTAGTAGAATTGATAGCTAGAGAAAGAGAAGAATCTCTGAAACTTTATACAAGTAGCTACAAGCCTGAAAACCTGTCTAACTTCCATGAAGATCACTTGGCAAGTCCAGTCATCTTCCTTAGAAAGTGGATGGGTGAGGTAAGAACAACGATGGGCATTTATAAAATCTTGTACGTAAAATAACAACAGTGGGGTCATGTGTTAAGTGCCTAACCTGTAATTAGGATATGAACATTCTTCATAATGTATGTAATCTGATAATAAATGTATCTGTTATGTTATGTCTTATGCTTTTATGTTTTCATTATGATTATACAAGTTTGTGTACTATTCAGTTATTGTGGGGAGACTCAGTGTCTTCTCCTAGCCTTTCTTCTGCTTGACTTTTGGATATGGGATGAACCCCACTCCATCTTAAAACCACCATAACTACTGTAAACCTAGATACTAAAATAAATACACAAAACACATTATTTTGGTTGTCAAAATGGCCACAGCTTTTATTCAAATCACAGGATTAAATGATCACAGTAGGAGTCAGGTGGAGTGCTAGTACATTGGGATTCACAAGTACTGCGATATCCCCAGCTGTCTGACATACAGCACCAGGACAGACAGCCATAAAGGGGCGGCACGTACTGGCTTGCCATTCAAGCAGAGCCAGTAAACTATGCTTAACCAATGTGCCCGCCCCTGATTGATGTTACCATTACAACATCCTTGAGGCTGGCCACCAAAGCCGAGCTTGCTCACCACCATGAGGTTTTACATCCTCTATTAGTTAAAATGAGTCCACCTTAACTTGTCTGCAACTTCCACCTGACTCCTAAACCGCAAAGCCGTGACGGGTTATGAATTCCAAGTCTCATTTGCCACTTTTCTTTTTTTTTTCTTAATAATTAAATCATTTTTGTAAACTTAAAAACTAGAAGTCCCTGCAAAAGCATTAATGGGACTAAACTTGGCAAACCTCCGACTCACAAAGAGTTATCCTAAAGCGCTCAGGAGAGGAAAAACCCCCTGTGGAGGAAACCTCCAGGGAACCATGGCTTAAGGATTGCCCTTCCCTTGGGCTTAGAAGGTTACCACAAATAATAACTCTTTATAGCCAATATATAATTGAACCTGGTACAAGATATACAATGACAAATTCAAAAATACAATAAAGCATCTATCATTATACAAGCAATAATTAAAAAGTTTTAGGACAGAGATTATGAACAGGGTGGGAGGGCAGGTAATGTTTCCTCCTGTCCATCCTGTGAGAGAAAGAGGGAGAGCCAGAGTTGCCTCCCCTATATAAGCCCCACCCTCCTCACAGTAATACACCAGGCACAAACATCTAAACTCCTTCCTCGTAAAGCAACAACACTCTTGTTTAAAATCTACACCGCAATACAAACAAAAGCTGCAGGAGTTCTCGGTCCACCCATCCCCAAGTCATGTCCACCTCCGTCTAGTCTCCAGTGGTTTCTTTATATCCAACCCTTGTTTTAAACTGGCACACTAAAGATAGCTGGCAAGTAAGTGACTATGGGAGACAGTGCTACCAAAGAGGACATTAGGTATCCCTGATTGTTGCACACACACACTCTCTTACACACACACACTCACACACACTATATAAATATATAATGTTTATAATATATATATATATGTATATGTGTATATATATATATATATATATACATACAGTGTGGAAAATAAGTGATAAACTGCTGATTTTGCAAGTTTTTCCACTTACAAAGAATGGAGAGGTCTGTAATTTTTATCGCAGGTTACCTTCAACTGTGTGAGACAGAATCTTTAAAATCCAGAAAATCACATTGTATGATTTTTACATAATTAATTAGCATTTTATTGCATTAAATAAGTATTTAATACAATAGAAAAATAGAACTTAATATTTGATACAGAAAACTTTGTTTGCAATTACAGAGGTCAGACATTTCCTGTAGTTCTTGACCAAGTTTAAACACTGCAGCAGGGATTTTGGCCCACTCCTCCATTCAGATCTTCTCCAGATCTTTTCAGGTTTCGGGCAACATTGAGTTTCAGCTCCCTCCAAAGATTTTATATGGGGTACAGGTCTGGAGACTGGCTAGGCCACTCCAGGACCTTGAACTGCTTCTTACGGAGCCATACCTTAGGGTACCGTCACACAGTGCAATTTTGATCGCTACGACGGTACGATTCGTGACGTTCTAGCGATATCGTTACGATATCGCAGTGTCTGACACGCAGCAGCGATCAGGGATCCTGCTGAGAATCGTACGTCGTAGCAGATCGTTTGGAACTTTCTTTCGTCGCTTGATCACCCGCTGACATCGCTGGATCGTTGTGTGTGACAGCGATCCAGCGATGCGTTCGCTGGTAACCAGGGTAAACATCGGGTAACTAAGCGCAGGGCCGCGCTTAGTAACCCGATGTTTACCGTGGTTACCAGCGTAAAAGTAAAAAAAAAAAAACCGTACATGCTCACCATCTGATGTCCGTCCGGTCCCTTGCCGTCCGCTTCCCGCTCTGACTGTCTGCCAGCCGGAAAGTGAGAGCAGATCACAGCGGTGACGTCACCGCTGCACTCTGCTCTCACTGTACGGCCGGATCTGTCAGAGCAGGAAGCGGACGGCAAGGGACCGGACGGACATCAGATGGTGAGCATGTACGGTTTGTTTTTTTTTACTTTTACGCTGGTAACCACGGTAAACATCGGGTTACTAAGCGCGGCCCTGCGCTTAGTAACCTGATGTTTACCCTGGTTACCCGGGGACTTCGGCATCGCTCCAGCGCCGTGATTGCAACGTGTGACCGCAGTCTACGATGCTGGAGCGATAATCATACGATCGCTGCGACGTCACGGATCGTGCCGTCGTAGCGATCAAAATTGCACTGTGTGACGGTACCCTTAGCTGCCTTGAATGTGTATTTCAGATCACTGTCATGCTGGAAGACCCAGCCGCAACCCATTTTTAATACTTTTTCTGAGGGAAGGAGGTTTTTGGCCAAACTTTTGTGATACATGACCATATCCATCTTTCCTTCAGTATGGTGCAGTCGTCCTGTCCCCTTTGCAGAAAATCACTCCCAAAGTATGACGTTTCTCTCACTCTGCTTCACGGTTGGGACAGTGTTCTTGGAGTTGTACTCATCATTCTTTTTCCTCCAAACACGGCGAGTGAAGTTGATACCAAAAAGTTCTATTTTTGTCTCCTCTGGCTACATGGCCTTCTCCCATGCCTCCTCTGGATCATCCAAATTGTCATTGGTGAACTTCAAACGGGCCTGGACATGTGCCGGCGTGAGCAGGGGGACTTGCATACCCTGCAGGATTTTATTCCATGATGTCGTAGTGTGTTACTAACAGTAATGGTTGAGACTGAGGTCCCAGCTCTCTTCAGGTCATTGACCAGGTCCTCCCGTGTAGTTCTGGGCTGATTCCTGACCTTTCTCAGAATCATCCTGAGATGATTCACGGCACATGTCAGCTGTTTTGAACAACTGACATGTGCCCGAATCAGCCGCGGGTGGAATCGCGATCCACCCGCGGCTGTTAACCAGTTAAATGCTGATGTTAAACTCTGACAGCGGCATTTAACACTCGCTTCCAGCAATCATGACGGAAATTCCGCCCATGGGCGCCTGTGTCACACGACCGTGGGTCGCCGATGGGTTGGCATGATAACCAGAAATCTCCAGCAGACCTCTATGGTTGGCACCTCTGGATTTCTATGAGCGCCGCCCGGTGGTCGGTGCTCATAGCAAGTGAGTAATTCTGCTACATACAGGCGATCTAAGCAGAGCCTGTATGTAGCAGAGCCGATCGGGTTATGGCAGCCCATGGAGACTATTGAAGCATGCCAAAAGTAAAAAAAAAAATGTTTTAAAAAATATATAAAAAAAAAAAAAATTAAAGTTCAAATTATCCCCCTTTCACCCATTCAAAATAAAACAATAAAAAAAATCAAACATACACATATTTGGTATCGCCATGTTCAGAATCGCCCAATCTATCAAGAAAAAAAAATTAACCTGAACGCTAAGCGAGAAAAAAGTCAAAACAACAGAATTACATTTTTTATGGTTGCCGCGACATTGCATTAAAACGCAATAAGGGGCGATCGTATCTGTGCCAAATAAATAAGCCCTCACCCAACCCAAGATCACGAAAAATGGAGACGCTACGCTACGAGTGTCGGAAAATGGCGCAATTAATTTTTTTAATTTTTTTTTTTATTTGGATTTTTTTTCACCACCTAGATAAAAAAAAACCTAGACATGTTTGGTGTCTACGAATTCGTAATGACATGGAGAATCATAATGGCAGGTCACTTTTGGCATTTAGTGAACACAGTAAAAAAAGCAAAACAAAAAAACACTGTGGGATTGCACTTTTTTTGCAATTTCACTGCACTTCAATTTTTTTTCCTGTTTTCAGGTATGCAACATGGTAAATCCAATGGTGTAATTCCAAAGTACAACTCATCCTGCAAAAAACAAGCCCTCACATGGCCATTTTGACCAAAAAATAAAAAGGTTATGGCTCTGGGAAAAAGGGGAGCAAAAAATTAAAATGCAAAACCAAAAATACCTCTGGTCGCTAAGGGGTTAAAGGGGTCCACTGAGACCCTTTTTTCTCTGGGTCCACAAAAACCTGGAGCCAGCCCTGGTGTTGACAGGTGTCTTTTATCAGGTAGTGAGTTCAATTAATACAGGTAATGAGTGCAGAGTGCAATTAATACAGGTACTGAGTGCAGAGTAGGAGGGCTTCTTAAAAAAAACAACTAAAATGTCTATGAGAGTCAGAATTATTGCTTGTTGGTAGGTTGGTCGTTGGTTTCATGCAATAAAATGCAATTTAATTATGTAAAAATTATACAATGTGAACTTCTGTTTTCTTACTTTTGTATTTTTAGATTCTGTCTCTCACAGTTGAAGTGTACCTAGATTAAAGACCTCTCCATTCTTTGCAGTTGGGAAAACTTGCAAAATCAGCAGTGTATCAAATACTTATTTTCCCTAAGCTGTATGTAAGTGTGAATATATATGTATATGTTGAAAAAGTGTGAAGCAGATACTTTATTCACCCAAACCAGCTTTGTTTAAGCTGTTTCTTTTGAGCCTTTCTCAAGATATACAACCCCTGGCAAAAATTATGGAATCGCCAGCCTTGGAGGATGTTCATTCAGTTGTTTAATTTTGTAGAAAAAAAGCAGATCACAGACATAATAATCTTTATTTTTTATATAGCGCTAACATATTCCACAGCGCTTTACAGACATTATCATCGCTGTCCCCAATGGGGCTCACAATCTAAATTCCCTATCAGTATGTCCTTGGAATGTGGGAGGAAACCAGAGTGCCCGGAGGAAACCCACGCAAACACGGAGAGAACATACAAACTCTTTGCAGATGTTGTCCTGGGTGGGAATTGAACCCAGGACTCCAGCGCTGCAAGGCTGCAGTGCTAACCGCTGAGCCACCGTGCTACATGGCACAAAACTAAAGTCATTTCAAATGCAACTTTCTGGCTTTAAGAGACACTAAAAGAAATCAAGAACAAAAAATGTGGTAGTCAGTAATGGTAACTTTTTTTCAACCAAGCATAGGGGAAACATTATGGAATCGCTCAATTCTGAGAAAAAAATATGGAATCATCCTGTAAATTTTCATACCCAAAAATAACACCTGTATCAAATTAGATCTGATCGTTAGTCTGCATCTAAAAAGGAGTGATCACACCTTGAAGAGCTGTTGCACCAAGTGGACTGACATGGATCATGGCTCCAACACGAGAGATGTCAATTGAAACAAAGGAGAGGACTATCAAACTCTTAAAAGAGGGTAAATCATCATGCAATGTTGCAAAAGATGTTGGTTGTTCACATTCAGCTGTGTCTAAAGTCTGGACCAAATACAAACAACATGGGAAGGTTGTTAAAGGCAAACATACTGGTAGACCAAGGAAGACATCAAAGCATCAAGACCGGAATCGTAAAGCAATATGTCTCCAAAACAGGAAATGCACAACAAAACAAATGAGGAACGAATGGGTGGAATCTGGAGTCAACATCTGTGACCGAACTGTAAGAAACCGCCTAAAGGAAATGGGATTTACATACAGAAAAGCTAAACGAAAGCCATCATTAACACCTAAACAGAAAACAACAAGGTTACAATAAGCTAAGGAAAAGTAATTGTCGACTGTGGATGAAAGTCATATTCAGTGATGAATCGCAAATCTGCATTGGGCAAGGTGATGATGCTGGAACTTTTGTTTAGTGCCGTTCCAATGAGATTTATAAAGATGACTGCTTGAAGAGAACATGCAAATTTCCATAGTCATTGATGATATGGGGCTGCATGTCAGGTAAAGGCACTGGGGAGATGGCTGTCATTATAACTTCAATAAATGCACACGTTTATGTTAATATTTTGGACACTTTTCTTA
Organism: Ranitomeya variabilis; assembly: GCF_051348905.1. NCBI lineage: Eukaryota > Metazoa > Chordata > Amphibia > Anura > Dendrobatidae > Ranitomeya > Ranitomeya variabilis. Next base: position 402,300,906 of record NC_135234.1, read on the forward strand.
TCCCATTAATTGAAAGGATGTTTGGGGATGATTATTATTTATTATCATTATTTATTGTTATAGCGCCATTTATTCCATGGCGCTTTACATGTGAGGAGGGGTATACATAATAAAAACAAGTACAATAATCTTAAACAATACAAGTCATAACTGGTACAGGAGGAGTGAGGACCCTGCCCGCGAAGGCTCACAATCTACAAGGGATGGGTGAGAATACAGTAGGTGAGGATAGAGCTGGTCATGCAGCGTGTTGTGAATTCTGCTTTTGGGCTCCCTCCGGTGGTTGTAGGTGGTAATGCAGTTGCCCCTGAGTTGCAGTCCTGGTCAGGTGTATCTGCTGATTGCAGTTCTGACTGGGGTGCAGGATTCATTAGTCCTTGCCAGTTGTCAATTGTTGTTGGGAGGTGTTGGACCTCTGCTTGGTTCCTCCTGCCTTTCTGCCAAATCAGCAAAGATAAGTGTCTGTTTTTTCCTGTGGCACACATGCTATGTGCTTCACAATTCAGTGCTATTCTTTGTGTTTTCTTGTCCAGCTTAGATTGTGTCAGTATTTTCTCAGTCTTGTTGGATTCTCTGGAGTGGCAGATATACATTCCATGTCTTTAGTTAGATTGTGGAACTTTTTGTATTATCTGCTGTGGATATTTTTGGAAGGGTTTTAATACTGACCGCCTAGTAATCTGTCCTATCCTTTCCTATTTAGCTAGAGTGGCCTCTTTTGCTAAATCCTGTTTTCTACCTGCGTGTGTCTATTCTTCTCCTACTCACAGTCATTATTCGTGGGGGGCTGCCTATCCTTTGGGGGTCTGCTCTGAGGCAAGGTAGCATTCCTATTTCCATCTATAGGGGTATTTAGTCCTCTGGCTGTGTCGAGGTGTCTAGGGTATGTTAGGCACACCCCACGGCTACTTCTAGTTGCGGTGTTAGTTCAGGATTTGCGGTCAGTACAGGTTCCACCGACTCCAGAGAAAGTTTCATGCGGCTCCAAGGTCACCAGATCATAACAGTACAACTGGCCCATAATGAGTTAAATGCATCTCAGAAGAAGGGAAGAAAGGTGTTGAGCCATTTTTTTTTCTGTAGTCTGTTTTGTCTTTTCTTCCCTCTTTATTTATGGGTGGCTGAGGAGTCTTGTGCCAGCTTGGATGTTCAGGAATTAGCTTCTCGTGTAGACCAGCTTGCTGCTAGGGTACAGGGTATTTCTGATTATATTGTTCAGACTCCTGCTTTAGAGCCGAAGATTCCTACTCCTGATTTGTTTTTTGGTGATAGGTCCAAATTTTTGGGTTTTAAAAACAATTGTAAACTGTTTTTTGCTCTGAGACCGTGATTCTCCGGTGATTCCATTCAGCAGGTTAAAATTGTCATCTCCCTGCTGCGTGGCGATCCACAGGATTGGGCATTTTCCCTGGAATCTGGGAATCCGGCCTTGTTTAATGTAGATTCCTTTTTTCAGGCTTTAGGATTATTATATGATGAACCGAATTCTGTGGATCAAGCGGAGAAAACCTTGTTGGCCCTGTCTCAGGGTCAAGAGGCGGCAGAATTGTATTGTCAGAAATTTAGAAAATGGTCTGTGTTGACTAAATGGAATGATGATGCTTTGGCGGCAATTTTCAGAAAGGGTCTTTTTGAATCCGGTAAAGATGTTATGGTGGGGTTTCCCACGCCTTCCGGTCTGAGTGATTCTATGTCTCTGGCCATTCAGATTGATCGGCGCTTGCGGGAGCGTCAAACTGTGCGCGCTGTGGCGTCGTTCTTAGAGCAAAGTCATTGTGGCGACGCTTCTCATGTCATTTCAGTCTGCCCTAAGGGGACAAAAAGGATCATTAGTTCATTTACTATCAGTACTGTACAACCTAAATTTCTGTTATCGGTGTCCTTGATCTGCTCATTGTCATCATTTTCTGTCATGGCATTTGTGGATTCAGGCGCCGCCTTGAACTGAATGGATTTTGAGTTTTCCAGGCGTTGTGGTTTTCCCTTGCAGCCTTTGCAGAACCCTATTCCTTTAAGGGGGATTGATGCTACACCTTTGGCTAAAAATAAGCCCCAGTTTTGGACACAGGTGACCATGCACATGGCGCCAGCCCATCAGGAAGAGTGTCGATTTCTGGTGTTGCATAATTTGCATGATGTTATCGTGCTGGGTTTCCCATGGTTGCAGGTACATAATCCTGTGTTGGATTGGAAATCTATGTCTGTGACTAGTTGGGGTTGTCAGGGGGTTCATAATGATGTTCCTTTGATGTCAATCTCCTCTTCTTCCACTTCTGAAATTCCAGAGTTTTTGTCTGATTTTCAGGATGTATTCGATGAGCCCAAGTCCAGTTCCCTTCCACCGCATAGGGACTGTGATTGTGCGATTGACTTGATTCCAGGCTGTAAGTTTCCGAAGGGCCGACTTTTCAATCTATCTGTGCCTGAACATACCGCCATGCGGAGTTATGTTAAGGAGTCTTTGGAGAAAGGACACATTCGGCCATCTTCTTCACCGTTGGGAGCAGGATTTTTTTTTGTTGCTAAGAAGGATGGCTCCTTGAGACCCTGTATTGATTATCGCCTCTTGAATAAGATCACGGTCAAGTTTCAATACCCTTTACCTCTGCTTTCCGATTTGTTTGCTAGGATTAAGGGGGCTAGTTGGTTTACTAAGATTGACCTTCAGGGGACATATAATCTTGTTCGTATTAAGCAGGGTGATGAATGGAAAACTGCGTTTAATACGCCCGAAGGCCATTTTGAATACCTTGTGATGCCATTCGGGCTCTCTAATGCTCCATCTGTTTTTCAGTCCTTCATGCGCGATATCTTCCGGACTTATCTTGATAAATTCATGATTGTATATTTGGATGACATTTTAATTTTTTCCGATGATTGGGAGTCTCATGTGAAACAGGTCAGGATGGTATTTCAGATCCTTCGTGATAATGCTTTGTTTGTGAAGGGGTCTAAGTGTCTCTTTGGAGTGCAGAAGGTTTCTTTTTTGGGCTTTATTTTTCTCCCTCATCTATAGAGATGGATTCGGTTAAGGTTCAGACCATTCATGATTGGATTCAACCCACATCTGTGAAGAGTCTTCAGAAATTTTTGGGCTTTGCTAATTTTTATCGCCGTTTCATTGCTAACTTCTCCAGTGTGGTTAAACCCTTGACCGATTTGACGAAGAAAGGCGCTGATGTGACGAATTGGTCCTCTGCGGCTGTCTCTGCCTTTCAGGAGCCTAAACGCCGATTTACTTCTGCCCCGGTGTTGCGTCAACCAGATGTTTCTCTTCCGTTTCAGGTTGAGGTTGACGCTTCTGAGATTGGGGCAGGGGCCGTTTTGTCTCAGAGGGATCCTGTTGGTTCCTTCATGAAACCGTGTGCCTTCTTTTCCCGTAAGTTTTCGCCCGCTGAATGCAATTATGATGTCGGTAATCGGGAGTTGTTGGCTATGAAGTGGGCGTTTGAGGAGTGGCGACATTGGCTCGAGGGAGCTAAGCACCGTATTGTGGTCTTGACCGATCATAAAAATCTGATTTACCTCGAGTCTGCCAGGCGGCTGAATCCTAGACAGGCTCGATGGTCCTTGTTTTTTTCCCGTTTTGATTTCGTGGTCTCGTATCTTCCGGGTTCTAAGAATATTAAGGCTGATGCCCTCTCTAGGAGTTTTTTGCCTGATTCTCCTGAGGTCCTTGAACCGGTCAGCATTCTGAAAGAATGGGTGGTCCTTTCTGCCATTTCCCCTGATTTACGACGGGTTCTTCAGGAATTTCAGGCTGACAAACCTGACCGCTGTCCAGTGGGGAAACTGTTTGTTCCTGATAGATGGACTAGTAGAGTGATTTCTGAGGTTCATTGTTCTGTGTTGGCTGGCCATCCTGGTATTTTTGGTACCAGAGATTTGGTTGGTAGGTCCTTTTGGTGGCCTTCTTTGTCACGTGATGTGCGTTCTTTTGTGCAGTCCTGTGGGACTTGTGCGCAGGCCAAGCCTTGTTGTTCCCGTGCTAGTGGGTTGCTTTTGCCTTTGCCGGTCCCTGAGAGGCCCTGGACGCATATTTCTATGGATTTTATTTCTGATCTTCCGGTTTCCCAGAAGATGTCTGTCGTCTGGGTTGTTTGTGACCGGTTCTCTAAGATGGTCCATTTGGTGCCTTTGCCTAAATTGCCTTCCTCTTCTGATTTGGTTCCGTTGTTTTTTCAGCATGTGGTTTGTTTGCATGGTATTCCGGAGAATATTGTGTCCGACAGAGGGTCCCAGTTTGTTTCTCGGTTTTGGCGGGCCTTTTGTGCTAAGCTGGGCATTGATTTGTCTTTTTCTTCCGCATTTCATCCTCAGACAAATGGTCAGACCGAGCGAACTAATCAGACTTTAGAAACTTATCTGAGATGCTGTGTCTGCTGATCAGGATGATTGGGTGGCTTTCTTGCCATTGGCCGAGTTTGCCCTTAATAATCGGGCTAGTTCGGCTACCTTGGTTTCGCCCTTCTTTTGTAATTTTGGTTTTCATCCTCGTTTTTCTTCGGGGCAGGTTGAGCCTTCTGACTGTCCTGGTGTGGATTCTGTGGTTGACAGGTTGCAGCAGATTTGGGCTCATGTGGTGGACAATTTGGTATTGTCTCAGGAGGAGGCTCAACGTTTTACTAACCGTCGTCGGTGTGTTGGTTCCCGGCTTTGGGTTGGGGATCTGGTCTGGTTGTCTTCCCGTCATGTTCCTATGAAGGTTTCTTCCCCTAAGTTTAAGCCTCGCTTTATTGGTCCGTATAGGATTTCTGAGATTATTAATCCGGTATCTTTTCGATTGGCCCTTCCGGCTTCTTTTGCTATCCATAAAGTCTTCCATAGATCTTTATTGCGGAAATATGTGGTGCCCGTTGTTCCCTCTGTTGATCCTCCGGCCCCTGTTTTGGTTGACGGGGAGTTGGAGTATGTGGTTGAGAAGATTTTGGATTCTCGCTTTTCGAGGCGGAGGCTTCAGTACCTTGTTAAATGGAATGGTTATGGCCAGGAGGATAATTCTTGGGTTTTTGCCTCTGATGTCCATGCTGCTGATTTGGTCCGTGCCTTTCATCTGGCTCGTCCTGATCGGCCGGGTGGCTCTGGTGAGGGTTCGGTGACCCCTCTTCAAGGGGGGGTACTGTTGTGAATTCTGCTCTTGGGTTCCCTCCGGTGGTTGTTGGTAGTAATGTAGTTGTCCCTGGGTTGCAATCCTGGGCAGGTGTCCCTGCTGATTGCAGCTCTGACTGGGATATTTAGGTGTGCAGGATTCATTAGCCCTTGCCAGTTGTCCATTGTTCTTGGAGGTTTTGCATCTCTGTCTGGTTCCTCCTGCCCTGCTGCCAAATCAGCAAAGATAAGTGTCTGGTTTTGTTTCTACAGCACATATGCTGTGTGCTTTACAATTCAGTACTATTCAATGTTTTTTTCTTGTCCAGCTTAGACTGTGTTTGGATATTTCAGTCAAGTTGGATTCTCAGGAGATGCAGATATACATTCCATGTCTTTAGTTAGATGGTGGAATTTTTGTATAATCTGCTGTGGATATTTTTAGGGTTTTAATACTGACCGCTTAATGTTGTGAATTCTGCTCTTGGGCTCCCTCCGGTGGTTGTAAGTGGTAGCGCTGCTGTCTCTGAATCGCAGCATTTATCAGGTGTGTTCACTTTTTGCAATTTTGACTGGGCTATTTAGTCTTGCTTCACCCTTTAGTCAGTGCCAGTTGTCCATTGTTCCTGGAGGATTCACATCCCTGCCTGGTCTCTTCTGCTTTGCAGTTCATTTCAACAAAGATAAGTTCTGGCCTTGATTTTTGCTGTCCATATGCTGTGGCCTTATTGTTCAATTCTTTTCCATGTTTTTGTCTTGTCCAGCTTGGTCTGTATAAGGATTTGTTTAGCCAAGCTGGTATCTCTGGAGATGCAGATATACCCTCCATATCTTTAGTTAGCTGTGGAGATTTTGTATTTTCTGTGGTGGATATTTTCTAGTGTTTTAATACTGACCGCATAGTACTCTGTCCTATCCTTTCTATTTAGCTAGAAGTGGCCTCCTTTGCTAAATTCTCATTTCAGTCTGTGTATGTTTTTTCCCTCTCCTCTCACAGTCAATATTTGTGGGGGCTGTCTATCCTTTGGGGATTTTCTCTGAGGCAAGATAGTTTTCCCTTTTCTATCTCTAGGGGTAATTAATCCTCCGGCTGTGTCGAGATGTCTAGGGAGCGCTAGGTACATTCCACGGCTACTTCTAGTTGCGGTGTTAAGTTCAGGGTCTGCGGTCAGTACAGGTACCACGTTCTCCAGAGTACGCCTCATGCTGCTCTTAGGCCACCAGATCATAACAGCTTAGTATTCTGTCCTATCCTTTCCTATTTAGCTAGCTTGGCCTCTTTTGCTAAATCCTGATTTCTGCCTGCGTGTGCCTTTCCTCTAATACTCACAGTCAATATTTGGGGGGGGCTGCCTATCCTTTGGGGTTCTGCTCTGAGGCAAGATAGAATTCCCATTTCCATCTATAGGGGTATTTAGTCCTCCGGCTGTGTCGAGGTGTCTAGGATGTGTTAGGTACACCCCACGGCTACTTCTAGTTGCGGTGACAGTTTAGGGTTTGCGGTCAGTACAGGTTCCACCTACTCCTGAGAAAGTCTCATGCGGCTCCAAGGTCACCGGATCATAACACCGTCCCCACACATTACCACACGAGGCTGCATCCCCCCACATTACCACATGAGGCTCCGCCCCCCACATTATTACACGAGGCTCCGTCCCCACACATTACCACACAAGGCTCCATCCCCACACATTACCACACGAGGCCCCTTCCCCCACATTACCACACGAGGCTCCTTCCCCACACATTACCACATGAGGCTGTGTCCCCCCACATTACCACATGAGGCTGTGTCCCCCCACATTACCACACGAGGCTCCGCCCCCCACTTTACCACACGAGGCTCCGTCCCCACACATTACCACACGAGGCTCCATCCCCACACATTACCACACGATGCTCCGTCCCCACACATTACCACACGAGGCTGCGTTCCCCCACATTACCACATGAGGCTCCGTCTCCACACATTACCACACGAAGCTCCTCCCCCCACATTACCACACGAGGCTCCGTCCCCACACATTACCACACGAGGCTCCTCCCCCCCACATTACCACACGCAGCACTTCCTTTCTATGTAATTCAACCACTTCAGCCAAGGTAAACGTACATTTAATTGCATAATCACCAGCAGCGTTAATTAGATAGGAATGAGCGTGCCGAGCGTTAGCTGGCTGGAAACAGCTAGTTATTAATATTTGCCAAATGACAGAATGATGAGAGGAAGAGAATGTTTTAAGACATGTTTATTACTTACTGCAAAGTCAAAAGTTTGCATACATTTCATTAATGTTTGGTACCATTGCCCTTAAACTGAATGTCTTGGGTCAAACGTTTGGGATATTCTTCCACAAGCTTCTCACAATAGTTGGTCAGAATTTGGGAACATTCCTACTAACAAAAATGGTGTAACTGATGCAGGTTTGTAGGTCGCCTTGCTCGCACCTACCTTTTCAGCTTTGCCCATACATTTTCAATAGAATTGAGATCAAGGCTTTGTGGTGGCCAGTCCAAAACTTTGACTTTGTTATCCTTAAGCCACTTTTTTACCATTTTCCCAGTATGCTTCAGGTCATTGTCTATTTGGAAGACCCATATCCACTCAAGCTTTAACTACCTGGCTGACGACTTGAGATGTTGCTTCAATTTTGCCACATTATCTTCTTTTCTCATGATGTCATCGATTTTGTGAAGTGCAGCGGTCCCTTCCTGCAGCAAAACAACCCCACAACATGATGCTGCCGCCCCCGTGTTTCACAGTTAGGATAGTGTTCTTAGGCTTCCAAGATTCTCCATTTTTCCTCCAAATGTAACGATGGTCATTATATCCAAAAAGTTCAAATTTAGTTTCATCAGACCACAGGACATATCTCCAAAAAATAAGGTCTTTGTTCCTGTGTGCATTTGCAAACATTAACCCCTTAGTGACAGAGCCAATTTGGTACTTAATGACCGGGCCAATTTTTACAATTCTGACCACTGTCACTTTATGAGGTTATAACTCTGGAACGCTTTAACGGATCCCGCTGATTCTGAGATTGTTTTTTCATGACATATTGTACTTCATATTAGTGGTAACATTTCTTCGATATTACTTGCGATTATTTATGCAAAAAATGGAAATATGGCGAAAATTTTTAAAATTTTGCAATTTTCAAACTTTGTATTTTTATGCCCTTAAATCAGAGAGATATGTCACACAAAATAGTTAATAAGTAACATTTCCCACATGTCTACTTTACATCAGCACAATTTTGGAAACAATTTTTTTTTTGTTAGGGAGATATAAGGGTTAAAAATTGACCAGCAATTTCTCATTTTTACAACACCATTTTTTTTTTTAGGGACCACATCACATTTGCAGTCATTTTGAGGTGTCTATATGATAGAAAATAACCAAGTGTGACACCATTCTAAAAACTGCACCCCTCAAGGTGCTCAAAACCACATTCAAGAAGTTTATTAACCCTTTACGTGCTTCACAGGAACTGAAACAATGTGGAAGGAAAAAATGAACATTTAACTTTTTTTGCAAACATTTTAATTCAGAACCATATTTTTTTATTTTCACAAGTGTAAAAACAGAAATTTAACCATACATTTTGTTGTGCAATTTCTCCTGAATATGCTGATAAACCACTGTTTGGGCGCACCGCAGAGCTTGGAAGAGAAGGAGTGCCGTTTTACTTTTTCAATGTAGAATTGGCTGGAATTGAGATCGGACACCATGTCGCGTTTGGAGAGCCCCTGATGTGCCTAAACAGTAGAAACCCCCCACAAGTGACCCCATTTTGGAAACTAGACCCCTTAAGGAACTTATCTAGATGTGTGGTGAGCACTTTAAACCCCCAAGTGCTTCACAGAAATTTATAACATAGAGCCGTGAAAATAAAAAATCCTTTTTTTTCCCTCAAAAATGATTTTTTAGCCTGCAATTTTTAACGAGACATTGGACCCCAAAATCTGTTGACCAGTTTGTCCTGAGTACGCTGATACCCCATATGTGGGGGGGGGGGCACTGTTTGGGTACCCATCAGGGCTCGGAAGGGAAGGAGCGCCGAAGGAATGCAGACTTTGATGGGATGGTCTGCGGGTGTCATGTTGCATTTGCAGAGCTCCTGATGTACCTAAACAGTAGAAACCCCCCACAAGTGACCCCATTTTGGAAACTAGACCCCCCAAAGAGCTTATCTAGATATGTGGTGAGCACTATGAACCCCCAACTGCTTCACAAAAGTTTATAATGTAGAGCTATGAAAATAAAAAAAATCATATTTTTTCCACAAAAAAGATTTTTTTAGCCCCCAAATTTTTATTTTCACAAGGGTAACAAGAGAAATTGGACCCCAAAAGTTGTTGTCCAATTTGCAATTTGTCCTGAGTACACTGATACCCCATATGTGGGGGGGGGACCACTGTTTGGGCGCATGGCTGAGCTCGGAAGGGAAGGAGCGCCGTTTTGGAATGCAGACTTTGATAGAATGGTCTGCGGGCGTTATGTTACGTTTGCAGAGCCCCTGATGTACCTAAACAGTAGAAACCCCCAACAAGTGACCCCATTTTGGAAACTAGACCCCCCATGGAACTTATCTAGATGTGTGGTGAGAACTTTGAATGCCCAAGTGCTTCACAGAAGTTTATAATGCAGTCGTGAAAATAAAAAATATTTTTTTTCCACAAAAAAGATTTTTTAGCCCCCAAGTTTTTATTTTCACAAGGGTAACAGGAGAAATTGGACCCCAAAAGTTGTTGTCCAATTTATCCCGAGTACGCTGATGCCCCATATGTGGGGGTAAACCACTGTTTGGGCGCACGGCAGAGCACAGAAGGGAGGGAGCACCATTTGACTTTTTGAGCACAAAATTGGCTGTGGCGTTTAGAGACCCCCTGATGTACCTAAACAGTGGAAACCCCCAATTCTAACTCCAACCCTAACCCCAACACACCCCTAACCCTAATCCCAACCCAATCCACAAACCTAATCACAACCCTAACCCCCAAAACACCCCTAACCCTAATCCCAAAGCTAACCATAACCCTAATCAAAACCCTAAACCGAACACACCGCTAATCCTAATTTCAACCCTAACCTCAAAACAACCCTAATCCCAATACACCCCTATCCCTAATCCCAACCCTAGCCTTAACCCTAATCCCAAACCTAACCCTAATCCCAAATGTAACCCTAATGCCAACCCTAATCCAAACCCTAATCCCAAATCTAACCCTAACTTTAGCCCCAACCCTAACCCTAACTTTAGCCCAAACCCTAACTTTAGCCCTAAACCTAGCCCCAACCCTAACCCTAACTTTAGCCCCAACCCTAACCCTAGCTCCAACCCTAATCCTAGCTGTAACCCTAACCCAAGCCCTAGCCCTAGCCCTATCCCTAAGGCTATGTGCACACGTTGCGGATTTTGCTGCGTTTCCGCAGCTGCGGGTCCGCAGCAGTTTCCCATGAGTTTACAGTACAATGTAAACCTATGGGAAACATAAAACGCTGTGTCCATGCTGCGGAAAAAAACACGCGGAAACGCAGCGGTTTACATTCCTCAGCATGTCAATTCTTTCTGCGGATTCCGCAGCGGTTTTACACCTGCTCCATAATAGAAAACCGCAGGTGTAAAACCGCAGGGGAATCCGCACAAAAACCGCGGTACATCCGCGATAAATCCGCAGGAAAAACGCAGCGTTTTGGCCCTGCGGATTTATTAAATCCGCTGCGGAAAAATCCGCAGAGAACCATTCTATGTGTGCACATATCCTAACCCTACCCCTAACCCTACCCCTAATTGGAAAATAGAAATTCATACTTTTTTTAATTTTATTATTTTTTCCTTACTAAGGGGGTGATAAAGGGGGGGGGTTATTTACTATTTTTTTTATTTTGATCACTGTGATAGGATCTCGCAGTGACCAAAATAAAACAAGTGGAAGAATCTTCCTCTGCCGGCAGATCATGGCGGGCGCACTGCGCATGCGCCCGCCATTTTCTTACCGGAGCAAGAAGCCGGCGGCCAGCAGAAGAAGCCCCCTATTTCTCTGTCCTCTGATGTGCGATCACATCAGAGGACAGAGAATGACATCGCTTTTTTTTTTTTGCGGTCGCCGGTAAACAGTTAATTACCGGCGATCGCAAAACAGGGGTCGGTAAAAACCGACCCCGATCATGTTCTTTGGGGTCTCGGCTACCCCCGGCAGCCGAGACCCCAAAGATCTTCCGAGTGCCGGGCGCACTGCGCATGCGCCCGCCATTTTTTCCCCGGAAAAAGATGGCGGCGCCCATCGGGAGCCACGAAGAGCACCGGGGGAGATAGGTGAGTATTGGGGGGCTATCGGGGACCCCATTTCTCAGTCCTCCGATGTGCGATCACATCGGAGGACAGAGAAATTAAATGGCAAATCGCGTTTTTTCTTTTTTTGTTGCGACCGCCGGTAAACGGTTAATTACCGGCGATCGCAACTCGGGGGTCAGTAAAACCCCCCCGAATCATGTTCTCTGGGGTCTCGGCTACCCTCGGCAACCGAGACCCCAGAGAAAATCCGACTCTGGGGGGCGCTATTCACTTTTTCCACAGTGCCGTTAAGGGGTTAATCTGGCTTGTTTATGTTTCTTTTGGAGTAATGGCTTCTTCCTGGCAGAGTGGCCTTTCAGCCCATGTTGATACAGTACTCGTTTCACTGTGGATATTGATACAATCTTTCAAGCTTCTGTCATCATCTTTACAAGGTCTTTTGCTTTTGTCCTTGGGTTGCACATTTGGACCAAAGCACGTGTGAGGACTGGACGTGGAATCTAAGGGGTGGACCCACTGGACCGTGACAACAAACCCCCCACGGCCGAGCTGACCAAGTGTACCACCCCCTATACAGGGAGCGTTAGGGGCAGGCCCGAGGGAGACTATCGTCACGGCAGCTGGTAGAAGGGACTGACGGGCAGACGGAAGCAGGGAGGTATGGATAAGAGGAGAAGGCGAACACGAGGACTAACCGCGAGAGCAAAGACCGGAGGAGGGAACACGGAAGACAGGCTGGAGACTGGAACACGGATAGGAGAACGCTGGAGAGCAAGCCAGTTGGTAGGCAGGGAAACAGGAACGCAGACTGGAAGGAAAACACAGGAGGGATGCAGGCAGGAAACTCAGGAACACAGGACACTGCGAGAAGATAAGGAGAAAACCCAGGTTAGACACGGTAGTGAGCGGTGAGCAACCAGACAGGAAGGAAACACCGAGGAGCCAGAATCACTTGTAAGAGGCAAATGACAATCAGGCACCGCCGATAGGAAGAGGCGGCCTGATATGGAGAGCACAGGCATACCTTCCGGGTCAGGGTGCAGAGGGCGGCGCAGAAGACACAGCCCGGTCTCAATGAGAGACGTGTGCGCGCACGCCGAGGAATCCGGAGCGCGCGCGCACCCGAGGAGGAGCGGGAGCAGAGCGCGCAGGGAGAGAAGACCGAGCAGAGATGCGCCGGGATGCCGCAACAAGGTGAGTATGAGGCATATGCGGCGGAGCAGGCGGAGTCATAACAGTACCCCCCCCCCCCTTATGCCCCTCTCTCCTAAGAGTCGAGAGGAACTTTGCCAGAATTTGAGGAGCCTGAATGTTCTCCCGAGGTTCCCAAGATCTTTCCTCGGGTCCAAAACCCTTCCAATCAACCAGAAAAAAGGCCTTCCCTCTAATCCTTTTCATAGCAAGAATGTCTTTAACTTCAAAGACATCATTACAAAAGCTAGGCTGAGGAGAACGATAGAATGTGGAATGGAACTGATTGAGGACCACAGGCTTCAGGAGGGAAACATGAAAAGAATTGGGGATGCGAAGAGAAGCAGGAAGCTTTAACTTATAAGAGACATTGTTGATACGAGACAAGACCTCGAAGGGCCCAATATAGCGGGGACCCAGTTTGTGAGAGGGAATCTTTAAACGGACAAACTTGGAAGATAACCACACTTTATCACCGGGCTGAAAAAGGAGAGAATCCAAGCGTCTCTTGTCCGCATGTTTTTTCATTCTGGCGCAGGCCAGTTCAAGGGCCGTCCTTGTCTCCTGCCAAATCCTAGAGAACTCCCCGGACAAAAGATCGGCCGCTGGGACACCTGAAGCTGGAGGAACCGGAAGTGGAACACCAGGATGTTGCCCGTAGACGATGAAAAAAGGAGATTTGGAAGTAGATTCGCTGGTATGATTGTTGTAAGTAAATTCAGCCCAAGGAAGCAAATCCATCCAGTCATTCTGATGAGAGTTAGAAAAGTGACGAAGATAAGACACCAGAGTTTGATTCGTACGTTCCACTTGACCATTGGTTTGTGGATGGTAGGCAGAAGAAAAATCAAGCGAGATGTCCATGAACTTGCAGAGAGACCTCCAAAAACGAGAGGTGAACTGTACCCCTCTGTCGGAAACAATATGCTGAGGAAGACCGTGAATGCGAAAAATATGATGAATAAAAACTCTTGCCAACTCAGGCGTGGAGGGTAATCCAGGGAGAGATATGAAGTGAGCCATCTTGGAGAACCTGTCTACGACGATGAGGATGACGGTGCAACCGGAAGAACAAGGCAGATCGGTGATAAAATCCATTGCAATGTGTTGCCAAGGAGCGGAAGGAACAGGAAGCAGATGAAGCAAACCAGAAGGTAAATGCCTTGGAGTCTTATTCTTGGCACACGAAGGCCAGGAGACAATGAAGCTTCGGATATACTGCAGAAGTGTTGGCCACCAATAAAAGCGGGACACAAAGGAGAGTGTCTTCTTGAAGCCAACATGACCCACCAGTTTGGAAGCATGTCCCCACCGAAGAACCCGTTTTCTGTTGCAAGCAGGAACAAAAGTCTTACCAGGAGGTAAAGAAGAAAAGTTAACAGGTGCCACCATGATGACCTTAGATGGATCCAGGATATGCGAGGGCTCCTCCTCGGAATCAGAAGACAAAAAGGACCTGGACAAAGCGTCGGCCTTGAAATTCTTGTTACCAGGACAAAAATGCAACTCAAAATCAAAACGGGCAAAAAACAAAGACCACCTGGCTTGCCGAGGATTAAGTCTCTGAGCAGAACGAATGTAGGCCAGGTTCTTGTGATCCGTGAAGACTTTAAATGGATGAACAGCTCCCTCCAAAAGGTATCTCCACTCCTCAAAAGCCAACTTGATGGCTAAGAGCTCCCTGTCGCCGATGGAATAGTTCCGTTCAGAAGAAGAGAATGTCTTGGAGAAAAAACCGCAGGGAACCAGCTTTCCGGAAGATGACCTTTGAGAAAGTACGGCTCCGGCACCAGCGGCAGATGCATCAACCTCCAGAACAAAAGGTTTGTTCACCTCAGGACGATGTAGTACTGGAGCAGAGGCAAAGGCTTGTTTCAGAGGCGAGAAAGCTTCTAAGGCCTCAGACGACCAGATGTGAGGATTGGACCCCTTTCGAATCAAAGCGGTGATAGGACCGGACAAGGAGGAGAAATGAGGGATGAATTGACGATAATAATTTGCGAAACCAAGGAATCGCTGGATGGCTTTGACACCATTAGGTCGTGGCCAGTTGAGTACGGCAGACACCTTCTCCGGATCCATGCGAAGACCTGAGACAGAGATAATGTAACCTAAGAAGGGAAGAGACGGCTGTTCAAAGGCACATTTCTCCAGCTTGGCATAAAGGTGATTCTCTCTCAAGCGTAGTAGAACCAGACGAACATGTTTTCTGTGGGCGACCAGATCCGAAGAAAAAATAAGAATTTCGTCCAAGTAAACCACCACACAGGTGTACAGAAGATCCAGGAAAATTTCATTCACGAATTCCTGGAACACAGCAGGAGCATTGCACAAAACAAAGGGCATGACTAAATACTCGTAGTGACCGTCTCGGGTGTTAAAGGCGGTCTTCCATTCGTCGCCCGAACGAATACGGACTAAATTGTAGGCCCCTCGAAGATCTAATTTCGTAAAAATGCGTGCTCCTCGAAGTCGATCAAAGAGTTCCGGAATAAGAGGAAGTGGGTATTTGTTTTTAACGGTGATATTGTTAAGACCCCGGTAATCGATGCAGGGACGGAGAGACCCGTCCTTCTTCTTGACAAAAAAGAAACCCGCGCCTGCGGGTGAAGATGACTTCCGGATAAAACCTCTGGCTAGATTCTCCTGGACATACTCAGACATAGCTTGAGACTCAAGAGGATTCAGTGGGTAAATTCGTCCCTTGGGTGGAGTTGTACCAGGTACCAGGTCGATCGGGCAATCAAACGGGCGATGAGGAGGCAAGATCTCAGCCTCTCTTTTGTCGAAGACGTCTGAGAAGGACCAGTAGGCAGAAGGTAAACCTGTGGGGCCCAGATTAGACCGAAGAGACCTTACAGGTTGCACAGAAAGAAGACACCTGGTCTGACAGGCGTGACCCCAGCGAAGAACATCACCCGATCGCCAATCCAGGACTGGTTCATGAGTCCTTAACCATGGAAGACCCAATAGGAATGTATGGGACAACGAAGGCAACACGTAGAAGGCAATCTTCTCCCGATGCAGAGCTCCGACCTGTAACTCCACTTCATCAGTGATGAGGGTAACGGTCTCCAGCAAGGGACTACCATCGACCGAAGCTAAGTGCCGGGGAGTCTCCAAAGACTTGACAGGAATGTGGAGTCTCTTGACTGCCTCTAACTGAATAAAGTTCCCTGCAGCACCAGAATCAACATAAGCCACCTCAGAAGAACGAGTAGTACCAAGACAAATTAAAACGGAAAGAGTTAAAGGTAGAGAGGGTTCAGAAATACCTAGGGAGACCTCTCTTACCTGGCCTAGGCGGAGGCGTTTCCCGGTCTCACAGGACAGGAACGCAGAAGATGAGACGAACTGCCGCAGTAGAAACAGAGACCCTGGGCAATTCTCTCTTTGCGGCGTAGTTCGGCTGGGTGAAGACGATCCACCTGCATGGGTTCAGGAGACGAAACCGGAGGCGAAGAAGGCAATCGAGAAGAACTGGAAGAAATCGGAGGTGGGCGAGAAGACCTTCTTTCTCTAGTTGTTTCGCAGAGCCGTTCCTGGAAACGGAGGTCGATGCGGGTAGCCAAGGATATGAGATCCTCCAAGGTTGTTGGTGTATCTCGGCCTGCCAACTCGTCCTTGATTCGAGACGACAAACCTCGCCAAAAAGCTCCCACCAAGGCCTCATTGTTCCATCCCAACTCAGAAGACAAAGTACGAAACTGAATGGCGTACTGGCCGACAGAAAGAGAACCTTGGCGGAGATTAAAAAGGGACTCGGTAGTGGAGGCCAGGCGTCCAGGTTCATCGAACACCTTACGGAAAGTCTCCAAACAGTTTGCGAGTTGGGAAACCAGAGGATCATCCCGCTCCCAAAGTGGATTAACCCAGGCCAAAGCCTCTCCCTCCAGGTGAGACACGACAAAAGCCACTTTAGCCCGATCAGTGGGGTAGAGTTGTGGCAGAAGCTCAAAGTGTAATTGGCACTGGTTTAAAAAACCCCGGCACAACTTGGGATCTCCACTATAATGTGGAGGTTTGGCCAGGCGAGGAGATGGCTGCGGAGTGGGAGCAGGTGTCGACTGCATGGTAAGTAGACGATTATCCAAAGAAGCAATATAATTGAGAATGTGACCCTGGGTGTCGCGTTGCTGAACGAGCTCCTGCTGGAGACTCGCCATCTGGGACGCGCTCCCGGGATCGGAGGGCTGTAACGCCGATAAGCGGGATTCCATGGTTTTTAAAAAGGCCATGATCCTATTCTGATTCTCTCGAAGAACCCCAAGCTCTTTCTGCGCAGAGAAAGGAGTACCAGCGGGGTCCATGGCCTGATTGTACTGTGAGGACTGGACATGGAATCTAAGGGGTGGACCCACTGGACCGTGACAACGAACCCCCCACGGGCGAGCTGACCAAGTGTACCACCCCCTATACAGGGAGCGTTAGGGGCAGGCCCGAGGGAGACTATCGTCACGGCAGCTGGTAGAAGGGACTGACGGGCAGACGGAAGCAGGGAGGTATGGATAAGAGGAGAAGGCGAACACGAGGACTAACCGCGAGAGCAAAGACCGGAGGAGGGAACACGGAAGACAGGCTGGAGACTGGAACACGGATAGGAGAACGCTGGAGAGCAAGCCAGTTGGTAGGCAGGGAAACAGGAACGCAGACTGGAAGGAAAACACAGGAGGGATGCAGGCAGGAAACTCAGGAACACAGGACACTGCGAGAAGATAAGGAGAAAACCCAGGTTAGACACGGTAGTGAGCGGTGAGCAACCAGACAGGAAGGAAACACCGAGGAGCGAGAATCACTTGTAAGAGGCAAATGACAATCAGGCACCGCCGATAGGAAGAGGCGGCCTGATATGGAGAGCACAGGCATACCTTCCGGGTCAGGGTGCAGAGGGCGGCGCAGAAGACACAGCCCGGTCTCAATGAGAGACGTGTGCGCGCGCGCCGAGGAATCCGGAGCGCGCGCGCACCCGAGGAGGAGCGGGAGCAGAGCGCGCAGGGAGAGAAGACCGAGCAGAGATGCGCCGGGATGCCGCAACAAGGTGAGTATGAGGCATATGCGGCGGAGCAGGCGGAGTCATAACAGCACGTTCATCTCTGGGACACAGAACCTGTCTCCTTCCTGAGCAGTATGATGGCTGTAAATATAGAAAAACTGACTGAACAGCCATCTAGTCTGAACTGGTGCATAACCAAAAAGTCTTACATAGCAAATAGATAATGGCTGCACTCAAGTTTATTGTGCTAAAGCAAGGAAATGTGCAATACATGAAATGTGAACAGCATAATGGCTTGTGAAATTTATGAAAAAACACATGAGATTTTTAGCACAAAATTTGGCCAAATATTGTGAGCCCATTCACCAAACGTCAAGGTAATCTCAGATCGAATGGGTAACTAACCTGTCTGCCTAGTGTGAACACTTACCTATGGCTAATAAAATGGTAAAGCCTGTATTTATAGAGGAGGTTAGAACCAACTGTGTTTGGATGTAGTTAAAATCACAGCATGGTGAAGGGCGGGGCGTTCAAGTCAGAAAAAGCAATACATAGTAAATATAGAAAAACTGACTGAACAGCCATCTAGTCTGAACTGGTGCATAACCAAAAAGTCTTACATAGCAAATAGATAATGGCTGCACTCAAGTTTATTGTGCTAAAGCAAGGAAATGTGCAATACATGAAATGTGAACAGCATAATGGCTTGTGAAATTTATGAAAAAACACATGAGATTTTTAGCACAAAATTTGGCCCAATATTGTGAGCCCATTCACCAAACGTCAAGGTAATCTCAGATCGAATGGGTAACTAACCTGTCTGCCTAGTGTGAACACTTACCTATGGCTAATAAAATGGTAAAGCCTGTATTTATAGAGGAGGTTAGAACCAACTGTGTTTGGATGTAGTTAAAATCACAGCATGGTGAAGGGCGGGGCGTTCAAGTCAGAAAAAGCAATACATAGTAAATATAGAAAAACTGACTGAACAGCCATCTAGTCTGAACTGGTGCATAACCAAAAAGTCTTACATAGCAAATAGATAATGGCTGCACTCAAGTTTATTGTGCTAAAGCAAGGAAATGTGCAATACATGAAATGTGAACAGCATAATGGCTTGTGAAATTTATGAAAAAACACATGAGATTTTTAGCACAAAATTTGGCCAAATATTGTGAGCCCATTCACCAAACGTCAAGGTAATCTCAGATCGAATGGGTAACTAACCTGTCTGCCTAGTGTGAACACTTACCTATGGCTAATAAAATGGTAAAGCCTGTATTTATAGAGGAGGTTAGAACCAACTGTGTTTGGATGTAGTTAAAATCACAGCATGGTGAAGGGCGGGGCGTTCAAGTCAGAAAAAGCAATACATAGTAAATATAGAAAAACTGACTGAACAGCCATCTAGTCTGAACTGGTGCATAACCAAAAAGTCTTACATAGCAAATAGATAATGGCTGCACTCAAGTTTATTGTGCTAAAGCAAGGAAATGTGCAATACATGAAATGTGAACAGCATAATGGCTTGTGAAATTTATGAAAAAACACATGAGATTTTTAGCACAAAATTTGGCCAAATATTGTGAGCCCATTCACCAAACGTCAAGGTAATCTCAGATCGAATGGGTAACTAACCTGTCTGCCTAGTGTGAACACTTACCTATGGCTAATAAAATGGTAAAGCCTGTATTTATAGAGGAGGTTAGAACCAACTGTGTTTGGATGTAGTTAAAATCACAGCATGGTGAAGGGCGGGGCGTTCAAGTCAGAAAAAGCAATACATAGTAAATATAGAAAAACTGACTGAACAGCCATCTAGTCTGAACTGGTGCATAACCAAAAAGTCTTACATAGCAAATAGATAATGGCTGCACTCAAGTTTATTGTGCTAAAGCAAGGAAATGTGCAATACATGAAATGTGAACAGCATAATGGCTTGTGAAATTTATGAAAAAACACATGAGATTTTTAGCACAAAATTTGGCCAAATATTGTGAGCCCATTCACCAAACGTCAAGGTAATCTCAGATCGAATGGGTAACTAACCTGTCTGCCTAGTGTGAACACTTACCTATGGCTAATAAAATGGTAAAGCCTGTATTTATAGAGGAGGTTAGAACCAACTGTGTTTGGATGTAGTTAAAATCACAGCATGGTGAAGGGCGGGGCGTTCAAGTCAGAAAAAGCAATACATAGTAAATATAGAAAAACTGACTGAACAGCCATCTAGTCTGAACTGGTGCATAACCAAAAAGTCTTACATAGCAAATAGATAATGGCTGCACTCAAGTTTATTGTGCTAAAGCAAGGAAATGTGCAATACATGAAATGTGAACAGCATAATGGCTTGTGAAATTTATGAAAAAACACATGAGATTTTTAGCACAAAATTTGGCCCAATATTGTGAGCCCATTCACCAAACGTCAAGGTAATCTCAGATCGAATGGGTAACTAACCTGTCTGCCTAGTGTGAACACTTACCTATGGCTAATAAAATGGTAAAGCCTGTATTTATAGAGGAGGTTAGAACCAACTGTGTTTGGATGTAGTTAAAATCACAGCATGGTGAAGGGCGGGGCGTTCAAGTCAGAAAAAGCAATACATAGTAAATATAGAAAAACTGACTGAACAGCCATCTAGTCTGAACTGGTGCATAACCAAAAAGTCTTACATAGCAAATAGATAATGGCTGCACTCAAGTTTATTGTGCTAAAGCAAGGAAATGTGCAATACATGAAATGTGAACAGCATAATGGCTTGTGAAATTTATGAAAAAACACATGAGATTTTTAGCACAAAATTTGGCCAAATATTGTGAGCCCATTCACCAAACGTCAAGGTAATCTCAGATCGAATGGGTAACTAACCTGTCTGCCTAGTGTGAACACTTACCTATGGCTAATAAAATGGTAAAGCCTGTATTTATAGAGGAGGTTAGAACCAACTGTGTTTGGATGTAGTTAAAATCACAGCATGGTGAAGGGCGGGGCGTTCAAGTCAGAAAAAGCAATACATAGTAAATATAGAAAAACTGACTGAACAGCCATCTAGTCTGAACTGGTGCATAACCAAAAAGTCTTACATAGCAAATAGATAATGGCTGCACTCAAGTTTATTGTGCTAAAGCAAGGAAATGTGCAATACATGAAATGTGAACAGCATAATGGCTTGTGAAATTTATGAAAAAACACATGAGATTTTTAGCACAAAATTTGGCCCAATATTGTGAGCCCATTCACCAAACGTCAAGGTAATCTCAGATCGAATGGGTAACTAACCTGTCTGCCTAGTGTGAACACTTACCTATGGCTAATAAAATGGTAAAGCCTGTATTTATAGAGGAGGTTAGAACCAACTGTGTTTGGATGTAGTTAAAATCACAGCATGGTGAAGGGCGGGGCGTTCAAGTCAGAAAAAGCAATACATAGTAAATATAGAAAAACTGACTGAACAGCCATCTAGTCTGAACTGGTGCATAACCAAAAAGTCTTACATAGCAAATAGATAATGGCTGCACTCAAGTTTATTGTGCTAAAGCAAGGAAATGTGCAATACATGAAATGTGAACAGCATAATGGCTTGTGAAATTTATGAAAAAACACATGAGATTTTTAGCACAAAATTTGGCCAAATATTGTGAGCCCATTCACCAAACGTCAAGGTAATCTCAGATCGAATGGGTAACTAACCTGTCTGCCTAGTGTGAACACTTACCTATGGCTAATAAAATGGTAAAGCCTGTATTTATAGAGGAGGTTAGAACCAACTGTGTTTGGATGTAGTTAAAATCACAGCATGGTGAAGGGCGGGGCGTTCAAGTCAGAAAAAGCAATACATAGTAAATATAGAAAAACTGACTGAACAGCCATCTAGTCTGAACTGGTGCATAACCAAAAAGTCTTACATAGCAAATAGATAATGGCTGCACTCAAGTTTATTGTGCTAAAGCAAGGAAATGTGCAATACATGAAATGTGAACAGCATAATGGCTTGTGAAATTTATGA
Organism: Ranitomeya variabilis; assembly: GCF_051348905.1. NCBI lineage: Eukaryota > Metazoa > Chordata > Amphibia > Anura > Dendrobatidae > Ranitomeya > Ranitomeya variabilis. The sequence goes on from NC_135234.1 coordinate 402,322,486, forward strand.
AAAAACACATGAGATTTTTTGTGCTAAAAATTTTTTCATAAATTTCACAAGCCATTATGCTGTTCACATTTCATGTATTGCACATTTCCTTGCTTTAGCACAATAAACTTGAGTGCAGCCATTATCTATTTGCTATGTAAGACTTTTTGGTTATGCACCAGTTCAGACTAGATGGCTGTTCAGTCAGTTTTTCTATATTTACTATGTATTGCTTTTTCTGACTTGAACGCCCCGCCCTTCACCATGCTGTGATTTTAACTACATCCAAACACAGTTGGTTCTAACCTCCTCTATAAATACAGGCTTTACCATTTTATTAGCCATAGGTAAGTGTTCACACTAGGCAGACAGGTTAGTTACCCATTCGATCTGAGATTACCTTGACGTTTGGTGAATGGGCTCACAATATTTGGCCAAATTTTGTGCTAAAAATCTCATGTGTTTTTTCATAAATTTCACAAGCCATTATGCTGTTCACATTTCATGTATTGCACATTTCCTTGCTTTAGCACAATAAACTTGAGTGCAGCCATTATCTATTTGCTATGTAAGACTTTTTGGTTATGCACCAGTTCAGACTAGATGGCTGTTCAGTCAGTTTTTCTATATTTACTATGTATTGCTTTTTCTGACTTGAACGCCCCGCCCTTCACCATGCTGTGATTTTAACTACATCCAAACACAGTTGGTTCTAACCTCCTCTATAAATACAGGCTTTACCATTTTATTAGCCATAGGTAAGTGTTCACACTAGGCAGACAGGTTAGTTACCCATTCGATCTGAGATTACCTTGACGTTTGGTGAATGGGCTCACAATATTGGGCCAAATTTTGTGCTAAAAATCTCATGTGTTTTTTCATAAATTTCACAAGCCATTATGCTGTTCACATTTCATGTATTGCACATTTCCTTGCTTTAGCACAATAAACTTGAGTGCAGCCATTATCTATTTGCTATGTAAGACTTTTTGGTTATGCACCAGTTCAGACTAGATGGCTGTTCAGTCAGTTTTTCTATATTTACTATCAGAAGCTTTCAAACACATAACATCATCATATGAGCAGTCCAGAATTGTTTAAAAGCATAGTAATCATAGTGTATGTAAACTTTTGACTTTGCAGTAAGTAACAAAAAATGCCTTAACATATTATCTCTCTCATTATTCTGGCATTTGTCAAATATTAAGAATAATGGAAATCCTAACTGACCTAAAACGGAAAAGGTTTATTCTGATTTCATGTCAAATATTGTGAAAATCATGGGTATGTGTCTTTTTATATAGTGTACAGTATGTACAATAAACTTCTGGTTTCAACTTTATGCATATTATAGATAGATATATATAGATACATATAACTTTGTAAGGGTTTGCAGTATGATTTGGATAAATAACTATTCATGTTTTGCTTGTTTCCAATAGGGATTTGTGAATTCACTAGATCTGCCTGCAGTTTTGCTAATATGGGATCAACTGTTTATGCAAGATTGGAATCGACATGTAATGGAAAGCTTCTGCCTTGTATTGCTTATGTTAATGAAAGAATCTATCATGGCTGCCAATGATTTTCCTGCTATCAGACAGGTAATGTCTTATCACTAGTTTCATGCCTATAGTGCAGGTCTTTAAATGGGTCCTCTGGGATTAAAGGGATTGTTAGGTTTCCGAAGACTCAACTAAAGGAAACTTCAATATGCTGTATTGGAAAATTCAGCCCTTGAGCTAAGATCAACGGGACTATCTCTATATGAAAATCAAATGATTGTTAACACATTTTCATTTAAACAGCTGACTTAGTAGACAAGCCCCATACATTAATCACTAAATGCTTAGCTTTTCCATAAAGTCTGCTGTGTGAATAAGTTCACGTCACAAATTGTGTTCATTTATATAGCGGCGTACTTATGGACCTGAATCAAAACCTAAAATTTGACTCTCGGGTCTAGGCTAGTTCTTTCCATCATATTCTACCATAATGCATCACAGTGACTGTAGCTTGTATGGCTGAAATCATACAGCCAGTGTCAGATACCTAGGATTGAGCAGCATGTATCAGCTGTCAGGTTCCCTTTAATAGCAATTTTAAAATCAAATTCAAGTTCAAATCATCAGTTCCTAAGTAAAAAAAAAGCTCTGCATATAAAACATCATGGGAACATGTTTCAATTTTTCAGGTATATACCTACATTTGTTTTGCCCTCCCGCATGGGCGGACATACCGCATGTGCAGCCTGTGCGGCTGCATCAGGGTCCGGAGGTGGAGGGGGGCCCCTGCAGGGTAGCTAATAATGAGGACAATCTGGCCTGTTTATCTGGCCTCGAAGCTCCGGGGGGCCCCTGGACAGATTGCCCTCAGGGAGAGATCCCTGCAACTCCGCTTCCTACAAGAGAAAATAGCAGTGGAGCTGCAGCGATCTGTCCTGCTTCCTGCCCGCACTTCCTCTCACACAGACAGCAGCGCTGCTGGATGATGTGTGTTGTGTGTGTGTGAGACCGTGCATGCGTAGTGCTGTGGGGGAATGTGCAGAGTGGTGAATGGTGCTTTGTGTGTCTGTGTGTGTGTGTAGGGGGAAGAGAGGGCATTGATGGGGCTGATGGGGAGAAGGCAATGATGAGGTAATGGAGAGGGCAATGATGGGGATGGCGGGGAGGAGGAAATGCTGGAGCTGGTGGAATGGGCAATGATGGGGGGAGGAAATGATGGAGATGGTGGAATGGGAAAGGATTGTGGTGATGGAACGGCAAAGATGGTGGTGGTGGAAAGGGCAATGATGGGGATGGTAGGGGAGGAGGAAATTATGGAAGTGGTGGAACGGGAAATGATGGGGGTGGTGGGGTAGAAGGCAATGATGGAGGTGGGGGAGAAGGCATTGATAGTGGTAGTGGAAAAGACAATGATGGTAGTGGTGGGGAAGGAGGCAATAATGGGGTGGTGAAGGAAAAGGCTGTGATGGAGGTGGTGGAAAGGGCAATGATGGGGGTGATGGAGAGGGCAATGATGGAGTGGTAAGGAAGAAAGCAATGATGGAGGTGGTGGAAAGGGCAACGATGGGGTGGTGGGGGGAGGAGGAAATGATGGAGGTGGTGGAATGGGCAATGATATGAGGTGGTGGTGGAGAAGGCAATGATGGAGGTGGTGAAAAGGGCAATGATGGGGTGGGGGAGAGGACAATAATGGCATGTGGGGGGAGGAGGACAATGAGGGGTATGGGAGATTGGGATGGGAGGAAGGGGGACTTCTAACAGACTTAGGAACAGGGAGAAGTGGAGGAAGACATTATTATCGCTTAATATGTCTAACACAGTCCCTTATTCACAGCGCCCTCTTTTATCACATAGTCCCCTCTCTTTTTAGTTATAAAATGACTGCTGATGGAGGGGCCGGTAACCAGACGACCAGTCCACCTGCTCCTCCATTAGAAAAGCACCTTTGCCATGCTCCATCAGCCATCATTGCATTATACGGCTAACAAGACAGGACGGTAAGTAATAAAAAACTGTGCTCCATATAATCCAATATGTAAGGGACGGTACTGTACTATGTAATATATTTTATACACGTGTGTGTGGCTATATATATATATATATATATATATATATATATATATAATGCTTAAAATAAATAAAGGGAACACTAAAATCCCTCATCCTAGATATCACTGAATGAAATATTCCAGTTGTAAATCATTATTCATTACACAGTGGAATGTGTTGAGAACAATAAAACCTAAAAATGATCAACGTAAATCACAACTAATATCCCACGGAGGTCTGGAGTTGGGATGATGCTCCAAATCAAAGTGGGAAATAAAGTTACAGGCTGATCCAACTTTAGTGGAAATGTCTCAAGACAAGGAAATGATGCTCAGTAGTGTGTGTGGCGTCCACGTACCTGTCTGGCCTCCCTACAATGCCTGGGCATGCTCCTGATGAGGCGGCGGAAGGTCTCCTGAGGGATCTCCCAGACCTGGACTAAAGCATCCCCCAACTCCTGGACAGTCTGTTATGCAACGTAACATTGGTGGATGGTGCGAGACATGATGTCCCAGATGTGTTCAATCGGATTCAGGTCTGGGGAACAGCTGGGCCAGTCCATAGCTTCAATGCTTTCATCTTGCAGGAACTGCTGACACACTCCAGCCACATGAGGTCTGGCATTGTCCTGCATTAGGAGGAACCCAGGGCCAACCGCACCAGCATATGGTCTCACAAGAGGTTTGAGGATCTCATCTCGGTACCTAATGGCAGTCAGGCCACCTCTGGCGACTACATGGAGGGCTGTGCGGCCCTCCAAAGAAATGTCACCCCACACCGTTACTGACCCACTGCCAAACCGGTCATGCTGAAGAATGTTGCAGGCAGCAGTTCGCTCTCCACAGCGTCTCCAGACTCTGTCACGTCTGTCACGAGCTCAGTGTGAACCTGCTTTCATCTGTGAAGAGCACAGGGCGCCAGTGGCAAATTTGCTAATCCTGGTGTTCTGTGGCAAATGACAAGCGTCCTGCACGGTGTTGGGCTGTAAGCACAACCCCCATCTGTTGACGTCGGGCACTCAGACCATCCACATGGAGTTGGTTTCTCACCATTTGTGCAGACGCGTGCACATTTGCAGGGCTCGCTCTGGCAGTGCTCCTCCTGTTGCTCCTTGCACAAAAACTGAGGTAGCGGCCCTGCTGCTGGGTTATTGCCCTTCTACGGCCCCCTCCATGTCTCCTGGTGTACTGGCCTATCTCCTGGTAGCGCCTCCAGCCTCTGGACACTACGCTGACAGACACAGCAAACCTTCTTGCCACAGCTCGCATTGATGTGCCATCCTGGATGAGCTGCACTACCTGAGCCACTTGTGTGGGTTGTAGAGTCTGTCTCATGCTACCACCAGTGAGAAAGCACAAACAACATTCAAAAGTGACCAAAACATCAGCCAGAAAGCATTGGTACTGAGATTCAGTCTGTGGTCTTCACCCGCAGAACCACTCCTTTATTGAGTGTTTCTTGATAATTGCTAATAATTTACATCTGTTGTCTATTCCATTTGCACAACAGCATGTGAAATTGATTGTCAAACAGTGTTGCTTCCTAAGTTGACAGTTTGATTTAACAGAAGTTTGATTTACTTAGAGTTATATTCTGTTGTTTAAGTGTTCCATTTATTTTTTTGAACAGTGTGTATATATACCGATATATATATATATATATATATATATATATATATATATATATATATATACATACAGTGTGTACGGAAAGTATTCAGACCCAGGGCTGCCACTAGAAATTTCGGGGCCCCATACTGGCAATTTTTTTTTGGCCCCCTTGAGACTCCGCCCAGGCTCCACCTCAGCCCCGCCTCCACGCTCCACCCCTCGAACTGTCCACAGTCCCACCGCTCTCTCGTGGAAAAACTCCACTTCTCACCTATCACACATTAACAGTTCCCATCACCAGATCCCACATATAGCCGGCAGCTTTTGTTTTGGCCAAAAGATTTTTTTAAGCCGCCACCATAACCCGGTAGACTTTTTTGGCTGGGCCCTACTCTGCTGTAACCTATTAAATATTTGTTAAAATATGCAATACAATTTAGGTATATTTTTATTTATTTTTCAATTTTTAAAATGACCAATAATATCACATACAAGGAACAAATACCGCTATACCATGTCAAGGCCACATATTACCACCACAGTGATCGAATAACATCACATAAAGGAACAAATACCACAACACCATGACCAGACACCATATTATTACCACATAGTGACCAAATAGTACATACAAGGGACAAATACCGCCGCACCATGACCAGACCACATATTACCAACACAAAGTGACCGAATACTACAATACTGATCAGTAATAAAAAAAAACACAATACCATCACCATAAGTGCCATTATACACAGGAGATCTGTACTTAGTATGCAGTGTCTGTGTACAGGTAATACAGTGATCACTGGTGATATTATACACAGGAGCTCTGTATAATGTATAGGTAATAGTGATCACTGGTGACATTATACACAGGAGCTCTGTATATAGTGTATAGTGTCAGTGTATAGGTAACACACTGACTCACCAGTGATGTCTCTAGGTGAAGTCCTTCATTTTTCAACTTTCATCCAGCAGAGACCGCCGTCACTTCTTCCAGCCAGGACTTGTCTCTGCAGGAAATAACACAGTTATCTCGAGCTCCGCTTGCAGAACACATTACTTAATTTTTCCCAACTTCTACATTACACCACATGAATAAAAAAAAGTCAACATAGTATCACTCTACACAGTAACAGGACCGCACCCCCATTTAAAACAGTATACTCAAAAAATAAAATAAATACGTCACTGCAGTAATAATATCCCTTAATTAGCCCCTATGGTAATAATAATATCCCCCATTCTGGCCCCTGTGTGTCTCATTCTTGGCTCCAGCCATATGTTCTCCCATCCTGCCCTCATGGGTGTCCATTCTGCCCCATATGATCTCCCCATCCTGCCCCATATGATCTCCCCATCCTGCCCAATCGGTCTCCATCGTATCCATCCTGCCTCATGATCCTGCATGATCTGTCTCCAATTCTGCCCCCAGTGTCTCCAATCATGCACCCATGTCTTTCATTCTGCCCCGTGTCTACATTCATGCCCGTATCTCCATTCTGCCCCCAGCGTCTCCAGCATTTCTGCCCCCAGTTTCTCCAGCATTTCTGCCCCAGCGTGTCCAGCATCTCTGCCCCAGCGTGTCCACCATCTCTGCCCCAGTGTGTCCAGCATCTCTGCCCCACTGTGTCCAGCATTCTGCCCCGGGGCCCCCTGGATCGCTGCTCCCAAAAAACCACGAGTTCTTACGTGGCCGCGCTCCTGCGGCGGGCGAAGCTCACTCCCTCCACGCAGGTGAAGCACGCACTCGATGGTGGCTGACAATGACGTCAGACGCCGGCGACATGCGCACTGCGGCTCAAGTCAGCTGCCAGCCTCCGACTGGCTGGCGGCTGTTAACTATTGACGTGTGGGCACGGGCCCGCCGTCAATAGCGTGCCGCATCGCCTGTAGGGGGGGCCCGGTGAGCAGATGAGATGGGGCCCGATGCGGGCCCCCTTTGCCCACCGGGCCCCATACACCAGTCATGGCTGTAATGCCCTGATGGCGGCCCTGTTCAGACCCATTTACATTTTTCACTCTTTGTTTCATTGCAGCCATTTGGTAAGTTAAAAAAAGGTCATTTTTATTCTCATTAATGTACACGCTGCACCCCATCTTGACTGAAAAAAATTGAAATGTAGAAATGTTTGCAAATTTATTAAAAAAGAAAAACTGAATTATGGTTATAAGCATTCTGACTCTTTGCTCAGTATTGAGTAGAAGCATCCTTTTGAGCTAGTACAGCCATGAGTCTTCTTGCGAATGATGCAACAAGTTTTTCACACCTGGATTTGGGGATCCTCTGCCATTCTTCCTTGCAAATCCTCACCAATTCCGTAAGGTTGGATGGTTTAAGTTGGTGGACAGCCATTTTCAGGTCTCTACAGAGATGTTCAATTGGGTTTAGGTCAGGCTTCTGGCTGGGCCAGTCAAGTATAGTCACAGAGTTGTTCTGAAGCCACTCCTTTGTTATTTTAGCTGTGTGCTTAGGGTCATTATCTTGTTGGAAGGTGAAACTTCGGCGAAGTCTGAGGTCCAGAGCAATGTGGAAGAGGTTTTCATCCAGGATATCTCTGTACTTGGCCACATTCATGTTTTCCTCAATGGCAATGAGTCGTCCTGTCCCTGCAGCTGAAAAACACCCCTCCTAACTGCATCTGTGGAGCTCAACCACAGTGATCTTGGGGTTCTTCTTTACCTCTCTCACCAAGGCTTTTCTCCCACGATTGCTCAGTTTGGCTGGATGGCCAGGTCTAGGAAGACTTCTGGTGGTCCCAAACTTCTTCCATTTAAGGGTTATGGAGGCCACTGTGCTCTTAGGAACCTTCAGTACTGCAGAAATTCTTTTGTAACCTTGGCCACATCTGTGCCTTGCCACAATTCTGTCTCTGAACTTCTTGGCCAGTTCCTTTGACCTCATGATTCTCATTTGTTCTGACATGTACTGTGAGCTGTGAGGTCTTATATAGACAGGTGTGTGCCTTTCCAAATTAAGTCCTATCAGTTTAATTAAACACAGCTGGACTTCAATGAAGGGGTAGAACCATCTAAGGAGGATCACAAGGAAATGGACAGCATGTTACTTAAATATGAGTGTCTGAGCAAAGGGTCTGAATACTTATGAACATGTGATATTTCAGTTTTTCTTTTTTAATAAATCTGTTTTTTTCAGTCAAGATGGGGAGCAGAGTGTATATTAACCCCTTTCTACCATTGGACGTACTATTCCATCCATGTGGGGTGGGCCCTACTTCCCATGGACAGAATAGTACGTCCAGAGCAATCAGCCGCGCTCACGGGGGGAGGGCGGCCGATCGTGGCTGGGTGTCAGCTGACTGTCGCAGCTGACATCCGGCACTATGTGCCAGGAGCGGTCACGGACCGCTCCTGGCACATTAACCCCCGGAACGCTGTGATCAAAGATGAAGCATTGCGCAGGGAGGGGGCTCCCTGTGTGCTTCCCTGAGACCCTCGGAGCAACCCGATGTGATCGCGTTGCTCCGAGGGTCTCCTACCTCCTCAAAGCAGGCTCCGGGAAGCCTCCCTGCTGTGCCTGTCAGATCACTGATCTGACACAGTGCACTGTAAAGTGTCAGATCCGCGATCTGATCATATATATAGTATAGTGCTGTCCCCTCTGGGAAAATGTAAAAAAGTAAAAAAACAAACGTTTACATGTGTAAAAAAAAAAATAAAAAATTCCTAAATAAAGAAAATAAAAAATATTGTTCCAATAAATACATTTCTTTATCTAAATAAAAAAAACAATAAAAGTACACATATTTAGTATCGCCGCATCCGTAACGACCTGACCTATAAAACTGTCCCACTAGTTAACCCCTTCAGTGAAGACCGTAAAAAAAAAAAAGAGGCAAAAAACAACGCTTTATTATCATACCGCCAAACAAAAAGTGGAATAACACGTGATCAAAAAGACGGATAAAAATAACCATGGTACCACTGAAAATGTCATCTTGTCCCGCAAAAAAAGAGCTGCCATACAGCCTCATTAATGAAAAAATAAAAAAGTTATAGTCCTCAGAATAAAGCGATGCAAAAATAATTATTTTTTATATAAAATAGTTTTTATCGTATAAAAGTGCCAAAATATAAAAAAAATGATAAATGTGGTATCGCTGTAATTGTTCTGACCCGAAGAATAAAACTGCTTTATCAATTTTACCAAATGCGGAACGGTATAAGCGCCCCCCCCCCAAAAAAAAAAAGAAATTCATGAATAGCTGGTTTTTGTTCATTCTACCTTACAAAAATCGGAATAAAAAGCGATCAAAAAATGTCACGTGCCCGAAAATGGTACCAATAAAAACGTCAACTCGTCTCACAAAAAACAAGACCTCACATGACTCTTTGGACCAAAATATGGAAAAATTATAGCTCTCAAAATGTGGAGCGTCTTTTAGTGTGTGATGACTGCCAATCATAAAAATCTGCAAAAAAATCCGCTACAAAAGTAAATGGGGGGGTCTAGTTTCCAATATGGGGTCACTTGTGGGGGGTTTCTACTGTTTAGGTACATCAGGGGCTCTGCAAACGCAATGTGACGCCTGCAGACCATTCCATCTACAGTAAGTCTGTATTCCAAATGGCGCTCCTTCCCTTCCGAGCTCTGCCATGCGCCCAAACAGTAGTTTTCTCCCACATATGGGGTATCAGCGTACTCAGGACAAATTGTACAACAACTTTTGGGGTCCAATTTCTCCTGTTACCCTTTGGAAAAGACAAATCTGGGGGCTAAAAAATAATTTTTGTGGAAAAAAAAAGAATTTTTATTTTCACAGCTTTGCGTTATAAACTGTAGTCACACCCTTGGGCGTTCAAAGTGCTCACCACACATCTAGATAAGTTCCTTCGGGGGTCTACTTTCCGAAATGGTGTCACTTGTGGGGGGTTTCAATGTTTAGGCACATCAGGGGCTCTCCAAAAACGACATGGTGTCCCATCTCAATTCCAGTCAATTTTGCATTGGAAAGTCAAATGGCCCTCCTTCCCTTCCGAGCTCTGCCATGCACCCAAAAAGTGGTTTACCCCCACATATGGGGTATCAGCGTACTCAGGACAAATTGCACAACAAATTTTGTGGTCCAATTTCTTCTGTTACCCTTGGAAAAATAAAAAATTGGGGGCAAAAAGATCATTTTTGTGAAAAAATATGATTTTTTATTATTACAGCTCTATATTATCAACTTCTGTGAAGCACTTAGTGGGTCAAAGTGCTCACCACACATCTAGATAAGTTCCTTAGGGGGTCTACTTTCCAAAATGGTGCACTTGTGGGGGGTTTCAATGTTTAGGCACATCAGGGGCTCTCCAAACGCGACATGGCGTCCTATCTCAATTCCAGTCCATTTTGCATTGAAAAGTCAAATGGCGCTCCTTCACTTCTGGGCTCTGCCATGCGCCCAAACAGTGGTTTACTCCCACATATGGAGTATCAGAATACTAAGAACAAATTGTACAACAACCTTTGAGGTCCAATTTCTCCTGATACTCTTGGTAAAATAAAACAAATTGGAGCTAAAGTAAATTTTTTGTGAAAAAAAGTTAAATGTTCCTTTTTTTTTTTTTTAAACATTCCGAAAATTCCTGTGAAACACTTGAAGGGTTAATAAACTTCTTGAATGTGGTTTTGAGCACCTTGGGGGTGCAGTATTTAGAATGGTGTCACACTTGGGTATTTTCTATCATATAGACCCCTCAAAGTGACTTCAAATGTGATGTGGTCCCTAAAAATATGGTGTTGTAAAAATCAGAAATTGCTGGTCAACTTTTAACCCTTATAACTCCCTAACAAAAAAAATTGTGTTTCCAAAATTGTGCTGATGTAAAGTAGACATGTGGGAAATGTTACTTATTAAGAATTTTGTGTGACATAACTCTGTGGTTTAAGGGCATAAAAATTCAAATTTGGAAAATTGCGAAATTTTCAAAATTATCACCAAATTTCTGTTTTTTTCACAAATAAACGCAGGTAATAGCAAAGAAATTTTACCACTAACATGAAGTACAATATGTCACGAGAAAACATTGTCAAAATCACTGGGATCCGTTGAAGAGTTCCAGAGTTATAACCTCATAAAGGGACAGTGCTCAAAATTGTAAAAATTGGCCCGGTTATTAACGTGCAAACTACTCTTGGGGTTAATGAGAAAAAAATGAACTTTTTTAAATTTACCAAATGGCTGTAATGAAACAAAGAGTGAACAATTTAAAGGGGTCTGAATACTTTCCGAAGCCACTGTATATAGCTTTGTCACCATAAAAGGAGGGGGCCCAGACACATTTCTTGCACAGGGGCCCCAAGCTATCAGTGTCCGCCACAGCCCTCCAGCCAAAATTCCATATTTATTTGGGCACCACCTTCTACAAAATATCAGCCCAGCATTTAGGCCATGTGCACACGTTCAGCATTTTTCGCGTTTTTATAGCGAAAAAACGCGAAAAAAACGCTTACATATGCCTCCTATTATTTACAGTGTATTCCGCATTTCTTGTGCAAATGTTGCATTTTTTTCCGCGAAAAAAATCGCATCGCGGAAAAAAAAAGCAACATGTTCATTAAATTTGCGGAATTGCGGGGATTCCGCACAACTAGGAATGCATTGATTTGCTTACTTTCCGCATGTGGCTGTACCCACCATGCGGGAAGTAAGCAGATCATGTGCGGTTGGTACCCAGGGTGGAGGAGAGACTCTCCTCCACGGACTGGGCACCATATAATTGGTAAAAAAAAAAGAATTAAAATAAAAAATAGTCATATACTCACCCTCTGATGGCCCCGGAGTCTTCCCGCCTCTCAGCGGTGCATGCTGCCGCTTCCGTTCCTATAGATGGTGTGTGTGAAGGACCTGCGATGACGTCGCGGTCTTGTGATTGGTTGCGTGACCTCTCTTGTGACCGCTCACGTGACCGCGACGTCATCGAAGGTCCTGCACACACACACCATCTATAGGAACAGACGCCGCTGAGGAGATCGGCTGTCTGCAGGTGAGTATAACCATTTTTGTTATTTTTTTTATTATTTTTAAACATTCTATCTTTTACTATTGATGCTGCATAGGCAGCATCTATAGTAAAAAGTTGGTCACACTTGTCAAACACTATGTTTGACAAGTGTGACCAACCTGTCAGTCAGTTTTCCAAGCGATGCTACAGATCGCTTGGAAAACTTTAGCATTCTGCAAGCTAATTTTGCTTGCAAAATGCTAAAAAAAAAAGCGAAAAAAAACGGGAAAAAAACGCAAAAAAAACCATGATATTTCTTGCAGAAAATTTCCGGTTTTCTTCAGGAAATTTCTTCAAGAAATCCTGACGTGTGCACATACCCTTAAAGAGACCAGGATGGATGAACACTAGTTTGTCTTGTAAACTGTGGTGTCTGTTCACATGGGGTGCATTTGGATAGCGCTGGGCAGGCCCGCCTGATCTAATAGAAGGGTGTCACTACTAGGCTTGCCTGGATGCTGTGCATTCCCATTGTGTGAACAGCGCCACATACAAGTCTTTTATGTGCAGCAATGTGCCAAGCAGCCACCCCCTCCATTAGTTTGGTAGGTCGTGAGTGGCTGCCTCATCGGTTATGCTGCTCCTGTGTTTTTTCCATCATAACCACATGGGTCCACTGCATCCTGATAGTGCATTTGTTTGGAGGCCTAGGCAGGTAAGCATCTCTGCCTTGTTTTGCTGTTTTTTCTCAGCTCAGTAAGCCTTACCAACCTATGAAAGGTCGAATTCCAGTGTGTGGGCAGGTCACAAATCAGTCAGTGATGGAGCAAATTAAAGCACTGCTGCAGTGAAGCTAGACTAGTGAAAGCCTGAGATGACTTTCGAAAATATGCGCTAACACGGCGTACCTTATCAAGTAGGTCCAGCAAGTCAGGGTAACATAGTAACATAGTTAGCAAGGCCTAAAAAAGACATTTGTCCATCCAGTTCAGCCTATATTCCATCAGAATAAATCCCCAGATGTACGTCCTTCTAAAGATCCTTATCACTGTAAGATATAATATTGTTGGCGCTCCACGAAGACCCGGAGGCTGCGGCTAACACTGCCCGCTCACAGGGTCGGCAGACCAGGGGCCCCCAGGACACAAGGTCACTTTGTGGCCCATTAGTCAGGGGGGCCAGTGCACGCCTCATTCAACTGTATCGGCATCATAGATGCCATTACAGGTGAAAGCAATAATGGAGAAGAGAGCGTCAGATGACGCTCCCTCTCCCATCATTCCCCTGTTGTGAATTTGGTTTTTGGGCTCCCCCGGTGGTCACTGGTGGTACTGGACTTGTGTGCTTCACTTTCTCTGTTCACCTGTTTCCATCAGGATATGGGTGTATCCTATTTAGCCTTGCTGCTCAGTTATTCTAGTGCCGGCCATCAATGTAACCAGAGCCTTTCTGTTGCATGTTCCTGCTTCTAGACTACTATCAGCTAAGTTGGACTCTTAGTCCTAAGTTTGTTTTGCATTTTTGTTCCAGTTCACAGTTATGTTATTTTTCTGTAGCTGGAAGCTCTTGTGGGCCGAAATTGCCACTCCGGTGTCATGAGTTGACACATGAGTCTTAAAGTAATTTCGGGATGGTATTTTAATAGGGTTTTCAGCTGACCGTGAAGTTCCCTATTGTATCTTCTTGCTATCTAGTAAGCGGACCTCGCTTTGCTGAACCTACCTTCATACTGCGTATGTCTTTTCCTCTGAACTCACCGTTAATATATGTGGGGGGCTTCTGTCTCCTTTTTGGGGGAATTTCCCTAGAGGTAAGCCAGGTCTGTCTTTTCCTCTATTAGGGTTAGTTAGTCCTCCGGCTGGCGCTAGGCGTCTAGGGATAAAACGTAGGTACGCCACCCGGCCACTGTTAGTTGTGTGGTAGGTTTAGCTCACGGTCAGTTCGAGATTCCATCACCCAAGAGCTGTTCTGTTATTTATGTTCTCTGACGTTCCCTTGCCATTGGGAACCATGACATTCCCCTCTGTCTCTGACACAGCAGGTGCGCGATGACATCACTTGATCGTGTACCCGCTGTGTGTCAGGCAGACAACAGTGCAGCTGCTGATACTGGAGTAGAGCCGGAATCAGCGTGAGAACGAAGAGGAAAGTTGAGTAAGGTGAGTATTGTGTTTTATATATATATATATATATATATATATATATATATATATATATATATATATATATACAGTTGTGCTCAAAGTTTACATACCCCTGCAGAATTTCTGCTTTCTTGTCCTTTTTTCAGAGAATATGAATGATAACACCAAAACTTATTCTCCACTCATCGGTAGTGGTTGGATGAATCCTTTTATTGTCAAACTACTGTGTTTTGTCTTTTTAAATCATAATGACAACCCAAAACATCCAAATGACCCTGATAAAAAGTTCACATACCCTTGTGATTTTGGCCTGATAACGTGCACAGAAGTTGAGACAAATGGGTTTGAATGGCTACTAAGGCTAACATCCTCTCCTGTGACCTGTTTGCTTGTAATCACTGTGTGTGCATAAAAGCTGAGTGGGTTTCTGGGATCCAGACAGACTCTTGCGGCTTTCATCCAGCCACTGACATTTCTAGTTTGTGAGTCATGGGGAAAGAAAAAGATTTGTCAACGGATCTACGGGAAAAGGTAGTTGAACTGTATAAAACAGGAAAGGGATACAAAACGATGTCCAAGGAATTGATAATGCGAGTCAGCAGCGTTCAATCTGTGATTAACAAGTGAAAAATCAGGGGCTCTGCCATGCAATAATCTCTTCTGTTAACTTTTGAACCACTCTCTTCACAAGCGAGGAATATTAGTGTAATGGTGGTGATTTTCTATGAGGAATTCACTAAGATTCCTCAGGAATGCTGCCAGAAGCTGGTGTCTGGCTGTACATCATGTTTACAGAAGGACATATCAGTCAAAGTATGCTAAGTAGTAAGAGGGTGCTGAATAATAACAGAGACTATGGTAGTCATTAAAAGTGGCATTTTGATTTGAAAATTGAGAAACCACGTGTTATGTTAGCTGTGTTGTATTTATATTGTTCTTATTTGATCAGGAAAAGTTGCATGGTGCACGCTGTCAGGAAATAAAGGCACTACAGAAATTTAGTTTAGCATGAAAAACTCCTTTAACCCTTTTGCGACATGCGCCGTACATGTCTCCCCCTTTGATTTGAACTCTGATGCACATCTGTAGATGGGAAACAACAGAGATAGCGTTGCATGTAGCCTTCCGCACAAAGTTTTCCCCTCATGTACAGCGGTATACGTAATATACCCTGTACACAGGATGAGCCCTCACATAGCCTCCTGTATAGAATATGAGGTTCTCACATAGCGCTTTTATTCAGGATGAGCTAGAACATAGTTCCCTATATGCAGGATGAGTCGAACATAGCCCCTATATACTGTATGAGCCCCATCATATCTCTATATACAGTATAAGGTCTCACATAATCCCTATATGCAGAATGAGCCCCTACATAGCTCCCTGTTTGCAGGATGAGCCCCCTCATAGCCCCTACATACAGTATAGTCTCTACATAGTTCCCTATGTACAGTATGAGGTTTCACATAGTCTTTATATACATTTATGTACTGTATGAGCTCCCACATAGCTCCCTATATGCAGTATGAGCCCTCGCATAGCCCCTATATGTAGAATGAGCTCCCACAAAGCTCTTTATATGCAGGATGAACCACAACATAAGTCCCTATATGCAGAATGAGCCCCCACATAGCTCTATATATATAGTATGAGTCCCTACATACCTCTCACATAGCCCTTATATACAGGATGATCCCCCGCATAGCACTCTATATGCAGGATAAGCCCCTCATGTAGCCCATATATATACAGGCACACATCCCATTCATGTAAAAAAAACAAAAAAACAACACCGATTCACCTCGGTCTTTTTCCCGTGGCACTCTGCTCTGGTCACCGGGGCTTCACTTCTTCTTATGCCAGCATGTATATGCTAGCCCGATGATGTATTTTCCCTATCACGTCAAATAGGAGTCAATCGATCTCCTTAGGCTCCACTGCCGTTCTGTATTGCCAGTAGTGGTTTCCAGGATAGTTCCCTGCCCAGAGATTTGCGCCCAGAGATGTGTGCTGCTCACAAGACATTTTAATGAGGGCAGTCTGTCCATGGGCTTCCCCGGAGCCTCAGGCCCTGTGCAATAGCCCAGATTACCCTATTATAATCTGAATATCCTGATAGAATTGCTACAAACATCCAGTATTGAACAATTACACCCCAGTGACATATTATGTACATATTATGAAAGGAGTAGATAAATACTGAGGCATAAAGCTGTATAAGTTAGATGTACATTTGTCAAAACAATGAGCATTACCATTATAATGGCTTCATCCTAAGGTATTCAGCAATCAAACCTGCCCACTTTTTATAAATTCCATCTTATCAGAGCGATATACAAAACTGGATGTACCAAATTATTAAGGATGGGTAATTGATCTAGAGATTTATTCTGATTGCATTATTTGGCATCAGGAATGACTTTACCTCTTGTTATGAGGCAGGTGGCAACCTCCTAATAGGATTTTTTTTGCCTTCCCTTGGATCAACACTGCAGGCAAAATAATCATTCTTGTTTTAGTCAGTCCGTAAATCACATCTGATGGAATGTGTTGCTAGCAGAAATCCCTCCTCATAATCAGTCTCAGAGCGGGAGAGCCATGAAGGAACAAGGGTTCTCCAACTGAATATATTACTCAGTATCATGACTGATTTGTTTTCTTTTAAAGACCATTTAATTAATGGACTGTGTTTTTTATATTTACAATGCTTTTTGATTCTGTATTTATCAACTATGTAAATAATATATCTATAAAAATAAAATACTGTATATTCTGAGGTTAGTTATTTATTTCCATTTAAAACTTTTCTATCCATTTTGGTTTATTTAGTTAAGTAATTGAAATTAATAGCTCCATAGAGTAATGTGCATGACATCACAGAGCTGAAGTTGACTTTGGTTCTCAGTAGGGAGTTTGGAGTAAGGAGTGTTTTAACCCCTTAGTGACAAGGCCAATTTTTAAAAAATCTGATGTGTCACTTTATGTAGTGTGGTTGATCGGCTCACTTGGCTGCACACAGAAGTAGAAATGGTACACTGTGGCTTTAAGAACGTCCTTTGTTTTATTATAGGCAGTATAAACGAAGGTGTAGTAAATCAAATACAGCCCTCTGGGCAAAAACAGGAAAACAAAACAAAGTAATATCAGAAAACGCAGTCCTTCTGAGAGTGGGGTTCCTCCGGCTAACGGCTAGCAGAACACACACGGTTCAGGTTTTAGCATACAATACATACATGAACACTTTCCCACTTTCCTGGAGTGTCCCTCTCCAGGCACACTGAACACTGCTGCCTTTGGAAGCCAAGTACTTAAGCCCCAGATCATTTGACTCCTCCATCATGTGACTGATTACATGATTGTTACATCACACAGGTCCTGTCAGGACACGGTGATGCCATCTCTGCAGGTGGAGATAAGGTTGACATTCTCCCACCCACTCTATGAATGTCCACATAAAACCAGCCCATTTATGCAACTTTAGTATAAGCCTCACAACACTTTAATGTGCTGGAGGAAAATACTCTGGCTTTATATCACTGACGCCATTAGGCGTAGTGACACATGTCTCCTCTCCAATACTTTACCAGTGACTTTGTCATAGAAGTAATAACTCTGCAATGCTTCAACATATCCCAGTGATTTTGAGAATGTTTTTTTCATGACACATTATACTTTATGATAATGGTAAATTTAGGTTGATATGTTTTGCATTTATTTATATAAATATCAGAAATGTTACAAAAATTAACAATTTTCTTACTTTGAATGATTATCTTTTTAAGCCCGGGGTCACACTTGCGTGTGTAATGCGAGAAACTCGCACGAGTCTCTCGCATCAATTCCTGGCACTGCCGTTGGCACTCAGGACTGGAGTGTGCGGCTGCATGTATTTCAATGCAGCTGAATGCTCAGGTCCGAACCACCGGCGGCAGTGTCGGGAATTGATGCGAGAGACTCGTGCGAGTTTCTCGCATTACACACGCAAGTGTGACCCCGGCCTAATTCAGATAGTCATACTGTACAAAATAGTTAATGAATAACATTTCCCTCATGTCTGCTTTACATCAGCACCATCTGTAAAATGTTGTTTTATTTTGTTAGCGTTTTAGAAGGTTTAAAATTATACCAGTCATTTTTCATTTTTTCAAGGAAATTTACCAAATTAATTTTTTAGGGACTTATTCAGTTTTGAAGCTACTTTTGGGGTCCTATATATTGGAAAACCTCCAAAAGTGATACCATTTTAAAAAACGCACCCTCCAGCATATTCAAAACTGATGTCAAGTAGTTTAATAACCTTTCAGGTGCTTTTCAGAAATTAATGCAAAGTGGCATGACAAGAAAGAAAAAAAAATTTTTTACACCTAAATGTTGCTAACTTCTGATCACTATAGCTGTCAGACTCCAAGACCGCTATTCCGCCGTGAATTGCCTAAGACAAACATCAGGACTACACAATCATAATCTCAGGGTGCAAAAATGCTAAAAATGTATCAAACATCTTGCATCACTGATAAATGGGGTTTAAATAAGGGGCAACACAACCAGGAGCAAAGGGACTTCAAAAATATCACTCATGATGATTTCCTCCCCCCACCACTGCTGCCCCCCAGTGCACCTGAGATCTAGAAATGATTTACTAAGTAAAGAGAATGTGTCATTGGAAAATTGTTTTAAAAAATACATTAAACATAAAAACATGATTTAATTATTGACATTCTTTTTGTAACTGTTAGTATTACTATCTGTAAGAATATATATATATATATATATATATATATATATATATCTATCTATCTATATATATATATATATATATATATATATATACATATAGAAATACATACACACACATACACACACACACATACACCTATATATTGTTTTTTTGTTTTGCTTTGTTTTGCGCAAATAAAGGCAGATGTTGTGAAAATACAAAAGAGTATGTATCACTCTGGGGATTTATCTAGTTGTCAGCCTATTGGGCATTTCTTTATTTTACTTACATGGATTAATTTAGGGCTGGAAATTATTTTTTGCAAATGGCTGTCATTCAATATTTTACATGGTTTTTACTTTACTGTCTTTTGTATCCAGCACATTCAACTTTAATGTGGTATTTGGCAGTGGCGTAACTACAAAGCTATGGGCCCCGGTGCGAACTTCCAAAGGCCCCCCCCCCCCACATTCCCCTAGATACGCCTCGGACTGTTGCAAGAATCTCCTGCACTGCAACATGGTGTTGGGTGCCAGCACAGCCCGCACAGTGGTATATCCAGCACAGCCCGCACAGTGGTATATCCAGCACAGCCCGCACAGTGGTATATAGAGCACAGCCCGCACAGTGGTATATCCAGGACAGCCCGCACAGTGGTATATCCAGCACAGCCCGCACAGTGGTATATCCAGCACAGCCCGCACAGTGGTATATAGAGCACAGCCCACACAGTGGTATATAGAGCACAGTCCGCACAGTGGTATATCCAGCACAGCCCGCACAGTGGTATATAGAGCACAGCCCGCACAGTGGTATATCCAGGACAGCCCGCACAGTGGTATATCCAGCACAGCCCGCACAGTGGTATATCCAGCACAGCCCGCACAGTGGTATATCCAGCACAGCCCGCACAGTGGTATATAGAGCACAGCCCGCACAGTGGTATATAGAGCACAGCCCGCACAGTGGTATATCCAGCACAGTCCGCACAGTGGTATATCCAGCACAGCCCGCACAGTGGTATATAGAGCACAGCCCGCACAGGGGTATATAGAGCACAGCCCGCACAGGGATATATACAGCACAGCCCGCACAGGGATATATACAGCACAGCCCGCACAGGGATATATACAGCACAGCCCGCACAGGGGTATATAGAGCACAGCCCGCACAGGGGTATATAGAGCACAGCCCGCACAGGGGTATATAGAGCACAGCCCGCACAGTGGTATATACAGCACAGCCCGCACAGGGGTATATAGAGCACAGCCCACACGGGTATATAGAGCACAGCCCACACAGGGGTATATAGAGCACAGCCCGCACAGGGATATATACAGCACAGCCCGCACTGGGGTATATAGAGCACAGCCCGCACAGGGATGTATACAGCACAGCCGGCACAGGGGTATATACAGCACAGCCCGCACAGGGGTATATAGAGCACAGCCCACATCTCATCCCACCACCCCCGATAATGGCCCCACAGTCCGGTTAAAAAGAAAAAAAAACACTCTCCTCACCTTTCCTTTTGCCCGCGCTGCTCGTCCCTGCTCCTGTCTCGGTGGCTGCAGTCTGCGCAGGACACAGCAGGTGCGCGATGATATGACGTCATCGCGCACCCGCAGTGTACTGTCAGAGGCAGAGCGGGGAATGATGGGAGAGGGAGCGTCAGGAGACGCTCTCTCCGACATCATTGCATTGAACTATACCAGTGTCATAGACGCCGGTATAGTTAAATGCGGCGGCGGCACTGGTGGGGGGCGGGGGGGAACAGTACCGCGGGCGGCCCACTACTGGCACCAGCTCTTCTGGCATTTGCCAGAAGTGTCCGATGGCCAGTCCGGCCCCGCAGGTCAGGGGCCGGCCCTGGGCCCCTGACCTGCGGGGCCCAGTCGCAATGGCGACCGCTGCGACCGCGGTAGTTACGCCCCTGGTATTTGGTCATAAATCAGCTAAGACGAGCTTAAAATAGATATATCAGAGTTAGAAAATCTTCTATTGGACTGTTGGAATGAGATCACTGACAGATTCTCAGTTAACAAAGGCAACCAATGCAAAATGTTTGTTGAATCCAAATTAGAGAAATTAATTTTAGCCAAAAATACATGTATTTAAATAAGAGAAGAAAATTGTAGCCAAAAGTGGACAATCCTTTAGATATTATTGTAAGTAATGCATTTCCTTTAAAATCTGTGTACTGTGGATTGGGTCACACTATAAAAGCAAAGTATTTTAATACTAATTGGCTCAATTTGTCTAATGATTTTATTTATACAATTAATCTTGTACTTATTTAGTACTTGCTACTACAAATGAAAAGGTTTACAATGATAAGAGTAGGTTCACACAGACGTGTTTTCGATCGGAGTGCTTTCTTTAGGGTTCTCTCACATTAGCGTATAAATCGGATGAGTGCAGTGTGAATCTGACCAATGTTATTAAATGAGTCAGTGCTGGTCTGGAAGTTGATTCTCAGCTGTAATTGGGCTGAGGAATAAAATTGCAGCTTGCTGCGTATGGCCGCATATATCAGACGAGACTCGCCAATGTAACTATGGATGCGAGAAATAAAACGGACGGCACACGGACCATGCGTATGCTGTCCAATTTTTACACACACATCTCAAAAGACCCAAGAAATTGCATGAGCCAAGTTCAGGAAGTTAAATAATACACTACATTGTCTATCAGACACCCCCATTACTAACCCAGTAATTAAAAGTAAAAAACACACACACAAAAATACACGTCCGACATAGTCCAGGAAATCCGAAGTAGTCCAGTGAATCCGGCGTAGTTCACAAATGGAAACCTGAAAAACATAACACGAGAGACATAAAAACAAGACACTGTCCCTCATTCACCAATTTATTAGAAAATAAGGGTCCCATGCAGGTCTGATATAGTCCAGCGCTTCCCTCGATGTTCCTTGATACTGTCTTTAAAAGTTGCATAGCACTTGCATGACATGTGGAATGAAATATGCAGGACACTCATCCAACTTGTCAGGATGGGCATCAGAACGATTTTTAATACTCACATGTGAGCGAACTCCAAAGGAAATGGACACCATACTGACCAATGTTGTTCAGTGTGACATTGCAGATGAGCAACTGAATCTGTATGTGACAAAAATTGCAGGATGCACCAGTTTCTCCATTTGTTAGATGGGACTCACCCATTCAAGTTTATCGGTGCACAAAAAAAATGGATGCCATATAGAACCATAATATAGCATCCATTGTTTTACAGATACATTGCAATTCGTAAACATAGGAAATTGTAAATGGTCTTGTAAATGATTAATAGCTGCTGTTGGAAGTGCGGGGGTCCTGGGCTTTCACAAAATGTCGGCAGGGCCCCCGCACCACCGAACACCCATTTTATGAAACCAGCAAAGGTGAAGCAGACAGCTGCGAGCTGATATTATCTGTCTGGCAAGGTCCATGGTTTGTCCCAGCCTAAAAATACCAGCCCGCAGCCACCCGGGAAGTGGGCTGGTTCATTGGCAATTGGGGTAATGGAGCTTGGGGTTGATGTCAGCTTTGATTTATCAAAAATCACAGCTGGCATCAAGCCCTGGTGTTAGTAATGGAGAGTAAACCAAGTAATCAAAAGTAAAAAACACACACACAAAAATACATGTCCGACATAGTCCAGGAAATCCGAAGTAGTCCAGTGAATCCGAGGCTGTAAATGATTAATAGCTGCTGTTGTAATAATTAAATAAAATAATTGAGTTTGCTAGATGAAAAATTAACCTTTGACTCAAAACAAATCTAGTTGTCAATGTAATAAATGTCAATGTAGGATTTTTTATTTTCTTATGCAGATATTTTTAAGTGGTGGATATCATTTGCTAACAGCTGACATACAGAAAGCATGGATCCACATTCAACAAGGAGGATTACTTGTTGACATTCCTGGCATGAACCGATTAAGACAAAGGTACTGTATAACATGAATACATCCAAAATTACATAATCATTAATTTTTCACCTAAAGTATATATTTCACAAATGTTTTTTTACTGCTTTTTATACATTTAAAATATGTGGATGTATGAAAGCTTAATATTGATACAGACTGTATGAAGGTAAAGATGTTATTTCAATGGTGTTTGCCTAAGTGTTAATTTGGCAAATATTAGTCATTCCCTAATGTTCTTTTTGGACAGGAAAAGTTTACCTCTGGCACACCTCCCTTGTACTGTAGATCTAATTTTCTACTCTTATTTTAATAGTGACAACTTACAAGAACTGTGATAAAATTTATTGGACCTTTTTGCAACATAGCTCAACTTAAAACTTTAAAGAGGTTGTCGTGTACCTGGACAACTTCTTTTTAAATAATGGACTCCTCTTCATAAAATAAAAACAGCCTATATTCACCTCCTGTGCCGATCCAGTGATCGGTCTCCTGGGGCTTGCTGCAGAGCTCCCATGGCTTAACAATGACATGCTAGCTCCGGAGATTAGACACCAACATCTATGGAATGGTGCCATCACCAGAGGTGTGCATAAGGTGTGTTAAGAATATGAGAACATAATTTCATACCAATCGACTGTATCATATCCGATATGAGACTGTAGACCTTTTTCAAAGTGTGAAGCTGAGACAGAACACCTGGCTCAGCAAGCAGTACAGCTTCAAAAGCTACAAAGTGGAAAAACTAACACCCTCAGCAGCCTAGCTGGAACCAAGACCTTTCTGGCAGGATGAACCCGGATATGAGCCCAAGCTGCTTAACTGCTTCAAACAAATCCCCCCAGAAAATTGGGAGCCGTAATTTCATAAGAAGTTATGGAGTTATCGTACTTCCTAGCCGTATATTGATTACATCTTCAACATCTTGGGAATGGGCCGAATGCCTGCCCGGGTCTCGACCCATTCTTGCAACCCAGGGTGGGAAGATATATAGAATGGCTAGTAGGAGCCAGGTAGTGAAGTAGTGTTTAGTCTCCAAGCATAACAGGGGCCTGACCGGATCTGATGGTGCACTAATCGCCGCCGTATGACCTTCCATTGAGAAGTTATGGTCCATCATAGGTTTTGTATTCTCAGCTACTAGAGCCAAGGAGAGGGAAACTAGGACCATTCCAGGGACGAGAAAACGAGTGACCGACTAAGGCCGGGTTCACATTAGCCTTTCTGTGTGCAGCGTATGATCCACATTAATCCTCATGCGTCATGTGTACATATCTTTAACATGGTGTACGTAGGGACATGCGTTTGCATGCGGATGCGTACACATGTGTCGTTTTGCGGTGTGCAGCAGTGTCCGGCGAACGCAACATGTTGCAGTTTTTGAAGCGACAAATATTTTGCAATCATGCTCCTACGGATTATTGCCGATGAGTGCGTAAAAAAACGCATTACTGTCTATGGGAACGCATTGGTACGCAAGGACATGCGTATGCATGCGTTCGATGTGCATGCGTACTTCAGACTTAACATGTCCAGGAACTGGTTTCAGCCACTCCTAAAACAAAGGGGTATAAAAGGGGGTGAGGACACAGCAATTTCATTACTCTCAAGACGCTGGATGCAAGCACAAGACTTTGGATGTACTGTAAGTATAGAAGCTTTGAAAATGTCTGTTTCTCTTTGCAGTCTGTACTCTGTACTAATTTTTGTCTGTTCCTTGTAGATTGTTTGCTGCTCCGGTCCTGGTGCTGCCGTCCTGGTGCTGCCGTCCTGGTGCTGCCATGCTGGTGCTGCCTTCCTGGTGCTGCCATCCTGGTGCTGCCGTCCTGGTGCTCCGGTCCTGGTGCTGCCTTCCTGGTGCTGCCTGACTGCTGTGCTGTTGGACTACTGCCTGTAATGTAAGTATTGGTGTCCATTGTTCTTTTTTGGCGGGGCTACATTGTGTTTGGCTCTTAACAAGTTAAATTTTTCTTATCTGTTCTTTTCTCTAGTGTTTCACTTGACTGCTGCCTGCTATTCCAACATGTCCTCCACTGAAGCTTCCGAAAGTGGACATGACACTGATTATGTAATCACATTTGATTTAATGATTGGTATATATTGACTGGCAATACTATATATGTGGTAAATCATTTATTTTCTTTACAGGTACCTTCCAGTGTGGAAGAGCAGGAGCAGTCGAGTGGAAATGATTCTTCACCGTGTCGTCAGCCTCAAGTTGCTGAGGAGGAAAGACGAGGTGTAAGTAGCCTTTATCAGAGTTGTAATTGAATTTGTTTTCACATTTACTTACAAATTCTTTTTTTGTATTTCATCTTTAGGTTCCACAATGTGAGGAAGGACAACGTGACATAGATAATGACTTACTTATTCAAGCTGTGCAAGAGTGAGCTGCATTGTGGGACACCCGTTATCGGAATCATTCCGACTCAGCCTTGATCCGACGACTCTGGGAAGAAGTGGCAATATCGCTGCTGGCTGATTGGGACCGTGCCACGCCACGTGCCAGAAAGTATTGCTATGTTGTCTGATGCGGCAGTGAACGTGCGGCAGAGTTTTTCCTTTTTTTCCCCCTTCACAGTGAAGAGAATTAAAGTCAGTTGGCGTTAGATGAAGGGTCGCTTCAATAAGGACATGAGAGAGGAGATTCGTGTTCGAAGTGGTGCTGCTCGAAAAATCAGAAAATATAAGTACCATCATCAGCTTTCTTTTCTGAAGCCTGCGGTTGCTCAGCAAACGTGAGTATCTTTTGTGTTGTCTTACTATTATTTAAACTTTTTATTTTTTTTTACTAATGTTTTTCATATATTTTCCACACAGAACCTGGAGCAGCACCACACAACCTGGATCGTCCTCTGTTGGAGTGGCCCCTCATGGACCAGCCAACGAACAGGCCCAATCCCAATCATCCACCAGCGATGGGTCAACCAGGCAGGCTTCACAGGCTGGAGAACAGGAAGCCAATCCATCTGGTTTTCCCCTCTCCCAGCCCTCTGCCACTACTTTACTTGGGTCTGCTTGCCAGCGGCAGAGGGCCTGGGTGAGGTCAGTCATGCCTGAGTTTATTCACTTAAGCTCCGTCTTCCAGGCTGGGATGAAGGTGGTTGTAGAAAGACTGGATAGTGGGTTCACTCGGGTGAACACACTTTTCCAGGAAGACCACAAACGCCTTGATTGCCTGGAAGCTGACCTTAATAGACCGGCGCAACATTATTTTTCCGCTATAGAATGGGGCGTGACAGAAAACCTTAGTCCTGATCTCCAGCTGTATGTGATGAAGGCCTGTCAGGCTGCTTACACCGAGGCTATGCAGCAGTCCCGATATCAGCAGCAGGCACAAACTTCATTCCCTACAGGGCAACAAGCTCCAGCACAGCATCAGTGGCACCAA
This sequence comes from Ranitomeya variabilis, assembly GCF_051348905.1. Taxonomy (NCBI): domain Eukaryota; kingdom Metazoa; phylum Chordata; class Amphibia; order Anura; family Dendrobatidae; genus Ranitomeya; species Ranitomeya variabilis. Next base: position 402,348,762 of record NC_135234.1, read on the forward strand.
GGGACTTATCCACCACCACCACAACAACCGCTGGACATTAGGACTCTTCTAACAGTACCCAGCTACACCATGCAGCCGAGTGCAGCAGCCCAGCCTTTCACTTCCACCACACAGCCGAGTGCAGCAGCCCAGCCTTCCCCTTCAACTACGCAGCTTAGTGCAGCAGCCCAGCCTTCCTCTTCAACCATGCAGCCGAGTGCAGCAGCCCAGCCTTCCACTCCCACCACGCAGCAGCACTAACCAAAAGGCCGAGGAAGCAGCAAAACAAAGGCCAGAAAGCGAAAATTAAAGAGACATTATCCACCCCCTCCACCCTCACCTCCGAATGTGTCTTTGTTTTCAAGTCTGTCTACAACTTCCCTTGGTTCTTTCCCATCCAATGTGTCAATCCCTTCCAACTTGTTTTCCACTCCTAATGTGTCCTCTGCCAATGTTCCTGACCCAATCCTCCAATTGTCTGACACTTCCCCTATAACAACTTCCCCAACCACTCCTAGCCTACCATCACAGCCAGACACCCCACAGGTCCACCATGTATTTCCCTTCGGCAGACCCCAAAAGTAAATCACATTTTTCAAATTGTTTTTATTTTTGTTAGTAAAAATTCTTTTGTTTCACAATACCTGTCTCCCTGTGTTTTCTTTATCTCTTTATTTAAACGTGTGTATTGTTGAGTTAAGTATTAACGGGTGTTACAGTTAAGGTTTTTATTATTAAAGTTACAGTCAAGGTGTTAGTATTACCGTCAGAAAACAGTACAGGTACATAACATTACAGGTACATTTTACTTAGCGGCTTAAACCATTTCGTCTTGCCATGCCACATGTCTAATATCCGAAACAAAGTAGGCAGCAAGTTTATCCCTCATTTATGCAACTTTCACTGTAGTCCTCAGAGGGTGAGCTTGGTAATCTTGCAATGTGGTATTAACAGGTTCCTCAAGTTCTAAGTGGGGTTGCTCTTTTGCCAGGATGCAATTATGCAGAGCAACACACGCTTTCACAACCTCATCAATTGTCTCAATTTTAAGATTGATAGCTGTACCCAAAATGCATCATTTAGCTGCCAGCAAACCAAAGGCACACTCCACAGTTCTTCGTGCCCTTGTCAGTCTGTAGTTGAAAATCCTTTTTGTGTGAATCAAGTCCCAACTCGAGTATGGTTTTCTGAGGTTGGCACACATTTGAAACGCCTCATCCCCAACAACAACAAACGGCATTGTCAGTCCTTCAGTGTTCGGAAGAGGTTGTGGTGGTGGAAAATTAAAATTATTAGCATAAAATCGTTGGCCCATGTCAGAGTTTTTGAAAATCTGTGAGTTATTTCCTCTTCCAAATGAACCAACGTCAACAAATCAACACTTAGCATCTGCAATCGCCATGAGAACAATGGAAAAGTATTTCTTATAATTGAAGTACTCGGATCCACTTCCAGCAGGTTTCAGAATCCGAATGTGTTTGCTGTTCACAGTTGTAGGTTGGGGGAGGAATTCTGCACCCAGAATGTCATACAATGCACGGCAGGTTTCTCCAACAATCCCAGAAAGGGTGGACAGTCCAATCCAAAATTGAAAATGTAGAGATCTTAAGGTCTCTCCGGTAGCCAGCAATCTGTGGAAAAGAAATTGGGGAAAAAATCAGTACATGGCTTTTAGAGCAATAATATTAATAACAGGTGTTTCTTTTTCAAAATTACGTACCTTCGGGTCACCAACAAACATTCCTCAGCAGGAATTGCTCTATGTAGCTGTGTGTCCTGCCTGGTGATGGATCCTCTGATACGTAGCAGCAGTTCTTGGAAGCTCTGCTCAGACATTCTTATGTACTTGAAAAACTTTTGCGGGTTTTCACGATGCTCGGCGTACAATGAGTGGTAAGCTCCACAGCTCTCTTGGACTTCAACAATGGGGTGTTGCCAATAGCGATGACGACGTCTTCTCCCTTTCTCTTCTCCTTTCTTCCTCACAAGCTACACCTCCGAATGTGTCTTTGTTTTCAAGTCTGTCTACAACTTCCCTTGGTTCTTTCCCATCCAATGTGTCAATCCCTTCCAACTTGTTTTCCACTGCTAATGTGTCCTCTGCCAATGTTCCTGACCCAATCCTCCAATTGTCTGCCACTTCCCCTATAACAACTTCCCCAACCACTCCTAGCCTACCATCACAGCCAGACACCCCCCCCAGGTCCACCATGTATTTCCCTTCGGTAGACCCCGAAAGTAAATCACATTTTTCAAATTGTTTTTATTTTTGTTAGTAAAAATTCTTTTGTTTCACAATACCTGTCTCCCTGTGTTTTCTTTATCTCTTTATTTAAACGTGTGTATTGTTGAGTTAAGTATTAACGGGTGTTACAGTTAAGGTTTTTATTATTAAAGTTACAGTCAAGGTGTTAGTATTACAGTCAGAAAACAGTACAGGTACATAACATTACAGGTACATTTTACTTAGCGGCTTAAACCATTTCGTCTTGCCATGCCACATACCACATGTCTAATATCCGAAACAAAGTAGGCAGCAAGTTTATCCCTCATTTATGCAACTTTCACTGTAGTCCTCAGAGGGTGAGCTTGGTAATCTTGCAATGTGGTATTAACAGGTTCCTCAAGTTCTAAGTGGGGTTGCTCTTTTGCCAGGATGCAATTATGCAGAGCAACACACGCTTTCACAACCTCATCAATTGTCTCAATTTTAAGATTGATAGCTGTACCCAAAATGCATCATTTAGCTGCCAGCAAACCAAAGGCACACTCCACAGTTCTTCGTGCCCTTGTCAGTCTGTAGTTGAAAATCCTTTTTGTGTGAATCAAGTCCCAACTCGAGTATGGTTTTCTGAGGTTGGCACACATTTGAAACGCCTCATCCCCAACAACAACAAACGGCATTGTCAGTCCTTCAGTGTTCGGAAGAGGTTGTGGTGGTGGAAAATTAAAATTATTAGCATAAAATCATTGGCCCATGTCAGAGTTTTTGAAAATCTGTGAGTTATTTCCTCTTCCAAATGAACCAACGTCAACAAATCAACACTTAGCATCTGCAATCGCCATGAGAACAATGGAAAAGTATTTCTTATAATTGAAGTACTCGGATCCACTTCCAGCAGGTTTCAGAATCCGAATGTGTTTGCTGTTCACAGTTGTAGGTTGGGGGAGGAATTCTGCACCCAGAATGTCATACAATGCACGGCAGGTTTCTCCAACAATCCCAGAAAGGGTGGACAGTCCAATCCAAAATTGAAAATGTAGAGATCTTAAGGTCTCTCCGGTAGCCAGCAATCTGTGGAAAAGAAATTGGGGAAAAAAATCAGTACATGGCTTTTAGAGCAATAATATTAATAACAGGTGTTTCTTTTTCAAAATTACGTACCTTAGGGTCACCAACAAACATTCCTCAGCAGGAATTGCTCTATGTAGCTGTGTGTCCTGCCTGGTGATGGATCCTCTGATACGAAGCAGCAGTTCTTGGAAGCTCTGCTCAGACATTCTTATGTACTTGAAAAACTTTTGCGAGTTTTCACGATGCTCGGCGTACAATGAGTGGTAAGCTCCACAGCTCTCTTGGACTTCAACAATGGGGTGTTGCCAATAGCGATGACGACGTCTTCTCCCTTTCTCTTCTCCTTTCTTCCTCACAAGCCACAGCAAAAGCAAAATCCAATTTCAATGATAAATCCAGATTCAGATTGAAGCTCTCCACGCTAAGATCCATCTTGCAGCAGGATACAGCATCGAAAGAAGAGGGTTTCATCTGTGCAGTGTGTCTATATATAGAAATCCCATAAGCCATGCCCATTGGGAAATACCGTACGCATGTGGATAAACAACGCATGCAAAAATGCATACAAACGCATGCACGCGCATTGGTTTTTTGCCATCATGCATAAGATAATGCAGATAAAAACGCGTTTGCATGCATTTTGGCATGCATTTGCACATACAGATGATACGCTGAGCACAGAAATGCTAATGTGAACCTAGCTTAAGGGCTTCAGTGCTCATGGGAGGCTGTAGCCCTTCATTCACTTCTAAGAGGTCATGCTGGTTATCGTGTTGGAAAAAGTAGGAAACAGCTGGCACCCCACATGTCCCATTTGTCTTCCAGTACTAAGGCCTATCATCAAGCTGGTAACTGACTTTTCTGGTTTCTGCCCGATGTAATCTGTTAATACATTGGTCTTACATCTAATGAGTACATAATGGCAGTCCTACCGAGCTGGCAAGGCTCTGTTGCACTGGTGCTAGTGAAAAGTGTCTCTCAACCTGTCAGGGTTGTAAGCAAGTGTTGTTCCATGCCAGTGATTGCATGGGCCACCCTTTTTCACTCTCCGTTCCTCCCTGTGCACGTGTGGACAGGGGCTGTCTGTAATATTGTGCCCATGAGATGTCTGTAATATTGTGCCAAGCTGACATTACGCATTCCCAGGGGGTGCTGATTGTCACATTGGTGAACATGAACAGACTGTGCCTCGTGACCCCCCCCAACTTATTAGTGACGTCAGGTGGGGCTGGTGTCTTTATTTTATGGGGGAGACTACTTTATTTAAAAAGAGGTTGTCCAGGTATTGGACAATCACTTGAGGCCTGTTTCACACGTCAGTGGCTCCGGTACGTGCAGTGACAGTTTTCTCACGTACCGGAGACACTGACACACGTAGACCCATTCAAATGAATGGGTCTATGCACATGCCTGCGTGTTTTCACGGACCATGTGTCCCTGTGCAAAACACGGAGACATGTCCGCTTTTCTCCAGCAGCACGGTCCGCAAAGCGTCCCGCACACGTGCACACGGAGAACAGTGTGCACTCTCCTCCGTATGCACGTCCTGCCGCAGGAGAAACAGCGCTACAGTTAAGCGCTGTCCCCTGCGTGTGGTGCTGAAGCCGGCATTCATCCCTTCTGCCCTGCTCGGCTGAAAGCAGCGCTTGCAGGAGAGAAGTTTTTTTGTTAAAAATAAAGTTTTGGGTCACCTCCCGCCTCCCACCCCCCCGCGCACCCACCTGCTTGCAGAGAAATACTCACCCAGCTCCCGCGATGCCTCCTCTCAGAGCCGTCAGCTTGTCCTGTGTGAGCGGTCACGTGGTACCACTCATTACAGTGATGAATATGCGGCTACACCTCCCATAGGGGTGAAGCCACATATTCATCACTGTAATGAGCGGTACCACGTGACTGCTCACAGAGGACAGGCTGCCGGCGCTGAGAGGAGGCATCGCGGGAGCTGGGTGAGTATTTCTCTGCAAGCGGGCAGGTGCGCGGGGGGGTGGGAGGTGGCCCCAAACTTTATTTTTAACAAAAAAAATACATTTTTCATCTCTTCTCTCCTGTGAGCGCTGCAGGGAACAAGAGATGAATGCCACCTTCAGCACCACAGGCTGGGGACAGCACTTACTGTAGCGCTGTCTCTCCTGCACGGTCCGTGTGGTCCTCAGGCGACACACGGGCGGCACACGGCTGCCACACGTGTGCGACACTGATGTGCCACGTGAGCACACGGACACACGGACACTGATAACTCCGGTACCGTTTTCTCCGGTACCGGAATTATCTGGACATGTGAGACTGGCCTTAGGGATACATGTACACATGTGTTATATAGAAAGGATTTGCCACTGTGTATTAAAGTAGCAGCATCATAGATGAGATATTACAAAATATCCAGCACAAATTTACCAATCCTTACAATATTAATTCCCAAGTCTGCCAATTTATGCTGCAGTTATTGCCTTTGTAATACAACTTTTTCCCCTTACCGGAAAACATTGGTGTTGTATGACAGTTGCAATAAACAAATATTATCTTGTAGAGGTTAATTTTCATTTTTTTATTATTTTTGGCTGATCAATGTAAAGCAACAATGTGAAGTAAACCCACCGCCATTCAACGATATCATACAACACAACAAAAAACCAGGGGGGATGAGGGTTTGTTTTGGATTTTTCTTATAAGTTTTTTTGGTCTAACATCTTTGGGTTCAACCTTTTTACCGTTTTATTATTCTTGTTGTCTAAAACTGAAACTTAATTACATTTGTAATTCCACTAGGAATACTGCTTATTGCGCTGTGCCTTGCAACAGGAAAAAAAATAAATTATTAAGGTAAACTAATTACTACTTTTTATGTGCAGGCAAGTCCGTGAACTGTCTCCAAGGCTCCAAGGTAAGTAATGTCTCTTGCAAATAATGAAGCACAATGTTCTCCTGTTTTCAGTGTCATAATTTATAAACAAAAGCCTTCATATATGACACTTTATTCTGATATATACAGTAGATGTCTAGACTTTGTGTTGTTTATTGCTAGAAATTACTAAATTAAATTAATTGGTGTTTACTCGCTGTCACTCCTTCCAAGTTTGAAACTCCCAGAGCAGCTTTTTCCCTAAGCTTAACATATTAGCCTCAGTTGTCCCCAGCATGTTTTCTGGTTTCACACATAGCGTCTTTGATAAAATGCTTGAATGCTTCAGCTTTTTTTTTCTCTTCCTAGGTGTTCCATTGAAGTTTGTAATGCAATATGAAAAGCGCTATATGCGTTAGATTGTGTTTACTTTTTAGCTGTGTTTTTTTATGCAGCCAAAACCTGATCTCTTGGCAGTTAGAAAGCTGCAGCTTTGCTCCCTTTTTTGCTGCTGTTCATGCTGCTTTTTTCAGGATCCCAAAGTTCAGCTTTGCTTCTACCTTACAAGCATGAAGGTATTAGCCCATCGATGCAAGACATATGTAAATCCATAAAACATTTTTGGGAAAAAAAGGGCATTTTTATAAAATTAAGAGGAAAAAGTTTTTTATGTATGAAAAGATAGTGACTATTCTGAACAAAAAATTAATGGATTCATGTATGCAGTGCAACCATGAAAAAATACACAATTACAAATGTAAAAACAGCAGGGGGAAGTTGAGTTAGTTTCGCATTGTGTATTTAACACATTGGCAGAGCATTTAATTGGTAGGACATTGTTTACTTAACACATTGGTAGGGCATTGAGATGGAAGGACATTGTTTACTTTCACACACTGGTAGGGCATTGAGTTGGACAGGCATTGTAAACTTTAACAGATATAAATAATTTAATTAAACCATACTAATACTAACTCCATGCTCATGTGAGTATACCAAGACATTATGTTTTAACCCCTTTCCGACATTGGGCGTAATAGTATGCCAATGTCAGACTCCATCCCTTTGATATGGGCTCCGGCAGTAAGCCCACATGTTTCCAGGCACATTTCAGCTGTTTTGAACAGCTGATGTGTGCCCGGAACAGCTGCAGGTGGAATCGTGATCCACCCGTGGCTATTAACCTGTTAAATGCCACTGTCAAACTCTGACAGTGGCATTTAACGTGCGTTTCTGGCAATCGCGCTGAAAATCCGCCCATGGGTGACTCCCTCACCTGATCGCGGGTCCCTGATGGGTTGACATGACAACCAGGGGTCTCCTGCAGACCTCTATGGTTATGACTGCCGGATTCATAGCAAGTGAGTAATTCAGCTACATATAGATGATCTGCTCATCGCCTCTATGTAGCAGAGCCGATAGGGTTATGGCAGCTTTTAGTCTCCCATGGAGACTATTGAATCACTCCAAAAGTAAAAAAAAAAATGTTTTAAAACATATATTTTTTAAAATCAAACATACACATATTTAATATCGCCGCATTCAGAATCACCCGATATATTAACAAAAAAAGGATTAACCTGATCACTAAATGGCGTAGCGAGAAAAAAAATCAAAACGCCTGAATTACGTTTTTTGGCTGATTCGACATTGCATTGAAATGCAGTAACGGCCAATCAAAAGATTGTATCTGTATCAAAATGGTATCATTAAAAATGTCAGCTCAGCGCACAAAAAATGACCCCTCACCCAACCTGAGATCATGAAAAATGGAGACTCTACGGGTACCAGAAAATGGCTTTTTTTAAAAAAATTTTTTAGCAAAGTTTGGAATTTTTTTTTTCACCACTTAGATAAAAAATAACCTAACCATGTTTGGTGTCTATGAACTGTTAATGACCTGGAGATATTAATGGCAGATCAGTTTTAGCATTTAGTGAACATAGTAGAAAAAAAAAACAAAAAGCAACTATGGGATTGCATTTTTTTTGCAATTTCACTGCGCTTTGAAATTAAAACCAATGGTGTCATTCCAAAGTGCATCTTTTCCCCAAAAGCAAGCCCTCATATTGCCATTTTGACCAAAAAATAAAAAAGTTATGGCTCTGGGAAGAAGGGGAGCAAAAAACAAAAACACAAAAATGAAAATAACTTCCGGGGTTAAGGGGTAAAACTTTGGAAAATCACAAAAATAGACACTTGTACCTCCATTTTCCTTACCAAAAATGCTGCAAAAACTGATAACATCGTTTTTGCACTTACTCATTGCTTTCTATATCTGAAAAAATGCTACAAAAAAGCAAAAATAATTTACATGCTGTAGTTTTTAAAAACACAGTTGTTTTACAATTTAGTTGGAAAAAAAACAAGCATGTGCATGAGATTTCTGAAATCTGATAGCTTTCACTGCTACTGTAAAAAAAGCAGCTTTTAATTTGCATAAAAAATGCAGCCCAATAGGCACAACCTGTGAACATAGTCTTAAGGTGGTATTTTTTTTTTATAAAGTGACTTGCTTTTTTTAACTTAAAAATATAGCATGTTCTGGATGTAATGCAAATAGCCTCATCAGAGGGGAAGAGGACTTGAACTCTGGCACCACCTATTGGGTGTAGTCTATTTGCCAGATCCTACGAGTTTCTCTGGCCTTCACCCCTTAACATTTGTACAGTGATCTAGATTTACACAAAGACCCCTGGACTGGGACCTCAGAGTCAGCTGCTGACTGGTGGAGCAAGCTGGCAGGAAGATGGGTCATCACGCAAGACCAATATCAAGTGGTCACGTCAAGAACAAAATCAGAAAGGAAGTATGTAGTCAAAATACAAGCCAAGTTTAGAAAACAAGATAAATAAGGAGACACAGCATAGGCAATGACTAGGACTATAGACTTGAACCTGAACTTATTGACTGGCAGTGGAAGTCAGAGGTTCAGGGATTTAAATAGCAGCCCTGCAGTTCCCTGAAAGGGGTAATCAAACCCAGACAAGGAATAACCCTGAAGCTCCCTGATTTAGTGGCATCAAAAGTCTCATGAATTAAATAGTACTGTCATGCGTTTCATGCAACTAAGGTGAGGTGCCACCCAGTGGTGGGTGTGGAATCAGGGGGACAAGAACCAGCACAGAAGTTTTAGTTACTTGCTGTTCCATCATACAATGACTTTGTGTATTGATTTTGAATAGAGCAATCCACAATAAAGTCTGAATTTTATGGACGTTGTAATAATTATAATAGAAGACTCAGGAGTCCTCTTGCGCGCAGCAAATATACTACAGAGCACAGTTTATAGGTGAAAATGTCTATATTATAAACTCACTGTGTTGCAAAACAAGTGCAGAGGAAAACTCAAAGTCCATAAACACTCAGTGTAAATGAAAACTTAACAAAATCTGTTGGGAACCTCTGAGGAAAATGCAAACAGCGGAGCAGTCTGTGAAGCACAGTTTATACTTGAGGATGCTTGAAACAAGTAAGTCCTTGACTAATCCATACACGGATATATAAACGCTGCTCAAAAAAGTAAAGGGAACACTTAAACAACAGAATATAACTCCAAGTAAATCAAACTTCTGTGAAATCAAACTGTCCACTTAGGAAGCAACACTGTTTGACAATCAATTTCACATGCTGTTGTGCAAATGGAATAGAAAATGGATGGAAATTATTGGCAATTATCAAGACACACTCAATAAAGGAGTGGATCTGCAGGTGGGGACCACAGATCACATCTCAGTACCAATGCTTTCTGGCTGATGTTTTGGTCACTTTTAAGTGTTGGCTGTGCTTTCACACTTGTGGTAGCATGAGACGGACTCTACAACCCACACAAGTGGCTCAGGTAGTGCAGCTCATCCAGGATGGCACATCAATGTGAGCTGTGGCAAGAAGGTTTGCTGTGTCTGTCAGCGTAGTGTCCAGAGGCTGGAGGCACTACAAGGAGACAGGCCAGTACACCAGTACACCAGGAGATGTGGGGGGCCATAGGAGGGCAACAACCCAGCAGCAGGACCTCTGCCTCAGCCTTTGTGCAAGGAGGAACAGGAGGAGCACTGTCAGAGCCCTGCAAAATGACCTCCAGCAGGCCACAAATGTGCATGTGTCTGCACAAAAGGTTAGAAACCGAGTCCTTGAGGGTGATCTGATTGCCCAACGTCCACAGATGGGGGTTGTGCTCACAGCCCAACACCGTGCAGGACACTTGACATTTGCCACAGAACACCAGGATTGGCAAATTCGCCACTGGCGCCCTATGCTCTTCACTGATGAAAGCAGGTTCAAACTGAGCACATGTGACAGACCTGACAGAGTCTGGAGACACCATGGAGAGCGATCTGCTGCCTGCAACATCCTTCAGCATGACCGGATTGGCAGTGGGTCAATAATGGTGTGGGGTGGCATTTTTTTAGAGGGCCGCACAACCCTCCATGTGCTCGCCAGAGGTAGCCTGACTGCCATTAGGTACTGAGATGAGATCCTCAGACCCCTTGTGAGACCATATGCTGGTGCGGTTGGCCCTGGGTTCCTCCTAATGGAGGACAATGCCAGACCTCATGTGGCTGGAGTGTGTCAGCAGTTCCTGTAAGATGAAGGCATTGAAGCTATGGACTGGCCCGCCCGTTCCTCAGACCTGAATCCGATTGAACACATCTGGGACATCATGTCTCGCACCATCCACCACAGATTGTCCAGGAGTTGGCAGATGCTTTAGTCCAGGTCTTGGAGGAGATCCCTCAGGAGACCATCCGCCACCTCATCATATACATGAAAAAAATAAAGGGAACACTAAAATCCAACATCCTAGATATCACTGAATGAAATATTCCAGTTCTAAATATTTATTCATTACGTAGTGGAATGTGTTGAGAACAATAAAACCTAAAAATTATCAATGCAAATCACAACTAATATCCCATGGAGGTCTGGAATTGGAATGATGCCCAAAATCAAAGTGGAAAATGAAGTTACAGGCTGATCCAACTTCAGTTGAAATGCCTCAAGATAAGGAAATGATGCTCAGTAGTGTGTTTGATCTCGACAAGCCTGTATGACCTCCTGACAATGCCTGAGAGTGACGTTGGTGGATGGTGCAAGACATGATGTTCCAGATGTGCTCAATCGGATTCAGGTCTGGGGAAATGGCGGGCCATTCCATAGCTTCAATGTCTTCATTTTGCAGGAACTGCTGACACACTCCAGCCACATGAGGTCTGGCATTGTCCTGCATTAGGAGGAACCCAGGGCCAACCGCACTAGCATATGGTCTCACAGGGGGTCTGAGGATGTCATCTGTTGTGAATTAGACTTTTTTGGCTCCCTCTTGTGGTCACTAGTGATATGACTCTGGGATTGTCTTTCCTCAGTTTGGCACCCACCTGGGTCGTTAGTCCAGGGGTGTTGCTATATAAACTCCCTGGATCCTCAGTCCAGTGCCTGGCATCGTTGTAATCAGATCCTTTCTGTTTGCTCCTGTCTGCTGGTCTTGGTTCTTGCAAAATTAAGCTAAGTCCTGCTTCCTTGTTTTTTGGTTATCTGTATTGCTCTTATTTTCTGTCCAGCTTGTACTAAATGTGATTCCTGATTTTGCTGGAAGCTCTAGGGGGCTGGTATTCTCCCCCCGGGCCGTTAGACGGTTCGGGGGTTCTTGAATATCCAGCGTGGAAATTTTGATAGGGTTTTTGCTGACCGTATAAGTCATCTTACTATATTCTGCTATTAGTCAGTGGGCCTCTCTTTGCTAAATATCTAGTTCATTCTTACGTTTGTCTTTTCTCCTTACCTCACCGTTATTATTTGTGGGGGGCTTGTATCCAACTTTTGGGGTCTTTTCTCTGGAGGCAAGAAAGGTCTATCTTTTCCCTTCTAGGGTTAGTTAGTTCTCCGGCTGGCGCGAGACGTCTAGAACCAACGTAGGCACGTTCCCCGGCTGCTGCTATTTGTGGTGCTAGGATTAGATATACGGTTAGCCCAGTTACCACTGCCCTATGAGCTGGTTTTTTATGTTTGCAGACTTGGTATGTTCTTTTGAGACCCTCTGCCATTAGGGTCATAACAGTATGCCAGGCCCAAGTTGAATGTTTAATGCATTGCAGAAGTGGGATAATAAGAAAGGAAATTCTGAGTTTTTTTTTTTTTTTTTCCTCTCTTTGTTCCTCCCCTTTACCTCTGAGTGGCTTGTGCTTGCTGCAGACATGAATGTCCAGACCTTGATTGCAAGTGTGGATCAGCTTGCTGCTCGTGTGCAGGGTATACAAGATTTTGTTACCAGTAGTCCAATGTCTGAACCTAAAATACCTATTCCTGAACTGTTCTCTGGAGACCTGTTATGACCCCAATGGCGAGGGTCTCAGAGGAACGTGGAAGTCTGCAAGATACAAAAATCCAGCTCATAGGGCAGTGGTAACTGGGTTGACCATATATCTACTCCTAACGCCAACACTAGAAGTAGCCGGGGATCATTCCTACGTTGATTCTAGATGACACGCGCCAGCCGGAGAATCTAACTACCCCTAGTAGAAGAAAATAAAGACCTCTCTTGCCTCCAGAGGAAGGGACCCCAAAGCAGGATAGAAGCCCCCCACAAATAATAACGGTGAGGTAAGAGGAAATGACAAACACAGAAATGAACCAGGTTTAGCACAGAGAGGCCCGCTTACTAATAGCAGAATAAAGAAAGGTAACTTATATGGTCAACAAAAACCCTATCAAAATCCACACTGGAAATTCAAGAACCCCCGAACCGTCTAACGGTCCGGGGGGAGAACACCAGCCCCCCTAGAGCTTCCAGCAAAGATCAGGATACAGATTTGGAACAAGCTGGACAAAAATACAAAACAAAACAAATAGCAAAAAGCAAAATAGCAGACTTAGCTGATATAACCGGAACCAGGATCAGTAGACAAGAGCATAGCAGATTAGCTCTGATAACTACGTTGCCAGGCATTGAACTGAAGGTCCAGGGAGCTTATATAGCAACACCCCTAACTAACGACCCAGGTGCGGATAAAAGGAATGACAGAAAAACCAGAGTCAAAAAACTAGTAACCACTAGAGGGAGCCAAAAAGCAAATTCACAACAGAGACCGATTCAAGTTTAGGAATTTCAGGAATAATTGTAAATTGTTTCTATCTCTGAGACCCCGTTCATCTGGAGACTCAGCTCAGCAAGTTAAAATTGTTATCTCTTTCTTACGGGGCGACCCTCAGGATTGGGCCTTCTCGCTAGCGCCAGGAGATCCGGCATTGGCAAATATTGATGCGTTTTTTCTGGCGCTCGGATTGCTTTACGAGGAACCCAATCTTGAAATTCAGGCAGAAAAAGCCTTGCTGGCTATTTCTCAGGGCCAGGATGAAGCTGAAGTTTATTGCCAAAAATTTCGGAAATGGTCCGTGCTTACTCAGTGGAATGAGTGTGCTCTGGCCGCAAATTTCAGAAATGGCCTTTCTGAAGCCATTAAGAATGTGATGGTGGGTTTCTCCATTCCTACAAGTCTGAATGATTCCATGGCGCTGGCTATTCAAATTGACCGGCGTTTGCGGGAGCGCAAAACTGCTAATCCTCTGGTGGTGTTGTCTGAACAAACACCTGATTTAATGCAATGTGATAGAATTCAGACTAGAAATGAACGGGAAAATCATAGACGTCAGAATGGGTTGTGTTTTTACTGTGGTGATTCTACACATGTTATATCAGCATGCTCTAAACGCCTAACAAGGGTTGTTAGCCCTGTCGCCATTGGTAATTTGCAACCTAAATTTATTTTGTCTGTGACTTTAATTTGCTCATTGTCTTCCTACCCTGTTATGGCGTTTGTGGATTCAGGTGCTGCCCTGAGTCTTATGAATCTGTCATTTGCCAAGCGCTGTGGTTTTGTTCTTGAGCCTTTGGTAAATCCTATCCCTCTTAGAGGTATTGATGCTACGCCATTGGCGGAAAATAAACCGCAGTTTTGGACACAGGTAACCATGTGCATGACTCCTGAACATCGGGAGGTGATTCGTTTTCTTGTTCTGCATAAAATGCATGATTTGGTCGTTTTGGGTCTGCCATGGTTACAGACCCATAATCCAGTCTTGGATTGGAAGGCAATGTCTGTGTCAAGTTGGGGCTGTCAGGGAATTCATGGTGATTCCCCGCCGATGTCTATTGCTTCCTCTACTCCTTCGGAAGTTCCTGAGTATTTGTCTGATTATCAGGATGTATTCAGCAAGTCCAGGTCCAGTGCTCTGCCTCCTCATAGGGACTGTGACTGCGCCATAGATTTGATTCCAGGTAGTAAATTTCCTAAGGGAAGACTATTTAATCTGTCTGTACCTGAGCATACCGCAATGCGTTCGTATATCAAGGAGTCTCTGGAGAAGGGGCATATCCGTCCATCCTCTTCCCCTCTTGGTGCGGGATTCTTTTTTGTGGCCAAGAAGGACGGATCTTTGAGACCTTGTATTGACTATCGGCTTCTGAATAAAATCACTGTTAAATTTCAGTATCCTTTGCCTCTGTTGTCGGACTTGTTTGCCCGGATTAAAGGTGCCAAGTGGTTCACCAAGATAGATCTTCGTGGTGCGTACAACCTTGTGCGCATTAAGCAAGGAGATGAATGGAAAACTGCATTTAATACGCCCGAAGGTCATTTTGAGTACTTGGTGATGCCTTTTGGGCTCTCTAATGCTCCTTCAGTGTTTCAGTCCTTTATGCATGATATTTTCCGGAAGTATCTGGATAAATTTATGATTGTTTATCTGGATGATATTCTGTTTTTTTCTGATGATTGGGACTCGCATGTAGAGCAGGTCAGGATGGTGTTTCAGGTTTTGCGTGAGCATGCTTTGTTTGTTAAGGGCTCAAAGTGTCTCTTTGGAGTACAGAAGGTTCCCTTTTTGGGTTTTATTTTTTCCCCTTCTGCGGTGGAGATGGACCCAGTCAAGGTCCGAGCTATTCATGATTGGACTCAGCCCACGTCAGTTAAAAGTCTTCAGAAGTTCTTGGGTTTTGCTAACTTCTACCGTCGTTTTATCGCTAATTTTTCTAGCTTTGTTAAACCTTTGACGGATATGACCAAGAAAGGTTCTGATGTTGCTAACTGGGCTCCTGCTGCCGTGGAAGCTTTCCAAGAGTTGAAGCGCCGGTTTACTTCGGCGCCTGTTTTGTGCCAGCCTGATGTCTCACTGCCCTTTCAGGTTGAAGTGGATGCTTCTGAGATTGGGGCAGGGGCCGTTTTGTCGCAGAGAAGCCCAGGTTGCTCTGTAATGAGACCATGTGCCTTTTTCTCTAGGAAGTTTTCGCCTGCTGAGCGGAATTATGATGTTGGCAATCGGGAGTTGTTGGCCATGAAGTGGGCATTTGAGGAGTGGCGTCATTGGCTCGAGGGTGCTAAGCATCGTGTGGTGGTCTTGACTGATCACAAAAATCTGATGTATCTCGAGTCTGCTAAACGCCTGAATCCTAGACAGGCCCGCTGGTCATTGTTTTTCTCCCGTTTTGACTTTGTGGTCTCGTATTTACCAGGTTCAAAGAATGTGAAGGCTGATGCTCTTTCAAGGAGCTTTGTGCCTGACTCTCCTGGAGTCATAGAACCAGTTGGTATTCTTAAAGAGGGAGTTATCTTGTCAGCCATTTCTCCGGATTTGTGACGTGTGTTGCAGAGATTTCAGGCTGGTAGACCTGACTCTTGTCCACCTGACAGACTGTTTGTTCCTGATAAGTGGACCAGCAGAGTCATTTCCGAGGTTCATTCCTCGGTGTTGGCAGGGCATCCGGGAATTTTTGGCACCAGAGATCTGGTGGCTAGGTCCTTTTGGTGGCCTTCCTTGTCACGGGATGTGCGGTCATTTGTGCAGTATTGTGGGACTTGTGCTCGAGCTAAGCCTTGCTGTTCTCGTGCCAGCGGGTTGCTCTTGCCCTTGCCTGTCCCGAAGAGGCCTTGGACACACATTTCCATGGATTTCATTTCAGATCTTCCGGTGTCTCAGGGCATGTCTGTCATCTGGGTGGTATGTGATCGCTTTTCCAAGATGGTCCATTTGGTATCTTTGCCTAAGCTGCCTTCCTCTTCCGATCTGGTTCCTTTGTTCTTTCAGAATGTGGTTCGTTTACACGGCATTCCTGAGAATATTGTGTCTGACAGAGGATCCCAGTTTGTTTCCAGGTTCTGGCGATCCTTTTGTGCTAAGATGGGCATTGATTTGTCGTTTTCGTCTGCCTTTCATCCTCAGACTAATGGACAAACGGAGCGAACTAATCAGACTCTGGAGGCTTATTTGAGGTGTTTTGTTTCTGCAGATCAGGATGATTGGGTGACCTTGCCGTTTGCTGAGTTTGCCCTTAATAATCGGGCTAGTTCCGCTACTTTGGTTTCGCCTTTTTTTTGCAACTCTGGTTTCCATCCTCGTTTTTCCTCGGGACATGTGGAGCCTTCTGACTGTCCTGGGGTAGATTCCGTGGTGGATAGGTTGCAGCAGATCTGGAATCATGTGGTGGACAACTTAAAGTTGTCACAGGAGAAGGCTCAGCGTTTTGCCAACCGCCGCCGCGGTGTGGGTCCCCGACTTCGTGTTGGGGATTTGGTATGGCTGTCTTCTCGATTTGTTCCTATGAAGGTCTCCTCTCCTAAATTTAAGCCTCGCTTCATCGGTCCTTACAAGATATTGGAAATCCTTAATCCTGTGTCCTTTCGCTTGGATCTTCCGGTGTCGTTTGCCATTCACAACGTGTTCCATAGGTCTTTGTTGCGGCGGTACGTTGTGCCTGTGGTTCCTTCTGTTGAGCCTCCTGCTCCGGTGTTGGTTGAGGGAGAGTTGGAGTACGTGGTGGAGAATATCTTGGATTCTCGTCTCTCCAGACGGAGGCTTCAGTATCTGGTCAAGTGGAAGGGCTATGGCCAGGAGGATAATTCCTGGGTGGTTGCCTCTGATGTGCATGCGGCCGATTTAGTTCGTGCCTTTCACGCTGCTCATCCTGATCACCCTGGTGGTCCTGGTGAGGGTTCGGTGACCCCTCCTTAAAGGGGGGGTACTGTTGTGAATTAGACTTTTTTGGCTCCCTCTTGTGGTCACTAGTGATATGACTCTGGGATTGTCTTTCCTCAGTTTGGCACCCACCTGGGTCGTTAGTCCAGGGGTGTTGCTATATAAACTCCCTGGATCCTCAGTCCAGTGCCTGGCATCGTTGTAATCAGATCCTTTCTGTTTGCTCCTGTCTGCTGGTCTTGGTTCTTGCAAAATTAAGCTAAGTCCTGCTTCCTTGTTTTTTGGTTATCTGTATTGCTCTTATTTTCTGTCCAGCTTGTACTAAATGTGATTCCTGATTTTGCTGGAAGCTCTAGGGGGCTGGTATTCTCCCCCCGGGCCGTTAGACGGTTCGGGGGTTCTTGAATATCCAGCGTGGAAATTTTGATAGGGTTTTTGCTGACCGTATAAGTCATCTTACTATATTCTGCTATTAGTCAGTGGGCCTCTCTTTGCTAAATATCTAGTTCATTTTTACGTTTGTCTTTTCTCCTTACCTCACCGTTATTATTTGTGGGGGGCTTGTATCCAACTTTTGGGGTCTTTTCTCTGGAGGCAAGAAAGGTCTATCTTTTCCCTTCTAGGGTTAGTTAGTTCTCCGGCTGGCGCGAGACGTCTAGAACCAACGTAGGCACGTTCCCCGGCTGCTGCTATTTGTGGTGCTAGGATTAGATATATGGTTAGCCCAGTTACCACTGCCCTATGAGCTGGTTTTTTATGTTTGCAGACTTGGTATGTTCTTTTGAGACCCTCTGCCATTAGGGTCATAACAGTCATCTTGGTACCTAATGGCAATCAGGCTACCTGTGGCAAGCACATGGAGTGCTGTGTGGCCCTCTAAAGAAATGCCACCCCACACTATTACTGACCCACTGCCAAATCAGTAATGCTGAAGGATGTTGCAGGCAGCAGATCACTCTCCACAGCGTCTCCAGACTCTGTCATGTCTGTCACATGTGCTCAGTGTGAACCTGCTTTCATCTGTGAAGAGCACAGGGCACCAGTGGTGAATTTGCCAATCCTGGTGTTCTGTGGCAAATGTCAAGCGTCCTGCACGGTGTTGGGCTGCGAGCACAACCCCCATCTGTGGACGTCGACACTCAAACCATCCTCTTGCAGTCAGTTTCTAACCTTTTGTGCAGACACATGCACATTTGCAAAGGCTGAGGTAGCGGTCCTGCTGCTGGGTTGTTGCTCTCTTACGGCCCCCACCACGTCTCCTGGTGTACTGGCCTGTCTCCTGGTAGCGCCTCCAGCCTCTGGACACTACGCTGACAGACACAGCAAACCTTCTTGCCACAGCTCGCCTTGATGTGCCATCCTGGATGAGCTGCACTACCAGAGCCACTTGTGTGGGTTGTAGAGTCCGTCTCATGCTACCACAAGTGTGAAAGCACAACGAACATTTAAAAGTGACCAAAACATCAGCCAGAAAGCATTGGTACTGAGATGTGGTCTGTGGTCCCCACCTGCAGAACCACTCGTTTATTGGGTGTGCCTTGATAATTGCCAATAATTTCCATCTGTTGTCTATTCAATTTGCACAAAACAGCATGTGAAATTGATTGTCAAACAGTGTTGCTTCCTAAGTGGACAGTTTGATTTCACAGAAGTTTGATTTAATTGGAGTTATATTCTGTTGTTTAAGTGTTCCCTTTATTTTTTTGAGCAGTGTATGTATATATATATACATATATATACTGTATATATGTAAACAAGCAAGTCCATATAATATAGCAGATGATCCAGGAAGGTGAGGGTAGGAAGTCTCAGATAGTGCAGAACATCCCGTGCTCTTTATCTACTTAGTAGAAGGAAGAGACAGAGCAGTAACCAGCTTACGAGTTTAGCAAATGCAGGTGGGGTCAGAGGCACAGAGAGAGCAGCACGAGCAGCCAGAAGCAGAAGGAACACTGGTCACAGGTGTATACAGCAGAATATGTGAGGGTGGGAAAACTGGATATCCACAAAGATTTGAAGGAGCATGTAGGAAACCAGGAAGCCACCAGGACCAGAAACAGGATACAGGCAGAATACTGTAGCACTTACTAGAGGCTGGGGTGAGGTTATAAAGCAGGAAGACAAAAAGCACATGACACAAAAGACGCCATCTTGAAAGAGGGCATGAATGCCCAAAAGATAATCAAAAAATATGCATAGTCCTGACATACATGCCGGACTCACAATCTACAAGTCCTTCTCACTAAATTAGAATATTATCAAAAAGTTAATTTATTTCAGTTCTTAAATACAAAAAGGGAATCTCCTATATTACTGTATTGTTCACACCATAAGACTCACTTTTTCCCCAAAAAATTTGGGATGAAAATGTGGGGTGTGTCTTATGGTTCGAACGCAGGCTTAAGCTACTTTCACACTAGCGTTGTGTGACGTACTTCGCAATGCGTCGTTTTGGAGAAAAAATGCATCCTGCAAAGTTGCCCGCAGGATGCGTTTTTGCTCCATAGACTTGCATTAGCGACGCATTGCGACCGATTGCCACACGTCGCATCCGTCGTGCGACGGATGCGTTGTGTTTTGGCGGACCGTCGGCACAAAAAACGTTCCATGTAACTTTTTTTGTGCGTCGCGTCCC
This sequence comes from Ranitomeya variabilis, assembly GCF_051348905.1. NCBI lineage: Eukaryota > Metazoa > Chordata > Amphibia > Anura > Dendrobatidae > Ranitomeya > Ranitomeya variabilis. The sequence continues at coordinate 402,368,475 of NC_135234.1, forward strand.
CCATTTTTGACCGCGCATGCGTGGCCTCCCCCCTCCTCCCCGGACATTACAATGGGGCAGCGGATGCATTGAAAAACTGCATCCGCTGCCCCCGTTGTGCATTTATTTCACAACGTGCATCGGTAAATCGGGCCGACGCATGGCGACGGCCCCGTACCGACGCAAGTGTGAAAGTAGCCTTACCGGGGGGTTGCGGCAGCGGAAACGGCGGCAGAGGTGTGGCAATGCTGCGGCAGTGGGTGGTGCGAAGTGCACCTGAGCAGGATCCCTTCCTCAGGATGCAGGTGGCAGGCTGTGGTTATCCCGGTTGCTTGTGCACCTTTTTCTAACACACTTTTTCATTCCACTCAACTTTCCATTAATATGCTTGGATACAACACTCTGTGAACAGCCAGCTTCTTTAGCAATGACCTTTTGTGGCTTACCCTCCTTGTGGAGTGTGTCAATGACTGCCTTCTGGATATCAGTCAAGTCAGCAGTCTTCCCCATTATTGTGGAGCTAACTGACTAAGGGACCTTTTTATATGCTTAGGAAGCCTTTGTAGGTGTTTTTTGTTAATCATTCTAATTTACTGAGATAATGAGTTTTGGGTTTTCATTGGCTGTAAGCCATAATCAACAACATTATCAGAAATAAACACTCGAAATAGATTACTCTGTTTGTAATGACTCTATATAATGTATGAGGTTCACTTTTTGTATTGAAAAACTGAAATAAATTAACTTTTTGATGATATTCTAATTTAGTGAGAAGCACTTGTATATGTGCAGAATTAGCAGGTAATTGTAGCGCCCCCACTGCCGCAGGGCCGAGGGGTACCCGGTACCGGGCCTCTGAGTCTCTGCTCTGGGGTTGTCACGGTGGCTAGGCCCGGTCCGTGACCCTGCCGAGGGGCGCACAGTGCATGATGATGACGGGTGTAGATGTTGGTGGTGAGGCTGTAGTGGTGAAGTGCAGCAAATAACGAGGACACCAGGTTGCAGTCTCTTTACCTCTTTACTGAAGATCTCTGGGTCCTCAGTCCAGAACACGGTTCACCAGGCTGCGCAAGTCCGGCCGGTCCAATGGCACCTCCAGAGTTCTCTTCACAGGTGGAAATCTGTGCCTTCCTTCTAGCGCTATGTGTTGTGGTCCTTCCCTGCTGTGCTTACGGAAAGTCCCCACAACTGTTGTGTCTGTTTCTTAAGTTCCCTCACAACTCGATTAGATGATGTTCTGCTAATCCTCCGTCCCTCCCTGTTGTTCTGGATGGGACGGCACCCGTTTGACGGGTAGGCTCGGAGCTCTTCCGGGACCCTAGAGTCGCCCCTCTCCACAAGTTGCCCCCCAAGACTGCATAGGTGATTTAAGTTAGACAGCCCGCCTTAAACTGACTGTCCTGCCGCTGTTTGGAGTATTGCTTGAAGCTGAATGTTATGATACTCCCTCGGCGTTCCGGCCACCGGTAGTGCCCTTCAGTAGGATGTTGCTTCGGTCTTACAGCACGACTCCTACTGGTATTTCTCCTTTTGCGTGATCTCGTTTCTCACTCAGCACAATCTATCTCGCTTCTAGTCCTTCCTTGGGCACCGCCGCTACCCGGAGCAGGCACGGTCCCGTTACGTTCGTTCAAGTTGCCAAGCCTCTGTCAGGATCCCACCCCTGACAGAGACCCTACTGTATCTTCCCCTACAACACCCTCTGCCACAAGGTGTTGCCTGGTTCCAACCCAGTCAGCTTTCTGATCTAACTTCCTGCCTGACCCCCAGTTTACCCACTATGGTGGGGAGTGGCCTAATGAATAGCACCCTTAGCTCCCCCCGGAGGCCCGACTGTGAAATGTATTGGTGTCTGTGATACCTGATCAGATGAACTCCTTCAGTGCCATCAGACGCACCATAGCTCCCCATAGTGGCGGAGCCACAGTACTGCAACGACCAGGACTCTGGGGCGCTGCATAATCACCTTTGATGGTTTGTGTCCCCTCTGTTTCAGCTTCAACCTCTGGTCACCGCGCCTTTGTTGCAGGTGAACGGTGACATTGCTAGTGTTGTACAACAACTCAAAATCTCTGGCTTGGCTCCATATTAGTCAATTTGCTTCTGGCTCCTTGACTCTGTAATATTCGATACAATACAAAAAACTAAACCCAAGAAAAACTAAAATCAGCATATAGACTACAACAAGTAAATAAGTACATAGTAATGGTACATGTAAATAACATAGAGTACTTAGTTAACACTGTTTTGATCAAAAAGGCATGAAAGCGATCCCAGGATGACAAGGTATACCCATCAAGACGGTCTCTGGCATTAAAACCTTACCATGTGACAAACAACATCAATGTGAATAATAGCAGAGCAGTGCAAAACACAAGAAAAAAAATGAGCATATAACCTACAGCAAGTAAATAAGTAAATAGTAATGGTTCATGTAAATAACATATGGTACTTAGTTAACGCTATTTTAATCAATACCAACAAGTAGTTTTGCCAATATTGTTACACTATTATTCCAATGTAATGTTAAGAAATTTTTTTTAATATGGATAGATTAGTGTTATTTATGTAAAAAAAATAACATACACTTAGGACTATAAAATCTGTTTTTAATTATGCATTTTTTTTTAATACAGGCACATTGGTTACTGAAAATTTAAACAAAATCTTGCCTTTTGGTGTAAAAAATATTGCACTGAAGATCATGCCAAAGAACAATTCTGATAATTTAAATGCAAGTACATAAGTTCTTTGAATTAGACATTTTATAAACAGAATCTAAAACCTTATTCTGTGTTTCCTTGTTAATGTTTTTCTATACAATCCTTTTCTTTCACTAGAACTTTTTAAAAGATTTGGATCCCACTGACTTACTGCTGACATTGTCTGTGTGTTCTGGTGATGAGAAGTTTTGTTCCAAAAACAGTTTTTTGAAACCAGTTCTATTGGAACAAGTACAAAAAAATGAAGCTGTAAACAGAGCGGAGAGTTTTTTCCTACTGAAATTTAATGGTAAGCTGTTTCTGTTAAAAACCAGAATTTTTCTGTAAAAAAAAAAAATAATGTTGTGAATATCAATATATTGCATTTTTGAGTCACTTTGCCATCAGTTTTTGTACAAAAATAGCTAAAAGTATAATTAATTTTTTTTTACAGATTTGTACAAATATTTAAGTTCATATTCGCTCTCAAAGTGCCATATTAAGCACCAAATTTTAAACCTAATTTGAGAAAAGAATGAGTATTTAAAGAGGACCTTTCACCAGTTTTATCATGCTAAACTGGTCACATAATGGAAATTAGGACTGCAGAGCTGATTAAAACATCTCCTTTTTATTTCTTAGCTCCATAAAGTTTAGATTGTAATTTGTTATTCAACCAAAGGCGCGTTAGCAAAGATTCATCTTTTGGGTGTGTACTTTTCCCCCTTCAAGACGTTGCCCTATCATAAGCAGGAAGTATTCTGCAAAGAAAAAAACAGAACCTGCTCGTAGTGAAGCTTATCGCAAGCTTTCTCTGTGTGAGACATGTAATGACACCGTCTCGCTCTCCCCTGTTATCTCAGTATCTACAGTAGAGCAGAGCTATGTGTCATTACAAACACCACTTGCAGCTTTCATCTCACAGTAAGTAAGTGTTACTAGAGTGAGACATATTATGACTGACAATTGTATATATAAATTCAGGCAATACAACTCCTAGAGAGCATAGATAGAAGCAGTTAACTTCAGAACACAAAGTTAACTTCATAACATAAAGAGATGGAACAGCACTCCAAAATATGCAGGTTTGCCTTATAATTGATTTCTTGCTCATTATCAATAAAGACACACTGCATTATAAACGTACTTTCTAGTGATCGCAACATTTTGGGTCATAGACCCTTTGTCAGGCTTGAGCGAGTGGCAGGATACATGAGAAGATCATGAAGCCTTTAGTGAATCGGCATAACAGGTGGTTTTACTTTAAGACTCAGGCCATGTTGGCTTATAGTCAGGAAATAGGAGTGGTGTTCAGCTTTATCCCGCATATGAATGATGTGGTGTTCGAAAGATACAGAATACAGGACCTCTCCTTTCATGGTAAGTTGCAATTCTGGGACAGCACCTGTAAGTATAATTCTGTGACAGTTTAAGGCCTTATGCAAACAGCAAAGCTGTGTGTATGGATCCTGTGCATCAGCACAAGGCGTTCTTACAGGTTTATATTATGGAACAGTAGTTGCTTATTTTGTAACCATATGGTGGTTCAAACCATTTTTTCTACTAGACAAAATGTTTTTAAGGGAAAATAACTTCAGAATATGACATGGATTAGGCCATGTAATGATTTAAAAGAAAACACAAAAATGTACAATATGGTTTGTAATATAGAAGCTACAAGTGTTAGTCACCTGTCCTGGCTCCAGTGATGGGCCCCCTGTATTCCTTTTCTAGTGGCCTAGTGTGCTTGTTGTGGTACCATGGTAATGTGTGAACCTCCCATGTCACGATGCTAAAACTTTTCAGGCTGGCACAGGTGGTTTCACACTGCCTGAGTATTCCAGTAGTAAACATGCTGCTATTATATGCTTACACTCAGCCTAGCTACAAGACAAACCCAGCCTGCTTTCACTGAGCTGTGCTATTCCAAGGTATCTGTTTTCCAAGTTGGCTGTGCTGTTCCAAGGTGCTGCCTGCACACTATGCTCTGCTACACCAAGATGCAGAAGATTAGACCAGGAGATCAGAGCTGTATCAGTGCATCTCATGCACTGACAAGCCTAAGATATGGTGGGGGCATGATCTTATGACTGGTCAGCATTAGAGAGAGAGAAAAAAAGTACATGCCGCCAATAAAAACTAGCTAATAAAACACACTTGGATTTAACAAAAGTTAACTTAATAGGTTTCAAATACTTTGAATATATCTTTGCCACGTAGAAGTTAAAGAAAAAAAATGTTTTGTTCTGCTCTGTAGCCACATCGTGAGCCTAATTCAAAATGAAAAATTTGGATAAAGTCCTGTTTAATATATACTGTATATACATTCTGTACTGGATTTTTATATTTTTTAACATGCTGGATATTCATTAATATTTGATTAATTGATTAATCATATCCATGCTGCTTTATTTTTTTTTGTTTTATTGTGAACATTTTTGTCCTTGAAAATAAAAAGTTTGAAAATGAAAAAAACATACAAACCTTGCTAAGTGGCAGTGCAAACAATACCCTAATATATGGTATGTACTATATGCAAAGGTTTCCCTAGAGTAAATAATATAAAAAGTATGTAATACAAGTCATGTGGGTATTATTTTACATACAGTGGTAAAAATAAGTACCACTTACTTTGTACGTTTGCCCACTGCAGATCTCATGTCGTCATGCAGAACTCATGCAGATCAATGTCGTCCAAGAATAAAATATTATTTTCTTCAGCTTCCTATGACCTGCATGCCCATACACAGTGGGGGAAATAAGTATTTGATCCCTTGCTGATTTTGTAAGTTTGCCCACTGACAAAGACATGAACAGTCTATAATTTTAAGGGTAGGTTAATTTTAACATTGAGAACTAGAATATCAAAAATAAAATCCAGAAAATCACATTATATAATTTATATAAATTTGTTTGCATTTTGCAGTGAGAAATAAGTATTTGATCCCTCTGGCAAACAAGACTTAATACTTGGTGGCAAAACCCTTGTTGGCACGCACAGAAGTCAGACGTTTTTTGTAGTTGATGATGAGGTTTGCGTACATGTCAGAAGGAATTTTGGTCCACTCCTCTTTGCAGAACATCTCTAAGATTTTGAGGCTGTCGCTTGGCAACTCGGAGCTTCAACTCCCTCCATACATTTTCTATGGGATTAAGGTCTGGAGACTGGCTAGGCCACTCCATGACCTGAATGTGCTTCTTTTTGAGCCACTCCTTTGTTGCCTTGGCTGTGTGTTTTGGGTCACTGTCTTGCTGGAAGAAATGCGTCTAACTGGTCTGTACGAGCCAGAACTCTTAATTGTTGGTAGGGGATCAAATACTTATTTCTCACTGCAAAATCAAATAGATATTATTCATACAATGTGATTTTCTGGATCTTATTTTTGATATTCTATCTGTCAATGTTAAAATTAACCTACCCTTAAAAAATTATAGACTGTTCATGTCTTTGTCAATGGGCAAACTTAAAAAGTAAGCAAGGGATCAAATACTTATTTCCCCCACTGTACATTGTTTATTTCATAGTTGACCTAACACACTGAAGTCATTGGCATTGCATGGGTTATCAGAGTGTAAATTGTGCCTGTAACATATATTGATGAGTGGAGATGCGTTTGCAGTTTTAACAATTCTCCATATGATGCAGTGAGCCAAGATGTGTTACATCATGTGTAAAATGCATAGTGACACCTCACCTGACCTGTAAGCAACCAGATGATGATATGAAACTCCTCTGACATTAAAATTAAATGGTTTTCAAGCTTTCAGCTCTACGGCAATCAGAATCAGCATGAACAGTCAGTATAAATATGAATCCATTAGATTAAATTTGCATACATAAGTGTTCATTTTTTGAAGCCTTAAGGAAATTAATTTTCTTATTTATATTGTTTGAGGTTAAAGGATGTTTCAACCTTTTCATTTAGGAAAATATAGTTTATAGTTATGTATTCTGTGGACATACATTGGTATTTTATTATCACATCCACATCCTTAACCGCTTAGTGGCAGAGCAAGTTTTGGCATTTGTAACCAGTCCCCATTTTTTTTCTCAAATCTGACATGCGTCACTTTGTCATAATAATTCTTGAATGGTTCTACATATCCCAGTGATTCTGAGATTGTGTTTTTCATGACACATTATACTTTATGTTAGTGGTAAATTTATGTTTTGCATTTATTCATGAAAATATCTATATTAGACAAAAATGTAGAAAAATTATCACACTTTTAATTTTTCATAACCTTAACTGTTTCGCATGGGCTTCCTCACGTGTTGGGGCTGCAGGTACAGCTGATCATACAAGTGGAAGTATGGGTAAGGGGGTTCTATACATGAGACCATACTAATCATTGTTCCCTAATGGATTGCAGTACCTTGGATAGATGTGTGCTTTGCCTCGAATTATGGGCTGTGTATGCCCGGTTATATCTTTGCACTAGCATTGTGAATTATAGAGGTGGCACCTGTTTACAAAGTGTATGCACTAATTTTTCATGTGTGGTATTCTATTGCTTTTTCTCAGATTTTTTATATCATTGCACCAAGCACTTTATGCATTTATATAACGACAATTAATACTATATGTTTATATAGGGGCCCATTGTTATCCCACCATATCACATTATTGATGATCAGCTGTCTCAAACACCAGAGGCTCTGTTCTTTTGACTTCTTTGATTTTTGTTACATAAATGTATGCCTTGTATTGATATAATAAACTTTCTTGGATTTTTTTATATACTGGTGGACTGTGACGCCATGTTTTTTGTAGGAATAATAAAGGGGATATCAAACATGTCTAGTTTTTTATTATTTTAGTAGTGAAAAAAAAACCTGAACTTTTAGAAAAAAAATTTTTGTGACTGTTACCATTTTTCTGTCGATGGAACTGTTTGAGGGTTTATTTTTTACGGGGTGAGACAGCATTTTATTGATGCCATTTTGAGGCATTGCTGTATATAGTACAAGCAATCAAATGTTTGCAGGTTCAAGTCCCTTTAGGGGACTAATAAATACAGTGAAAATGGAAAGTAAGCACATGGGGATGTACCGTAATACAGATTAAATAAATACCATTGGTGAAGAAATCCGCTTTGTGGTTCTTTAATCTCCATTTATAGTTTTCTGCTAAATAGATTTCTTCTAGGGGTCTTCTCCTCAATGTTAATTTTAACAAAGCAGATGGAGTCTCTTCAGACTCCATCTGACCGCTGTTCTAGCAGTGTCCTGTACTTTTAGGAATGCAGAAAACTATGGTTGGTGATACTTTTTTTGCACCCCTAAAAAAATGGATGCAGTCAGGAAAGTGGATGGATGTTATACTGAATAATTCCATTGGGGTTTTTGTCTTAATTCATTTTTTTTTGCAAATTCAGATGTAAACCTTGACTTAAATGCTTACTGTACACCACAGGGTAAATAAGTACCTAGCCTAATACTGATTTTTCAGAGGCAGAAAAATTAAAGAAATTGCAGTTCAAGAATTGTTTTTACTATGCAGTGATTGAATGGTAACCTTTTTAATTATGTAACTGTTTGGTAACCGCTTTGGTAAGTGAGTTAGTGCAAAAAGTGAGATCTTATGATAATGAAAAAGATCTCACACTTTGTCTGCAAGAAGGGCCATGGAAGGTCGTGGGATCCTGGTATGCAAAGATCCAACAACCCAAAAGCTCGAGTCCGACTTCTGATTGAAATCAAGCCTTTTCGTAGGACAATAGAGAGTGTTCTGCACAGTTTTGACAATAAATTATATTTTATGGTATGCTGAAGGCTATATTTTAAGAAAACTCTCATCAAAACCATTCTTGTGGAAAACAGTAAATTGAAGATAGTAAGAGTAGGGATGTGTCTGCAATCCCGCATTTGGGGCCTGATTAATTAACCCCTTAGTGACAGAGCCAATTTGGTACTTAATGACCGGGCCAATTTTTACAATTCTGACCACTGTCACTTTATGAGGTTATAACTCTGGAACGCTTCAACGGATCCCGCTGATTCTAAGACTGTTTTTTCATGACATATTGTACTTCATATTAGTGGTAACATTTCTTCGATATTTCTTGCGATTATTTATGAAAAAAATGGAAATATGGCGAAAATTTAAAAAAATTTGCAATTTTCAAACTTTGTATTTTTATGCCCTTAAATCAGAGAGATATGTCACACAAAATAGTTAATAAATAACATTTCCCACATGTCTACTTTACATCAGCACAATTTTGGAAACAAAATTTTTTTTTGTTAGGGAGTTATAAGGGTTAAAAGTTGACCAGCAATTTCTCATTTTTAGAACACCATTTTTTTTTAGGGACCACATCACATTTGAAGTCATTTTGAGGGGTCTATATGATAGAAAATAACCAAGTGTGACACCATTCTAAAAACTGCACCCCTCAAGGTGCTCAAAACCACATTCAAGAAGTTTATTAACCCTTTACGTGCTTCACAGGAACTGAAACAATGTGGAAGGAAAAAATGAACATTTAACTTTTTTTGCAAACATTTTAATTCAGAACCATATTTTTTTATTTTCACAAGTGTAAAAACTGAAATTTAACCATACATTTTGTTGTGCAATTTCTCCTGAATATGCCGATACCCCATATGTGGGGATAAACCACTTTTTGGGCGCACCGCAGAGCTTGGAAGAGAAGGAGCGCCGTTTGACTTTTTCAATGCAGAATTGGCTGGAATTGAGATCGGATGCCATGTCATGTTTAGAGAGCCCCTTGTGTGACACCATTTTGGAAACTAGACCCCTTAAGGAACTTATCTAGATGTGTGGTGAGCACTTTAAACCCCCAGGTGCTTCACGGAAGTTTATAACGTAGAGCCGTGAAAATAAAAAATCGCATTTTTTCTACAAAAATGATCTTTTTGCCCCAAAATTTTTATTTTGACAAGGGTAACAGGAGAAATTAGACCTCAAAAGTGGTTGTGCAATTTCTCCTGAGTACGTCGATACCCCACATGTGGGAGTAAACCACTGTTTGGGCGCACCGCAGAGCTTGGAAGAGAAGGAGTGCCGTTTTACTTTTTCAATGTAGAATTGGCTGGAATTGAGATCGGACACCATGTCGTGTTTGGAGAGCCCCTGATGTGCCTAAACAGTAGAAACTCCCCACAAGTGACCCCATTTTGGAAACTAGACCCCTTAAGGAACTTATCTAGATGTGTGGTGAGCACTTTAAACCCCCAAGTGCTTCACAGAAATTTATAACGTAGAGCCGTGAAAATAAAAAATCATTTTTTTTCCCTCAAAAATGATTTTTTAGCCTGCAATTTTTTATTTTCTCAAGAGTAACAGGAGACATCGGACCCCAAAATCTGTTGACCAGTTTGTCCTGAGTACGCTGATACCCCATATGTGGGGGGGCACTGTTTGGGTACCCATCAGGGATCGGAAGGGAAGGAGCGCCGCTTGGAATGCAGACTTTGATGAGATGGTCTGCGGGTGTCATGTTGCATTTGCAGAGCTCCTGATGTACCTAAACAGTAGAAACCCCCCACAAGTGACCTCATTTTGGAAACTAGACCCCCCAAAGAGCTTATCTAGATATGTGGTGAGCACTATGAACCCCCAACTGCTTCGCAAAAGTTTATAATGTAGAGCCGTGAAAATAAAAAAAATCATATTTTTTCCACAAAAATTTTTACTTTCACAAGGGGGGAATAAACCACTGTTTGGGCGCATGGTAGAGCTCGGAAGGGAAGGAGCGCCGTTTTAGAAAGCAGACTTTGATAGAATGGTCTGCGGGCGTTATGTTGCGTTTGCAGAGCCCCTGATGTACCTAAACAGTAGAAACACCCCACAAGTGACCCCATTTTGGAAACTAGACCCCCCAAGGAACTTATCTAGATGTGTGGTGAGAACTTTGAATGCCCAAGTGCTTCACAGAAGTTTATAATGCAGAGTCGTGAAAATAAAAAATATTTTTTTTTCCACAAAAAAGATTTTTAGCCCCCAAGTTTTTATTTTCACAAGGGTAACAGGAGAAATTGGACCCCAAAAGTTGTTGTCCAATTTATCCCGAGTACGCTGATGCCCCATATGTGGGGGTAAACCACTGTTTGGGTGCACGGCAGAGCTCAGAAGGGAGGGAGCGCCATTTGACTTTTTGAGCGCAAAATTGGCTGTGGCGTTTAGAGACCCCCTGATGTACCTAAACAGTGGAAACCCCCCAATTCTAACTCCAACCCTAACCCCAACACACCCCTAACCCTAATCCCAATCCGATCCATAATCCTAATCACAACCCTAACCCCCAAAACACGCCTAACCCTAATCCCAAAGATAATCAAAACCCTAAACCGAACACACCCCTAATCCTAATCTCAACCCTAACCTCAAAACCTAACCCTAATCCCAATACACCCCATCCCTAATCCCAACCCTAGCCTTAACCCTAATCCCAAACCTAACCCTAATCCCAAATGTAACCCTAATGCCAACCCTAATCCAAACCCTAATCCCAGCTCTAACCCTAACTTTAGCCCCAACCCTAGCCCTAACCCTAACTTTAGCCCAAACCCTAACTTTAGCCCTAAACCTAGCCCCAACCCTAACCCTAACTTTAGCCCCAACCCTAACCCTAGCCCTAACCCTAGCCCTAACCCTAGCCCTAACCCAAGCCCTATCCCTAGCCCTAACCCTAAGGCTATGTGCACACGTTGCGGATTTTGCTGCGGATCTGCAGCGTTTCCGCATCTGCGGGTCCGCAGCAGTTTCCCATGAGTTTACAGTACAATATAAACCTATGGGAACCATAAAACGCTGTGCCCATGCTGCGGAAAAAAACACGCGGAAACGCAGCGGTTTACATTCCGCAGCATGTCAATTCTTTCTGCGGATTCCGCAGCGGTTTTACACCTGCTCCATAATAGAAAACCGCAGGTGTAAAACCGCATGGGAATCCGCACAAAAACCCCGGTACATCCACGATAAATCCGCAGGAAAAACGCAGCGTTTTGGCCCTGCGGATTTATCAAATCCGCTGCAGAAAAATCCGCAGAGAACCATTCTACGTGTGCACATATCCTAACCCTACCCCTAACCCTACAAATGGATAATCCTAAACACACATCAAAATCCATAATAGACTACCTCAAAAGGAGCAAGCTGAAGATTTTACAGTGGCCCTCACAGTCCCCTGATCTGAACATCACTGAAAATCTGTGGCTAGACCTCAAAATAGCAGTGCATACAAGACGACCCAGGAATCTCCCAGAACTGGAAGAATTTTCCAAGGAACAATGGATGAAAATCCCTCAAGGAAGAATTAAAACACTCTTGGCTGGCTGCAAAAAGCATCTGCAAGCTGTGATACTTTCAAAAGGGGGTGCTACTAGGCAGGGACGGCTCCAAGTTTTTGAGGGCCCCGGGCAAAAGAGTCTCAGTGGCCCCCCCCCCTTTAACACATACCACGATTCATGATGCACAGATATAGCAGAGAAATATAGGTATAGTACAATGCCAGATTTCACTTCTTACATGAGTGATAGCTATTGTAAATTCTACAATACCATACAGCAGAGGGGCTTTATATAAGTCAATTTTTGTGACCTACTCCCTCTTCCTCAGTTACCAGTAGGCATTTTATTGTTAGCTGAAGTTGCTGCAAAGAAAAAACTGCATACATTGAATATGACAATTTTTTAATGGAAAACTTTTTAAAGTAAACATTAGAAAGTATTAATGTAGAACATTTGTAAAAATGGGTTGCAGCAACGCAACATATCAGTATTCATTGTCCCATTGTTTTGAATTCACTGTCGATTTGTAGTGCTGATGACTGACCCCAATAAGTGACATGTGGAAAAATGCAGCTTAAGAGCTATAAAAACAAGAAAACAAAAAATAAACCAGTAGCGCAATTCGGTGGCAAACCAAAGATTCGATTTGAAAATTGATACCACCACAGTGATCGAATAATATCACATACAAGGAACAAATACCACAACACCATGACCAGACCACATATTACCACCACAAAGTGACCAAATAGTACATACAAGGGACAAATACCGCAACACCAGGATCAGACCACATATTACCACCACATAGTGACTGAATACTACAATACTGATCAAAAATAAAAAAAACACAATACTAATATCACCATAAGTGCCATTATACACAGGAGGTTGGTACTTAGTATGCAGTGTCTGTGTACAGGTAATACAGTGATTACCAGTGACATTATACACAGGAGCTCTACATATAATGTATAGGTAATACAGTGATCACTGGTGACATTATACACAGGACCTCTGTATATAGTATACAGCAGAGGTGTCAAACTGCATTCCTCGAGGGCTGGAAACAGGTCATGTTTTCAGGATTTCCTTGTATTGCACAGGTGATAATTTAATCACCTGCACAGAATGATTCCAGCACCTTGTGGAATGCTAAGGAAATCTTGAAAACACTCATGGTTTGAGGCCCTCGAGGAATGCAGTTTGACACCCCTGGTATACAGTGTATAGTGTCAGTGTATAGGTAACACACTGACTCACCAGTGACATCTCTAGGTGAAGTCCTTTATCTTTGTTTTTCATCTTTCATCCAGCACAGACTGCCATCACTTCTTCCAGCCAGGGCTCATCTCTGCAGGAAATAACACAGTTATCTTGAGCTCCACTTGCAGAACACATTACTTAATTTTTCCCAACTTCTACGTTACACCAGATGAAGAAAAATAGGTGACACAGTATCACTCTACACAGTAACAGGACCGCCCCCCCCATTTAAAACAGTATACTCAAAAAATAAAATAAATACATCACTGCAGTAATAATACCCCTTAATTAGCCCCTATGGTAATAATATTCCCCATCCTGGCCCACGTGTGTATCATTCCTGGCTTCAGCCAAATGTTCTCCCATCCTGCCCTCATGAGTATCCATTCAGCCCCATATGATCTCCCCATCCTTCCCCATCTGTCTCCATTGTATCCATCCTGCCCCATGATCCTGCATGATCTGTCTCCAACCCTGCCCCATCTGTCTCCAATCCTGCCCCCAGTGTCTCCAATCATGCCCCCATGTCTTTCATCCTGCCCCGTGTCTCCAATCATGGATTGGGGATACAGGATCTCCATTCCTGCCTCCATCTGTCCCCAATCCTACCCCCAGTGTTGCCAGTCATGCCCCCAGTGTCTCCAGTCATGCCCCCATGTCTTTCATCCTGCCCCCCTGTGTCTCCAATCATGCCCTGTATCTCCATTCTGCCCCCATGTCCAGCATTCTGCTCCCGTGTCCAGCATTCTGCCCCATGTCCATCATTCTGTCCCCGTGTCCAGCATTCTGTCCCCGTGTCCAGTATTCTGCCCCCCCATGTCCAGCATTCTGTCCCCCGTGTCCAACATTCTGTCCCCATGTCCAGCATTCTGCCCACGTAGCATATAACACAGCCCACATAGTATATAGCACAGCCCACGTAGTATATAGGACAGCCACGCAGTATATAACACAGCCACATAGTATATAACACAGCCACGTAGTATATAGCACAGCCCACGTAGTATATAACACAGCCATGTAGGATATAACACAGCCCACGTAGTATATAGCACAGCCCATGTAGTATATAGCACAGCCACATAGTATATAGCACAGCCACGTATTATATAGCACAGCCACGTATTATATAGCACAGCCCACGTAGTATATAGCAGCCACGTAGTATAGAACACAGCCACGTAGTATATAGCAGTGTGAGCACCATATCCCTGTTAAAAAAAAGAATTAAAATAAAAAGTTATATACTCACCTTCTGGCGGCCCCTGGATTAGCGATGCTCCCGCCAGCTCCCGGATTAGCGATGCTCCTGCCAGCTCCCGTTCCCAGTGATGTTTTGCGACAATAACCTGTGATGACATAGCGGTCTCGCGTGATCCTATGTCATCTGGGTCATTTCGCAAGGCATCACTGGGAACTGCCAGGAGCATTGCAAAGATCGGGAAGGCTGCAGGGGCAGCCGGAAGGTGAGAATAGCACGATTTTTTTTTTTATTATTATTTTTAAAATATCTTTTTACTATTGATGCTGCATAGGCAGCCTCAATAATAAAAAGTTGGCCACACTTGTCAAAATGCCCCCCCCCCGTCTCGCTAGGGCCCCGACACCTGCCCGTGTGCGCTGGGAGCTGACGCTGGCCATGCTACTAGGTACTAACCCATTTTCCTTTTTGTAATTTGTAAAATGTAAAATATGACTATATATATTGTGGAAGATCAGCTTAGGCTACGTTCACACTAGCGTTGTGCGCCGCTGCGTCGGCGACGCAACGCACGCAAAAACGCGTCAAAACGCACGCAAAAACGCTGCGTTTTGCGACGCATGCGTCGGTTTTTGCCGAAAATCGGACGCAAGAAAAATGCAACTTGTTGCGTTTTCTTGGTCCGACGCTTGCGGCAAAAAAGACGCATGTGTCGCACAACGCAACAAAAAAAACCGCATGCGTCCCCCATGTTAAGTATAGGGGCGCATGACGCATGCGTCGCCGCTGCGTCGCCGACGCAAACCCGACGCACATTAGCTTAACGCTAATGTGAACGTAGCCTTACTCAACTGCTCCTCAAGGTAGACACAGGCACACGTGCGGTTAAAGTCTCTGGGTGGTTTGTTGCATCATAAACCAAAAACCCCAAATGGTAACAGAAAAACAGCCTTTCTGGCTCATAAGAAATTAGATAGTTCATACACAGTCCTGCCCAGTACTTCTGAGACAACACATATGGCAGCTCGCACAGGAGTTTCAGTATGGAGACTTCCTTGCCTCCACACAACACAGACCGAGGAAAAAAAAATTGTCTGGACATTTATTTCCCCAGCCACACCCTTGAAGTGGAGATATGGTAGTAGGCGTCCCGTCCATCTCTTTACCTACTCACCTAAAAATCCACCCACAACATGGCCGCTTACCTCCTTCAGCATGTAGTATGCTGAAAAGAAACTTATGGGTTTCTAGATCATGGAGGAAAGCAATCTCCGTGACATATATCTCCCCTCACATACAGTGCCAGTGACCCTGTCATATATTCCCCCCTCTGCCCAAAGCTGGGGGCTTTGACACCTTCAGCCAGCCGGCCGCGACCAATCAGCGACACGGATTTCTGCGACAGACAGACGGAAGTACCCCTTAGACAATTATATATATAGATTGGGAATAAATCACCAATAGTACCCCACAATTCCAAGAAACGCCCTTACTTGCTTCTTGTAAAGAAGTTGCGGCCACTCTTAAATCGCCTCGATCTTGTTGATTTGCGGCTTAATTTTGCCTCTCCCAACGACATAGCCTAGGTACTTGGCCTCTTCCTTCCCTATGGCACATTTTTTTCCAGATTTATCGTGAACCCCACATTTCTTAAAGCAGCAAGAACCATCTGTACTTTTAGCAGATGACTAGCCCAGTCAAGGCTAAAGACCACTATGTCATTGAGGTACGCTGCGGCATACTTCTTATGCGGAACCAAGATCCGATCCATCACCCTCTGGAAGGTGGCCGGGGCCCCCTGCAGACCAAGGGCATTCTAGTGTATTGAGAACACCCATCAGGCGTTGAGAAGGCTGTCTTCTCCTTGGCACTCTGGTACATGGGGATATGCCAATAGCCCTTCATCAGGTCCAGGGTTGTAATGTACCTCTTGGGTCCAAGTCTCTCAATGAGTTTGTCCAGTTCATTCAACTTGCTCTAGTCATTGCAGAACCGCCACTCATCTTCAGGCTTTGGTACGAGGACGATGGGACTCGACCATCCAGTTTTCGTCTCCTCTATCACCCCGAGGTCTAGCATCCTCTTCACCTCATTGGATATCACCTCACACCGTACTTCTGGAATTCTATAGGGCTTGAGGTTCACTCTTATGGTTCTGTCAACAAGTCATGCTCGACCACCTGCATATGCCCCGGCAACTCTGAGAATAGGTGCTGGTTCTGCTGCAACAGCTCCTGACACTGTTGCCTCTGGGCCGGTGTCAGTCTCTGCAATGGTGACATCGTCCACGGTGACTTTGGGACTGGCTCCCCGCCAAGGGGTGTCCAGCGATTCTCAGTCTCATCAGAGTTTGAGCAAGTTCACATGATAGACCTGGTGCGGTTTCCTTTGCCCCAGGTGGTGTACCTTGAAATTAACTTTGCCCAGTTTTTCCACCACCTCATATTGGCCTTGCCACTTGGCTAGGTACTTGGTCTCCACTGGGGGGATAAGCACTAGCACGTGGTCCCCTGACTGGAACTGCTTCAGCTTCACTGATCAGTTATACACCCTTGCCTGTGCCTCCTGTGCCTGGAGAAGATGTTCCTTCACAATAGGCATCACTTTTGCCATTCTCTCCTGCAACTTGGCAACATACTCTTTGATGCTGCGATGTGGCGTGACCTCAGCTTCCCACGTTTCCTTGGCGAAGTCCAGGAGCCCTCGCGGATGTCGACTATACAGAAGTTCAAACGATGAGAAGCCAGTAGAGATCTGGGGAACTTTCCTGATGGAGAAGAGCATAAACGGAAGAAGGTAGTCCCAGTCTCGACCATCCTTCTCAATGACCTTTTTGAGCATGGCTTTCAAGGTTTTATTAAAGCGCTCTACTAGGTTTTCGGTCTGTGGATGGTACACTGAGGTTCACAGCTGGGCAATCTGGAGGACCCTACAGAGTTCTTTCATTACCTTGCTCATGAAGGGGTTTCCCTGGTCTATCAGAATCTCCTTCAGCAAGTCCTTCCTAGACAAAATATGGACAAGTTCCCTGGTGATACTCTTAGCCAAAGAGTTCCTTGGGGGTACTGCTTCAGGGTAGTGGGTCGCATAGTTAATGACCACTAGGATACATTGGTTCCCTCATACAGACTTAAAGGGAATCTGTCACCTCAAATTGGCGGGATATGTAAATGCCTTTTTTCCAGTCCGATGGGCGGCGTTTCGTCTTCATTTCTCCACCCCATCCGTCCCTGTTGTCCACAATATGTTCGAGAATTAGAGTACTTGTCCTCTATAGTTTGCACATGCGCAATGCAATCTTTGCTCGCGCACGCGCAGTATGCTTTACCCAACTGCGGGCAAACCCGAAAAGCATTACTGCGCATGTGCCCGCGCACTATGTCCCAGAACACAGCAAAATATTTCTGGGACATAGTGCGGACAACAGGGACGGATGGGGTGGAGAAATGAAGATGAATTGCCGCCCATCGGACCAAAAAAAGGCATTTACATATCCCGTCAATTTTAGGTGACAGATTCCCTTTAACTAAAGGACCTACTAGGTCCATGGCAATTCGCTGAAACTGGATCTCTATTACCGGTAACAGTACTAGAGGACTTTGCAGAGGGAGCGGTTATCTGGCAGGTGCGGCAGGATCTACAATAATTCAGGATCTCCCAATAACATCTCGGCCAATAGAACCTCTGCAGTATTCTCTCTTGCGTTTTCTCCACCCCAGATATCCCCACAAAACATGCGAATGTGCCATGTCTAGAACCCTCCGCTGGAATGGCCCTGGAACCAACAGGTGCTTCACTATTTCACCTCCCCTCAGTGTAGTCACTCTATACAACAATTCGCTATTGACTGCAAAGTCTGGGCACCTGGTGTCAGCCACCAGCTCTTGAGCAACCCCATCAATCACAGACACATTTTGAAAGGCCCCTTTTAGGGTAAGATCCTGCATTTGAGCAGTCCCAAAATTTTCCCCAGAAACCCACAGCTCAGGAACCTCGGCCTCACTGGTAACCGTTTCGTCCTTATCACCAGCTAGGAGACACAAGGGGAACTCCTCCACCTCTGACTGTCACAGGGATTCTTCAGGGTGGCGCTGGCTCCTGTCTGAGCCACTAGGCAACCCTGCCTTTCCCCACAAGTCCCAGAACAGGATGAAGTCCTGCCCGATTATTACGGGTTGTAGTAAGTCTGACTACCCCGACCTCATGGAACTCTGTACCACAGCTCCTTTATTTATATATATATATATATATATATATATATATATATATATATATATATATAAAACTTCCTTCTCACCCCTAGTAAGGGTGGTCTTTTTTTGTCTTTTCTCACTCTCGGATCCTCTACCAGAGGCCTGGGAGTTTGAGAGTTCTGCATAGGATCATAGTTGTTCCCAGCATTGCTCTTTTCTGGACAGAAAGTTCAGATGTTTCTCCTTGGATCTGTTGTAGCCATTTTCCCAACTTAGGGGTCACAGCTCCAAATGCTCCTACCACCACGGAAATTACTGTTGCCTTCACCTTCCGCATCTTGTATTGCTATGGCACTTCCAGTTCTTCCTTCCAGATCTCTTGTTGCCTTAGGCTTTCTCTCAGCATCTCATCTTTTGGTGCCATTCTCTGATGTTTTCCTGGATACTCCGTTTCATCCATGATGGTGGCTTGGATGCTTATAAAGCCTCAACCACCCTCCTTTCTGTTGGTATACAATCTTTGGGTGCTAGACTTAGCGTGTAGACCTCCATGCATTGTGAGGAGTTTTCGTGTCTTCACATCTGCAGCTTCCATCTCATCTTTTGGACAGCACAATATGTCAGCAGGGTATCTGATAACTGGCAGGGCATATGTATTGATAGCATGGATTTTATTCATCCCATTGATCTGGCTCTTCTGGACCTGTGGTACCCTTTGATGGTATTTGGATGTTGCTGCTTTCCTTGCGTCCTCGTCATGGTTACCATATCCCTGTGGGATGCTGAGGTACTTGTAGCATGTCTGTACATCTGCTATGTGCCCTGCTGGTAAATCTACTCCATCTGTCTTGACTAACTTGCCTCTCTTTATTACCAACCAGCCGCAGTTCTCCAGTCTGATCAATGTAGATCCTTGTCGAGTGGATCAGTGAATTGATGTCTCATCATTTTTTTCACATACAGCTTGATGTCATCCATGTAGAGGAAGTGACTGATGGTACTTCCACTCTTGAACTTGTATCCATAGCCAAACTCTGTAATTATCTGACTGAGGGGGTTCAAGCCTATGCAGAACAGCAATGGGGACAGTGCATTACCTTTGTATATGCTGCAATTTATGGTCACTTGTGCTAGTTGTCTTGCATTGACTTACAATGTTGTTCTCCATAGCCTTATTGAGTTTCTGAGGAAGGTTCTTAATTTCCTGTTGACAGTTTAGAGAGCCAAGAATTCACAGATCCATGTGTGTGGCATTGAGTCATAGACTTTCCTGTAGTCAGTCCAGGCTGTGCTTAGAGCTTCTGGTATTGGTCCCAATGCCTTTCTGAGCTGGATTCATATGGCTCTGTAGCTTGGTGGCTATGATGCCTGACAGGAGTTTTCCATGTTGTTGTAAAGCAGGTTATTGGGCGGTAGTTGGATGGAACTGTTCCTTTGAGAGGATCCTTCATGATCAGCACTGTTCATCCTTGTGTTAGCCAAGCTGGGTCGTGGCCTGTTGGTTCATGTTGGTTCAGTTGGTTCATCTGCTTTGCCATGCATTCATGTACAACTGTTAATTTCTTTTGCCAGTAGGTGTGGATCATGACTGGGTCAGGTGCTGTCCAGCTCTTCATGTTCTTGACCCTGTTGGATGTCTGCATCTTGCTCTAGGTGGTTGCTGTGTTTCATTCTCAGATCTTGCAGCCGCATTGCACTGGTGTTGTGTGTTTTTTTCTTCTCCCATATCTTCCTCCAGTACTGTTCAGTCTCTGCTATTGGTGGAATTGCTGCCTATGTGTTGTTACTCTGTAGTTGGGAGTACTCCTTAGATGGTTCTTTGGAGAACACAGCATTTATTTTCTTGCCCTCAGCTTCTCTAGTGTTCTCCATAGTCTTGCCGCGAATGCTGTGAGCCTTTGTTTAGCAGTCTCTAGGGCTTCATTTGGGGTCGGCCTTTGTACTTGTTCAGCTAGGTCTTGATCTTTAAACTTCCCTTCGTGTCACCTTGATCTTAGTGTCCAGTCTTCTTTTCCAAGGGGGACATGTTCCAAGGGGGCTGTTGTTCTTTCTGGTTGTATAGCCAAGCATTTCCATGATTGCTGAGGCAGTAGCATAGATCAGTTTATTAGTTTGAGTTATGGTGGTAGGTATTGATGCAAGTACTCTTCTAGCATAGTGTCTGGTGGTGTTTCTTTGCTGAGCCTTAGCAGTCGATCCCTGGTATTGATGGTATTTAGTTTATCTATGATCTTCTGTTTCAGATCAGCTGCAGTGCTCTCTAGTTGCAGGATTGGATCAGGATTTTCAGGGGGGTTGCACATGTTGTTCTTCCAGGTGGATCCATCTCAAGTCGTGATAATAGTGTGGCGCCCCTAAGGGTATTTGCCACAAAAATAGTTATTGACACTAAATACAAATATTAAAATAGCAAGACTGCACTACCATCTCCGGCCAGAAGGGGGAGCTCCAGAGACTCCCCTTGATCTATTCTGGTCTGAGATAAGGACTGGCAGTTGGGCTAAGGAGCTAGTAGTGAGAGGTCATACAACTGAGGAAAAGGAGAATAGAGCAAAAAGGACATTGTGAGAACCGGGTAGCATTAATCGTTATCCAGAATAGGCGCAAAGACGGATACCGGATCCGTGGCTATATTGATTATATATAATATAACAACCGGAAAGAAGTGAGGTGATATCAGCTTCACTAGGGTCGGACGCAGCAATAGACAGAGAGTTCAGTGGTACTCCCTGAGGGAGTAAACCGATAAAAGGACTCGGGTTGTCCGTCGAACCAGAGCACAGAAGAGACAGATTGGGTCGGCAGCCAGTTCACAAACAGCAGCAGGGCCATACAGAAACTGCACATAATAAGAGGTGGAAATCCTGACAGGGTCAAAGTAATTCAGAGTTCTTAAACAGACTCCGGTGACAGTATTGGTTGCAAATCCCTTTTTTGTTGAAGTAAACTGGTTAACCGTTTCAGCACCTCAGTCTTTCATTTGGACAATAGCCATCGATCCAGGATCGGGGTCATCACAGCTGAGAGGACCTGCTGCTGATCAAGTAAGTGTCTGTTCCTTCATGATATCCCTTACATTGTGCATCGCCTGAGACCACAGCACCGGGTCAAGCCACTAGTGACATCCCCCTCAAGAGACGGACCTCATTGATCTGGTGCTGGGTACCTCGGTCTCCCGGGCGTCACAACTGGCGTCACGAACAGGATCGGGCCAGCCCGTACACCGGGTATTGTGTGCCGTAATTGGAATCTGAAACTGTGAAAATTTGGATGAAAAATCTTGGAAATTGACTTTGTTAAAGAAAATCCCGTTCCCCATTGAAAACTATTGAAAGTGACTTTTCTCCATTGGTTATAATGGGGTAAAAATGGCCGCCATCCCCTGATGTGATCATCTCATAACCGTTAGGCACAAAACTGTTAATCGAGCTACATCATTACAAGTCTAACTGAAAAACTTCAAAATCCACCATCACAGAGCGTGCGGCAGTTAGAGGCAGCAGGGGGCGTGTCATTGTCATCCCGCTGCACAGAGGAACGAATCTACATTATCTAGACAGAAGCTGGGACCGGAGGGGTCTGGATTAACTAAGGGGGTACAGTATGTCGCAGCACGGAGACGCCGCAGCACCCGGCAACGCTAATGCAGCTGAAAGACAGAGTGTCGATAGAGAGCCTGGCAGCGCAGCAGTGCAAGGAGTGGTGCCCATCATGCCGGTGTTGATGCCATATACCCCGGGTGGCCCGTGGCTTCCAATGTATGAAGATGAACCTAATACCCTTGACGGTTTCAGGGAAAAGATGCTGGCTCATTTTGATATGTTCCCCGTGGGTGAAGCTCAGCGTGTTAGTCTCCTGATGATGCAGTTAAGTGGCCATGCTAAGCGAGAAGTCACGGCATGGGCAACTGATCTAAAAGGTACTGTTGAACGCATATTTGCTGGATTAAAAGCTACATTTGAAACCACTACCAGCAGCAAAGCTAAAGTACGATTCTTTAATTGCAAACAAAAAGCTAATGAGGGCGTGAGGGATTTTGCCTTAAACCTGCAGGAAGCCCTTAAATCACTTACA
Source organism: Ranitomeya variabilis (assembly GCF_051348905.1). Lineage (NCBI taxonomy): Eukaryota > Metazoa > Chordata > Amphibia > Anura > Dendrobatidae > Ranitomeya > Ranitomeya variabilis. The sequence goes on from NC_135234.1 coordinate 402,391,149, forward strand.
CTGGCTGAACCCATTTTTAACACAGGAGCCGATAAACTGCTAAGAGATCAATTTATTGAGGGACTCTACACCCCTTCTCACCGGGGGCATGTGAGCATGCTTGTTTTTAAGAACCGTGAATTGACATTTGCCCAATTAAAGGAGAGCGCTATACGTCTCCAGCTGGCAGAGGCACCTCGGGATCAGGATCTCACACAACCCATGGCAGATGCACTTCAGCAACGGGGAATGCCAGTGACATCAGCTACGTCCGGTGCCAGTGCTAAGTCCCTGGGGCCCATTACTAATGAGACTCTTCAGCAAAAGCTTGACTCTTTAACTGATGTTGTTGCTTCAATGGCTAAAACCATGCAGGAGATGAGAGAACCCAAGATGGAGTTGGCAAACCGTAGAGAGGATGTTCCATGGATGAGGTCCCGGAGATACCCGACATGGAGAGGACGGCCCCGTGACCGCTACCAACCGGATGGACAGCCCATTTGCCGCCGTTGCCAGCAGCTAGGCCACTTTGCACGAAATTGTGATTTAAACGGGAATCCCCTGGGAATGCGGGCCGCTTCGCAGGAATGAATTTTCAAGGCCCAACACCCTGGCACGACAGATACATCGGAGGACGACCCATCATCCCTATCGTGCTGGATGGAATTCCCCTCAACGCTTTGCTAGATACAGGTTCCCAGATTTCATCTATACCATATATCCTTTATAAGAGGTACTGGGCTGAGGTAGATATTGCTAAAGGACCCTCTGATGTTGAACTAGATATATGGGCCAGTAATGGTAAGTTGGTACCGAAACTAGGATTCAGGGAGATGACCATAAAGATTGGTAAAGCAGAATTGAAGAAACAGGGTATAATTGTCGTTGATGTTGTAGTAGTACCTGTAAAAGATCTGACTGCAAAAACAGCAGCCAAAGCGTTCCAAACGTACTTTTGTAGACCCCATGGATATCCGGAACAGGTTCTCACTGACCAGGGTACAGCCTTTGAATCAGAGATCTTCAGAGAATTCTGTAATATGTATGGTTGTAAAAAGATCCGGACGACGACCTATCATCCGCAAACAAACGGCTTATGTGAGAAGATGAACCATATTGTGATAGACCTACTAAAGACTTTACCTGAAACGGAAAGGAATCAATGGCCAGAGAAATTGCTTGACTTGGTGGATCTGTATAATCATGTCCCGGTGAGCTCTACCAACTGCACCCCAGCTTATCTTATGCGTGCAAGACCCGGCCAATCGCCAATCGATCTAGAAATGGGAATTCTGAAACCAGACGCAGAAGTTCAAGACTCCAATTGGGATGTCGTACGGCAAAAGCAGTATCGCCAAGTGCAAGAGAGTGTGGAAAGAAGCCTCCAGCAAACCAGAGAAAGACAAGAGCGAACTTTCAACCAGAATGCTCTAGCAACTCCATTAAGACCGGGTGACCAAGTACTCAAGAGGAATCATCGAACCAATAAACTGGATAATCAATGGGAAGCCGTACCCTACACAGTTTTACCAACAAGAATGGATAATCCTAAAATGTGTCTCATTAGCAAAAATGGAGGTTTAACATCTGTACTAGTGTCAAGAGACAATCTTAAATTATGTCCGGAAACGTTGAAAGAGCCAGAAGTTGTCCAGCCAGAAACAGAAGTTATTCAACCTATACAGGTTCAACCAGTAAAGGAAAAAGAAGAGGAAATGTATCACACCTGTATAGGAGACTTTCCCAAAACCCTACTAACATACCATGGTGCAGTAGTGGTTCCCATGGTGGCCTTTTATCCAACACCGAATCCAATATTAGAAGTCCCAAGACAGGAAGAGGCTGACCCCGTACTACAAGAGGTTCCAGGTCAGGAAGAACAGATTCCTGATCAGAGTGATCCCATTCACGGTGGACTTGCCAACCCCATAGTGGTGGAATTATCTTTAGCAGAGAGGGCAGATACTATATCCGCAGTAGACAGTAGTACACCACATAAAGAGACACCGCTATTACGTAGATCCCAGCGTAGTACCCAGGGTCAATTACCAGCCAGGTATGCGGATTACCAACTATAAGACTATAGTCATTGTTATCGTTCTGTAACGTTTAAGCCCAGTACCTACAGAGACTTACCTGTATGAACTTCTTGCATATTCTTGAACTTTTTATCAGCCCGGAAATACTAAATCAAAGCTCCGGAAAGACTGCTTTGTGAACTTTGCTTCCTACCTTCAAGCATAGAACTGTATTAATGGACGCTATTTAAAGTGACTTTTTACAGAATTCAATTTTTTTTGTTTCTTTGAGTGGTTTTTGTAATTTTTTATTTTTAAGACTCTGTACATATCAATTGTTATTTCAAAATGTTATCATCCCACAGTCCCGGATGTCTTGAGGGGGATGTCACTAGTGGCTTGACCCGGTGCTGTGGCCTCAGGCGATGCACAATGTAAGGGGTATCATGAAGGAACAGACACTTACTTGATCAGCAGCAGGTCCTCTCAGCTGTGATGACCCCGATCCTGGATCGATGGCTATTGTCCAAATGAAAGACTGGGGCGCTGAAACGTTTAACCAGTTTACTTCAACACAAAGGGAATTGCAATCAATACTGTCACCGGAGTCTGTATGAGAATTCTGAATTACTCTGACCCTGTCAGGATTTCAACCTCTTATTATGCACAGTTTCTATATGGCCCTGCTGCTGTTTGTGAACTGGCTGCTGACCCAATCTGTCTCTTCTGTGCTCTGGTTCGACGGACAACCCGAGTCCTTTTTGTCGGCTTACCCCCTCTGGGAGTACCGCTGAACTCTGTGTCTGTTGCTGCGTCTTACCCTAGTGAAGCTGATATCACCTCACTTCCTTCCGGTTGCTGTATTATATGTAATGAATATAGCCACGGATCCGGTATCCGTCTCTGCGCCTATTCTGGGTAGAGGTTATTGCTACCCGGTTCTCACAATGTCCTTTTTCTCTATTCCTCTTTTCCTACTATGGGTATTACGGGCCTATAATCCGTCATAGGGCTGTTAGGAGTTCAGTTATACGACCTCTCACTTTCAGCTCTTCAACCCAACTGCCAGTCTTTTTCTCAGACCAGAATAGATCAAGGGGAATCTCTGGAGCTCCCCCTTCTGGAGACCGAGGTACCCAGCACCAGATCAATGAGGTCCGTCTCTTGAGGGGGATGTCACTAGTGGCTTGACCCGGTGCTGTGGTCTCAGGCGATGCACAATGTAAGGGATATCATGAAGGAACAGACACTTACTTGATCAGCAGCAGGTCCTCTCAGCTGTGATGACCCCGATTCTGGATCGATGGCTATTGTCCAAATGAAAGACTGAGGCGCTGAAACGGTTAACCAGTTTACTTCAACAAAAATGGGATTTGCAACCAATACTGTCACCGGAGTCTGTTTAAGAACTCTGAATTACTTTGACCCTGTCAGGATTTCCACCTCTTATTATGCGCAGTTTCTGTATGGCCCTGCTGCTGTTTGTGAACTGGCTGCCGACCCAATCTGTCTCTTCTGTGCTCTGGTTCGACGGACAACCCGAGTCCTTTTATCGGTTTACTCCCTCAGGGAGTACCACTGAACTCTCTGTCTGTTGCTGCATCCGACCCTAGTGAAGCTGATATCACCTCACTTCTCTCCGGTTGTTATATTATAAATAATCAATATAGCCACGGATCCGGTATCCGTCTTTGCGCCTATTCTGGATAACGATTAATGCTACCCGGTTCTCACAATGTCCTTTTTGCTCTATTCTCCTTTTCCTCAGTTGTATGACCTCTCACTACTAGCTCCTTAGCCCAACTGCCAGTCCTTATCTCAGACCAGAATAGATCAAGGAGAGTCTCTGGAGCTCCCCCTTCTGGCCGGAGATGGTAGTGCAGTCTTGCTATTTTAATATTTGTATTTAGTGTCAATAACTATTTTTGTGGCAATTACCCCTAGGGGCGCCACAATAGCTTTCTCTTTATGACATTTAAATGTTGGGTGACTAGTTGTTTCTCAGTCAGTTGACATGCAGGTCTTGTATCCATCTAGAGTTTCCTCATACGCTTCATATATCATTCGGTCTACTGTTGTAGCAGCATTTCATCAGATTAAGGTTCTCTTGCCTTGTCCATGTATGGCTTGTTCCAGTAGCCCATTTATCATCAGATTGTCCTGGTTCCTTGACCTCATTAACCTGGGCAACGTCTGACCTGGCATGACTCTCTTTGTTCATGACACTCTCATTTTTATTGAGGTAGGCACTATAGTGCTAGTAGTTATGCTATTTCAAACAGTGCAGAGCTGGGATTTGAACCCCAGTCTCCTATGTCTAATGGTTAAGCTGTGCACTTAACCATTACACTATACCAGCCACTGTTCATAATAACAGTAATTTTGACCAGGGTGCCCAAACTTTTACATGCCACTGTAGATGAAAGTTGGTGCTTATAAAGTTACATGGAGAATTGCAATTGCTTTCAGGAGAACTTGCAGTAGAATGTCTGTGTCTGCCCCTATCTCCTCCCTCCTCTTTTAAGATTTTAAAGCATCAAGTGTCATCTCTTATCTCAGTAGTGGGAAAATTTGTCTACACTGAATACAGATTTTAGAACTGAGAGTTAAAGATCAGTCCGGGAAGTGAAAGATGCACATTTTTCTGATAAGATATATTAAAAGTTGCTTATTTTCATATGAACTATTGATTTATGAAATAATTAAAACAACGGTTACCATTTAACCTCTTCACGAAATATGGCATGTAGATACGCCATAGGTCGAGTCCCCAGCATTTGATGCAGGCTCAGGCGGTGAGCCCGCATTTTTTTTTTTAAATGTCAGCTGATTTGATCAGCTGTAATGTGCCCCTAACAGCCGCCAGTGGAATCACTGATTTACCCGCTTCTGTTAACATGTTAAATGCCACTGTCAATCTCTGACTGCAGCTTTTAACACAATAGCTCCGGAAGTGTCACAAACCCTGCCTATCGGTTGACCTGCCACATGACTGCGGGGTGCCGGTTGGTTAGCATGACAATCGGGATCTCCAGAAGACCCCCATGCTTGTCATTGCAGATCTTTTATGACTGCCGGTCACAGGAGATGATGATTTTTGTCACACATAGCAGAGCTGAAGCCCTGCTATGTGCAGCACAAGCAATCAGATGATCGTAGCTTCAAGTCTCGTAAGAGGACTATTGAATGAAGTAAAAAGTAGAGAAAAAATGAAACAATGTTCTAAAAAATATAAAAAAAATATAAAAGTTGAAATAACCCCCCTTTTGCCCCATTCAAAATAAAACACAGAGCTTAGAAGAATTCAGCTAGTCAGTTTTTAATCATGTGATGAAATAGAACTAATGGAAAAGAGAAGAATTAGCTGGGTAGAAAGACAAAATGAGCAATTTTACATACACTGTGCAATATAATATGATTACTGCAATATATTAAGAGGATGAAAACTTTTATGGAAGTAATTCTATAACATTAACCCGTTTCCAACGTGGTCTGTAATAATATGTCCCTGCGCCCTGGTACTTATTGACGTGGGAGAAATTATTATGTTCATGCGATCGTGCGCATCCACAGGCTGTGCACGCGCGATCTCCGCTGGGTGTCAGCTGATTCTGACAGCTCACGCCTGGCACTAAATGACAGGAGTGGTCCCGCACTGCTCCCGGCACTTTAACCCCCTAAATGCTTCAATGGAATTCTATTGCATCATTTCGAAAGCAGGCAGAGGGATGACAGCCCCTCTGCCTTTGGATCGGAGACCCCGCGATATAACGTGGGGTCTCGATCGTTGCCATGGTGACCTGATGTAGTCATGACAACATCCGTGTCACCAGAGCTAGTAAAATTGCTAGAACAGTACATGATCAGCACCTTTAGCTGTCAGTGCAGAGCTGACAGTTTACATAGCATAGGGCATTCCCATGCTATACAAGCGATCGGCTATACAAGCGATGCTATACCACTAAACAAAAAGTGGAATAAAACGTGATAAAAAAGGTGGATATAAATAAGCATGGTACCGCTGAAAACGTCATCTTGTTCCACAAAAATCAAGCTGCCTTACAGCTCCATCAGCAGAAAAAACAAGTTATAGCTCTCAAAATAAAGTGATGCAAAAATAGTTTTTATTGTGTAAAAGTGCCAAAACATAAAAAACATGAGGTATTGCTGTAATTGTACTGACCCGAAGAATAGAACTGCCTTATCAATTTTACCACACCCGAAATGACATTACCCCACCCACAACAAGTCATTCCTGAATTGCTGTTTTTTTTCATTCTGCCAAACAAAAATCAGAATATAAAGCGAACAAAAAAAATGTCATGTGTCTGAAAATGGTACAAATAAAAACGTCAACTCGTCCCGCAAAAAACAAGTCCTCACATGACTCTGTGGGCCAAAATATGGAAAAATGTTAGCTCTCCAAATATGGTGATGAAAAATGCTAGTTTTTGTAATAAAAAACGTCTTTTAGTGTGTGGAGACCTTGAGTCTTTAGTGGCTTTGCTATTTAGTTTAGTGTAGGACTCGTAAGCGTGAGGAACCTTGGCGTGGGTACGAGCTTGCGTATTTTGGCCAAAATATCAACCAATACCTCACTATTTTTGTATATTTTTTGCACTATATTTTTCGGGGTGCAGCCAAGCCCAAACACTTTCGGTCTCGCATGAGGGGTCTTCGCACTGGGATGCATTGAGAGTGTGCTGGCCAGCCCGCCTAATCGAAAAGTAGGGGCGTGACTAATAGGCTGTGAACCAGACACTATGCAGTACCCTTGTGTGAACAATGCCGTATGTGGGCCTTCATCCCCTCCTGGAGTGTGTAGGTGGAGAGTGGCTGTTGATCTGGTATTTTGCACCTGTGTTGCTAACATCTTGCTTTATGGGCTGGCTGCACTCTGCAGTGCATTTGTTCCAAGACCTGGGCAGTTTAGTGTTGCTGCCTTTTTTCTGCTGTTTTAAAATGTGTGACAGCAGCCAATCATATAAGTCTGGTTTCGCTGTAATAGCACCGACCAGAGGAGTAAAGTCACCTAATCCCTTATTCTGAACAAGAAACGGTGTAAAAAATAAATAAAGCAAATTCTTCACCTGCTGTTGATTTTATCATCCTGCCTCCCTAAAATTGCAGTAAGGCTCAACACACATTTATCCTGTGCCCTACACTGAGTGCTTACACCAAGGTTTCCGTGTAATTCTCTGAAATACATGATTCAGATGGAACCCTCAACAGAATATTCCCTATAATGAGGCAGATGGAGGCACTGTGAACGCGATCTGACCTGTGATTCGGTGGTGTCCATCCTTTTTTAGCATAAAAGTGCCGTCGGCTACAGTTTTGTGCACTTCTGAAAAGGACACCGCTGAACAGAGGTCAGACGAAGTCCAAAGTAAATCTACTGCCTCATTATAGTGATGATCCCTCTGGAGTTTCATCTGAATCATGTCACTCAGAGTTTTAGATCGAAACTCCAAAGTAAGTGCCGTAGAGCGCCGGATAAATGTGATCCCAAACGTTATGTAAAATGTTCCCAATAAAACCTTGAACTCAATCCACAAAAAAAGCAAGTTCCCACTTAGGTCTGTCATCTGTTAACGGAAATATAGGGGGCTTCCACTTTACTGGTAGTATAAAGGCTCTGGAAAAGCGAAATGGCTCCTCACCCTCCAAAAGAAATTCAGCAAATTCTCCACTCCCAAATACAAATGCCCCCTCCCTTCTGAGCCCCACAGTGTGCCTAAATCATATATAGAGTCCACATGTTTGGTATTTCTGAAGCAATGAGAGCCCACCTAACTTACGAGTTGATGTCTCCAGAAGCACACGCTAGACATAATGTACTGGTCACTAACAGCATACTTGTCACTACAATGGCAGTTTAAAATTTTCACTCTGCAACATTCATTACTGCTTATTTCTGAAAGATACCCATGGAGTCAAAATCGTCACTACACCTGTAGATAAATTCCCAAAGGTTTAGAATTTCCAAAATGTGGTCACTTGAGGGGGGATTCTGACCTTCTAGCAATTAGTGGCTCTGTATATGGAGTCCACAAACTGTTGTGGGAAAATCTGGGCTCCAGGAGGCAAATAGTGCTCCATTTCTCCCGAGTCTCTCCGTATGGCTAAGTAGTACTGTACAGCAACATATAGGGTATTGCCACATTCAGTAGAAATTGTGGGACAACTTATGGTGCCATTTTCACCCACTTCTTGTGTGAAAATGTAAAATCTGAGGCTAAAAAAACATTTTGGTGGTAAAAATGTACTTCTTTTTTCTTCACTGCCCAATGGTATAAAATTCTGTGACACACCCGTGGTGTCAATATGATCACTGCGCCCCTAGATGACTTAATTGAGAGGTGTAGTTTCTAAAATGGGGTCCCTTATGGGGGGGGTCTGCTGTTCTAGCGCCTCATGGGCTCTCCCAGTGGGTAATGGCATCTGCAAACCATAACAGTAAAAGCTGGCGCTCTTTGCCTTCTGAGCTTTGCACTGTGCCTGAAAAATTTCCCAATTTACATATAGGGTATTGGAAAAAATGCACCTTAGTTTGTTGTAAAAAAAAATTCCTATTAGCCTTTAAAGAAAATGTAAAACTTGGGGCTAAAACAACATTTTAGTGGTAAACATGTAATTTATTCTTTCTTCACCACTCATCGTATCAAATTCTGTGAGGCACATGTGGTGTCAATATGATTACTGCACCCCTAGATGAATTTATTGGGGAGTGTAGTTTGTAAAGTGAGTTAACATATAGGGGGTTTCTGTTGTTCTGGCACTTCAGGGGCTCTGCCAATGTGACATAGCACCCTCAAACCATTCCAGCAAAATCTGGACTCCAATATGGCGCCTCTTCCCTTCTGAGTTTTCAACTGTGTCTCAAAAGTAGTATTACCCCACATATGGGGTATCGGTGTACTCAGGAGAAATTGCACAACACATTGTGTGGTGCAATTTCTCCTATTACCCTTATAAAAAAGCAAAAAAAAAAAATTTTTGTGGAGAAAATGTGATTTTGTGATTTTTTTGTTATTTTCACTGCTCATCGTTATAAACTTCTGTGAAGCACCTGGGGGTTCAAGGGGCCCACCACACATCTAAATGAATTACTTAAGGGGTCTAGTTTCCAAAATGGGGTAATTTGTGGAGGGGGTTCCACAACAGGGGCTCTCCAAACTGGACATGAAGTCCGCTGATGATTCCAGGAAATATTACATTAAAAAAGTCAAATGACGCTCCTTTCCTTCCGAGCCCTGCCGTGCGCCCAAACAGTAGATTTCTCCCTCATATTAGGTATCGGTGTACTCAGGAAAAATTGTACTACAAATTCTATGGTACAATTTCTTCGGTTACTCTTATGAAAATGCAACATTTGGGGCTAAATTTGTGGGTAAAATGTGATTTTTTTTTTCATGGCTCAACGTTATAAACTTCTGTGAAACACCTGAGGGTTCAATGTCCTCACCACACATCTAGATCAGTTCCCTGAGGCATCTAGTTTCCAAAATATTGTCACTTGTGGGGGATTTTCACTGTTTAGACACACCAGAGGCTCTCCAAACATGACCTGGCAACTGCCAATTATTCCATAAAATTTTGCGTTCAAAAAGTCAAATGGCGCTTCTTCCCTTCCAAGCTCTGCATCGGCATGCTCAGGAGAAATTAAACAACATTTTGTGGTCTTTTTTTCCCTGTTACCCTTCTCAAAATTAAAAAAATTTGGATCTGAAGTAAATTCATGTGAAGCACATGAAGAGTTAATAAACTTCTTGAATGTGATTTTGGGCACCTTGAGGGGTGCAGTTTTTAGAATGATGTCACTTTTGGATATTTTATCATATAGACTTCTCAAAGTGATTTCGAGTGTGATATGGACGTGAACCCCTTAACCCCCGAGGGTGGTTTGCACGTTAATGACCGGGCCAATTTTTACAATTCTGACCACTGTCCCTTTATGAGGTTATAACTCTGGAACGCTTCAACGGATCCCGGTGATTATTATTATTATTATACATTTTTATAGCGCCATTTATTCCATGGCGCTTTACATGTGAATACGGGCAAATATAGACAAATACATTAAACATGAGCAAAAAACAAGGCACGCGGGTACATAAGGGGGGAAGACCCTGCTCGCTAGGGTTCACAGTCTGCAGGGGATGGGTGATGACACACTAGGAGAGGGTAGGGCAGGTTGTGTGGCAGTTCAGTAAGTTCAGGATCACTGCAGGCTGTAGGCTTGTCAGAAGAGGTGAGTCTTCAGGTTCTTTTTGAAGCTTTCTATGGTAGGTGAGAGTCTGATGTGTTGGGGTAGAGATTTCCAGAGTATGGGGGAAGCACGGGAGAAGTCTTGGATGCGGTTTTGGGAAGAAGAGATGAGAGGGGAATAGAGAAGAAGGTCTTGAGAGGATCGGAGGTTGCATGTAGGTAGGTACCGGGAGACCATGTCACAGATGTATGGAGGAGACAGGTTGTGGATGGCTTTTTATGTCATTGTGAGGGTTTTGAACTGGAGTCTCTTGGCGATAGGAAGCCAGTGAAGGGCTTGACATAGGAGAGAGGCTGGGGAATAGCGGGGAGACAGGTAGATTAGTCGGGCAGCAGAGTGTAGGATGGATTGGAGTGGTGCCAGAGTGCTAGAGGGGAGTCCAGAGAGTAGGAGGTTGCAGTAGTCGAGGCCGGAGATGATAAGGGCATGCACTAGCGTTTTTGTGGTGTCGCAGTCAAGGAATGCCTGGATCCGGGAAATATTTTTGAGTTTGAGACAGCAGGAGGAGGCAAGGGCTTGGATAGATTCTGATATTGTTTTCTCAAGACATATTGTACTTCATGATAGTGGTAAAATTTCTTTGATATTACCTGCGTTTATTTTTGAAAAAAATGGAAATTTGGTGAAAATTTTAAAAAATTTCGCACTTATATACGATATATGTCACACAAAATACTTAATAAGTAATATTTCTCACATGTCTACTTTACACCAGCACAATTTTGGAAACAACATTTTTTTTTGTTAGGGAGTTATGAGGGTTAAAAGTTGACCAGCAATTTCTCATTTTTACAACACCATTTGTTTTAGGAACCACGTCACATTTGAAGTCATTTTGAGGGGTCTATATGATAGAAAATACCCAAGTCTGGCACCATTCTAAAAATTGCACCCCTCACGGTGCTCAAAACCACATTCAAGAAGTTTATTAACCCTTCAGGTGTTTCACAGGAATTTTTGGAATGTTTAAAAAAAATGAACATTTACTTTTTTTTCACAAAAATTTAACTTCAGCTCCAATTTGTTTTATTTTACCAAGGGTAACAGGAGAAAATGGACCCCAAAAGTTGTTGTACAATTTATCCTGAGTACCCGGATACCCCATATGTGTGGGTAAACCACTGTTTGGGCGCATGGCAGAGCTCGGAAGTGAAGGAGCGCCATTTGACTTTTCAATGCAAAATTGGCTGGAATTGAGATGGGACGCCATGTTGCGTTTGGAGTGCCACTAATGTGCCTAAACATTGAAACACCCACAAGTGACACCATTTTGGAAAGTGGACCCCCTAAGGAACTTATCTAGATGTGTGGTGAGCACTTTGACCCACCAAGTGCTTCACAGAAGTTTATAATGTAGAGCCGTAAAAATAAAAAATAAAATGAAATTTTTGCCCCCAATTTTTTATTTTCCCAAGTTTACCAGGAGAAATTGTACCCCAAACATTGTTGTGCAATTTGTCCTGAGTACATTGATACCCCATATGTGGGGGTAAACCACTGTTTGGGTATGTGGCAGAGCTCGGAAGGGAAGGAGTGCAGTTTGACTTTTCAATGCAAAATTGGCTGGAATTGAGATGGGACGCCATGTTGCGTTGGGGAGCCCCTGATGTGCCTAAACATTGAAACCCCCCACAAGTGACACCATTTTGGAAAGTAGACCCCCTAAGGATCTTATACAGATGTGTTGTGACAGCTTTGAAGCCCCAAGTGTTTCACTACAGTTTATAACGCAGAGCCATGAAAATAAAAAATAATTTTTTTTCCACAAAAATTATCTTTAACACCCAGTTTTGTATTTTCTCAAGGGTAACAGGAGAAATTGGTCCCCAAAAGTTGTTGTCCAATTTGTCCTGAGTACGCTGATACCCCATATGTGGGGGAGAAAAACCGTTTGGGCGCATGGCAGAGCTCGGAAGGAAAGGAGCGCCATTTGGAATGCAGACTTAGATGGATTGGTCTGCAGGCATCACGTTGCATTTGCAGAGTCCCTGATGTACCTAAACAGTAGAAACCCCCCACAAGTGACCCCATATTGGAACCTAGACCCCCCCCCAAGGAACTAATCTACATGTGTTTTGAACCTTTGAACTGTTGTGTTGTGTTGGGAAACTTTGAACCCCCAAGTATTTCACTACAGTTTATAACGCAGAGCCGTGAAAATAAAAAATCATTTTTGTTTTTTTAGCCCCCCAAATTTTTATTTTCCCAAGGGTAACAAGAGAAATTGGACCCCAGAAGTTGTTGTCCAATTTGTCCTGAGTATGCTGATACCCCATATGTTGGGGTAAACCCTGTTTGGGCGTATGGGAAAGCTCGGAAGGGAAGGAGCACTGTTTTACTTTTTCAACCCAGAATTGGCTGGAATTGAGATCGCTCGCCATGTCGCGTTTGGAGAGCCCTGATGTGCCTAAACAGGGGAAACCCCCAATTCTAACTGAAACCCTAACCCAAACACACCCCTAATCCCAACCACACCCCTAACCCCAACCCTAACCACACCCCTAACTCCAACACACCCCTATCCCTAATCCCAATCATAACCCTAACCACACCCCTAACCCTGACACACCCCTAACCCTAATCCCAACCATAAATGTAATCCTAACCCTAGCCCCAATCCTAGCCCCAACCCTAACCCTAGCCCCAACCCTAGCCCTAACCCCAACCCTAGCCCTAACCCTAGCCCCAACCCTAGCCCTAACCCTAGCCCTAACCCTAATGGGAAAATGGAAATAAATACATTTTTTTTTTTTTTCCCTAACTAAGGGGGTGATGAAGGGGGGTTTGATTTATTTTTATAGCGTGTTTTTTAGCGGATTTTTATGATTTGCAGCTGTCACACACTAAAATACGCTTTTTATTGCAAAAAATATTTTTTTTGCGTTACCACATTTTGAGAGCTATAATTTTTCCATATTTTGGTCCACAGGTCTTGTTTTTTGCGGGACGAGTTGACGTTTTTATTGGTAACATTTTCGGGTACGTGACATTTTTTGTTCGCTTTTTATTCCGATTTTTGTGAGGCAGTATGACCAAAGACCAACTATTCATGATTTTCATTTGGGGGGGGGGCATTTATACCGTTCCTCGTTTGGTAAAATGGATAAAGCAGTTTTATTCTTCGGGTCAGTACGGTTACAGCGATACCTCATTTAGATTTGTTTTAGTTTTGGCGCTTTTATACAATAAAAACTATTTTATAGAAAAAAGAATTATTTTTGCATCGCTTTATTCTGAGGACTATAACTTTTTTATTTCTTCACTGATGACTCTGTATGGCAGCTCGTTTTTTTGCGGGACAAGATGACGTTTTCAGCGGTACCATGGTTATGTATATCTGTCTTTTTGATCGCGTGCTATTCCACTTTTTGTTCGGTGGTATGATAATAAAGGGTTGTTTTTTGCCTCTTTTTTTATTTTTTTTTACGGTGTTCACTGAAGGGGTTAACTAGTGGGACAGTTTTATACGTTACGGATGCGGCGATACTAAATGTATAATATGTATATGTGTACTTTTATTGCTTTGTTTTTTTTATTTAGATAAAGGAATGTATTTATGGGAGCAATATTTTTTTTTCTTTATTTAGGAATTTTTTTTTTTTTTTACACATGTGAATATTTTTTTTTTACTATATAACATTGCCACAGGGGGGCATCATGTTATAGGGTCAGATCGCTAATCTGACACTTTGCAGAGCACTGCGTCAGATCAGCGATCTGACATGCAGGGCTGCAGGCTTACCAGCGCTTGCTCTGAGTAGGCGCTGGTAAGCCACCTCCCTGCAGGACCCGGATGCAGCCCCGCGGCCATTTTGGATCCGGGGCCTGCAGGGAGGAGACGCTCGGTACAAGGTGAGCACATCACCTTGTACCGAGGGTCTCAGGAAAGCCCACTGGGAGCCCCCTCCCTGCGCGATGCTTCCCTATGCCCCCGGAACGCTGCGACCATGTTTGATCGAAGGATGCCGGGGGTTAATGTGCCAGGGGTGGTCCGTGAGCGCAGCTCATCGTGCTGGACGTACTATCCTGTCACTGGGAATTAAGTCCCAGGTCACCTTGACGGGATAGTACGTCTAATGGGATTAAGGGGTTAAAAAAATTATTTTGTAAATTTTGTCGGAAAAATGAAAAAATCACTTTTCAACTTTTAACCGTTGTAACTTCCTAACAAAAAATGTTGGTTCCAAAATTGTGCTGATGTAAAGTAGACATGTGGGAAATGTTATTTATTAACTATTTTGTGTGACACATCTAAGTTGTCCTAGGGAATGAAAATTCAAAATTTGAAAAATGCAAAATTTTGGCCAAGTTTCAATATTTTTCACAATCAAACACAAGTCATATTGAAGAAAATTTACCACTATCATGAAGTATAATATGTGATGAAAACAAACAATCTTAGAATCACCGGGATCCGTTGAAGCGTTCCAGAGTTATAACCACATAAAGTGACAGTGGTCAGAGTTTAAAAAATTGTTCTGGACATTATCGTGCAAACCACCTTTGGTGGTAAAGGGGTTAATGTTTTGTATACCAGTCTTCATGAAGGCACCGCGGGAGTAATATGTGCCTAATTCATAAAGAGATGCATGCCTCTAAATGAAATAAGCACATTTTATAACTTTTTTGAGCCTTTTTTAGAAATGCTATTCCACTCGGGAACTTGGGTACATTACTGGCATAATATACACCACTAATGTGGCATAAATTTTGATCAGTTTTCCGGGTGGCCTTAACATGCCCTGCCCAAGCTCCACCCACTTTGATTAAGCTGGCTGGGACTGGCATAAAAACACCAAAAATTGTAACATTTTTGTGCAACTTCAAGTTGCAGTAAAATTTTGCAATATTTCAGGATGTTTTACACCAGGAAACTAGCTTAAACACCTTGATTAATTGGGCCCTTAGTATTTTAGTAACACAGCGTAAGGAGGACTGGAGGGTGATGAAGGAGGTGGGAAACATCTAAATGGCTCAGAACTAGGGATGATCGAATAGCTTTGGATATAAGTGCTTATCCGAATAGCTGCATCGGTAACCTGGATATGTGGAGCGCTCCCGATAATCAGCTGTTTGGCACCGCAGTTGTATGTGTCGCGGCTGTGTGACAGTCATAACACATGCATGGACAGTCTGTTTGTTGGACTAGTCATGCATGTTTTGTGACTGTAAAACAGCCACGACACATACAGCTGCGGTGCTCCAGGTATCCAGGTTACCGATGCAGCTATTCGGGAAGCCCTATAGCTATTCGGATAGGCACTTATCTGAAGCTATCTGATCAACCCTAGTCAGAACACAAATCACAGCTTTTACATCTTGTCATGTAGAGTCATGCTCCTTCCCCATAATCCTGTAGAATGTAAGCCCGCAAGGGCAGGGTCATCTCCCCTCTGTATCAGTCTGTAATTGTTAGTTTATTTTCTGTAAGTGATATTTGTATTTTGATGTAACCCCGTCTCATGTACAGCACCATGGAATTAATGGTACTATATAAATAAATAAATAATAATAATAATAATAATAATAGAGTCTAGTCTGCCCACTCATTAAGCATGGCGTTATATAGTGTGCAGGATAAACACATTTGTAGCCATAGTTTAAATTAATCAGTGTTAGAGATTCTGCGTACGTCAATAATAATGGTAAATTAATAATATGGCAGTAGATGTTACTTGACCTAACCCTTTACCTTGTCTTTCAGAAGTCTTTGAATTTGAATCTATTGACCTGCCGGATTTTGCAAATTTTCCAAAATCTGTTGAAAAGCCCTTTCTTTTAATAAAAGCATTTCACAGTGATGGAGAACAAGGTGTGTCCCTTCATTATACCAAAGCATAAATGATTAAACAAAGGTTGATAGTTTTAGCTTCACTTGGCCTTAATTTCAGGACAAGTCTTCTCCTGTTAAAGACGTGTAGAACTGCTCCATGAGGTATAAAAGGCAGATGGGATTAAATAATCTAATTAATTCTATCTAGACACTGGCTGTCTTGTGTAAGTGGTTGGCTTGGTTAACAGACAATTTTGGCATGAAATAAAGAATTTGATTACTTTTATTAGACATAAAAAATAATTAAAAGAAATCAATGTGCTCAATTTGCTGTACACATGCTTCCTGGAAATTTACAACTAAACTTAAACAAATTTCAACTAAAGATGTTAATGAATATTGTTTTTTTCACTTTACCACATTTTACTGTCCCAATAATTTTTACATGCTCTTTCTTTAAGCAGTAGAGTATAATTTGTTAAAGGGGTTGTCTGATCTTAAGCTACAAATCTGCAGTCACTTAATATGACTGCAGACTTGTGAATCCTCACGTGGCTTGCACTGCCCGCTGTGAAGATTCTCCGGTGCTGGCACCGGGATTGGGTGGTCATGTGAATGCAAGTACGAGATATGCATACTTTTGGCCACATTCCAACTGGACTGTATCTGAACTCACTCAATACACTTGCCACGCACATCTACTCAGCACGGTAATGTGTATAATGTGAGGATTTACAAGCCTGCAGGTACATAGAGTGACTGCAGACTTGTAACTTAAGACTTGACAACTCCTTTAAATTTTAGTAGAGTGAAAAGTTCACTTACTGTTATCACTCTTTATTGGAATGCCATGAGTTATCTATTTTAAGCAGTCTATTCTTGTTAGGCCACGTTCACATGTTCAGTATTTGGTCAGCATTTTACCTCAGTATGTCAAAGCCAAAATCAGGAGTGGGTGAAAAATGCAGAAGTGGTGCACGTGTTTCCTCTGACTGTTCGACTCCTGATTTTTATGTAAAATACTGACCAAATACTGAGCGCATACCTCCCAACTTTTGTAGAGGGCAAAGAGGGAATGTTGCAGGCGTGCGCTGTGAAAAATTTTAGGCCACGCTCCTGACCACACACGTTTCACAACTAGTCAGGCCCATATCCACGCCCCAACCACACCCATTTAGCACTGTTGATCACACTGTTTCATAAACAGTAATTATAAACAGAAAAAAATATGGCCACACAGTGCTCCATACTGTATAATGGCCACACATGATGCTCAATACTGTATAATGGCCACACATGATGCTCCATACTGTATAATGGCCACACATGATGCTCCATACTGTATAATGGCCACACGTGATGCTCCATACTGTATAATGGCCACACAGTGCTCCATACTATATAATGGCCCCACATGATGATGCATACAGTATAATGGCCACACATGATGCTGCATACTGTATAAGGGCCTCACATGATGCTCCATTCAGTATAATGGGCCCACATGATGCTGCATACTGTATAATGGCCTCACATGATGCTTCATACAGTATAATGACCCTACATGATGCTGCGTACAGTATAATGGTCCCACATGATGTTGCGTACAGTATAATTGCCTCACATGATGCTCCATACATTATAATGAGCCCACATGATGCTGCATACTGTATAATGGCCTCACATGATGCTTCGTACAGTATAATGGCCCCATATGATGCTGCGTACTGTATGATGGCCCCACATGATGCTGCATACAGTATAATGGGCCGACATGATGCTGCGTACAGTACAATGGCCCCACGTGATGCTGCGTACAGTATAATGGCCCCACATGATGCTGTGTACAGTATAATGGCCCCACATGATGCTGCGTACTGTATAATGGCCCTACATGATGCTGCATACAGTATAATGGGCCAACATGATGCTGTGTACAGTATAATGGCCCCACATGATGCTGCGTACAGTATGATGGCCCTACATGATGCTGCATACTGTATAATGGCCCCACATGATGCTGCGTACAGTGTAATGACCCTACATGATGCTGCATACAGTTTAATAGCCCCACATGATGCTGCGTACAGTATAATAGCCCCACATGATGCTGCATACTGTAAAATGGCCCCACATGATGCTGCATACAGTATAATGGCCCCACATGATGCTGGTACAGTATAATGGCCCCAAATGATGCTGCGTACAGTATAATGGCCCCACATGATGCTGGATACTGGATAATGGCCGCACATGTATCTGCATACAGTATAATGGCCACACATAGTTACCCTACCCCCATCATTGCCTTCTTCCCCACCCCCATCGCCTTCTCCATCAACACTCACACTCACAACACTCACACATACCTACAGACACACACACAACTCTCACAGTGCACTGCACTCCCTCGCAGCAGCCAGCAGCTGCCCCTCCCACAGCGCTGAATGATGTCATCCAGCCGAGCCACACCACTGACTGCTCACATCACTGCAGCTCCGGTACACCACTGATAAACACCTCTCCATGTCTCCTGCGCCAGTCAGTGTCAGAGCGAGGAGCAATATCTGCTGCGATCCGACACAGCTAGCAATTGCGCTAGCAGTTTAAAGCGACGGTACATTTGGTCTGAGGCAATGTGGGAAAAGTAAATTCCTGGCCGGGACAGAGTCTCAAAATCGTGACTGCCCAGGGCGGTTGGGAGTTATGCTGAACGTGTGAATGTGGCCTTAAAAGGATTCCTTGACAATGAGCTGATAAAAGAATGTCTACAAGCGTTCTTCTATGTTCAGCTCTAATCCATGGGTAAACTGTCAGTAAAGGTTCAGTTTTCCTTCAGAACCACCACAGGAGAAATTAAGAATTGCACATTGCCTATATAAATCAATGTGTTGTCTGGGTAAGGCAACATTCACACGTTCAGTATATGGTCAGTATTTTACAACAGTATTTGTAGGCCAAAACACTAGAGTTGAGCGAATTTGATTGGGTCAGGGCTTCTTCGGCAAGCTATAGCGCTTACCGAATAAGCTGCCGAGGGAACCCGGCTTCATGGATCGTTTCGGCTGATCAGATGTTCAGCTCCGCAGCTGCATGTGTTGCGGCTGTGTGACAGTCACGACACATGCATGTAGAGCCTGTTAGACTTTTATATGTTAATCAGTTAATCAGTAATGACCAACTCAAAACCTTTGAGTGTTTACAGGAGGAATTTCACCTGCCTTAAAGTAGTTTATTTCAATACTTCCAGTTTAAACATGCATATAAAGCCCAATGCAAGTTCCTCCAATATCTAAATTCAGATAAATTCGCAAATTCTGGGAGATTTTCGTTATTCCATATGGGTGAATATATCGTAAAGAATTTTATTTGCCTAATTTGTTTAACCTCAGAACAAACTTTCCTAATAAGGTTCAACGTACGGAATATCGGTAGGCTATTAAATTTCCCGGCATCCAGACTATTCAACAAAGGTCCACCACCTACCACATTTTGGATAATGTTGATATTGGGTCTTTTAGTAACGTCTCTATCCACCCCCTTAGTTGCTGGCATTGAGTGGTTAAAAAATATAACAACGGATTAGGGAATCTAACTTGATTCTGGAGTGACCATTATGCCAGATTAGGTCTCGAAAAAGTGTGATTATCTTGTGGAATCAATTCAGGGGTTGCCAGACAGGTTCATTGTGAAGTATGTACAAAATCTGAGGCATCAGTACAATTTTAATAAGATTAAATCTTCCTGCAATTTGCAGCATTCCGCCATTATTCATTTTGATTTTTTCCATTTAGGAAAGTAAATTATTTTTTTCACAATCTATAAGAGAGGGTGATATTATAATTCCCAAACATTGGAATTGGTAAAGCAACTTTACCTCTTTTTTTTTTTGCACCACTTACATAAAACAGAACCTATACATGTTTGGTATCTGTGAACTCGCAATTACCTGGATAATCATAATGGAAGGTCAGTTTTAGTATTTAGTGAACATGGTAAAAAAAAAAAAAAAAAATTGTGGAATTGCACTTTTTTTGCAGTTTCATTGCGCTCTCAATATTTTTCCCGTTTTCCAGTACACAATATGGCAAAAAACCAATGGTGCAGTTCAAAAGTACAACTTGTGCCACAAAAAAACAAGCTCTCACGCGGCCTTATTTACAAAAAATAAACACGTTATGGCTCTGAGAAGACAGAAAAAAACAGAAGTGCAAAAACATAAAACCCCAAGGTCGTGAAGGTGTTAAGACCCAGTAAACTCCAAAAGTTTTTAAGGATATCCACAGCATTAAACAGTGAGCTATCACAGCCCCCAAGGAAAAGCAAGACATCATCTGCATACAGTGTGATTTTATTTTTTTCCTCTATCCACCCGTGTCTAAACCCCACCACTTTTGGAGAATTCCTTATCACTGCTGCCACTGGCTCTATGGTGATGGCCAATAGTTCTAATGGACACAGGGCACTCCTGCCTTGAACCTCTGTGCAACTTAAAGCTATGAGATAATGCACCATTTGCTTTAGTTTTAGCTCTAGGAGAAGAAAACAACAATTTTACCCTGGATATAAAAACAGGCTCATACCCCATATGCCCATAAGAACCTCCATTCTACACTGTCAAACACTTTGTTAGCTGAAATTCGCATATTTAGAAATATGTGCCAGAGAATAATGGCAGTAGGTTTATTAGCCAGTAAGCTTGTCTGCTCTGGGTGGATTATTATAGATATAATTTCAGAGAGTCTGTTTGATAAAATTTTGGCTAAGATTTTAATGTCTACTGTTAATAATGAAATAGGCATATAGGACTCAGATAATTGAGGGTCTTTGCCTTTTTTGGGAAGTACAGTAATTATCGCCTCTTGCATGGAAGGTGGAAGGGAACCCTCTGATATGGAACGATTTAATAAATTAAAGCAATATATTACTGTAGCATTTATAGACCTCTGCTGGGATTCCACCTACTCCAGGAGCTTTGTATCCTGGCATATCTGATAAGGCTTTTTCTAATTCTTTACGTGCTATCATTCATATTCTCTGAAAAAAGGCCAAGAAAGCAAAAAGTCTGCCAGGGTATGTAAACTTTTGATCACAACTGTATATATCCATCTGCAATCCTCTTTTCAGGATCTGTTGAATTTACAGTACGTGGCTGCCATGCCTAGCTGTCTTTTGTACTGATGTAGCCATTTCATGGCCTCCTGTTGTGAAATTGGATTTTGGGCTCCCCCGGTGGCCACTGGTGGAATTGAACTGGTGTGCATCATCCTCTCTGTTCACCTGTTTCCATCAGGATGTGGGAGTCGCTATTTAGCCTTGCTCCTCTGTCACTTCCATGCCGGTCAACATTGTAATCAGAAGCCTTTCTGTGCATGTTCCTGCTGCTAGACAACTCCCAGCTAAGTTGGACTTTAGTCCTTGTTTGTTTTTGCATTTTGTTCCAGTTCACAGCTGTAGTTTCGTTTCTGTGTCTGGAAAGCTCTTGTGATCTGAAATTGCCACTCTGATGTTATGAGTTAATACTAGAGTCTTAAAGTAATTTCAGGATGGTGTTTTTTGATAGGGTTTTCAGCTGACCATGAAAGTGCCCTTTCTGTCTTCCTGCTATCTAGTATGCGGACCTCAATTTTGCTAAACCTATTTTCATACTACGTTTGTCATTTCATCTAAAATCACCGCCAATATTTGTGGGGGCCTCTGTCTGCCTTTCGGGGAAATTTCTCTAGAGGTGAGCCAGGACTATATTTTCCTCTGCCAGGATTAGTTAGTCCTCCGGCCGGCGCTGGGCGTCTAGGGATAAAACGCAGGCTACGCTACCCGGCTACTGTTAGTTGTGCGGCAGGTTTAGTTCATGGTCAGTTTAGTTTCCATCCTTCCAAGAGCTAGTTCTTATGTTTGCTGGGCTATGTTCTCTTGCCATTGAGAACCATAACAGTTTGACCGGCCCGAAAGGGTTAAATTAATTGACAGAGAAAGGAGAGATAAGAGAAGTCTGCTGAAGATTTTTTTTTTTTTTTCCTTCAGTTCTGAGTGTGCTTGTAATTGAATCTCTTGCAAGTCTGCCTATATTGCAGCCTTTCTCTCTCTCTCTCCTTCTAATCCTGGAATGGCTCTGTGTTCACCTGTTTAAAATGGATATTCAGAGTTTAGCTGCAGGTTTGAATAATCTCACCACGAAAGTTCAAAATTTACAAGATTTTGTTGTTCATGTTCCTATATCTGAACCTAGAATTCCTTTGCCTGAATTTTTCTCGGGGAATAGATCTTGCTTTCAAAATTTCAAAAATAATTGCAAGTTGTTTTTGTCCCTGAAATCTCGCTCTGCTGGAGATCCTGCTCAGCAGGTCAGGATTGTGATTTCCTTGCTCCGGGGCGACCCTCAGGATTGGGCTTTTGCATTGGCTCCAGGGGATCCTGCGTTGCTCAATGTGGATGCGTTTTTTCTGGCCTTGGGGTTGCTTTATGAGGAACCTCAGTTAGAACTTCAGGCGGAAAAGGCCTTGATGTCCCTATCTCAGGGGCAAGACGAAGCTGAAATATACTGCCAGAAATTCCGTAAATGGGCTGTGCTTACTCAGTGGAATGAGTGCGCCCTGGCGGCGAATTTCAGAGAGGGTCTCTCTGATGCCATTAAGGATGTTATGGTGGGGTTTCCTGTGCCTGCGGGTCTGAATGAGTCCATGACAATGGCTATCCAGATCGATAGGCGTCTGCGGGAGCGCAAACCTGTGCACCATTTGGCGGTGTCTACTGAGAAGACGCCAGAGAATATGCAATGTGATAGAATTCTGTCCAGAAGTGAACGGCAGAATTTTAGACGAAAAAATGGGTTGTGCTTCTATTGCGGTGATTCAACTCATGTTATATCAGCATGCTCTAAGCGTACTAAGAAGCTTGATAAGTCTGTTTCAATTGGCACTTTACAGTCTAAGTTTATTCTATCTGTGACCCTGATTTGTTCTTTATCATCTATTACCGCGGATGCCTATGTCGACTCTGGCGCCGCTTTGAGTCTTATGGATTGGTCCTTTGCCAAACGCTGTGGGTATGATTTGGAGCCTCTTGAAACTCCTATACCCCTGAAGGGGATTGACTCCACCCCATTGGCTAGCAATAAACCACAATACTGGACACAAGTAACTATGCGGATTAATCCGGATCACCAGGAGATTATTCGCTTTCTTGTGCTGTATAACCTACATGATGTGTTGGTGCTTGGATTGCCATGGCTGCAATCTCATAACCCAGTCCTTGACTGGAAAGCTATGTCTGTGTTAAGCTGGGGATGTAAGGGGACGCATGGGGACGTACCTGTGGTTTCCATTTCATCATCTATTCCCTCTGAGATTCCTGAATTCTTGACTGAATATCGTGACGTTTTTGAAGAACCTAAGCTTGGTTCATTACCTCCGCACCGGGAGTGCGATTGTGCCATAGATTTGATTCCGGGTAGTAAATACCCTAAGGGTCGTTTATTTAATCTGTCTGTGCCTGAACATGCTGCTATGCGAGAATATATAAAGGAGTCCTTGGAAAAGGGACATATTCGTCCTTCGTCATCTCCCTTAGGAGCCGGTTTTTTCTTTGTGGCTAAGAAAGATGGCTCTTTGAGGCCGTGCATTGATTATCGGCTTTTGAATAAAATCACGGTTAAATATCAATATCCGTTGCCACTGCTGACTGATTTGTTTGCTCGCATAAAGGGGGCCAAGTGGTTCTCTAAGATAGATCTCCGTGGGGCGTATAATTTGGTGCGAATTAAGCAGGGGGATGAGTGGAAGACCGCATTTAATACGCCCGAGGGCCACTTTGAGTATTTGGTGATGCCTTTTGGTCTTTCAAATGCCCCTTCAGTCTTTCAGTCCTTTATGCATGACATTTTCCGTGATTATTTGGATAAATTTATGATTGTGTATCTGGATGATATTTTGATTTTTTCGGATGACTGGGACTCTCATGTCCAGCAGGTCAGGAGGGTTTTTCAGGTTTTGCGGTCTAATTCCTTGTGTGTGAAGGGTTCTAAGTGCGTTTTTGGGGTTCAAAAGATTTCCTTTTTGGGATATATTTTTTCCCCCTCTTCCATCGAGATGGATCCTGTCAAGGTTCAGGCTATTTGTGATTGGACGCAACCCTCTTCTCTTAAGAGTCTTCAGAAATTTTTGGGCTTTGCTAACTTTTATCGTCGATTTATTGCTGGTTTTTCTGATGTTGTTAAACCATTGACTGATTTGACTAAGAAGGGTGCTGATGTTGCTGATTGGTCCCCTGCTGCTGTGGAGGCCTTTCGGGAGCTTAAGCGCCGCTTTTCTTCCGCCCCTGTGTTGCGTCAGCCTGATGTTGCTCTTCCTTTTCAGGTTGAGGTCGACGCTTCTGAAATCGGAGCTGGGGCGGTTTTGTCGCAGAGAAGTTCCGATTGCTCCGTGATGAGACCTTGTGCTTTTTTCTCGCGTAAATTTTCGCCCGCCGAGCGGAATTATGATTTTGGGAATCGGGAGCTTTTGGCCATGAAGTGGGCTTTTGAGGAGTGGCGTCATTGGCTTGAGGGGGCTAGACATCAGGTGGTGGTATTGACTGACCACAAAAATCTAATTTATCTTGAGTCCGCCAGACGCCTGAATCCTAGACAGGCGCGCTGGTCGTTGTTTTTCTCTCGGTTTAATTTTGTGGTGTCCTACCTGCCGGGTTCTAAGAATGTTAAGGCGGATGCCCTTTCTAGGAGTTTTGAGCCTGACTCCCCTGGTAATTCTGAACCTACAGGTATCCTTAAGGATGGAGTGATATTGTCTGCCGTTTCTCCAGACCTGCGGCGGGCCTTGCAGGAGTTTCAGGCGGATAGACCTGATCGTTGCCCACCTGGTAGACTGTTTGTTCCTGATGATTGGACCAGTAAAGTCATTTCTGAGGTTCATTCTTCTGCGTTGGCAGGTCATCCTGGAATCTTTGGTACCAGGGATTTGGTGGCAAGGTCCTTCTGGTGGCCTTCCCTGTCTCGAGATGTGCGAGGCTTCGTGCAGTCTTGTGACGTTTGTGCTCGGGCCAAGCCTTGTTGTTCTCGGGCTAGTGGATTGTTGTTGCCCTTGCCTATCCCGAAGAGGCCCTGGACGCACATCTCGATGGATTTTATTTCGGATCTTCCTGTTTCTCAGAAGATGTCTGTCATCTGGGTGGTGTGTGATCGTTTCTCTAAGATGGTCCATTTGGTTCCCCTGCCTAAGTTGCCTTCTTCTTCCAAGTTGGTTCCTCTGTTTTTTCAAAATGTGGTCCGTTTGCATGGTATTCCGGAGAATATCGTTTCTGACAGAGGTACCCAATTCGTGTCTAGATTTTGGCGAGCATTCTGTGCTAGGATGGGCATAGATTTGTCTTTCTCGTCTGCTTTCCATCCTCAGACTAATGGCCAGACCGAGCGGACGAATCAGACCTTGGAGACATATTTGAGGTGTTTTGTGTCTGCAGATCAGGATGATTGGGTTGCTTTTTTGCCTTTAGCGGAGTTTGCCCTCAATAATCGGGCCAGCTCTGCCACCTTGGTGTCTCCCTTTTTCTGTAATTCGGGGTTTCATCCTCGATTTTCTTCTGGTCAGGTGGAATCTTCGGATTGTCCTGGAGTGGATGCTGTGGTGGAGAGGTTGCATCAGATTTGGGGGCAGGTAGTGGACAATTTGAAGTTGTCCCAGGAGAAGACTCAGCTTTTTGCCAACCGCCGGCGTCGGGTTGGTCCTCGGCTTTGTGTTGGGGACTTGGTGTGGTTGTCTTCTCGTTTTGTCCCTATGAGGGTTTCTTCTCCCAAGTTTAAGCCTCGGTTCATCGGCCCGTACAAGATATTGGAGATTCTTAACCCTGTGTCCTTCCGTTTGGACCTCCCTGCATCTTTTTCTATTCATAATGTTTTTCATCGGTCATTATTGCGCAGGTATGAGGTACCGGTTGTGCCTTCCGTTGAGCCTCCTGCTCCGGTGTTGGTTGAGGGCGAGTTGGAGTACGTTGTGGAAAAAATCTTGGACTCCCGTGTTTCCAGACGGAAACTCCAGTATCTGGTCAAATGGAAGGGATACGGTCAGGAGGATAATTCTTGGGTGACTGCCTCTGATGTTCATGCCTCCGATTTGGTCCGTGCCTTTCATAGGGCTCATCCTGATCGCCCTGGTGGTTCTGGTGAGGGTTCGGTGCCCCCTCCTTGAGGGGGGGGTACTGTTGTGAAATTGGATTTTGGGCTCCCCCGGTGGCCACTGGTGGAATTGAACTGGTGTGCATCATCCTCTCTGTTCACCTGTTTCCATCAGGATGTGGGAGTCGCTATTTAGCCTTGCTCCTCTGTCACTTCCATGCCGGTCAACATTGTAATCAGAAGCCTTTCTGTGCATGTTCCTGCTGCTAGACAACTCCCAGCTAAGTTGGACTTTAGTCCTTGTTTGTTTTTGCATTTTGTTCCAGTTCACAGCTGTAGTTTCGTTTCTGTGTCTGGAAAGCTCTTGTGATCTGAAATTGCCACTCTGATGTTATGAGTTAATACTAGAGTCTTAAAGTAATTTCAGGATGGTGTTTTTTGATAGGGTTTTCAGCTGACCATGAAAGTGCCCTTTCTGTCTTCCTGCTATCTAGTAAGCGGACCTCAATTTTGCTAAACCTATTTTCATACTATGTTTGTCATTTCATCTAAAATCACCGCCAATATTTGTGGGGGCCTCTGTCTGCCTTTCGGGGAAATTTCTCTAGAGGTGAGCCAGGACTATATTTTCCTCTGCCAGGATTAGTTAGTCCTCCGGCCGGCGCTGGGCGTCTAGGGATAAAACGCAGGCTACGCTACCCGGCTACTGTTAGTTGTGCGGCAGGTTTAGTTCATGGTCAGTTTAGTTTCCATCCTTCCAAGAGCTAGTTCTTATGTTTGCTGGGCTATGTTCTCTTGCCATTGAGAACCATAACAGCCTCCTCTGCTCCCGAAAAGAAATGTGATTCATCTAAAGGAACAACTCAGTCATTTCGGGTATAACATAGAATAACACAAGTTTAGTTTCCTCCAGCGCTTTTTCTCTTCTGCAAATGTTATCTTCTGTTTTTGAACTTCCACGCAAAAATCCAGAAAAATTGATACTTGCTCCCATTTATAGACAGGTCCTGTATGTCTCTCACATGTCTTAAAATGGTATCATGATCTCTGAAGTGCAGAATCCTTATTAACATTGGGTGCGGGGGGTGCCCAGAGGGTAAGGGTCTTGAAGGAACCCAGTGCACTTGTTCAATAACAAATAAAGGTGTAAGGCAGTTTTCCATTAATTCAGTGGGAAAATTCCCGTCTATTTTTCCTTTTATTCTTACGCTATTTCTTCTCATGTGGTTTTCTAGGTCGTCTGTCTTAGTAACGAGTTCAGATATACATTGGACTGACCTAGTTTGGACCCTTTTCACATTCAGGATATCGTCCTCATTAGTGCTCACTCTCTCCTCCACAGCACCAGTTCTATCAACATCCCCCTTCATCTCAGACTAAATATTAAACATGTCCTCTTTTAAACTACCCATCTGTTGGGTCAGTGTAGTTAATGTGGACTTACAAAAAGACACCACATAGAACACATTTTTGATTGTTAGCTCAAGTAAATCCTTACCCTCTGCAGCTTGCTGGTTAAAGTCTCCCCCCAAGGAGTCCTACGCTACAAGTAAGTGCTTCTTGTATCTGTTGTTCTTCTACTTCATCTCCTGACCAATTATGGACAACAGCGTAATGAGGCATTGTGTCAATAAAATGAGTACTGTCAGTCTTTTCCATGCGGGAAACCCACTCTAGTTCTGCCAGCATGTCCAGCCTTCTTGCCAGGGCTGCATTAGCTTGCTCTACCTGTGCTATGGCGCTGGCGCCATCTTGACTTATCGCAGCCGACGGATCTTTCTGCCTCCTGTGGTTCATTCTGACCCGTGGAAGCACTAATTGTGCGAAACGGCCGTCGTCCAGCTCACTCTCCCCGCACCCTCGTTGTCTCCGCTTGTCTTTTATGCAAAGTCTGTACATGGATTAAAGACAGATTAAAGATTTTCACTTCGCAACCTGGGTGAGTGCCGCATTTTTCTACTTTCTTGTGCAAAGTTTTACTTAGCTCAGAATCTGCTGCTAAGCTCCACAGCAGCAAAGTAAACAGCACCAGGTAAACAGGACTCCCAGCAGCAATACAACAGCCAACGGAGAACTCCACACACCTAGCTGATCTGCATGCAAGTAACTCTTTAACGGACGATCAGCTGATGGGTCATGTGACTATTTAATGGGAGGTGGGAGTGGTTAGCAACCAACATCAGCTGACCATCCTAAATGAAGTCAAAGGAAAAAAGTACATTTAAATTCCAGCAGTCCCAGAGCTGCTATGAATCTCTTAATGATTCATGACAGTACCCCCTTTTCTATGAGGGACCTCAGGACCCTTAAGACCGGACTTGTCCAGAAATGATGTATGGCAGGAATGCATCAAAACACTAGCATATGTAGTCACCTGGCCCTCAAGGTCATAGCAAACGCAGACTGACAGTGGTGGTAATGACTTAGGCTCCAGAGGCACGCAAACCTCCTGAGTGACAACCTGTGTTACACGTTATGGATAGAGATGAGCGAATATCTTCGGCTCCTTCCTTATTCGGCAAATTATAGCGCTTACCAAATAAGCTGCATCGGAAACCCTGTTAACTGGAGTGCTCCGATAACCAGCTGTTCCGAGCCACAGCTGCAGGTGTCGCGGCTGTTTGTTGGGCTCTCCATGCATGTGTTGTGCCTGTCAAACAGCTGCAACACATGCAGCTGTGGCTCAGAACAGCTGATTATCGGAGCGCTCCAGTTAGCCGGATTCCTGATGCAGCTTATTTGGTAAGCGCTATAGCTTGCCAAATAAGAAGGGAGCCGAATATATTTGCTCATCTCTAGTTATGGATATATATTGCTGACGGTAACTCCAACTGGAAGATTTATAGGGCTGAGAACGACCACCAATCTATACAGAGAGATCACCCTAGAACTCAGAGTCCCAGATGTGTACTTCCACCTGATGTTTTTAGTGGACACCCACACATACTCATTCACACAAAGGTCCGGACCTGAACATTTATTACAACACATATGTTTGGATCAAGATGGTAATTTCTTTGAAGGACAGACAAAGGAGGCGTCCTCTTGTGTCACACAATTCTTACCCTTAGGATACTCAGTGGGAACCACCACCTTCCCCTAACCAATCTTCCCAGGAGGACACCGAGGTTCAGAGTTGACCTGAGGAGTGTGTAGAGTCTTGCCCCTATTCTCCGGTAGCACCTTAGCTACCTCCACCGGAGAAGAAGGGGTAGATTTAACAAAGACGGCAAAGATAGTAGCACCCAGGCAACTGTTTTCACAAAGATTGCCATAACTGACTATTTCTCTGGACCGCCAATCAATGACCGGATTGTGTTTCTTAAGCCACAGAAGGCTTAAGACTATGGAAAAGAACCGTACTCCAACCAGAACCAGAACCAGGACCGACACAGCAGGAAATATTTAAAATATATATGTTTATTTATTCAGTGACAAAATAAAAACCTTTAAAATATACAGACATTATATTTCATAATTGTGCATATGTATATATATATATATATATATATATATATATATATATATATATATATAGTAAATAATGTGCACGTATCAAGTCATTATATAGCAGATGACTTGATACGTGCACATTATTTACTATATATATATATATATATATATATATATATATATATATATATATACATATGCACATTTATGAAATATAATGTCTGTATATTTTAAAGGTTTTTATTTTGTCACTGAATAAATAAACATATATATTTTAAATATTTCCTGCTGTGTCGGTCCTGGTTCTGGTTCTGGTTGGAGTACGGTTCTTTTAAATCGTCTTTAGTGGGTTCACTATTGTTTGCACATGTGGTGACCTCCTGGTACTTTAATATTTTAAATATGTTTTACTACTACAAATTTTTTTTATAAGACTGGGGTGTCGCTTCTGCGTTTTATTAATCATTAAGACTATGGGAGTAGGCAGACTCTCCAAGACATAACACAACAGGAACTCTTTATGTAGAGTCCCTGTGTGCAAGTTCACATTATGTACGACTTGGGTCAAACTCTTGTGGCTGAAAGGAGCAAAATCAATGGCAGGATCTTGCAAGCACCCTACCGATTAGACCATGGGTCTCAGCAAAGCGAGAATCCACCAATCTGACTCCATCTCAGCAGAAATAGTGAACAGACCCTCTAAATGTGCACATCCTGGTTGTCTTCCTCCACCCGAACAGGGCAACGTGGCTTATGAGATGGAGTAACATGTTTGGCGTGAAATGGACAGACCTTAATGTAATGATCCGTAAGACCCAGTAAAAACATGCCCTTGTTTGACAGTGAACTGCAGGCAGCCTAGTATGAAAAGAGACACACCTCAACTACTAGGGTTCGTCAGACAGCACCTGTGTGATCTCCTCCCTAGGAAGAACCACAGAGGGCAGAGTCGGTGTAGGTCTCTCCCTGAGGCGTCTATCCACCCTGGTAGCAAAGGCCATGGCGGCCTCCATTGACCTTGGAGTAGCATATTAAACCAGAGAATCTTGAAGCCTAGCTGACAGACCCTGACAAAAGTTACTCCTAAAGGCAGGGTCGTTCCACTGAGTGTCAGTGGCCTATCTCCGGAACACCGTGCAGTACTCCTCAGCCGGCCGGGACCCCTGCTTCATCTTAAGGAGTTTACTCAGCCAGGAAGATGCCATCAGGTTCACCATACACCAGGACCAAAGCCACAAAAAGATTGTCCACCGGCTGCAAAGATGGAGAGTCGGTCAAAATCAGACAAGGTGATTTTCTGGATTTGTTTTCTCATTTTGACTCTCATAGTTGTGGTCTACCTATGATGTCAATTATATGCCTCTCTCATCTTTTTAAGTGGGAGAACTTGCACAATTGGTGGCTGACAAAATACTTTTTTCCCCACTGTATGGTTGGAGAATGCAGGCAATGTGAACTGAGGCATACCCCAAAGTGTGCTGCATGTCGGTGATCAGGCCTGCAATGCTGCAGCCCAAGCCTGCCGACAAGATGGAGGAAATATTAAGACAGTTGTCTGTCTCCAAAGCATAACAACAGTAGTTGCAGGAGCTTCAGCAGCTACAGCAGCAGCAAACCAACAATTTGATGTTACAACAGATTGCGGCTCTGCATGAGACGTCCTCACCAGCGACAACAGTCCGTTCGGAGGCACGGTACAAAGTCAGGTCACCGCTGAGGAAGACAAGTCCTGTGGATTACATGGAGGCTTTCCTCCCCATCTTTGAGCTCACTGCAGAGTGGGAGAGCTTGTCGGCGACCCAATGGGCTGAAGTGGTGGCCCCCTTCCTGATGGGAGATGCCCAGAAGGCCTACCTGGACCTCAGTCGGGACGATGCCCTGGACTATGAGAAGCTGAGAGGTGAAATCCTTGCCCGACTGGGGGTTAACAAATATGTACGTGCACAATGGGTATTCCAGTGGTCTTTTGTGGAGTCGCGTCCCGCCAGGTCTCAGGTACATGACGTGCTGCAACTGGTGAAAAGACCTTAACTACCTTCCAGATGGTTGAGAGGGTGGTAGTCAACAGGCTGGTGAGGGCTCTGCCATCAGCCATACAGCGTTGGGTGCGGCAAGGGGACCCGGGCACTCTGGACAAGGTGGTTGGACTGCTTGAGTGGTATACAACCACTCAGGACTTTATACAGGACACTGCTCCCTTTCAGCTGTCACGTAAGGCCCACTAGCCCAGGAGTCTGGGAAAAGTCCATGACCCTCCACTGGGGCGAATCTGGACCGAGCCCGTACTGAGGGGGTATCCCACAGTGAGAGTGACAACAGACCCGTGTCCCCTAAATTGGTCCCAAGGTCCACTTGTGCCTCAGCTATTAAGTGTTGGTGGTGCCAAGTGCCCGGACATGTGGCTGCCAACTGCCCTATAACAGCTGAACCCATGGACTGCGGGTATACTCGCCAAGTGTCTATGTACGCCCAGTGTTATGATCCTAGTGGCAAGGATCGCAGGACGAACTAGCTAAGTAACTGAACAGACGACTAGCTCTGGGGAGGTGGTAACTAGATTGACCGCAACCTGATCCTATCCGCAAACAACTATAAGTAGCCGTGGAACGTTACCTGAAAATCCTAGACGTCTCTTCACGGCCTGAGAAACTGACTATTCTTGGAGGGAAAGAAAGTCCTCTCTTACCTCAGTGGAATGACCCCAAAGATATAGAATAGCCCCCCACAAATATTAACGGTGAGTCAAGGGGAAAGCACAAACACAGAGATGAAATCAGATTTAGCAAATGAGGCCCGCTAATACTAGATAGCAGAAAATAGGAAGGAAACTGTGCGGTCAATAAAAAACCCTATTCAAAATATCCACGCAGAGATTGCTCGAGCCCCCGCACCAACTAACGGTGCGGGGGAAGCAACTCCGTACCCCAGAGCTTACCAGCAACAAGAAATCACATATTAGCAAGCTGGACTAGACTCATCTTACACAGAAATCATATTGCAGGCAGATGAGCAAAAAATATTCAAACAGAACTTGGCTTATCCTGAAGAGGCAGAAAACAAGATAATCAGGAGTAATCAGAATAGCACTGAATACATTGACAGCCGGCAACAAGTGGAAGTGAAGCAGAGCTAAATAGGAACCTCCCTGGTGAATAACGAGGCAGCTGATCCAGCCAGACCCCCAGGATAATAAACCAAACCACCAGGGGGAGCCAAAAAACCAAAGTCACACAATACCATCTGTGACCACAAGAGGGAGCCTGAAAACGGAGTTCACAACAGTACCCCCCCCTTGAGGAGGGGTCACCGAACCCTCATCAAAACCCCCAGGGCGATCAGGGTGAGCCACATGGACGGCACGAACCAAATCGGCCGCATGAACATCAGAGGCGACAACCCAGGAATCATCCTCCTGACCATAGCCTTTCCACTTAACCAAATACTGAAGCCTCTGTCTAGAAATACGAGAATCCAAGATCTTCTCCACCACGTATTCCAATTCTCCCTCAACCAGCACAGGGGCAGGAGGCTCAACCGAAGGAACCACAGGCACCACATACCTCCGCAACAACGACCGATGGAACACATTATGAATAGCAAACGATGCCGGGAGGTCCAAACGAAATGACACAGGGTTAAGGACTTCCAAAATCTTATAAGGACCGATAAACCGAGGCTTAAACTTAGGAGAGGAAACCTTCATAGGAACAAAGCGAGAAGACAACCACACCAAGTCCCCAACGCGAAGTCGGGGACCCACACAGCGACGGCGGTTGGCAAAGCGCTGAGCCTTCTCCTGCGACAGCTTCAAATTGTCCACCACATGATTCCAAATCTGATGCAACCTATCCACCACAACATCCACTCCAGGACAGTCAGAAGGCTCCACCTGACCCGAGGAAAAACGAGGATGAAACCCTGAATTACAAAAAAAAGGCGAAACCAAAGTAGCAGAACTAGCCCGATTATTAAGGGCAAACTCGGCCAATGGCAAAAAAGTCACCCAGTCGTCCTGATCAGCAGAAACAAAACATCTTAAATAGGTTTCCAAAGTCTGATTAGTGCGCTCGGTTTGGCCATTCGTCTGAGGATGGAAGGC
Source organism: Ranitomeya variabilis (assembly GCF_051348905.1). Lineage (NCBI taxonomy): Eukaryota > Metazoa > Chordata > Amphibia > Anura > Dendrobatidae > Ranitomeya > Ranitomeya variabilis. Next base: position 402,424,851 of record NC_135234.1, read on the forward strand.
CGACAAAAAGACAAATTAATGCCCATCTTAGTACAAAATGTCCGCCAAAATCTAGACACAAACTGGGATCCTCTGTCGAAAACAATATTTTCAGGGATCCCGTGCAAACGAACCACATTTTGAAAAAACAGAGGAACCAACTCGGAGGAGGAAGGCAACTTAGGCAAGGGCACCAAATGGACCATCTTAGAAAAACGATCACACACCACCCAAATGACAGACATTCTCTGAGAGACAGGGAGATCTGAAATAAAATCCATGGAAATGTGTGTCCAAGGCCTCTTCGGGACAGGCAAAGGTAACAACAAGCCACTGGCACGAGAACAGCAAGGCTTAGCCCCAGCACAAATTGCACAATACTGCACAAAGGAACGCACATCCCGCGACAAGGAAGGCCACCAGAAGGACCTAGCCACCAAATCTCTGGTACCAAAAATCCCAGGATGGCCTGCTAACACCGAAGAATGAACCTCGGAAATAACTCTGCTGGTCCATCTATCCGGGACAAACAGTCTCTCCGGTGGACAACGGTCAGGTCTATCTGCCTGAAACTCCTGCAGCACTCGTCGCAAATCTGGGGAGATGGCAGACAAAATCACCCCTTCTCTGAGGATACCAGCTGGCTCTGAATCACCAGGAGAGTCAGGCACAAAACTCCTAGAAAGAGCATCAGCCTTCACATTCTTCGAACCAGGCAGGTATGAGACCACGAAATCAAAACGAGAGAAAAACAACGACCAGCGAGCCTGTCTAGGATTCAGCCGCTTGGCCGACTCGAGATAAATCAAATTCTTGTGATCAGTCAAGACCACCACACGATGCTTAGCTCCCTCGAGCCAATGTCGCCACTCCTCAAATGCCCACTTCATAGCCAACAACTCCCGATTACCAACATCATAATTCCGCTCGGCAGGCGAAAACTTTCTTGAAAAGAAAGCATATGGCTTCATCACAGAGCCATCAGAGCTTCTCTGCGACAAAACAGCCCCCGCTCCAATCTCAGAAGCATCAACCTCGACCTGGAAAGGAAGGGAGACGTCTGGCTGACATAAGACCGGAGCCGAAGAAAACCGGCGCTTCAGCTCCCGAAAGGCCTCCACAGCCGCAGGAGACCAATTAGTAACATCAGAACCCTTCTTGGTCAAATCCGTCAATGGCTTAACAACACCAGAAAAATTAGCGATGAAGCGACGGTAAAAATTAGCAAAACCCAAGAACTTCTGAAGACTCTTAACAGATGTAGGCTGAGTCCAGTCATGAATAGCCTGAACCTTGACTGGGTCCATCTCAATAGCAGAAGGAGAAAAAATGAAACCCAAAAAAGAAACCTTCTGGACTCCAAAAAAACATTTTGAGCCCTTCACAAATAAAGCATTGGCACGCAGGACCTGAAACACCATCCTGACCTGCTTAACATGGGACTCCCAATCATCCGAAAAAAACAGAATATCATCCAGATACACAATCATAAATTTATCCAGATATTCACGGAAGATGTCGTGCATAAAGGACTGAAAGACAGAAGGAGCGTTAGAAAGTCCAAAAGGCATCACCAAGTACTCAAAATGGCCTTCGGGCGTATTAAATGCAGTTTTCCATTCATCACCCTGCTTAATACGCACAAGGTTATACGCACCACGAAGATCTATCTTGGTGAACCAACTAGACCCCCTATTGCGAGCAAACAGATCAGATAGCAATGGCAAAGGATACTGAAATTTGACCGTGATTTTGTTTAGAAGGCGATAATCAATACAAGGTCTCAGGGAACCATCCTTCTTAGCCACAAAAAAGAACCCCGCACCAAGAGGGGAGGAGGAGGGGCGAATAAGTCCTTTCTCCAAAGACTCCTTTATATAACTCCGCATAGCAGCATGCTCCGGCACTGACAAATTGAAAAGTCGTCCCTTAGGAAACTTACTACCAGGAATAAAATTTATAGCACAATCACAATCCCTATGAGGAGGTAGAGAACTGAGTTTGGGCTCATCAAATACATCCCGGTAATCCGACAAAAACGCAGGGACCTCAGAAGGAGTGGATGAAGCAATTGACACCACAGGAGCGTCGCCATGAATTCCCTGACAACCCCAACTTGACACAGACATTGCTTTCCAATCCAGGACTGGATTATGAGTCTGCAACCATGGCAGGCCCAACACGACAACATCATGCAAATTATGCAATACAAGAAAGCGAATCACCTCCTGATGAACAGGAGTCATGCACATGGTCACTTGTGTCCAGTACTGAGGTTTATTCGTAGCCAATGGTGTAGCATCAATTCCCCTTAGTGGAATAGGGAATTTTAAAGGCTCCAAAACAAAACCACAGCGCCTGGCAAATGACAAATCCATCAGACTCCGGGCAGCACCTGAATCCACAAAAGCCATAACCGGGTAAGATGACAGGGAACAAATCAGGGTAACAGACAAAATAAACTTAGGCTGTAAAGTACCGATGGTGACAGATTTATCAATCTTTCTTGTGCGCTTAGAGCATGCTGAGATAACATGAGCTGAGTCACCACAGTAAAAGCACAACCCATTTTGCCGTCTATAATTTTGCCGTTCACTTCTGGTCAGAATTCTATCACATTGCATAGACTCAGGTGTCTGTTCAGCAGACACCGCCAAATGATGCGCAGGTTTGCGCTCCCGCAAACGCCGATCAATCTGAATGGCCAGAGTCATTGACTCATTCAGACCTGCAGGCGTAGGGAACCCCACCATGACATTCTTAATGGCTTCAGAAAGACCGAAATTTGCAGCCAGGGCACACTCATTCCATTGAGTAAGCACCGACCATTTCCGAAATTTCTGGCAGTACACCTCTGCATCATCTTGCCCCTGAGAGAGGGCCAACAACGCTTTTTCAGCCTGGTTCTCAAGATTAGGTTCCTCATAGAGCAATCCAAGGGCCAGAAAAAACGCATCCACACTGAGCAATGCAGGATCCCCTGGAGCCAATGCGAAAGCCCAATCTTGAGGATCGCCACGCAAGAAAGAAATAATAATCTTAACTTGCTGAACAGAATCCCCAGAGGAACAAGGTTTCAAAGAAAGAAACAATTTGCAATTGTTCTTAAAATTCAGGAACCTAGATCTATCTCCAGAAAACAACTCCGGAATAGGTATTCTAGGCTCTGACATAGGACTGTGCACAACAAAATCCTGAATACTTTGTACCCTTGCAGCAAGATGATCTACACTGGAGGCTAAACTCTGGATATCCATATCAGCAGCTGAACTCAGAGCCACACCAAGATTAAGAGGAGGAGAGAAGCTAGACACACAGCAGCTAGACACACGGCAGCAAAAAAAAAAAAAAAAATTTCTCCAAGCTTCTTTTCTCCTGCTTCTGCCATGCAATTAACACTTTACTGGCCGGCTGTACTGTTATGATCCTAGTGGCAAGGATCGCAGGACGAACTAGCTAAGTAACTGAACAGACGACTAGCTCTGGGGAGGTGGTAACTAGATTGACCGCAACCTGATCCTATCCGCAAACAACTATAAGTAGCCGTGGAACGTTACCTGAAAATCCTAGACGTCTCTTCACAGCCTGAGAAACTGACTATTCCTGGAGGGAAAGAAAGTCCTCTCTTGCCTCAGTGGAATGACCCCAAAGATATAGAATAGCCCCCCACAAATATTAACGGTGAGTCAAGGGGAAAGCACAAACACAGAGATGAAATCAGATTTAGCAAATGAGGCCCGCTAATACTAGATAGCAGAAAATAGGAAGGAAACTGTGCGGTCAATAAAAAACCCTATTCAAAATATCCACGCAGAGATTGCTCGAGCCCCCGCACCAACCAACTCCGTACCCCAGAGCTTACCAGCAACAAGAAATCACATATTAGCAAGCTGGACTAGACTCATCTTACACAGAAATCATATTGCAGGCAGATGAGCAAAAAATATTCAAACAGAACTTAGCTTATCCTGAAGAGGCAGAAAACGAGATAATCAGGAGTAATCAGAATAGCACTGAATACATTGACAGCCGGCAACAGGTGGAAGTGAAGCAGAGCTAAATAGGAACCTCCCTGGTGAATAACGAGGCAGCTGATCCAGCCAGACCCGCAGGATAATAAACCAAAACCACCAGGGGGAGCCAAAAAACCAAAGTCACACAATACCATCTGTGACCACAAGAGGGATCCTGAAAACGGAGTTCACAACAGCCCAGCCCGTCTGCACCACAACTACAGGTACTGCTGGTACCGAACCCCAACTGTGCAAGGTACTCATTAACGGGTACCAGACGGACGCTTTCTTGGACTCAGGGAGCTTAGTGACTCTGGTTGCTGGGACCCTTGTTTCCGGGGACAACCCCAATGGACAGAAAGTGGGGGTGGTGTGTATCCATGAGGAATTCTGGGAGTACCCGACTGTGGAGGTTACATTTTCCACACCATGTGGGGAAATAAAATGTGGTGGGAGTGGTGATGAATCTTCCATATGGGACTGTGTTGGGAAGAGACTTGCCCCTGTTCTGGTCCCTGGGGCAAGTCCCTGGAGCAAGTGGGAGACCAGGGTTAACCCTCCCAGGGTAAACTGTATTCCGGGTGTGGAACCCGAAGATCCCGAGTCAGGGATACCAGCCGTAGGGGTCTCCAACCTAGGGACAGAGTGTCACCCCGATAGGTTTTTCGTAGAGGTATTGGCAGGAGAGTTCGAGGAGACCCCACCGATTCCTGAGCTGGAAGTGTCCCCTAGTAAGTTCGGGACAGCTCAGCTCCAGGATCCCACTCTGACTCAGGCATTGGAAAGAGTAATCGAGGCAAATGGGGTACAGCAACCGGGTACAGAGATTATGTTCCTACATATGGCGATCAACCATGAGTTTTTAAACAGGGTAGATAAAGTCCAGGATGAGGTGGTGGAGCAACTGGTAGTGCCCCAATGCTACAGTTGGGCGGTGCTCAAAATGACTCACACCCACATGCTGGGAGGGCACTTGGGGCCAAGAAGATGCAGAAACGCTTACTGCAGCATTTCTTCTGGCCTGGAGTTTACACTGAGGTCCAGAGGTACTGTGGCACGTATCCAGAGTGCCAACTAACCTCACCCACCGCTACTACCGGAGTCCATTGTTGCTTCTACCCATTATAAAGGTACCTTTTGAGCAGATTGCAATGGACCTGGTAGGGCCAATAGGAAAATCCGCCCAGAGCAACCAACACGTATTAGTAGTCGTAGAATACGCCACCCAGTACCCGGAGGCCATTCCACTTCAACACACTTCGGCTAAGCTTATCGCCTGGGAATTGTTTGCCATGTTCTGTTGCCTTCGGCTACCGAAGGAGATCCTCACTGATCAGGGAACTCCTTTCATGTCCATGTGCAGGCTCCTCAAGATAAAGCAGTTGCGCACGTCGGTGTACCGCCAGACCGACAGGTTAGTTCAACGCTTTAACAAAACTCCCAAGTCCATGCTCAAGAAGGTGGTTTCCAAGGATGGAAGGGATTTGGACATGTTGCCCCACTTGATGTTCACCATTTGTGAGGTACCACAGACTTCCACGGGATTTTCACCCTTTGAGCTTCTGTATGGCAGGCATCTTAGTCGTCTGCTGGACGTAGCCAAAGAGACGTGGGAGCAGGAACCTACACCACATAAAAGCGTGATAGAACACGTGGCCAATATGCAGGACCGGATCACAGTGGTCATGCCTATCGTAAAGGAGCATTTGGTGGATGCTCAGGCAGCGCAGGGACAGTGTATAACAAAAAGGCAACGTTCTGCTCCTTTAAAGCAGGAGATCGGGTTTTAGTCTTGGTGCCCACCTGCGAAAGCAAGCTTATGGCCAAGTGGCAAGGGCCATACGAAGATGAAAAGTGGGGGAAGTAAACTACCGAGTTTACCAGCCTGGGAAAAGAGAACCCGAACAGTTGTATCACTTCAACCTGTTGAAAGCATGGAAAGACCGGGAGTGTTTGGTAGCAGAGGCGACCCCGGTTGTACCAACAGGGAACCCTCTGTCACCAGCCAAGGATGAGGCCGAGAGAGAGGTAAAAATAGGTGACACTCTCTCGAAACAGCAGCATCGAGAGGCTCGGAAATTAGTCCAAAAGAATGCAGATGTATTCTTGGAATTACCCGGTCGTACCTCCGTCATCCAGCATAACATTGTCACCGAGCCTCATGTAAGGATACGAATGAAACCATACCGGGTGCCTGAAGCCCGGAGACAAGCTATCATGAGTGAGATAAGACAAATGCTCCAGCTGGGAGTAATCGAGGAATCTCGGAGTGACTGGGCTAGCCCCTTTGTACTAATCCCGAAGCCAGATGGATCATTACGGTTCTGTAATGACTTACATAAATTGAATGAGGTGTCAAAGTTCGTCCTTTATCCAATGCCCCGGGTGGACAAGCTGATTGAGCGTCTGGGTCAGGCCCAGTACTTCACAGTGCTCGATCTGACCAAGGGTTATTGGCAGGTGCCTCTTATGGAGTCGGCTAAGGAAAAAAACGCTTTCATAACACCGAAGGGTCTTTACCACTATGTAGTCTTGCCCTTTGGACTACATGGGCCCCAGCCACATTCCAGAGGTTGATGGACATAGTGCTGGAACACCATCGGAAGAATGCGTCAGTATGTTTGGATGACATCATCATCTTTAGTACTGACTGGCATACCCACTTGTCCCGAGTACAAGCGGTAGTAGATTCACTCAGAGGCACAGGCTTGACGGCGAATCCCAAGAAATGTGTGATAGAGCTCAAGGAAGCCCGGTACTTGGGTTACGTGATCAGCCGTGGGGTTATCAAACCCCAAATAAATGAAATCAAGGCCATTCAGAACTGCCCCGACCTGTTACCACCAAACAGATGAGAGAATTTCTCTGAATCATTTGGTATTACCGGAGGTTTATACCTATTTTTTGGGAGTGAACAACACCCCTTTCCAATCTCCTCAAGGGAAAGAAGTCGGTCATGGTTCGGTAGAACCCCCAGGCAGAGGGTACCAATCCATGAAGGTGGCACTGTGCCATCAGCCCATCCTTATTACCCCAACTTTCTGAAATGCTTCATTGTGCAGACATATGCCTCTAGCATGGACCTTAGAGCGGTCCTGTCGCAGGAGGTGAACGGAGAAGAGCATCCGGTCACCTACCTAAGTAGGAACCTCACCGTGGCAGAGAAAAAATATAGTGTAGTGCCTGGCCATTAAGTGGGCCTTGGAGTCACTATGCTATTATTTGCTTGGTCGACCGTTTTGCTTGGACACAGATCATTCGCCCTTGGTCTGGATGAGCAATGCTCGGGTCACCTGATGGTTCCTGTCCTTGCAAAATTTCAATTTTACCAAGAAACATCGGGCGGGGAAGTCACAGGGAAATGCGGATGCCCTGTCACATGCCCCCTGTATGGTGTCAAATGTTCAACACCACAAGTTTGAACAGAAGGGGGGCTATGTGAGGCAGTGACCGGTGTTATATGCGAGGGTCGCTATGTGTCCCCCGGGATGTGCACAGCAATGTGTTGAGGCCACGGGAGTGCATTGCAATCACAGGTATAGCTGTGTTGCAATGCAAAATAAAAGTAAGTGTTGGTCGTGGGCAAGCTATTTGTCCAAGGCAGATTTTAGGAAAACTCGCCATGGGCTTTTATTTTTGAAACAGACTACAGGATGATAGTGGGGCGGTCTGTTTCCTTCCCCAGCCTGGGTTTTCCATGTGGCCTACGGCCACAGGTTCCTTGTAAAAACCCCTGCAGCAAAGGGGTTGGGTGTGTCAGTCTTGTGTTTGCAAACCTGCAGAGCAGAAGGCGCTGCCATAGCTTCAGCCTGTGTGAAGCAACACAAAGCCAAGCGGAGCCAAAAGGCCTGGCACTCCTCATCATACATGGCGGTGCAGTCGCCCCCGGTAACAGGTCCCGGTTACGAACTATCTTGTATCCAGGCTGTAATCCGGAGGAAGCCTATTTACTTTCTGTTTTGTGAGTATGCTGACTACTAAAAGAGACTTTGTTTTGAACTTTCCTGGGTCTGTCCCACTGCACCAACCCTGCTGCACTACAGCCCACACAAAGCCATGACCTTAACCCCATCGAACACCTTTCGGATATTGCTAGACAGACCTTCTTATCCAACATCAGTGTCTGATATCACAAATGCTTTTTTGAATGAAAAATGTCCATAGATACTCCAAAATGTTGTAGAAAGCCTTCCCAGAAGAATTGAAACTGTTTTATTTGCAAAAAAGGGACTAGCTCCTTATTATTGACCATGAATTTAGAATGGCATATCATAAGAGCAACTGTAGGTGTAATGTGTTGCTTCCCAATACATTTGTCCTCATAGTATATATCCTAATAGGCACTAATACTGGACCGCCTTGGGCAGCCAAATGCTGCAACTATTACGGCGCTGGTTCCTGCAATCACGATGCTACAGATTTATGTGCACTAAAATTAGAACTTTCTCCCATTGTAGACATCTTATTCAGTACTGCTCAGAATCTTTACAGGTTTAACTGTCTTCGGTTGAAGTGTCCTTAAATCAAAGTGTACATCATGCAGGAATTATCATAAATTTTGCAAGAACAGGATGAATTTTCTAGACATAGTTAATTCATACTGTAAATTAGACTTTAGAATAAAAAACACATATAATTTCTTGTTATATTACAAGACCCACTATAAGAAATGTCTTGTATCTAAAGCTCATGTGTTATTTTGTAAGGTATGCGTACACTTGGATCGGCCAAAATTGATGCCTTTGAACAGGAAGCAAGAAGCAGTCTAATCGCATGGAAACCCAGGGAGTTCTCATCTCAGTTATCATTTCATCTTGGGAAGGAGCCAGATAATATTAATGAGTGCACTTCAAGTATCAGTGGATCAGGTAATTAAAAAGAAACAAGCAATGTTGATTACCAACGACACGGCAGTGCATTTGACATTGTCAATTACAATAAAACCTGTAATTAGTGCAGCCGAATGCTGTCAATTTCCTTAACAAAAATTTCTAATTTTCTCACTTATATGACCTTATTTGAGTGGAAAATTAGTACAATTTTGGAAACTTAAGTCACTTAACTAATACGTTATTGAATATACTGTATTTTTTAGTAGTCTTTACTAATTGAGACTTCAATTATGCAACAGTTAACTTAGGGTATAGTACATTAGTTTATTGAAAAAGTTTTAGTAAATTATGAAAGTTCACCGCTTGCAGCTATAATATACTTCTAGTTGTAACTATACTATGGCAAATAGGTTGAGTGTCTGTAACTAGCCTGATGACATATTGTTTAAATCATATTTTTGTGTTAAATGTATTTTCTGGCAATGTTTTTATTTTTATATCACAATCTGTAGTAAAAAAAAAATAAAAGAATAGAGCTTGGCGAGTATTTCCGGCTTTGCTCGACGGGAGTTTGTGTCCCTGCCCTGCATGTTTGGCGCTCTTTAGACACATGCAGGGATTGTCGGCCACACACTGTAATGCCGCATCCATGTTAGTCATGGCATTACAGTGATTGGCTGACCACACAGCGTCATCAGGTCTATATTAGACCAGAGAAAAAAACACAAAAATTGAGCTTAACTTGAGTTGGTACACATGCAGAGGTTAAACGCATGTTCACATTGGCCACAAAACATTAAAACCTACAAGAGAAAAAAGTGAGCAAAAACCCTGATGTAACTAAGTAAAAAAGCAAAAGTGCATTTAAATAACACAGAGTTTTTACTAATACTGTTTTTTGATCACAAAATAGCACAAAAACCATCCCACATCGTCAAGGTAACTCTGATCTGGACAGTTCTACACTGTCTAATATTAAAACCTTACCATGTGTCAATGTTGACCTCAGTGTGAATAAGGGCAGACAAAAGGACTGGGCCCAACCAGTGAAACATTAGACTGTGGAAGCCTTATATATAATCTCTAGCTCAGAAACAGGGAAGCCACACCCTGGCTTGCACAGAATGCAACAATACAGAGAAAAAAACACAAAAATTGAGCTTAACTTGAGTTGGTACACATGCAGAGGTTAAATGCATGTTCACATTGGCCACAAAACATTAAAACCTACAAGAGAAAAAAGTAAGCAAAAACCCTGATATAACTAAGTAAAAAAGCAAAAGTGCATTTAAATAACACAGTTTTATTCACACTGAGGTCAACATTGACACATGATAAGGTTTTAATATTAGACAGTGTAGGACTGTCCCGATCAGAGTTACCTTGACGAGGTGGGATGGTTTTTGTGCTATTTATTGATCAAAAAACAGTATTACTAAAAACTCTGTGTTATTTAAATGCACTTTTGCTTTTTTACTTAGTTACATCAAGGTGTATATAGATACACTGCCTGCCTAGCACTGATATGTGGGTATATAGATATCAGTGCTAGGCAGGCAGTGTATGTGGGTATATACACTCACCGGCCACTTTATTAGGTACACCTGTCCAACTTCTTGTTAACACTTAATTTCTAATCAGCCAATCACATGGCGGCAACTCAGTGCATTTAGGCATGTAGACATGGTCAAGACAATCTCCTGCAGTTCAAACCGAGCATCAGTATGGGGAAGAAAGGTGATTTGAGTGCCTTTGAACGTGGCATGGTTGTTGGTGCCAGAAGGGCTGGTCTGAGTATTTCAGAAACTGCTGATCTACTGGGATTTTCACGCACAACCATCTCTAGGGTTTACAGAGAATGGTCCGAAAAAGAAAAAAAATCCAGTGAGCGGCAGTTCTGTGGGCGGAAATGCCTTGTTGATGCCAGAGGTCAGAGGAGAATGGGCAGACTGGTTCGAGCTGATAGAAAGGCAACAGTGACTCAAATCGCCACCCGTTACAACCAAGGTAGGCCTAAGAGCATCTCTGAACGCACAGTGCGTCGAACTTTGAGGCAGATGGGCTACAGCAGCAGAAGACCACACCGGGTACCACTCCTTTCAGCTAAGAACAGGAAACTGAGGCTACAATTTGTACAAGCTCATCGAAATTGGACAGTAGAAGATTGGAAAAACGTTGCTTGGTCTGATGAGTCTCGATTTCTGCTGCGACATTCGGATGGTAGGGTCAGAATTTGGCGTAAACAACATGAAAGCATGGATCCATCCTGCCTTGTATGGAGCATCTTTGGGATGTGCAGCCGACAAATCTGCAGCAACTGTGTGATGCCATCATGTCAATATGGACCAAAATCTCTGAGGAATGCTTCCAGCACCTTGTTGAATCTATGCCACGAAGAATTGAGGCAGTTCTGAAGGCAAAAGGGGGTCCAACCCGTTACTAGCATGGTGTACCTAATAAAGTGGCCGGTGAGTGTAGATATCAGTGCTGTGCAGGTAGGCAGTGTATGTGGCAGACTTCATTGCATATAGCAAGAGGGTCCATTTCAGTACTGCCTGCTGCCGCCTATTTCAGATATGTTTTTACATAGTCCCAAGTATCAGGGCCAGGAATTATTTTGGGGGATCTTAATCCTGATAATTTTTTTTAAAAAGCAATCCAGAGTGCACCATTTTTCTGCTCCATTTGCTTGTTGGCACTGCAGAATACAGCCACATCCTTTCTATATTACAGCATAAAAATCCAACTATTTTAAACCAGGGTTTTTCCGTCACACGGATCACATGTCAGTGCATTGAAAATTCTGCCATTTGTGGCCTACTGTTAAATTCTGTTGTAGTGTCTTAAGCTAGGTTCACATTGCGTTAAGTACATACCGTTAAACGGATCCGTTAAACGCATGTACAGAAAACGTTAACGCACGTGACTGCGTTTAGGTCATTCTGCTGTCCGTTCGCGAAGCATCCGTTTCGAGGATGTTGCTAATTTCCCAAATTGCATTGGTGCCGTGGACGGCAAGCACATTCGTATTCAGAAACCAGCGCATAGTGGATCCCTATACTATAACTACAAAAAATACTTTTCTATTGTATTGATGGCTATTGCGGATGCTCGATACCGTTTTGTTGCTGTGGATATTGGTGCATATGGACGGACGAACGATTCCAGAGTCTTCAGAGACTCCAACATGGGGAAATGTTTGTACAACAACAACTTCAACAGACCCTCAGCATGACCTCTTCCGGGGACCGAAGGCCCAAGTTTGCCCTATGTTTTAGTTGGGGATGAGGCGTTTCAACTCGGACACAATCTATTAAAGCCGTACTCAAGCCGTAGTCTAAACTACACAAGACGCATTTTTAATTATCGCCTGAGCCGGGCAAGATGTTATGTGGAGTGTGCCTTTGGTATTTTGACCTTAAAATGGCGTATCTTACTAACTTGCATGCAACTGCAACCTGAAAATGTGGACCGTGTAGTGAAGGCATGCATCTGTCTGCATAATTTTGTTTCCAGACATGAACCCCAGGTGGTTGACCCCGATGACTGTGATTCGAACCTCATTAGCATAGATTCGACTGCTGTTCGGTCTACAGTTGAAATTATGAGGATTCGTGATCAATTTGCAAATTATTTCACACATGAAGGCCTTGTTCCATGGCAAGACATACACGTGTGAAAATGTTGAAGCCTGTTGATATTGGTGAAATGTGTGGTGCAATTTTTTTTGTTTGATTTTATATATCCTTAGTGTAAAAAGTTAAAGTCATACAAGAATATGAAATTTTATAGTAACTGTTTACTAAAAACCATAGAAAATAATCCAACCTCAGTGTTGGTAGCAGGGGTGGATTAAGGGTAGCCAGGGCCCCGGGCTGTTCAGACACTGTGGGCCCCCCGGTCATGTAACGGGGTCATGTGACGGGGGTCATCATATACCTGAACCAGATTATTCCAGAGAAATAGTTGCTGTGTGAAACTATAACCTGTCAAACATCCATTGATCTAGTCAATTTACCCTTCAGTTCAGTATATAGTATACAGTGTATAGTGTCAGTGTATAGGTCACACTGACTCACCAGTGACGTCTCTAGGTAAAGTCCTTCATCTTTCTTCCAGCACAGACCGCCATCACTTCATCCAGCCAGGACTCATCTCTGCAGGAAATAACACAGTTATCTCGAGCTCCGCTTGCAGAACACATTACTTAATTTTTCCCAACTTCTACATTACACCACATGAAGAAAAAGAGGCAACATAGTGTCACTCTACACAGTAACAGGACCGCCCCCCCATTTAAAACAGTGTCCTCAAAAAATAAAATAAATACATCACTGCAGTAATAATATCCCTTAATTAGCCCCTCTGGTAATAATAATATCCCCCATCCTGGCCCCGTGTATCTCATTCCTGGCTCCAGCCATATGTTCTCCCATCCTGCCCTCATGAGTATCCATCCTGCCCCATCAGTCTCCATCGTATCCATCCTGCCCCATGATCCTGCACGATCTGTCTCCAATCCTGCCCCATGTCTTTCATTCTGCCCCGTGTCTCCAATCATGCCCCGTATCTACATTCTGCCCATTTCTGCAGCATCTCTGCCCCCAGTGTCCAGCATCTCGACCCCCAATGTGTCCAGCATCTCGGCCCCCAATGTGTCCAGCATCTCGGCCCCCAATGTGTCCAGGATATTGCCCCCAGTGTGTCCAGCAATCTGCCCCAGTGTCTCCAGCATACTGCCCCCAGTGTGTCCAGCAATCTGCCCGCAGTGTCTCCAGCATTCTGCCCCCAATGTGTCCAGCATCCTGCCCCCAGTGTCTCCAGCATCCTGCCCTCAGTGTGTCCAGCAATCTGCCCCAGTGTGGCCAGCAATCTGCCCCAGTGTGTCCAGCAATCTGCCCCAGTGTGTCCAGCAATCTGCCCCAGTGTCTCCAGCATCCTGCCCCCAGTGTCTCCAACATATTACCCCCAATGTGTCCAGCATCCTGCCCCCAGTGTCTCTAATATTGCCCCCAGTGTGTCCAGCATCCTGCCCCCAGTGTGTCCAGCATCCTGCCCCCAGTGTGTCCAGCAATCTGCCCCCAGTGTGTCCATAAATCTGCCCCAGTGTGTCCAGCATCCTGCCCCCAGTGTCTCCAACATATTGCCCCCAGTGTGTCCAGCATCCTGCCCCCAATGTCTCCAGCATATTGCCCCCAGTGTCTCCAGCATCCTGCCCCCAGTGTCTCCAGCATCCTGCCCCCAGTGTGTCCAGCATATTACCCCCAGTGTGTCCAGCATTCTGCCCCAGTGTGACCAGCAATCTGCCCCAGTGTCTCCAGCATATTGCCCCCAGTGTGTCCAGCAATCTGCCCCAGTGTCTCCAGCATATTGCCCCCAGTGTGTCCAGCAATCTGCCCCAGTGTCTCCAGCATATTGCCCCCAGTGTGACCAGCAATCTGCCCCAGTGTCTCCAGCATATTGCCCCCAGTGTGTCCAGCAATCTGCCCCAGTATCTCCAGCATATTGCCCCCAGTGTGTCCAGCAATCTGCCCCAGTGTCTCCAGCATATTGCCCCCAGTGTCTCCAGCACATTGCCCCCAGTGTGTCCAGCATTCTGCCCCAGTGTGTCCAGCAATCTGCCCCCAGTGTGACCAGCAATCTGCCCCCAGTGTCTCCAGCATATTGCCCCCAGTGTGTCCAGCAATCTGCCCCAGTGTTTCCAGCATATTGCCCACAGTGTGTCCAGCATTCTGCCCCAGTGTGTCCAGCAATCTGCCCCAGTGTCTCCAGCATATTGCCCACAGTGTGTCCAGCATTCTGCCCCAGTGTGACTAGCAATCTGCCCCAGGGTCTCCAGCTTATTGTCCCCAGTGTGTCCAGCAATTTGCCCCAGTGTCTCCACTCCAGCATATTGCCTCCAGTGTGTCCAGCTTTCTGCCCCAGTGTGTCCAGGATGCATATTGCCCCCCAGCTTGTCCAGCATTTCTGCCCTGGGATCGCCGCTCTTAAAAAAAACCCAAAAAAACAGGAGTTCTTACTTACCAAGCCGTGCTCCTGCGGCGGCCGGCGGGCGAAGCTTCCTCCCTCCACTGAGGTAAAGCGTGCACTCGCCGGCGGCTGACAATGACGTCAGACGCCGGCGACGTGCACCCTGCAGCGTACGTGAGCTGCCAGCCTCCGATTGGCTGGCAGCTGTTAACTATTGACGTGCGGGCCCGCACCCGCACGTCAATAGCCTTACTGCCGCAGCACCTGTACGGGGGGGCCCGGTGAGCAGATGAAATGATGCGGGCCCCCTCTGCCCACCGGGCCCATACGCCAGTCAGGGCAGTAATGCCCTGATGGCGGTGGGCAATCTGAGTGGTAGCTCAGGGCCCCCCCAAACCACTGGGCCCTGGGCTACCGCCCAGATTGACCCTATTATAATCCGCCCCTGGTTGGTAGACATTTTTAACATATGATATCCCATAGGGATGAACAAAAACATACACAAAAAACTTTGGTGAACTAAAATTTAACCCAAAAAATGTTAACGCTGTAATTGCAACAGGTTGGTGGAAGGAAACAGTACTTATAGACTGTGATATTGCGCGGGCGTATTGTCTGCCCAACTGTACGATGGACTGCTACATTGCCTCTGCTGTTCCATGCTCGGTTCACCCTAGCCTCTGTATTGTGGGTTGTAGGCCGGCATGTTCATGCTTCTTGATGTCGAGGAAGTGGGTTCCTGGGGGCTCAAAAATTCCTCAACTAGGTCATTTAGCCTTCGCCTAAACATGATATTTCTGTGTGCCGGGATATTTTGAACTACTGGCACATAAGACAAAAGCAGGAGCTTCCACTCATTGGCTGCATATACAGATTCGCGGGATTGCAAGTCCGTAATTTCCCGCCTGAGGTCTCTGTGTTCACTGTAACACAGATCCTCTACCCGTTGGAGTCCATCTACAATTATGTCATCAACGTCATCTTTTTTGGATGCTCGCTTGCGTCCGCGCTGTGCTTGCAAACGGGCACTGACAGCAGAAGCCACAGTACTTCTCTCCATAGATCGTGGCTCGCTCATGCCCGATACATCTTCAGCGCCCGTCTGCTGGCTTGGTTCCAGTTGAAATGGCTCCGGTTCCTCTGCCTCTCGCTTTTTACTTACGAGCGCTGTGACATCGTTTTTTGTAGAAACTGCAATTGGTCATAATGCACATAAGGGGTGACCCGTTTGCCACCAGATCCACTGGGGGTGTTTTGGCTGTTGCGGAAGTCCCTTACAAAACGATCTCTAATAGATCTCCACCGGGTATGGACAGCATCGGCTTTACATAAAAAAAAATAAAAATAATTAAATAAATTTTTGACCACTTGCAATCTTTACATTCCGCAAGTTAACTTGCGCAAATATTTACCAATTTTTTTCTTAGAAGATGCCGACTTATCCATATATCGTGGGTCAAAATGGCATATAATTTTATCCCACAGCTTCCTATTTTTAATTATATCGTGGTGGGAGCTGTCACTTTGGTCCCATATGGATGGATTGGCTTCCACTAGAGTGATCAGCGTCTCGTTGTGTATGTCCAAGGGCTCTTCGTCAACAACGTTTCTTTTCTTTTTGGCGGGCTGCTTGGACTATGTAAACACAAACCGTAATATTACAAAGTATACGTTCAGTTTGGTTTGTATAGAAATAGTATCTCATCGGAAAAAATATTTTATTATTCATTTTATCCTACATTTTACCCTCTTTTAAAACACTTTTAACTTTTCATGTATGATTTTACAATGTTTTAGTTTGTTAACCAGGGTTTTAGATGTTGTTTTTAGATATATGTTTAGATATATGTTTCTTGTATTATGTTTGATTAGTAGGTTAGATTTTTTAATAAAAAATAAATAAATAGGGAAACGTTTTTTTTTTGGGGGGGGTCAAAAAGGAACATTAATAGCGTGATATTTACCGCTGGTAGGTGAGGCGACGACAGGCGGCGAGGCTGTTTTTTTTTCTTGTGTTGTCCTTGTTCAACAACCTATGGTGTAGTTAAACAAAACAAAAAAAATTTAAATTCTTGTATCAATAAATTTATGGGTGAAAAACACAAAATGTGTGGCATGTACCTTTGTAACTTTGGCCTGTTTCTTGGGGGGTGGCCTAACAGGTTCAGGCTCAGAAGACTCCTATTTGCAATAAAAACATTATTACACGTGATTACCTCAATACACTGGAGCGACACACAACATTATTGTGGCTTTTTAAAGTTAAAGCCTGCCGATTGGGAGGAGAATACCGCAGACACACTGCTGCTGCTTCCCTCACTATCCGACATCTGTGTAGAAACAAAACAATACATTTTTAGTACACACACATCCAACGGGCACTACACCCTAAAATGATGTATACAGAGATATATAATGTAATACATAGAATTGTACTTATATTGCCTCTGATCGCTTGCAAGACACTCTCACTGTGCTGCAGGCGTGTTGACAATGTGTTGCAGAGTGTCTCCTCCTAAAAATGGCTGAAATCATATTTCCTGTCACATGACCACATGGACCACCCTCATTATCGCAATTCAAACGTATGGTGTTTTTTTGGGAAATTTTGCATGATTTGCGTCTGGCTGCGTTTGCAATAGCCTTCAATGGCAAAATTGACTCTTCCGTTAGTCTTGCGTTAGCTTGACTGGACCCGAGAACGCTGCAAGCCACGTTCGAAGGTCCGTCATAAAAAAGCGTAATGTGGCAAACGCATGCCAATTTTGGCATGCGTCACGATGCGTCATACAATGCAAGTCTATGGGTGCGTTACAATGTCCGTTACATTGCGTTTTCACTACTTAAAAACGTGTCCGTTAGACGGACTCCCCTAGCGCAATGTGAACCTAGCCTTAGATTAGACACCAGTTTGCTGACAAAAAAAATAGTTAACTACAGGTCAGCTATTTGAAACAAGGGTTTGGCCGTCACACGGATCACGTGTTAGTGCGTTGAAAATTCTGCCATTTGTGGCCTACTGTTAAATTTTGTTGTACTGTCTTAGATAAGACACCAGTTCACTGAAAAAATAATAATTACCTACATGCCAGCTATTTGAAACAGAAGTTTGCCCGTCACATGGATCACATCTTGGCCGACCTTCCTGTCCAATTTACTTCAGGTTCCAATTAAAGGAACCTGAAGACCCACCTCTTCCGACAAGCCTACAACCTGCAGTGATCCCCAGTCTACTGAACCGCCACATGACCAGCTCTACCCTCTCCTAGTGTATCCTCACCCATCCCCTGTAGACTGTGAGCCCTCGCAGGCAGAGTCCTCTCTCCTTCTGTACTTGTGTGTGCCTTGTTTTACTCATGTTTATTGTACTTGTCTATATTTGCCCCGTTCACATGTAAAGCGCCATGGAATAAATGGCGCTATAAAAATGTATAATAATAATAATAATAATTACTAGGGGCCTGCAGCACACCACTATTGAACCCAGAGCAGTGTCAAAAGGTTGTTGGTTGGATAGCAGATAATGCTTCCAATCACTTTGCCGCCACCACCTCTTTGTCTTTCACAGTTTGCGTGAGACCAGACCGCATATTCCTCACCCTGATTCTCCTTCCTCCCACCATGCCGAGTGCCTGGAGACAACAGATCCCACACTTGGACACTCCGATGAGCTGTTCACTTTTCCATTTATAGATTCGGGCCTCTCGCCTGGTCCAGTTGAAGCGGGGCAAGAGAAGATTGCATGTAGCGATGCCCAAATATTTGAGCAGCCACGGTCACACGAAGGCGATGGTAGGAAAGTGTCACAAGAGGTGGACGATGATGAAACACAATTGCCAGAAAGTCAGGAGGAGGACCCCAGGGTGCGGAAGTAGAAGACGAGGTGGTGGATAATATAGTAATTGACCCATGCTGACAGGAGGACATGCAGAGCGATGACCGCACCACACAGGGGGAGGGAGGCGTAGCACCCCAACAGGCAGGAAAAAGCAGCTGCAGCCAGAAGGTGGGCAACTGTTCCCCATAACACAACACAATGGAAGTTGCCAGTCCAACTGTTAAGTCTTCCCGAGTCTGGTTGTTTTTTATAGACTGCCGAAAACCCCAAAAAGGCCATTTGCACCACCTGCAAGGCCAGCATCAGTAGGGGTAGCAAAACTACCAGCCTGACCACCACCAGCATGATCAAGCACATGGCAGCAAAGCACCCGACTTTGTGGGCTGAATGCCAGGGTCCAGGAACAGTGTCTGCGGGTGGCACCACTGCTTCTTCCGCTGTTGTGCGTGCAAGCCAATCCCCTGTCCATGGTGCATGCGAAGATGCCTCCTGCACTGCACCTGTCATGGCACCCACTCAACTAGCACCATCAGCAAGCACATCTATGTCCTTGTCCCAGTGCAGTGTTCAGTTGTCCATACCCCAGTCCTTGGAACGCAAGCGCAAATATGCAGCCAACACCCCACTACTAAATTCACACATTTGTCGACTGCTTGCGCTCAAAATGTTGCCTTTTAGACTCGTGTAGACAGAAGCTTCCGCAACCTGATGGCGGCGGCCATCCCTTGAACTCGGTCCCCAGCCGCCACTATTTCTACCGGTGTGCCGTCCCCACATTACACAAGCATGTGTCCCACAACATTAGCCGTGCCCTCAACAATGCAATTACTGGGAAAGTCCACCTAACCACGGACACGTGTACAAGTGCTTGTGGGTAGAGACAGTGCATCTCGCTGACGGCATACTGGGTTAACATAGTGGAAGCCAGGACCCAGTAGGACCTTGGGATGGAACACATCTTTCCGACGCTGAGGATTGCGGGCGCTATGTCAATCAGGGTTGCCCCCACAGTCTACAGCTCCTGCACCTCCTCCTCATCCTCCTCCTCCTCTTCAGCCTCCATCTCTGAAATGACCACATCAGTCACAAGCTGGAATCACTTCCTCAGCCAAGCGGCAACAAGCTGTGCTGAAGCTAATATGCTTAGGTGACAAACCGCACAATGCTGAAGAGTTGTGGACAGCTCTGAACGAGCAGGCAGATCTGTGGCTGACACCGCTGAACCTACAGCCAGGCATGGTCATGTGTGACAATGGCCGAAGCCTGGTGGCAGCACTGAGGTGAGGCGAGCTCACACACATACCATGTCTGGCCCATGTGCCTAACTTCGTGGTTCAGCAGTTTCTCAAAACCTACCCAGAGCTGCCAGATCTGCTTGTCAAAGTACGCCACCTTGTGTGCCCATTTTAGAAAGTCAGCTACAGCTTCCGCCGCCCTGGCCGTGCTTCAGCAGCGTTTGCAGCCTCCAGCTCACCGACTGTTGTGTGATGTCCACACACATTGGAACTCTACACTGCAGATGTTGGAAAGGATTTGTGAGCAGAAGAGGGCAGTTGTTGACTACCAGCATCAACAAGACCATCGGTATTCAGTTCAGTCTCCACACATAAGACCTCAGGAGTGAACATGGATGTCAGACATATGTACCATCCTCCAAAACTTTGAGGACTCCACCAAGATGGTGAGCGGCGATGACGCAATAATTAGCGTCACCATCCCGCTTCTCTGTGTTCTGAAACGCTCTCTGCTCGCAATCAAAGAGGGTGCCTTGCAGGTAGAGCATGATGAGATGGAGCAAGGAACCATACAGGGTGATTACACACAGCCCAGCCTCATCTCATCCCAACATGGATTAGGTGACATTGAGGAGGAAGAGGAGGAGGTGGAAGAACAGAAGATAGTTTCATGCACTGTAGACGGTACTACAAGCACAGCTGTCATACAATCTGTTCAGCATCGATGGCCTGAGGACAGGAAGGAGGAGAGCATGATCAGTCATCCTCTTGGTGTGGACACTAAAGTCTTGCCTGTTAGCAGTCTGGCACGTATGGCTGAATTTATGTTATACTGCCATTCCCGTGACCCTCGCGTTCTCAAAATTTTGTGTGACAGTCATTACTGGTTGGTGACACATCTAGACCCACGCTACAAGGAGAACTTTCTATCTCTTATTCCTGAGACAGACAGGTCTAATAAAATGGGGCAATACCAGAGGGGCCTTGTTGCGGAATTATTAAAAAAATTCCCATCTGAAAACGCTGGCGGCAGAGGTCACAGTTCGTTGGACAACCAAGGAGTACAGGTGAGAGAGACACAACTCCAATCCAGCAGAGGCAGGGGAACACTGGCAAAATTCTGGGAGACTTTTCTCAGACCCTCCCATCGCACATGCCCTGAGGTGTGGGGTACTCCCACAAGGAGTGCAAAGTTTTGTAAGATGCTGAAGGAGTACCTTGCTGAACATACCAACGTCCTCCGTGATTCCTCTGTGCCTTATAAATATTGAGTATCCAAGCTGGACACATGGCATGAACTGGCTCACTACACCTTGGAGGTCCTGGCCTGCCCTGCCGCTAGCATTTTGTCAGAGCGGGTTTTTAGTGCCGCTGGTGGAATTATAACTGATAAGCGCATCCGCCTGTCAACTGAAAATTCTGACAGTCTGACTCTTATAAAAATGAACAAGGACTGGATTGGGCCAGACTTCTCTACACCACCGAATGATAGCAGCGTAACATAAACTGAAATCCAGTGTCTTTTTTGGGAGGTCTATTCCCATGCACCTCTTTACACAAACACATGGGTATACGCTTCCTGATTTTGGCTATTTGCTGTTGTCCTCCTCCTCATCCTCATCGTATACCACCAGATCACCAGGGTGACCGTGGTCCGTGATGCAACACCTACATCATTTTTTAAAGGGTGTTTATGATGCCCGTACCAAAAAAAAGTTTATACAGTATGTTCATGTTTACCTCCCCGCAGACACTGTTTCAGGACCCTGGGGTTCAGCCCACAAAGTCGGGTGCTTTGCTGCCATGTGCCTGACCATGCTGGTGGTGGTCAGGCTGGTAGTTTTGCTACCCCTGCTGATGTGGGCATAGCAGGTGGTGCAAATGGCCTGTTTGGGGTTATCGGCAGAGTCTTTAAAAAACAACCAGACTCGAGAAGACCTAACACTTGTACTGGCAACTTCCGTTGTGTTGGTTTAACAGGGAACAGTTGCTGTCTTCTGTCTGTGGCCAACACAATGCTTCCTCCTCCCTGTTGGGGAGCTACGCCTCCCTCCCCTGTGTGCTGCTGTCCTCGCTCTGCATGTCCTACTGCCAGGTTGGGTCAGTTACTATATCATCCACCACCTCCTCTTACACTTCCGCTCCGTGATCCTCCTCCTGACTTTCTGGCAATTGTGTATCATCATTGTCCACCTCTTGTGACACATTCCCACTGTCGCTTTCGTGTGAATGTGGCTGCTCAAATATTTGGGCATTGCTACATGCGATCTCCTCTTGTCCCGCTTCAAGTGCACATGGAGGGAGGCCCAAATCTCTTAATGGAAATGTGAACAGCTCTTCGGAGTGTCCAAGTGTGGGATCAGTTGTCTCAGAGCACTCGACATGGTGGGAGGAAGGAGGATCAGGGTGAGGAATATGCGGTCCACACTCACGGCTACTCAGACTTGACCATGTGGAAGACCATGTGGAAGACAGGGTAGTGGTGGTAGTGGCAAAATGACTGGAAGCCTTATCTGCTCTCCAACCAACAACCTTTTGACACTCCTCTGGGTTCAATAGTGGTGTGCTGCTGCGGTCCCCTAGTAATTGTGACAGGAAGGTCGATCGAGAAGATGTGGGTGTTTGTTGTGTCCCAATTTCAGCTTGCCCACGTCCTTGGCCTCGCCCTCTGCTTGCACCATCACTATCACGTCCACTTCCCTGTCCCTTGACATGCGCCTTGCCCATTTTAAATGGCCTACAATATTTTGCACGTTCACTACAAATGCCTAACTTTGGAGCGAACTTATATGTGATCCGTGTGCGGGAAAACCACAGTTTAAAATATCTGGCCTGTAAGTAACACCTTTTTTTTACGCAAACTGGTGTCAATAACTAGATTAAGACACAGCAAAAATAGTTCAATGGAGCACAAAAAATGCCCCAGTTTTTAGTGCACAGACAGGTGAGGCGTGTGATGGAGATATCAGGCTTTACATTATCTGGCCTGTATTTTAAAAAAACCCCGCAGAATAGTGTGAATAACTAGGGTAAGACACAGCAAAAATAGTTCAATGGAGCACAAGAAATGCCCCAATTTTTAGCCCACAGATAGGCGAGGCGTGTGACGGAGATACCAGACTTTAAATGATCTGGCCTGTATTTTTTTTTTTTTAAAAAAGCAAAATAGTGTGAATAACTAGGCTAAGACACAGCAAAAACAGTTCAATAGAGCACAAAAAATGCCCCAATTTTCAGACCACATATAGGTGAGGTGTGTGACGGAGATACCAGGCTTTAAATAATCTGGCCTGTATTTTTTTTAAACAGCAAAAGAGTGTGAATAACTAGGCTAAGACACAGCAAAAAAAGTTACCGTATATACTCGAGTATAAGCCGACCCGAGTATAAGCCGACCCCCCTAATTTTGCCACAAAAAACTGGTAAAACTTAGTGACTCGAGTATAAGCCTAGGGTGGAAAATGCAGCAGCTACCGGTGAATTTCAAAAATAAAAATAGATGCTCCATACCGTTCATTATGGCCCCATAGATGCTCCACATAAAGCTGTGCCACATATAATGCTCTGCACCATTCATTATGGTCCCATAGATGCTCCATATAAAGCTGTGCCATATATAATGCTCTGCACCATTCATTATGGCCCCATAGATGCTCCACATAAAGCTGTGCCATATAGAATGCTCTGCACCGTTCATTATGGTCCCATAGATGCTCCACATAAAGCTGTGCCATATATAATGCTCTGCACCGTTCATTATGGTCCCATAGATGCTCCACATAAAGCTGTGCCATATATAATGCTCTGCACCGTTCAGTATGGCCCCATAGATGCTCCACATAAAGCTGTGCCACATATAATGCTCTGCACCGTTCATTATGGCCCCATAGATGCTCCACATAAAGCTGTGCCATATAGAATGCTCTGCACCGTTCATTATGGTCCCATAGATGCTCCACATAAAGCTGTGCCATATATAATGCTCTGCACCATTCATTATGGTCCCATAGATGCTCCACATAAAGCTGTGCCATATATAATGCTCTGCACCGTTCAGTATGGCCCCATAGATGCTCCACATAAAGCTGTGCCATATATAATGCTCTGCACCGTTCAGTATGGCCCCATAGATGCTCCACATAAAGCTGTGCCATATATAATGCTCTGCACCGTTCAGTATGGCCCCATAGATGCTCCACATAAAGCTGTGCCATATAGAATGCTCTGCACCATTCAGTATGGCCCCATAGATGCTCCACATAAAGCTGTGCCATATATAATGCTCTGCACCGTTCAGTATGGCCCCATAGATGCTCCACATAAAGCTGTGCCATATATAATGCTCTGCACCGTTCATTATGGCCCCATAGATGCTCCATAGAAAGCTGTGCCATATATAATGCTCTGCACCGTTCATTATGGCCCCATAGATGCTCCATAGAAATCTGTGCAATATATAATGCTGCTGCTGCATTAAAAAAAAAATATGACATACTCACCTCTCTTGCTGCCTGCAGCTCCTCAGCGTCTCGTCTCGGCGTCTCTCCGCACTGACTGTTCAGGCAGAGGGCGGCGCGCACACTAGTACGTCATCGTGCCCTCTGACCTGAACAGTCAGAGCAAGAGGACGGGAAGACGGAGCGGCGCCCGGCGGGTGGAACGTGGACAGGTAACTATGACATACTTACCTGCTCCCGGCGTCCCTGGCTCCTTATCCCGGACAGCTGGTCTCCGGGTGCCGCAGCCTCTTCCTCTGTCAGCGGTCACCGTTACTGCTGATTAGAGGAATGACTATGCGGCTCCACCCCTATGGGAGTGGAGTCCATATTCATAACTTTAATGAGCGGTCCCACGTGACCGCTGAACAGGGGAAGAGCTGCGGCACCGAAGACCGTGGGACGGACAGGGGGAGTGCCAGGAGCGCCAGGACTAGGTGAGTATATGACAGACCTCTCTCCCCCTCACCCGCCGACCCTGCCGCCGATCATGACTCGAGTATAAGCCGAGAGGGGCACTTTCCGCCCAAAAATTTGGGCTGAAAATCTCGGCTTATACTCGAGTATATACGGTAAATGGAGCCAAAAAAAAATGCCCCAATTTTTAGCCCACAGATAGGTGAGGCGTGTGACAGAGATACCAGACTAAATTATCTGTCCTGTTTTTTTTACAGCAAAATTGTGTCAATAAGTAGGCTAAGACACAGCAAAAAAAAATTAAGCAGAGGGCTGAAATGGCACTATTTTGAGCGCAATGATATGCGATCCATGTGGAGGACAAAACACAGTGCAAAATATCTGCCCTGTAGGTAATTTTTTTTTTAAGCAAACTGGTGTCAAGAAGTTGTATAAGACACTCCAAATTTTTTTTACAGTACCACAAAAATGGCAGAATTTTATGTGCACTCAAATGTGACTGCTGTGACAGCCAAACTCCTGTTTAAAATAGCTGTATTTTAGTGCTGTACTATGGAAAGGATCTGGCTGTTTTCTGCAGTGCCAACAAGCACATGGAGAAAAAAAAAACATGTGCTGTGTATTGCTTTTAAATAAAATAATTAGGATTAAGATGCAAAAACCAATTATTTCTGTCCACTGATTTCTGGGGCTATGTATATACAGTCAATATCTGTAATAGGCAGCAGCAGTAAACAGTAATGGAATGGACACTCTTGCTGTATGCAATAAAATATGCCACATACACTGCCTGCCTACCTATCACTGATATCTACTGTATATACCCCGTAATTAGTCTTTAGAAGGACTATTGGTTTAGCTGGATTTGTGGAATCAACAATGGTATAACCACACTAACTAATACCCCACCTATTCTGTGCCTAGCTCAGCAGCACCTCTCCCTACATAGGTAATTCCAGAGCTGAGTGTGACGAGCAGGGCGGCACCAGGTCTGATATAGACCCGATGACCCTCTGCGACCAGCCAATCACTGTAATGCCACAACCAATATGGCTGCTGCATTACAGTGCATGGCAGACAATCCCTGCATGTTGATTGGCACTCTAAAGAGCGCCAAACATGCAGGGCGGGGACCCAAACTCCCACCGAACAATCCCGGAAATGCTCGCCGAGCATCGTGAGCACTGCAATGCTCGGGCGAGCACCGAGCATTACCGAGCATGCTCGCTCATCACTATTCGTTATGCATGATGCAAGATGAATGAATTGCCTGTTCCAGGACCTGCATATGCTCTACCCTGCTTCCCTTGTACTGTAATATAGTGCCGTGTAGATCTATTCACCCACTGAAGAAATAATATCTCACCTTCAAATACTGTAGTCCAGGAGGTAGAAAACAGAGAGTTTTGGGCAGACAAGCTAGGTGATTTTCTCACAAAAAAACAACATCTTTTAAGCTGTCTGATCATAAGCAGTTTCTCTTGACAATAACAGCTGAGAACCTGATGCTAGAGTCCAATCGACCCATAAACATTATACTAACATTGTCCAAACCCTTCGATATCGACTGGTTTGGACAACAGTCTAATGTGTATGGCAACATTCTGACTCTCCATCAAAAGATGATGTCAGGGGAAATAAGGATGCAGCATGTCTGTATTTGTTCATGGTGAAATAAGCCAATGCCATTTGAGTCTGTCAGCAGCTCTCTTGAAGATAATACGAGTGCTCAACAGAACATGCGCCTTTGTGGATGGAGGAGTTGAGAGAGATAGCTACCAGCTGAATGATGAACCATTGTTGGGCCAACAGTTATCTATTGAGGCTCCTAATTGTTATGACAGCCTACAATGTGACTTTCCAATTTCTACCTTTGCATGGAGTGCCTCTACTGTCCATGACTGGTCTTTTTTTGGCCAATGTTACGCTCCTCACCACTTTCCAGTTCTGGATATCCCACTAGCTGTTGCTACTCTCCTGCTGGAACCATTGTGGCTGTTGCACATACCAGTTTGTAGAAAAGCACCTTCTTCTTCAGCCAATGCTTAGCTATGCCAATCTTTTTAATTATCCTTTACATACGGCCTAGTCTCTGAGCATTGACTAAGCTTTTATTTTGACCTCATCTACCCATCTGCCATCTTTTCACACTTTTTGCCTGTCAACTGTAGTGCTGGAACTCCACCAACTGTGATATGGGCCTGTCTTCCACTATGGACAAGACCCACCTGCCATGGCTTCTGTCCATTTAGCTATAATCCCTGCTTGCTATTCTTGTTACCACAAAACAGTGTCCTCAATCAATGCACACTTCAAGTGTTGTTATTTAAATCTACTCCAAGGGGTATCAACCTTGGAATTCATTGTGGTATAGTCCATACCTCCTTGCTTGGGTTCTTAGTGTACTCATAATCATTTAGACTTTGCTCAGTCGTTTAGCTCAATGCCAAATCTGTCACAATCCAGACAGTTCACATAATCTCCAGTAAGTCTTTGGGCATTCCTTCAACTTTTTTTTAACAAAAATTGCTTTCATTGCTTGGGGTTTTTTTTTCAAATGTAAATTAAAGGGAATCTGTCACCCCAAAAATCGTATATGAGCTAAGGCCACCGGCATCAGGGGCTTATCTACAGCATTCTGTAATGCTGTAGATAAGCCCCCGATGTAACCTGAAAGGTAAGAAAAACAGGTTAGATTATACTCACCCAGGGGCGGTCCCGCTGCGGTTCGGTCCGATGGGCTTCGCGGTCCGGCTCCGGCACCTCCTATCCTCATACGATGACGTCCTGTTGAGGGCAGAGCAAAGTACTGCAGTGCGCAGGCGCCGGGAAAGGTCAGAGAGCCCCGGTGCCTGCGCACTGCAGTGCTTTGCTCTGCTCGCAACAGGGCAGACAAAGTACACCTGCGCCGGAGCCGCAGCAGGAAGACAAGATGAGGACGTCATCGTATGTAGATAGGAGGCACCGGACCGCGACTTCCATCTGACTGGACCGCAGCGGGGTGAGTATAATATAACCTGTTTTTCTTACCTTTCAGGTTACATTGGGATAAGCCCCTGATGGCGGTGGCCTTAGCTCATATACGATTTTTGGGGTGACAGATTCCCTTTAAATCAAACTTTTGTCTGACTAAATGTAATGGTATACTGTTTGTCCTAGGTTCAAAAACTTCAAGCCTTGAATTTACAGTGTATGATCCAACAAAGGATTATAAAAGTAGCATAAATCATATGGAGGTTGAAAACAGGTAAGATAGCTAATAGTTAATTGAGGTAAAAAAAATAGTAATCACTAATCTGATTGGTATTCGTGGTTAGACTCAAGCCATGGCTTTTAAATTTCTATATGCTCAATGTCTTTTGTTCACTACAGTAATATTGCAAGTTTTAATTATACTAAGGGTGCAGTTGGACCGCCATATAAGTTAAACAGCAATGCTCGGACTAGCCGCAGCTCTTCCTACCCAAGTGACAGCTGCATAGAGATATTTGCTTTCACATTCGGGTCAAGAGAGCCGCCAGCCAGTCCATGCATTGCAGTCCGATCTCATTCTGATTATATTTGCGGGTGACTGCGCCATGACTGTGTTAACTATGTGTTTAGGAGAGAAGATCCATCTCCTGTATCTCCCTGGGTAAAACATGATGAATCAAATGTGCTGCCACATCCCACAACAATTCAGGAGCCTTTTAATTTATTCATTGATGCATTGCACTATATACCTGATTGTGCCACCATAGTAAAGGTAATGTTTGTTTTCTGTAACTTCTCAAAATTGATGTGTACAGTAAATGTGGTCGTTAATTAAACAGAATAGTATTAAATTAACGCTGATATAAACGGTTAATTACCTCCAAAGACAATAATAGCCACATCTACATTTAGAAATTCAAAAGTGATAGCTGAAAATATAAGTCTGGAGAGCTGGTGTCTCTAGTCCCAAGAACCCCTGTGGTTAATGGCATTATAGGTGTATTTAAGGTGCATTAAATCCATCTTTTAAATTCCTAAATACATTTTATATAACAGTTTCAAACTTGTGCTTGTTTTTTTCTTTATTTAAAGCATGAATATTTTTTATTATATCATACTTATATTTATTTAATGAAATTATATTAATGTACTAATATTTTTGGAATTCTATACTGTAAATACTGTTAAATAATTCAGATTTTATTTTGGAACAGTTTCAAATTACAACTTACACAAAAAATGATAAAAAAAAGTCAAAGTCCGATTTTAAGTACTGTATTCTTATTTGTGTTTAGGTTTCTGCAAAAATTAAAAATCCTGGAGAAAAATCTTTTTCTGAAATTGTGACTTTCCCAAGTATCTACAGTTCAGCCCGTAATCCTGTGTTTAATTTCTGCAAAGAGCTAAACACTGAGGATGGAAAATTAAATGTGAATACCCATGTTCTCTTTCAAGTAACTACAGTCGACCCAGATTCTGGAAATTTGGTTGTTATCGGTAATTCTAACCATATTTTACTAATTCGTATCCAGTTATATTTTAAGGACTCAGCAGCTCAGGTTTTACAGTGGGTACGGAAAGTATTCAGACCCCTTTCATTTTTTCTCATTAATGTACACTCTGCACCCCATCTTGACTGAAAAAAAAAACTGAAATTTGGAAATTTCTGCAAATTTATTAAAAAAGAAAAACTGAAATATCACATGGTCATAAGAATTCAGACTCTTTGCACAGACACTCATATTTAAATCACATGCTGTCCATTTCCTTGTGATCCTCCTTGAGATGGTTCTACTCCTTCATTGGAGTCCAGCTGTGTTTAATTAAACTGATAGGACTTGATTTGGAAAGGCACACACCTGTCTATATAAGACCTCACAGCTCACAGTGCATTTCAGACCAAATGAGAATCATGAGGTGAAAGGAACTGGCCAAGGAGCTCAGAGACAGAATTGTGGCAAGGCACAGATCTGGCCAAGGTTACAAAATAATTTCTACAGAACTCAAGGTTCTTAAGAGCACAGTGGCCTCCATAATCCTTAAATTGAAGAAGTTTGGGACTACCCGAAGTCTTCCTAGACCTAGCCGTCCAACCAAACTGAGCAATCGTGGAAGAAGAGCCTTGGTGAGAGGTAAAGAAGAACCCAAAGATCACTGTGGCTGAGCTCCAGAGATGCAGTAGGGAGAAAGTTCCACAAAGTCAACTATCACTGCAGCCTTTGACCAGGGCCTTTATGGCAGAGTTGCCCAACGGAAGCCTCTCCTCAGTGCAAGACATATGAAAGTTCACATTGAGTTTGCTAAAAAACACATGAAGGACTCCCAGACTATGAGAAATATGATTCTCTGGTCTGATGAGACAAAGATAGACCTTTTTGGTGATAATTCTAAGCGATATCTGTGGAGAAAACCAGGCACTGCTCAACACCAGCCCAATACAATCCCAACAGTGAAACGTGGTGGCAGCCTCCTGCTATGGGGGTGTTTTTCAGCTGCAGGGACAAGATGACTGGTTGCCATCGAAGGAAACTTGAATGCGGCCAAGTACAGAGATATCCTGGATCAAAGCCTCTTCCAGAGTGCTCTGGATCTCAGACTTAGCAGAAGGTTCACCTTCTAACAAGACAATGACACTAAGCACACCGCTAAAATAACAAAAGAGTGGCTTCAGAACAGCTCTGTGACCATTCTTGACTGGCCCAGCCAGAGCCCTGACCTAAACCCAATTGAGCATTTCTGGAGAGACCTGAAAATGGCTGTCCACCAACATTCACCATCCAACCAGATGGAACTGGAGAGGATCTGCAAGGAAGAATGGCAGAGGATCCCAAAATCTAGTTGTGAAAAATTTGTTGCATCATTCCCAAGAAGACTCATGGCTGTACTAGCTCAAAAGGGTGTTTCTACTCAACACTGAGCAAAGGGTCTGAATACTTGACCATGTGATATTTCAGTTTTTCTTTTTTAATTTGCAATAATTTTTACATGTATGTTTTGTCAGTCAAGATGGGGTGCTGAGTGTACATTAATGAGAAAAAATGAACTTTTTTTGAATTTACCAAATAGCTGCAATGAAACAGAGTGAAAAACTTAAAGGGGTCTGAATACTTTCTGTGTCCACTGTATACATGTGTCTGTATGTATGTGCTCTGTGCATACATATGTCTTTATGTATGTGCTCTGTGTATACAGTTGTCTGTCAATGCGTATATGCTCTATGCATACTTGTATGTTTGTGCTCTGTGTATGCATGTGTCTGTCCATATGCAAAGCGCCATGTAATAAATGGCGCCATAATAATAAATAGTAATAATAATAATAATAATAATATGCATGTTCTCTGTGTATGCATGTGTTTGAAGGTGCTCTGTGTATACACATACCGTATGTCTGTGTATGTGCTATGTGTATACATGTGTCTGATTGTATGAGCTCTTTGCATGCATGTGTCTATCTGCTCTGCGTATACATATATTTATTTATTTGTGATTAATCATCAAGTTATTTTATAATGCTTTTTGTATGCAATTATTTTTTGTAGCTAAAATGAATATGTTCTTACATTATATTGATTGCCATAACTCTAATTAATTGATATTTGAATACATTTTTATTTTCTGTATTAAGGGGTTGTCTTAAATGGTTAAAATTACAAAGTACTTGTAAAGACAAGCAACTTTGTAGTTTACCTCTTATTAAAAATGCTCTCGGTTTTCAAGAAGGGAGGGATTTTTAATTTAATAGTTTACTGCTCGTTGCCTAGATTACTGGCTACCTCTGTAATTTATGAGAGTGACCGGTTTCCAAGGTAAAGAGTGCGCATGTATAAGCTATTTGCTAAGCAGCCTCCAAGAGCTACTCTGAAGATAGCCAGATCACTGGATTCTGTGTCCCTGTGCTCCTCTGATACTGCTGAGGCAAAGCTGCCTCTGCCAGCATCATTGGAGAATGCGCAGTTCAGACCAGCGGTGCCATTGGTTTGACCTGTCAAGCTAAGTTCCCACAATTTTTGATGCTGCATATTTTCTGCAGTGTTTCTGCACCAATTAGCTAATTTAACCTACTTATTTTTATTTTGTTTTCTTATTGACAAAGCCATGTGT
The DNA here is from genome assembly GCF_051348905.1 of Ranitomeya variabilis. Taxonomy (NCBI): domain Eukaryota; kingdom Metazoa; phylum Chordata; class Amphibia; order Anura; family Dendrobatidae; genus Ranitomeya; species Ranitomeya variabilis. The sequence continues at coordinate 402,456,707 of NC_135234.1, forward strand.
GGACTTTGTGTGTTTTTATTGCGTTCCTACTAAAGAAGAGCAAGAAAAATGCATGTGTTTTTATCTAAGGATTTCTGCATCTCATTCAAGATTACGAAAATCTGCAAACAAAATATATACCGTATTTTACGCTTTGTAAGACGCACTTTATTTCCCCCAAATTTGGGGGGGAAATGTGGGTGCGTCTAACAAAGCGGATATACCGCTTACCATTACAGGCTGGGATGAGGGGGTGTCCGCCGCTGCTACCGCCCGCCGCCGCTGTCGCCCGCCGCCGCTGTCACCCGCCGCCACTGCCGGGGTTGTCCGCTGCTGCCCCGGGTGATGCTGGAGGCTCCGGTGCTGCGGGGGGCTCTGGCGACATTTTGTGAAAGACCAGAGCCCCCCGGCAGTTCGTCCATGCGTTCTAGTATGACTAACTCCTGGAAAATGGCCGCCGGAATCTCGGGAGATGAGATTTCAGCACTGAGATCTCATCTCTCGAGATTCCGGCGGCCATTTTCCCGGAGTCAGTCATACAGGAACGCATGGACGAACTGCTGGGGGCTCTGGTCTTTCACAAAATGTTGCCAGAGCCCCCCGCAGCACCGGAGACAGCCCTGGAGACAGCCCTGCAGCACCACAGCCCCCTGTAGTACCAGAGCCCCCTGCAGCACCAGAGCCCCCTGCAGCACCAGAGCCCCCTGCAGCACCAGAGCCCCCTGCAGCACCCCTCATCCCAGCCTGCAGCACAGCAGCCCCCATGCAGCACCGAAGCCCCCCTGCAGACCCCATCATCCCAGCCTGCAGCAATGCTCCACTCCTGCCTCCAGCAACGACCCTGGGACCCTGATCCACCGCAGCCACAACCCCTGGTAAGCAATAAGACGCATGGATTATAAGAAGCCCCCTCAATTTATTAAAAAAAGTTTTTTCCTATTTTTCTCCTCAAAATTTGGGGTGCGTCTTATAATCCGGAGCGTCTTACAAAGCGAAAAATACGGTACATGTATCATAAGCAAAATTGACATACTGCTTTTTTAAAAATGCACTACATGTCAATTTCTGCGGTGCTAAACAGCATCTTTTTGTGAGCAAAAATATGCTGCAAAAAAGCCACACCAAATATTCAAGCTGGGAACTTAGCCTCAATCTTTAAGAGTGCACTTCCTCTGGCAAACAGGAGGCAGAGGAGCGGTGTGCTCCTGAAGACTGAAAATTAGAACGACCCTTTAACCCTATTCAAACTATTAAGGAGGGCTTGGTTTTTTTTGCTATGGGACTAAGAAGTTACCAGCAGGTAGTTGTTAGCTATCTGCCTAGACTATTCTACCTTGCGACAGAGCAACTCCTTTTCTTCTGCTTTGCTCTGTTGACGGGTTGTTACTGCCGATGTCATGCTGACTGACAGCCTGCTTTCTCCTGCTTAACTACCGGGAGCCGGCTATCAATCATCATGACGTCGGAAGTGACACTCCATCAACAGAGCTTACCAGAAGAGAAAGAGGTACTGTTGATGTCAGGTCAAATGAAGCCAGAGCATCGCCGCCTGAGCCAAGAGAGATGTTGTAGGGTTGAACAGACAGTTAGTTAGCAACTACCTGCCAGTAAGTTCTTAGCCCTATTGCAAAAATATCCTAAAGTCCCACACAACCCCTTAAAGTAAGTTTGGATTCAAATATACCAATATAATGGGGATTTTAAAGGAATTATTTATCTGTGACCTGCTGCATCCTAGATAAAGTATTGATAAAATGTGTTTTCAAGTTCAGGAAAATGCTTATTTCAATTCTAATGTCTAATGACTTTACAATTTCAAATAACTTTAGACCAAGTTCATAGAATTCAGTTTTGGTTGCATTTTTAAGTAAAAATCAGGAGAGAATGATTTACCCCAAACCTGGTGTAAATTTATAAAAAGAAAACTGTAATGGTTTATTTACTTGTGGTATGTTACTTGTGGTATTATATTTTAACAGTTTACCTCCCTTTCTTTGACTTTGCACAAGGCCATTATATTACTACAAAACTATAGTCTGGACGTAAACAACTACTCTAACTTCAATTTTGTTCTCTAGGAAATTGCATGCTTCGTGTGTTCAATAAAGATGGAAAACTTAATGTTGGAGGATTTCAACTAAAGCTCAGAACAGGTGTAGCAAGCAAAAAACTACAAACTCTTGCACCTCCTGACTTACTTAATTATCCTGCTTTTCCATGCTGTTCTCTCTTGGTTCGACTTTTGCCTTATACTCAGGCAAGTTTAAATATATTTATCTATTATGTCTGTTTAAAAAGGGAAATTGAGCAAGCAATTGCATCTACAGTAATTTAGATGCAAATTAATTGTCATGTCCATCCAAGAAAGAGATGTTTCTGTTGCTTAGGTATAGACAGTCAAACCCCAATGAAATGATCCTTTTTGCCATAGTAGAAGCACACCCACATTTTGAGGCTAACAGCAAGGGACCCATAAAGGGGAGGAAGCCCTCTAACTGCATAGGTTCTTCAAAGCATGAAGTGAGAACTTTAGCTTTAGGAAGTACCACAGAGGGTGGGGTCACTACAGGTCTATCCCTGAGGCGTCTATCGATACTTATGGCAAAAGAGATGGTGACCTGTAATAACACTGGAGTTTTGTACTATGCCAATGCATCCTTTCACCGTTCAGACAGGTTCTTACAAAACTTACTTAAAGGCAGGATCGTTCCATTGGGTGTCAGTGGCCCATCCACAGAATTCTGAACAAAACTCCTCTGCTGGTTGGTAGACTCCACAAGTTAGATCCTGTTCGGGTCATCATAAACAAGACCAAGAGCCATGAAAAACCCATCCACCGACTGGAGTGACAATGAGTCGGATGGGAGTGAGAAGGCAATGCTCAAGGGTCTCCTTGAAGAAGGGAAACAAAAATCCCCACCCTCTGTACCTCACTCCCAGTTGACTGCGTAGGAAACCTGAAATAGATCTTACAGGCTTCCCGGAATTCAACAGATTTATCCCGACCCCAGAAAACCTATCCAGGAGCGCCACTTTAGGTTCTGGTTCCGCTGTCTGTTGTGAGGAGATCTTAGACTGTAGGTCGACAGCACAAAAGACAGCCCCTCAGCTGTCTCGCAAGGTTAGCAACTGGATCCATGTCAAGATCCAGAAAAATGTGGGCCAGTGAACACATCACGCTGTGACTGTTCATGATTAGGGAAAGGGGCCTGTATCGTCCCTAGGACTGGGGCCCTAACTATTACTACTCCAAACAGGTACCTCTAAATTGAGGAGGTTTGGGCCACCAGCATACTGTTCACCTGTTATTCTCTAAGCTGTCCCCTCCACCTCTTCCAGGAGGCCCGGGACAGAAATGCTAGTGTATCAACACGTAAGACAGACAGGGATAACAAAAAGTAACAAACATAAAAACACTCACCAATGGTAGGGAGGGATAGGAATGTACCAACCAAATTGAAATAGGACAATGAGGAAAGCACACACCGAAAAACAGCACGCAACAATCTCAAGTAGCAACACCGATCTCCAATTCAGCACAGCGTCTCCAAGGATCTAGGAAGCAAAGCTTGCACTGGCAAGGAAGTGAAGGCCTTGCACACAGTCAAGGCACCCTGTGTCAGAGACAGCAAAACAACCCCAAAACATCTTAAAACCTCTACCTTATTTGGCTTACTTATATACCGTTTGGAAAACTGCGGTTCATCTTTTTTATGTATTTGTGTCAGCAGTGGGGTCCTCATAGAACTCCTACCATAGCGTTTCATTTTATTTAGATGTGGACAGATAGTTCATGCTGACACTGATGCACCCTTAGCTTGTAGGACTATCCTTCGTTGCAGCCTTTCATCAATTTTTCTCTGCTGTTCACCTCCAGGGAGACTAGGCTATAGTGCCATAGGTTGTAAAATTCTTAATTACGTTGTGCACCGTGGACAAAGAGGCATCAAAATCTCTGGAGATGGACTTGTAACTTTGAGATTGTTGATATTTTTCAATAATTTTGGTTCTTAAGTCCTTAGACAATTCTCTTTCTGTTCTCCATGCTTAGTGTGGCACACACAGACACACAATGCAAAGACTGAGTCAACTTCACCCCTTTTTATCTGGTTTCAGGTGTGATTTTCATATTGCGCACACGTGTTACTTTCCACAGGTGAGTTTGAACAGGCATCAAATGCTTGAAACAAAGTTATTTAGCCACAATTTTGGAAAGGTGCCTACAATTTTGCCCTGCCCATTTTTGCGGTTTTGCATGGAATGATGTCCAATTTGCCTTTTTCTTTTTTTGTGTTGCTCCAAGACATACAAAGGAAAGAAAAACAGGATGGGGGACATATATATATACTAGGATGGGGCCCAGGGTTAGGGACGCATGTACCAGGATGGGATATATATATATATATATATATATATATATATATATATATATATATATATATATATATATATATATATATATATAATAGTAGAACAGCACAGTTAGGATAGGGTGCAAAGCCTCACAGGTACACACCAGTCCTTGTGAATAAAAATAAAAATAAAAAAAGATTGAGAAAGCACACCACGTTACAGTTGAAAAAGTGCTCTTTAGTGGCCCATATGGCGACGTTTCTGTCCTAGGCGTGGCTTGAGAAAGGTCCACAATCAGGACTGAAATGTCACCATATGGGCCATTAAAGAGCACTTTTTGAACTGTAATGTGGTGTGCTGCCTCAATCTTCTTTGAGATATACAGGGTGGTCCAAAAGTAGGTGGACAGTATTTGTAATACGGTTTAGAAGGGGGAGATTTATCAAACATGATGTTAAGTGAAACTGACTGAGTTGCCCTTAGCAACCCATCAGATTCCACTTTTCATTCTTCACAGACTCTTTGGAAAATGAAAGGTGGAATCTGATTGGTTGCTAAGGGCAACTGAGTCAGTTTCACAGATCCAATTTTCACAGATAAATCTCCCCCAAATCTGTTTTCTTTTCAGATAATTCAGATAACCCATAATGGCAGATAATTTAAATACAGATCAAAGAAAATGGATTTTAAAAGAGTATTGGAAATCTCAAAATGCTGAAACAGTTAGAGCAAATTGGGCTGAAACATTTGGTACTCAAGCCCCAAAGAGACAAACCATTTACCACATTCATGACAAATTCGATGCCACTGGCTCAATCCTTAATGCTCCAAAAACTGGTCGACCCAAAACAGCCTGTACAGAAAATAATAAACAACTTGTTGCTGAAACATTTGCTCAGAGTCCAAAAAAGTCCACCAGAAGAGTCTCTTTAGAATTGGGAATTTCACAAGCTTCCATCATGCGAATCCTGAAATCTATTGGGTGGAAAGCTTATCGTTCACATCTAATCCATGGTTTATTGGAGGATGATCCAGACAGGCGGCTGCAATTTAGTGAGAATATGCTTAACAAAATTGAAGAAAATCCAGTAATTTTAGATAACATTATGTGGAGTGATGAAGCTTCTTTCAAATTATCTGGCCATATTAACAGACATAATTGTATTTACTGGTATAATGATGACATGCATTTAACATTAGAGCAACAACTAAATGAGCCTGGTGTCAATGTTTGGGGTGGTATTTCAAGTTTTGGTGTTTTTGGAACATTTTTTTTTATGGAACAGTCACAGGAGTTAAGTATCTCGAAATTCTAATGAATCAAGTTGTTCTCCAGTTACAGCAACAGCCTAATTAAAATGACCTTTATTTCCAACAAGATGGGGCCCCACCACATTATTCATGAGTAGTCCGCGAGTATCTTGATGAAACATTTCCTAATAAATGGATTGGCCGAAGAGGCCCACTTGATTGGCCGGCACGTTCACCAGACTTGACCCCAATGGATTTTTTCTTTTGGGGAGTACTCAAGGACAAAGTTTATAGTCGAAAACCAAAAAAATGTCAGCTGTTTGAAAAATTACATAAGAGATGCATTTCAAGAAATTAATACCCAAAGAGACTTGTGCAAAAATGTTTGTCGAAGCGTAAGAGGCAGACTTCAAAGCTGTGCAAATTGTGATGGAAAATAGTTTGATGACCTGCGTTGATGAAATTTAAGGGCTTTTGTATTATTGTTCAGAATAAAATTTAATTGTCAATGTTATGCTTGTGTTAGTAAATATAATTTTATATATAAATCAAAATACCGTATATACTCGAGTATAAGCCGAGACCCCTAATTTTGCCACAAAAAACTGGGAAAACTGCAGCAGCTACCGGTAAATGTCAAAAATACAAATAGATACCAATAAAAGTAAAATTAATTGAGACATCAGTAGGTTAATTGTTTTTGAATATCCATATTGAATCAGGAGCCCCATATAATGCTCCATAAAGTTTATGATGGGCCCCATAAGATGCTCCATACAAAATACGCCCCATATAATGCTCCATACAGTTTATGGTGGGCTCCATAAGATGCTCCATATTAAAATATGCCCCATATAATGCTGCACAAATGCAGATTATGGCCCCATAAGATGCTCTATACAGACATTTGCCCCATATAATGCTGCACAATGCAGATTATAGCCCCATAAGATGCTCCATACAGACATTTGCCCCATATAATGCTGCACAAATGCTGATTATGGCCCCATAAGATGCTCCATAAAGATATTTGTCCCATATAAAGCTCCACAAACGTTATTATGGCCCCATAGGATGCTCCATACAGACATTTGCCCCATGTAATGCTGCACAAATGCTGATTATGGCCCCATAAGATGCTCTATAAAGATATTTGCCCCATGTAATGCTCCACAAACATTGCTTATGGCCCCATAAGATGCTCTATACAGTCATTTGCCCCATATAATGCTCCACAAACGTTGCTTATGGCCCCATAAGATGCTCTATACAGTCATTGCCCCATGTAATGCTCGACAAACGTTGCTTATGGCCCCATAAGATGCTCTATACAGTCATTTGCCCCATGTAATGCTCGACAAACGTTGCTTATGGCCCCATAAGATGCTCTATACAGTCATTTGCCCCGTATAATGCTCCACAAACGTTGCTTATGGCCCCATAAGATGCTCTATACAGTCATTTGCCCCGTATAATGCTCCACAAACGTTGCTTATGGCCCCATAAGATGCTCTATACAGTCATTGCCCCATGTAATGCTCGACAAACGTTGCTTATGGCCCCATAAGATGCTCTATACAGTCATTTGCCCCATGTAATGCTCCACAAACATTGCTTATGGCCCCATAAGATGCTCCATACAGTCATTTGCCCCATATGCTGTTGCTGCGATAAAAAAAAAATCACATACTCACCTCTCAGGCCCCTGGCACTTGCTATATTCACCTGCTCCTCATTCCAATGCCGCCGGTCGCCACTGTGTCTTCCTTCCTCTGCACTGATGATCAGGCAGAGGGCGCACACTAATCGCGTCACTGCGCCCTCTGACCTGAGCGTCAGTGCAGAGGACGGGGAAGACACGGCAGCTGGTGGCAGCGGTGGAACGAGGAGCAGGTGAATATCTCACACTGCGTTATACTCACCTGCTCCTGGCACGGTCCCTGGTTCCCTCGGCGCTGCAGCTTCTTTCTGTAGTGAGCGGTCACATGGTACCCCTCATTACAGTAATGAATATGCAGCTCCACCCCTATGGGAGTGGAGTGGGGTCAATATTCATTACTGTAATGAGCGGTACCATGTGACCACTCACTACAGGAAGAATCTGCGGCACTGGGGGAACCAGGGACCGCACCAGGATCAGGTGAGTATTATTACACAGCTGCCGCTCCCCCTCCCCTGCGAACCCCTGGGTATGACCCGAGTATAAGCTGAGAGGGGCAATTTCAGCATAAAAAAATGGGCTGAAATTCTCGGTTTATACTCGAGTATATACGGTAAATGTTATTATTTTCTGTCCACCTACTTTTGGTCCACCTGCTTTTGGACCACCCTGTATATATATATATATATATATATATATATATATATATATATATATATATATATATATATATGTATATATATAGAGAGAGAGAGAGAGAGAGAGATATTGTAGGGATCTGTACTCCCTCGGCTGCAGTTGATGCAGGCACAAGAAGCGGTATTACTGGGATGTACAAGCAAGTTTATTAAATGGCATAAACTGCTCTGGATAAAAAAAATTAATGAACAGCCTTTTCCGGAACAAGGTAACAAACAGAAAATAAATAGTCCATATAGTATTGCGGGTCTGCACGCTCGGGTCAGTTCCGTCAGCAACACACACATGTAGGTCTCCACACCTCCAGCCACAGACACTGAATGAGGCAATTGGCCTCCATTTTATTCAGCAAAACACGCCCCTGGGGTGGGATATGTGAGTTGTCATTCCCACCCATCTCTTATGACCGCTCGTAAAATCCGACCCCGGAGTGGCCCAAACAATCCTCTCAGCACTATATATGCTGGAGTATTACTCCGAGTTCACATCACCGCAGCTAATTGCTGCGATGACACATATCTCCCCTCAAGGACTTGTCCGGCAGCCATCTTACAATATGTATATACTGTATATATACCACTATGGGGGATATACGTATATACTGGATGGAGAGAAGAAAAATATATGCTCTTACTGAGGGAAAGAGGTTGTTGGCCAAAATCTCGCTAAACATGACCCCATCCACCCTCCCTTCAATACGGTGTAGTCGTCATGTCCTCTTTGCAGAAAAGAACCCATGGTAGACAGGTTAGACATGGTAGAGAGATTGCAATGTGATTGATTGAGTGTGTGGACAAGTGTCTTTTATACAGGTATCGAGTTCAAACAGGTACAATTAATACAGGTAATGAGTGCAGAGTAGGAGGGCTTCTTAAGGAAAAACTAACAGTTCTGTGAGAGCTAGAATTCTTGCTGGTTGGTAGGTGATCAAATACTTATTTCATGCAGTAAAATGTAATATAATTATTTAAAAATCATGCAATGTGATTTTCTGTTTTTTTATTTTAGATTCTGTCTCTTACAGTTGAAGTGTACCTACAATAAAAATTACTGACCTCTCCATTCCTTGTAGGTGGTGTGACAAAGTCACTGGTAAAGTACTGGAGGGGAGATATGTGTCACTAATCTTAATGGTGCCATAATGTAAAACCCAGAGTATATTTCCTCCAGCACATTTACGTGCTGTGAGGTTTAAGCTCCATTGCATAATGGGCTCGTTTTATGTGGACATCCATAGAGTGGGTGGGATGGTGTCCACCTTATCTCCACCTGCAGAGCCGGCACCGCCATGTGCTGACAGGACCTGGGTGATGTCACAGTCATGTGATCAGTCACATGGAGGAGGAGTCACATGGTCTGGGGCTTAAATAGGTGGGCTCCAGAGGCAGTCTTTGTTCAGCCAGGCTGAAGAGAGGATTCTTCAGTGGTTTGTGTCCTGGGGAGGAAAGACTGAACCTGTGGTGCTGCAGAACGTGCTGCTCCCCGCAAATTATGTACAGCATATTTGTTTTCTTTGTTGTTTTGCTATTTTGCTCAGAGGGCCGTATGTATTTTCCCAGCTTGGTTTATGCTGTTTTTAATAAACCAAGCACTGTCTTAAAGAGACAGTTTTCTGTTCCAACCTCTGTTTCAAGCAGAGTGAGCTGCTCTACCACAGGTGGTGTTAGAAGTGTGGGCAGCCTTCCCGGTGAACACGTATGACAGGCAAAAGTCAGCGTATATCTCAGGCAAGATGGAGGACCTGCTTAAACATCTGCTACAAGCACAGCAGCAACAGGACCAGTGACAATTACAGTAGCAACAGATGGCGCAACAAGAGACCTGTAAGCTGCTTATACAGCAGATGCAGCAGCAGCACCAGCAGCAGATTGACTTGCTTGCAGAGGCGGTTTGTGAAAGCCTGGCAGCCTCTCTCTCAAGTCGAGGTGACGACATATACAGCCGGAAGGCAATAAGACCTTGAAATCCATATTGAAGAAGGTCATGGAGAAGTTTGGCTGAGATTAGGGTTGCCTCCTGCCATACTTACTGTTCCCCATTAGAGAAGTCCCACAGGAGTCTACGGGGTTCTTGCCATTCGATCTCTTATACAGACGGCACCATTGGGGTCTTCTGGACATTGCAAAGGAGACCTGGGAAGCAGAGGTAATACCCCAGTATACCCTGTATGCCTTACGGTCTGCAAGGAAACCCAGCTACCTTCCAGAGGGCTATGGACCGGATCCTAGCCCCTCACAAGAAGTACGTAGCCGCTTACTTGGACAACATCGTGATCTTCAGCCTGGATTGGGGAAGTCACATGCAGATGCTAAGGCGATACTGGATGCATTGAGGAAGGCAGGGTTTACCATAAATCCAAAGAAAGGAGTGTGCTCTCTTGAAAGAAGAGGCAAAATACTTGGGCTATGTCATTGGAAGGTGCTAGATTAAGCCACAAATAGACAAGGTGGAGGCAATCCAAAAGTGGCCTCAGCCAGTCTCTAAAAAGCAGGTTAGGGCGTTTCTGGGAATTGTGGGATATTATCTTCAATTTTATACCGAATTTCGCCATGATAGCTGCCCACCTGACGGATCTTCTCAAGGTCACAAAATCATTGATGGTCAAATGATCCTTTGAAGTTGAGATGGCACTTCAGGAGTTGAAGTTCATCCTGTGCAGACAGCCGATCATGGTCACACCGAACTTCACTAAGGAGTTCGTGCTCCAGACGCACGCCTTCAAGGTCGGTTTGGGAGCTGTGTTGTCCCAGGAAATACATGGGGATGAACATCCAGTCCTATACCTGAGTTGGAAACTCTCCTCCTGTGAGAAGAACTGTGGCATCTTAGAAAAAGAATGCTTGGCCATCAAGTGGACAATTGACACCCTGAGATACTACCTGTTAGGCAGAAAGTTCAGTCTAGTGTCAGATCATGCACCCCTGAAATGGATAAGGCTTTATTAGAATACGGAGGCACAGTGGGACAATATTGCTAAGTCGGGGAACAATAAATGCACTAATGATATGGGGGATACATAGTAGTGGTTTTTACAGTGGGGCACTATTACTATGTATAACAGGGGTGGGGAACCTCTGACCTGCGTGCCAATGTCCCTTCCTCCATCCCCTGGGCAGATTCCCGAGGACCGCAGTGCTCTGGCCGGTGGCCACGTTTAATTCCTTCTTACACAGCGAGCACAGGCAAGCGGCATTCACTACTAGTCAACAGAGGTAGCCAACAGTCCAGACTCAAATCCAATAACCTCTCTGAGGGTTTAATCAGCAGAGTAGTGGTTTCAAAAGCTGGGTCAGAAACACAGTAAATCAGGCAGAAATAAATTTAAACCTAAATTTATGAATTAACAAACAGAATGGCTGGCTGTAACTAAGTTATTGAGGAGGAGGAGGAGAAATACTAGGGTATTTGGATTTGTGATTTTGAGAATATCTATAGCAATAAATAAAAGAAACCACCTAATATCTCACAACGCATTTATTCTTTTAAATGGATTCATCAGGGGAATACTCATTCAGGGGTATAGAAAGCATCCTGCCCCTTTCTTTCTATTAGATGGTTTCCTTCTTCGCAATAGAGTTGGAGAAGTACCGGTGTGACTATGCCCTATATCTGTGATAGATATCAGTTTACACTCCAAGGACCGGGTGAGACTTTTCCTGTTTACTTACAATAATGGCACTTGTGGACTGCTGATGCTGGTATAATAGTAGGAAATAATATAGATTTGTTCTTTATGAAAAGCAGGGTGCGACTGATAAGTTAAAATATAACTTTTAATACATTGTGTAAAAAAAGTGCTCAAATAAACACAAAAACATAAAATCACAAACAACAATTAAACTCACAAAAATCACACTCAGCTATATGCTGAATAGATCAAGATAACTTCTGATGTCACTAAAAACAATATCCAATATTGTTGACCTATGATTTTCCAAATGTGGGTTTTAACCTGAGTCCTCATATTGGAGCATTCTATTGAAGCTGCATGAAGTATTTTGCTCCTTGGATCTTTGGAGAGATATATGAATCGCCCCGTCAGGGCAGCGGGGTATTCGGTACCGGGTCCCTCGGTTCACAGGGGGATGTCACGGTGGCTGACCCGGTCCGTGGCCCTGGGACGTCCGTATAAGAGGGAAAGGTCTTTAAGGGCAATGTTCGTGATGCCACCTGTGGTATTCGGTCAGGGTGACCGACGCTGCTTTAAGGGGTCCGCTGGGGTGATGTTATGGCAGCTAGATGGTATACCTTCCCACATTCTATATAGCAGGTAAATACCAGGTGGCTCTTTCCTTATCTGATTTTTTGGCACATATAGTAGTTCTTTTTGCCCGCATATTGCCCATTATTACATGGGCTGCCACATTATGGGTCATAGCATATATTGATTTGTCCCATATTTTTTCTTTGTTTATTTGTTTGTAGCCACTCTATTGATTTTTCACATGCACTTTATATTTTTGATCTGGTATTACCACCACCTATGACCGTATGGCATATATATATATATAACTATGCATGTATATGACAAAATTCCCATTGTGGTTTTATTGTGAATCATTTTATTGCCATATTTATGTCCCTGGTGTAGTGCCTTTTTTATGGTATTTTTCTCACCGTACCACTCTTTAATATATATTTTAATAAATATTTTTATATTATATCCTATTTTCGGACTTTGTGTCGGGTTTCTTTCTTCGTTCTTCCCACAGGTGAACTGTATCCCCAGGGCTTCCCAGTGTGTAGATGATGGATGGTTAGAGGCGCCGTGAAGAACGAGGACACAAGGTTGCAGTCTCTTTACCTTTACTGAAGACTTCAGCATCCACAGTCCTGGGCACCAGATCACAGGGCAGACAGAGTCCGGCCGGTTTGGAGGCAAGTCCAGAGTCCCCGTATCCAGGTGGAAATCAGTAGCCTTCCTCTAGCGCCGTGGTGTTGTAGTCCCTTACTGCTAAGCTTCTCATAAGGTCCTCACAGATGTTGTGTCTCTCTCTCTCTCTGTGTCCCCCAGATGGATAGGGCAAACCCGTATGACTGGTGGCTTGAGGCATTTTACAGGGACTCTATCATGCCCCAGCCTCTAAGGGGTGCCACCTTGCCTCCTGGGTGTATGGGCGGATAGGTAACGTGAAATTAGCTGTCCTGCCGGTCTCTGGAGCAAGGCATAAAGGGTCATTGCTCCCTCGGTGTTCTGGCTACCGGGATCCTGCGCCTCAGAAGGAGGCAGCCTGTGTAGGGCTGATCCCCTCCTGATTTCCACTCCTTTGCTATGACTTCTTTCACCCTCTCTGCAATACAGTTCTCCTTCAGTGTCTCTTTCTAGAAGCTGCAGCTCTCAGGGCATGCGCAGATCCGTGTCCTTCTTCCTCTATCTTTGACAGGATCCCACCCCTGCCAGGGACCAACTACCTGAGCGAAGCTCAGCCAGCAACTCACTCACTTTCTCCTCAGGCAACCAGTTTTACCAATGTGAGGAGTGACCTAATAAATAGGAGCAGAGCTCCCCCTGGTGGCCTGGAGTGTGAAATGTGTTGCATGTTTGTGATACCTGGATGCAGTTGTCCTTCTTTGCCTCCAAACGTAATATCACTCTCCCCTAGAGGAAAATGACATTACTGCAACAACCAGGACCCTGGGGCGCTGCATATATATGTGATAATTCTGTCCCTTGGATCTTTTTAGTGACATCAGAAGTTATCTTGATCTATTCAGCATATAGCTGAGTGTGACTTTTGTGAATCTAATTGTTGTTTGTGATTTTGTGTTTATTTGAGCATTTTGTTTACACAATATATTAAAAGTTATATTTTAACTTATCAGTCAACCCTGCTTTTCATACTGTCTGTCAGATTGGTGCTCCTAGCTTTTATACTAGATTTGTTCTTTCACTAAATTTTTACCAAACCGATCAGTTTATAGAGCAATCTGGGAAGCGCAAATAATTAATAGTTTGCCTCCAGTACACACGATTGGTTATCTAACACCCTATAATAATTAGGTGTTCAGCCTTTTAATTATGTGTCTTTTGATGTTGTTTTGTATATTTATGTTGATCATTTTAGAATTGATATTACATGTTAAGTTTTAGATTTCATTTATTGCTATAGCTATTTTATAATTTATTGGGATACATTCCTTTGATTGAAGGAGTATATATGTGATTATTTTGAGGATTTTGAGACTGAACAATTTACAGTATTTGTCAAACGTTAATGAATGAATTTACTGATATCCAGCAAATTAAGAGTTCTGTAGTATTTACACTCTATGTGGTCAGAAAGTCATTTATTTCACTTCACTTTCGCATTATCTACATTACTTACTAATTTTTAATTTAAAAAATCACAGTTAGTTGTGTAACAGCATACATTTTTACAGATGCAACTTATTGTACTTAACTCATTATGTAAATTGATTTTTTTTTATAGCAGTGGCAAGTTATCACCCATTGTGTGCAAACACAATGAGCAGGAATGTTATAGCTGCAGCCATCAGGGTTTCCCCAAAGAGTTTTTTAACAGATAAGCTAGACTGTCCACAGTTAAAGGTCAGGACTTAATGGTAACAGGGTCTTAAGGTACCGTCACACTTAGCGACGCTGCAGCGATATAGACAACGAGCCGATCTCTGCAGCGTCGCTGTTTAGGTCGCTGTAGAGACGTCAAACACAGGAGCTCCAGAACGATGCAGGAGCGATCCTGTGACGTAACGGTGACTCACTTATCGTTCTCACAGGTCGTTAGCTCCATGTAAAACATTGCTGGCATCGTTGCTTTTGCTGTCAAACACGACGATACACGCCGACCTGACGACCATATAAAGTTCTGGACTTCTAGCTCCGACCAGCGATATCACAGCGGGATCCAGATCGCTGCTGCGTGTCAAACACAACGAGATCGCTAACCAGGACGCTGCAACGTCACAGATCGTTGTTGTTCTAGTTGTAAAGTTGCTGAGTGTGAAGGTACCTTTAGCCTCAGGGTATATTGGTGAATGATTAGAGCATTTACAGACAGATGTGGAGTTTAGTCTAAAAACAAGTTTGAGTTCTGAATGTATGTTGAATTTATGAACCTGCTCATCTGGTTCTGTTTTATTAAATACTAGCTGAAGAGCCCGGCATTGCCCGGGCATAGTAACTAGCTGTGGTTAGTTATAACAAATTGTAATGATTATATTGCACATAAAGCACAACTTTTCTCCTTTATAGTCGCCTCCTCCGGCAGCACCTCACACTCCTCTTCTACAACCCCTGGCAAAAATAATGGAATCACTGACCTTGGAGGATGTTCATTCAGTTGTTTAATTTTGTATTAAAAAAGCAGATCACAGAAATGGCACAAAACTAAAGTCATTTCAAATGGCAACTTTCTGGCTTTAAGAAACACTAAAAGAAATCAAGAACAAAAAATGTGGTAGTCAGTAATGGTTACTTTTTTTAACCAAGCATAGGGGAAACATTATGGAGTCACTCAATTCTGAGGAAAAAATTATGGAATCACCCTGTAAATTTTAATAACCAAAACTAACACCTGCATCAAATTAGATCTGCTCGTTAGTCTGCATCTATTAAGGAGTGATCACACCTTGGAGAGCTGTTGCACCAAGTGGACCGACATGAATCATGGCTCCAACACAATAGATGTCAATTGAAACAAAGGAGAGGATTATCAAACTCTTAAAAGATGGTAAATCATCATGCAATGTTGCAAAAGATGTTGGTTGTTCAGTTATCTGTGTCTAAAGTCTGGACCAAATACAAACAACATGGGAAGGTTGTTAAAGGCAAATATACTGGTAGACCAAGGAAGACATCAAAGCTTCAAGACTGGAAATTTAAAGTAATATGTCTCCAAAATAGGAAATGCACAACAAAACAAATGAGGACTGAATGGGTGGAAATTGGAGTCAACGTCTGTGACTGAACTGTAAGAAACTGTCTAAAGGAAATAGGATTTACATACAGAAAAGCTAAAGGAAAGCCATCATTAACACCTAAACAGAAAAAACAAGGTTACAATGGGCTAAGGAAAAGCAATCATTGACTGTGGATAACTGGATGAAAGTCATATTCAGTGATGAATTGCGAATCTGCATTGGGCAAGGTGATGATGCTAGAACTTTTGTTTCGTGCCATTCCAATGAGATTTATAAAGATGATGCCTGAAGATAACATGCAAATTTCCACAGTCATTGATGATATGGGGCTGCATGTCAGGTAAAGGCACTTGGGAGATGGCTGTCATTACAACTTCAATAAATGCACAAGTTTATTTGATATTTTGGACACTTTTCTTATCCCATTAATTGAAAGGGTGTTTGGGGATGATGAAATAATTTTTCAAGATGATAATGCATTTAGCCATAGAGCAAAAACTGTGAAAACATTCCTTGAAAAAAGACACATAAGGTCAATGTCATGGCCTACAAATAGTCCGGATCTCAATCCAATTGAAAATCTTTGGTGGAAGTTGAAGAAAATGGTCCATGACAAGGCTCTAACCTGCAAAGCTGATCTGGCAACAGCAAACAGAGAAAGTTGGAGCCAGATTGATGAAGAGTACTGTTTGGTACTCATTGAGTCCATGCCTCAGAGACTGCAAGCTGTTAAAAAAGCCAGAGGTGGTGCAACAAAATACTAGTGATGTTTTGGAGTGTTTTATTTTGTTTGTTTATTTTTCTTGATTCCACAATTTTTTCTTCAGAATTGAGTGACTCCATAATTTTTCCCTATGCTTGTTTTAAAAAAGTAACCATTACTGACTACCACACTTTTTGTACTTGATTTCTTTTAGTGTTTCTTAAAGCCAGAAAGTTGCCATTTGAAATTACTTTATTTTTTTGCCATGTCTGTGATCTGCTTTTTTTCTACAAAATTAAACAACTGAATGAACATCCTCCAAGGTTGGTGATTCCATAATTTTTGCCAGGGGTTGTATATACAATTGGAAACACTTGATCCTGAGAGAAATTGCACTAATTGCAATAAAGCGTATCGTATACACAGCCTACTTCTTCTGCAGCATCATACCTTTCTCCTTTAGACCTCGTTCACACGTTATTTGGTCAGTATTTTTACCTCAGCATTTGTAAGCTAAAGCTTTGAGTAAAACAATCAGAGGAAGAGAATGTTAGAAACACGTCACCACTTCTGTATTTTTCTCTAACTCGTGATTTTGACTTATAAATACTGAGGTAAAATACTGACCAAATACTGAACGTGTGAATGTGGCCTTATACACAGCATCCACCTGTAGCGCCTCACTGTTCTCTATACACAGCCTCATATTGCAGCAGTACCTCACTTCTCTCATGTTCCCATCACGCCTCTCATTTTCTTCACATCTCCCTTAATTTTCCTCTCACGCCTCTCATTTTCCCCTCACAACTCATTTTCCCCTCACTCTTCTCATTTTCTCCCCTCACACCTGTCATTTTGACCTCACACGTGTCATTTTCCGATGACTCCACTATTTTCCCCTCACACCTCTCATTTTCCCCTCACACCTCTCATTTTCCCCTCACGCCTCTCATTTTCCCCTCACTCCTTTCATTTTCCCATCACTCCTCTCTTCCCCTCCCACGTGCACAACAACTTCCTGTTATGAGCACAGCGGTGTAATCCATGAGGCTCCTCGTTTTCCCTTGATGTCATGCCTCACAGGAGCAACTCCATTCTAGACATGACATAGGTAGATGTGGCCTGTGCCTGCCGTGCACTGATACTCTGAAAGTGGTGGCACTGATTGTAGCTCGCAGCAGCTGGGATGTTGCAGCCGGTGAGTTTTGCAGGGTGTCTTTTAAGGTGAATGTGTCTCCGCCCGTGTGCGCTAACAACGTGGGCTATATGGACGGGGCTTTGCGTGTGAAGTGAGTGTGGCTATTCGGATTGGGCAGGGCTATGTGGAGTTTGTGTGGCTTGATACATACACACACACACACACACACACATACATACACTGAGCTTTATATATATATATATATATATATATATATATATACTGTATATAGATTTATTCATTAGTAGTTGTATGTGTAAAAGCAGTTCTGCAGTATGCAAGCTTATGTTCAGTTCTGGGTATGTTTTATATGTTTTGTATATTATTGAGGACAATCTCATTACATCACTGAATAATATGTTAATGCCATATAACCAACAGAAAGTGAAAAATAAAGGAAGATGTTTCATGGAATATGAACGTTCTGAATATATTATTATTTGTAATTCATTCATAAGTATAGGTGACATGGTGTTCTTTATAATAACACATGTATCATACCACAAATATCAGCATGCTATTTTTATAAGAAAAATACAGCAGTAGGATGAATACACAAAGTTTCATCAGCTGTAAGTTGCATACTCAGTGCTATACATAAATGTGAAAATAAGCAAGTATGCAATTTACATACTTTTGCATTGGGAAATGTATTTGCATGGTGTTGAGTCTGCCATAGGCTAACTGCTCCTACACAAAAAGGACAAACTGGATTTACCAGTATTGCAAGAATTCAGAACAAAGGGGTCTTCAATCCTGCCACCCCACCCTGGTCACTCTGAGCTTCATAAGGCTTAGCAAATGGTCATTATAACCAAGCTGAATATTTCCTATCTACTGTATGGAGGGAGTAGCTAGAGACACAGTATATTTGAAATGCAAGGCCATGGCCCCTAAATTAGCCCACTATTCAGTCACAAACAGCAATTTTTAAATAGTCCAATCCAGGCCATCCTGGAACTCAAACTCATTGTCAAGCATATATAAGCTGGATTCCACAAAAAAATTGTTTATTGGGGTCTGCCAATGTTGATTGTAATTCATGATTCATTTTCTCCTCCCCCCAAGTAAACAGAAGAACAACTAGGTATTCGTTTATTTTTCCCTTTTTATTCTATAACTATTTTGCATGTTTGTGTGTCTTTTTATTTTTACCTTTTTATATCTTTTCTTGTATGCACTGTATTTTTTATATTAAAGCTTAAAATCTTTAATAAGTTTGATCCTTGTATGCTCTAAAGCAGTATTCCCCAACCTTTCTTACCTTGAAAGCCAAATCTAGAGAACCCTCTCCTCCCACAGTAGTGAAATCCATAGCCCCCATTATTGGTTTAATAACATCCAGAGCTTCCTCACAGAAATCACACCAAGACAGAATACTTACTTCCAGGGATTGCCACCTTATCCTCATTCAATAATCTTACAAGCACTCTCGCCACACTAATGCATCCAACTTAAAGCACCCCCTCTGTCTGGCAGTATGATCCTATGTCCAGTTTAGTTCTTAATGTCACATAGTGTCAAGGAACTATGGGCACCTACTCGATCCCTCGAAATAGGGGCACCCTAGTCTATCCTTGTCCCCAGATTACTCCTGAATGTGTAGACACCAGGTTCTCGTACCTATCTATGCTCCTAACTTAACCCTTATCTGTGCCCCCCAACGGTGAGCTGTGGGTCTAAAGTGTATAGGAAAACACTAACCAGACAGACAGGGTTAACAGACAGGAATAAACGGAAACTACAATCATACAAATACACTCACAAAACAGAGTGGGAAACAGAGGAGGTATAGGAACGAGAAACCAAATGTGAGAGGATAAGTAAAAACAAGCAAACCAACTCCACGCAGCAATCTCCAGAAAAACTCTCCAACCGCCAACTCCAAACACTGAACTTTCTCTTTCACCACCAAATCTGGAAGTAGAACTATCAATGGCAACTTCCAAGTGCCAGTGGTGAGCATTAAAAAGACAGCGGAGTGGCCAACACACAGAACACCTGAGACAATTCAGGATGTAGAACTCCAGGAAATAAACTAAACTGATTAACCCTTGCCATGAGAGAAAGGAAACCTGCACTGTTTAATAGGATGGAGAAGCAGATTTATTAAGTGCAGGAGTTCATGTAACCAGATGCTACGATCTTCTGGCCCCCCTCTGTCACAGTATCCCCGTGACACTTAATTTATCTCTCCAACTGCAAGGCCAGTTTATGCACATCCAGATATGCTCTTCTGTGTGAGGCTACTCCTAAAAGTTAATATCTGAAGACCTGCCCTTCCCAGCTTTTTGCTAGACCTGTGTCATGTCGGACACTGTTCAGACCAGGTCGTCCGACAGACAGCGGTAATTCCGCTTTTGACCACTATTTACTCATTGGCGTCTGCTAGATTTTGTCTAGCTGTTCTGGGGTTAATTTACCTGATCCTCGGATTGGAAGCTGGGCCATTCCCATGGCCTTTAAATAGTTCTCCTGATCATTGGGCGTCGCCGATTATAGCTTCTGTCTTGCGTTGTTATCTCGGTCTGGAGTGGAGAGCTGGTGGTTGGAGATTCGTTGCTGGTGGTGTATATTCCTTCGTCTTATTTACTCCTTCCTATATTTGTGTTTATTTTGCCCTGCACATTTAGAGTGTATTCCTGAGTGTCTGCGGCGTGGTGTATATTTTCCTTTATCCTTTTCTGTGCTAACTGTGGGTATTTAAGTATTACCTCTTCACTGGGTGGTGGGTGGAGTTTTCAGCCTAGGGCTGAGCTCAGGAGTTAGGGTGAGGTTCGAGGCCTGAACATGCACACCATCAGTGTAAACTTCAGGTAGAGGGTCAGTCAGGATTTCCCTAGTCTTAGGGAAATTGCAGGAGCCCGGGTTATTAGCTCTCACTCACCTAGTCTCTCCCTGACAACCTGGTGCTGAAGCACCAAGATGGCAGACAGCCAGGAGCCACACATCATGGTAACACGAGCTACATGTTCTCAAGCTAGAAGGTTGGGGATCCCTGCTCTAGATAATCCATAGTCTTTCAGAGAGTGTATCACCTTTTTTGATTGGCTGACAATAACATATTTCCGGGACTCATCACCCCATATGTTTGAAGAGTGGTGGCAGCATGTTGCGTGTTGTGGATTCTGTTTGTGGGCTCCCTCTGGTGGTTGCTGCTGGTACTGGGTGACTTTGGTGGGTTGCGGCCTTTGGTTTCCACCTGTCCATCAGAGGCTGGGTGTTTCCTATTTTACCTGGCCTTTCTGTCATTCCCTTGCCGGCTATCAATGTATTCAGATGTGCTCTGTTTGGTTCCTGCCTACCTGCTCCCAGATCTTTCAGGATAAGCTAAGTGCTGATTTTCAGTTGTTTGGTTTTTTGTCCAGCTTGCTTATTATGTCTCTATGCTAGCTGGTAGCTCTAGTGGACTGAGGTTCTCCCCATGTGCCATGAGTTGGCACATGGGTTCTTGTAATCTCAGGATGGTTTTTTTTTGATTAGGGTTTTTTGCTGACCGCTCAGTCCCCTTTTGTATCTTTCTGCTTTCTAGTTTACAGCGGGCCTCAATTTGCTAAAGCTATATATATCATCTCTATGTGTGTGCCTTCCTCTCATTTCACCGTCAATACATGTGAGGGGGCAACTATATCTTTTGGGGTTCATTCCTCTGGAGGCAAGTGAGGTCTTATTTTCTCTGCAGTACTAGTTAGCTCTTAGGCTGGTGCGTGGCGTCTAGAACCAACGTAGGCACGCTCCCTGGCTATCTCTAGTTGCGTTTGTCAGGCGTAGGGCAGCGGTCAGCCCAGGTTCCATCACCCTAGAGCTCGTCCGTTATTTATTTGTACTTTGCTTGTCCTGTGCTATCCCTAGCCATTGGGGATTCATGACAGTATAGCCGGCCTACAAAGTGTTAATATTTTGGGCTGAAGCAGGAGAAATAGAAGTGTTTAAGGGAAATTTTTTTTTTTTTTTTCCCTTCAGAGTTTTGCTGCCTAGCCCTTAATTGCTGTCTAGCTGCTTCTTACCTCCTCTTAACCCTTGAATGGCTCTGATCTTAGCTGTTTAACATGGATGTCCAGAGTTTGGCTTCCAGCCTGAGTAATCTCGCGGCAAAAGTTCAAAACATACAGGATTTTGTTGTTCACACTCCCATGTCTGAACCTAGAATTCCTATTCCAGAGTTCTTTTCTGGAGATAGATCTACCTTCCTGAATTTCAGGAACAATTGTAAATTGTTTCTTTCTTTAAAATCTCGCTCCTCTGGAGACCCTGCTCAACAGGTCAAGATTGTAATATCTTTCCTGCGGGGCGACCCTCAGAATTGGGCATTTGCATTGGCACCAGGGGATCCTGCATTGCTCAGTGTGGATGCGTTTTTTCTGGCATTGGGATTGCTCTATGAGGAACCTAACCTGGAGATTCAGGCTGAAAAGGCTTTATTAGCCCTCTCTCAGGGGCATGATGAAGCGGAAATATATTGTCAAAAATTTCGGAAATGGTCGGTGCTTACTCAGTGGAATGAGTGCGCCCTGGCTGCAAACTTCAGAAATGGTCTTTCTGAGGCCATTAAGGATATTATGGTGGGGTTCCCTACGCCTACAGGTCTGAATGAGTCTATGGCTATGGCCATTCAGATTGATCGGCGTTTACGGGAGCGCAAACCCGTGCACCAGTTGGCGGTGTCTTCTGAACAGGCACCTGAGACTATGCAATGTGATAGAATTCAGTCCAGAAGTGAACGGCAAAATTATAGGCGGAAAAATGGATTGTGTTTTTATTGTGGTGATTCAGCTCATGTTATATCAGCATGCTCTAAACGCACAAAAAGGGTTGATAAATCTTTTGCCATTGGTACTCTGCAGCCTAAGTTCATTTTGTCTGTGACTCTGATTTTTTCACTGTCTTCCATTTCCGTCGATGCCTATGTGGATTCGGGCGCTGCCCTGAGTCTTATGGATTGGTCATTTGCTAAACGCTGCGGTTTTAGTCTGGAGCCTCTGGAAGTTCCTATTCCTCTGAAGGGAATTGACTCTACACCATTGGCTATGAATAAACTGCAGTACTGGACACAAGTGACCATGCGCATGACTCCCGTTCATCAGGAGGTGATTCGCTTCCTTGTACTGTATAATTTACATGATGTACTAGTGCTTGGTCTGCCATGGTTACAAACTCATAATCCTGTCCTGGACTGGAAAACAATGTCTGTGTTAAGCTGGGGATGTCAGGGGGTTCATGGTGATGCACCTCCGATTTCAATCGCTTCATCTACTCCTTCTGAGATCCCTGCATTTTTGTCTGACTATAGGGATGTTTTTGAGGAGCCTAAGCTCAATTCGCTCCCTCCTCATAGAGAGTGTGACTGTGCTATAGAATTGATTCCTGGCAGTAAGTTCCCTAAGGGTCGTTTATTTAATCTGCCACTGCCAGAGCATACTGCTATGCGGAATTATATTAAGGAGTCCTTGGAAAAGGGACATATTCGTCCATCTTCGTCCCCTCTGGGAGCAGGTTTTTTTTTCGTGGCAAAAAAAGATGGTTCCCTGAGGCCTTGTATAGATTATCGCCTTCTGAATAAGATTACAGTCAAATATCAGTATCCATTGCCATTATTAACTGATTTGTTTGCTCGCATTAAGGGGGCTAGGTGGTTCACTAAGATAGATCTTCGCGGTGCGTATAATCTGGTGCGGATAAAACAGGGTGATGAGTGGAAAACCGCATTTAATACGCCTGAGGGCCATTTTGAGTATTTGGTAATGCCTTTTGGACTCTCCAATGCTCTGTCAGTCTTTCAGTCCTTTATGCACAATATTTTCCGTGAATATCTGGATAAGTTTATGATTGTGTATTTGGATGATATTTTGGTGTTTTCTGATGACTGGGAGTCTCATGTTCTACAGGTCAGGAAGGTGTTTCAGGTTCTGCGGGCCAATTCTCTGTTTGTGAAGGGCTCAAAGTGTCTCTTCGGAGTCCAGAAGATTTCTTTTTTGGGGTACATTTTTTCTCCTTCTACTATTGAGATGGATCCCGTCAAGGTTCAGGCTATTTGTGACTGGACACAACCTACATCTGTTAAGAGCCTTCAGAAGTTCTTGGGGTTTGCTAATTTTTATCGTCGGTTCATTGCTAATTTTTCCAGTATTGTTAAACCTTTGACTGATTTGACTAAAAAGGGTGCTGATGTTGCTGATTGGTCTCCTGCGGCTGTGGAGGCCTTTCAGGAACTTAAGCGCCGGTTTTCTTCTGCTCCTGTGTTGTGTCAACCAGATGTTTCACTTCCTTTTCAGGTTGAGGTTGATGCTTCCGAGATTGGAGCGGGGGCGGTTTTGTCACAGAGAAGTTCTAATGGCTCGGTGATGAAGCCATGTGCATTCTTCTCTAGAAAATTCTCGCCCGCCGAGCGCAATTATGATGTGGGTAATCGGGAGCTTTTGGCCATGAAGTGGGCATTTGAGGAGTGGCGTCATTGGCTTGAGGGTGCTAAACATCGTGTGGTGGTCTTGACTGATCACAAGAATCTCATTTACCTTGAGTCTGCCAGGCGTTTGAATCCTAGACAGGCTCGTTGGTCGTTGTTTTTTTCTCGTTTCAATTTCGTGGTTTCATACCTGCCAGGTTCAAAGAATGTGAAGGCAGATGCTCTTTCCAGGAGTTTTGTGCCTGACTCTCCTGGAGACTCTGGGCCTACTGGTATCCTTAGGGATGGGGTAATATTGTCCGCCGTATCCCCAGACTTGCGACGTGCATTGCAGGAGTTTCAGGTGGATAAACCGGATCGTTGTCCACCAGAAAGACTGTTTGTCCTGGATGATTGGACCAGTAGAGTCATCTCCGAGGTCCATTCTTCTGTGTTGGCTGGTCATCCTGGAATATTTGGTACTAGAGACTTGGTGGCCAGGTCTTTTTGGTGGCCTTCCTTGTCTAGGGATGTGCGTACCTTTGTGCAGTCTTGTGAAGTGTGTGCTCGAGCTAAGCCTTGCTGTTCTCGGGCCAGTGGGTTGTTGTTATCCTTGCCCATCCCGAAGAGGCCTTGGACGCACATTTCCATGGATTTTATTTCTGATCTCCCGGTTTCACAGAAAATGTCCGTTATCTGGGTTGTGTGTGACCGCTTTTCTAAGATGGTTCATTTGGTGCCCTTGCCTAAGTTGCCCTCCTCCTCTGAGTTGGTCCCTTTATTTTTTCAGAACGTGGTTCGTTTGCATGGGATTCCGGAGAATATCGTTTCTGACAGGGGATCCCAGTTTGTGTCTAGATTTTGGCGGACGTTTTGTGCCAAGATGGGCATTGATTTGTCTTTTTCGTCTGCATTCCATCCTCAGACGAATGGCCAGACGGAGCAAACTAATCAGACCTTGGAAACTTATTTGAGGTGTTTTGTTTCTGCTGATCAAGATGACTGGGTTGCTTTTTTGCCACTGGCCAAATTTGCTCTTAATAATCGGGCTAGTTCTGCCACGTTGGTCTCTCCTTTTTTTTTGTAATTCGGGGTTTCATCCTCGTTTTTCCTCTGGTCAGGTGGAGTCTTCGGATTGTCCTGGAGTGGACGTGGTGGTGGACAGGCTACATCAGATTTGGAATCAGGTGGTGGACAATTTGAAGTTATCTCAGGAGAAGACTCAGCAGTTTGCTAATCGCCGTCGCCGCGTGGGTCCCCGACTTCTTGTTGGGGATTTGGTGTGGTTGTCTTCTCGTTTTGTCCCTATGAAGGTCTCTTCTCCTAAGTTCAAGCCTCGGTTCATCGGTCCTTATAGGATCTCGGAGATTCTTAACCCTGTATCTTTTCGTTTGGATCTCCCAGCATCGTTTGCTATTCATAATGTGTTCCATCGGTCGTTGTTGCGGAGGTATGAGGTGCCCGTTGTTCCTTCGGTTGAGCCTCCTGCTCCGGTGCTGGTGGAGGGAGAATTGGAGTATGTTGTTGAGAAGATCTTGGATTCTCGTGTTTCCAGACGCAAACTCCAGTATTTGGTTAAGTGGAAGGGTTATGGTCAGGAGGATAATTCCTGGGTGGTCGCCTCCGATGTTCATGCGACTGATTTGGTCCGCGCCTTCCATAGAGCTCACCCTGATCGCCCTGGGGGTTCTCGTGAGGGTTCGGTGACCCCTCCTCAAGGGGGGGGTACTGTTGTGGATTCTGTTTGTGGGCTCCCTCTGGTGGTTGCTGCTGGTACTGGGTGACTTTGGTGGGTTGCGGCCTTTGGTTTCCACCTGTCCATCAGAGGCTGGGTGTTTCCTATTTTACCTGGCCTTTCTGTCATTCCCTTGCCGGCTATCAATGTATTCAGATGTGCTCTGTTTGGTTCCTGCCTACCTGCTCCCAGATCTTTCAGGATAAGCTAAGTGCTGATTTTCAGTTGTTTGGTTTTTTTGTCCAGCTTGCTTATTATGTCTCTATGCTAGCTGGTAGCTCTAGTGGACTGAGGTTCTCCCCATGTGCCATGAGTTGGCACATGGGTTCTTGTAATCTCAGGATGGTTTTTTGATTAGGGTTTTTTGCTGACCGCTCAGTCCCCTTTTGTATCTTTCTGCTTTCTAGTTTACAGCGGGCCTCAATTTGCTAAAGCTATATATATCATCTCTATGTGTGTGCCTTCCTCTCATTTCACCGTCAATACATGTGAGGGGGCAACTATATCTTTTGGGGTTCATTCCTCTGGAGGCAAGTGAGGTCTTATTTTCTCTGCAGTACTAGTTAGCTCTTAGGCTGGTGCGTGGCGTCTAGAACCAACGTAGGCACGCTCCCTGGCTATCTCTAGTTGCGTTTGTCAGGCGTAGGGCAGCGGTCAGCCCAGGTTCCATCACCCTAGAGCTCGTCCGTTATTTATTTGTACTTTGCTTGCTCTGTGCTATCCCTAGCCATTGGGGATTCATGACAGTTGCGTATTGGTATCCGTGTCTGTGTTGGGGATGTGATTTATGCTCACTTTGCAGCCTGTAACAGAGATTAGGTGCTGGATTGAGTAAGAGGAGATAAATTAACCCTTGCAAACACTTCACTAGCTGGAGATGGCAGTTGTTACTGATGAGATTCTATGTAGATGGGAGGGGGTGCGGCAGGAGGGGCTCTATCTCCAGCTCCTCCTTTTTCACCCCTTTCCTCTACTCTTAGAATCTTATTAGGCTACTTTCACACTAGGTCGTCGGTACGGGCCGTCGCAAACCGTCGGCCGACGTACCGACGGACAGTGTGTTAACTATGCACAACGGGAGCAGCGAATGCAGTTTTTCAACGCATCCGCTGCCCCATTGTAATGTCCGGGGAGGAGGGGGCGGAGTTCCGGCCGCGCATGCGTGGTCGGAAATGGTGGACACGACGCACAAAAAAAATGTTGCATGTAACTTTTTTTTGTGCCGACGCTCCGCCAAAACACGATGCAACCGTCGCACGACGGTTGCGACATGTGGCACTCCGTCGCAATGCGTCGCTATGTATAAGTTAATGGAGAAAAAACACATCCTGCTGGCAACCTTGGAGGATGTGTTTTTTCTACATAACGATGCATTGCGACGTGCGTCGTACGACGCTAGTGTGAAAGTAGCCATAGTTGTAACTGTCATCTCCTATCTTGGTAATGCAACAATCTGTCTTCTCTGAATACAGATTATACCTGTAATTGAGAAGCTTTAAAATGAATGATCAATCCTGAAAGAGAACGAACAGATTTCTCTGATAAGATACAGTATATTAAAAAGTTGCTTATTTTCATGTGGACTATCGATTTATGATATAAGAATTAAAACAAATGTTACTCTTTGAAAAAGGGCTGAATCTGTTACAGAGGCGAGACTACAGAGGTCTGATATTATTTATTAATGTCATCTTTGACTAGTAACAATTAATGTACAGCCAATTAGAAATGCCTTAACCCTTTCTGTTCCTTATGCTATATACAGAGGGTACGGAAAGTATTCAGACCCCTTTAAATTTTTCACTCTTTGTTTCATTTCAGCCATTTGGTAAATTAAAAAAAGTTCATTTTTTGTCACTAATGTACACTCTGCACCCAATCTTGACTGAAAAAAACCATAAATGTAGAAATTTGTGCATATTTATTAAAAAGAAAAACTGAAATATCACATGGTCATAAGTATTCAAACAATTTGCTCAGACACTCATATTTAAGTCACATGCTGTCCATTTCCTTGTGATCCTCCTTGAGATGGTTCTACTCCTTCATTGGAGTCCATCTGTGTTTAATTAAAGTGATAGGACTTAATTTGGAAAGGCACACACCTGTCTATGTAAGAATTCACAGTGCATGTCAGACCAAATGAGAATCATGAGGTCAAGGGAACTGGCCAAGGAGCTCAGAGACAGAATTGTGGCAAGGCACAGATCTGGCCAAGGTTACAAAATAATTTCTGCAGTACTCAAGGTTCCTAAGAGCACAGTGGCCTGTATAATCCTTAAATGGAAGAAGTTTGGCACCACCAGAAGTCTTCCTAAACCTGGCCGTCCAGCCAAACTGAGGAATCGTGGGAAAAGAGCCTTGGTGAGAGAGGTAAAGAAGAACTCCAAAATCACTGTGGCTGAGCGCCAGAGATGCAGTAGGGAGATGGAAAAAAGTTCCACAAGGTCAACTATCACTGCAGCCCTCCATCAGTCGGGCCTTTATTGCAGAGCGGCCAGACGGAAGCCTCTCCTCAGTGCAAGACATATGAAAGCCCGCATAGAGTTTGCTAAAAAACACATGAAGGACTCCCACACATTTTTAGAAATAAGATTCTCTGGTCTGATTAGACAAAGATAGACCTTTTTGGTGATAATTCTAAGCAGTATGTGTAGAGAAAAGCAGGCACTGCTCAACCCCTGCCCAATACAATCTAAACAGTGAAACATGGTGGTGGTAGCATCATGCTATGGGGGTGTTTTTCAGCTGCAGGGACAGGATGACTGGTTGCCATTGAATGAAACATGAACGCGGCCAAGTACAGAGATATCCTGGATGAAAACCTCTTCCAGAGTGCTCTGGACCTCAGACTTGGCCAAAGGTTCACCTTCCAAATGTTCAGCCTTCAGCTCAGTACCCTGAACTGTTACACACCTCTTAGGGTAGATAATTTGCGGCAGCCAGAAGAGTATGACCCAATATTAAAACATAACCTTTAGTTGTTAGATTAAAATGGACAAACTAAATACACATAACAAAATAAGTGCTCACGACGAAAACTGTGCTCTAATAAAAAACTGGTATGGTCTCACCAATTGCAGACAGGAGGATCCCCACAATAGTTATGCAGGGTCCAGGGAGGGTCCACGAAAGCAGACTGAGGTAGGGGATGTGGGGACCTTTTCCCTAAACCCCTGTCGTGCCCCAGCAATAACTCCTGTCCTTACAAGGACAGGCCCAAGTAAGCCTAGCTATGGACACCCCCAGCTTCAAAGTATCTCAGAAACGCCTCCCTACGCGTTTCCTCTCCAATCCCGGAGATTCATCAGGGGAGTTTTCAGTGGCCAACAGGCCCAAATATAGGCTCAAATGTCCATAAAAGTTGCACCAGCAGTGGCTAAGTGCTCCCAAAAATGAGCGATCCTCTGTGACCATGTGTCACACTATGTGAGTCATTCGTGATGTAATCACTGCCGGCCCCGGCTCACCTGCCAATACCAAAGTCCTCAGGCAGGTCCCATATTGCGTTCCTCCACTGGAACGCACGCCGAAGGATGTCCAGCCCTCAGACAGACCGCGAGTATGAAACCGGAAGTAACGGCGCCATCTTGAAAACGTCACTTCCGGTTCACCGTTGTTACTATGGTGCGCTCCACTAATGGAACGCAAACAGAGCGCCGGCACCATTAGTGCGGCGCACTCACTGATGACGCGCCTAGCCAGTTCAAAGTGCTGCTATAGTGATGCGCACATAAGTGGCGTTTCATGCCCAAAGCGTCCCTCGTAATAAAACAAAGGGGATGGATACATTACTGCCCCCGATACCATTCACAGAGCATTGTCCCTAACATAAGACGGGGAGGGGAAAAACTTGCTTGTGGCTGGAAGTGTCCATGCCACACAAACCCATAGATCCACAGATGATACCCCTATGTATGGAAGTATCCATACCACATATACACAGTGTATTCAGAATCATCATGAGTTAGAGACATTTAGAGACTGGATTTGAGAGGGGGGGGAGGGGGGAGGAGACATATGACGGTGGAAACTGATAAAGTCACAGCAGATAGATAGAAAAGGGGACCCTATATATATAAGACTGATCGAGTCTCTTTGTCCATACATAAAAACACACTCCTCATTTTCGGAAGATACATCAGTGGTATTAGCCCTACTGAAACCGAAAATATAGTGAAGAGGAGAGTAACGGTACAGGATATTGACCCCGTACCCAAAATAGTGAAGCAATAAAGTTTTGTTTAATTTGGCTGATTCTCAGCGGCAGGACAAAATAACAAACCAAAGCTAGTGGAGCTACAAAATATGAGAGAGGAAGAGGGGAACGGAAACCTCTATTTGGAGCATGGAAACAGGCTTATAGGAAGCAGCTAAAACCCAGTTGATCATTGAGTCCATGGGATGACATGTATCCAACAAGAAGATCCATCTTGCTTCTCTCTGCAAAAGGATCCTATCAAAATCTCCTCCCCTATCTGGTGGAGTAACCTTGTCAATTCCCATGAAACTCATGACTTTAACATTGCCACCATGATTGACATTAACATGTCTGGCAATGGGGGTATCTCTCTGATTTCTAATATCCCCCAGGTGTTCTCCCACCCGTCTCCTGAGTTCTCTGATAGTCTTGCCGATATACGTAATACCACAGATACAGCTGGCTCTGTAGATAACTCCTTTTGATTTACAATTGATAAATTCCTTTATAGTGTATGTACGCTGCGTGTAAGTGTTACAAAATTCTTTGCCCACCTCTATAAATTCACATGCCACACAGGTACTACATCTATAGCATCCTTTTGGCCTTTTGGGTAGCCAGGTGTCTCTAACAGGTGTACTCAAATGACTATGTACTAGTCGGTCACCTAACGTTTTACATTTTCTGTATGTGATCTGTGGCCGTTCTCCTACAGCCTCTCTGAGATCATCATCCATAGCCAGAATGCTCCAGTATTTTTTGAGTATAGCCCTAACAGACGGGGCTCCATTATCAAAAGCACAGATCATTCTGATAGTTCTTGAATCGTCACCCTCTCTTTCTCGTGGTGTCAGTAAGGTATTTCTGACCTTCCCCCTCGCAAATTGGTATGCCTCCCTCAGCACCCGGTCAGGGTACCCCCTCGCAAGAAATCTATGCCTCAGATCTTTGGCTTTTAGTTTGAAGTCAGTATCGTTAGAACAATTTTGTCTCAAACGTAGATACTGCCCTTTTGGGATACCTTTTTTGAGTGGGTAGGGATGATGGCTATCCCATCTCAGCATGGAATTCGTGGAGGTTCACCTTCCAACAAGACAATGACCTTAATCACACAGCTAAAATAACAAAGTAGTGGCTTCAGAACAACTCTTGACTGGCCCAGCCACAGAGCTGACCTAAACCCAATTGAGCATCTCTGGTGAGACCTGAAAATGGCTGTCCACCAATGTTCACCATCCACCTTGACGGAACTGGAGAGGATCTGCAAGGAAGAATGGTAGAGGATCCCCAAATCCAGGTGTGGAAAATTTGTTGCATCATTCCCAAGAAGACTCATGGCTGTACTAGCTCAAAAGGGTGCTTCTACATACTGAGCAAATGGTCTGAATACTTATGGCCATGTGATAGTTCAGTTTTTCTTTTTTAATACATTTGCAAACATTTCTACATTTCAGTTTTTTTTCAGTAAAGATGGGGTGCAGTGTGTACAGTACATTAATGAGAAAAAAATGAACTTTTTTGAATTTACCAAATGGCTGCAATGAAACAAAGAGTGAAAAATTTAAAGGGGTCTGAATACTTTCCATACCCACTGTATGTAAGAACGGCGACTAACTGAGATGAAACTGTGTACTAATAAAGAATATTTATTACATTACACACACAAGTCTGCAGTCCATTACATACATATATATATTCATGCTGGCGACTAATATATATTATGAGAAAGTCACTGGTAAAATACTGGAGGGGAGATACAGTGAAGAACAAAAAGATAACAGTGTTTTGAACTTTTGACTTTCAGGTTCAATATCTCACCATCCACTACTGCTTTGATTGTGAGACTACCATCATTTTATAGACAATCATCTTGGCTATCCCATACATAAATTTGACTTGCAACTATTTTGCATGTGATTAGTTATGCAGATTCTTGTCATGTCACTGCATTGTTACTGTTTTGCTCCTGGTGGTGGAAAAATATTTTTCTTACTGAATACTACAAAATACAACCTGTTTTCATATTCCCTAATAGCTCAGTGTATTGTTATTCCCAAGTGAAAGGTCATTGGTTCAAATGGAGGAGCAGCCATGAAGAAGATTTTGCAAGAAAAGAGAAACAACATCATTCAACTCATCGATAACAGTTTCTTGGCCAAGAAAATTGCCACATTGCATCATGTGAGTACCATGACAGTTTGAAGAATGCGAAATGATGTACGTCCATCCATTCAGAAGCCAAAAGGTGGACATCCAGGCAAAATATCTGAGTCAAGTCAACTCATCCCAAGGTCTATCAGTTCTGATGTGACAAATAAGGCAGTGGAGGTGGCTCGTATGCTTCATACGATCACAGACAATGATGCAAGTACCTTGTGACGCACATTACACAGGTCTGGAATGGTGGTCCAAAAAAGGTGAAGATATCCCAACTTCAATATTGTCATAAGAAGTGTCACTTCGAGTTTGCAAACAATCACAAAAAGTGGACATTTAAAGATTTCTAACAGGTGATTTGGAGCGATGACACAAAAGTCAATACACTAAGCTCTGATAGGTGCAAATAGGTCTGAATTAAACAAGGGGAAAAGGGGCTAATGGATCGAGAAATTGAAGAAACTGTCAAGTAAGGTGGAGGAAGCCTGATAATATGGGGTTGTTTCACAGCCAAAGGCATTGGATACTTATCCAGGATCGATGGTGTTCTCAATGCAGAGCTATATGTGAGTATCCTACAAAATGAGTTACTTCATACACTCAAGTACTATGGGTATGAAAAGAACAACATAGTGATCTAACAGGACAACTGCATGAAGCATACCGCAAGGAAATGGTTCAATGACAATGAAGTTGAGGTGCTGGAATGGCCCCCATAGTCCTCAGGCTTTAACCCAATCAAACACTTGAGGGTTGAAGAAAAAACTGTATACATACCCAAGTGAGTTGACCAGTATGCACCAACTTTGGGAAGGTGTAGAAAAGACCTGAGATCAAATTTTGGTCGACACATGTTTGAATCTGACCGAGAGCATGCCCAAAAGGAGCTAGGCAGTATTAAAAGCTAAAGGTGGATTTAGAAAATACTAACAAAATAATAAAAATGTAAATTTAGATCTCTAGGAGCAAAACAGTAAGAATGTAGTCACATGACAAGAATCTGCATAACTAATCATATGCTAAATAGTTGCAAGTTAAATTTAAGTATGAGATATCCAAGATGATTGTCTATAAAATGATGGCAGTCTCAATTTCAAAGCTGAAGTGAATGAGGCATTGAGCCTGAAAGTTAAAAGTTCAAAACATTGTTACCCTTTTGCTCTTCACTGTATATGTACTAAGGATGTTAGCTTCAGTTATAGGAACCTTGAAAAAATGCTTCAGCAGACTATGTACTGAGAGGGGTTAATCTGCCATATTAAGATTTGGGTTTTTGTGAACAGATGAAGACTGGGTGAGAGGCTGTTCACCATATCTCCACCCCCAGGGTGTGGTCCAGAAGGTAAATATAGAGCCTTTGGACTCGTTTAGTGTTTGGTATGTCTGGAGGCAAGATCTCTAAAGCAGTGCTTGTGTTGAAAAGAACTGAACCGTGTTCTTTTTTTCCCTGAGCGGGCGGTCTCTGCAGCCATACAGACTCTACTATATGTTTTTTTGTTTTTTCCACTTTGCCAGAAGAGCTGTGTTTTTTTTTACTTAACTTTGCACTGGCTTATGCCACACATTTTTATAAACCAGTTGAAAACTTAAACGGAAAGTGTTCCTGTGACTAATTCTTTAACCCCTTACCGACATCGGGCCTAATAGTACGCCGATGTCAGGGTCCCTCCTTTTGATGTGGGCTCCAGTGGTCAGCCCACATCTTTCTGGGGAATAAATCCAAGAAAAAAGCAGTCTTAAAGTCCAAAATATACGAATATACAAAATACTTTATTAATAAAAACATGTGAAAAACAGCAAGTAGGAAATACCCTGTGCCAAACCCAGCACACACAAAAAGGACAGGTAGTGGCGTGTGTGGCAGTATTACTTGTCAAATGACCATGCTAAGATACAACAATTGTAGATGCAAACATAATAGCATGTCAAATAAATATGGAATTACCATTAGTCAAAAAGCATGGCTGCTCGTAGCATAGTGTTCAAAAGCAAGTGCAGCAGTATACATACCAAGCAGCAAGATGTCAAGCCACACATACACACCACTCCCATCTACCCCGACGCGCGTTTCGGCCAGTACCTTCCTCAGGGAGTTCCCTGTTAATGGTCCTATCCAGCCTTATTTTCTTTACTTATTGGATATTGATCCATCATTATGGAAATAAATTTGAGATTACTATAGACTGGTTATGTATTCCATACAATTTTTGTTGTGGTTATCTTTCTGGGGACATGTCAGCTGTTTTGAACAGCTGACATGTGCTCGCAATAGCTGCAGGTGGAATCGCGATTCACCCGTGGCTATTAACCAGTTAAATGCCACTGTGAAACATCGCCTCTATGTAGCTGAGCCGATCGGGCTATGGCAGCTTCTAGTCACCTATGGAGACTATTGATGCATGCCAAAAGTAAAAAAAAAATGTTTTGAAAAATATTTTAAAAAATATAAAAGCTCAAAGCACCCCCCTTTCGCCACATTCAAAATAAAACAATAAAAATAAAATCACATATACACATATTTGGTATTGCCGTGTTCAGTATCGCCCAATCTATGAATAAAAAAAAGGATTAACCTGATCGCTAAACGGTGTAGCAAGAAAAAATGTAAAAATGCCAAAATTACATTTTTTAGGTCGCTGCGACATTGCATTAAAATGCAATAACGGACGATCAAAAGATCGTATCTGAACCAAACTGGTATGATTAAAAACATTTATTACCAAGAAAATAACCTACAATTTCTTATCCAGATAACAAAGATAAAATACAATATTTATTATTATAACTCTAAAAGCATGAAACAGCCACAAACAATTAAACAGAAGAATAACACATAACCGTGCACTCTACGATACCCCTATATCAAATTGTCCTATAATAATTTCTACCTGTCAGTGGAGGTTGGCACCCTATATATAGATACGAGAATGGCGCCCCCACTCACCGTCGGCTTGCCCTATGGCTCCTCAGATACGCCCTAATTATAGTGTCTCAAACAAGCCTGCATCTGTACATGACAGGAAATTGTATAGGACAAAAAAAACCTTGATTAAAAGGCCAAATAAAGGGTGCTGTACACGGACACAGACAATGGTGCAAAACAAAAAAGTGCTTGTGAGAAATGGACTGCAGCATATGTAGGCGGTGTTTGCATTATGCCTATCCGGCCTGCAGCATGGACTATCAGCCCAGTGAGTGGCCACATGCATGTCCCTTGACAATAAATTGAGTACTTTGGACTCTTGGAGTCGGGAAGCCTGGTGACACTGGTAAGGGCCGCCCCCCCATTGGTTGACCACCGTGAAGCTCATAGGCATTTGCTATATTCACGGGGACACCAATGACTACCCTGTAGCCAGAGCGGCTATAGAAATGAACTGTGATACTGAGTCCCATGAAGTCAAAGTAGTTAAAAACCTTCTACACCCAGTAATAATTGGGCAGGACATTAGCTTATTCTGGGACTTATGGCGAAAGGCAGGGATGCCAAGTTACTCAGATTAGACCAGTTTGACCATGAAGGATCCCCATCGCAGTCATCAGTGGATGAGTTTCCCCTGTCTGTCCTTGCTGACGATGAGGACAAGACGGCCAGCACTGTCGGGGATTTCTTTATGTTACACATGAGACATTCGAAGCAGAGGTTGCAACCCACCAAAGCATCATAGAGAATGTGGCTCAGATGCAGGAAAGGATTGTGAAGGTGATGCCTATTGTGAGTGAGAGTCTCCTTCAGGCACAAGAAGACCAGGCAAGAGTCCACAACCGGTTGGCAAGGCTAAGACAGTTTAGCTCTGGATATTGTGTTTAAGTGCTGACTACCACTGTCAAAGTAAATTTCTGGCCAAGTGGCAGGGGCCATATGAAGTGGTCAAAAAGCTGGGTGACATCAACAACAAGGTCTACCTGCCAGACAGAAGAAAACCCTACCAGGTGTACCACATCAACCTGCTTAAGCCGTGGCAAGACAGGGAACTGGTGGCAACTATGTGCCTGGAGGCCTGTCCCGAAGCCAAGGTTGAGGATGTCATGGTG
This sequence comes from Ranitomeya variabilis, assembly GCF_051348905.1. Taxonomy (NCBI): domain Eukaryota; kingdom Metazoa; phylum Chordata; class Amphibia; order Anura; family Dendrobatidae; genus Ranitomeya; species Ranitomeya variabilis. The sequence goes on from NC_135234.1 coordinate 402,492,941, forward strand.
GCAGAGACATTATCACCGGCTCAGAAACAACCGTGCCAAGAACTGCTTTAGCAGAACCGAGACCTGTTTTCTGATTTGCCGGTATGTATGCAAGTCGTAAAGCACAAAATCCTGATGGAACCACATGTATGGGTAAACCTAAAGCCTTATAGAATTCCCTGAGCCCACTGTGAGGAGGTGAAGAGAATGTTGAGCCTGGGCATCACTGAGAAATCAAAGAGCAGATGGTACAGTGCCATTGTCCTTGTGCCAAAGCCAGATCGAGAATGGTGTCTTTGTAGTGATTATAGGAAGCTGAATGAGGTGCCCAAGTTCGATACGTATCCGATGCCCTGGGCGATGAACTCAATGAGAGACTAGGGTCAGCTAAATACATCACCACCCTTTACTTAACAAAAGGGTACCGGCAAATTTTCCTATTCCAAGCAGAAGACGGCCCTCTCTACACATGTCGGTTGCTTCCAATACACCAGAATACCAGAATCCTAGCCCCTCAAAAGAAGTATGCCACAGCGTAGCTGGATAATTTTGTGATCTTCAGCCTGGATTGGGGAAGTCATCTGCAGAAGGTCAAGACGGTACTGGATGAGGAAGGCTGGGTGTACCATAAACCCAAAGAAGTGCGCCATGGGGAAGGAGGAGGCCAAATACTTAGATTATACCGTCAGGAGGTAGCAAAATAAAGTCACAATTGAACAAAGCAGAGGTGATCCAAAATTGTCCGCAACTGATCTCAAAGAAACAGGTCATGGGCATTTCTGGGAATTGTGGGATACTATCAGCAGCTTGCCATGATAGCCGTACCCCTGAACAACCTACTTAACGGCACAAAGACCTTGATGGCCAAATGGTCTTCCAAAGCTGAGACGGCGATCCAAGAGTTGAAGCTCACCCTGTGTAAACAGCCAGTCTTGATCGCACCTAACTTTAGTAAGGAGTTTATGGTCTAGACAGACACCTCAGAGGTCGGGCTGGGAGCTGTGTTGTCCCAGGAGATAAATGGCGAGGAACATCCAATCCTATACCTAAGTAGGAAACTCTCATACACAGTACATTTTTATAAAACAGCCGAAAACTTAAATAGAAAGCGTTCCTGTGACTACCTCTTTGACCTATTGAGTGAGCTGATCTACCGCAGTGTGTATATGCAGGGGGCATAATCCATGTGTAAGTCATGTGCAGGGGATTATATATATATGCGAAGGTCGATATGTATCCCCCAGGATGCTGTCGGAGTACTGTTAGACCCGCTGGAGTGCCTTGTGATCACAGCAGGATGACTGTGAGTCACAAAGCAAAATAAAAGTAAGCATTGACCTGGTAAAGCTATTTGGCCAAGGCGTTGTTTAGGAAAACCCGTTGTGTGCTTTTATTTTTTAAATGGACTACAGGAAGGTCGGGTCTTGCAAGTGGCCCATGGCCACAGATTCCAGTTTAAAAAAACCCTGCAGCAAGGGTTTGGGTGTGTCAGTTTGGAGCTTGCAACTTGCGGAGCGGATGGCTCTGCAGAAGCTCAGCCTGTGTGAGTTAACACAGAGCCAGCAGAGCGAACGCCTGGTGCCCCGCAGCAGGACACGGTGATGCAGTCGCCCTCAGCAACCGGACTCCCATGGACTGTTTTGTTTCCTGGCTGAGATCTGGAGGACACCGTGTGCTAGTACACTGTGTGAGTGTGGACATTATACATGTTTGCTGTGAACTTTTCCTGTGGTCACTGTCTGTCACACTGAACCAACCCCGCTGCAGTACAGGTGGTTGGAGAATGCGGGCAGTGTGAATTGAGGCATACCCCAATGCCAGCTGCATGTCTATCATTAGACCTGCCACACTGCAACCAAAGCCTGCGGACAAAATGGAGGAAATCCTGAGACAGCTGGTCCTCACACAGCACCAACAGCAACAGACCAATAACCTGTTGCTGCAGCAAATTGCAGCCTTGCGTGAGGCACCTCCAGTGCCGACCCAATAACGTTGCAAGGCCCGAGACAAGGCCTACTTTGCTTTGAGGAAACTGAGTCTGGAACATGACATGGAAGCTTTCCTCACCGTCTATGAGTGCATGGCAGAGCGGGAAAACCTACCAATTTCCCAGTGTGCCGAAGTGGTGGCTTCGTTCCTGAGGGGTAACTGTTGTGAATTCTGCTCTTGGGCTCCCTCCGGTGGTTATAAGTGGTAGCGCTGCTGTCTCTGGATCGAAGCATTCATCAGGTGTGTCCACTTTTTGCAAATCTGACTGGGCTATTTAGTCTTGCTTGACCCTTTAGTCAGTGCCAGTTGTCCATTGTTCTTGGAGGATTCACATCCCTGCCTGGTCTCTCCTGCTTTGCTGTTCATTTCAACAAAGATAAGTTCTGGCCCTGATTTTTGCAGTCCACATGCTGTGGGCCTTATTGTTCAGTTCTTTTCCATGTTTTTGTCTTGTCCAGCTTGGTCTGTATAAGGATTTGTTTAGCCAAGCTGGTATCTCTGGAGATGCAGATATACCCTCCATATCTTTAGTTATATGTGGAGATTTGGTATTTTCTGTGGTGGATATTTTCTAGTGTTTTAATACTGACCGCATAGTACTCTGTCCTATCCTTTCTATTTAGCTAGAAGTGGCCTCCTTTGCTAAATTCTGATTTCAGTCTGTGTATGTTTTTTCCCTCTCCTTTCACAGTTAATATTTGTGGGGGGCTGTCTATCCTTTGGGGATTTTCTCTGAGGCAAGATAGTTTTCCCTTTTCTATCTCTAGGGGTAATTAGTCCTCCGGCTGTGTCGAGGTGTCTAGGGAGTGATAGGTACATTCCACGGCTACTTCTAGTTGCGGTGTTAAGTTCAGGGTCTGCGGTCAGTACAGGTACCACCTTCTCCAGGGTACGTCTCATGCTGCTCCTAGGCCACCAGATCATAACAGTACAACTGGCCAACAATGAGTTAACCGCATCTCAGAAGAAGGGAAGGAAAGTGCTGAGCCATTTTTTTTTCTGTAGTCTGTTGTGTGGTTTTTTCCCTCTTTACCTCTGGGTGGCTCAGGAGTTTGGCGCTGGCATGGATGTTCAGGGATTGGCTTCTCGTGTGGATCAACTTGCTGCTAGAGTACAGGGTATTTCCGATTATATCGTTCAGACTCTGGTTTTAGAGCCTAGAATTCCAACTCCTGATTTGTTTTTTGGGGACAGGTCCAAATTTTTGAGCTTTAAAAATAACTGTAAACTGTTTTTTGCTCTGAAACCCCGTTCCTCTGGTGATCCCATCCAGCAGGTTAAAATTGTTATATCTCTGCTGCGTGGTGACCCCCAGGATTGGGCATTTGCCCTGGAACCTGGGAATCCGGCTTTGCTTAATGTAGACACCTTTTTCCAGGCGCTTGGGTTATTGTATGATGAACCTAATTCAGTGGATCATGCTGAGAAGACCTTGTTGGCCCTGTGTCAGGGTAAAGAAGTGGCAGAATCATATTGCCAGAAATTTAGAAAATGGTCTGTGCTGACTAAATGGAATGAGGATGCCTTGGCGGCAATTTTCAGAAAGGGTCTTTCTGAATCTGTTAAAGATGTTATGGTGGGGTTCCCCACGCCTGCTGGTCTGAGTGATTCTATGTCTCTGGCCATTCAGATTGATCGGTGCTTGCGCGAGCGCAGAGTTGTGCACACTATGGCATTGTCTTCCGAGCGGCGTCCTGAGCCTATGCAGTGTGATAGGATTGTGTCTAGAGCTGAACGACAAGGATTCAGACGTCAGAATAGGTTGTGTTTTTACTGCGGCGATTCTGCTCATGTTATTTCTGATTGCCCTAAGCGTACCAAGAGAATCGCTAGTTCTGTTACCATCAGTACTGTACAACCTAAACTTCTGTTATCTGTGACCCTGATCTGCTCATTATCGTCATTTTCTGTCATGGCATTTGTGGATTCAGGCGCCGCTCTAAACTTAATGGACTTAGAATTTGCCAGACGTTGTGTGTTGTGAATTAGACTTTTTTGGCTCCCTCTAGTGGTTACTAGTGATATGACTCTGGGATTTCCTTCCCTCTGTCTGCACCCAGCTGGGTCGTTACTTCAGGGGTGTTGCTATATAAACCTCCTGGAACCTTAGTCCAGTGCCTGGCATCGGTGTTATCAGACCCATTCTGTTTGCTCCTGTTTGCTGGTCCTGGTTCATGTTAAATTAAGCTAAGTCTTGCTTCTTTGTTTTTTGGGTTATTTGTTTGCTATCATTTTTGTCCAGCTTGTACTAAATGTGATTCCTGACCTTGCTGGAAGCTCTAGGGGGCTGGTGTTCTCCCCCCGGGCCGTTAGACGGTTCGGGGGTTCTTGAATTTCCAGTGTGGATATTTTTGATAGGATTTTTTGCTGACCATATAAGTTATCTTTCTATATTCTGCTATTAGCTAGTGGGCCTCTCTTTGCTAAATTCCTAGCTCATTCTTATGTTTGTCTTTTCCTCTTACCTCACCGTTATTATTTGTGGGGGGCTTCTATCCAACTTTTTGGGGTATTTCCTCTGGAGGCAAGAAAGGTCTTTCTTTTCCCTTCTAGGGGTAGTTAGCTCTCCGGCTGGCGCGAGACGTCTAGGATCAACGTAGGAACGTTCCCCGGCTGCTGGTATTTGTGGTGCTAGGATTAGTTATATGGTCAGCCCAGTTACCACTGCCCTATGAGCTGGTTTTCTGTATTTACTGACTTAGCATTATTCCTGAGACCCTCTGCCATTGGGGTCATAACAGTATGCCAGGCCAATATTGAATGTTTAAAGCATTGCAGAAGTGGGATAATAAGAAAGGAAATTCTGAGGGTTTTTTTTCCTTCCTTCTCTTCCTCCCCTTTACCTTTGAGTGGCGTGTGCTTGCTGCAGACATGAATGTGCAGACCTTGATTACAAGTGTTGACCAGCTGGCAGCTCGTGTGCAGGGTATACAAGATTTTGTTACCAGTAGTCCTATGTCTGAACCTAAAATACCTATTCCGGAATTGTTTTCTGGAGATCGATTTAGGTTTAGGAATTTCAAGAATAATTGTAAATTGTTTCTTTCTCTGAGACCCCGTTCATCTGGAGATTCTGCTCAGCAAGTTAAAATTGTTATTTCTTTTTTACGGGGCGACCCTCAGGATTGGGCTTTCTCGCTAGCGCCAGGAGATCCGGCATTGGCGAATATTGATGCGTTTTTTCTGGCGCTCGGATTGCTTTACGAGGAACCCAATCTTGAAATTCAGGCAGAAAAAGCCTTGCTGGCTATTTCTCAGGGTCAGGATGAAGCTGAAGTGTATTGCCAAAAATTTCGGAAATGGTCCGTGCTTACTCAGTGGAATGAGTGTGCTCTGGCCGCAAATTTCAGAAATGGCCTTTCTGAAGCCATTAAGAATGTGATGGTGGGTTTCCCCATTCCTACAAGTCTGAATGATTCTATGGCGCTTGCTATTCAAATTGACCGGCGTTTGCGGGAGCGCAAAACCTCTAATCCTCTGGTGGTGTTGTCTGAACAAACACCTGATTTAATGCAATGTGATAGAATTCAGACTAGAAATGAACGGAAAAATCATAGACGTCAGAATGGGTTGTGTTTTTACTGTGGTGATTCTACACATGTTATATCAGCATGCTCTAAACGCCTAACAAGGGTTGTTAGTCCTGTCGCCATTGGTAATTTGCAACCTAAATTTATTTTGTCTGTGACTTTAATTTGCTCTTTGTCTTCTTACCCTGTTATGGCGTTTGTGGATTCAGGTGCCGCCCTGAGTCTTATGGATCTGTCATTTGCCAAGCGCTGTGGTTTTGTTCTTGAACCGTTAGTAAATCCTATTCCTCTTAGAGGTATTGATGCTACGCCATTGGCGGAAAATAAACCGCAGTTTTGGACGCAGGTGACCATGTGCATGACTCCTGAACATCGGGAGGTGATTCGTTTTCTTGTTCTGCATAAAATGCATGATTTGGTCGTTTTGGGTCTGCCATGGTTACAGACCCACAATCCAGTCCTGGATTGGAAGGCAATGTCTGTGTCAAGTTGGGGCTGTCAGGGAATTCATGCTGATTCCCCGCCGGTGTCTATTGCTTCCTCTACTCCTTCGGAAGTTCCTGAGTATTTGTCTGATTATCAGGATGTATTCAGTGAGTCCAGATCCAGTGCTCTGCCTCCTCATAGGGACTGTGACTGCGCCATAGATTTGATTCCAGGTAGTAAATTTCTCAAGGGAAGATTATTTAATCTGTCAGTACCTGAGCATGCCGCAATGCGTTCATATATCAAGGAGTCTCTGGAGAAGGGGCATATCCATCCATCCTCTTCCCCTCTTGGTGCGGGATTCTTTTTTGTGGCTAAGAAGGACGGATCTTTGAGACCTTGTATTGACTATCGGCTACTGAATAAAATCACTGTAAAATTTCAGTATCCTTTGCCTCTCTTGTCGGACTTGTTTGCCCGGATTAAGGGTGCCAAGTGGTTCACCAAGATAGATCTTCGTGGTGCATACAACCTTGTGCGCATTAAGCAAGGTGATGAATGGAAGACTGCATTTAATACGCCCGAAGGTCATTTTGAGTACTTGGTGATGCCTTTTGGGCTTTCTAATGCTCCCTCAGTATTTCAGTCCTTTATGCATGATATTTTCCGGAAGTATCTGGATAAATTTATGATTGTTTATCTGGACGATATTCTGGTTTTCTCTGAAGATTGGGACTCACATGTGGAGCAGGTCAGGATGGTGTTTCAGGTTTTGCGTGAGAATGCCTTGTTTGTTAAAGGCTCAAAGTGTCTCTTTGGAGTACAGAAAGTTCCCTTTTTGGGGTTTATTTTTTCCCCTTCTGCTGTGGAGATGGACCCAGTCAAGGTCCGAGCTATTCATGAGTGGACTCAACCCACGTCAGTTAAGAGTCTTCAGAAGTTCTTGGGTTTTGCTAACTTCTACCGTCGTTTTATCGCTAATTTTTCTAGCGTTGTTAAACCTTTGACGGATATGACCAAGAAAGGTTCTGATGTTGCTAACTGGGCTCCTGCAGCCATGGAGGCGTTCCAGGAGTTGAAGCGCCGGTTTACTTCGGCGCCTGTTTTGTGCCAGCCTGATGTCTCACTTCCCTTTCAGGTCGAGGTGGATGCTTCTGAGATTGGGGCAGGGGCCGTTTTGTCGCAGAGAGGCCCTGGTTGCTTGGTAATGAGACCATGTGCTTTCTTCTCTAGGAAGTTTTCGCCTGCTGAGCGGAATTATGATGTGGGCAATCGGGAATTACTGGCCATGAAGTGGGCATTTGAGGAGTGGTGTCATTGGCTCGAGGGTGCTAAGCATCGTGTGGTGGTCTTGACTGATCACAAAAATTTGATGTATCTCGAGTCTGCTAAACGCTTGAATCCTAGACAGGCCCGCTGGTCATTGTTTTTCTCCCGTTTTGACTTTGTGGTCTCGTATTTACCAGGTTCAAAGAATGTGAAAGCTGATGCTCTTTCAAGGAGCTTTGTGCCTGACTCTCCTGGAGTCACAGAACCTGTTGGTATTCTTAAAGAAGGAGTTATTTTGTCAGCCATTTCTCCTGATTTGCGACGTGTGTTGCAGAGATTTCAAGCTGGTAGACCTGACTCTTGTCCACCTGACAGACTGTTTGTTCCTGATAAGTGGACCAGCAGAGTCATTTCTGAGGTTCATTCCTCGGTCATCCGGGAATTTTTGGCACCAGAGATCTGGTGGCTAGGTCATTTTGGTGGCCTTCCTTGTCACGGGATGTACGGTCATTTGTGCAGTCCTGTGGGACTTGTGCTCGAGCTAAGCCTTGCTGTTCCCGTGCCAGCGGGTTGCTCTTGCCCTTGCCTGTCCCGAAGAGGCCTTGGACACATATTTCCATGGATTTCATTTCTGATCTCCCGGTGTCTCGGGGTATGTCTGTCATCTGGGTGGTATGTGATCGCTTTTCAAAAATGGTCCATTTGGTGCCTTTGCCTAAGCTGCCTTCCTCTTCCGATCTGGTTCCTGTGTTCCTTCAGAATGTGGTTTGTTTACATGGCATTCCTGAGAATATTGTGTCTGACAGAGGATCCCAGTTTGTTTCCAGGTTCTGGCGATCCTTTTGTGCTAGGATGGGCATTGATTTATCGTTCTCGTCTGCCTTTCATCCTCAGACTAATGGACAAACTGAGCGAACTAATCAGACTCTGGAAGCTTACTTGAGGTGTTTTGTTTCGGCAGATCAGGATGATTGGGTGACCTTCTTGCCGTTGGCTGAGTTTGCCCTAAATAATCGGGCTAGTTCCGCTACTTTGGTTTCGCCATTTTTCTGCAACTCTGGTTTCCATCCTCGTTTTTCCTCGGGACATGTGGAGCCTTCTGACTGTCCTGGAGTAGATTCTGTGGTGGATAGGTTGCAGCAGATCTGGAATCATGTGGTGGACAACTTGAAGTTGTCACAGGAGAAGGCTCAGCGTTTTGCCAACCGCCGCCACGGTGTGGGTCCCCGACTTCGTGTTGGGGATTTGGTGTGGCTGTCTTCTCGATTTGTTCCTATGAAGGTCTCCTCTCCTAAATTTAAGCCTCGCTTCATCGGTCCTTACAAGATATTGGAAATCCTTAATCCTGTGTCCTTTCGCTTGGATCTTCCGGTTTCGTTTGCCATTCACAACGTGTTCCATAGGTCTTTGTTACGACGCTACGTTGTGCCTGTGGTTCCTTCTGCTGAGCCTCCTGCTCCGGAGTTGGTTGAGGGCGAGTTGGAGTACGTGATGGAGAAGATCTTGGATTCTCGTCTCTCCAGGCGGAGGCTTCAGTATTTGGTCAAGTGGAAGGGTTATGGTCAGGAGGATAATTCCTAGGTGGTTGCCTCTGATGTGCATGCGGCCGATTTGGTTCGTGCCTTTCACGCTGCTCATCCTGATCGCCCTGGTGGTCTTGGTGAGGGTTCGGTGACCCCTCCTTAAGGGGGGGGTACTATTGTGAATTAGACTTTTTTGGCTCCCTCTAGTGGTTACTAGTGATATGACTCTGGGATTTCCTTCCCTCTGTCTGCACCCAGCTGGGTCGTTACTTCAGGGGTGTTGCTATATAAACCTCCTGGAACCTTAGTCCAGTGCCTGGCATCGGTGTTATCAGACCCATTCTGTTTGCTCCTGTTTGCTGGTCCTGGTTCGTGTTAAATTAAGCTAAGTCTTGCTTCTTTGTTTTTTGGGTTATTTGTTTGCTATCATTTTTGTCCAGCTTGTACTAAATGTGATTCCTGACCTTGCTGGAAGCTCTAGGGGGCTGGTGTTCTCCCCCCGGGCCGTTAGACGGTTCGGGGGTTCTTGAATTTCCAGTGTGGATATTTTTGATAGGATTTTTTGCTGACCATATAAGTTATCTTTCTATATTCTGCTATTAGCTAGTGGGCCTCTCTTTGCTAAATTCCTAGCTCATTCTTATGTTTGTCTTTTCCTCTTACCTCACCGTTATTATTTGTGGGGGGCTTCTATCCAACTTTTTGGGGTATTTCCTCTGGAGGCAAGAAAGGTCTTTCTTTTCCCTTCTAGGGGTAGTTAGCTCTCCGGCTGGCGCGAGACGTCTAGGATCAACGTAGGAACGTTCCCCGGCTGCTGGTATTTGTGGTGCTAGGATTAGTTATATGGTCAGCCCAGTTACCACTGCCCTATGAGCTGGTTTTCTGTATTTACTGACTTAGCATTATTCCTGAGACCCTCTGCCATTGGGGTCATAACAGTTGTGGTTTCCACTTGCAGCCTTTGCAGAGTCCTATTCCTTTGAGGGGCATTGATGCTACACCGTTGGCTAAAAATAAACCTCAGTTTTGGACACAGTTGACCATGTGCATGGCGCCAGCCCATCAGGAAGATTGTCGTTTTCTGGTGTTGCATAATTTGCATGATGCTATTGTGCTGGGTTTCCCATGGTTACAGGTGCATAATCCGGTATTAGATTGGAAATCTATGTCTGTGACTAGTTGGGGTTGTCAGGGGGTTCATGGTGACGTTCCTTTGATGTCAATTGCCTCCTCCCCCTCTTCTGAAATTCCTGAGTTTTTGTCAGATTTCCAGGATGTATTCAATGAGCCCAAGTCCAGTTCCCTTCCACCACATAGGGACTGTGATTGTGCTATTGACTTGATTCCAGGCTGTAAGTTCCCTAAGAGCCGACTTTTCAACCTGTCTGTGCCAGAACATACCGCCATGCGGAGCTATGTTAAGGAGTCTTTGGAGAAGGGGCATATTCGGCCATCTTCTTCACCATTGGGAGCAGGTTTTTTTTTTGTTGCCAAGAAGGATGGCTCCTTGTGACCCTGTATTGATTATCGCCTCTTGAATAAGATCACGGTCAAATTCCAATACCCTTTGCCTTTGCTTTCTGCTCTGTTTGCTAGGATTAAGGGGGCTAGTTGGTTTACTAAGATTGACCTTCGAGGGGCATATAATCTTGTTAGTATTAAGCAGGGTGACGAATGGAAAACTGCGTTTAATACGCCCGAAGGCCATTTTGAATACCTTGTGATGCCATTCGGACTCTCTAATGCTCCATCTGTGTTTCAGTCCTTCATGCATGATATATTTCGGAATTATCTTGATAAATTCATGATTGTATATTTGGATGATATTTTTATTTTTTCAGATGATTGGGAGTCTCATGTGAAACAAGTCAGGATGGTATTTCAGATCCTTCGTGATAATGCCTTGTTTGTGAAGGGGTCTAAGTGCCTCTTTGGAGTACAGAAGGTTTCTTTTTTGGGCTTCATTTTTCTCCCTCATCTATAGAAATGGATCCGGTTAAGGTTCAGGCCATTCATGATTGGATCCAGCCCACATCCGTGAAGAGCCTTCAGAAATTTTTGGGCTTTGCTAATTTTTATCGCCGTTTCATTGCCAACTTCTCCAGTGTGGTTAAACCCCTGATCGATTTGACGAAGAAAGGCGCTGATGTGACGAATTGGTCTTCTGCGGCTGTTTCTGCCTTTCAGGAGCTTAAACGCCGATTTACTTCTGCCCCTGTGTTGCGTCAGCCGGATGTTTCTCTTCCTTTTCAGGTTGAGGTTGACGCTTCTGAGATTGGGGCAGGGGCCGTTTTGTCTGAGAAGAATTCTGATGGTTCCCTGATGAAACCGTGTGCCTTCTTTTCTCGAAAGTTTTCGCCTGCGGAACGCAATTATGATGTCGGCAATCGTGAGTTGTTGGCTATGAAGTGGGCATTTGAGGAGTGGCGACATTGGCTTGAGGGGGCCAAGCACCGTATTGTGGTCTTGACCGATCATAAGAATCTGATTTACCTCGAGTCTGCCAAACGGCTGAATCCTAGACAGGCCCGATGGTCCCTGTTTTTCTCCCATTTTGATTTTGTGGTCTCGTATCTTCCGGGTTCTAAGAATGTTAAGGCTGATGCCCTTTCTAGGAGCTTTTTGCCTGATTCTCCTGGGGTCCTTGAGCCGGTCGGCATTCTGAAGGAAGGGGTGATTCTTTCTGCCATCTCCCCTGATTTACGACGGGTTCTTCAGGAGTTTCAGGCTGATAAACCTGACCGCTGTCCAGTGGGGAAACTGTTTGTTCCTGACAGATGGACTAGTAAAGTGATTTCTGAGGTTCATTGTTCTGTGTTGGCTGGTCATCCTGTGATTTTTGGTACCAGAGATTTGGTTGGTAGGTCCTTTTAGTGGCCTTCTTTGTCACGGGATGTGCATTCTTTTGTGCAGTCCTGTGGGACTTGTGCGCGGGCCAGGCCTTGCTGTTCCCGCGCTAGTGGGTTGCTTTTGCCTTTGCCGGTCCCTGAGAGGCCTTGGACGCATATTTCTATGGATTTTATTTCGGATCTTCCGGTCTCCCAGAGGATGTCGGTTATCTGGGTGGTTTGTGACCGGTTTTCTAAGATGGATCATTTGGTACCTTTGCCTAAATTGCCTTCCTCTTCTGATTTGGTTCCGTTGTTTTTTCAGCATGTGGTTCGTTTGCATGGCATTCCGGAGAATATTGTGTCCGATAGAGGTTCCCAGTTTGTTTCTAGGTTTTGGCGGGCCTTTTGTGCTAGGCTGGGCATTGATTTGTCTTTTTCTTCCGCATTTCATCCTCAGACAAATGGCCAAACCGAGCAAACTAATCAGACTTTGGAAACTTATTTGAGATGCTTTGTGTCTGCTGATCAGGATGATTGGGTGGCTTTCTTGCCATTGGCCGAGTTTGCCCTTAATAATCGGGCTAGTTCTGCTACCTTGGTTTCACCCTTCTTTTGTAACTCTGGTTTTCATCCTCGTTTTTCTTCAGGGCAGGTTGAGCCTTCTGATTGTCCTGGGGTGGACTCTGTGGTTGACAGGTTGCAGCAAATTTGGGCTCATGTTGTTGACAATTTGGTGTTGTCTCAGGAGGGGGCTCAGCGTTTTGCTAACCGTCGTCGGTGTGTTGGTTCCCGGCTTCGGGTTGGGGATTTGGTCTGGTTGTCTTCCCGTCATGTTCCTATGAAGGTTTCTTCCCCTAAGTTCAAGCCTCGGTTTATTGGCCCTTATAGGATTTCTCAGATTATCAATCCAGTGTCTTTTCGTTTGGCCCTTCCAGCCTCTTTTTCCATCCATAATGTTTTTCATAGATCTTTGTTGCGGAACTATGTGGTGCCCGTTGTTCCCTCTGTTGATCCTCCTGCCCCGGTGTTGATTGATGGGGAGTTGGAGTATGTGGTTGAGAAGATTTTGGATTCTCGTTTTTCGAGGCGGAAGCTTCAGTATCTTATCAAATGGAAGGGTTATGGCCAGGAGGATAATTCTTGGGTTGTTGCCTCCGATGTTCATGCTGAGGATTTGGTTCGTGCCTTTCAATTGGCTCGTCCGGATCGGCCTGGGGCCTCTGGTGAGGGTTCGGTGACCCCTCCTCAAGGGGGGGTACTGTTGTGAATTCTGCTCTTGGGCTCCCTCCGGTGGTTATAAGTGGTAGCGCTGCTGTCTCTGGATCGAAGCATTCATCAGGTGTGTCCACTTTTTGCAAATCTGACTGGGCTATTTAGTCTTGCTTGACCCTTTAGTCAGTGCCAGTTGTCCATTGTTCCTGGAGGATTCACATCCCTGCCTGGTCTCTCCTGCTTTGCTGTTCATTTCAACAAAGATAAGTTCTGGCCCTGATTTTTGCAGTCCACATGCTGTGGGCCTTATTGTTCAGTTCTTTTCCATGTTTTTGTCTTGTCCAGCTTGGTCTGTATAAGGATTTGTTTAGCCAAGCTGGTATCTCTGGAGATGCAGATATACCCTCAATATCTTTAGTTAGATGTGGAGATTTGGTATTTTCTGTGGTGGATATTTTCTAGTGTTTTAATACTGACCGCATAGTACTCTGTCCTATCCTTTCTATTTAGCTAGAAGTGGCCTCCTTTGCTAAATTCTGATTTCAGTCTGTGTATGTTTTTTCCCTCTCCTCTCACAGTCAATATTTGTGGGGGGCTGTCTATCCTTTGGGGATTTTCTCTGAGGCAAGATAGTTTTCCCTTTTCTATCTCTAGGGGTAATTAGTCCTCCGGCTGTGTCGAGATGTCTAGGGAGTGATAGGTACATTCCACGGCTACTTCTAGTTGCGGTGTTAAGTTCAGGGTCTGCGGTCAGTACAGGTACCACCTTCTCCAGGGTACATCTCATGCTGCTCCTAGGCCACCAGATCATAACAGGTAACGCACCCAATGGGTATTTTCTTGGACTTTTGTGGAGGCCCAGGTCATCCCGGTCTCAGGTTTATGACTTGCTGCAGCTTGTGAAAAGGTGGCTCCAACCTGAGACTTTGACTCTGGATCAGAGGGTGGTGGTCGACTGGCTGGTGAGATCTCTGCCAGCAGCCATACAGCGTTGAGTGGGCAAGGGGACCCTGGCACACTGGACCAGGTGGTGGAACTGATTGAGCAGTACACGGCCTCACAGGACTTTATATGCGACACTGCTCCACTATGGCTGTCATGTCGGGCCCCACCAACTTAGGAGCCTGGGAAATGTCCATGACCCTCTACTGGGGTAAGTCAGGACCGAGCCCCTACTGAGGGGGTATCCTGAAGAGAGAGTGACAGCAGACCCGTGTCCCCTATATCAGCCCCAAGGACCAGTCACACCGCAGCCGTCAAATGTTGGTGGTGCCAGAGCCCCAGACATGTGGCTGCCAGATGCCCCCTGACAGCTGAATCCATGGACTGCGTGTATACTTGCCATGTGTCCATGTACGACTGTATATGAAAAAGATGCGGCCACACTCACCGGTCTATCAAACAGGTTACTTTATTGTGCAAGGATTCTTCACGGCTCGGGGGTGTTACATTAGAAGAGGTGCAGGTGTTCTGCCTGCACCTCTTCTAATGTAACACCCCCGAGCCGTGAAGAATCCTTGCACAATAAAGTAACCTGTTTCATAGACCGGTGAGTGCGGCCACATCTTTTTCATATACAGTCGTCAGTGGATTTCTATTCACGGCCACAGCACCCGACGTCAGCGGACCAGCTGGAGCGCATTCAGCCAGGAGGCTCACATAAAACCGGACCAGTGGTGCAGGTACCTGTTTTTTCTACTTTTACACATGTGTCCATGTACGCCCAGCCAGTCTGCACCACCACTACAGGCACTGTCAGTACCGAACCCCAACTGTGCAAGGTACTCGTTAACGGGTACCAGATGGATGCTCTCTTAGACTCGGAGAGCTTAGTGACTCTGGTACATGGGTCCCTTTTTGCTGGGGACATCCTCAAAGGATGGAAGGTGGGGGTATGCATATATAGGGCACTCCGAGAGTAGACAACAGTGGAGGTTACGTTTTCCACCCCACGTGGAGAGATAAGACATGTGGTGGGAGTGGTAAAGACTTCCATATGGGACTGTATTGGAAAGAGACTTACCTCTGTTCTGGTCCCTGTGGGAGACCAGGTTTAACCCTCCCAAGGTAAATGCTATTCCAGGTGCGGAACCCGAAGATCCCAAGACAGGGATACCTGCTGTAGGGGTCGCCAACATAGGGATAGAGTGTAACCCCAATAGGTTTCCCCTAGAGGTATTGGCAGGAGAGGTCGAGGAGACCCCACCAGTCCCTGAGCTTACTGTGTTGTTGTGAATTCTGTTCTCGAACTCCCTCCGGTGGTTATGAATGGTACTTCGGCGAGTTCTGTCCATGGACTCCCTCTGGTGGCTGTGAGTGGAGCTGCTGGTTCTGAGGTTCTGTCCTCAGCTGACCTCGTTTAGTCCTAGGCTGGCTGCTCTATTTAACTCCACTTAGATCGTTACTTGATGCCAGCTGTCAATGTCCTAGTACTGGTTCAGTTTGCTCTTGGATCTTTCAGATGACCTGTCTACTCCAGCAAAAGCTAAGTCCCTGCTAGCTTATTTGTTTACCACTGTTTTTTGTCCAGCTTGCTATCATGATTCTGCCTGTCTAGCTGGAAGCTCTGGGATGCAGAGTGGCACCTCCACGCCGTGAGTCGGTGTGGGGTCTCTTTTGCACACTCTGCGTGGTTTTTTGGTAGTTTTTTATGCTGACCGCAAAGATACCTTTTCTATCCTCAAGTCTGTTTAGTTAAGTCTGGCCTTCTTTGCTGAAACCTATTTCATTCCTGTGTTTGTGACTTCCATCTTAACTCACAGTCAATACGTGTGGGGGCTGCCTATTTCTTTGGGGAATTTCTCTGAGGCAAGTTAGGCCTTATTTTCTATCTTTAGGGGTAGTTAGCTCTTAGGCTGTGAAGAGGCGTCTAGGCAGAGTCAGGTACGCTCCACGGCTATTTCTAGTTGTTGTGATAGGTTTAGGGGTTGCAGTCAGCAGAGCTCCCACTTCCCAGAGCTTGTCTTGTATTACTAGTTTGCTCATCAGGTCATTCCTAGTGCTCCTAACCACCAGGCCATCACAACACTGTGTCCCCATGTAGGTTTGGAACAGCTCAGACCTAGGATCCCACCCTTGCTCGGGCACAGGAAAGGGTGATAGAGGTTAATGGAGTGGCTCAGCAACCGGGTGCAGAAACGGTTCTCCCCCATATGGCTGTCAACTAAGACCTATTGTATAGGGTTGACAAAATCTGGGATGAAGTGGTAGAACAACTTATAGTGCTTCAATCCTATCATCGCACGGTGCCCAAAATGGCTCACACCCACATGCTGGGAGGACACTTAGGGGCCAAAAAGATGCAGGAACGCATACTGCAGAATTTTTTTTTGGCCTGGGGTCTACGTGGAGGTCCAGAGGTACTGTGACACGTTTCCGGAGTGCCAATTGACCTCACCCACCGCGACCTACCAGAGTCCATTGGTACTTCTGCCCATCATAGAGGTACCTTTTGAGCAGATTGCGATGGATCTAGTGGGGCCAATAGTAAAATCTGCCCGGGGCCACCAACACATATTGGGGGTCAAACAAAAAAACCTCAGCGACATCTCAATGTCCACATCAGGGCTCAAAATAGCCCATCAAATAAACACCCACTCCAAAATTCACATATGTATAACCGGAGAAGCAAGGAGTCATTAGATACTTTTTTTTTATATAAAAAGGTATAAATTTTATTGAAAATCCAACAATAAGGGAGTCATCATTGAAAGTTAATCACAAAAAATGCCACATACACAGGAAAAGAGGACAGAAAAGCCCTGGAAACACTTATTGCAAACGCCCGATCATTAGTAGTGGTAAAAAAAGTGCTTTGTGCAATGATATAGTTAATGGCAAGAGCCCCTCATATCAGCAATGGGGTAAGTAGATTACTAAATCCAATAGTGTAAGGTCCCCCAGCATAAAGAGAGCACTTACCACGGGCAGGAGCAACGGTAAAGGATCCTGGGCCGGTGTTAGGTTACCCCAACGCGCGTTTCGCGTGTTATATCCACCGCTTTTTCAAGGGGAATGCAAAGTGGTAGCAGCAAGGACCTTTTAAGGTCACATGGGGAGTCACATGGTGTGTAGGTGGCCAATCAGCATGATCGGAGGCGGCGCATGCGCAGCGCGTCTCACAGATCCTGGAAGGCTCATCTCTGCGTCATGTGTTACTGCGCAGGAGCGGGGAGAAAGGCAAAAAAGTCCCCGCTCCTGCGAGCAAGACAATAAAGACGCGTTGATGTCCGCCAGGACACTGGAGCAGCGGTACGCATGCGCTCTACCACTTCATCACCAATGTGAAAATGGGCAACTATTCTAATACCGAGAGTGCTGCAATCAGATAATTAAAGGGGAAGTGTACCTAAAGTTTGTACAATTTTAAGGATATCACAACCCCTTCACCACCAATATAAGACATAATAACCGTTATACATCAGTACATTACAGTCAAATGCTTATGGTTATGACAGTGATTGTAAATTTCTCAAACTCCAATGGTGTTCTTCCCATATATCCGAAGGGTAAATTGACGCAGCACTTTCCAGAGTTTGCCCGTCCAAACATATAAGAATTATAAGCGCGATCAGCCACTTATAAAGAAGCTACAAAGGACGATGTCCAACAGCCATGAAAGGTGCCAAATCAATCCTGCTGCAAAAGATATAGGGAAAAGTAGAAATAGAAACAATAATTTAAAATTAATAAAAACAAATAAATAAAATCTGACAAACACCATATTTTGGGGGCATAGGAGGACCAGATCTCAAATAATTCAAGGATATAGAGGTATATTAAAGGTCTGGTGGAATGACAGGTCATAAAAACGAAGCAAATGATAGCGACTCGTTGAGACCCCTCGGGGTCAGTGTATCTAATACACTACTTTTCCCTATATCTTTTGCAGCATGATTGATTTCGGTGTATTACCCCCAGACCAACGGGTTAGTCGAGCGCTTCAACAAAACCCTCAAACCCATGTTGGAGAAAGTAGTTTCCAAGGATGAAGGGATTGGGACATGTTGTTGTCCTACCTGATATTTGCCATTCGGGAGGTACTGCAGGCTTCCACGGGATTTACACCCTTTGAGCTACTGTATGGCAGGCATCCTAGGGGTCTGCTGGACGTAGCCAAAGAGACGTGGGAGCAGGAACCTACACCCCATAAGAGTGTCATTGAGCACGTGGCCAACATGCAGGACCGAATTGCAGCGGTCATACCTATAGTAAAGGAGCATTTGGTAGATGCTCAGGCAGTGCAGAGCCGCGTATATAACAAAAAGGCCACGGTCCACTCCTTTAACGCAGGAGATCGGGTGTTAGTTTTGGTGCCCACCGCCAAAAGCAAATGTATGGCCAGGTGGCAGGGGCTGTATGAAGGTTGGGAAAAAGTGGGCTAAGTAAACTACTGAGTTTAACAGTAACCTGCCTCCTATTTTAAATACTGCGACCGTGAAATTAATATTATGGTCTTTACAAAAGAATTAACTACAGCAAAATGGCGCCTGTGCAGTAGCATCTATTCCTTGCCAATAGATGCTAGTGGGCATGTGCAGATCCATTTTGCTGGAGCCAATTTTTTTTTTTCTGCTCAAACAAAATGGTGGCCGCACATGTACAGTAGCATCTATTTTCAAGCGATGCTGATAAACTGATCAGAGCATCGCTTGCCAATAGATGCTTGGTGTGAACTCTATTTTTGGGCTCCCTCTAGTGGTCACAAGCGGTACTGTGTAGTGTTGTCTTTCTGCAGGTTGGCTTCATCACCTGGTTTGTTATCCTTGGTTGGTTTCCTATTTAGCTCACCTGGATACTCAGTTCCTTGCCTGCTATCAATGTATTCAGTGCTCTTCAGATTCCTGGTGACTACCTTGCTCCCAGTCTCTCCAAGACAAGCTAAGTTTTTGTTTGTTCAGTTTCTGATTATCAGCGTTCATCATGTTTTTTTGTCCAGCTTGTTAAAATGTGATTTCTTACTTGCTGGTTGCTCTAGGGGACTGAGTTTCTCCCCTCACACCGTTAGTTGGTGTGGGGGTTCTTGAAATCTCAGTGTGGATATTTTGTAAGGGTTTTTTACTGACCACATAGACCCCTTTTCTATTTTCTGCTCTCTAGAATTAGTGGGCCTCTTTTGCTGAATCTGCTTTCACCCCTGTGTATGTGCCTTCCTCTTACCTCACCGTTATTATCTGTTGGGGGCTTCTATATCTTTTGGGAATTATTTCTCTGGAGGCAAGAGAGATCTTTCTTTCTCTCTAGGGGTAGTTAGTTCCTCAGGCTGGCTCGAGACGTCTAGGATTTTAGACACGTTCACCGGCTGCCTCTAGTGTGGTTGGATAGGTTCAGTTTTGCGGTCAGTCCAGTTTTCCACCTCCCTAGAGCTTGTCCTATGTTTAGTCACCTTGCTGGAGTAATTTGTGATCCTCAACCACTAAGGATCATAACAGATGCTACTTTTTTTTAACCCCTCTCTGACCTTAGACGTACTATCCGATCGAGGTGACCTGGGCCTATCTCTCTTGACGGGATAGTACGTCACATGCGATCAGCCGAACTTACGGGGGGAGCGCGGCCGATCGCGGCTGGGTGTCAGCTGATTATCACAGCTGACATCCGGTGCTATGTGCCAGGAGCGGTCACGGACCGGTCCTGGCACATTAACCCCTAGAACACTGCAATCAAACAAGATCACAGCGTTCCGGCGGCATAGGGAAGCATCTCGCAGAGAGGGGTCTTGCTGAGTGCTTCCCTGAGACCCTCAGAACAATGCGATGTGATCACGTTGTTCCGAGCGTCTCCTCCGTCTCCTCCCTGCAGGCCCCGGATCCAGGATGGCCGCGGGGGTCCTTCCAGGTCCTGCAGGGAGCTGGCTTGTCAGCACCTGCTGAGAGCAGGCGCCGGCAAGCCTCCTGCACTGCCTGTCAGATCGCTGATCTGACACAGTGCTGTGCAGTGTCAGATCAGTGATCTGACAATATATAGTGATGTCCCACCCTGGGACAAAGTAAAAAAAAAAAAAATAACATTTAAAAATATATTTTTTAAAATTCCTAAATAAAGAAAAAAAAAATATTGTTCCAATACATACATTTCTTTATGTAAATTAAAAAAAACAATAAAAGTACACATATTTAGTATCGCCACATCCGTAACGACCCGACCTATAAAACTGTTCCACTAGTTAACCCCTTCAGTGAACACCATAAAAAAAAGGAAAAAACGAAGCAAAAAACAATGCTTTATCATCATACCGCCAAACAAAAAGTGGAAAACACGCGATCAAAAATACAGATATAAATAAGCACAGTACCGCTGAAAATGTCATGTTGTCCCTCAAAAAATGAGCCACCATACAGCACCATCAGCAGAAAAATAAAAAAGTTATGGCTCCCAGAATAAAACGATGCAAAAACAATTATTTTTTATATAAAATAGTGTTTATTGTATAAAAGCGCCAAAACATTAAAAAAATGATATAAATGAGGTATTGCTGTAATCGTACTGACCCGAAGAATAAAACTGCTTTATCAATTTCACTACACGCGGAACGGTATAAACGCCCCACCCAAAAGAAGTTCATGAATTGCTGGTTTTTGTTCATTCTGCCTCACGAAAATCGTAATAAAAAGCGATCAAAAAATGTCATGTGCCGAAAATGGTACCAATAAAAATGTCAACTCGTCCCACAAAAAACAAGACCTCACATAATTCTGTAAGCCAAAATATGAAAAAATTATAGCTCTCAAAATGTGGTGATGCAAAAACTATTTTTTGCAATAAAAAGCGTCTTTTAGCATGTGACAGCTGCCAAACATAAAACCCCGATATAAAAACCCGCTATAAATAGTAAATCAAACCCCCCTTTATCACCCCCTTAGTTAGGGAAAAATAATAAAATAAAAAAATGTATTTATTTCCATTTTCCCATTAGGGTTAGTGTTAAGGTTGGGGCTAAGGTTAGGGTTAGGGCTAAAGTTAGGGTTAGGGTTGGGGCTAGAGTTAGGGCTAGGGTTTGAATTACGTTTACGGCTGGGGTTAGGGTTGGGATTAGGGTTAGGGGTGTGTCAGAGTTAGGGGTGTGGTTAGGGTTATAGTTGGGATTAGGGTTAGGGGTGTGTTGGGGTTAGGGCTGTGTTGGGGTTAGGGTTGTGGTTAGGGTTGGGATTTCCTCCCTCTAATGTGGGCTCCCGCGGTGAGCCCACAGCTTTCACGGGACATGTCGGCTGTTTTGAACAGCTGACATACGCCCGCAATAGCTGCAAAATACATACCAAAACATAAAGTCAAAGCTACCTAGTCATGGCAGCATAACTGCCAAACAAAACACGATCAGTGATCAAACTCAAGCCAATTGAGAAGTTGCTTTAGTTCAAAATTGCTGTGGACTGATTGTTACCACTCAACTTAGTTGACACAATGTGTCAAAAAGATAAAAGATTATTGCAGCATCCAAGTAAACAAAAATGTATTTTTTCCAAAGGTGCTTCTAATTAATAGTGACTGCAAAATTCTGCATTGAATTATGTTGCACTCAATTTTAGAAATCGACTTGACAAAAATCCTTCTAATCACAACTTGATGTCTCCGTGTTTATGGACTTAAACATGCTGTCTGAGTAGTGATCCTGCAGTCACTTAATTTCTCAGCCTTCCAGCAAGAAGCAAGGGGCACAGGGAGTGGAGTATCATCGAAGGATAGATCATCAATATTAGATGTCCAAACAATATATATATACTTTAAATAAATCGGAAATATACAAATTATTATCCCCTTTTTAATTAACTTAAGTATTTATCAATTGTCAGTTCAAAGCACAGTATAAAAGGAATAAGAAATTCAGCTCATCATAAGCATTCTATTTACATATCCAATTGGTATAATATAGATATGTATTCTATTATATATATATATATATTTATATATATATATATATATATATATATATATATATATATATATATATATATGTTTTGTGACACACACAGTACAGAAAATCCTGCTTATCTGGTTACTAGATAATCTAAACCAACATCCTTCTCAAACAGCAGCTGCCCTGATCTGAAATACATGTGGATTCTAAACTGTCTTCATTTTGCAAATGATAGTCATTGGCATATTTAGGTCAGAGCACTGGAGCAAATCTCTATATTCATCTGAAAAGTGCTCATGCATGTTGTATTGTGTCACAAATGCAAACTGTAACTAGGAAGCAAATGTGCGTACTGTATCTGAGAACAAAATCTGCTTCGGGCCAACAGTATTATCGCCAAGATCTACACAAAGGATAGATCACAATAAAAAAGCAAATGTAGCTGAGAGATTGCCATGGATAATATATTATAATACTGAAGTCCCTGGAAAGAATGGATTCTAGGAAGTGAATGGAATTTGATTGTAATCTAAGTAATTTACTAGGTTCAATAGATTTCATTTATTAATGGAGTCATAGATAATATTTTTAATAATTGCTAAACATGGTTAAAAACGACATTGGTTTTCTTATTTTGATTTACTGAGATAGGAGACGACAATTGGTGCTTTTAAAGTCTTAAAGGAGGAGGAAGGCACACAGACATTCTGCTGCAATTTCTACCAAAACCAGTTACACTTCTCCATAGAACTTTATGAACACCAACTGTCATCTCCTGTCTCAGTGATGGGAAAACCTGTATTTACTGAACACAGATTTTACCCATGGATTGAAAATTTTGACAACTACCAGTCAGTTCAGGAGGAGAAAGAAGTAGATTTTTCTGATAACATATATTACAAAGTTTATTTTTCCCACTTTTATCCACATGTAGCAATGATTTATGCGGGGGGGGAAAAAAACCAAACAACAAATACTTTTAAATAACCACATATTCACACTAATAGGACTGTCTTAGAAAACTTTATCAAATTCAGCTTAGTACTGTACAGGAAGAGAGCCTAGAATCTAATATGTAAATAGGTGATAAATGTTCGATCAGTTGGGGTTTGACCACACACCCCAGGATTGGGTATTTTATCAGGACACTTGCTGCGTGAGAGAAGTGGTATAGAGCAGTGCTATCATACATGTGTGTATGCATGATGCAACTCTTGTTGAATACACGTACCTACTTAACGAAACACTCATGTCAGAGTTTTTATCCTCCTAATATATTACAATCATCATATTATATAGCAGTTTGCGCTTAGAATTGCTCATTGTGCCCTTCTTCACAGCTATTTTTTCTCTTTTCCATTAGGTTCATTACATCACTTAATTAAAAACTGATTAGCTGAATCCTTCTAAGCTCTATGTAGAAACAGGAGGTCAATTTTCCCTGCATGAGTCATGAATCACGTCCAATGTCCCTGGCAGGGGGAGGAAGGAGAAGCTGAGTCAGGCATTGAAGAGAGGAATGATTTTTGCAGAGAAAAGAGACATCCAGTTTCTACATAGAACAGAGAAAAGAAAAGAATGTACTGGGTAGAAAGTCAAAATTAGCAAATGTATGTACACAGTGCTATATAATATGATGATTGCAATATATCAAAGAGAATAAAAGGAAAGTGGTGGTGTTACAACTCAGCAGCAAGTAAAGTAATGCAATAGATTCTGCCTTCATCTGAAAACACGGACACTCCTTGCTGCAGGACTGAAAAAAATAAGGAGTCAGTAACAAAAAATGGGCACAGCAATGACTCTGGATGCCAGGGAGGGAAAACATTTTTTGAGGAGGATTGGTTAAACATTTGCACCAATATTGGGTGTAAATTGGAGAATGGGCAAACCCCTTTACATTTCCCTTCTGTAGGAAGAATTTAGTTATATGCACTTGCCAAGCTTTAACTATTTAGGGACTGATAATTAGCATTTAGCTAATTAGCATTGACGCCATTCCTGGCCTGTAAACATTAAACAGCTACTTAAGGTACCTTCACACGAAACGACTTTACAACAAGAACGACAACGATCCGTGACGTTGCAGCGTCCTGGATAGCGATATCGTTGTGTTTGACACGCAGCAGCGATCTGGATCCTGCTGTGATATCGCTGGTCGTTGAATAAAGTTCAGAACTTTATTTGGTCGTCAGACCGGCGTGTATCGTCAGGTTTGACACCAAAAGCAACGATACCAGCGATGTTTTACGCTGGTAACCAGGGTAAATATCGGGTTACTAAGTGCAGGGCCGCGCTTAGTAACCCAATGTTTACCCTGGTTACCAGCGTAAAAGTAAAAAAACAAACAGTACATACTCACCTGCGCGTCCCCTGCCGTCCGCTTCCTGCTCTGACTGAGCGCCGGCCCTAAAGTGAAAGTAAAAGCACAGCGGTGACGTCACCGCTCTGCTGTTAGGGGCCGGCGCTCACACAGTACAGGAAGCGGACGCCGGGGGACGCGCAGGTGAGTATGTACTGTTTGTTTTTTTACTTTTACGCTGGTAACCAGGGTAAACATCGGGTTACTAAGCGCGGCCCTACGCTTAGCAACCCGATGTTTACCCTGGTTACCCGGGGACCTCGGCATCGTTGGTCGCTGGAGAGCGGTCTGTGTGACAGCTCTCCAGCGACCAAACAGCGACGCTGCAGCGATCGGCATCGTTGTCGCTATCGCTGCAGCGTCGCTTCGTGTGAAGGTACCTTTAGTGTTACAGTGTAAAAACATGGAGTGATTTCAAACAACACGGAGCACAAAGCCTTCATAATATAAGGGATTCCACTATATTCTTGCAGCGCTGGGGTCCTGGGTTTAAATCCCACCAAGGACAAGAGCCTGTGCACACGTTTCAGATTTGTCACAATACCTGAAGGGTTTCCTGATAGCAGCAAACTGAATGAGAATCCTGCAGTCTCATGCACACGTTGCTTTTTTCAACTTATAAATTTCAGTTTTCCTTATGTCAAGTCTTTCAGCGTTTTTACTGTAGATTTCAATCATACTAATGAGTGAGGAAAAATCTGCACCAAAAACGCATGTAAAAAAACACATGAGAAATGTAGTAAGAAAGCGTCAAAACGCGCCTGGTTTATGCAGAGACGGAAATGGTGCAGAAATGTCTGCACCTAATACTTATTGTGTGACATACCCTAAGTGAGTAATGCAAATCAAGAAACACCACTAATATAAGTGAAAAGCAGAACGGCACTTAGAGCAGTACAACTTCCAATAGACCGGACTGAAAGTGGACAGCTGGTAATCAGGCGTCGCGAATGCTTGAGGGTTTGTTTGGTGCTCTGCATGAAATTGTGAAGTGAATATCCAAGTACATGAAGAAAAGAATATGCGGCACTCACCCCAACGTAGCAGTGAAGATCGTGGACTTTATTGGAAAGAAGGTCCAGAAGGACCCGTTGAAGCACATTTGTGTGCGAAACGGCCGTCGTCCGTACTCCAATACTGCACCCTCCTGTATGCCTGCATTTTTGATGTCCTGATGGATACATTCCACTTTCTTTTCCAATAAAGTCCACGATCTTCACTGCTACTTTGGGGTGAGTGCCGCATATTCTTTTCTTCATGTACTTAAATCAAGAAACAACTTATATAAAAATCAGACAAAACACATTTTTTCATATTCTCCTAGATTTTTCCTTTACAGGTCATTTCCACACGATTAACATTAATGTCATATCAATTTGATACACCTTGTTCACATTGGAGACTTAGCCAGTTTTTTCCTCTCATTTTATTCTTACTGCTCCCCTGAGTTTTCTGTTTATTTATTTATTATTCAGCTACGTGGTTGTAGAGATATGGATCTTTTTATTTTGTACTCATTTTTATTGTTTTTAACAAGGGGGCTTGGCTCACAGAATTCTATTTTAGGTTGCTCTTCATTATTACCCTGTGAGCAATGCCTCCTTTTTAAATACCAGAAACATAAGCACAGAAAAAAGGGAAGTGTATGGTGTTTTTAAAGAAAAAAAAAGCAAACATACATACAAAAAAAAAAACAGAATACTTAGGCGAGCAACGGGAAAAAAATAAAGGCTAAAACCGGCCCCTTTTGACCTGATAACAGGTCCCCTTTCAAGTACTTGATTGTAAACATAAAGCAATATGGAGCCACATTGTATCTGGTTTCTTAGCAGCGCTGACATTAGGAAGATGCTTCTGTTATATTTGGAGAAACAAATGCTTGAGGCTGAGGCGCAGTATATAGTCAGTCATAGAACTCTGCAATCAAATGCTATTTTTGCTGTCCTTTTATATTGCTCCCATAGCATTTTATTAAAAACTGCTGCTACTGAAATCTTTCTAAAAATTGTTTCAATAACAGTGTAGGCAGTCCAAGCATGAATGCAAACCATTACAGACATCATTATGTTGATTTAGCGTTGCTGAACCAGCGTAACATATGTTAGCGTGTACAGTGCCAAATACTTCTCCTTCTCACTCTATGCTCTGTCTTCCTGCAGCACTCGGAGCCCATGGCCAGCTATGCATCAGGCTACTACTTCACTGATGATGCCAAACCTACAAGGTCAGAGCTAAAGATAATATCCACATTCCAGGAGGATGTCTTATTTCCCAAGAGTGTAAAAGATATGGCAGAAGATATAATGAAGAAAGAGCAAAGCCAAGGTATATAGACTACAGACTGGGGTACAGTTGGCAAATATGTTTGTATCGGTTATTTTTTCCTGGCTTTATGCAGCTATTTCATCTTCTTTTACATTTAAACAAATAACATAATGAGGAACATAATAGGCCTACGAAAGAATAATCAAGTACTGTATTTGTGCCAACCTTCATCAACTGCCCTAGAAACAATGCAATGCAACGTTAACCATGCGTCTGTAGCGTCTTACTGGAGGATTGGAGTCTAAGGGGATACATTTATGTGTGGAGTGCTGTAGTTTATATTCTGTAAAAAATGGAAAGTTTGTGTCTATATGCACGCTGCCAGGTGATAAAGAAACATCAAATGCTGGAGATGACGTAAAAAAAGTTTTTGTTTTTTTGTTTTGTTTCGAAGCGTAGCCCACTTTTTTTTTCCTGAAGAAGACGTGGGCTACACTTCGAAACGCATAGAAAAATTTAAACAAAAAACTTTTACATAATTACATTATCTCTGGCATTTGATGTTTCATCATAACCTGGCAGCGTAGATACAGACCACAAACTTTTCATTTGTTACATATTTCTCTGGAGAAATCACCCGTGGCTCTGCAGCAGCCATAAAACCTGGGATCAGGATAGCATATATTGATACCATTTTTAGTAATTACTATCGGATATTACCCTATTTTGCGCTATTTTTTTCTCCTCAGCGTTTTATTTCTCTTACTACACCAGTATTCTAACATTTAAAATCTAATATTTTAGAATTCTAATATTTTCATTCTAATTTATTTTGTTAAAGGAATCCTGTCATAGGAATCATATTTTTTGTTGAAGGGAACCTGTCATTAGATTAAGGCCGGCGTCACACTGGCGTGTTTTACGGACGTATGAGAGGCGCAGAAAATACGGATTGCATACAGTACCATGATTCTCTATGGCCCAGCTCCTATCTGCCGTATTTTACACATCTGTATTATACGGTCTTGTACGGCCGTAGAAAATCGCAGCATGCTGCATTTGTCAGCGTATTGCGCAAAAAATCCGCCAATGAAAGTCTATGGGGGCGAGAAAAATACGGATTACACACGGACCATACGTGTGACTTGCGAGAAATATGCAGCGGTGTTCTATAGAAAAGCCGGCAATTCAGTGCGGTGTACAGTAAAATCACACTGACAGAATAGAATAGAATAGGTAGAATAAATGTGTACATATAGAATAGGTATATATATATATATATATATATATATATATATGTCAGTGAGACACACATATATATATATATATATATTTATATTTAATTCAGCGCTAGATAGCAGAAAAGCCGGTAATTCAATTGCCGGCTTTTCCTCTCTCCTTCACAAACCCGACAGGATATGAGACATGGTTTACATACAGTATACCATCTCATATCCCTTCTTTTATTACATATTCCTCTTTACTAATGTAAAAAGTGTCTCTGTGTAAAATTTGGGGTCTCTAGCTATTAAATTAAAGCTAGAGCCCCCAAATTTGACACCAAGACACTTCTTACATAAGTAAAGAGGAATATGTAATAAAAGAAGGGATATGAGATGGTTTACTGTATGTAAACCATGTCTCATATCCTGTCGGGTTTGTGAAGGAGATAGGAAAAGCCGGCAATTGAATTACCGGCTTTTCTGCTATCTAGCGCTGAATTAAATATAAATACAGTATATATATATATATATATATATATATATATATATATATATATATATGTGTCTCACTGACATATATATATATATATATACATACTGTATATATGTTTTAATGAATATTTGAGCCCATGGATCCATTGTATGTCGGTTTTGCAAGCCTGCGAGAAAATATCGCAGTACAGATGCCATACGAATTACATACGGAGGATGACATGCGCAAAATACGCTGCCACACCCTACCTACGGATGACATATGGATCACTATTTTGGGAACATTTCTGCGTATTACGGCCGTAAAAAACGGACCGTATTTTCATACGCGTAGTGTGACGCCGGCTTAATACTGACTTAATCAAGGGGAGCATAAATTGGAGCCTAACTGCGTGATTGCAGTCAGATATGTTTTTTCCAAAGGATTTCAAAGAAACCTTTGAAAAGTAAATTGGGGGCTATAGGGATAGATCTGATTACTCCAATGATGTCTCCAGATGGTTTCTCCCTTTCCCTCTCCAGTTGATTGACCAGTCTTATCCACATTTTTAAATAGGGAGGGACCTGTCAATCAACTGGAGCAAGGCAGGGGAAACAAGCTGGGTACCTCATCGGACTAGTCTTGTCTCTCCCTCTGTACTCTAGCATCTCAGAGGCAAACATACCTATATGCAATTGTGCTGCCTGGCTCTGCCTGTGGTTCGGCAGCATAAATCTAATGACACATTCTATTTAATGTATTCGTGTATCTTAGATAATCTTTTTTTTATATCTTAGATGGAAACCTGCTTTAAGCTATGGTGGGGACGTGTTCTTCTTTCCTCTGAGTGTTGCAGCCTGCTTATGATTGGTCAGCATCATACAGGGGGAAGAAGTACACGCCCCTAGTGAAAACTAGCTAATAATACCCACCTGTTTCTTTAATATGCACACAAAAAAAATCAATCTTTAGACATTTGTGATATATTTATTATCAGTGTCTGAACCTCAGTTGAAGGACTGGTACGAAGCAAGGTTAGGTGGTCACAAGTCTTCCTTGGTACAGCCATCCTTACCACATTGCAACACTCACAATGCAGTACGATATTGCCAGCAAACTGGTCTGCATGTCAGAATCAAACAAGCATTTGGGCTACAAGGTAAGTTACAACATTATTAACTTATTAATAAGTTGTTCTGTTTTGTGTTTTCTTTCTATTTGAAATGCAATATCTGTTCTAAAAATGTTGCAGGATTAGCAAAAAATGTCTTTAAAAGGAGCAAAGCAAAATCAGCACAACCTTTGTCTAGGGGCTCCTGTGTGCCTCACAGCACCTCTGCATGTGATATCCACAATGTCTCAAGGTAATACCTTATCCTTACTGGGACACTATCCACCTGAGGCTCCCTTGTTCGCAATTGCTTAAATTCTAAGCCCATATCCAGGCAGAATTAATGATTTAATCTCTATTGTCCTGTTTAAATTATCTACAGGTCGATCTTCTCACAGTTTATATAATTTGATAAGTTATTCTCATACCTATCGGCCTTTTGCAAAGAACTTTTTTAATTAGTCATTTATTCCATGCAGATGTGCCTTGTGAGACACGTGTTCCTCTTTCCAGTGTATTACCTGTTACTAGTGATGAGCAAGTATAATTGTTGCTCGGATTTTCCAGAACATGCTCGGGTGACCTCCGAGTATTCGTTGGTGTTCGGAGATTAAGTTTTCATCGCCTCAGCTGAATGATTTACAGCTACTAGCCAGGCTGAGTACATGTGGGGGTTGCCTGGTTGCTAGGGAATCCCCACATGTAATCAAGCAGGCTAGTAGCTGTAAATCATTCAGCTGCAGCGATGAAAACTTAATCTCCGAACACTAACAAAGGCCGGGATCACACACAGCGAGATACGGCCGAGTCTCGCAGGTTAAAAACAAGCTCTGGCACGGGCACTCCGGAGGGGAGCGTGCGGCCACATAGCAATACATGGAGCTGCACGCTCCACTCCGGAGTGCCAGTGCCAGAGCTTGTTTTTAACCTGCGAGACTCGGCCGTATCTCGCTGTAGTGTGACTCCGGCCAAATACTTGGAGATCACCCGAGCAACGAGTACACTCGCTCATCACTACCTGTTACTCATTATTTTTTGTGAGCACCAGTTTCTTTAGCTGCCAAATACACTTCATCTTTATGCCTTT
This sequence comes from Ranitomeya variabilis, assembly GCF_051348905.1. Lineage (NCBI taxonomy): Eukaryota > Metazoa > Chordata > Amphibia > Anura > Dendrobatidae > Ranitomeya > Ranitomeya variabilis. The sequence continues at coordinate 402,523,074 of NC_135234.1, forward strand.
ATGTCATTGTCGGTTATTTAATGTGTGCAATAAAATAAAAATTTATATTTATCAAATTTATCAATGACAAATCCCCTTATTTTGTTTGGATCTTGCGATAGCACATTACTGTTCAGCACAGTCTGAGGACTCTGTTCTGATCCTCTACATTAGAGATCCTTTTTTTTTTTGTTATTGTAACCGAGTCCCGTTCATATTAATGGAATGGACAAAAGTGGTGCTGTTTGTTATGTAAAAAAAGACCGTTTTCTGACCCTGGACAACCCCTTGAAGCATGACTTGAGGAGATTTGTGTTTGATAAGGAAGAACCTAGGTGCAGCATAGTTCTAGCAATGGTAGTAATTCATCTACTTAAACGAGAACATTACAAGGATTTACTGGGGATTAAAAATGTATTATAGTAGCAATATAATTCCTTATAGGATTCCTCCATGTTCTCTTTCCCTCATTGCATCTTTATCCTACTTCATATTAGATCACATGAGTAGCATTCATTGAATCACTGACTTGTTTGGCAAGTAGTTTGGACAGTGCTGCAAAGACACTATTCTGGTAGCAGCACTAAGTCATCTGTTCTTGAGGCATTTCCTGCTGTTATCATAGCCATAGCAGTAGCATGCCTAGAAGCTCGTAGGCCTCTATGAAAAATATCCAGCAGGGCCCCCAACCCTAATTGGTCTTTAGTAGTATTGGTCTTCTCATATGGGCATAAGAGACCATTTAGGCTCCACTAGACTGCAGTACACAGGTGTGACTGCAACCCCTACTCCCACTATAGATCTGCCCCTCACCCTTCTTTATAGTAGATACATCATTTATCATGCTGCAATTGGCTAATACTTTTGTGACAGTACATTCATCTGTGGTGCCAAAGCAGACATTGAAGAACTTTATGTAACTTATCTTGAATATTCACCAAAAACTAAAGACCAAAAATCTCCATAATTCAAATATTGAAATCATACTTGCCAACAATTACACAGCAACAGATAAAAGTAGTCTGTGAACCCAAGCGGACAGTATAAACTAAGCACATAGCCTGGTAGAGGATATAGCCTCAATAAAAATTGCACCTTTGAGTTCTGCAGTTTAATCACAAATGCTAATGAGTGTCCTCAGTGCACCCTTGGTGTGGCCAAGAGTCTCTGTCCACTGTTCTGTCCGCAGATTTTGCATATCTCAGCCTCTCTGACTGGTGATTGATAGTGCTGGCTTGTCTGAGCTTAACGTGTATGGTTTGATCCAACGAACTCCTTTTATGATAGGATGAGAAATCCCATGCACTTTTCGTTTGCATCTGGGCTTCCTCGGTTTGGATTCCCACCAAGCCAAATAACCAACAGCATCCCAAAGATCAGAGATGCTACAACAGTGCGTAAGATCTTTGGGGTGCTAGGAATCATTTGATTTAGGAGTCAGCAAATGACACATTTAATTGAAACACATTAGAAAAATTGCCACAAATCCTCTTTTCATTGATAAGAAGTATTATGACACAAAGAAAAGTTTCAAGTAACATAGATGACGGTAACATGTTATAATGTTTATTCCCTAAAGGTTTGCTCCACTACTTTTATTTTGATGACCTATCCAATGATCAGTCATCAATATCCGTTCAATGGGGTTCTGACACCAATCACCACCTCCGATCAGCAGTTCTCAGTGCTGGCATGTGATGTTAGCAGTTGTGGACCCGAGCAACACAGCTCTGTCCCCCGTAGTGGCAGTGGCCGGGTACTGCACATCCGCCTTTATTCAAATAAATAGCAGTGACTGTGCTGTACCCGGCCGTGGCCACTACACAGGGTCAGAACTGTGCAGTTCAGCTCCACAGCTGCCAACACCTTTCCACTGCCCCTGAGAACAGCTGATTGGTGGGAGTGCCATATTTCGGACCCCCACTGATCTGATATTGATTTATACTGAGAATAGATTAGTAATATAAAAGTAGTGGAACAAACTTTTAAGTCACTTACTGCTCTATCATCTCTTCTCCCCTCTTTTTGGTAACAACCAGATTTAGCAGATAAAACTTTTCAAGCTGTTCATTGACCCCAAATGAGCTCTGCTTGCTTAAATTGGATCTAGAGCATTGTGCATTGACAGTAAAAGGGTTAAATTGTTGTAGCATTAGCAGTTATAGTGCGGTCAGATTACTGGTTCTCCTTTAAGCGCATATTCATTGATTATTGCCACTGACGGTATATCTGTTTGTGTCCCTGTATAAACAGCAGATGGTCTGTATGTCAATATGTTTGGTAGAGTGTTAAAGGGAGCACAGAGCATACAACTCCCAGAGTTACCGCAACGCTGGGGAGGAGAGGAGAAGCTGTTGACTCGGCAGCATGACTTCACAAGTCTACAGAGGTCTCCAAGATGGCTAGATCCGTCACTGGTATGTGATGTACTTAGACAAGTACTTTCTGAAGTTGTATCAGTTTTTTAATGTTTGTTTACTTAAGTTAATATTTATTTGTAAAAACTACCATATTTTATGCCAAAGATTGAGGATAATTATTACTGTAAAAGCACAATGGCATAGTTGTCATAAGAAGTAAAGGGGTTATAAGGAATTATATATTGGTGGCTCATCTTTAGGAAATGTCAATATCAGATTAGTGAGGTCTAACACCCAGCAGCACTACCAATCAGCTATGTGTATGTCCCAGTGCAGCTGCAACTCCTATTATAGTGAATGGGTGCTAAGATGCAGTATCCAAAAATGGCCCCTACACAGTAGCTATGCAATCCTGGGTCAGTACCCTGTATACATCCAGTCACAGTGGGACCTACTACAGGTGGTCGAAGGGGGTGCAGTATGTCGGATTCCCATTTACCTGATATTAATGACTTATCCTAAGAACAGATCAATATATAAGTCTTCTAAGACTCCATTAAGCATAAAGAAATAAGAGTTGACAATGTTTACCTCTTAAAAAAACAGTAATCAGTCATAACAGATATAAAATAATTAGCTAAAATAGGCAAAATGTATACCAGAATGTAAAGTAGGATGGTAAGTGTGTAGGATCTGTGCAGTAACCCTATCAGCACCCTAAAAACATTGTTCTATTAATTCATTTTCTAGTTTTTGAGTTGCGCTAGACATTTGACTAACAAGACATTGGATCTGACAGGTTATAATCCCCCCACCCTTCGTCCATGTCTCCATTTGTGCCAGTGTGGACCACGGACATAAATCTCATGTCCAGGGATCTTTTCAGCTATCAAGCAGGCGTGTATATAACATTATACTCCTTTTATTACCAATTGTGAGGTCTCTATCAGTGCAAAATACTTTCAGATTTGTTCTTTACCAGGGAATTCTAAATTTAGAGCAAAGTAATTACTTGTTTCCTTCTCTCATAGTACGCTGTGAAAAATTAATGTTATGCTTGGTGCTAGAAGTGTAGCAAAAGCTCTATGTAAAATAGCTATTAGGTTTGAGGAGGGAAATGAATGCAAATAACATTATTGCTATAATTCCGTAGAAAAACAAAGTCCATACAGAAATATTTAAGGAAAAATGGCAATAAACAGCGCCTGTGGTAAATCATGATGTTATGAAGATGTAATGTGACCCTACAGTGTGTGATCCTGGGTTCGGAGGTCTGTGTTATAGCCAAGAGCTGCGCTCACAATTCTACAGTGAGTTAGCGTGTTGTCAAACACATTTTGCTGAGGTTATGACCTGCAGTGTAAACAGTCAGATTTTTTTTCCATGATATCGATATACAGCGCTGGGTGTAAAGACTGCTCCTTCCAAAATGCAGTTTGGCAGGGCAAACTCTGTACAGACATTAGGCCAGCCTGGAACAGCGGAAGATTACTGTAGAATTGTATGGTAGCTCTGACCTATAAAAAACATTTGGAATAAGTTAATCAATGTATTTTACAAACATTTACCCATTGAAAAATATAAACTTGCAAGAATGTATATTTCTTATTTGTGCTTACATGCATTTCTTGTGATGATCTGGTAGACACATTAGAGAAGGATTTGAGTGCACCCCAAATTGCCATCCTCGCCTTGTACTCAGCAAACGAAAGAAATGTTATGTCATCATTGTCATTTTTTCTTCTTGTTTCTTATATAGTTTCTAAATTTTACAAAGGCTGCCATCGCTCACACTAGTCCTTGTCCTTAATGGGCAAGTGGATATCATAGCGGGAGGTTTCCCAGTGCTCTAAAAATAAGAGAAGAAAGCTTAAATAGCATCACTGCAAAGCCACGTATTAAATATTTTCCCCTGTAATTGATATTGTAAGCATGTAATACATTTCTCTGGAAGTAGAAATCTGTGGCCACGTACCTCAGCAGATTTCAGCTGTAACATTGTTCTCCAATATGTGGCAGCTGCCCCCAGAAAATTATCAGTAAGAAGCTGCTTTGGTTGGGACGTTGCTATCAGCTGCCCATAGATCTTGCAGAGTCTGGGCCATACATTGACAGCTATTCTACTCGACTCCTCCATACACATGCACACTCAACTGAACATATACGGTATGTAGTCCAGATAGGAAGGAACTTATTTCCCATGAGGAGAAAGAATCAAACTGTTGATCATGCCCAATCCTTCTTTCTATATACATCTGCCACTATACTCTCATATATATTGATATCTCAAGTGTCACTTACTTAGGAGAGGGTCCAGGGCATAATGACCCCCTCTATGATGTTCATATACTTTTTGGGCAAATGGTCTGCTGCAGGTACGGACTGGGACTGAAATTCAGTCCTGGCATTTGAAATCACACAGGCCTATGCTGTCCCTGTCCCCATGAACCAGATGGGATATATTACTAATATTACCATGGATGGAGGAAAGAAAGATTTTCTACAAGACCAATATTTCTAATGATACCTGCGGCCTGCTGGGGTAAGTGATGGAGTCAGCGACTTTGTGCTCCATCACAACTCTTAACAGTATGGGTGTCTTGAGAACACCGATTCTGTTAACAACATAGCAGACAAGGCAGCCAATGACCAGACAGGCCCTTCTGGCATTTCCCAGAATTGCCAGATGGCCAGTCCCGCCCTGGTCTGCTGTTATACTGATGTGTCAAACCTTTTTAAATATATATTTTAAAATACAATTATTCCTGTTTCCAACAGTCTGTAATTGATTATGGGATGTTAGGAACAATGATATAGAAGCTAAACTGATAACAAGTGTTATTCAGTGTTACACTAAAAAAACTCAGTTTTTTATTATAATGGTATACACATAAAAAAAGGTTTTGCCCTAGAATAATGGGTTAAGGATTTGCTCCATTTTATAGGTAAGTGTTAAAAAGTGCAAACTTTTTAGCATCTATCAGCCGACAATCATCAGTTCATTTAACCCCTTAAGCCCCAAGGGTGGTTTGCACGTTAATGACCGGGCCAATTTTTACAATTCTGACCACTGTCCCTTTATGAGGTTATAACTCTGGAAAGCTTCAACTGATCTTGGTGATTCTGACACTGTTTTCTCGTGACATATTGTACTTCATGATAGTGGTAAAATTTCTTCGATATAACGTGCGTTTATTTGTGAAAAAAATGGAAATTTGGCGAAAATTTTGAAAATTTTGCAATTTTCCACCTTTGAATTTTTATGCCCTTAAATCATAGAGATATGTCACACAAAATAATTAATAAGTAACATTTCCCACATGTCTACTTTACATCAGCACAATTTTGGAACCAAAATTTTTTTTTTGTTAAGGAGTTATAAGGGTTAAAATTGACCAGAACTTTTTCATTTTTACAACACCAATATTTGTGTCAGGACTCTGAACATTTTTTACCTTTTGTGCATTACTGCCCTTTTCCAAGATGGTGTCTTTGGTATCATGTGCTCTGTGTCTTCCTGCTATAAAACTTCACCACAGCCTTCAGTCTGTGCTAGAGTATTCTGCCTTGCATCCAGCTCCTGACCTCTGATTACTCCCTGGCTATATACCTGCTCCTGTGAACCTGTGTGGTGATCCTGCTACTCTGCTCTGAGTTCCTGCTGCATACACCAGTTCCAGTAATCCTCCTTCATCTGCTGCTCGTGTTTACTTCCATCTGCATTTGCTGGACATGTAAGCTTTGCTGCTCTGCAAAAACCTGAGACTATTAACCAGGCCTCCCTGGTTGAGCGAAGATATGATTTGAACTGCCTTATAAGCATATCTATCTGTGTTTGGACTAAGACAAGGATTTATTCGTGTCAAGTATCCTCAAGAATAACTGTGCTTCATAGACTTTCTGCGTGATTGCATTTTCCTCTGAAGTTTCCTATAGACTGCTAAGCTGCGTTTAATATTTACACCAAGTGTTGTGGACTTGAGTTTCTCTCTGCACCTGTTTGAATCACCATGTGATAATATAGACTTTACCACTTATAAAACTGTGTCCTGTAGTTGTCTTGTTCCACGCAAAGATGCTCCTGAGTTATCCCCTATAATTATTAGAGCAGGTGTTTTCCATAATTAGATCACTGCAGAAAGATGTGTAAGGTCTGCAAAAGAAGTTTGGAAGCTTTGAACACAATCAACAAGTGTTTGGACAAACTTTGCAGGACTTAATCAACCGCATGGCAGTCCAGGAAAACAAACTTGCTGGCATAGAGTCCCAGTATAGACGGGCTTTTCAGGACATAGGCACGCAAATAGCTGCACAAGCGACTTTACCCTCTGGACAACCGCCACCAGCTAGCCCACCTAAGTTGCCCCCATTCAGATTTAATGGTGATCGTGACAAATTTTGTGGCTTTGTGAATTAATGTATGCTATATTTTGATGTGCATGCTGACCGTTTTCCTACTGATAGATCCAAAGTATTGTGTATAATAATGCTACTAACCTCATGAGCGCTCGCCTGGGCGATTGATTGAGTCTCGTGACCCACGGTTAAATAACTTGGATGATTTCTTGGCCGCTATGGCATTAATGTTTGATGACCCTAATCGCCGTGCAACTGCTGAATCTGCTTTGTTGTCTTTACGCCAGGCTAAACGTTCTGTTATTGAGTATGCCACTGAATTCAGGAGATTAGCGGTAGATACCAATTGGGACAGTTATGCACAATTGCCTATTTTTAAAAGGGGTCTGTCTAGTATTATAAAAGATGAACTAGCTCACTCTGAGTCACCACAAGAGCTAGAGACTTTTATACAGCATTGTGTGCGCATAGACATTCGCCTTACTGAGCATAGGCAGGAGAAATTTTCTGCATATAACCGTATTTCTAACTTTTCCCTTCCTTCCAAAGAGCCTGCAGGTAAAACCTCTCGGGAGGTGGAGCAGGTGCCCATGCAAATTTATTCCGTTCAGGGGCGCGAGATCAATGAGCGCCGGGAGCATCGCCTTCGTGAAAGTCTATGTTTCTACTGCGGCCAGTCTGACCACTTCTTGATCAATTGTCCTAAGTGTCCTAGATGGCCTAACAAGGTGCTAGCAGCAGTAGGGGAGTATGACAACTGTGATGATGAATCTGACATCTCTGAATGTAGCCTGCCTTTAAACGCTTTATTCCATTCACTTTCTATTACTTCACCCCCCAAGGAGCTGAAGGAGAACTCTCACTGTTCTCTCCCTATTAAGATCCAGTGTTCAGGACAGTGGATTTCCAGTGCAGCTATGATTGACTCTGGTGCAGGTGGCAATTTCATGGATATCGCATTTGCCAAGGAATATGGTATTGAAATTCAGAAAAGAGCCTCTCGAATTACCATGGAAACAGTGGACGGGTCACCTCTAATCTCTGGGCCTGTGGATCAGGAGACCGTACCCCTTGAAATTTTGTTGGAGCCTAATCATCAGGAGCAACTTTCTTTCTTGCTAATTTCTTCTCCTCATTTTCCTGTGATTTTAGGCATTCCTTGGTTGCGTTCTCAGAACCCAATTATCAACTGGGAGACCAAGGAGATTATCTTTCCAACAAGGAGCAACTCAGCGTTAACAGAAGCTGTCCCTGAGTCCACGGCTACGAAATCACATGTACAGGTATTTTCTTTACCTCCAGCATATAAAGAGTTCTCTGACATCTGTGACAAGAAGAATGCAGATCAGCTTCCTCCACACTGTCCCATTGAGCTGCTTCCTGGGGCAGCTATTCCTTTTGGTAACATATACCCTTTGGCGGCACCTGAGCTTCAAGCCTTAAAGGAGTATATTGATGAAAATCTGGCCAAAGGCTTCATACGTTCTTCTTCCTCACCAGCAGGGGCACCTATATTTTTTGTAAAAAAGAAGGATGGGACCCTGAGACCCTGTGTTGACTATCGGGAACTCAATAAGGTAATCGTACGAAACCGTTACCCTTTGCCTCTGATTCCCGAATTACTGGAAAGAGTCCGCTATGCTAAGGTGTTCTCTAAACTGGATCTTTGTGGGGCTTATAATTTGGTGCGTATTCGTCCAGGGGATGAGTGTAAGACAGCATTCCGATGCCGGTATGGACACTTTGAATATCTCGTGATGCCCTTCGGGCTTTGTAATGCCCCTGCAACGTTTCAACACCTTGCTAATGACTTTTTCAGAGATTTATTGGACAAGTTTGTGGTGATCTATTTGGACGATATTCTAATCTTTTCTGACTCTCTACAGGAACATGAAGAACATGTCAAAGCTGTTTTAAGACGTCTGAAAGAGAACCATCTGTATATCAAGCCAGAGAAATGCGAGTTCCATCATTCTGAGATACAGTTCTTAGGTTATATCATCTCTCCCCAGGGGCTGAACATGGAATCTGGTAAGATTCAGGCTATCCTTGACTGGCCGGTACCCAAGAACGTTAAGGAGGTCCAATGTTTTATTGGTTTTGCAAATTTCTACAGACGCTTCATTCGAAATTTTTCTGATATTGTCCGTCCCATTACTTCCTTGACAAAGAAGGAAAAGCCCTTTAAGTGGTCATCACAGGCTCAAGAAGCTTTCGATCGGCTTAAGATCTGTTTCACATCAGCACCGCTGTTGATACACCCAGATCCAACACTTTCATTCATTGTGGAGGTGGACGCTTCTGATAATGCTTTGGGGGCTATTCTCTCCCAAAGAACTGGAGAGAAGGGTCTGCTACATCCTTGTGCTTTCTTTTCCCATAGACTAACCTCAGCAGAGGAGAATTACGACGTGGGAGACAAGGAATTGCTGGTGTCAAGGTGAAAATATATTTTCTTATATACCTTTTGTACTTTTATATATCTTATACTGTGAAACAATAAGTTTTCCCTTGCTAATGCAAATGTAACTGTATTAAAGATGGCTGCCAGTGTTCATTCTTCACTTCAGTTTAGAATCTGAAAGGTTAAGTTTCACTTCTTCTGAAATCGAAACTTGGAAATGTAAAGAAGAGGAGGAATCCACCAGAAGACGTCCGACGAATCAGAAAGGGATTGAACACTAGACGTATACTGCTTAAACCCCGCCTATTGCATTCCTTTTTAGTACCGTGTATTTGGAAAATAAAGTTCAGTTGCTATGACCGTGGCTGACACATATAGTCACATGAGCATGCACTGAGATTGAACCAGCTACCTGTCTGACTCATTCTTACCTGGTACCACATGCTTATAGTTTAATTTGGAATGACTGGTGAATGAGGGTATATTGTCGTTACGACCCCGACACTGGCTATTATTGCGGCTTTCAAAGAATGGAGGCATCATCTGCAAGGAGCTGCACAACAGATCATAGTGCTAACTGACCATCACAATTTAGAGTTCCTTAGATCCGCTAGATGTCTTTCTCCTCGTCAGGCTCATTGGAACTTATTTTTAAATCAATTTAACTTTGTTATCTCGTACTGTCCAGGTTCTCGTAATGGGAAGGCTGATGCTTTATCCCGAATCCATGCTGCAGATTCCGTACCTGGAGCCCCGTCCAAGACCATTCTATCTGATGCCAATTTCATCTGAGTTATCCACGATCAGGACTTGTGGAAGGAGTGCAGGGAGGCCTATGACGGTGATGTATTTCTGGCCAACCCACCTGTGGATATTGATCTTGTCTTTAAGGGTGGCATGTGGTTCAGAGATCGACGTATCTACATCCCTGAGGTTGTCCGTCTGCAGATCCTCAAGTTGGTACATGACTCCAAGTTGGCTGGTCACAGGGGGGTACAGAAGACACAAGAGTTCCTGAGCCGATTCTTCTGGTGGCCAACTTGCCTGAAGGATATGAAGGACTATGTTCTCTCTTGCGAGGTATGTGCCCGTTACAAGACTCCTCATGTGGCACCTACGGGTCTTCTACAACCATTACCTGTTCCGTCCCGCCCTTGGGGGTCTATATCAATGGACTTTATTGTCGAGCTGCCTACATCGGGGGACATGAATACAATCATGGTGGTAGTTGATCGCCTGACTAAAGCTGCTCATTTTGTTCCATGCACCGGCCTCCCCTCAGCTAAAGATACAGTGAACTTGGTTATACAGAATGTCTTTCGGTTGCATGGGGTTCCGGATGAGATCATCTCTGACTGTGGAGTGCAGTTCACTTCAAGATTCTGGAAGGGGTTTTGCTCTGCACTCAATATTAATGTCTGTCTCTCTTCCACTTACCATCCCCAGGCACATCGTCAGACTGAGCGTACCAACCAGACGCTGGAACAATATCTAAGATGCTATGTCAGCCATCTCCAGGATGATTGGTTGGAGTTGCTGCCATTAGCCGAATTTTCATATAATAATTCTCAGAGCGCCTCCACTAAATTTACACCTTTCTTTGCCAATCTGGGTTATCATCCGTTTATTTTACCTTGGTCTCCAATTAATTCTCCGGTTCCGGCAGTGGAGGAAAGGCTGACTGCGATGAGACAAAATCTGGAGGTTCTGAAGGAATCCCTGACCACAGCTCAAGAACGTTATAAGAGATTGGCTGATAGATTCCGTAAACCTGCACCCATGTTCAAGGTAGGAGATTCCGTGGGGTTAGCAACTAAGAATCTGAAGTTAAACGTTCCTTCACAGAAACTTGGACAGAAATTCATTGGCCCTTTCAAGATCAACGGTATTGTGAGCTCTGTGGCCTGCCGGCTGAAGCTGCCTAGGACTATGAAGGTACACCCAGTTTTTCATGTATCTTTACTAAAGCCTGTATCTCCTAATACCTTCCAGGGATGTGTTGTGCCACCTCCGCAGCCTATGGTGATTGATGGGCAAGAACAATTTGTGGTGGAGGGAATTATTGATTCCAGGATTCGCAGGAATGGGCTCCAATATCTAATAAGATGGCAGGGATATCCCCCTGAGGAAGACTCTTGGGAACCTGTGGAAAACATAAATGCCCAACAGAAGATTTCTTGTTTTCATCAGAGATTCCCTGAGAAACCAGGTCCAGGATCGTCCTGAGGCCACTTCTAAGGAGGGAGTAATGTCAGGACTCTGAACATTTTTTACCTTTTGTGCATTATTACTGCCCTTTTCCAAGATGGCGTCTTTGGTCTCATGTGCACTGTGTCTTCCTGCTATAAAACTCCACCCCAGCCTTCAGTCTGTGCTAGAGTATTCTGCCTTGCATCCAGCGCCTGACCTCTGATTACTCCCTGGCAATATACCTGCTCCTGTGAACCTGTGTGGTGATCCTGCTACTCTGCTCTGAGTTACTGCTGCATACACCAGTTCCAGTAATCCTCCTTCATCTGCTGCTCGTGTTTACTTCCATCTGCATTTGCTGGACATGTAAGCTTTGCTGCTCTGCAAAAACCCGAGACTCTTAACCAGGCCTCCCTGGTTGAGCTAAGATATGATTTGAACTGCCTTATAAGCATATCTATCTGTGTTTGGACTAAGACAAGGACTTATTCGTGTCAAGTATCCTCAAGAATAACTGTGCTTCATAGACTTTCTGCGTGATTGCATTTTCCTCTGAAGTTTCCTATCGACTGACGAGCTGCATTTGATATTTGCACCAAGTGTTGTGGACTTGAGTTTCTCTCTGCACCTGTTTGAATCACCGTGTGATAATATAGACTTTACCACTTATAAAACTGTGTCCTGTAGTTGTCTTGTTCCACGCAAAGAGTCTCCTGAGTTATCCCCTATAATTATTACACAACCCTAACTGTAGCCCTAACCTTAACTTTAGCCCCAGCCCTAACCCTAACTTTAGCCCCAGCCCTAACCCTAACTTTAGCCCCAACCCTAACTGTAGCCCTAACCCTAACTGTAGCCCTAACCCTAGCCCCAACCCTGGCCCCAACCCTAACCCTAGCCCTAACCCTAGCCCTAACCCTCAACCCTAGCCCTAACCCTAACCCTAGCCCTAACCCTAGCCCCAACCCTAACCCTAGCCCTAACCCTAGCCCTAACCCTAGCCCTAATGGGAAAATGGAAATAAATACATTTTTTTAATTTTTTTATGTTTCCCTAACTAAGGGGGTGATGAAGGGGGGTTTGATTTACCTTTATAGCGGTTTTTTTAGCGGATTTTTATGATTGGCAGCTGTCACACACTAAAAGACGCTTTTTATTGCAAAAAATATTTTTTGCATTACCACATTTTGAGACCTATAATTTTTCCATATTTTGGTCCACAGAGTCATGCGAGGTCTTGTTTTTTGCGGGACGAGTTGACGTTTTTATTGGTACCTTTTTTGGGCATGTGACATTTTTTGATCGCTTTTTATTCTGATTTTTGTGAGGCAGAATGACCAATAACCAGCTATTCATGAATTTCTTTTGGGGGGGGGGGGCGTTTATACCATTCCCAGTTTGGTAAAATGGATAAAGCAGTTTTATTCTTCAGGTCAGTACGATTATGGCGATACCTCATTTACATAATTTTTTTATGTTTTGGCGCTTTTATACGATAAAAACTATTTTATAGAAAAAATTATTTTTGCATCGCTTTATTCTGAGGACTATAACTTTTTTATTTTTTTGCTGATGATGCTGTATGGTGGCTCGTTTTGTGCGGGACAAGATGACGTTTTCAGCGGTACCATGGTTATTTATATTCGTCTTTTTGATCGCGTGTTATTCCACTTTTTGTTCGGCGGTATGATAATAAAGCGTTGTTTTTTGCCTTGTTTTTTTTTTTTTCACGGTGTTCACTGAAGGGGTTAACTAGTGGGCCAGTTTTATAGGTCGGGTCGTTACGGACGCGGCGATACTAAATATGTGTACTTTTATTGTTTGTTTTTTTATTTAGATAAAGAAATGTATTTATGGGAGCAATATATATTTTTTTCTCTTTATTTAGGATTTTTTTTTTTTTTTTTACTCAATTAAAATTTTTTTTTTTACTTTTTCCCAGGGGGGACATCACTGTACTTGTACAGTGTACTTTGCAGAGCACTGTGTCAGATCAGCGATCTGGCGTGCCCTGCTCCTGGCTTACCAGTGCCTGCTCTGAGCAGGCACTTGGTAAGCCACCTCCCTGCAGGACCTGAAAGTAGCCCCGCGGCTATTTTGGATCCGGGGCTTGCAGGGAGGAGACGCTCGATACAAGGTGAGCACATCGCCTTGTACCGATCGTCTCAGGGAAGCACGCAGGGAGCCCACTCCCTGCGCGATGCTTCCCTGTACCGCCGGAACACTGCGATCATGTTTGTCCGTGACCACTCCTGGCACATAGTGCCGGATGTCAGCTGCGATAGTCAACTGACACCCGGCCGCGATCGGATCGCATATGACGTACTATCCCGTCACTGGGAATTAAGTCCCAGGTCACCTTGACGGTATAGTACATCATATGGGATTAAGGGGTTAAAGAAGCAAAAGTTTTTATCCTCTTATTATATTTCAATCATCATATTATATAACACTGTATACTTACAATTGCTCATTTTGTCTTTCTACCCAGCTAATTCTTCTGTTTTTCTCTGCTCTATGTACAAACAGAAAGTCTCTTGTCCTTGTTTTTATCATTTCCCCCACAACCCTGCTAGAGACTTTTGCAGTGACTCATGAGTCATACAGGGAAAAGTGACTTCATGTTTCTACATAATTTATAAAAATTAAGCTAGTTCTGTTTCAAATCATGTGTTGCCATGAACCTAATGGAAAAGAGAAGAATTAGCTGGGTAGAAAGGCTAAATGAGCAATTGGAAGTACAGTGCTATATAACATGATTGCAATATATTAAGATTCCTTAAGATGTACGTATGCCAGTTTTAGTTCCACCTCTAGAGAAAACCAGATTGTGTTGGAATATTGAGCCGTTCCAAAACTGTGAAGCCCCCATATTGAAAGCTTGGCTACCGAAAGGAAATTACCGCATCTGTATTCCACCCGGCAGCATCCAGCTTCAGTCACAGCTCAGTATACAGTGAGAAACGGGGCTATAAGCATATGCTGGCATCTTGACTGACTGCTGTCTCTGCACATACAATTGTAGAACCCCCTGTCTCTCAGTGCTGGGGTGTGGTTACTGGTTACTGCCACTGCTCACTAACTACTGAGCAGTGACTGAAATCACGCCGGCCACCCCTCTATGACTGAAAGCTGGAGGCTGTCAAGTGGAATAAAGGTAATTTCCTCCAGGTAGCTGCGCTTTCTCTGTGGCGACTATGCAGCTTTAGAACTTTAGTAACCTGCAGATTAACCCCATATGAGCAGGTCAATAGTATTTAGGGACATGACAGGTTCCCTTTAAGAGGGAACTAATATGTCTATATAGTATTATTTACAATGTTGCCTTGTATGTCAAAAGCCCAGTTCTAGAAGTTGTTTTGCAATTTATCCTCAAGGACTTTGCAATGTTTGAGGATTACTTTTTACTTTTTCTGTGTTTATTATTTTTCATTAATCTTTACATTTCTACTCTGTAGGTGCTTCATCCTTATTTGGATGATAACAGTGTGCTTCTAGTTCAAGTATTGGGTATGGCTGCTGGATACGTGCCTCATTCAAGTAATAATCAGCGTGGTCATGTGATATCCAATAATGAACAAGAGATTGAACTTCAGAATTCTTTAGGATGGACTGTTTTCCCTCTATTTGACAGGTACTTTATTCACTTAATATCATGTGTAACAATATTTCTCCAGGAGAAAATTAAGGCCTCTGGATGTATGGAAAGAAATCTTTTTACTGAAATTGAAAAAAAAAATGATTTTATTCCTATTTTTTATATTATCTGTAAGTTGATAACTAAAAATATAACATATTGAAGTGGTTGTCCATTACTTGGACAGCCTCTTCTCATTCCTCATGTTTGGCCCCGTTAAATTAAAAACACCTATGCTCGCCTCCGGTTTCGTCGCCATTCATGCGGTGTCGGCACTTGCGTTCCCGGTGCTTATGTGAGGTTCTTACATCAGTGCTGGCGTCACTGTCCCCGGCTTTGGACAAATACACCATCAAGAGGAAGTCAGAGTGCAGCCGCAGCCCTGGTTTCCTGTTGATGTTCACTACATCCAAAGGCAGGGACAGAGAAGTCAGGGCTGATCGGGCGCAGGGTCAGGTAACATAACAACCTCACGTGAGCCCCAGGAACGCGCGTGCCGACACGGCATGAACGGCGCCAAGTCCGGAGGTGAGCATAGGTGTTTTTACTTTAGGAATGAGGTGGGGTTGGCCTTGTAGTGGACAACTCCTATAAAATAAGTACAAGTCTAAGAGATCTATTTATTAATGAATGCATTTTATATTGTGAAATCTTTTGACAGTTTTGCGTTCTCTTGATCTCAGGGTTTGTTGAAAATTAGTGAGAAAATTCAAGACAAACAACTAGTGTTTGCCCGGGGCCTAAACTTGTGGAAATATATATTGTTTACAAAGTTTAAATTATAGAAATTAATATTTTAAATATGTTCTTACTTGTGAGTTGACATACATTGCCGATCTATGTGGATTTAAAGTTCATCTATCCGCATATTTTTGCTATTTAATCTATGAGCTATACAATGTAAGGGCAGAGACGCTGGCTGATTCCAGGGATGTGTCAGTTACTTCTTGCCAAAGAAAACAGAAAGCTGCCAATCAGTGATGTGAGCTTGGTTATTCAGAACTCAGCATTCAGAGAACTGCTAGATCTGTAAGCGAGAAAACTGATTTTATCAAAACTGCAGCAATCAGCCCAGTAAGTGACACATCACTGGAATCAGGGTTTCTGTCCATTCTGCTCTCAGGTTCCATAGCAAAAACCTGGAGACAGATTCCCTTCAAACTAAATGGACAATACTAGTATATCAACTTGTTATCTCTACTCGAGTACTAATATTTGCCGTACGGCTGTTAAAGAGGACGTTTTACAAAACGTTTGGGTTATGAGCTAAACATTCCTGCACAATGTAGCAGCAAACTAGTTTATAACTATATATTATATAGTTTTTATACTGCTAGCGGAGGCGTGTTCATGTGACACAAAGTGGCAGAATTGGTTATTACATTCGTTCAGACATTTTCTCAACAGTCCCCATTTTTTGGGATTATATATATTACTGTATCAACTTCAGTCACATTTTATTTCTACTGTCTAAATTGTATTTCTGTTAAATTGCATTTTCATCAGTGGCAAAAAGCCAGGCTTACTTAGAGGAATCCACATTCAGAAAACCCCAAACTTCAAAGTAAATGGGAGTCTTTATTACCATTAAAGCTCTCCGACTGTTAAAAATCATTAGTAACATAAAGTGACACAGACATTTCAGCTCCGGGGTGGATGTAACTCGGAAGTTTTGCTCATCCATTCAAATTGCAGCAATTTAGGTTATGTTCTTCGAAACTACTACTTGTCTGTTAAAAGGTTAACTCCATTCTGAACCATAATCTTTATGTCTATTTATCTTTTGTAATGCTATATTATACATTTTAACAATTCTACTATAACAAGTGTTCTTAATTAGAATCTGAATCTGTATTCTATGTGCACCTATTTTGCCCGTATATAATCAAGGTGTCCCGAAGCATATTAACCCCTAAGGCTCTTTTGTAAAAGAGATACAAATGATTTCCTGCATCACCACTTTCCATATAACGAGACACGTTACACGGTTTCTAATCTGTTCAGACAACAACATTTTTTTTTGTGCAAACAGTAGTAGAGCCATTTGCTAGAAAACTGACTGCAAAGAGCAATTAGATCTTCATTAATATGCAAATGCGGTCCACTGCAAATTCATCTATGTATGAGGTTTAAATATGCTAACAGTGCTGAGCTGCAGACCCAGATGCCTTTATTTACTCTGAAATTGAGGGGCTCAGCTAATGATGTTGTTGACAGAAATACACAGTATCTGCGGCAATGTCATCAAGTAGTCAAGATCACAGGGAGCGAGCGCTGCATTCTTTTTTTCTTTTTTTTCTTGTACCCTTCAAAACCAAAAGAACAGATTTCAACACAGCCATATGTATATGATCTGAACATCTTGTATACTGTAGCTTCCCTGTTCTTTTCATATCATCTATGTATTGTGAACAAACATTTGCGCTGATTATTGAAATATGCAAATGTTTACAGAATGTAGAATCTTAGACCAGTCGCCGTCTACATCATTATAGGTCATTTATTATATCCTGTGGGTCAGTCTATACCTATCTCTATAACAAGATATTGGACTATTAGTAATAGCAGTAGCAAGTAAATCTAAAGAAAAATGTATGTTAATTTTAAATGTAACATTCCAGGGTAATATAGATAGACACAAATATACATAAAACTTAATCAGTGTAAAATATAAAGTTAATGCAAATGTTTACAAATATTTTCTTGTACATCCATGTTTAAAATTAATTTCTTAATTCCACCAGGGCATTATGAGAACTCACCTCTTGCAAATGTATTTAAACTTTTACAAATTATACAGAAAAGTTAAAACAGTGAAATATCTTTAAAAGCATTTTGTTTCAGTTTAAACATTTATATTTATGTTAAAAATAAATCCATACCATAAAAATTGCAGTTCTAAAAGGACAAATACAAAATTCCTTCTAACTCACCCACGTCTATTTGGAAATAAAGGGAAAAAAATCATAAACAATAATGATATAAATTATATGATCGCTATATTCATCACTCCATTCCTATATAAATGTATATATATCTCTATCACAACCAGGGGTGCCAGCATACATATGTCTGACCTTCTCTCTTGACCTCATATGCTACATTTAATGTATGTGCAAACGTTAAGTATTTGGTGCGGAAATTCTGCACCATTTATCCATCTTTTGGCAGGAAAACGCTGTGTAAAATAGGCATATTTTACTGTGCTTTTTATGTATTTTTTTATGTTTTTGTTGCAGATTCTTCTTCATTCATTAGTATTAGTGAAATCTTCAGCAAAAACGCTGAAAGAATTGACATGCTGCAGCTTATTTCCTGCACCAAATCTGCTAGTCACAAATTTGCATTGTGTGCCTGAGACTTCATCTCATTCACATTGCTGGCATCAAGAAACCCTTCAATTTTTGTGGCAAATTTGTGCAGAAAAAAAAGTGACAAATCTGCAACGTGTGCACAGGCCCTTATAATGTCCCAGATCTATGATCAATATTTATAGATTTTTGGAATTTTCCATATCCAAGAAGTATTGCGGAATTTTCCATAAAACACATCAGGTGTACAGACGGTTGAGAACATTTTGGGCATTTACTATCCTATTTTTTTTTATTATTTTAACCAAAAAACTGTGGTGTGTAGTATAATCCATGGTCTTTATACCAATGTGTAATGTTCCAATTTGCATTAAAGAAATTCTATTGGCAACAATTCTATACCAACTATTCTGAGTAATAAGCTCTATATGCCTTGTTTTCACAAGATGTATTACAGTATGTTCCAAAAACATTATATTTATCACTTTTGAATACACTTTAGTGATATACAGCATCATGAAATAGTCTAAAAAGGTATAACCACAACAATATGGAGAAAAAAATGGATCATTCAAATAAAAACATGGCACATTTTTATTGAAGAATTGTTAAAAAACATAATAAAATAGATCACAGTTTTTAACAATTCTTCAATCAGAATGTGCCATGTTTTTATTTGCATGATCCATTTTTTCTCCATATTGTTGTGGTTATACATATTTTGTAAGGATCTGTTCATTATTGATTTGGGTCGTATTCAGTGAATAATTATAAAATATTTAAAAAATGTCAAACTTTTCTCTATTTTATGCTCAAACCATCAGTTTCTATTACTGATATCTATATACATATACAGCTCTGGCAAAAATTAAGAGACCACGGCAAAATGTTCAATTTGTCTGATTTTTCTCTATAGGTACAGTACAGATCAAAAGTTTGGACACACCTTCTCATTTAAAGATTTTTCTGTATTTTCGTAACTATGAAAATTGTACATTCACACTGAAGGCATCAAAACTATGAATTAACACATGTGGAATTATATACTTAACAAAAAAGTGTGAAACAACTGAAATTATGTCTTATATTCTAGGTTCTTCAAAGTAGCCATGTTTTGCTTTGATGACTGCTTTGCACACTCTTGGTATTCTCTTAATGAGCTTCAAGAGGTTGTCACCGGAAATGGTCTTCTAACAATCTTGAAGGAGTTCCCAGAGATGCTTAGCACTTGTTGGCGCTTTTGCCTTCACTATGCGGTCCAGCTCACCCCAAACCATCTCGATTGGGTTCAGGTCTGGTGACTGTGGAGGCCAGGTCATCTGGCGTAGCACTCCATCACTCTCCTTCCTGGTCAAATAGCCCTTACACAGCCTGGAGGTGTGTTGGGTCATTGTCCTGTTGAAAAATAAATGATGGTCCAACTAAACGCAAACCGGATGGAATAGCATGCCGCTGCAAGATGCTGTGGTTAGCCATGCTGGTTCAGTATGCCTTCAATTTTGAATAAATCCCCAACAGTGTCACCAGCAAAGCACCCCCACACCATCACACCTCCTCCTCCATGCTTCACGGTGGGAACCAGACATGTAGAGTCCATCCGTTCACCTTTTCTGCGTCGCACAAAGACACGGTGGTTGGAACCAAATATCTCAAATTTGGACTCATCAGACCAAAGCATAGATTTCCACTGGTCTAATGTCCATTCCTTGTGTTCTTTAGCCCAAACAAGTCTCTTCTGCTTGTTGCCTGTCCTTAGAAGTGGTTTCCTAGCAGCTATTTTACCATGAAGACCTGCTGCACAAAGTCTCCTCTTAACAGTTGTTGTAGAGATGTATCTGCTGCTAGAACTCTGTGTGGCATTGACCTGATCTCTAATCTGATCTGCTGTTAACCTACGATTTCTGAGGCTGGTGACTCGGATAAACTTATTCTCAGAAGCAGAGGTGACTCTTGGTCTTCCTTTCCTGGGGTGGTCCTCATGTGAGCCAGTTTCTTTGTAGCGCTTGATGTTTTTTGCCACTGCACTTGGGGACACTTTCAAAGTTTTCCCAATTTTTCGGACTGACTGACCTTCATTTCTTAAAGTAATGATGGTCATTCGTTTTTCTTTACTTAGCTGCTTTTTTCTTGCCATAATGCAAATTCTAACAGTCTATTCAGTAGAACTTTCAGCTGTGTATCCACCAGACTTCTGCACAACACAACTGATGGTCCCAACCCCATTTATAAGGCAAGAAATCCCACTTATTTAACCTGACAGGGCACACCTGTGAAGTGAAAACCATTCCTGGTGACTACCTCTTGAAGCTCATCAAGAGAATGCCAAGAGTGTGCAAAGCAGTCATCAAAGCAAAAGGTGGCTACTTTGAAGAACCTAGAATATAAGACATAATTTCAGTTGTTTCACACTTTTTTGTTAAGTACATAATTCCACATGTGTTAATTCATAGTTTTGATGCCTTCAGTGTGAATGTACAATTTTCATAGTCATGAAAATACAGAAAAATCTTTAAATGAGAAGGTGTGTCCAAACGTTTGATCTGTACTGTATATTTTTAAGTAAAATATAAATTGTTCTTTTATTCTATAAACTACTGACAACATGTCTCCGAATTTCCAAGCAATAAATTTTTTATTTTTTTTCTGAAAAGGAGAAATGGTCAAAATTAAAAAAAAAAAACACAGTACTTTTAGACCTCAAATAATGCAAAGAAATCAAGTTCATAAACAACAAAACTAATGTTTTAACTCAGGAAAAGTTCAGAAATCAATATTTTGTGGAATAACTATGATTTTTAGTCACAGCTTTCATGCATCTTGGCAGGCTTTTCACCAATCTTTCACACTGCTTCTGGCACAAAAATGTAAGCAGTTCTTCTTTGATTGATGACTTGTGACTATCTGTCATGGTATAGGACATGGTTCATGTCCTGCCCTCTCAGGGTTAATATTGCTGGCCTCTCTTTGGATCTGGGAGGGGTATTTATACACACCTCAGATTAGGATTCCCTGTCAGCTATACTTTCGTTTAGTCTGTGTGTCTGACCCCTTGAGTGTGTGCTCAGTTGCATTTGCTTGTTTTGCTCTCCATGCTTTACTCTGCTGGTTTTCCGACCTTTGGCTCCCTTTCTGACTATCCCTTCGTCTCACCCCTTTGTTACTTTGTTATCTCCTGGTTTTGATCTTGGCACGTTTAACTACTCTCCAGTGTATATCGTCTCCTCTGCACCCGGGCATCTGGCGCTGCCCTCGACCACCTCCTACCCTGTCACGTGGTTCAGGTCCTGTTTGCTACCCGGTGAGTTCCCCGCCGCTCTGCTCTCAGCTCCCTTGCTGCGGCGCGCAGCTCTCAAGCGCTTGAAATACCTTAGGTGACGTCACGGCGTTGTGATTGGTCGCGTAGCGGTCACGCGACCGCTACGGACCAATCAGAGCGCCGTGACATCATCTAAGGCCCTTCAAGCGCGCATTCTTAGGTACAACGGCTCCCGGTTACGGCGGTAAAGTCCAGGGGCCGCCGGAGAGGTAAGTATATCCCTATTTTTTATTTTAATTCTTTCTTTTACACATTGATATTAATCCCGATACCGATTCCCGATACCACAAAAGTATCGGATCTCGGTATCAGAATTCCGATACCGCAAGTATCGGCCGATACCCGATACTTGCGGTATCGGAATGCTCAACACTAATTGTCAGTAGTTTATAGAATAAAAGAAGAACTTACATTTTACTAAAAAATATACTTAGAAAGAGAAAAATCAGACAAACTGAAAATTTTACAGTGGTCTCTTAATTCTTGCCAGAGCTGTATATCTTGATGAATACAATATGAAAACTGTTTGCGTTTGGATACCCAAATGCGGGAGTAAATTCTATTCTTGATAAATATTTCCAGGATATGTCTACCTTTACTGTTCCAAGTTTACGCTATTTTTATGGCCATGAGACTGGGGTGGCATTCATAAGGTCCACAGTGCCGTTCTCTGCTGGGGGGTGATCTGAGAGGGTCTGTGTCGTTATCTTCTGGATGCTCTCCTAATTGGTAGGGCTTTGTGGCCAGAGGGTGATAAGGGGAAGCTGTACTCCACCTGTATATTGATGTCGGAAGTTAACATTAGCAAAACAGCCTCCTGTCATTACAGCATAAGACAATGAAGAATCAAATTTCACATACAGATGGTCTTCTTTCCTGCAGCCTCTGCATGTGAAATATAATCCTTCAGTGTGAAAACCTATGTGGCTTCCTGACATTACTGTGCAGCAGCAGTAAAGGAGTAAACGGAGACTTCATCCTATAGAAACCTGCATAATGTCAATTTGCTAGAAAGTCCGGTGTTGGCTTTTTGTTTTTAGCCATATTCCCATTCGAGTACTCTAACAGCTCTATATTGTCTTTGTATAGCTTGGAAAAGAGCGCTAAATATGTATAATAACAAGGCAGGTTTAGAGTCTTATTTTTCTTACATCTAAAATCTGAGGTGTCTTAGTCTAATATAATTGCACATGGCCCTATACTCCCCAATATTTTATACTTCACGGAATGGAATGTCTTTTTGCATTTTAAATAGCCCTGACTTAATACAGAGAGTGGAGATGAATGAAGCATTATTAATTACTTTTAAGAATGTGATGTAACATATTAAAAGAATGGTATAATTGATGAGACACTGATATTAGTTTTTGTTTGTTTTATTTTAACTCTTCAATAAAATAGTGACTCTTTAGTTTAAAAAAATGTTCAAAACCATTATTTTAGTAGTCAGGGAATATCAGGGTATAACAAATCTCTTAAAGATAAACTGTTAGCGGGATTGTACTATGTAATCTGAGAGCATCATGATGAACTGTTGAAAACAGAAGTTTACATACACTATATAGAAAGACGCATATGCATGTTTTTCTCAATATCTGAGATTAAATAAGAATAAACCTTTCTCGTTTTAGCAGGGCCTCCATCATGACATTACTGCCCACACTGGCGTATGGGGCCTGGTGAGCAGAGGGTATCCGAGACATAAGTTCAGTTAAAATCTATTACCATGCGGGCCCGCACGGCAATAGTTAAAATCTGCCAGGCAATTGGAGGCTGGCAGCTGACATCAGCGTCATTGTCATTCGCTGGTGAGTATGCGCTTGAAATGGATGGAGGGGACGTCGCCGTTGGACCTCGGCAGGGAAAGAAGAATTTTTTTTATTATTATTATTGAAAGTGGGAAGCCACAATATGTTTGGGCGGCAGGATGGAGATATTTGGACCATGTGTCTCCATCCTGCCCCATGATTCTGCACTATGTGACATGGTGCAGGATCATGGTGAAGGATGGAGACAGATGGGACCGGATGGAGACAGATGGGGCAGGATGGAGACATATGAGGCAGGAACATGGGGCAGGATGAAGACAGATTGGGCAGAATGGAGACAGATGGGGCAGGATGGAGACAGATGGGGCAGGATGGAGACAGATGGGGCAGGATGGAGACAGATGGGGCAGGATGGAGACAGAAGGGGCAGGATAATGGGGCAGGATGAAGACAGATGGGGCAGGATGAAGACACATGGTGCAGGATCATGGGGCAGGATGAAGACACATGATGCGGGATCATGGGGCCGGATGGAGACAGATGGGGCAAGATCATGTGGCAGGATGGAGACACATGGTGCAGGATCATAGGGCAGGATGGAGACAGATGGGGCAGGAACATGGGGCAGGATGGAGACAGATGGAGCAGGATCATGGGGCAGGATGGAGACAGATGGGGCAGGATAATGGGGCAGAATGAAGACATGGTGCGGGATCATGGGGCAGAATAGAGACACATGGTGCGGGATCATGGGACCGGATGGAGACAGATGAGGCAGGATAATGGGGAAGGATGAAGACACATGGTGCAGGATCATGGGGCAGAATGGAGACAGATGGGGCAAGATCATGTGGCAGGATGGAGACACATGATGCAGGATCATAGGGCAGGATGGAGACAGATGGGGCAGGAACATGGGGCAGGATGGAGACAGATGGGGTAGGATCATGGGGCAGGATGGAGACAGATGAGACAGGATCATAGGGCAGGATGGAGACAGATGGTGCAGGATCTTGGGGCAGGATGGAGACAGATGGGGCAGGAACATGGGGCAGGATGGAGACAGATGGGGTAGGATCATGGGGCAGGATGGAGACAGATGGGGCAGAATGGAGACAGATGGGGCAGGATGGAGACAGATGAGACAAGATCATAGGGCAGGATGGAGACAGATGGTGCAGGATCTTGGGGCAGGATGGAGACACATGGTGCAGGATCATGGAGCAGGATGGAGACAGATGAGGCAGGAACTTGGGGCAGGATGGAGACAGATGAGACAAGATCATAGGGCAGGATGGAGACAGATGGTGCAGGATCTTGGGGCAGGATGGAGACACATGGTGCAGGATCATGGAGCAGGATGGAGACAGATGAGGCAGGAACTTGGGGCAGGATGGAGACAGATGAGGCAGGAACATGGGGCAGGATGAAAACAGATTGGGCAGAATGGAGACAGATGGGGCAGGATCATTGGTCAGGATGGAGACAGATGAGTCAGGATGGAGACAGATAGTGCAGAATAATGGGGCAGGATGGAGACACATGGTGCAGGATCATGAGGCAGGATGGAGAAAGATGGGGCAGGATCATGTGGCGGCCATGCAAGATGTCCAGTATCCGAAACAAAGTAAGCAGCAAAGTTATCCATCATCTGGGCAACTTCCACTGTAGTCCTCAAAGGGTGATCACAGTAATCCTGCAAAGTGCGTCAAGTTCTAATTGTTGTCGCTCTTTTGCCAGGATGTAGTTGTGCATCACAACACACGCTTTGACCACATCATCAATTGTCTCAGTTTTTAGATTGATGCCAGCAAACCAAGGCACCCTCCACAGTTCTTCGTGCCCTTGTCAGTCGGTAGTTGAAAATCCTTTTGGTGTGATTCAAGTCCCGACTCAAGTACAGTTTTATGAGGTTGGCACACATGTGAAACGTCTCATCCCCAACCACAACAAACGGCATTGGAGGTCCATCAGTGTTCGGAAGAGGTTGTGGCGGTGCAATATTAAAATTATTAACATACAAACGTTAGCCCATGTCAGATTTTTTGAAAGTCTGTGAGTCATTTCCTCATCTAAATGAGCCAACATCAACGGCAACAAATTACAAAGTATTTTTTGTAATTGAAATACTCGGATCCACTTCCAACAGGTTTCACAATCCGAATGTGTTTGCCATCCACAGCCCCCACACAGTTTGGAAAATTACAAATTTAATTGAATTTTGCTGCATTTTTCAACCAGAATTCAGTTGTGGGTTGGGGGAGGAATTTGCTTGCAGAAAGTCACATAAAGCACAGCAGGTGTCTCCAACAATCCCAGAAAGGGTGGACACTCCAATCTGGAATTGAAAATGTAGAGATCTTAAGGTCTCTCCGGTAGCCAGGAATCTGCTGAACAGAAAATGGAAAAAAAAATCAGTACATGGCTGTTATAATAATAATACAAACGACGTGTTTATTTTTCAAAATTACGTACATCAGGGTCACCAACAGACATTCCTCAGCAGGAATTGCTCGACGTAGTTGTGTGTCCTGCCTGGTGATGGATCCTTGGACACATTGCAGCAATTCATCAAAGATCTGTTCCGACATCCTCGTGTATTCGAAAAACTCCGTGTTTTCACACAACTTGGTGTACAACGACTGGTAGGCTCCACGGCTCTCTTGGACTTCAACGATGGGTGTTGCCAGTAGTGACGACGACGTCTTCTCCATCTTGCTCTTCTTCTTTCTTCTTCACAATCCACAGCAAAGTCAAAAGCCAATTTCAATTCCAAATCCAGATTACGATAGAAGCTCTCCATGTCAAGATCCATCTTGCAGCAAAATATGAGGATTTCATCTGTGTAGGGTCTATATATACAGATTCCCCATGAGACACTCCCATTGGGTGTGGCTGTTGTCAAGGCAATTCTCCTGGAACAGCATTTGCAGCATAACAAAATTATTTGAAAATTCATACGCATGCGCTGAAAAAAGCAAATGCCTGCAAAAACGCATACAAACGCATGCACACGCAACATTTTTTGGAATCATGCGTAAGCTGATGTGGATAAAAATGCAGCATAGCCATGCCTTTGAATGCGTTTTAGCATGTGTTTGCGCATGCAGATGATATGCTGCGCACAGAGAATTGAAAGCAGGGGAACGTAGCGTCAGAGACTTGCGGTGCTGTGCCCCCTACTAGCATAAACTCATATGAACTCTAGTGTGAGAAAATAGTCAGAAAAATTCCTACGCTAGAGTTCATATGCGTTTATACCAGCAGGGGGCGCAGCACCGCAAGTCTGCGATGCTACGTTCCCCTGCTTTCAATTCATTCCCCAGTTTTTACAGTCAGGAGCACAGCTGCATTAGCAGGCTCCTGGCTGTAAAATTATTTAACCCCTTCAGATGGATGTACAGCGTGGGACGTGACTGAGCGCTGTGTTTTTATTTCAATAAAGTACTTTACTCTTAATGTGTGTGTGTATTATTAACCCTTTAATATTATTGGATTAATAATGGATAGGTGTCTTATTGACACCTCTCCATTATTAACCTGGCTTAATGTCATCTGACAATAGCAAGGTGACATTAACCCTTAATTACCCCATATGCCACCGCTACACAGGAGTGGGAAGAGAGAGCCTAAGTGCCAGAATAGGCACATCTTACAGATGTGTCGTTTCTGGGGTGGCTGGTGGCAGATGTTTTTAGCCGGGGACGGGGGGGGGCAATAACCATGGTCCCTCTCTAGGCTATTAATATCTGCCCTCAGTCACCGGCTTTCCCACTCTGGCGGAGAAAATTGCGCGGGCCCACGCCAGTTTTTTCCGTGTTTTAACCTTTTATTTTAACAGCTAGAGCCCCCAAATTTTGCACACAGACTTTACTAACATTATTAGTGAGGAATATGTAAAAAAAAATGGATATGAAATGGTTTACTGTATGTAAACCATGTCTCATATCCTGTCGGGTTTGATAAGGAGATAGCAAAAGCCGGCAAATGCAATTGAATTACCGGCTTTGCTGCTATCTAGCGCTGTATGAAATATAAATAAATAAATATAAATATATATATATATATATATATATATATATATATATATATATAAGTATCCCAATGACATATATATATATACATATATATATATATATATATATATATATATATATATATATATATAGACTGTATATATGTTTTCACGAATATTTGAGCCCATTGATTAATTATATGTCCATTTTGCAAGGTTGCAAGAAAAAAACGCAGTACGGATGCCATAAGGATTACATACGGAGGTTAACATGCGTAAAATACGCAGACACACCCTGCCTAGGGATGACATACGGAATACTGCTTTGGGATCATTTCTGTGTATTACGCCTGGAAAATACGGACAGTATTTCCCTACGCTGAGTGTGACGCCGGCCTTACAAAACTTTTTAAATAATGTTGGATGTTCACTGTACTTTTACCCAACTTGATATTTGTGGGATTGTTATGTTAAATAGGCAGTCAGCAATTTGGTTCATTTAGATTTCGCTCACATTAGCGTATGAATCGGACTACACTGTGTTCCAAATTATTATTCAAATTGGATTTAAGTGTCATAAAGATTTAATTGTTTTGCTTTTCAAATAAACTTGTGGATGGTATTGTGTCTCAGGGCTCAATGGATCACTGAAATCAATCTTAAACACATGTGATAATTATTTTTCCAGGTGATTCAAATTAAAGGAAAACTACTTAAAAATGATGTTCCACATTATTAAGCAGGCCACAGGTTTCAAACAATATGGAAAATAAAAAGGATCTTTCTGCTGCTGAAAAGTGTTAAATATTGCAAGGCCTTGGACAAGGCATGAAAACATTAGCTATTTCACGAAAACTTAAGAGTGATCATCATACTATGAAGAGATTTGTGACTGAAACAGAGTGCAGAGGTTTCTGCCAGACAAATTCATTGGATTAAGAGAGCAGCTGCCAAAATACCATTACAAAGCAGCAAACCGTTATTTGAAGCTGCTGGTGCCTCTGGAGTCCAACAAAACCCAAGGTGTAGGATCTTTCAAAGGCTTGCTGTGGTGCATAAACCTACTATTCGGCCACCCCTAAACAATGTTCACAAGCAGAAACGTTTGCAGTGGGCCCAGACATACATGAAGACTAATTTTCAAACAGTCTTGTTTACTGATGAGTGATGAGCAACCCTGGATGGTCCAGATGGATGGAGTAGTGGATGGTTGGTGGATAGCCACCATGTCCTAACAAGGCTGCGACATCAGCAAGGAGGTGGAGGAGTCATGTTTTGGTCCAGAATCATGGGGAAACAGCTGATAGGGCCCTTTAAGGTTCCTGAAAGTGTGAAAATGACCTCTGCAAAGTATATAGTTTCTGACTGACAACTTTCTTCCATGGTATAAAAAGCAGAAACGTGCCTTCAGGAGCTAAATCATCTTCATGCATGACAATGCCCCATCTCATGCGGCGAAGAATACCTCTGAGTCATTGGCTGCTATGGGCATAAAAGGAGATAAACTCATGGTGTGCCTACCATCTTCCCCTGACCTCAACCCTATAGAGAACCTTTGGAGTATCATCAAGCAAAAGATCTATGAGGGTGGGAGGCAGTTCACATCAAAACAGCAGCTCTGGGAGGCTATTCTGACTTCATGCAAAGAAATACAAGCAGAAACTCTCCAAAAACTCACAAGTACAATGGATGCAAGAATTGTGAAGGTGATATCAAAGAAGAGTTCCTATGTTAACATGTAACTTGGCCTGTTAGGATGTTTTGGAGTTAAATAGCTTTTTTGTTCAGTGAATGTGACCTCCTAATGCTGCAAGTTCAACAAATGAGCATTTTAATTTCTTTAAAACATATCAAGTGTTTAGAAATTCTACTGTGCCTAATAATTTGGAACAGTGCATCTTGAGTTTTTATTCATTTTGGAGATTATACTGTTATAATTGGGAGGTTTCTTCAATAAAATTTGATGTATACTCTAACGGGTGATGACTTTTATTAGACTGACTGTCATTTACACAGACCATTTAGGAAAATCTGAGAAAAACGTCATTTGCGTAATAATTTGGAACATAGTGTAGTGTAGTGCAATCTGATAAAAAAAAAAATTGCATTGCATTCTGACTAATGTTATTCAATGAGGCACTGCAGATCTGCACATTTTTTCTCAGTTATGAATGAGAAAAATGAATGTATCGCAATTTCATTCTGAAATCGGTACAGTGCAAGAAAAAAAATTGCATGCATTACAGACCATCAGTATGGTGTCTGATATGGAGTATGTTGAATGCATTACAGACCATCAGTATGGTGTCTGATATGGAGTATGATACATAGCAATTCCGTATGGCTCCATCAAGTGTGGCTCCTTAAGGGAACCTGTCACCCTCCCCAGGCGTTTGTAACTAAAAGAGCCACCTTGTGCTGCACTAATGCTGTATTCTGACAAGGTGGCTCTTTTAGTCCGGGTCCCTGGCACTGCTGCAATAATCGTTTTTGAAGTTTGTCCCTCATACCTCGAAATCGCCAGGGGGGCAGGTCTTTTTCCCCTAATACAGATGCCTCACGTCTAGGGGGGGGGACAGGTTCCCCTTAAGTGTATAGCATAAATATGACAGAAATGGACCAAAAGTGACCAGAAGGTACAAGTAACCATTACTTAAATGTACTTAGCTTTACAGTTTCTGCTGCACTAATACTCACTTTCCTTTGCCGTTCCCAAACCCCAGCACCCTCTGAACAAATAATCATCTCTCTTTCCCTCTTACCTCCCCGGCTGAGTTCATCTACCAACCTGCTCCTCAACCTCAGATCTATCCTACTAAAATGTAAAACAAGCCAGCCACTCTCCTTCTCCCACCTGCTCTCCCTCTCTGCTTCTCCTCACTGCTGGCGACATATCTCCCAATCCTGGACCCCCACAGCTGATCCTTCCCATTAATTCCCCCTCCCTATCGCTTCCAGCCTAATATGAACTACCGCAATCTTTCCTACGTAAAACCCATGCCCGTGATGCCCACCCCCTCTGCTCCACCTCTCTGGAGCACTCTAGAATGCCCACTCAGTCTGCAATAAGTTCCATGTGATCCATAACCTCTTTACCTCTCCTAATTTATGTTCCAGGGCCTCACCAAAATGTGGCTTACACCCTCTAACTCGGCCTCCCCTGTTGTGCTGGGCAATGGTGGCTTCCACTTCACCCACATTCCTCGCCCTTGCAACAGACATGGTGGAGGAGTGGGGCTTCTCCATACAACCAACTGAACCTTCAACCCAATCTCACCTCTACCCTCCTTTATCCTCTGTCCATATCTACTCTCCATCCAACCTCCAAGTCTCCATCATATACTGACCTCCATGCCAAGCCACTGTCTTTATTGACCAAGTGTCCACATAGCTTCTTCACTTTCACTCTGCTGACATTCCCACCATCATCAGGGGTGAAATCAACATCTCCTCTGACACCCGCCAGTCAGCAGCCTCCAAACTCCTGTCACTTACTTCATCTTTAGGACTTAAGGTACCTTCACACTGAACAACTTAACAACGATAACGATAGCGATCCGTGACGTTGCAGCGTCCTGGATAGCGATATCGTTGTGTTTGACACGCAGCAGCGATCTGGATCCTGCTGTGACATCGTTGGTCGGAGCTAGAAGGCCAGCACCTTATTTCGTCGCTGGATCACCCGCTGACATCGCTGAGTCGGCGTGTGTGATGCTGATTCAGCGATGTCTTCACTGGTAACCAGGGTAAACATCGGGTTACTAAGCGCAGGGCCGCGCTTAGTAACCCGATATTTACCCTGGTTACCATTGTAAATGTAAAAAAAACCAAACACTACATACTTACATTCCGGTGTCTGTGGCGTCCCCCGGCGTCCGCTTCCCTGCACTGTGTCAGCGCTGGCCGGCCGTAAAGCAGAGCACAGCGGTGACGTCACCGCTCTGCTTTACGGCCGGCGCTTACACAGTGCAGGGAAGCGGACGCCGGGGAACGCGACAGACACTGGAATGTAAGTATGTAGTGGTTTTTTTTTTTTACATTTACACTGGTAACCAGGGTAAACATCGGGTTACTAAGCGCGGCCCTACGCTTAGTAACCCGATGTTTACCCTGGTTACCCGGGGACTTCGGCATCGTTGGTCGCTGGAAAGCTGTCTGTGTGACAGCTCTCCAGCGACCACACAACGACGAAACAGCGATGCTGCAGCGATCGGCATCATTGTCTATATCGCTGCAGCGTCGCTTAATGTGACGGTACCTTTACTCAGTGGTCATCCTCAGCCACTTACACAGACAGACATACATTAGACCTTATCTTCACCCATCTCTGCTCCCTATCTAACCTCAAAACCTCCCCTCTCCCCCTATCTGACCACCATCTATTCACTTTGTCATCTCTGTCCTCCACACCTGTCACCCATGTCTAACAACTAGCACAACCCCTGCAGAAATCTCGCACATCTAGACACTCACACACACTCTTTGACTCTATTCTACCACTGGCATCCATATCCTCACTCCTCATAGAGATAGTGTCAATGCTTTCTACAATGCCACTCTGGCATAATTACCTCACTAAAAAGCTTTGGCAAGTGTCCAGGGTTGCGGCGCAGCGTTGGAACAAAATATATTCGAAAGACGACTTCACCACATTCAAACAAGTAACACTCGTATTCAAATCAGCCCTCACCTCTGCTAAACAGGCCTACTTCACAATCCTTGCATCTTCCTTATCCTACAACCCCAAACAACAGTTATTCAACACTTTCAACTCCCTCCTCTGCCCTCCACTTCCCCCTCTGACCTCCCTGATCTCTTTTGAGGACTTTGCCACATACTTCATAAGTAAGATTGAAAAAACAAGGCAAGTTTTTATTGTTCGACCACCACAACCCCTTTATATACCAGACCAATGCCCTTCCCCCAACGTAACTGAAGGAGAGCTTATTCATCTCCTCTCCAAATCACATATCACCACTTGTGAACTTGACCCCATCCCATCTCACTTCCTCCCCAACCTCACTATCACACTTATCCCATCTCTAACCCATCTCTTCATTCTGTCACTAACTTCTAGTACCTTCCCTTCTGCTTTCAAACATGTCACAATCACTCCTACTCTTAAAAACCCATCCCTTGACCCGACCCCTATGTCCAGCTGTCGCCCGATATCGCTGCTCCCATTAATTTCCAAACTCCTTGAGCAGCATATTCATGCTGAACTTTCCTCTCACCACTCGTCTAATTTGCTCTTCGACTACCTACAATCTAGATTTTGCCCCAATGAAACTGCATTGATTAAAATTACTGCAAAAAAACTGCCCTGATCAAAAATGACTTGCTTGCAGCCAAATGTCATAGACAGTTCCCTTCTAGACCTCTCCTCTGCCTTTGACACAGTTCACCACTGCTTCCTACTACAGAAAGACATGAAAGACCTTGCCCTATTCTGCATCTCTTCATACCTTTCCAACTGCACATTTAGCGTCTCTCACTCCCACACTACATCCTCATCCTGCCTTCTCTCTGTTGGTGTCCCTCAATGTTCTGTCCTAGGACCCCTACTCTTCTCCATCTATGCCATTGGCCTGAGACAGCACATAGAGTCCCATGGCTACCACCTATAATGCTGATGACACTCAGATCTACCTCTCTAGCCCACACGTCATCTCTCTGCTGTCCAGAATCCTGGAGTGTCTATCTTCCATATCTTACTTCTCCTCCCGCTTCCACAAGCTCAAGGTGGACAAATCTGAACTAATTATCTTTCCTCCATCTCACGTATCTTCTCTACCTGATCTATCTACCTCAATAAATGACATCACGCATTCCCTGTACCGGAAATCCACTGTGTCGGAGTAACCCTTTACTCTGCCTGTACTTAAAACCGCACATCCAAGCTCAAAAATATTTGCAGAATCCGTCCTTTCCTCAACCCTCATTCTACTAAAATGCTTGTGCATGCCCTCATCATCTACCGCCTCGACTACTGAAACATTCTCCTCTGTGACCTACCTGCTAACACTCTTGCATCTCTCCAGTCTGTCCTTAACTCTGCTGCCCGACTAATCCATCTCTTTCCTCACGACTCCTCCGCTTCTCCCCTTCTTCCCCTTTCCCTTCATTGTCTCCGAATTCCCCAGTGTATCTAGTTCAAACTACTTACACTGACCTACAAAGCTATCCATAACCTGTCTCCTCCATACATCTCCGAACTAATCTCCCGATATCTTCCCTCACATAATCTCCGGTCCTCCTAAGACCTCCTTTCTCTCCTCCACACTCATTCATTCTTCACCCTCTCGCCTCCAAGACTTCTCTCGAATATCCCCCATCCTTTGGAATTCTGTGCCTCAACATGTCCAATTATCTATCGCATTTGGATCCTTCAGACAGAACCTTAAAACCCATTTCTTCAGGAAAGCTTACAGCCTGCAATGTCCGTGCTGCCACGTCAACACCACTGGAGCAACTGCAACCCCCAACCTACTGTCTCCTTTCCCATCCTCCTTTAGAATGTAAGCCAGCAAGAGCAGGGTCCTGTCTCCTGTGTACCAGTCTGTCATTCTTAGTTCATTTACTGTAAGTGATATCTGTATTTTGATTGTAACTCCTTCTCATGTACAGCACCTTGGAATCCATGATAATAATAATTATATAGCATAGGAAACTGTAAATGGCCCAGTAAAAGATTAACAGCGGCTGAGAAAAAAAAACAGATTGCACATGGATAACAAGTGAGAAAAAAATTGTCCCACTCTTCTGGATGAGAATGGGACCAATTTTTTTTTATACGTTAGTGTGAGCAAACTCTAAAAGTGATGTTATTTTAGCCCTCAAAAACTTTCAAAAGTGCTGGGTCTCACTTCTTCTTAATTTACCATTTACTGCCATTTTTACGGAAAGTATGTCTCCTGCAGCTGAGAACCTAGGATGGACTGCAGAAAGTGAGAGCCGGTCACTTCTCTCTAGTTAAGTGATGACCGACATAACAGAGTAGTGGGCATGTGAAACAGAGCTGCCAACTAATTGGAGTATAGTATAGTGTAAAGTTGTGGAAGACTTCCCAGCCTAGTTACAGGTCCACTGCTTTGAAGAGAGTGTTAAGTGGTGGCACCACAGAAATGGAGCTTACAGTAGGAAAAAAGAATATGTAACATTGCTTAAAAACAGGTACTATGGACCCATAACTTTTACCTAAATAGTTCATGTCTTAAGGCTTAGATCTAATAAATAGATGTACTACAAATATAAAAAAAATTAACCGGCACCTCCAAACAGAATAAGACAAGTGTGAACATGAGCAAGCTGTAACGACTATTCAGTATAACCAGGAACATACAACTGCACTCTGAAATGCTATAATATGCAAACATTGAATATATGAAATTGGAACTGCATTGCTGCTATAGAAAATATGTTACAAAAATGAAGGTACTTGGCGCACACACTGGCCAATTCGTGAGAGTCCAACAGTTTTTTGATATTTGTAGAACACCCCCTCTGATTGAGCACTGACTCCTCCCATCAGCCGAGGGGTGATCCTGCCTGCCCTTACAATTGTAGGCTTTCAGCCTGGGAGAGGCATATAAGGTTTAGGGTCCCAACAAACGGGTAGGCCTTGTCACTGGCTCTTACGAAATGGCCAATTTGTGCACTAAGCACCTTCATTTTTAACATATTTTCTATAGCAGTAATGCAGTTCCAATTTCATATATTCAATATTTGCATATTATAGCATAATAAATAGATATAAATAATTGGTTTGCTGGAGATAATCAGAGTCATTTTTATCATTTATCGCATCTATTTTTATGCCTTAGAAAATCCATACTGTTTGAAAGATGAGGAATACAATTGTTTTAGTACATTTTTTATGTGAATTATCAATCGATAATTTATATTATTGTTTCTTACAGCTGATTGATCGCCTAAGATTTTTTATATTACCAATGAGTACTATAAAAATATATACAATACTTGGTCAAAAGTGATGTTCTTAGCTCACAAGGCAGGCGTGAAAACCTAGCGTGATCCTGGGTCAATGAAGGTTAATGGTCAATTTGGAGTTCCAGCTCTGCTTGTGATTACTGAATAATGCATTTATTCTAAAATAGATCCTCTATGCACCTCAAAATATATTACTTCAATAATGGTGAGCAATTTGCAGGAAGACAATGTTTTGATATTAAATGTGCTCGAAATTAGTTTCCCAGGAGTTTGCATAGATTACAGTTACATTTGCACGCTTTTCTCTGACACATTCCACATTCCTCTCTACTGATTTTAAACAATTTTCCTAATGCAGACTGTAGTTATTTCACAAAGCTGTTAAAATACACGCAGTACATCAGCTCAGCTAGTAAATATTCATAGGCAAAAATTGTTCCTAAATTGTACTCTGAAGAAAAAGACCTTAAAACACCCCATGATTTATGACAGATCCATTTGTCATTCTGTGTGTTTTTTCAAATGTCATACGATATGAATCTGCATCTATCTAGAACACTAGTATATTGCACATAATAATGTATACTGGCTTATAAATAAGAATGTCTTTCTAAAATTTAGAACTAATAAAATGACTATTTAATTAGGACTTTTGAATACGTCATCTGGTCAGTAATATTCAAAAAATAACAGAATGCATATTTATTTTGTAAAATTATTAAAAGGGGTTGTGCGGAATAGTTTTTTTTAATTATTCAAAAGTTTGCATATTATGAAAATAATAAACTCATCTATTATTACCTTCCCTGCACCAATGCTGCCTCGGTTTTTGTTGATCGGCTGCTGTGGCGGTGTCACAACTATAGCGAGGGTGACATCTGCAGCCAATCACATGGCTCAGTGGCTTACTCCACCTATATGTGTAGGCCACTGAGCCCAATGCATAGGGACCGGAGCACTGGCGGAAAGGCAGCGTTGGAGCTGCGGATGCTTAGTATTGTTTTACATTTTATATTCATTATCTATAACCCTACGAATAAAAAATATATATTCTGGACAACCCCTTTTAACCTTTTATCTAATCAAAAATGAAATCTAAACATATTAGTTTAAAAGATAGATATGAGATAGATAAATAGAAAAGAGAGATAGCAGCATAAACTTGAGCAGATTTGGGGTGCAATACTTCCTGAATAATGCGGTTGTCCAATGCAAAATATAAATGGAAAAAAATCAGGCAGCTCTCCAGTTCAAGGAAAAATTGTGGACTTTAATCCAGCACCAAGTGGTGCAACGTTTCGACCTCACAGCACGGTCTTGACAAATAATAACGCATAATAATCCATAATAATGCCAACAACTAGCATGCACAATGTTGCACTGGGCTCACATGCAGCATGGTGCTTGTGCAAGTGAGGCAACAGACAAAAATGCATTGGATGCTGCTATGCTTCTGTCCTAAGGGACCTACTTCTCCCAGCTGAATAGCTGTTTTGATTATACACACAGTGCCACCCTGAAATGGAGCATAGCCCTGTGCTTGCTCCATTGCAGGAGGGACACAAGCATTCTGCTGCTTCTGCTTATCTGGGCTACATGGCAAAAAAATAGAAAATAGAGACGGAGCCACAGAACCCACGTTGCTGCCACTTAATTTTTAGGATTGGTGGGAATCAGAGAGGTCAGACACCACTGATCATAAAGTGATGGCATATATTATTTATATGCCATGAAATTACAAGGTGTGACGGGTTGACAAGCTTAGCTGCTCCTCGAGGTAGACTCAGGCACATGGGTGGTTAAAGTCTCTTGGAGGTTTATTGTCTCATAAATTAAAAAAAATAAATTGTAACAGAAAAACAGCCTGTCCGGCTCAAATAAAAATAAACAGTTCATACGCCATCCTGTCCAGGTCCTCTGGGATAACACACACGGCAGCTCTCGCTGGAGCTAGCAATCCGGAGGCTTGCTTTCCTCCACACACATAGACCAACAAAAAACACTTGGCTGGACATTTAACTCCCCTCCAGCCACACCCTGGAGGTGGAGATATAGTGGGTAGACGTCCCACCCATCTCTGACCTACCCACCATGAAAGCCATGCCCATATAGCAACTGGATTGCTCTCAGCACATATCATGCTGGCGAAAACACTTATGGCTTTCACATCACACAGGAAAGCAACCTTTGTGACACATACCTCCCATGTACAACACCAGTGACCCTGTCACAAAGGTTAGAATACCACACCTGTAATCTAGAAATGTAGTTAAAGAAAGCTCTTCATGGAAGTAAAACTTTCTTAGATAGTTACTCATCATTTAGCTTTATGGATAATCTGGAAACTGGTGAGTATAGTACACACAGCACATTCAATACTTCCTGCGATAAAGTTTAACCCTTTAACAACATGTGCCGCATATGTACAGTGGATGTATGAAGCAGGCTTAAGAGCTGACAAGTGCTTGTCGACACCTGAGAGTTACTGATGAAATAAGAGAAAGCTCTGATCGCAACCGTTAAGCCTCTTAAATGCCAAAGTGAAGCATGAGTGGCATTTTAAAGGCTTCAACTTGGTAGCTGTCAGTTCTAATGACCATCTGCCGCGCAGTGACAAGATTGCGGGATGCATTTGGGTAGCCATGTTAGAACTCTTATGGCTAGGCTTCATAGGACTTTGTTCATTTAAACAGTATTTCAGTGTATTTCATAGGTGATCAAGTGATTGCAGGTTTAACAAATTAATAATGTAAAAAAATATAAAAGAAAATTTAAATCACCCTCCTTTTCCCCAACCATACATAGTGAAATGAAAAAATATATAAAATGAATTCATATTTTTGGTATTTCCTTGAGCATAATTGCTAGAGCTAATGTAATATTTAAATATCTATCCAGCTAGGTACAGACCAAAATGACAAAAAAAAGCCAGAGTTGTTGCCATTGGACCCCCTCCTAAAAAAAACATGCTTTAAAAAAATAATATATCTCTTATTTATCCCAAAATTATATCAATAAAAATGTCAGCTTGTCCCGTAAAAAAAACAA
Organism: Ranitomeya variabilis; assembly: GCF_051348905.1. NCBI lineage: Eukaryota > Metazoa > Chordata > Amphibia > Anura > Dendrobatidae > Ranitomeya > Ranitomeya variabilis. The sequence goes on from NC_135234.1 coordinate 402,561,409, forward strand.
AAAGCAATCATAAAAATCCATCAATACAAGACAAACCAATTTTTTTTTAACAAAGTTCAGAATCTTTTTAACCACTAAAATATAAAATATACAACTTTACAAGTATGGTGTCTGTATAATCATCCTAACAAGGGATCAGTTATCAGCTCCTTTTTTCGGTATAATGAACACTGTAAAAGCAAAATCTAAAAACCTATGGTGGAAATGCGTTTTGCATTTTTCAACATTTCTCAACACTTGGCATTTTTTTTTCCCGTTTTTAATACATTATATAGTAAAATAAATTCTGTCATACAAAGCTACAACTTATCCTCTCTCCTTCTGTACTTGTCTGTGCCTTGTTTTGCTCATGGTTATTGTACTTGTCTATATTTGTCACTTTCACATGTAAAGCACCATGGAATAAATGGTGCTATAAAAGTGTATAATAATAATAATAATCTATATATATAATTGTCTAAGGGGCACTTCTGTCTGTTTGTCTGTCTGTCTGTCACGGAAATCCCGCATTGCTGAATGGTCTTAGCGAGACCGCTAAGTCATCTGGATAATTTCGCAATGCATCTCTGGGAACTGAAGCTGGCGGCAGCCGCACGCGCATCAGGACAGCTTTGCTGGACGCCGGAGGGTGTGTATATAACTATTTTTTATTTTAATTATTTTTTTTAACAGGGATATGGTGCCCACACTGCTACATACTACGTGGGCTGTTATATACTGCGTGGGCTGTGTTATATACTGTACTGTGTGGGCTGTGCTATATATTACGTGGGCTGTGTTATATACTGTGTGGCTGCTATATACTCTGTGGGCAGTGTTATATACTACGTGGGCTGTGTTATATACTATGTGGGCAGTGTTATATACTGCGTGAGCTGTGTTATATACTGCGTGGGCTGTGTTATATACTACGTGGGCAGTGTTATATACTGCGTGGCTGCTATATACTATGTGGCTCCTATATACTACGTGGCCTGTGCTATATACTATGTGGCTGCTATATAGGTACATATTATAGAATACCTGATGCGTTAGAATCGGGCCACCATCTGGTAATAATAATAATCCTGCAACAAACAAGCCCTAGATTGCAAGATAAAAAAGTTATGGCTCTTGGAAAAAGAGAGAAAGGAAAATGAAAGTGCAAAAAGCGAGAGAAAAAAAAGCCTGTCGTTAAGAGGTTAAATTCATAGTGAGCAGTTTTTAAAAGTTAACTATTGTTGTGGAAATACTGTACTCTTTATTTAGTCATAACAAAAAAGTTAAATAATTTTGCATTTCTGAATGATCCTAATAAAACATTTTTTCCTCATTAGTTGTTATGGGTATAGCAGCACATAGCAATGTCCAAGCCATGTCCAACTCAACATTTGCTGAATTACCGTATTTGGAATTTGGTGTAATTTCGATTAAAAAAAAAGCTGAAAGCAATCCAATTAATGGGAAATGAAATCAAGTTTAAGGCTATGTTCTCATGTCCATTAATCATCAATTAGAACGGATCCAGCAACAATCCGTTAACGAAAAAGTTGTGCAGACACAACTTTTTTGTCCTGTTAAATAAAACTGATTTCAACTGGATCTGTTTTTTTTTATACTGAAATCTATAGAAAACAGATCAGTTAAGTAGCCATCAGCTTTGTTCCATTGAAAATGATCCAGTAAGCAAAAAACTGGATCATTTTCAAATAAAAGATAATTGGGTGGCTAATTAACTGATCAGTTTCCCATAGACTTCAATGTTAAAAAAAAACGGATCCAGTTGAAATCAGTTTTATTTGGGGGGGAAAAAAGTTCTGTCTGCGCAACTTTTTTGTTAACAGATAGCAGAAATTTTCCAGAAATGAATGAAAGGCTAGAAAGAACACTTGTAAAACTCATCTTTTCACTGTTGAACACTAATTAAAATAGTGGTGGGGGAAGGTATGAGGTTGTGACGGCATAAAAGGTCATGCTGGGCATTATCTGCTCCCTTCATGCACTTGAGGGCTTTGTGTTCTCAATCACCCATGTCTGGCAGTTCAAGCTGGGACAATGGGGAAACCACTGGCATGTGCATTGAGGCATATAATATATGGGAAGGCAAAAAGAAGGCATATTATAATCCACAAGTCTTTAAATAGGATTGCATAATTATTTAGATCTTTCTATTTCGGCTACCTCATTGTCCTTTAATGAAAAATGTTTTACATTATGAGCTTTATATATGAAACATTTCTAGGGGAAAAAAACTCATTGTTACCAAAGAAACCAATAAGAGTTCAACTTATATTGAAAAATCTATATATTAATCCTTTTCTATGGACTAATTTTTGACTGATACAATTTTACACAATACCTATAAAATGTTTTTGTCAGATATTATGCAAATTAGCTCTCCTCAAGTAGGAAGAAAGCAGACTCTGTTGGGGTTAACTAGCCTCTAAATAAATGTCTAACCCTTTATCTAAATAAAGATGATTAAAATATCATCACTGTAACGGTAGTAGGCCAGAGGCCTGATGGGACATGGGGCCAAAATTCGCTTTCAAGCTTGGCCATGAAAACATTTGCATACTATGGAGCCATTTTACTTCCCATTGCTGTGCCGGTCTCCTGTAGATATATCTTGTTGTCAAATTCAAAGTCATTGTGGGTGAGGATGAATTTTTGTAAGTTTCACCACAGAATCAGCATCAGTCCATGAGGTTTCCATGAAGACTTTTCAGGCATTTAATCCATCCTGGCCTGGTGTGGCATATTAGAGTACAAAGATTCCACATCCATGGTGGCCAGGATGGTTCCTTCTTGTAGAGGACCTATTGCATTGTTGCATTAATTCTGTGCTGTGTTGTGCATAAATATGTGTTTCTTCAGATTTTATATTACCGTATTTTTCCGACTATAAGACGTACCCCAAATTTTCAGAAGGAAAATAGGAAAAAAAATGTGTCAAATGGGGGTCTGTTGTGATCGCTTTTTGGGCTCCCCTAGTGGTGGCTGGTGGTACTGGAGACTTGTGTGTTCTTTTCTGCCTCGCTCACCTGCTTCCATCAGTTTTGGGAGTTCCCTATTTAGCCTTGCTCTCCAGTCACTTCCTTGCCGGTCATCATTGTAACCTGAGTCTTTCAGTTGCATGTTCCTGCTACTAGTCTGCTGATCAGCTAAGTGGACTCTTGTCCTTATTGTTTTGTATTTTTGCCCAGTTTACAGTTTTGTCATTTCCTGTTACTGGAAGCTCTTGTGGACTGAAATTGCCACTCCTGTGTGATGAGTTGACACAGGAGTTTTAAAGTAATTTCAGGATGGGTTTTTGAAAGGGTTTTTCAGCTGACCGTGAAGTCCTCTTTTGTATCCTTCCTCTATCTAGTAAGTGGACCTCGCTTTGCTAAATCTACCTTCATACTGTGTATGTCTTTTCCTCTGAACTCACCGTTAATATATGTGGGGGCTACTATCATCTTTGGGGAATTTCACTAGAGGTAAGCCAGGTCTGTTCCTTCCTCTTCCAGGCGTAGTTAGTTCTCCGGCTGGCGCGTGGCATTTAGGCAGCCGTAGGAATGCTCCCTGGCTACTGTTAGTTGTGTGGTAGATTTAGTTCACGGTCAGCTTGAGTTTCCATCACCCGAGAGCTAGTCTGTAATTTTTGTGTTTCTGATGTTCCCATGCCATTGGGGAATCATGACAGTATGACCGGCCACTGTTAAAGTAATTGGCAGAAGAAAGGAGAGTAAAAGAAGTCTGTAGATTTTTTTTTTTTTTTTCCTCTCATGTTTGCTACTTAGTTGGCTCAGTTGTATTTCTGCTCTATTTACAGCCTTGCCTTTCTCTCCTTCTAATCCTTGAATGGCTCTGATCTCTCCGGTTTAAGGATGGACTCTCAGATTTTGGCTGCAGGTTTAAATAATCTTGCTACGAAGGTTCAGAATTTACAAGATTATGTTATACGTACTCCTATTTCTGAACCTAAGATTCCTACACCAGAGGTATTTTCCGGAGATAGATCTCGGTTTCTGAATTTCAAATGTAATTGTAAATTATTCCTTTCTCTCAGACCTCACTCCTCTGGAGATCCTGTTCAGCAGGTTAAGATTGTGATTTCTTTGCTGCGAGGTGACCCTCAAAATTGGGCATTTTCATTGACACCAGGGGATCCTGTGTTGCTCAATGTGGATGCGTTTTTTCTGGCTTTAGGGTTGCTGTATGAGGAACCTAATTTGGAGATTCAAGCTGAAAAAGCTTTAATAGCCCTGTCTCAAGGGCAAGATGAAGCCGAGATATACTGCCAAAAATTTCGTAAATGGTCTGTGCTTACTCAGTGGAATGAGTGTGCCCTAGCGGCAATTTTCAGAGAGGGCCTTTCTGATGCCGTTAAGGATGTCATGGTGGGGTTTCCTACGCCCACAGGTCTGAATGAGTCCATGACAATGGCGATTCAGATTGATCGGCGTTTGCGGGAGCGCAAACCCGTGCACCATTTGGCGGTATCTTCTGAAGGGACGCCAGAGAAAATGCAATGTGACAGAATTCTGTCAAGAAGCGAGCGGCAGAATTATAGGCGCAAAAATGGCTTGTGCTTCTACTGTGGTGATTCCGCGCATGTTATATCAGCATGCTCTAAACGTACTAGGAAGGTTGACAAGTCTGTTTCTATTGGCACTTTACAGTCTAAATTTCTTCTGTCTGTAACTCTGATTTGTTCATTATCAGTTATTACCGTGGATGCCTATGTGGACTCTGGCGCCGCTCTGAGTCTCATGGATTGGTCCTTCGCCAGGCGCTGTGGGTTTGATTTTGAGCCTCTGGAAGTTCCTATACCTCTGAAGGGTATTGATTCTACACCTCTGGCTTGTAATAGACCACAGTTCTGGACGCAAGTGACTATGCGTATGACTCCAGACCATCAGGAGATGATTCGCTTCCTCGTGTTGCATAATTTACATGATGTGTTAGTGCTTGGATTACCATGGTTACAATCTCATAACCCAGTACTGGACTGGAAAACTATGTCTGTGTTAAGCTGGGGATGTCGGGGGGCTCATGGGGACATACCTTTGGGTTCTATCTCGTCATCTATTCCCTCTGAGATTCCGGCATTTTTGTCGGATTTTGGGGATATTTTTGAAGAGCCTAAAATTGGTTCTCTCCCTCCCCACAGAGAGTGTGATTGCGCCATAGATCTGATTCCAGGCAGTAAATTTCCAAAGGGTCGTTTGTTTAACCTATCTGTACCTGAGCATGCTGCCATGCGAGAGTATGTTAAGGAGTCCCTGGAAAAGGGACATATTCGTCCTTCTTCATCACCTTTAGGAGCTGGGTTTTTCTTTGTCTCTAAAAAGGATGGCTCGCTGAGGCCTTGTATTGATTATCGACTCCTGAATAAAATTACTGTCAAATATCAGTATCCGTTGCCGCTGCTTACTGATTTGTTTGCTCGCATAAGGGGGGCTAAGTGGTTCTCCAAGATTGATCTCCGTGGGGCGTATAATTTGGTGCGAATTAAGCAAGGGGATGAGTGGAAAACCGCATTTAATACGCCTGAGGGCCACTTTGAGTATTTGGTAATGCCTTTCGGCCTTTCTAATGCACCTTCAGTTTTTCAGTCCTTTATGCATGATATTTTCCGTGAATATCTGGATAAATTTATGATTGTGTATTTGGACGATATTTTGATTTTTTCTGAGGACTGGGAGTCTCATGTTCAGCAGGTCAGGAGGGTTTTTCAGGTCTTGCGGGAGAATTCTCTGTGTGTAAAGGGTTCTAAGTGTGTTTTTGGGGTTCAAAAGATTTCCTTTTTGGGGTACATTTTTTCCCCTTCTTCTGTTGAGATGGACCCTGTCAAGGTTCGGGCTATTTGTGACTGGACGCAGCCTACTTCTCTAAAGGGTCTTCAGAAGTTCTTGGGCTTTGCTAATTTTTATCGTCGATTTATAACTGGTTTTTCTGGTGTTGCTAAGCCTCTTACGGATTTGACTAAGAAGGGTGCTGATGTGGCCAATTGGTCCTCTGCCGCTGTGGAGGCCTTTCGGGAACTTAAGCGCCGCTTTTCGTCTGCCCCTGTGTTGCGCCAGCCCGATGTCTCTCTCCCCTTTCAGGTTGAGGTCGATGCTTCCGAGATCGGAGCGGGGGCGGTTTTGTCGCAGAAAAGTTCCGATTGCTCAGTGATGAGACCTTGTGCGTTCTTTTCTCGAAAATCTTCTGCCGCCGAAAGAAATTATGATGTCGGTAATCGGGAGCTTTTGGCCATGAAGTGGGCATTTGAGGAGTGGCGTCATTGGCTTGAGGGTGCTAGACATCAGGTGGTGGTTTTGACTGATCACAAGAATCTGATTTATCTTGAGTCTGCCAGGCGCCTGAATCCTAGACAGGCGTGCTGGTCGTTGTTTTTCTCTCGGTTTAATTTTGTGGTCTCATATCTACCAGGTTCTAAGAATGTGAAGGCGGATGCCCTTTCTAGGAGTTTTGAGCCTGATTCCCCTGTGATTCGGAACCTACAGGTATCCTTAAGGATGGGGTGATATTATCCACTATTTCCCCAGATCTGCGACGTGCTTTGCAAGAGTTTCAGGCGGATAGACCTGATCGCTGTCCACCTGGTAGACTGTTTGTTCCTGATGATTGGACCAGTAGAGTCATCTCGGAGGTTCATTCTTCTACGCTGGCGGGTCATCCTGGAATTTTTGGTACCAGGGATTTGGTGGCTAGATCCTTCTGGTGGCCATCTCTGTCTCGAGATGTGCGTGTTTTTGTGCAGTCTTGTGATGTGTGTGCTCGGGCCAAGCCTTGTTGTTCTAGGGCTAGCGGGTTGTTGTTGCCCTTGCCTATTCCGAAGAGGCCTTGGACGCACATCTCGATGGACTTTATTTCTGATCTTCCTGTCTCTCAGAGGATGTCTGTTATCTGGGTGGTGTGTGACCGTTTTTCTAAGATGGTTCATTTGGTGCCATTGCCGAAGTTGCCTTCCTCGTCTGAGTTGGTTCCTTTGTTTTTTCAAAATGTGGTTCGCTTGCATGGTATTCCTGAAAATATCGTTTCTGATAGGGGTACCCAGTTCGTTTCTAGATTTTGGCGGGCATTTTGTGCCAGGTTGGGCATTGATTTGTCTTTTTCGTCTGCCTTCCATCCTCAGACTAATGGCCAGACGGAGCGAACTAATCAGACTTCGGAGACGTATTTGAGGTGTTTTGTGTCTGCGGATCAGGATGATTGGGTTGCCTTTTTGCCGTTGGCGGAGTTTGCTCTTAATAATCGGGCTAGTTCGGCCACTTTGGTTTCCCCTTTCTTTTGCAATTCGGGGTTTCATCCCCGTTTTTCTTCTGGTCAGGTGGAGTCTTCGGATTGTCCTGGAGTGGATGTTGTGGTGGATCGGTTGTATCGGATTTGGGAACAAGTGGTGGACAATTTGAATTTGTCCCAGGAGAGGACTCAGCGGTTTGCTAACCGCCAGCGTTGGGTTGGTCCTCGCCTTCGTGTTGGGGACTTGGTGTGGTTGTCTTCCCGTTTTGTCCCAATGAGGGTTTCTTCTCCTAAATTTAAGCCTCGGTTTATCGGTCCCTATAGGATTTTGGAGATTATTAACCCTGTTTCCTTTCGTTTGGACCTCCCGGCATCTTTCGCTATCCATAATGTGTTCCATCGGTCGTTGTTGCGGAGATACGAGGTGCCGGTGGTTCCTTCTGCTGAGCCTCCTGCTCCTGTGCTGGTTGAGGGTGAATTGGAGTACGTTATAGAGAAAATCTTGGACTCCCGTATTTCCAGGCGGAGACTCCAGTATCTGGTTAAATGGAAGGGCTATGGTCAGGAAGATAATTCTTGGGTAACTGCCTCTGATGTTCATGCCTCGGATTTGGTTCGTGCCTTTCATAGGGCTCATCCAGGTCGCCCTGGCGGTTCTTGTGAGGGTTCGGTGCCCCCTCCTTAAGGGGGGGGTACTGTTGTGATCGCTTTTTGGGCTCCCCTAGTGGTGGCTGGTGGTACTGGAGACTTGTGTGTTCTTTTCTGCCTCGCTCACCTGCTTCCATCAGTTTTGGGAGTTCCCTATTTAGCCTTGCTCTCCAGTCACTTCCTTGCCGGTCATCATTGTAACCTGAGTCTTTCAGTTGCATGTTCCTGCTACTAGTCTGCTGATCAGCTAAGTGGACTCTTGTCCTTATTGTTTTGTATTTTTGCCCAGTTTACAGTTTTGTCATTTCCTGTTACTGGAAGCTCTTGTGGACTGAAATTGCCACTCCTGTGTGATGAGTTGACACAGGAGTTTTAAAGTAATTTCAGGATGGGTTTTTGAAAGGGTTTTTCAGCTGACCGTGAAGTCCTCTTTTGTATCCTTCCTCTATCTAGTAAGTGGACCTCGCTTTGCTAAATCTACCTTCATACTGTGTATGTCTTTTCCTCTGAACTCACCGTTAATATATGTGGGGGCTACTATCATCTTTGGGGAATTTCACTAGAGGTAAGCCAGGTCTGTTCCTTCCTCTTCCAGGCGTAGTTAGTTCTCCGGCTGGCGCGTGGCATTTAGGCAGCCGTAGGAATGCTCCCTGGCTACTGTTAGTTGTGTGGTAGATTTAGTTCACAGTCAGCTTGAGTTTCCATCACCCGAGAGCTAGTCTGTAATTTTTGTGTTTCTGATGTTCCCATGCCATTGGGGAATCATGACAGGGGTCTGTCTTACAGTCCGAATTCAGCTGGTGCGGTGGCCTCTGGGAAATCCCATCCCAAGCTGGTGCGGTGGCAGTGGCTCTGTGCTGGGGCAGGGGCTCTGTGCTGGGGCAGGGGGCTGTGCTCCGGGGCAGTGGCTGTGCTCCGGGGCAGTAGCAGCGTCTCTCTGTGGGGGGCTCCGCCGGCATTTCGTCAAAGCCCGGAGGCCCCCGCACATTTGTTTGCTGCCATGTTGCCACCGCATCATGCCGAGTGCATGCTCAGATTCAAATCTCGGCAACGAGATCTTGTCTCGAGATCTCGTCTCCCGAGATCTCAGGACGAGATCTGATTCTGAGCATGCGCCGCCCCCAGCCTGGCGGCCATCTTCCCAGAGGCCATGTACCCAGAAGCCACCGCCACAACATGGCAGCAACGGATGTGCGTGGGCCTCCGGGCTTTGACTAAATGCTGGCGGAGCCCACCACGGAGCACAGAGAGCCGCTGCCACTGCCCCAGAGCACAGCCCACCACCACCACACCACAAAGCCCGGCCCGGTGGCCATGTTCCCGGAGGCCATCACAACATGGCAGCAACGGACGTGCGTGGGCCTCTGGGCTTTGACTAAATGCTGGCGGAGCCCACCACGGAGCACAGAGAGCCGCTGCCACTGCCCCAGAGCACAGCCCGCCACCACCACACCACAAAGCCCGGCCCGGTGGCCATGTTCCCGGAGGCCATCACAACATGGCAGCAACGGACGTGCGGGGTCCTCCAGTCTTTGACGAAATGCCGGCAAAGCCCCCCACGGAACACAAAGAGCCGCTGCCACTGCCCTGGAGCACAGCCTACCACCACCACACCACAGAGCCCCACCACACCGCCACAGCTGCAGGATTTGTAAGTATATTGCGACCATAAGAAACACCCCCATTTTCCCCCAAAAATTTTGGGGAAAAAGGTGCGTCATATGGTCCAAAAAATATGGTAGTCTATGCCTGATGAAGAGTAGTCTCGAAAACTTGGAATTTGTTACCATCTTTCCAGTTAACCATTAAAAGGTATCAACCAATGAGGACTCTCAATTCTAAATATTTTTATATCTACTGGCTAACATGGTACAAAGATATATATCTTTCCTGTAACCCTTTATCAAGCCTTGCAACATGACTAAGGATACTTAGCCAAAATCAAAGTCTTCAACAAAAAAATACTCATGGTGAAGACTCAGGTTTGGCTAAATATTTGCGTTGATGTAAGATGATTTGCTCGTCTCGCTCCATCAGCCACAACAGTATTTTCTGGTTGGTGGATGGGAGATGTGAGAACCACATCTTATCTAACAGCATCCTTGGCTCTTCTTTTGATTAGCTAGCCTGGTGCAATGTCATCATTGTGATGTGAAGCATCACAAAGCCAACTGATCAAAAGAAAGTTGCAGCTGCCATCAGGTAAGTGGTGGTTGTAATAACGCCTATGCAGTGGCCACAGATTGCTTTGTGACTAGTGGACTAGGTCGTCAATCAATTCACACCATCTTTACTAAATATCCTTAAATGTTTGGTAAATGTTTTGGTAAGATACTGTAGCTATTTGAATACCTTATTTCCAAAAAGCGCTGTCTGGCCTGTAACCTAAATACATGGACTAAAAATAGGTGGATGAGTTGGATGTAAACATTCATCCCCATCCCTGTAGGCACGGTTTCTAAAATATTCTACTGAAAAAATAATGCAAACATATTTCATTCTAGCTATCATAAAAAAAAAGCCAAAAGTGCCACTTAAAAGGATTTGGTGCAATTTTTCTAAATAGTAATTGTCTTTTAAACAGCTTACTTGACATATCTTGTGAAATGACAAAAAAATGAGTTTTACCAACAGTATAAACTCAAATAACCTACTATATAAGAATGACAGCTGCAACTTTGTACAACAGTGTTTAGAATACTATCTTGCTAAAAAGTTTAATTACAAATCCAAAGTTGTCTGGTCTCTGGTATCTGAAGAATCCAGAAAAGAACAGGAGTATAACAAGTCAATCCCTCAGTGTGTCTTAGGACACAATGATTGATGGCTCCATCATCCAGCTTGGTGCAGGGGCATGCTGAGCTGTGTGTGCAGTGATTGACATCTCAGTTATCCAGTCTGGTGCAGGAGCGGACTGAGCTGTCTGTACTGGGATTGACAGTACAGTTGTCCAGTCTGGTACAGGGGCATGCTGAGCTGTCTGTGTTTTTACTGACAGCTCTGCCGTCTAATCTGAAACTGGGAAGTGCTGAGCTGTCTCTAGATGCTTCTTGTTCCATTAATTGCTCAGTTGTTTAACTGAGCTGGCAGTCCCAGATAGCTTCCAGCCGTAGCTTCACCTCTGTGTGGTTTGTGTAGCTTCCTGACCTTGGACCTTGTTCTGACCATCCATTTGTCTTATAGTTTTGCTCTGATCCGCTATCCTCCCGCTAATTTGACCTCGGACCATTACATGACTACGCCTTTGTCTCTTCACTCTGTTTATGACATACCCTCCTGACTTTTGACCTTGGACTTCTTGATTATCCCAACTCATGGTTTGTCCATGAGAAGTGACTAAGCAAAACATTATGGCTGGCCTGTAGATTTTTATTTTTTGCCAGTATGGAGCTTGTTCACATGCTCTGTGACCAGTTGGCGAATTTGACGCACTTTCTAAGGAATGCCAGAGTCTTAAGTCATAACAGTACCAGGGTCAGATAATTAGTATTATGAAAATTTGCTCTAACCCTCCACTACCAGCAGTGGCTGTGACGTCAGTACCCTCTGATGTACAGTTTGTCTCTCCCAAACTTGTAATGGCATTTCCGGACAAGTTTTCAGGAGAGGAAAAACAGTTTAGGGTGTTCTGGAAGAGCTGTAGATTATTTTTTACCCTGCATTCCCGGTCATCAGGGGATGAGTTCCAGCAAGTGGGAGTCCCTACTGCAAGGGGGCCATCAGACATGGGCATTTTCCTTGTCCCCACAGGCCCCAAAACTGTCTTCTGTGGATGCCTTTTTTGATGCTATAGGTCTGATCTACCTTACATTGAATCAGCTAAATGATTAAACCCCAGACATTCCAGCTGGTCCTTGTTTTTCTCTAGGTTTAATTTCTCTATGACATTCAGGGTCCAAGAATGTAAAGGCTGATGCATTATCTCGCAGTCTTTATTTAGTTTCTCCTCCAAATGCTCCAACCACCATTCTTCCTAAGGGTATTGTCAAGTAGTGGCTAGGGAAGGTGGGTGCCTACCTGATCCCTTGAACTAGTGGGCTCCCTAGTCTATCCCTGTACTCCGGATTACCCAGGAAGGTGGAGACGCCAGGGTCATGTACGTCATGTACCTTGCTGTGCTCCTATCTTAAACCTTATCTGTTCCCTCCCCCACCTAGGGAGGTGTAAGGCTGAAGTGTATAGGATTACACTAATCCACTACCAGACAGACAAGGGTTGACAGACAGGGAAGAAAGAAAACTACAATCATACGAATATACTCGCAAAACAAAAGAGGGCAACACAGGGAAGGGATGGGTAGGAGAAACCAAATAGGAGAGGAAGAGGATAAGCATGCTGACCAGCTCCAAGCAGAAATCTCCTGAACAACTTTAAGGCCGCCTGCTCCAAACACTGAATTTCTCAACCGACCCCAAACCAGGAAGTATAACTATTACTGGCAACTCCCAGGTGCCAGTAGCAAGCATATATACCAGAGGAGAGTGGCCAACACAGAACAGCTGAGGAAATTCAGGATGGAGAGTGTTATGACCCCAATGGCGAGGGTCTCAGAGGAACGTGGAAGTCTGCAGAATACAAAAATCCAGCTCATAGGGCAGTGGTAACTGGGTTGACCATATATCTACTCCTAACGCCAACACTAGAAGTAGCCGGGGATCATTCCTACGTTGATTCTAGATGACACGCGCCAGCCGGAGAATCTAGCTACCCCTAGTAGAGGAAAACAAAGACCTTTCTTGCCTCCAGAGAAGGGAACCCCAAAGCTGGATAGAAGCCCCCCACAAATAATGACGGTGAGGTAAGAGGAAATGACAAACACAGAAATGAACCAGGTTTAGCACAGAGAGGCCCGCTTACTGATAGCAGAATAAAGAAAGGTAACTTATATGGTCAACAAAAACCCTATCAAAATCCACACTGGAAATTCAAGAACCCCCGAACCGTCTAACGGTCCGGGGGGAGAACACCAGCCCCCTAGAGCTTCCAGCAAAGGTCAGGATATAGATTTGGAACAAGCTGGACAAAAATACAAAACCAAAACAAATATCAAAAAGCAAAAGGCAGACTTAGCTGATATAACTGGAACCAGGATCAGTAGACAAGAGCACAGCAGACTAGCTCTGATAACTACGTTGCCAGGCATTGAACTGAAGGTCTAGGGAGCTTATATAGCAACACCCCTAACTAATGACCCAGGTGCGGATAAAAGGAATGACAGAAAAACCAGAGTCAAAAAACTAGTAACCACTAGAGGGAGCAAAAAGCAAATTCACAACAGTACCCCCCCCTTAGTGAGGGGTCACCGAACCCTCACCACGACCACCAGGGCGATCAGGATGAGCGGCATGAAAGGCACGAACTAAATCGGCCGCATGAACATCAGAGGCGACCACCCAGGAATTATCCTCCTGACCATAGCCCTTCCACTTGACCAGGTACTGAAGCCTCCGCCTGGAGAGGCGAGAATCCAAGATCTTCTCCACCACGTACTCCAACTCGCCCTCAACCAACACCGGAGCAGGAGGCTCAGCAGAAGGAACTACAGGCACAATGTACCGCCGCAACAAGGACCTATGAAATACATTGTGAATAGCAAACGACACAACAAGATCCAGACGAAAAGATACAGGATTAAGGATTTCCAATATCTTGTAAGGCCCAATAAAACGAGGTTTAAATTTGGGAGAGGAGACCTTCATAGGAACAAAGCGGGAAGAAAGCCATACCAAATCCCCAACGCGTAGTCGGGGACCCACACCGCGGCGGCGGTTGGCAAAGCGCTGAGCCCTCTCCTGTGACAACTTCAAGTTGTCCACCACATGATTCCAGATCCGCTGCAACCTATCTACCACAGAATCCACCCCAGGACAGTCAGAAGGCTCCACATGACCCGAAGAAAAGCGAGGATGGAAACCAGAGTTGCAGAAAAAAGGCGAAACCAAGGTGGCGGAACTAGCCCGATTATTAAGGGCAAACTCAGCCAACGGCAAGAATGTCACCCAATTGTCCTGATCAGCAGAGACAAAACACCTCAAATAAGCCTCCAAAGTCTGATTGGTTCGCTCCGTCTGTCCATTAGTCTGAGGATGGAAAGCAGACGAAAACGACAAATCAATGCCCATCCTACTACAAAAGGATCGCCAGAACCTAGAAACGAACTGGGATCCTCTGTCTGACACAATATTCTCAGGGATGCCGTGCAAACGAACCACGTTCTGGAAAAACACAGGAACCAGATCGGAAGAGGAAGGCAGCTTAGGCAAAGGAACCAAATGGACCATCTTGGAGAAGCGATCACATATCACCCAGATAACGGACATGCCCTGAGATAGCGGAAGATCAGAAATGAAATCCATGGAGATATGTGTCCAAGGTCTCTTCGGGACAGGCAAGGGCAAGAGCAAACCGCTGGCACGAGAACAGCAAGGCTTAGCTCGAGCACAAGTCCCACAGGACTGCACACATGACCGCACATCCCTTGACAAGGAAGGCCACCAAAAGGACCTGGCCACCAGATCTCTGGTGCCAAAAATTCCCGGGTGACCTGCCAACACCGAGGAATGAACCTCGGAAATGACTCTGCTGGTCCATTTATCCGGGACAAACAGTCTGTCAGGTGGACAAGACTCAGGCCTATCAGCCTGAAATCTCTGCAACACACGTCGCAGATCCGGAGAAATAGCTGACAAGATAACTCCATCTTTAAGAATACCAACAGGATCAGCGACTCCAGGAGCATCAGGCACAAAGCTCCTAGAAAGAGCATCGGCCTTCACATTCTTTGAACCTGGTAAATACGAGACAACAAAATCAAAGCGGGAGAAAAACAATGACCAGCGGGCCTGTCTCGGATTAAGGCGTTTAGCAGACTCGAGATACATCAGATTTTTGTGATCAGTCAAGACCACCACACGATGCTTAGCACCCTCGAGCCAATGACGCCACTCCTCAAATGCCCATTTCATGGCCAACAACTCCCGATTGCCCACATCATAATTTCGCTCGGCAGGCGAAAACTTCTTGGAGAAAAAGGCACAAGGTTTCATAACAGAGCAACCAGGGCCTCTCTGCGACAAAACGGCCCCTGCTCCAATCTCTGAAGCATCCACCTCAACCTGAAAGGGAAGTGAGACATCGGGCTGGCACAAAACAGGCGCCGAAGTAAACCGGCGCTTCAACTCCTGGAAAGCCTCCACGGCAGCAGGAGCCCAGTTAGCTACATCGGAGCCCTTCTTGGTCATATCCGTCAACGGTTTCACAATGCTAGAAAAATTAGCGATAAAACGACGGTAGAAGTTAGCGAAACCCAAGAACTTCTGAAGACTCTTAACCGACGAGGGCTGAGTCCAATCAAGAATAGCTCGGACCTTGACTGGGTCCATCTCCACAGCAGAAGGGGAAAAAATGAACCCCAAAAAGGGAACCTTCTGTACACCAAAGAGACACTTTGAGCCCTTGACAAACAAAGAATTTTCACGCAAAATTTTAAAGACCAACCTGACCTGCTCCACATGCGAATCCCAATCATCAGAAAAAACCAAAATATCATCCAGATAAACAATCAAAAATTTATCCAGATACTTCCGGAAAATGTCATGCATAAAGGACTGAAAAACTGAAGGCGCATTGGAGAGCCCAAAAGGCATCACCAAGTACTCAAAATGACCTTCGGGCGTATTGAATGCGGTTTTCCATTCATCACCTTGCTTAATGCGCACAAGGTTGTACGCACCACGAAGGTCTATCTTGGTGAACCACTTGGCACCTTTAATCCGGGCAAACAAGTCAGACAACAGCGGTAAAGGATACTGAAATTTGACAGTGATCTTATTTAAAAGCTGATAATCAATACAAGGTCTCAAAGATCCGTCCTTTTTTGCCACAAAAAAGAATCCCGCACCAAGGGGGGAAGAAGACGGACGAATATGTCCTTTCTCCAGAGACTCCCTGATATATGAACGCATAGCGGTATGTTCAGGTACCGACAGATTAAACAGTCTTCCCTTAGGAAACTTACTGCCTGGGATCAAATCTATAGCACAGTCACAGTCCCTATGAGGAGGCAGTGCACTGGACTCAGACTCACTGAAGACATCCTGATAATCAGACAAATACTCCGGAACTTCCGAAGGCGTAGAAGAAGCAATAGACACAGGCAGGGAATCCCCATGAATACCACGACAGCCCCAACTTGAGACTGACATAGCCTTCCAGTCCAGGACTGGATTATGGGTCTGTAACCATGGCAGCCCTAAAACAACCAAATCATGCATTTTATGTAAAACCAGGAAACGTATCACCTCGCGGTGTTCAGGAGTCATGCACATGATAACCTGTGTCCAATACTGCGGTTTATTTGCTGCCAATGGCGTAGCATCAATACCCCTAAGAGGAATAGGATTTTCTAATGGTTCAAGAGTAAAACCACAGTGCTTAGCAAATGACAGATCCATAAGACTCAGGGCAGCACCTGAATCTACAAACGCCATGACAGGATAAGACGACAGTGAGCAAATCAAAGTTACAGACAGAATAAATTTAGGTTGCAAATTACCAACGGTGACAGGACTAACAACCTTAGCTATACGTTTAGAGCATGCTGAGATAACATGTGTAGAATCACCACAGTAGTAGCACAAGCCATTCCGGCGTCTATGAATTTTCCGCTCATTTCTAGTCAGGATTCTATCACATTGCATTAAATCAGGTGTCTGTTCAGACAACACCATGAGGGAATTTGCGGTTTTTCTATCACATTGCACCGAATTAGGTGTCTGTTCAGACAACACCATGAGGGAATTTGCGGTTTTGCGCTCCCGCAACCGCCGGTCAATTTGAATAGCCAGTGCCATAGTATCATTGAGACCTGTGGGAATGGGAAAACCCACCATAACATTCTTAATGGCTTCAGATAGGCCATTTCTAAAATTAGCGGCCAGTGCACACTCGTTCCAATGTGTCAGCACGGACCATTTCCGAAATTTTTGGCAATACACTTCAGCCTCGTCCTGCCCCTGAGACATAGCCAGCAAGGCCTTTTCTGCCTGAATCTCAAGATTGGGTTCCTCATAAAGTAAACCGAGCGCCAGAAAAAACGCATCAATATCAGCCAATGCCGGATCTCCTGGCGCCAGCGAAAAAGCCCAATCCTGAGGGTCGCCCCGTAAGAACGAAATAACTATTTTTACTTGCTGAGCAGAGTCTCCAGATGAACAGGGTCTCAGGGACAAAAACAATTTACAATTATTCACAAAATTCCTAAACTTAAACCTGTCTCCGGAAAACAGTTCAGGAATCGGTATTTTAGGTTCTGACCTAGGATTTCTGATAACATAGTCTTGTATGCCCTGCACACGAGTAGCCAGCTGGTCCACACTTGTAATCAAGGTCTGGACATTCATGTCTGCAGCAAGCATAGCCACTCTGAGGTAAAGGGGAAGAAGAAAGAAAAAAAAAAAAAAACTCAGAATCTTCTTTCTTATAATCCCTCTTCTGCAACGCATTAAACATTTAATACTGGCCTGGCAAACTGTTATGACCCCAATGGCGAGGGTCTCAGAGGAACGTGGAAGTCTGCAGAATACAAAAATCCAGCTCATAGGGCAGTGGTAACTGGGTTGACCATATATCTACTCCTAACGCCAACACTAGAAGTAGCCGGGGATCATTCCTACGTTGATTCTAGATGACACGCGCCAGCCGGAGAATCTAGCTACCCCTAGTAGAGGAAAACAAAGACCTTTCTTGCCTCCAGAGAAGGGAACCCCAAAGCTGGATAGAAGCCCCCCACAAATAATGACGGTGAGGTAAGAGGAAATGACAAACACAGAAATGAACCAGGTTTAGCACAGAGAGGCCCGCTTACTGATAGCAGAATAAAGAAAGGTAACTTATATGGTCAACAAAAACCCTATCAAAATCCACACTGGAAATTCAAGAACCCCCGAACCGTCTAACGGTCCGGGGGGAGAACACCAGCCCCCTAGAGCTTCCAGCAAAGGTCAGGATATAGATTTGGAACAAGCTGGACAAAAATACAAAACCAAAACAAATAGCAAAAAGCAAAAGGCAGACTTAGCTGATATAACTGGAACCAGGATCAGTAGACAAGAGCACAGCAGACTAGCTCTGATAACTACGTTGCCAGGCATTGAACTGAAGGTCTAGGGAGCTTATATAGCAACACCCCTAACTAACGACCCAGGTGCGGATAAAAGGAATGACAGAAAAACCAGAGTCAAAAAACTAGTAACCACTAGAGGGAGCAAAAAGCAAATTCACAACAGGAGAGCTCCAGGAGCGCAACTGAATTGATTAACCCTTGCAATGACAGAGCATGGAAAAAAACTTCATTGTTTAATAGGATGGTGAAGCAGTTCTAATCAGTGCAGGATTTGGTGCGACCCGATGCTGCGATCTTCTGGCCCCTCTCTGTCTTGGTATCCCCGTCACAGTATCCCCCTTCCTAAGAGCGACCTCTGGGACCTCCGAACCTGATTTATCTGGATGTGCCATGTGAAACGACCAGACCAACCTGATCGCATGAACGGTAGATTCTGGTACCCACATTCTCTCTTCAGGACCGTAACCCTTCCAATTTACTAAATATTGAACAGACCGGCATACAAAGCGAGAATCGATAATCTTCGCTATCTAGAATTCCAGATTCCCATCAACAATGACTGGGGAAGGTAGTGGTGGAGATAGTTCAGAGGGCGCAATATATTTTTTGAGAAGTGATCTGTGAAACACATTATAAATCTTATAAAACAAGGCGAGACGCTACTGGATTAATGACCACAACTATCTTATAGGGGCTAATAAAGCTGGGTCCCAGTTTCCAAGAAGGAACCTTCAACTTAATGTATTTCAAGGTCAACCACACTAAATCACCAACACACAGGTCCAGACTCACCAAGCATCTCCGATCAGCCATACTCTTATATTTGGATCCCATCTTCTTCAAATTATTAATAATCATAATTATTAATTATTTACACTGATGTAAACCGTTCCTCCTCAGGTACTCCTGAAGAATGATTCCTATTGAAGGAGCTGAATTGAGGATGAAAAGCAAGAACGGGAACTTGCTAGTAGATTAATGACAATTGTTATACACAGCAAACTCAGCTGGAGGTAAATAAGAAACCCAATCCTCCTGATTCTTGGACACAAAGCACCTAAGATATGTCTCAAGATTCTCTTTCACTCTTTCAGTTTTTCCATTAGACTGAGGATGAAAAGTGGATGAGAATGAAAGATGAATCCCCAAGCAAGCACAAAATTTTTGAATAAATTGAACCCTCCGCTCAGAAACAGTATCAGATGGAATCCCATATAATTTCACGATTAAAAATTTGCACCAAAGTCTTGGCATTTGGTAAAGCAGGTAGTGCTATGAAATGAGTCATCTTGCTTAACTGTCTGTCACCAGCAATATTACATTGTTACCTGCTGATATGGGTAGATCAGTGATGAAATTTATAGATACAATAAATGAGTCCATGGTCTACAGGGAATCACCAAGGGTTGAAGACGAGTACGTGAGGTCTTAGAATGCGCAAGTACTGAAGGCAGTGTGAGGCTGTGGCTTCTGATACAGCTAGGGGGCGCTGTTTGTTCTCCCTGGAATGTGCATGCAGATGGATGAAGTCCTTAGGTGTGCATGAGAGTCACGGATTTCCGGTCCAGGTTTTCCAGGTGGCTGAAGGCCACAGGTTTGCGTGTGTTTAAAAACCCTGCAGTAAGGGGTATGGGTGTGTCAGGTGTCTGGCCAGGTGAGGCCAGGTGTGCGAGGTGCACGTCAGTGTCAATCTGGTGTGTGCTGGTCTGCAGAGTGCATGGATGCACAGGCCAGCACCCAGGGCAGCTGAATAGCCTGGCACCTGCAGCGTACACAGAGATGCAAGTCATCCATGGTACTGGTCTTGGATGTGGACAGTCCTGTGCCCGGAGGTGGATGTCCTGTGCCCGAAAGAGGACTAGCATGTGCAACGATTGCAAACAGGTGGATATGGTGCCTGGCTGCTATCCGGAGGATATCCTGAACTGTGTACGACTGTGTGAGTAAAGAGACTGTGATACAGCGATGCAGGACACCCAAGGGAACTAGTCAGAAGAGGGCTGGCGTGTGTAGAGTCTGCAACATATGAGGCTGTGTGTATGGAGACGTATAGAGACTGTGAGATGGCGTGCGGTTGCCCAGGGAAACTGGACAAGGGAAGTCTGGCCTGTTTAGGGACCGCAAATCTAAAGCCATGTGATATGTATTGCTTTGTACCGGTGTAAACTGGTCACTGATAATATCCACTGAAGTTGTATGCATTTATGTGAATTGGACTTTAATGCTGTGAAGAAACACATTAAAAGAGACTTTTGTGTTTGAATTTGTGGGTCACTGCTTCTTCACTGCGTACGATGCTACTACAGCTTTACAGCAGCTACCTACATACTCCCAAACATCCTTGTGTATCCCAGACCACCAAAAACAAGTAAGGAGGCCTGTGGTGGCTTTGCTACCAGGATGTCCAACCAAGACCAAATCATTATATTCACTCTAAATTTTAAGGTTGAGGTTCACATGAACAAACTGTTTACCTGAAGGACATACAGCAGGGGCATTCCCCTGAATCTCTGTGACCTCCTTCTCCAGATCAGAACATACAGTAGCAATGACTACCCCTTTCTGTAATATAGGATCCAGCTTGCAATTATCTCCTACCCCTGGAAAACAACAAGATAAAGCATCTGACAACATCTTTAAGACCTTAGACGTAGCCAGTACGTCTTAGTTGGCTAGTACTTACCGACCTCAGACGTACTGGGTACGTCATTGTTAAATTGTGGTATCTCTGTCGTGGTGAACGCTTCCATGTGCCTGCTGACTCTGTCAGCAGAGCAGATGGAATCGTCATCCCGAGGGATGTCACAACTATGATTGCTGTGATTGGCTGTTTAATTCTGAATAGCTAATTGCAGCATTTTTCACTGTTTCAGACAATCAGATTGCATGAAACACTGATGTTCATCCTATGATTTGAGCTGTAAGTGCTGTAAGAGCACTGATCATAGGCTGGAGCCTAGCGACCACTGTTGTCACCAGGACCAGCTCTGATTGGTACAATCGATTACATCGATCATACCAATCAGAGTGCATAGACGCGATGTGACCTCACGATGAACACCCTGTACTTCCTCATTCTAGCTGAAGATTTGTACAGGGCAGTCACTGTGTCCGTCTTTGCTTCGTGCTTGGCCTTGTGGTGCCACAAAGCAATTGCCATCAGTATCCTTGCTGCTGCTGAAAAAAATAACATTTCCTTATCCATCACTCATCATTGCTAATCTTTCTTAATCCACTCCAATTGCCCTCTTTCCCATTTTCCCCCCCTTTAGCCCCTTTTTGCCTTACTCCCATCCTGGCCTGTGTATAAAAGAATGTTTCAAACTGTACCATACATCCATGGACTACTAAATTAATTTCTGACTTACATAACTCACGTATGCCAACCTGACGTACACTACACAGCTCACATATGAGAACTTGACGTATAGTGCAAATTCCGTATATGCCACCACATTAGAAAAATTCACATATCAGGAAAACACTGGATAAATTCCAATATAGAGTCACTTGTGGGGTTTTTCTACTGTTAGGCACATCAGGGGCTCTGCAAATGTGACATGACGCCCGCAGAAGATTCCATCAAAGACTGCATTCCAAAACACCATTCCTTCCCTTGCAAGCCCTGACATGCGCCCAAACAGTGGTTTTCTCCCATATCTGAGGTACCCACGTACTCCTGAGAAATTGCACAACAAATGTTGGCATCCATTTTCTCCTTTTACCCCTGTGAAAATAAAAAGAATTGAGGCTAAAACATATTTTTTGTGGGAAAAAATTTGATTTTTTATTTTCACGATTCTACGTTATAAATTTCTGTGAAATTCCTGGGAGTTCAGGGTTCTCACCACACATCTAGATAAGTTCCTTGAGGGGTCTAGTTTCCAAAATGGGGTTGCTTGTGGAGGATTTCCACTGTTTAGGCACATTAGGAGTTCTCCAAATACGGCATGGTGTCTGCTCTCTATTCCAGCCAATTTTGCATTTAAAAAAATCCAACGGTGCTCCTTATCTTTTGAGTCCTGTGTCCAAACAGTGGTTTACCCTACATATGGTGTAACAGCGTATATCATCAGTGTGTCAAATGCTATTGACTGTTGCTCTGTATCTGGCTGCAGAAGGTCTCTGCATTTAACATTGCAGACACCTTTTTAATCCTTCTGAGTTTTGGACCCAGTTGCAGCCTCCCTTCAGCTCTAATTGACACACCTGGAGCTAGGTGTTTATGGACTCTCAGTCTGCTTCAGGGAGTTGCCGGTGATATTCACATTTTTCACTTGTGAAGGCTGGGAGCTATAGCAGTCAGCTTACTTCCTCTCTGGTGCTGTTGGAGGAAGTTTGATGTTACCTCTCTGAGTCTGCTCAAACTAAGTTGCTTCCCCTTGTTTGTCTCCCTTCTTCTTTTTAGTGTACAGTAGGGACTGGCCAATGCTCATCCCCCCTTCCCTATTCAGGGAATAGCTCTAGGGATATACAGGGCTTAGGTTCCAGCTCGGCAATTGGTGTGGAACCAATATAGGGGTGGCAGGGTGCTATTAGATTTGCCTAGGGTTCTCCACTCCCCCGTTCCCTAGCATTTGGGCTTCCTTCCCCTCATGTTGCACTTAGTCTTCCCACACTGTGCGTGACGTTATCACCGGACATGCATATTTAAGAAATAGCAAAACAGAGAAATGGTTTTATGTGTGTTTTTTTTTTCCCTTGGGTGTGTTTTTTTTTCCCTTTTCTCCCTTGGTTATGGATACGGTTGCAGAGCTGGCAGAACAGCTACGCTGTCTGTCTCTGGAGGTGAATGACCTCTGCTATGAAGCTCGGCAGCAGCAATAGCGACTGCAGGATGCTGATGTTGGGGTCTCTGCAGGTAGGCCGGTCCAGCTGGAACCCAAGATTGCCCTCCTGGACAGGTATTCCGGAGGTAGAGACTAGTTTTTTTGTGTTCATGGAAGCTTGCAAACTGTATTTTAAACTTCGGTCTCACTGCTCCGGAAATGAGGAGCAACGAGTTGGTATTGTGATCTCTGTGCTGCAAGGAGATCCTTAGTCATGGGCTTTCTCTTTGCCCCAGGATTCGGTTAGTCTCCAGTCTGTGAAGGGATATTTTGAGGCTCTAGCCCTTATCTATGATGACCCTGACCAAGTCTCCTTGGCTGAGTCCTGTTTGTGTTGCCTTCAGCAGGGGAATCGGTCAGTGGAAACGTATAGCTCCGAATTCCGCAGATGGGCAACTGACATTAAATGAAATGACACTTCTCTCAGAAGCCAATTTCTTCAGGGCCTTACTGAAAGGATGAAGGATGCTTTGGCAGTATATGAAACCCCTGAGTCCTTGGAGGCTGCTATGTCATTGGCTATACGTGTTGATAGACGCCTTCGGGATAGGTGGGATAGGTGGGTAAGACCACCTTCTTTGGAGCCTCTTTTTCGGGGTATTGCCCCTTTGCCAGGGGAGCAGTCTAGCGGTGAACCAGTTCTGGGGAAGGTGGAGGAACCCATGCAGTTAGGGGGTGCCTCTGCATCATACATTTTTCTGGAGAGTCGCAAAAAGTGTGGAGTTTTTTTTGGGCATGTCCTTTGATGAATAGGCAAAAGGAGACTCATTTAACCCTTAGTGTTCTGGAGTTGAATAAGCAAGGGGTGCATTTATCATCAATCTGCAGTTCCCACTTTGTTCTGACAGCAGAGGTGGTGCTGGATAGCAAAACCGAGATTTCTGTGGTTGTTGACAGTGGAGCTGGAGTCAGCATGATTGATGCTGAGTTTGCTAGAACTCATGGGCAGGCTTGCTGTACCTTAGTTAAGCCCATTTCCATCTTCACCATCAACTCAGCGCCACTTGCACAGAAAGCTCGGAATCAGATTGTACATAATGTAAGACTGAGGGTGGGGTCGGTTTATTGTGAGAATTCCTTGTTACGTCCTGGATGGTCTTCCCACCCCAATTGTATTGGGCCTTCCCTGGTTAGTGAAACATAATCCGTTGGTGGATTGGCAAGCCAGGGAGATCGTTGAGTGGGGAGATTGCTGCCATGAGAACTGTTGAAGGATTTCATTGCGGAAAGTCTGAAGAAGGGACATATCCGACCCTCATCTTCACCATGGCTGCAGATTTCTTCTTTGTGAAGAAATAAGATGCCGGTCAATGTCATGTTTAGGTTTCCGGGAATTAAATCAAATTACCATCCAAGATCCATTCAATCTTCTTCTGATTCCGGATCTGTTCAACCAGGTTGTGGGAGCTAAGGTGTTCTCCAAGTTAGAACCTACAAACTGGTTAGAATAAGAGAAGGTAATGAATGGAAGAGGCGTTCAATACCCCTGAGGGTAATTTTCTCTAATTTTTTTCTAATGTCTCGCATGCGTTTTTGGTCTGACCAATGCACCTGCAGTTTTCAAACATTTCATTAACCCCTTAACAACCAGAGGTATTTTTGTTTTTGACATTTTCTTTTTTTGCTCCCCTTCTTTCCAGAGCCATAACTTTTTAATTTTTTGGTCAAAATAGCCATGTGAGGGATTGTTATTTGTGGGACAAGTTATACTTTTGATAAACATAATTGGTTTTAACATAGCATTTACTAAAAAGTGTGAAAAAAATTCCAAGTGTGGTGAAATTGCAAAAAAAAGTGCAATCCCATATTTTTTATTTTTTTTTTCACCATGTTCACAAAATGCTAAAATTGACCTGCCAATATGATTCTCCAGGTCATAGACACCAAACATGTATAAGCTCTTTTTTGGTGGTGAAAAAAATTCAAAAATTTGAAAAAAAAAAAAAATTTGTGCTATTTTCCGATACCCATAGCGTCTCCATTTTTTGTGATCTGGGGTTGGGTGACGGCTTAATTTTTTGCTTGCCAAACTGACCATTTTAATGATACCATTTTGGTGCTGAAACAATCTTTTGATTGCCCATTATTGCATTTTAATGCAATGTTGCAGGGGCCAAAAAAACGTAATTCTGGCATGTTGACTTTTTTTCTCGTTACGCCGTTTAACGAGCAGGTTAATTTTTTTTATATTGATAGATCTGGCAATTCTGAATGCGGCGATACCAAATATATGTATGTTTGATTTTGTTTATTGTTTTATTTTGAATAGGGGAAAGGAGGATGATTTAAACTTTTATATTTTTATTTTTTAAGATTTTTTAAAAACTATGACATAGAGGTCTGCTGGAGACCTTTGGTTGTCGTGCCGACCCATCGGTAACCCGTGATCATGTGACAGGGTCACCGATGGGCAGATTTAGTGACGCACTTCTGGTAAGCCCGAGTTAATTTAACTAATTACCAGCCACGAGTGGATTGCGATGCCACCTGCGGCTGTTGCAGTCACATGTCAGCTGTATATAACCCCTATCATGTGCCCAGAAAGGTGTGGACTCGGCGCCGGACCACGCACCAAACAGGGGGAATCCGACATCAGCATACTATTATGCCCGATGTTGGAATGGGGTCAATGATATTTTCCATCATTTGGTGGGCAGGTTTGTGGTGGTCTACCTGGACGGTATTTTGGTTTACTCACTTGATTTTGAGACACGTCGTGGGCATGTTAAACAGGTGTTGCAAATATTAAGGGATAACAAACTATATGCCAAACTAGAAAAATGTGTTTTCGCCGTACAGGAGGTACAGTTTTTGGGGTACCTGTTGTCATCTTCGGGTTTGCGGATCCATCCGGAGAAGGTCCGTGCTGTCCTTGATTGGGGCCGTCCCGAGATCCTGAAGTCTCTACAATGTTTTCTGGGCTTTTACCAGAAATTCATCCAAAATTATTCTGTAGTTGTGAAACTCCTTACTGACATGACAAGGAAGGAGTCTGATTTTTCCAAATGGTCGGATGCCACCCTACAGGCTTTTTCCTCCCTAAAGAACTATTTTGCCACAGCCCCTATACTCAGTCAACGCAATGATTCCCAACCCTTTGTTGTGGAGGTTGATGCGTCAGAGGTGGGGGCTGTGTTTTTTCAGGGTCCGTACCCGGATAAATGGCATCCATGCACTTTCTTTTATAAGAAATTGTCTCTCGGCTGAGAGAAAATATGACATAGGTAATAGGGAACTTTTGGTGATTAAGTTGACATTTAAAGAATGGCGACATTGGTTGGAGGGGGTTGTCCATCCCATGACTGTTATTACTGACCATAAGAACCTCTCATATCTTCAATCTGCTAAAGTCCTAACCCTAGCCAAGCCTGTTTTTTACTAGGTTCAATTTTGTTGTCACTTTCTGTTCAGGGGTCAAAAATGTCAAGGCTGATGCTTTGTTCCAGAGCTTTCCTGGTGGTGGTGACCATGAACCCTGTGAACCCTACCCCGATTTTGCAAAAGGGGGTAGTCATTTCAGCATTGTACTCTGAGCTGGAGGGTGAGGTGTTGGAGGCCCAAGGGGACAACCTGGCCTCCTGCCCTTCAGGAAGGTTATTTGTACCATGTAATCTGCTACGCAAGGTAATTAAGGAACATCACAAGTCTGTGCTTGCTAGCCATCCAGGTGGTAAGGCAAATGTGGACCTCATTTCTCGTCGTTTTTGGTGGCTGTGGTTGCATCGGGATGTGGCTGAAAATGTATATGCTTGTAGCATCTGTGCACATTCTAAGGTATCACATACCCGTCTGTCTGGTACTCTTCTTCCGCTACCTATTCCTAGCAGGCCATGGACACACTTGTCCATGGATTTTATTACTGACCTACCGATATCTGCAGGCAAGACTGTGGTTTTGGTGGTTGTAGATAGGTAAGATGGTTCATTTTGTCGCATTACCGGCATATCTGAATGCCAAGACTCTTGCTTAGGTGTTTATAAATGAGATTGTGAAGCTTCACGGGGTTCCTTCCGATGTGGTGTCAGAACGGGGACCCAATTTGTTTCCAAGTTCTGGAGGGCATTCTGTTCTTCACTGGGGGTGCAGCTTTTTCCTCTGCCTTTCATCTCGAGTCAAATGGACAGACTGAGCACTTTAATCAGAATTTGAAGACTTACCTCAGGTCTATTGGGCATCCTATTTACCGCTATCAGAATTTGCTATTAATAATAATCATCAGGAGTCTACAGGCAGGTGACAGTTTTTGGTGTGTACGGTTACCATCCACATTTTAGTACTTTTAGCGGGGGGAGGGGTTTTGAGAGTTCCTGAGGAGGAACGTTTTGCTTCATTGCTCTCTTTGGTGTGGCGGGAAGTTCTGAGTAATTTGAAGATCATGGGAGACAGGTACAAACGTATGGCTGACTGAAAATGCTTTCCAAGTCCAAACCTGAATGTGAATGACTTTGTCTGGTTGTCTACCAGGAATATCAAGTTGAGGGTTCCTTTCTGGAAATTGGGTCCTAGACTTATTGGCCCCTATAAAATAATTGCATCATTTAAGCAAGTCATTAACCCCTTCCCGACCTGTGACGCCACGTAGGCGTCATGAAAGTCGGTGCCAATCCGACCTGTGACGCCTATGTGGCGTCATGGAGGGATCGCGTCCCTGCAGATCGAGTGAAAGGGTTAACTCCAATTTCACCCGATCTGCAGGGGCAGGGGGAGTGGTACTTCAGCCCAGGGGGGGTGGTTTTGCCCCCACGTGGCTACGATCGCTCTGATTGGCTGTTGAAAGTGAAACAGTCAATCAGAGCAATTAGTAATTTCAGGTATATATATAAAAATGATCCGCGCTGGGTTCTCCAGTTTTGTAGCCACTAGATACCTCCAAAAAACAATAAGTATTTGCACCTTTTATATGACTTTAAAAACTATTAAAAAATATATTTGTGTTGTGTTTTAAAATAACTCCACCGTGGAGCACGACATTACCATAAGAAAATTCTGAGCAAGATAATACATTGAATTTTTACCTGGTGCGGTACAGTCGATAATGTCCACAGTTCCCTTTAATCGGTCTTTGTAAAAGTCCAAATGTGGAAAAATGCGGCTTCGGTGGAGTTTTTTTTCTTTTTTCTCTTTTGCTTTCACTTGAGCGGGCTCCAGGCAGTGCCCCGGCCGGCGGCAAAACAGCCCTATGCTCGCTCACTGCTAATAGCGACTATGCGCTGTTGTGCAGCTCTCGGTTCTCTGCCTCTGCAGGACCTTGCGTGACGTCACGGTCATGTGATTGCTCACGTGACTTGCTACAGATAGCACAGTGGACCAATTTCCTACTAGTTTCGGAATAGGACGTATTCCTTCATCAGGGATAGTAATTTCACCTATGAAAAGTGGTGAAATATTACAATCCAGCCATGGCCGATGTTGCAATATCATCGGCCATGGATGGAAACCCTGATCTGCCCCCCCCCCACCACCACCGATCTCCTCCCCAGTCCTCCGTCCTGTGCTCCGCTCCCCTCCATCCGCCTGTCCACCCCCCGTCCTCCTGTCTGCTCTCCCCATGCTCCGATCCCAAACCCTCGTGCTCCGATCCCCCCTGCGCTCCGATCCCCCCCTCATACTTACCGAGCCTCCCAGTGTCCGTCCGTCTGTTCCATGGGTGCCGCCATCTTTCAAAATGGTGGGCGCATGCGTAGTGCGCCCGCCGAATCTGCCGGCCAGCAGATTCATTTGATGTACATTTTGATCACTGTGATAAAACCTATCACAGTGATCAAAATAAAAAAAATTGTAAATGAACCCCCCCTTTATCACGCCCATAGGTAGGGACAATAATAAAATGAAGAAAATATATTTACTTTTATTTTTCCACTAGGGTTAGGGTTAGAAATAGGGTTAGGGGTAGGGTTAGGGTTAGGGCTAGGGTTAGGGCTAGGCTTAGGGTTAGGGCTAGGGTTAGGGTTAGGGTAAGGCTATGTGCACACGTATTCTGGTCCTCTGCAGATTTTTCCGCAGCGGATTTCATAAATCCGCAGTGCAAAATCGCTGCGGATTTATCGCGATTTTTCTGCGTTTTTTCTGCAGATTTCACTGCGGTTTTACAACTGCGGTTTCCTATAGGAGCAGCTGTAAAACCGCTGCGGAATCTGCAGAAAGAAGTGACATGCTGCGGAATGTAAACCGCTGCGTTTCCGCGCAGTTTTTTCCGCAGCATATGCACAGCGTTTTTTGTTTCCAACATTGAACTGTAAACTCATGGGAAACTGCTGCGGACCCGCAGCTGCGGAAATGCTGCGGATCCGCCGCGTTTTACGCAGCATGTGCACATACCCTTAGAATTAGGCTATGTGCACACGGTGCGGATTGGCCGCTGCGGATTCATAGCAGTTTTCCATCAGGTTTACAGTACATGTAAACCTATGCAAAACCAAATCCGCTGTGCCCATGGTGCGGAAAATACTGTGCGGAAACGCTGCATTGTATTTTCCTCAGCATGTCAATTCTTTGTGCGGATTCCGCAGCGTTTTACACCTGTTCCTCAATAGGAATCCGTAGGTGAAATTCGCACTAAAAACACTGGAAATCCGCGGTATATCCTCAGGTAAAACGCAGTGCCTTTTACCTGTGGATTTTCCAGGGGTGTGTTGGGGTTAGGGTTGTGGTTAGGGGTGTGTTGGGGTTAGGGTTGTGGTTAGGGTTGGGTTAGGGTTGGGATTAGGGTTAGGGGTGTGTTGGGGTTAGTGTTGGAGTTAGAATTGAGAGGTTTCCACTGTTTAGGCACATCAGGGGTCTCCAAATGCAACATGGCGCCACCATTGATTCCAGCCAATCTTGCGTTCAAAAAGTCAAATGGTGCTCCCTCCATTCTGAGCCCCGACGTGCGCCCAAACAGTGGTTTCCCCCACATATGGGGTACCAGCATACGCAGGATAAACTGGGCAACAACTATTGGGGTCCAATTTCTCCTGTTACCCTTGCGAAAATAAAAAATTGCTTGCTAAAACATCATTTTTGAGGAAAGAAAAATGATTTTTTATTTTCACGCCTCTGCGTTGTAAACTTCTGTGAAGCACTTGGGGGTTCAAAGTGCTCACCACACATCTAGATAAGTTTCTTGGGGGGGTCTAGTTTCCAAAATGGGGTCACTTGTGGGGGGTTTCTACTGTTTAGGCACATCAGGGGCTCTGCAAATGCAACGTGACGCCCGCAGACCATTCCATCAAAGTCTGCATTCCAAAATGTCACTACTTCCCTTCCGAGCCCCGAAGTGTACACAAACAGTGGTTCCCCCACATATGGGGTATCAGCATACTCAGGACAAACTGGACAACAACTATTGAGGTCCAATTTCTCCAGTTACCCTTGTGAAAATAAAAAATAGCGGACTGAAAAATCATTTTTGAGGAAGGGAAAAATGATTTTTTATTTTCACGGCTCTGCGTTATAAACTTCTGTGAAGCACTTGGGGGTTTAAAGTGGTCACCGCACATCTAGATTAGTTCCTTGGGAGGTCTAGTTTCCAAAATGGGGTCACATGTGGGGGAGCTCCAATGTTTAGGCACACAGGGGCTCTCCAAACACGACATGGTGTCCGCTAACGATTGGAGCTAATTTTTCATTCAAAAGTCAAATGGCGCTCCATCCCTTCCGAGCCCTGCCGTGTGCCCAAACAGTGGTATACCCCCACATGTGAGGTATCAGTGTACTCAGGAGAAATTGCCCAATAAATTTTAGGATCCATTTTATCCTGTTGCTCATGTGGAAATGAACAAACTGAGCCTAAAGGAAATTTTTTGTTAAAAAAAAAGTACTTTTTCATTTTTACGGATCAATTTGTGAAGCACCTGGGGGTTCAAAGTGCTCACTATGCATCTAGATAAGCTCCCTGGGGGGTCTAGTTTCCAAAATGGGGTCACATGTGGGGGAGCTCCAATGTTTAGGCACACAGCGGCTCTCCAAACGCGATATGGTGTCCGCTAACGATTGGAGCTAATTTTTCATTCAATAGTCAAATGGCACTCTTTCCCTTCCGAGCCTTGCCGTGTGCACAAACAGTGGTTTGTGACCACATATGAGGTATCGGTGTACTCAGGAGAAATTGCCCAACACATTTTAGGATCCATTTTATCCTGGTGCCCATGTGGAAATGAACAAATTGAGGCTAAAAGAAATTTTTTGTGAAAGAAAAAGTACTTTTTCATTTTTACGGATCAATTTGTGAAGCACCTGGGGGTTCAAAGTGCTCACTATGCATCTAGGTAAGTTCCTTGGGGGGTCTATGTTCCAAAATGGGGTCACTTGTGGGGGAGCTCCAATGTTTAGGCACACAGGGGCTCTCCAAACGCGACATGGTGTCCGCTAAAGATTGGAGCCAATTTTTCATTGAAAAAGTCAAATGGCGATCCTTCCCTTCCAAGCCCTATCGTGCGCCCAAACAGTGGTTCCCCCCCACATATGGGGTATCGGCGTACTCAGGACAAATTGTACAATAATTTTTGGGGTCCAGTTTCTCTTTTTACCCTTGGGAAAATAAAAATATTGTTGCTAAAAAATCATTTTTGTGACTAAAAAGTTAAATGCTCATTTTTTCCTTCCATGTTTCTTCTGCTGCTGTGAAGCACCTGAAGGATTAATAAACTTCTTGAATATGGTTTTGAGCACCTTGAGGCGTGCAGTTTTTAGAATGGTGTCACTTTTGGGTATTTTCATCCATATAGACCCCTCAAACTGACTTCAAATGTGAGGTGGTCCCTAAAAAAAAATGGTTTTGTAAATTTTGTTGTAAAAATGAGAAATCGCTTGTGAAATTTTAACCCTTATAAGTTCCTAGCAAAAAAAAGTTTTTTTCCAAAATTGTGCTGATGTAAAGTAGACATGTGGGTAATGTTATTTATTAACTATTTTGTGTCACATAACTCTCTCGTTTAACAGAATAAAAATTCAAAATTTGAAAATTGCAAAATTTTCTAATTTTTGGCCAAATTTCCATTTTTTTTCACAAAGAAACGCAAAAATTATCAACCTAAATTTACCACTAACGTGAAGCCCAATATGTCACGAAAAAACATTCTCAGAACCGCTAGGATCCGTTGAAGCATTCCTGAGTTATTACCTCATAAAGGGACACTGGTCAGAATTGCAAAACACGGCCAAGGTCATTAAGGTCAAAATAGGCTGGGTCATGAAGGGGTTAAGCAAGCAGCCTTGAGCTACCCCAGGCCCTTAAGATCTAATGTCTTTCACAGGTCTCTGCTCAAGAAATATGTGTAGCCTCTTGAGTCTTCACCCTTACCCAATAATGTTTAATGGAAATCTAGAGTTTCAGATTTCGAGGATTGTAGATTCTCGCCTCCAACATCGTTCCCTACAATATTTGGCGCACTAGAAGGGTTATGGCTCAGAGGAAAGGATGTGAGTTTCAGCATCAGAGATGAATGCCCCCAGGCTGGTTTGTTCATTCCACACATCTTATCCTGGGAAACCTGTGTCTGGAGGCCACTCGTAGAAGGGGGGTACTGTCACGGGTGTGTCAGATGCTACATACAGTCGCTCTTTATCTGGCTGCAGAAGGTCTCTGCATTTGGCATTGCAGACACCTTTTTAATACTTGAACTTTGGGATCCAGTGGCAACCTCCCTTTGGCTCTAATTGACACACCTTGACCTGGGTGTTTATAGACTCTCAGTCTGCTTCAGGGAGTTTCCCCTGATATTCACATTTTTCTTTTGTGAAAGCTTGTAGCTATAGCAGTCAGCTTACCTCCTCTCTGGTGCTGTTGGAGGATGTTTGGTGTTATGACGTGGTGGTTACGGAGCGGCACTGAGATGACCTGGTGGGTAAAACAAAACATGGACAAGCTCTGAGGAGGTGGAAGCTTTACTGACCGCAATCCCTACTCCTAGCACCAACACTAGAAATAGCCGTGGAGCGTTCCTGACTCTACCTAGACACCTCGTCACAGCCTAAGAACTAACTACCCCTGAAGATGGAAACGGAAAACTATCTCACCTCAGAGAAACCCCCAAAAGGAAAGATAGCCCCCCACAAATATTGACGGTGAGTGGAGAGGGAAATGACAAACTCAGAAATGAAAATAGATTTTAGCAAAGGAGGCCAATACTATCTAAAAAGACAGAGATAGAAAAGGATACTGTGCGGTCAGTATAAAAAACTACAAAAAACCACGCAGAGTTTACAAAAATAGCCTCCACACCGACTCACGGTGTGGAGGAGCAAATCTGCACCCCAGAGCTTCCAACTAGCCTGAATATTTCATAATGACCAGCTGGACAAAAGAGACATAACTTTAGCGGAACTTATCTTAAGCTGAAATGGACTGGCCAACAGAGAACTTCCAGGAGAAAACTGAATCCAACAGGAAAACATTGACAGCTGGCATCCACTACAGACTAGAGCCCAGTTAAATAACAAGGCCAGGGAACCGATTAGTGAAAGCAGCTGCTAGGTTCCACTAGAAACCACCAGAGGGAGCCCAAGAGCAGAAACTCCCAAAAATACCATTCACAACCACAGAATGGAGCCCAAGAATGGAATTCACAACAGTACCCCCCCCTTGAGGAGGGGTCACCGAACCCTCACCAGAGCCCCCAGGGCGATCGGGACGAGCCAAATGAAAAGCACGTACCAAATCGGCAGCATGAACATCTGAGGCAAAAACCCAAGAATTATCCTCCTGGCCATAACCCTTCCACTTGACTAGATACTGAAGTTTCCGCCTCGAAAGACGAGAATCCAAAATCTTTTCCACCACATATTCCAACTCCAACCAACACCGGAGCAGGAGGGTCCACGGAGGGGACCACGGGCACCACATATCTCCGCAACAAAGATCTATGGAACACATTATGAATGGAAAAAGAAGCTGGAAGGGCCAAACGAAAAGACACCGGATTGATAATTTCCGAAATCCTATAAGGACCAATAAAATGAGGCTTGAACTTAGGGGAAGAGACCTTCATAGGAACATGACGAGAAGACAACCAAACCAAATCCCCAACACCAAGCCGGGGACCAACGCACCGACGGCGGTTAGCAAAACGTTGAGCCTTTTCCTGAGACAACGTTAAATTGTACACCACATGAGTCCAAATCCGCTGCAACCTGTCCACCACAGAATCCACCCCAGGACAGTCCGAAGGCTCAACTTGTCCTGAAGAAAAACGAGGATGAAAACCAAAGTTACAAAAAAAAGGCGAAACCAAAGTAGCCGAACTAGCCCGATTATTAAGGGCAAACTCGGCCAATGGCAAGAAGGTAACCCAATCATCCTGATCAGCAGACACAAAGCATCTCAAATAGGTTTCCAAGGTCTGATTGGTTCGCTCCGTTTGTCCATTTGTCTGAGGATGAAATGCCGAAGAAAACGACAAATTAATGCCCATCCTTGCATAAAAGGACCGCCAAAACCTAGAAACCAACTGGGTACCTCTGTCAGACACAATATTCTCCGGAATGCCATGCAAACGAACCACATGCTGAAAAAATAAAGGAATCAAATCAGAGGAGGAAGGCAACTTAGGCAAAGGTACCAAGTGGACCATTTTAGAAAACCGGTCACAAACCACCCAGATGACAGACATCTTCTGAGAAACAGGAAGATCAGAAATAAAATCCATGGAAACATGCGTCCAGGGCCTCTCAGGGATAGGCAAAGGCAAAAGCAACCCACTAGCACGAGAACAGCAGGGCTTAGCCCGGGCACAGATCCCACAGGACTGCACGAAGGAACGCACATCCCGTGACAAAGAAGGCAACCAAAAGGACCTGGCAACCAAATCCCTGGTACCAAAAATCCCAGGATGACCAGCCAATACAGAACAATGAATCTCAGAAATCACCTTACTAGTCCATCTATCAGGAACAAACAATTTCCCCACAGGACAGCGGTCTATCAGCCTGAAACTCCTGAAGCACCCGCCACAAATCAGGGGAGATAGCAGAAAGAATCACCCCCTCCTTGAGAACACCAGCCGGCTCAAGGACTCCAGGAGAATCAGGCAAAAAACTCCTAGACAGGGCATCAGCCTTCACATTCTTAGATCCCGGAAGATACGAGACCACAAAATTAAAGCGGGAGAAAAACAAAGACCATCGAGCCTGTCTAGGATTCAACCGCTTGGCAGACTCAAGGTAAACCAGATTCTTATGATCGGTCAAGACCAGAACACGATGCTTAGCTCCCTCAAGCCAATGTCGCCACTCCTCAAATGCCCACTTCATAGCCAACAACTCCCGATTGCCGACATCATAATTACGCTCAGCAGGCGAAAACTTTCTAGAGAAGAAAGCACACGGTTTCATTACAGAGCCATCAGAACTTCTCTGAGACAAAACAGCTCCTGCCCCAATCTCAGAAGCGTCAACCTCAACCTGAAAAGGGAGAGAAACATCTGGCTGACGCAACACAGGGGCAGAAGCAAAATGACGCTTAAGCTCCTGAAAGGCCTCTACAGCCGCAGAGGACCAATTCACAACATCAGCACCTTTCTTGGTCAAATCGGTCAGAGGTTTAACCACAGAAGAAAAATTAGCAATGAAGCGGCGATAAAAATTAGCCCAAAAATTTCTGAAGGCTCTTCACAGATGTGGGTTGAGTCCAGTCATAAATAGCCTGGACCTTAACAGGGTCCATCTCAATAGCCGAGGGAGAAAAAATGAAACCCAGAAAAGAAACCTTCTGAACTCCAAAAAGGCACTTAGACCCCTTCACAAACAGTGCACTAGCACGAAGAATCTGAAATACCATCCTGACCTGCTTCACATGGGACTCCCAATCATTGGAAAAAACCAAAATATCATCCAAATATACAATCATGAATTTATCCAGATACTCCCGGAAAATATCATGCATAAAGGACTGAAACACAGATGGAGCATTAGAGAGCCTGAAAGGCATCACAAGATATTCAAAATGGCCTTCGGGCGTATTAAATGCTGTTTTCCATTCATCACCCTGTTTAATGTGGACAAGATTATACGCCCCTCGAAGGTCAATCTTGGTAAACCAGCTAGCCCCTTTAATCCGAGCAAACAAATCAGAGAGCAAAGGCAAAGGGTACTGGAATTTGACCGTGATCTTATTGAGAAGGCCATAATCTATACAGGGCCTCAAGGAGCCATCCTTCTTGGCAACAAAAAAGAACCCCGCTCCCAACGGTGATGAAGACGGGCGAATATGCCCCTTCTCCAAGGACTCCTTCACATAACTCCGCATAGCGGCATGCTCTGGCACAGACAGATTGAAAAGTCGGCCCTTAGGGAACTTACAGCCAGGAATCAAATTAATAGCACAATCACAGTCCCTATGAGGAGGCAGGGAACTGGATTTGGGCTCCTCAAATATATCCTGGAAATCCGACAAAAACTCAGGAACTTCAGAAGAAGGGGACGAGGAAATTGACATCAGAGGAATGTCACTATGTATCCCCTGACAACCCCAACTAGTCACGGACATAGATTTCCAATCCAGCACTGGGTTATGTACCTGTAACCATGGAAAACCCAGCACAACCACATCATGCAAATTATGCAACACCAAAAAGCGAATATTTTCCTGATGTGCTGGAGCCATATTCATGGTTAACTGTGTCCAGTACTGAGGTTTATTCTTGGCCAATGGCGTAGCATCAATCCCCCTCAAGGGAATAGGGCTCTGCAAAGGCTCCAAGGAAAAACCACAGCGCTTGGCAAACTCTAGGTCCATTAAATTCAGGGCAGCGCCAGAATCCACAAATGCCATTACAGAAAAGGACAACAATGAGCAAATCAGGGTAATAGACAAGAGAAATTTAGGTTGTACAGTACTGATGGTAACCGACCTAGCAACCCTCTTAGTACGCTTCAGGCAATCAGAGATAGCATGAGTAGCGTCACCACAGTAAAAACACAGCCCATTCTGACGTCTGAACTCCTGCCGTTCTGCTCTCGTCAAAATCCTATCACATTGCATAGGCTCAGAACTCTGCCCAGAGGACACCGCCATATGGTGCACCACCTTACGTTCACGCAGGTGCCGATCAATCTGAATGGCCAGAGTCATTGATTCGTTCAAACCAGCAGGCGTGGGGAACCCCACCATAACATCTTTAAGGGCTTCAGAAAGACCCTTTCTGAAAATAGCTGCCAGGGCATCCTCTGTCATGGTTCTCAATGGCAAGAGACCGTAGTAAAGCATACAAAGGACTAGCTCTTGGAAGATGGGAACTCGAGCTGACTGTGAGGAAATTGACATACGAAGTATGAAGATAGGTTTAGCAAATTGAGGTCCGCTTACTAGATAGTAGGAAGACAGAAAAGGGAACTACACAGTCAGCTGAAAAACCCTTTCAAAACACCATCCTGAAATTACTTTAAGACTCTAATATCAACTCATGACACCAGAGTGGCAATTTCAGCTCACAAGAGCTTCCAGCCTCAGAAAAATTCAAACACAGAGAACTGGAACAAAAATGCAAAACAAACTTAGGACTCAAAGTCCAACTTAGCTGATAGTAGTCTAGGAGCAGGAACATGCAACAGAAAGGCTTCTGGTAACATTGTTGGCCGGCATAGAAATGACTGAGGAGCAAGGCTAAATAGACAACTCCCACATCCTGATGGAAACAGGTGAACAGAGGAGATGAAGCACATAAGTGCAGTACCACCAGAAACCACCGGGGGAGCCCAGAAACCAAATTCACAACAGTACCCCCCCCCTCAAGGAGGGGGCACCGAACCCTCACCAGAACCACCAGGGCGATCAGGATGAGCCCTATGAAAGGCACGGACCAAATCGGAGGCATGAACATCAGAGGCTGTCACCCAAGAGTTATCCTCCTGACCGTAGCCCTTCCACTTGACCAGATACTGAAGTCTCCGTCTGGAAACACGGGAGTCCAAGATCTTCTCGACAACGTACTCCAACTCACCCTCAACCAACACCGGAGCAGGAGGCTCAACGGAAGGCACAACCGGTATCTCATACCTGCGCAACAATGACCGATGGAAGACATTATGAATAGAAAAAGATGCAGGGAGGTCCAAACGAAAAGACACAGGGTTAAGAATCTCCAATATCTTGTACGGGCCGATGAACCGAGGCTTAAACTTAGGAGAAGAAACCTTCATAGGGACAAAACGAGAAGATAACCACACCAAGTCCCCAACACAAAGACGAGGACCAACACGACGACGGCGGTTGGCAAAATGCTGAGTCTTCTCCTGGGACAACTTCAAATTGTCCACCACATGCCCCCAAATCTGATGCAACCTCTCCACCACAGCATCCACTCCAGGACAATCCGAAGACTCCACCTGACCGGAAGAGAAACGAGGATGAAACCCCGAATTACAGAAGAAAGGAGAAACCAAGGTGGCAGAACTAGCCCGATTATTGAGGGCAAACTCCGCCAAGGGCAAAAAGGCAACCCAATCATCCTGATCCGCAGACACAAAACACCTCAAATAAGTCTCCAAGGTCTGATTAGTTCGCTCGGTCTGGCCATTAGTCTGAGGGTGGAAAGCAGATGAAAAAGACAAATCAATGCCCATCCTAGCACAGAACGCTCGCCAAAATCTAGACACGAATTGGGTTCCCCTGTCAGAAACAATATTCTCCGGAATACCATGCAAGCGCACCACATTTTGAAAAAACAGAGGAACCAGCTCGGATGAGGACGGCAATTTAGGCAAGGGAACCAAATGGACCATCTTAGAAAAACGGTCACACACCACCCAGATGACAGACATCTTCTGAGAAACAGGGAGATCAGAAATAAAATCCATGGAGATGTGAGTCCAAGGCCTCTTCGGAATAGGCAAGGATAACAACAATCCACTAGCCCGAGAACAACAAGGCTTGGCCCGAGCACAAACATCACAAGACTGCACAAAACCTCGCACATCTCGCGACAGGGAAGGCCACCAGAAGGACCTAGCCACCAAATCCCTGGTACCAAAGATTCCAGGATGACCTGCTAACGCAGAAGAATGGACCTCCGAGATGACTCTACTGGTCCAATCATCAGGAACAAACAATCTACCAGGCGGGCAACGATCAGGTCTATCCGCCTGAAACTCCTGCAAGACCCGTCGCAAATCTGGGGAAACAGCAGATAATATCACTCCATCCTTAAGGATACCTGTAGGTTCAGAATTACCAGGGGAATCAGGCTCAAAACTCCTAGAAAGGGCATCCGCCTTCACATTTTTAGAACCCGGTAGGTAAGAAACCACAAAATTAAACCGAGAGAAAAATAACGACCAGCGCGCCTGTCTAGGATTCAGGCGCCTGGCGGACTCAAGATAAATCAAATTCTTGTGGTCGGTCAATACCACCACCTGATGTCTAGCCCCCTCAAGCCAATGACGCCACTCCTCAAAAGCCCACTTCATAGCCAAGAGCTCCCGATTACCAATATCATAATTTCGCTCAGCGGGCGAAAACTTACGAGAAAAGAACGCACAAGGCCTCATCACGGAGCAGTCGGAACTTTTCTGCCACAAAACCGCCCCAGCTCCGATTTCTGAAGCGTCGACCTCAACCTGAAAAGGAAGAGTAACATCAGGCTGACGCAATACAGGGGCGGAAGAAAAGCGGCGCTTAAGCTCCCGAAAGGCCTCCACAGCCGCAGGGGACCATTCAGCAACATCAGCACCCTTCTTAGTCAAATCAGTCAACGGTTTAGCGACATCAGAAAAACCAGTTATAAATCGACGATAAAAATTAGCAAAGCCCAAAAACTTCTGAAGGCTCTTAAGAGAAGAGGGTTGCGTCCAATCACAAATAGCCTGAACCTTGACAGGGTCCATCTCAATGGAAGAGGGGGAAAAAATGTACCCCAAAAACGAAATCTTTTGAACCCCAAAAACGCACTTAGAACCCTTTACACACAAGGAATTAGAGCGCAAAACCTGAAAAACCCTCCTGACCTGTTGGACATGAGAGTCCCAGTCATCCGAAAAAATCAAAATATCATCCAGATACACAATCAAAAATTTATCCAAATATTCACGGAAAATGTCATGCATAAAGGACTGAAAGACTGAAGGGGCATTTGAAAGACCAAAAGGCATTACTAAATACTCAAAATGGCCCTCAGGCGTATTAAATGCGGTTTTCCACTCATCCCCCTGCTTAATTCGCACTAAATTATACGCCCCACGAAGATCAATCTTAGAGAACCACTTGGCCCCCTTTATTCGAGCAAACAAATCAGTAAGCAGTGGCAAAGGATACTGATATTTAACCGTGATTTTATTCAAAAGCCGATAATCAATACACGGCCTCAAAGAGCCATCTTTTTTAGATACAAAGAAAAAACCGGCTCCTAAGGGAGATGACGAAGGACGAATATGTCCCTTTTCCAAGGACTCCTTAATATATTCCCGCATAGCAGCATGTTCAGGCACAGATAGATTAAATAAACGACCCTTTGGAAACTTACTGCCCGGAATCAGATCTATAGTACAATCGCACTCTCTGTGCGGAGGTAGTGAACCAATTTTAGGCTCCTCAAAAACGTCACGATGATCAGATAAAAATTCCGGAATCTCAGAGGGAATAGATGACGAAATGGAAACCAAAGGTACGTCCCCATGAGTCCCCTGACATCCCCAGCTTAACACAGACATTGCTTTCCAGTCGAGGACTGGGTTATGAGATTGCAGCCATGGCAATCCAAGCACCAACACATCATGTAGATTATACAACACAAGGAAGCGAATAATCTCCTGGTGATCCGGATTAATACGCATAGTTACTTGTGTCCAGTATTGTGGTTTATTACTAGCCAATGGCGTGGAGTCAATACCCTTCAGAGGTATAGAAACTTCCAGAGGCTCTAAATCAAACCCACAGCGTTTGGCAAAGGACCAATCCATAAGACTCAAAGCGGCGCCAGAGTCGACATAGGCGTCCGCGGTAATAGACGATAAAGAGCAAATCAGGGTCACAGATAGAATAAACTTAGACTGTAAAGTGCCAATTGAAACAGACTTATCAACCTTCTTAGTACGTTTAGAGCATGCTGATATAACATGAGTTGAATCACCACAATAGAAGCATAACCCATTTTTTCGCCTAAAATTCTGTCGTTCGCTTCTGGACAGAATTCTATCACATTGCATAATCTCTGGCGCCTTCTCAGTAGACACCGCCAAATGGTGCACAGGTTTGCGCTCCCGCAAACGCCGATCAATCTGAATAGCCATTGTCATGGACTCATTCAGACCTGTAGGCACAGGGAACCCCACCATAACATCCTTAATGGCATCAGAGAGACCCTCTCTGAAATTCGCCGCCAGGGCGCACTCATTCCACTGAGTAAGCACAGACCACTTACGAAATTTTTGGCAGTATATTTCAGCCTCATCTTGCCCTTGAGACAGGGCCATTAAGGCTTTTTCAGCCTGAATCTCTAAATGAGGTTCCTCATAAAGCAGCCCCAAAGCCAGGAAAAACGCATCCACATTGAGCAACGCAGGATCCCCTGGTGTCAAAGCAAATGCCCAGTCCTGAGGGTCGCCCCGGAGCAAGGAAATTACAATCCTGACCTGCTGTGCAGGATCTCCAGCGGAGCGAGATCTCAGAGACAAAAATAATTTACAATTATGTTTGAAATTCTGGAAGCGAGATCTATCCCCGGAGAAAAATTCAGGTAAAGGAATTCTAGGTTCAGATATAGGAGCATGAATAACAAAATCCTGTAAACTTTGAACCTTCCCAGCGAGATTATCCAAACCTGTAGCTAAACTTTGAGGATCCATATTAATCAGGTGAAATCAGAACCATTCAAGGATTAGAAGGAGAGAGAGACGAAGGCTGCAGAAAGCAGAGATGCTAGAAATCAACTAATGAGCAAACTCAGGAAAAAAAAAAAAAAAAAAAAAAAATTCTCTGCAGACTTCTTTTCTCTCCTTTCGTCTGCCAATTATTTTAACCCTTGGCCGGCCAAACTGTCATGGTTCTCAATGGCAAGAGACCGTAGTAAAGCATACAAAGGACTAGCTCTTGGAAGATGGGAACTCGAGCTGAATGTGAGGAAATTGACATACGAAGTATGAAGATAGG
This sequence comes from Ranitomeya variabilis, assembly GCF_051348905.1. Classification (NCBI taxonomy): domain Eukaryota; kingdom Metazoa; phylum Chordata; class Amphibia; order Anura; family Dendrobatidae; genus Ranitomeya; species Ranitomeya variabilis. The sequence continues at coordinate 402,603,281 of NC_135234.1, forward strand.
TTTAGCAAATTGAGGTCCGCTTACTAGATAGTAGGAAGACAGAAAAGGGAACTACACAGTCAGCTGAAAAACCCTTTCAAAACACCATCCTGAAATTACTTTAAGACTCTAATATCAACTCATGACACCAGAGTGGCAATTTCAGCTCACAAGAGCTTCCAGCCTCAGAAAAATTCAAACACAGAGAACTGGAACAAAAATGCAAAACAAACTTAGGACTCAAAGTCCAACTTAGCTGATAGTAGTCTAGGAGCAGGAACATGCAACAGAAAGGCTTCTGGTAACATTGTTGGCCGGCATAGAAATGACTGAGGAGCAAGGCTAAATAGACAACTCCCACATCCTGATGGAAACAGGTGAACAGAGGAGATGAAGCACATAAGTGCAGTACCACCAGAAACCACCGGGGGAGCCCAGAAACCAAATTCACAACAATCCTCATTCCATTTTGTAAGCACAGACCACTTTCTGAATTTCTGACAATATATTTCTACTGCTTCCTGACCCTGACATAGAGCCAGCAAGATTTTTTCTGCCTGCTCCACAGAATTAGGTTCGTCATAAAGCAGTCCAAGTGCTTGAAAAAATGCATCTACATTAAGCAATGCAGGATTCCCTGGCTCAAGAGCAAATGCCCAGTCCTGCGGGTCTCCCCGTAGCAGAGAAATAACGATCTTCACCTGCTGAATGGGGTCACCAGAGGAACGGGGTCTCAGAGCAAAAAACAATCTGCAATTATTTTTACAGTTCAAAAATTTAGATCTATCCCCAGAAAACAAATCAGGAATTGGAATTCTAGGCTCAGAAACAGGAGTTTGAATAACATAATCTTGGATACTTTGTACCCTTGCAGCGAGATGATTAACACGCGAAGACAGACTCTGAACCTCCATCTCAGCACCTAACTCCTGAACCATCCAAAGATCAAGGGGAAAAAAAAGACCAAACAAGCGAAAAAGAAAAAAAAACAATGACTCAGAACATTCTTTTCCCTCTTTTGAGATACATTTAACACATTGTGGGCCAGCTGTACTGTTATGACCTGGTGGTTACGGAGCGGCACTGAGATGACCTGGTGGGTAAAACAAAACATGGACAAGCTCTGAGGAGGTGGAAGCTTTACTGACCGCAATCCCTACTCCTGGCACCAACACTAGAAATAGCCGTGGAGCGTTCCTGACTGCCTAGACGTCTCGTCACAGCCTAAGAACTAACTACCCCTGAAGATGGAAACGGAAAACTATCTCGCCTCAGAGAAACCCCCAAAAGGAAAGATAGCCCCCCACAAATATTGACGGTGAGTGGAGAGGGAAATGACAAACTCAGAAATGAAAATAGATTTTAGCAAAGGAGGCCAATACTATCTAAAAAGACAGAGATAGAAAAGGATACTGTGCGGTTAGTATAAAAAACTACAAAAAACCACGCAGAGTTTACAAAAATAGCCTCCACACCGACTCACGGTGTGGAGGAGCAAATCTGCACCCCAGAGTTTCCAACTAGCCTGAATATTTCATAATGACCAGCTGGACAAAAGAGACATAACTTTAGCGGAACTTATCTTAAGCTGAAATGGACTGGCCAACAGAGAACTTCCAGGAGAAAACTGAATCCAACAGGAAAACATTGACAGCTGGCATCCACTACAGACTAGAGCCCAGTTAAATAACAAGGCCAGGGAACCGATTAGTGAAAGCAGCTGCTAGGTTCCACTAGAAACCACCAGAGGGAGCCCGAGAGCAGAACTCCCAAAAATACCATTCACAACCACAGAATGGAGCCCAAGAATGGAATTCACAACAGTTTGGTTTTACATCTCTTGAGTCTTCTCAAGCTAAGTTGCTTCCCCCTTGTTTGTCTTCCTTCTTCTCTTTAGTGTACAGTGGGGACTGACCATTGCTCATCCCCCCTTCCCTATTCAGGGCCTAGCTCTACGAATATTCAGGGCTTAGGCTCCTGCTCGGCGATTGGTGTGGAACCAATATAGAGATGGTAGGGGAGGCAGGGTACTATTAGATCTGCATAGGGGTCTCCACTCCCCCTTTCCCTAGCGTTTGGGCATCCTTCCTCTCATGTTGCACTTAGTCTTCCTACTCTGTGCGTGATAACGTACTTAGGAGACATTGCACAACAAATTTTGTGGTCTATTTTTTCCTGTTACCCTTGTGTAAATAAAACAATTGGATCTAAAGTAAAATTTAAAAAAAAAAAAGTTAAATGTTCATTTTTTTCTTTAACATTCCATTAGTTCTGGTGAAGCACCTGAAACCGGTGCACAATAAGTAATAACCCAGAAAAGGGATCTCCTGAATCGAAAACATAAATTTCTCTGGTTTGACATATAATTTATTGTCCCTGAGTATTTGTAAGACCTGCCTTATATATACTTGATGTGACTCGAGATCTGGTGAATAAATCAATATGTGATCCAGATAGATTACCACAATTCTACCCGCAAGATGAAAACATTTAATTTGCAAAGTGCTGAAAGACTGCAAGATATTAGTCAACCCAAATGGAATAACAAGGTTTTCTAGTGTCCCTCTGGTGTAATAAAAGCAGTCTTACACTCATCACCCTCCCTTATACGGATGAGATTATATGCCCCGTGAAATCCAGTTTAGAAAACCACTTTGCCCTGATGATTTCACTAAAGAGTTTCCGAATGAAAGGGAAAGGATCAGATTTAGTTGACTGAAATCTAGGCAGGGCATAACCCCCGTCTTTTTAATTTACAAACAAAAACCCCACTTCAATGGGAGATGAGGAAGCTCTGATATGACCCTTAGCCAGACTTACTGAGATATAGCCCTTCATGACCTGCCTCTCTGGACCTGAAACATTATACAACCTGCTCTTATGCAATTTGACCCCAGCAATTAAATTAATGGCACAATCATAAAGGACAATGAGTAATAATAATAATAATAATCTTTATTTTTATATAGCGCTAACATATTCCACAGCGCTTTACAGTGTGCACACATTATCATCACTGTCCCCGTTGGGGCTCATAATCTAAATTCCCTATCAGTATGTCTTTGGAATGTGGGAGGAAACTGGAGTAACCGGAGGAAACCCACGCAAACACAGAGAGAACATACAAACTCTTTGCAGATGTTGTCCTTGGTGGGGTTTGAACCCAGGACTCCAGCGCTGCAAGGGTGCTGTGCTAACCACTGCGCCACCGTTCTGCCCGTAGAACGTTTTTAACACCCCTGTTCCGAGAACACATCCTCAAAATCACACCAGTATTCCGGCAGTGACCATGTAACATCCCTGTCTAAATGGGTGCCCAAGCAATGTCTTTGACAATACCCGCTCCACTTTACTACCTTCCATGTCTCCCAGAACACAATGAGATTGTGCAATGTAAGCCAAAGTCGTCACGGAACCACAGAGGAGTTCAAGCCTTCTAGCACATTACAATCGATTGATTTTGAGTGCATGGCCCCTATCTGCAAATGTATCTCTCCAATGACCTGAGTAAAATACCCCTTGTTCAAGGGTGCAAAATCTATAACGATTTTGCGTATAGGACTATACAATTTATGTGAATTGATACCCTGGTCCCAGACAAACCAGGCATCAATCAGATTAAACCTCGCCCCACTGTCCAAAAAGGCTGAAATAACCACCTTACTTTCATCAAAATGGATCTTGGCCGGTAAAAAGAATTGTAAACTACCAACAGAAGAAATATGTGCACTTGGCTTGCTAACCTCCCTGCAACCCGGGCTCCTTTGATTTTCGGCGTCTGTTTGCAGTTAAGTATGGATGGACAAGTACAAAATGACCCTTCTTACAACAGAAAAAACACACTCCCTCTTTGCACCAAACTGCAAAAGGATCAATAAAACGAGTCGTCCCCACCAACTGCATGGGTTCCATTGACTGCATGGTTCCATTGACCCTTGACCCTCCAAAAAATTTAAGTGTCTCTTTATGTTTGATGTAGACAGCGGTCCACATGGATAGCCAGAGACATGGCCACCTCCAGGAATATCGGGGTCTCATACAGAGCAAAGGCATCCTTTACCCTCTCAGCAAGCCTTTGATAGAACTGACTATGGAGTGCGAGGTCATTACACCTATTATCTGTAGTTCACCTACAGAACCCGGAGCAATACTCCTCCACTGGCCAGTCTCCCTACTGTAGCTGACTTAGTTTACACTCAGTCAGAGAGACATGGTCAAGGTCGTCATAGATAAGACCTGGAGCCTGAAAATATTCCTTGACCGTCTGAAGTGACTAGGAGTCAGACAGAAGAGAAAATGCACAGGCTTAAGGGTCACCCCGGAAAAAAGAGATTACGATCCCCACCCATTGCTCCTCAGTACCCGAGGAGTGATGATGCAGCCTAAAATAAAGTTTACAGGCCTCTCTGAAAGCCATGAATTTATCCCAACCCCCAGAGAACCTATCTGGCAGAGCGATCTTGGGCTCCACCAGGGGTTGCCTGGGAGCCACGGGCCATAAGCCCGAAGTTTATGGGCGCTGCAAAGCCACTGAGGGCAATTCTGCCACCTCCAGGCTGAGTTGTTGTGGTTGCCTTGCCAGAGCAGCCACCGGATCCATAATGGATCAAAAAAGATACAGCCAATGATAATGTCACATAGTGCCTAAAGGTACCTTCACATTAAGCGACGCTGCAGCGATATCGACAATGATGCCGATCGCTGCAGCGTCGCTGTGTGGTTGCTGGAGAGCTGTCACACAGACAGCTCTCCAGCGACCAACGCTGCCGAAGTCCCCGGGTAACCAGGGTAAACATCGGGTTACTAAGCGCAGGGCCGCGCTTAGTAACCCGATGTTTACCCTGGTTACCATCGTAAATGTAAAGAAAAAAAAACCAGTACATACTCACATTCCGGTGTCACGTCCCTCACCGTCTGCTTCCCGCACTGACTGTGAGTGCCGGCCGTAAAGTAAAAGCAGAGCACAGCGGTGACATCACCGCTGTGCTCTGCTTTTACTTTACGGCCGGCACTCACAGTCAGTGCGGGAAGCAGACGGTGAGGGACGTGACACCGGAATGTGAGTATGTACTTGTTTTGTTTTTTTTTACTTTTACAATGGTAACCAGGGTAAATATTGGGTTACTAAGCGCGGCCCTGCGCTTAGTAACCCGATATTTACCCTGGTTACCATTGTAAAACATTGCTGGCATCGTTGCTTTTGCTGTCAAACACAACGATACATGCCGATCTGATGACCAAATAAAGTTCTGGACTTTCAGCAATGACCAGCGATATCACAGCAGGATCCAGATCGCTGCTATGTGTCAAACACAACGATATCGCTATCCAGGACGCTGCAACGTCACGGATCGCTATCGTTATCGTTGTTAAGTCGCTTAAGGTACCTTCACACGAAACGACATTATAACGATATCGCTAGCGATCCGTGACGTTGCAGCGTCCTCGCTAGCGATATCGTTTAGTTTGACACGCAGCAGCGATCAGGATCCTGCTGTGATGTCGCTGGTCGCTGAATAAAGTCCAGAACTTTATTTGGTCGTCCGATCGCTGTGTATCGTTGTGTTTGACACCAAAAGCAACGATACCAGCGATGTTTTACACTGGTAACCAGGGTAAACATCGGGTAACTAAGCGCGGGGCCGCGCTTAGTAACCCGATGTTTACCCTGGTTACTAGCGTAAAATGTAAAAAAAACAAACAGCACATACTCACATTGCGTCCCCTGCAGTCTGCTTCCTCCTCTGACTCAGCACCGCAAAGTGAAAGTGAAAGCAGCACAGCGGTGACGTCACCGCTCTGCTCTCACTGTACGGCGCTCAGTCAGTCAGGAAGTGGACGCAGGGGGACGTGAATGTAAGTATGTGCTGTTTGTTTTTTTTAGATTTTACGCTGGTAACCAGGGTAAACATCGGGTTACTAAGCGCGGCCCTGCGCTTAGTTACCCGATGTTTACCCTGGTTACCAGGGGACCTCGGCATCGTTGATCGCTGGAGAGCGGTCTGTGTGACAGCTCTCCAGCGACCAAACAGCGACGCTGCAGCGATCGACATCGTTGTCGCTATCGCTGCAGCGTCGCTTCGTGTGAAGGTACCTTTAGTGTGAAGGTACCTTAAGAACGATGGGCATCTACCCGATGCCTCAAACAAGGGGTTGCAGTAGTCTTATCCTGTCCTCCAGATTATCCCAGAAGGTGGAGATGCTGGGGTAATGTACCTTGCTATGCTCCTATCTTAAACCTTATCTGTTCCCTCTCCCACCAAGGAAGGTGTGAGGCTGAAGTGTATAGGATTAAACTAAGCAGGCAGACAAAGGTAGACAGACAAGAAATAAAACTACAATCATACAAATACACTCACAAAACAGAGTGGGAAACAGAGGAGGTATAGGAAGGGGAAACCAAATGTGAGAGGATAAAGAAAAACACGCAAACCAACTCCATGCCGCAATCTCCAGAAAAACTCTCCAACCACCAACTCCAAACACTGAACTTTCTCCTTCACCACCAAACCAGGAAGACTGGTAAACTGGTATAGGCAAACTGGAACTTTGCTTGAAGAGATATATTACCTTATTTGCCAGGTGAAAACAGCACTGAGAAGAGTTGCAAGAGGTTGGTCACTTGCTTGCTGGGAGGATGGTGTAGACAACAAACAGTAAGCTGGACTGAGCTTGAAAATAAGCTCGTGGAAATCAGGAGTAGCAAACTGTGGACAATGCTAATTAATAACCAAGCACATGGCATGTGCCTGAGCTGGCCATGAAGGGACTCAGTCAGCACGGAATGACTGTTGAAACCAAGTACAGGTGCTCGGTGCATCATGGCGTGGCCACATATATTAATGCACCTTCCCACCTGCTTGTTTTCCCTCTATCTCCACCCCCCCATCTTCCTTGATTGACAGCTCTGGCTACATAGAGCTAAAGAAGAGCAGAGATAGATGTAATCCAAGTAGGTTGGATGTTGTATTTAAATCATTGGCCCCTCCATGATGCACCATCATGCACATATCCTTGGCTGAACAGTCATTCTGTACTGTCAGAGTCCCTATAAAAGGCCTAGGGTGATGTCAAAGTAGTTTGCTGGGTTACTAGGCTACTGTAAAGAGAGACGGCCATAGTAGAAGGGAGCTTGGGAAGGGACTGAAGCCATTATAGGTGAATAAGATATATTTACTATTACATTTACTATTACATTCCAACCTGGGATTTTATGTAATTGAGGGGTATATTCATCAATGTGGTGAAACATGATAATAAAGAAAAATTACAAACCTTTTGATCTATGCAAAATTGTATCTGATGAAGTTAATCAACATTTTGTGTAAGAGAAAAGTGGGAAACTTTTATAAATGAAGCACACAGTGTATAACTTTCTGACTAATCCCAGTTTTTACCGACTCCACGGTCTTCAATTAAGTGTAATATAGGCACACTTAATTTCTTTCTTATGTTTGCAACTATTAGCTTGGCCTAGAGTCCAATGACTCAAAATGCAATGCAACAAAACATCCACGCATGTGTTAGAGCAAATTGGCTGTTAATATACATTTACAACAGAAAACTGGTGTTATTATCACAAACACACCCCACTCCCACTGAGCTGTAAAAGAAATAGAGCCTGCCTAAAATCTGTCTCCATACAGTCAGCCAGGTAATAAACACCTGTACTAGAGAGTCAGACAGCTGTTTTGTACAGTTCACCAGATGAAACATGAACATCACATAACTGTACCATAAAAACTGAACATAGAGTAGTAAAATACTAAATTATTGACTAGTCTAGTGAGCGGGTTATTTTACAGAATGATCACATGGGTTGCTAGTTTAAGAGCAACTTAAATTTGCAGATGTAGCTAACATCTACGTATAACCCTTTGGAATGTGCTGCTGGTATCTAAATAACAGAAAATAAAACAGATAAGTACAAGGAAAAGTGTCATATTAAAATTCCCACAGTTTATAGCAATTTGTGTTGGTATTTAGTCTTCAGAAAGCCATTAATCTACTGTATAAAGTCTCGGCTCACCACTGGGAATTTGGATTTTCCGTGCAAGACTGGAGCCAATTCAGATTGCTCACCCAGCTGATGGAAGTGATTCCAGTTATGGCAATATATTTAAAGATTACGATTTAAGCAGTTTGCAAATATTTTATGCAAAGTAGATGAAAGTGAGAGCCATACTATATTGTCTGATCTCCTTATAATTAATGAGCATCTGCTCTTTAAAGGAGACTGAACAAGACAGGTCTGATTTTCTTGCCTGTTCCCTATTATTTTCCCAAGAGATAAGTAGTGTCAGATTTGTCTGGCAGGTGCTCATGCCTCCTAGATCCATAACGATTAATATGCTTTTTAATAGGAAGATTGGCAGTATTAATTGCTTTAGCTATAAAAATCATGTGTGCAATTACCGTATCTGTATGTCCAGCTTAACAATGAAAAACTCCTATTTGCTTTGTCAGTGTTGCATGTTGACCTCTACCCATACATTTTCTATAATATTAGATATTTGATGAATTATATTGATTAAGTCATTCTCTTCTAGGCACTATGTAAGCAGTGGCATCCACAGTGCTCCCCTGTTTCAAGGTTTTCCCAATGCTGTAAGTCTTTCATGTTTCCAGTTAAATTATTATTTGATTGTTACTTATTAAAATGTTGTTATTTTAATGTCTACATTAGCCTATGTAGCGTCTGATGGCGCCTCCACATCGTTCCCCTCCTTCCACCATCAAAGGGTGTTATTGAAAGGGTTAAATTACTTTGGGCCACTGACCTCACAATGCAGACACACGGATAGTGATGTCCCACTTCTAATTCAGGTCATTCCAGCCTGGCCCTAATAGGTTCTGGGCATAAGAACTGGCATCAAGGTGGACAGAAAGTCAATTCTAACGATTTGAATAACTGTTTTTTTAAAGGGTTAACTTTCGGCCTGTCATGACTCTGGAGGGGCTGGTTATGGCTTCTTCCTGGACAGGTCTGAGTTAAATTAGTCCGTCTCTCTTTGGTTCTGGGGCCGCTATTTAATGCTGGTAGTTCCTGGGTTCCGAGTCGGTTATACTTCCGTCTACTCGGTCTGAGATAGCTGACCCAGGTTATTTATCTGTAATCGTTGTGCCTCTGTGCATGTGTGTCTTGCTGTGTATGACCCAGTTTGCCTCCTGACTACTGCCCCTGTTTTCTCCTTGGTACTTCTCTGTCTGTCCTGGCTTTCTGACCCCTTGGCTTGTCTCTGACTAAACCGCTGTTTTGCTCTTTGGTACCTCGCTCCCGTCTTGCTCCTGACCCTCAGCTTGTCCTTTGACTACGTCTCTGTCTTAGTACTCTGTGTCCTGCGTTTTTTGTAGACCCTCCATTCTCGTGCAGTAGCTCCACCCCCATCGTCCCTGCAGTGATCACATGACCTGCCTAGTTCAGGTCCTGTGTGCATTGCGTGCCTCATTCCTCCCTCTCCCTGCGCTCCCGCTTGCGCTCCCTTAGGCGGCATCTCTACGTCACCAGGCAGCGTCATTACAGGGCCACTGATATCACACAACCAATACATAGATTGTTATGCACCGTATCAAATTCAGGTCACTCCAGTTTGGCCCAAATAGGTTCTAGGTTTGAGAACTGGAATTAAAGCGAGCAAAGAGCAAGTTTTCCCAGATTTGAATAAGTACCATCTATACTCGAGTATAAGCCGACCCAAGTATAAGCCAAGGCATCTAATTTTGCCACAGAAAACTGGGTAAGCTTATTGACTCGAGTATAAGCCAGGTATGTATTGTCCCCTCATCCCTGTCCTGCTGTGCGTGGCTCCCCCCCGTCACTGTCCTGTTATGTGGCCCCCATCCTGTCCTGGTATGTGGCTCCCCCGTTTTGTCCTGGTATGTCTGGCTTTCCTGTCCTGTCCTGGCATGTGTGGCTCCCTCATTCTGTTCTGCTATGTGTGGCTCCCCGTCCTGTCCTGGTATGTGTGGCTTCCCCATTCTGTCCTGGTATGTGTGGGTCCCCCATCCTGTCCTGCTATGTGTGGCTCCCCCCATCCTGTCCTGGTATGCGTGGCTCCCCCTGTTGTATGCATGGCTCCCCCGGTCCCGCATGGCTCACTCCCCCGTCCCATCGTTGTATGCATGGCTAACCCCTCAGTCCTACTCACTCTCCTCGTGCCGTCACTGCATCTCTGTTATCCCAGCAGCTCTCCTGTTCTGAGTGGTCAAGTGGTACTGCTCATTAAGGTAATGAATATGTGCTCCACGCCTATGGGAGTGAAGATGCGTTCATATTCATTACCTTAATGAGCGGTACCACGTGACCGCTCAGCACAGGAAGAGCTGCTGGCGCCAGGACGGAGATGCAGCAGTGGCGCAAGGCGGGTGAGTATAATGTCTTCTGTTAGCCAGCTCCTGCTGCTGCTCCGCCGCTCCCCCCCATCCTCGCCGGCTTTATGGATAATGACTCATGTATAAGCCGAGGGGGGAATTTTCAGCACAAAAAAAGTGCTAAAAATCTCGGCTTATACGGTAACTGGTCTATTTAAGGTGTTAAAGACTTTGGGTCACTTTTCTCACATGACCATCACACAATCAGTGATACCCTGCATCCAATGTATGTCACTCCAACTAGACTAAATTGTTTCTGAGCATCAATTTTTCCCAGATTTGAAAAAGTAACTGGTGTTTTTCAGGAACAATTGCTATTTGCTCACTTTCATGCCAGTCCTGATACCCAAAACGTATTTGGGCAAGGCTAGAGTAAAATGAGTTTGATGCTTGGGCATCACTATCTGTGTAATGGTGGTGTGAGATTGGTGGCCCAAAGTAATTTAAGCCCTTACAAATAACAGTTACTTATTCAAATCGTAAAAATCAACTGCCCAGTTTAATGTCAGTTCTGATGCCCAGTACCAATGTGGCTGAAGTGACTTCACTCTGCTGTGGGACATCACTATCTATGTAATGGTGGTGTGACATCAGTGGCCCAAAGTCATTGAACCCCTTAAAACCACCAATTACTCAAATTGTTAAAATCAACTTTTTGGCCACTATGATGCCAGTTCTATTGCCCAGAACCCATTTAAGCCAGGCTGGAGTGACCTGAATTAGATGTGAGGCATCACTATCTGTATGTTTGTATTGTGAGATCAGTGGCTCAAAGTTATCTAACCCTTTCACTAACGCCCTTTGGTGCCCATTTTTGTGCCAGTTTTATATTTTTGTAGCTGCTTTTAAGTGTATTCACATCAGGGCACCTAAAATCATTCAGCATCGTCTGTTCAGGTCATAAAAATTGTAATGTAGTAGACATATGCAGATCAGACTGGAAGTGCACTAGAGGCATATTAATACACTTGGGAAAAAAACGTCCAATAAGTGGACAGTGGAATTATTGGCTCCTATATTTTAAAGGGTAACTCTGTTATAGAGAAAAATTAAAATCCATAAGACATCAATGGAAAGGGGACATTTCTCTCTCACACTGAACAAATGGGATTGGAAGTAAGAAATAACTAACAATTCAACCTCCATTGAAGTAGGACTCCATATTGCACATTTGAGATTAATTGTAGCTGGGGAAAAGAGAAACTAATTATAACTGAAGAAATGAGATTGACACTTCAACTTCCATTGAAGTAGGGGCCTCTTGCAGCGAACAGGTAATGACCACAGGAGATTTGCTCTGGGAAAAAGAAACTAAGACTGAGATTCATTTACGAGGCGGGAAAGTACACTTCCTAGGGATAGAGCTTTTTCTGATCAAAGCACACAGTTCTGAGATGCTTTGGAGCCAGTGGTCAGTAATAAATATTGTGGTTTCCATTGATGCGATATTTATGGGAGATATATTTTCAGTGTCGTAGTGAAGGGACGAACATAACGCATTTACTCACATCACCATAAGGCTGGAAAACCCCCTCCAACTGAATATTGTTCCAATGGATGGTGCCATCCATGCCTTGTTTCATCAGTTTAGATAGGTAAAATCATGATCAGAAACATGAAGACAATATCTTCCACCTGAGGACCCCAGGGACGAAGATATCCTGAAAGTTAGAGATCTCATAAAATTCTAACAGACCGAGCACATCCCACAACCAGCCCCCATATGAGCTTAACAACAGGAGGTATGTGGGCGTATACTTAATTTAATACAAATGAGAGTTTGGGTGTTTGTCATTGTTCATTCTGGAAGACATATTTTGTATTTTAATGTAATGCTATATATATATATTGTTCCCATTTTGTATCTTATTTGCATTTTTTTTTATAAACACTGACTACTTTTCTGGATTCAATATATAAAATGTGATAGCTCTGTTCCTCTTGCTCTATAAATCGCACCCCTGAATCCATACACTACCTGAAACGTGTGTCCAATTGGCTTGTAAAAATATTTGGTGCTGACATCTAGTGGTTCCTTTTATTTTATAATTGGTAATGACTAGGGTTGAGCGACCTTTAGTTTTTTAGGGTCGAGTCGGGTTTTGTGAAACCCGACTGTCTTAAAAGTCGAGTCGAGTGAAATCGGCCGACCACCGTGAAAAGTCGGGTTTCGGCCGAAACACGAAACCCAATGAAGGATTTTTTTTTTTTCTCTCTCTCTCTCTCTCTCTCCCCCTCTGTCCCAGCACAGAAAACTTCGTTTTGCACATTCCAAATCCCTACTGCGCACAAGCGATAACATGACGATAGGCGTTCACTCCCCTAAGACCTATGTCATCACTCTGCCTACGCTCATTCATTGGCTTTAAAAATGGCGCTAAATGCGTCATACGAAACGCGACTTTGGCGCCAAGATCGCGTACCGCATGGCCGACCCCGCACAGGGATCGGGTCGGGTTTCATGAGACGCCGACTTTGCCAAAAGTCGGCGACTTATGAAAATGAACGACCCGTTTCGCTCAACCCTAGTAATGACCGTTCTGGGGTATATATAGGAAGTTCCTTAGTATCTAGCCTAGTAGTGGAAGCAGTCACGGTCTCTTTCGTCATTCATCAGTCAATTGCTTAAAGTGAACCTGTCACCAGGTTTGACCGATATGAGTTACAGCCACCCAATTTCAGGGCTTATATACAGCATTCTATAATGCTGTATATAATCCTCCAATCCGACCTAAAAGAGAAGAAAAATAACTTTTATTATTATCACCTTGGCCCAGCACCTCCCATCTTCTTACGATCCCCGTTCTCCTGCTTGCTTCATGTGGATTTATTCAACATTAACGTTTCAGGGGTCTCATGCCCCCTTCATCAGGAAATACCACACAGAATATACAGGCATCACAGGTATAAATAGTTTTGCTAGGTTACAAAAAAAAAAAAAGACTCAACCCATCTATTGTATTTACTGCAAGAGGTCACTTGGAAACCGCATTATGTATTTATTACTATGGACGTAACTGCACTTTTCTCTAATATTGCACATGATGTTGGCACAAATTGTTTTTATCAATTTTTAAAATCTGATAATAGGCTTTCTTCGGCACAAAAGGATTTTATTATAAAAGGAATTGATTTTATACTGAAAAATAATTATTTTACTTTTGACAAATTATTTTATCAGCAAATCAAGGGGACCGCAATGGGCTCGAAGGTAGCGCCTACGTTTGCTAACCTTTTTATGGGGATTTTTTAATACATTTTTATTCTTAATGAGAATTGGTGTAAAAATATTATTTTATATAAGAGATTTATTGATGATTTATTTTTTATTTGGGATAACTCCACTAATAATATTGAAACTTTTATCCAGACAGAAAATTTTAATAGTTGGAATCTTTCTTTTACAGTAGTCCATAATAATTTTTCAATCAATTTTTTAGATGTCACCCTTTTTGTTAAAGAAGAAAAGATTTGTAGCAAAACATTTTTTTAAAAAGTAGATACCAATGGTTACATCCATTACAGCAGTGGACACTACAACAAATGGTTAAATAATATCCCCAGCAACCAATTTAACCGTATCAGAAAGAACTGTTCATTAGACACAGACTTCAAAGAACAGTCTAATGTTTTAAAGAAAAGATTTTGTGCCCAGAATTATCCTTCACATTTAATTAAAAACGCCTTAAAAAACTCTATTAAATTAAATCAGGGAACATTATTAGAGCAGAAAGAAAAAAGAGTAGCTAATAATAATTATGCAGTGAACTTCATAACACAATTCTCCACCGAACACAAGGAAATACGTAAAATTTTCCACAAGAATTGGCACATACTGCTAAATTATCCTATTTTAAATAGAATTCTTTCAAGAAACCCGGGGATCACATTTCGAAGAGCCCCCACAATTAAGGACTTAATAGCCCCTAGCCGCCTGAGATCCCATACAGGGGCCAATGGGTTTCTCACCAGTAATTCCACCAAAGGAATTTTTAAATGTGGCACAAAAAATTGCTTATGCTGTTCCAGCATAAATCATAAATCTGATTGTATAATCTCCTGCTCCACTAAAGAAAAATTTATGATTCCTTTTTTTCTGAATTGCAATTCTGACTTTGTAATATATGTTATTGAATGTCCCTGCGGTAAACAGTATGTGGGGAGAACTACACAGCCCCTACATCTCAGACTGAATTCCCATCCTCACAATATAAAAAAAGGCTTACTCACTCATGGTCTGTCCAGACATTATGCCCTGGTGCATAATAAGGACCTTAAACTATTAAAAATCAGTCCTATCGATCATGTACCTAAGCATGTACCTAATAGATCTATGAAATTAAATAGGAAAGAAGTATATTGGATCTACAAATTAGGTAGCCTAAAACCACAAGGCTTAAATGAAATCACTGAGGTTTTCATCTGAATAGTGCAATTTTTTTATTTTTTATTTTTTTATTTATTTATTTTTTTTGTATAGTATTATTTGTATATATATATGTATATGTATGTGTATATATATATATATATATATGTGTATGTGCGTACATATGTATGTATATGTATATATATATATATATATATATATATATATATATATATATGTTTAATGGAACTACCAAGGCTTTATCTGAATGTGCAGCTCTCCCCCCTTTTTTAGTGAATTTGATATCTCTATATTTATATTTTTATTTGTATAGTTATGATTGATTTTTTAATCCTTTGTGCTTTGAGCCATTTAAGATTTAAATATACATTTACATTTAGGATTAGCTTGGAGTCATTCATTGATATGTTTAGTTTTAATTTCTGCCTTTAATCCATGTAATTCCTTTTTTATATGTTTATATTTTTTACAAGAAAATTCTTCTTCCACTGCCCTGTATTGATTAAATTCATCATGTCTGCATAGTCTGACTTCAGACTGAATTCCCATCCTCACAATATAAAAAAAGGCTTACTCACTAATGGTCTGTCCAGACATTATGCCCTGGTGCATAATAAGGACCTTAAACTATTAAAAATCAGTCCTATCGATCATATACCTAAGCATGTACCTAATAGATCTATGAAATTAAATAGGAAAGAAGTATATTGGATCTACAAATTAGGTAGCCTAAAACCACAAGGCTTAAATGAAATAACTGAGGTTTTCATCTGAATAGTGCAATTTTTTTATTTTTTATTTTTTTATTTATTTTTTTTTGTATAGTATTATTTGTATATATATATATGTGTATGTGGTATATATATATGTATATGTATATATATATGTTTAGTGGAACTACCAAGGCTTTATCTGAATGTGCAGCTCTCCCCCCTTTTTTTAATGAATTTGATATCTCTTGTTGTGGATTCTGTTTGTGGGCTCCCTCTGGTGGTTATTGCTGGTACTGGGTGACTTTGGTGGGTTGCGGCCTTTGGTTTCCACCTGTCCATCAGAGGCTGGGTGTTTCCTATTTTACCTGGCCTTTCTGTCATTCCCTTGCCGGCTATCAATGTATTCAGATGTGCTCTGTTTGGTTCCTGCCTACCTGCTCCCAGATCTTTCAGGATAAGCTAAGTGCTGATTTTAAGTTGTTGGTTTTTTTGTCCAGCTTGCTTATTATGTCTCTATGCTAGCTGGTAGCTCTAGTGGACTGAGGTTCTCCCCATGTGCCATGAGTTGGCACATGGGTTCTTGTAATCTCAGGATGGTTTTTTGATTAGGGTTTTTTGCTGACCGCTCAGACCCCTTTTGTATCATTCTGCTTTCTAGTTTACAGCGGGCCTCAATTTGCTGAACCTATATATATCATCTCTATGTGTGTGCCTTCCTCTCATTTCACCGTCAATACATGTGGGGGGCAACTATACCTTTTGGGGTTCATTCCTCTGGAGGCAAGTGAGGTCTTTATTTTCTCTGCAGTACTAGTTAGCTCTTAGGCTGGTGCGTGGCGTCTAGAACCAACGTAGGCACGCTCCCTGGCTATCTCTAGTTGCGTTTGTCAGGCGTAGGGCAGCGGTCAGCCCAGGTTCCATCACCCTAGAGCTCGTCCGATATTTTGTATTACTTTGCTTGTCCCTTGCTATCCCTAGCCATTGGGATTCATGACAGTATAGCCGGCCCACAAAGTGTTAATTGTTTGGGCTGAAGCAGGAGAAAAAGAAGTGTTTAAGGGAAATTTTTTTTTTTTTTTTTTCCTTCAGAGTTTTGCTGCCTAGCCCTTAATTGCTGTCTAGCTGCTTCTTACCTCCTCTTAACCCTTGAATGGCTCTGATATTAGCTGTTTAACATGGATGTCCAGAGTTTGGCTTCCAGCCTGAGTAATCTCGCGGCAAAAGTTCAAAACATACAGGATTTTGTTGTTCACACTCCCATGTCTGAACCTAGAATTCCTATTCCAGAGTTCTTTTCTGGAGATAGATCTACCTTCCTGAATTTCAGGAACAATTGTAAATTGTTTCTTTCTTTAAAATCTCGCTCCTCTGGAGACCCTGCTCAACAGGTCAAGATTGTAATATCTTTCCTGCGAGGCGACCCTCAGAATTGGGCATTTGCATTGGCACCAGGGGATCCTGCATTGCTCAATGTGGATGCGTTTTTTCTGGCATTGGGATTGCTCTATGAGGAACCCAACCTGGAGATTCAGGCTGAAAAGGCTTTATTAGCCCTCTCTCAGGGGTATGATGAAGCGGAAATATATTGTCAAAAATTTCGGAAATGGTCGGTGCTTACTCAGTGGAATGAGTGCGCCCTGGCTGCAAACTTCAGAAATGGTCTTTCCGAGGCCATTAAGGATATTATGGTGGGGTTCCCTACGCCTACAGGTCTGAATGAGTCTATGGCTATGGCCATTCAGATTGATCGGCGTTTACGGGAGCTCAAACCCGTGCACCAGTTGGCGGTGTCTTTTGAACAGGCACCTGAGACTATGCAATGTGATAGAATTCAGTCCAGAAGTGAACGGCAAAATTATAGGCGGAAAAATGGATTGTGTTTTTATTGTGGTGATTCAGCTCATGTTATATCAGCATGCTCTAAACGCACAAAAAGGGTTGATAAATCTTTTGCCATTGGTACTCTGCAGCCTAAGTTCATTTTGTCTGTGACTCTGATTTTTTCACTGTCTTCCATTTCCGTCGATGCCTATGTGGATTCGGGCGCTGCCCTGAGTCTTATGGATTGGTCATTTGCTAAACGCTGCGGTTTTAGTCTGGAACCTCTGGAAGTTCCTATTCCTCTGAAGGGAATTGACTCTACACCATTGGCTATGAATAAACCGCAGTATTGGACACAAGTGACCCTGCGCATGACTCCCGTTCATCAGGAGGTGATTCGCTTCCTTGTACTGTATAATTTACATGATGTACTAGTGCTTGGTCTGCCATGGTTACAAACTCATAATCCTGTCCTGGACTGGAAAACAATGTCTGTGTTAAGCTGGGGATGTCAGGGGGTTCATGATTATGCACCTCCGATTTCAATCGCTTCATCTACTCCTTCTGAGATCCCTGCGTTTTTGTCTGACTATAGGGATGTTTTTGAGGAGCCTGAGCTCAATTCGCTCCCTCCGCATAGAGATTGTGACTGTGCTATAGAATTGATTCCTGGCAGTAAGTTCCCTAAGGGTCGTTTATTTAATCTGTCACTGCCAGAGCATACTGCTATGCGGAATTATATTAAGGAGTCTTTGGAAAAGGGACATATTCGTCCATCTTCGTCCCCTCTGGGAGCAGGTTTTTTTTTCGTGGCAAAAAAAGATGGTTCCCTGAGGCCTTGTATAGATTATCGCCTTCTGAATAAGATTACAGTCAAGTATCAGTATCCATTGCCATTATTGACTGATTTGTTTGCTCGCATTAAGGGGGCTAGGTGGTTCACTAAGATAGATCTTCGCGGTGCGTATAATCTGGTGCGGATAAAACAGGGTGATGAGTGGAAAACCGCATTTAATACGCCTGAGGGCCATTTTGAGTATTTGGTAATGCCTTTTGGACTCTCCAATGCTCCGTCAGTCTTTCAGTCCTTTATGCACAATATTTTCCGTGAATATCTGGATAAGTTTATGATTGTGTATTTAGATGATATTTTGGTGTTTTCTGATGACTGGGAGTCTCATGTTCTACAGGTCAGGAAGGTGTTTCAGGTTCTGCGGGCCAATTCTCTGTTTGTGAAGGGCTCAAAGTGTCTCTTCGGAGTCCAGAAGATTTCTTTTTTGGGGTACATTTTTTCTCCTTCTACTATTGAGATGGATCCTGTCAAGGTTCAGGCGATTTGTGACTGGACACAACCTACATCTGTTAAGAGCCTTCAGAAGTTCTTGGGGTTTGCTAATTTTTATCGTCGGTTCATTGCTAATTTTTCCAGTATTGTTAAACCTTTGACTGATTTGACTAAAAAGGGTGCTGATGTTGCTGATTGGTCTCCTGCGGCCGTGGAGGCCTTTCAGGAACTTAAGCGCCGGTTTTCTTCTGCTCCTGTGTTGTGTCAACCAGATGTTTCACTTCCTTTTCAGGTTGAGGTTGCTTCCGAGATTGGAGCGGGGGCGGTTTTGTCACAGAGAAGTTCTAATGGCTCGGTGATGAAGCCATGTGCATTCTTCTCTAGAAAATTCTCGCCCGCCGAGCGCAATTATGATGTGGGTAATCGGGAGCTTTTGGCCATGAAGTGGGCATTTGAGGAGTGGCGTCATTGGCTTGAGGGTGCTAAACATCGTGTGGTGGTCTTGACTGATCACAAGAATCTCATTTACCTTGAGTCTGCCAGGCGTTTGAATCCTAGACAGGCTCGTTGGTCGTTGTTTTTTTCTCGTTTCAATTTCGTGGTTTCATACCTGCCAGGTTCAAAGAATGTGAAGGCAGATGCTCTTTCCAGGAGTTTTGTGCCTGACTCTCCTGGAGACTCTGGGCCTACTGGTATCCTTAGGGATGGGGTAATATTGTCCGCCGTATCCCCAGATTTGCGACGTGCATTGCAGGAGTTTCAGGTGGATAAACCGGATCGTTGTCCACCAGAAAGACTGTTTGTTCCGGATGATTGGACCAGTAGAGTCATCTCCGAGGTCCATTCTTCTGTGTTGGCTGGTCATCCTGGAATATTTGGTACTAGAGACTTGGTGGCCAGGTCTTTTTGGTGGCCTTCCTTGTCTAGGGATGTGCGTACCTTTGTGCAGTCTTGTGAAGTGTGTGCTCGAGCTAAGCCTTGCTGTTCTCGGGCCAGTGGGTTGTTGTTATCCTTGCCCATCCCGAAGAGGCCTTGGATGCACATTTCCATGGATTTTATTTCTGATCTCCCGGTTTCACAGAAAATGTCCGTTATCTGGGTTGTGTGTGACCGCTTTTCTAAGATGGTTCATTTGGTGCCCTTGCCTAAGTTGCCTTCCTCCTCTGAGTTGGTCCCTTTATTTTTTCAGAACGTGGTTCGTTTGCATGGGATTCCGGAGAATATCGTTTCTGACAGGGGATCCCAGTTTGTGTCTAGATTTTGGCGGACGTTTTGTGCCAAGATGGGCATTGATTTGTCTTTCTCGTCTGCATTCCATCCTCAGACGAATGGCCAGACGGAGCGAACTAATCAGACCTTGGAAACTTATTTTAGGTGTTTTGTTTCTGCTGATCAAGATGACTGGGTTGCTTTTTTGCCACTGGCCGAATTTGCTCTTAATAATCGGGCTAGTTCTGCCACGTTGGTCTCTCCTTTTTTTTGTAATTCGGGGTTTCATCCTCGTTTTTCCTCTGGTCAGGTGGAGTCTTCGGATTGTCCTGGAGTGGACGTGGTGGTGGACAGGCTGCATCAGATTTGGAACCAGGTGGTGGACAATTTGAAGTTATCTCAGGAGAAGACTCAGCAGTTTGCTAATCGCCGTCGCCGCGTGGGTCCCCGACTTCTTGTTGGGGATTTGGTGTGGTTGTCTTCTCGTTTTGTCCCTATGAAGGTCTCTTCTCCTAAGTTCAAGCCTCGGTTCATCGGTCCTTATAGGATCTCGGAGATTCTTAACCCTGTATCTTTTCGTTTGGATCTCCCAGCATCGTTTGCTATTCATAATGTGTTCCATCGGTCGTTGTTGCGGAGGTATGAGGTGCCCGTTGTTCCTTCGGTTGAGCCTCCTGCTCCGGTGCTGGTGGAGGGAGAATTGGAGTATGTTGTTGAGAAGATCTTGGATTCTCGTGTTTCCAGACGCAAACTCCAGTATTTGGTTAAGTGGAAGGGTTATGGTCAGGAGGATAATTCCTGGGTGGTCGCCTCCGATGTTCATGCGACTGATTTGGTCCGCGCCTTCCATAGAGCTCACCCTGATCGCCCTGGGGGTTCTCGTGAGGGTTCGGTGACCCCTCCTCAAGGGGGGGGTACTGTTGTGGATTCTGTTTGTGGGCTCCCTCTGGTGGTTATTGCTGGTACTGGGTGACTTTGGTGGGTTGCGGCCTTTGGTTTCCACCTGTCCATCAGAGGCTGGGTGTTTCCTATTTTACCTGGCCTTTCTGTCATTCCCTTGCCGGCTATCAATGTATTCAGATGTGCTCTGTTTGGTTCCTGCCTACCTGCTCCCAGATCTTTCAGGATAAGCTAAGTGCTGATTTTCAGTTGTTGTTTTTTTTGTCCAGCTTGCTTATTATGTCTCTATGCTAGCTGGTAGCTCTAGTGGACTGAGGTTCTCCCCATGTGCCATGAGTTGGCACATGGGTTCTTGTAATCTCAGGATGGTTTTTTGATTAGGGTTTTTTGCTGACCGCTCAGACCCCTTTTGTATCGTTCTGCTTTCTAGTTTACAGCGGGCCTCAATTTGCTGAACCTATATATATCATCTCTATGTGTGTGCCTTCCTCTCATTTCACTGTCAATACATGTGGGGGGCAACTATACCTTTTGGGGTTCATTCCTCTGGAGGCAAGTGAGGTCTTTATTTTCTCTGCAGTACTAGTTAGCTCTTAGGCTGGTGCGTGGCGTCTAGAACCAACGTAGGCACGCTCCCTGGCTATCTCTAGTTGCGTTTGTCAGGCGTAGGGCAGCGGTCAGCCCAGGTTCCATCACCCTAGAGCTCGTCCGATATTTTGTATTACTTTGCTTGTCCCTTGCTATCCCTAGCCATTGGGATTCATGACAATCTCTATATTTATATTTTTATTTGTATAGTTATGATTGATTTTTTAATCCTTTGTGCTTTGAGCCATTTAAGATTTAAATATACATTTACATTTAGGATTAGCTTGGAGTCATTCATTGATATGTTTAGTTTTAATTTCTGCCTTTAATCCATGTAATTCCTTTTTTACCGTATTTTTCGGACTGTAAGACGCACCGGACTATAAGGCGCACCCAGGTTTTAGAGGTGGAAAATAGGGAAAAAAATATTTGAAGCAAAAAAAATGTGGTAAAATATTTAATAACATAAATAACATACTATTATATGTGGTGTTATTATATATAATAGTATGTTATTATGTTGGAAGCTGCGGGACCAGTGTGGTGTCTGTGAAGTACGATATGAAGACGCTGGAGGGTGAGTATAAGGGCTCATTTCCACATGCGAGGCACACGTCCGTATCTCGCATGTGGAAACCAAGCTCTGGCGCCGGCACTTTGGAGCGGAGCTGTGCAGCTCCATGTGTTCCTATGCGGCCGCACGCTCCGCTCTGGAGTGCCGGCTCCACAGCTTGGTTTCCACATGCGAGATACGGACATGTGCCTCGCGTGTGGAAATGAGCCCTAAGAATGGGGGCACAGGGCTTATAGTGAAAGCACCACTCCAGCACTGCAAAATAACACTGGAATGCTGCTTTAAAATCCCATGGGAGAACTATAACTCCCAGCATGTCCTGCAGATCCTATGACATGCTGGGAGTTATAGTTCACCAAAGGAGTGGCAGAGTGCTTTATTGTGTTTTGTAAAGACTGACCTCTTAGTTGTGGCAGCCAGCCACACTGTTGTGAGGTAAAAGCTGGAGCATCCCATGGCTGCACACACAGAGCCCTCCCTGTTGTTGTTGCCTTTCCACAGCGCAGGACATAAGAGGAAGCTGCAGATTCTAGGTGGGAGTCTGAAGGACCTGTGATGATGTCAGAAGAAGGAGGGCTCTGAGCTGCCATGTGATGCTCCAGCCCGCCCACTTGTGACATCACACAGGTCCTCCCTGTGCACCAGACAGCTCAGCGTCCAGCACAGGCAGGTATGCAGCGATCTCCTGGCCCCTGCTGCTGCCTCCTCCCCCGGACACACAGATTCTCCCCGGAATCAGTGCTGGGGAAACTGTGTGTCGCTGCTTAAGTGCAGCATTCATTTGCTGCTCCCGGCTCACCGTTCAGCTGATCGGTGGGCGGGGAGCCGCTAATAAATATTCACTGCACTTAATCAGCGGGGCCATGTGGTTTCCCCAGCAGCTGATTCCGGGCAGCGGGGACATCCTGAAGTGGGATAACAGTGCGATCCCACTCGCTGCTGCCCCCCTCCCCACATGCTACATCCGTACTATAAGACGCACCCACACTTTCCTCCCAAATTTGGAGGAAAAAAAGTGCGTCTTATAGTCCGAAAAATACGGTATATGTTTATATTTTTTACAAGAAAATTCTTCTTCCACTGCCCTGTATTGATCAAATTCATCATGTCTGCATAGTCTGCGCCTGCCTGGGAGAGGAGCGCTTTCACTCTTTTAAGGTACCTTCACACTAAACAACTTTCCAACGAGAACGACAACGATCCGTGACGTTGCAGCGTCCTGGATAGCGATCTCGTTGAGTTGACACGCAGCAGCGATCTGGATCCCGCTGTTATATCGCTGGTCGGAGCTAGAAGTCCAGAACTTTATTTGGTCGCTAGATCGGCGTGTATCGTCATGTTTGACAGCAAAAGCAACGATTTCAGCAATGTTTTTACATGGAGCGTGAACGATAAATGAGTCGCCGTTACGTCACTGGATCGCTCCTGCATCGTTCTGGAGCTGCTGTGTTTGACGTCTCTACAGTGACCTAACAGCGATGCTCCAGCGATCTAGTTTAGGTCGGATCGTTGTCTATATCGCTGGAGCGTCGCTTAGTGTAACGGTACCTTTAATCCACACAAATTGCCTCCATTACAACTGTGTCCTGAACAATGGTTTATTTACTCTTGGGATCAAATCCTGGGAGATAGTGCTGATTGTGGCAACTTCACAGGGTGTAATGACCCCTCCCAACAGGAGTAAAGGCTGAGTCACACATAACGATATCGTTAACGATATCGTTGCAACGTCACGCTTTTGGTGACGTAGCAACGATCCCGCTAACGATCTGGTTATGTGTGACAGCGACCAATGATCAGGCCCCTGCTGGGAGATCGTTGGTCGTTGGGGAATGATCAGGACCATTTTTTGGTCGCTGATCACCCGCTGTCATCTCTGGATCGGCGTGTGTGACGCCGATCCAGCGATGTGTTCACTTGTAACCAGGGTAAATATCGGGTTACTAAGAGCAGGGCTTAGTAACCCGATATTTACCCTGGTTACCATTGTAAAAGTTAAAAAAAAAACAGTACATACTCACATTCTGATGTCTGTCACATCCCCCGGCGTCCATAGGGTTAAAACTGCTTTCGGCAGGAGCGCTGCTTATGCACGCGCTCCGGCGAGAGCTTCCCTGCACTGACTGTGTCAGCGCTGGCCGTAAAGCAGAGCACAGCTGTTACTGCCGGCGCTGACACATTCAGTGCAGGGAAGCTCTCGGCAGCAGCGCGTGCATTAGCAGCGCTCTTGCCGAAAGCAGTTTTAACCCTGTGGACGCCGGCGGGGGACGTGACAGACATCAGAATGTGAGTATGTAGTGTTTTGTTTTTTTTTTACTTTTACAATGGTAACCAGGGTAAATATCGGGTTACTAAGCGCGGCCCTGCACTTAGTAACCTGATGTTTACCCTGGTTACCCGGGTGCTACAGGGGGACTTCGGCATTGTTGAAGACAGTTTCAACGATGCCGAAGTCGTTCCCCTGATCGTTGGTCGCTGGAGAGAGCTGTCTGTGTGACAGCTCCCCAGCGACCACACAACGACTTACCAACGATCACGGCCAGGTCGTATCGCTGGTCGTGATCGTTGGTAAGTCGTTTAGTGTAACGGTACCTTAACTCACTCTTCCTTTAAGGTATGTGCACACGTCAGGATTTCTTGCAGAAATTTTCCTGACAAAAAAACAGAAATTTCTGCCAGAAATCCGCATGCGTTTTTTTCGCGTTTTTTGACACGTTTTTGATGCGTTTTTTGTGCGTTTTTTCCCAGATGCATAGAAATGCAGAAAAAACGCAAAATTAATGAACATGCTCATTTTTTTACCGCGATGCATTTTTTCGCGGAAAAAAACGCATCCATGTGCACAAAACATGCAGAATGCATTCTAAATGATAGAATGCATAATGCATGCATTTTTAATGAGTTTTTATAGCGTTTTTATCGCGAAAAAATGCGAAAAAACCTGAACGTGTGCACATGGCCTCACTCGGCTGTTCTTTTGTGATCACTGAGTGCTGTGTATTCATTCATACATATGATATCTATCATTGGTCCTTGGACAGGTGAAGTGTTCCTTTCACTTTGTTTCTGCGCTCACCTTGAGCGCTGGTTCGCTGCTTAAATTGTTACTCTTATGTACGTGACGCAATTTTAAACTCACTAATTATAATTTTCGTAATTTTAGATCACCCCAAACCACCAGAAATTAATCTTCATATATATATTTATATTTTTTAATGTAAAATAATAAAACATGATTTTATTCCACATTCAATGTAAAGATTCCAATGGATTTTCAATAAGAAAATGCAGCTTGTTGATTCCACACGGTAGTTCATCTGTAAGGCATTCGCTTCTGAACTGGAGAAATTCATTTTCTTACAGGTTCTTGTCCATTTAAGTAGAGATCTTTTTTTTTTTTTTCCCTCCTCCTCCTAAATACTGCAAATCCTAAATGCTGCAAATTTGAATCTATTGTCTAGAAATATAAAAGAAGTCATTGCATTTTTTTCATTATACATACCTCTCTAATCGTTTGAATTGTTAATTGTGTGTTATCATTGAACTTTGACACTGAGTCATCTGACCTGTTGGCGCCCTTTTTTTTTTGTAACCTAGCAAAACTGTTTATACCTGTGATGCCTGTATATTCTGTGTGGTATTTCCTGATGAAGGGGGCATGAGACCCCTGAAACGCGTTGAATAAAACCACTGTGAATCAACTATACTCTCCTGAAATTCATCTTTGCGGCAGCGCAGAATTGTAACTACAAATCTCCCTTTGAAGACATTATTTTCTCTGGTCGGTGAAGACCTGTGGATCTGCAGCAGCCGCTATCTATATGCTCTAATCTCATCCTAACCAGGTGAGCAAATTTTGTATATATTCTCCTCTATGTAACGTGGATAAGACCCTATTGCGCTCTTTGTCTCCCCATTGTTTTGCTTCATGTGGATGACACATCTCTGCATCATCCACACAGGCTCCCCGGAATCGCACTCCTGTGCAGGCGAAGTTATCTGCCCTGTTGAGGGCAGATCAAAGTCCTACAGCGCACAGGCATTGGGCCTCTCTGACCTTTTCCGGCACCTGCGCACTGCAGTAATTTGCTCTGCCCTCAACAGGGCAGATAAGTACGCCTGCACAGGAGCAGACCAAGAAGAGCGACACCCATCGGACCGGACCGCCCCACAGGTGAGTATAATGAAAGTTATTTTTATTCTCTTGAAGGTCGGATCGGGGTCTTATATACAGCATTATAGAATGCTGTATATCAGCCCTGAAAGGGAGTGGCCATACTTCATATTGGCCAAACCTGATGACAGGTTCCCTTTAATTGTTCTGACGATTGGAGGCAGAGAAGTTGCGTACCTTGACATATTGGTGGGGCAGTGGGGGGATTAGCCTGCCTTCCCCCACTGTTATCCTTGACACCGTTTTTTAATTTTTATTCCATAATTCAATAGTATACATGAAAATAAGCAACTTTTTAATAGAACCAAATTTCTCTGATAAAAAGATATTTCACCTCCAGGATTGATCTTTCTCAGTTACTCTCAATTCACAGGTAAAATTTGTCTTCAGTGAATACAGATTTTTCCATTACTGAGATAGTAGATGACATTTGGTGTTTTTAGATGGGGAGTAGTTTGAAGCAGAAACAGACATTCTGCTGCAAGTTCACTTGAAATTACAGTTACATCATAGCTCTCAAGTGTCCCAGATTCAGCAGGACTGTGATGGCACACATAAGCGCTGTTGTGACTGACACATAGATAGTGCCCAGGGAATGGATACTAATGAAAATGAGTGGGGAGATGGCAGTAACAAACAGAAGCGTGCGACTGCTGCTGAGAACACGCTGCACTAAACAAAACCTGACACACGTGACCACCGGGGGAGCGGCTGGAAGAGGAGCTAACCTCCATGCAAGGGAAGGTAAAAATGCGAGCGAGAGCCGATGGAGCCGGGAGAGAGGGCTAAAGAGAGGTCAGACAAGCCGGGTACAATAGCAAGAGGGTAACGCAGTATCCAAGGGCACAGACTGAAGGATGGTCAAATGCAAGCCAAAGTCAGTAAACCAGGCAGGCACGCAGTAACCAAGGGCACCAACAAGCAGGGTGGTTAGAGGGCAAGCCAGAGATCAGAACCAGAGAATAGCAGAGGTACAGAATCAGAGCTCAGGCACAAAATGAAGGACAAGCCGGATCATATACAGCGCAAGGACACGTGAATGAATGGTATATATAATTGTAGCAAGGTCAGCTGCTCAGCTGAGGACAGAACTATCACTGACAAAAACCCAACAGCCCTCCCCAAGCCAGAGGGAGGCCAGCAAGGTTAACTCCATAGAGCCCAGGACGGGATAAAGAATTCCCGCCCAGAGCCATGACAGTACCCCCCTCTCAACCGGGGGGTGGGGGGCACCGGACCCCCAGGCTTCCCAGGATGTCTGACAAGAAAAGGCTTGAACCAACCGATCAGTATGTACAGAACAAGCCGGCACCCAAAATTGATCCTCCAAACCATATCCCTTCCAGTGTACAAGATACTGTAAAGTACCACGTTTTCTCCGAGAATCCACAATGCGTCTCACCTCGTACTCCATCTGGCCATCAACCAGTACCGGGGGAGCAGCAGACAAAGACCCCCTCCTCAACAGTTCCCAAAGGCTTCAAAAGAGATTTGTGGAACACATTGGAAATCTTGAAGGAGTCTGGAAGAGACAACCTAAAAGCAACTGGATTAACCATCTCAACAATTTCATATGGGCCAATAAACTTAGGACCCAACTTAGTAGAGGGAACCTTAAGTTTAATGTTTCGAGTGGACAACCACACCTTCTGCCCTACCTGGAAAGTAGGACCAAATACTTGCTTCTTATCTGCAAAATTTTTTTACTTTTTCTGAGCCTTGGTAATGTTTTGTCGAACCTCAGTCCACAACTCCTTTAGACACTGCACAGTCCCCTCAGCCCTAGAACAACCAGAGTCCAAATGAGAGATCTCCCCAAAATGTGGATTAAACCCATAATTGGCAAGAAAGGGCAACATGCCAGTGGCCTAGCTTACGAGATTATTAAAAGCGAACTCTGAAAATGCACCACATGTTGCACAAACAACCTGGACAATGTCTCTGCAGAAGGTAATGCAGACAAAGGTACAAAATGGGCTTGCTTAGAGAACCTGTCCACTACCACCCATACCACGGTATTGCCCCTGGAAGGAGGGAGATTGGTGATAAAATCCATGAACAGGTGAGTCCATGGTCTATCAGGAACTGGCAAAGGCACCAATTCCCAGGCCGGCCAGCTATGAGAACTCCACACGCAGACACAAACTTTCTGACATCAGCAATCAGTGAGGGCCACCAAAAAACCCTAGCCACGGCCCCACAAGTGGCTGAGATCCCAGGATGCCCACTCAAAACAGACTCATGGAACTCCTGAAGGAGCCTTAGACGAAATTGTACAGGGACAAACAACTTACCAACCTGTTTAGACCTAGGAGCAAGATACTGGGCCTCCATGATCTCTCTCCAATTCAGATGAGATATGAGCCACTACAACCCCAGGTTGAAGAATGGAAGATGGAGGCTTGGGAGGGGACACTGTCATGATCTCTGCAGGCAGAGATCATAGCAAGCCTATAGAGGGACAAGCTCTCGGAAGATGGAACTATACTGACCATGAACTAAGCCTGCCGCGCAACTAGAAATAGCCAGGTAGCATTTCCTATTTATCGCTAGATGCCCAGCTCTGGCCTAAGACCTAAATAGCTAGCAGAGGGAAATATAAGACCTGGCTCACCTCTAGAGAAATATTCCAAAGAAGACAGTAGCCCCCCACATATAATGACGGTGAGTTCAGATGAAACAACAAACGCAGCAGGAAAATAGTCGTAGCAAATTTGAGGTCCGCTTACTAGATAGCAGAAGACAGATAGTATTCTTTCATGGTCAGCAGAAAAACACTAACAAAACACCATCCAGAGATTACCTTAAACTCTGGCATTAACTCATAACGCCAGAGTAGCAATCCCTGATCAACGAGAGCTTTCCAGACACAGTAACAAAACTTCAGCTGTGAACTGGAACAAATAGGCAAAAGGAAACATGGACAAAAGTCCAACTTATCTAGTAGTTGTCTAGAAGCAGGAACAAGCACTGAGAGGCATCAGATAACATTGATGACCGGCAAGAAACCACCAGAGAAATGAGCTTAAATAGCGACACCCACTACTGATGGAACCAGGTGAAACAGGAAAGAGGATGACAAGTCCAATTCCACAAGCGGCCACCGGGGGAGCCCAGAATCCAAATTCACAACAGTACCCCCCCCTCAAGGAGGGGGCACCGAACCCTCACCAGATCCACCAGGGCGACCAGGATGAGCCCTATGGAAGGCACGAACAAGATCAGAAGCATGAACATCAGATGCATTGACCCAAGAATTATCCTCCTGGCCGTAACCCTTCCAGTTGACCAGATACTGGAGTCTCCGTCTGGAAACACGAGAGTCCAAAATTTTCTCCACAACGTACTCCAACTCACCCTCAACCAACACCGGAGCAGGAGGCTCAACTGAAGGTACAACAGGTACCTCATACCTGCGCAATAACGACCGATGAAAAACGTTATGAATGGAAAAGGACGCAGGGAGGTCCAAACGGAAAGAAACAGGATTAAGAATCTCCAATATTCTATAAGGGCCGATGAACCGAGGTTTAAACTTAGGAGAAGAGACCCTCATAGGGACAAAACGAGAAGACAACCACACCAAATCTCCAACACAAAGCCGAGAACCAACACGACGATGACGGTTGGCAAAACGCTGAGTCTTCTCCTGGGACAACTTCAAATTGTCCATAACCTGCCCCCAGATGTGATGCAATCTCTCCACCACCGCATCCACTCCAGGACAATCCGAGGATTCCACCTGACCGGAGGAAAATCGAGGGTGAAACCCCGAATTACAGAAAAACGGGGACACCAAGGTGGAAGAGCTGGCCCGATTATTGAGGGCGAACTCTGCCAATGGCAAAAAAGCAACCCAATCGTCCTGGTCAGCAGAGACAAAACACCTCAGATATGTCTCCAGGGTCTGATTAGTCCGCTCGGTCTGGCCATTAGTCTGAGGGTGAAAAGCAGATGAAAAAGACAAATCTATGCCCATCCTAGCACAGAATGCCCGCCAAAATCTAGACACAAATTGGGTACCTCTGTCAGAAACAATATTCTCAGGAATACCGTGCAATCGGACAACATTCTGAAAAAACAGAGGAACCAACTCAGAAGAAGAAGGCAACTTGGGCAGAGGAACCAAATGGACCATTTTAGAGAAACGGTCACAGACCACCCAGATGACAGACATCTTCTGGGAAACAGGCAGATCTGAAATAAAATCCATCGAGATGTGTGTCCAAGGCCTCTTAGGAATAGGCAAGGGCAACAGCAGTCCGCTAGCCCGAGAACTACAAGACTTGGCCCGAGCACAAATGTCACATGACTGCACAAAGACTCGCACATCTCGTGACAGGGAAGGCCACCAGAAGGATCTTGCCACCAAATCCCTGGTACCAAAAATTCCGGGATGACCTGCCAATGCAGAAGAATGTACCTCAGAGATGACTCTACTGGTCCAATCATCCGGAACAAACAGTCTATCAGGCGGACAACGATCCGGTCTATCCGCCTGAAACTCTTGCAAGGACCGCCGCAGATCAGGAGAAACGGCCGACAAAATTACTCCCTCCCTAAGGATACCTGTGGGTTCAGAATTACCAGGAGAGTCCGGGTCAAAACTCCTAGAAAGGGCATCTGCCTTAACATTCTTAGAACCCGGTAGGTATGACACCACAAAATTAAAGCGAGAAAAAAATAAAGACCAGCGCGCCTGTCTAGGATTCAGGCGCCTGGCAGTCTCAAGATAAATCAAATTTTTGTGGTCAGTCAATACCACCACCTGATGCTTAGCCCCCTCTAGCCAATGGCGCCACTCCTCAAACGCCCACTTCATGGCCAAAAGCTCCCGATTCCCAACATCATAATTCCGCTCTGCGGGCGAAAATTTGCGAGAAAAGAAGGCACAAGGCCTAATGACGGAGCAGTCGGAACCTTTCTGCGACAACACTGCCCCAGCTCCGATCTCCGAAGCGTCAACCTCAACCTGAAAAGGCAGATTCACATCAGGCTGACGCAACACAGGGGCAGAGGCAAAACGGTGCTTAAGCTCCTGAAAGGCCTCTACAGCATGAGGGGACCAATTAGCAACATCAGCGCCTTGTCTGGTCAAATCAGTCAGTGGTTTAACGACATCCGAAAAACCAGCAATAAATCGACGGTAAAAGTTGGCAAAGCCCAAAAATCTCTGAAGACCCTTAAGAGAGGAGGGCTGAGTCCAGTCACAAATAGCTTGCACCTTGACGGGATCCATCTCAATGGAAGAGGGAGAAAAAATATACCCCAAAAAGGAAATTTTCTGGACCCCAAAAACGCACTTAGACCCCT
The DNA here is from genome assembly GCF_051348905.1 of Ranitomeya variabilis. NCBI lineage: Eukaryota > Metazoa > Chordata > Amphibia > Anura > Dendrobatidae > Ranitomeya > Ranitomeya variabilis. Next base: position 402,634,595 of record NC_135234.1, read on the forward strand.
TCACACATAAAGAATTAGACCGCAGAACCTGAAAAACTCTCCTGACCTGCTGGACATGAGAGTCCCAGTCATCAGAAAAAATCAGAATATCATCCAGATATATTATCATAAATTTATCCAGAAAATCGCGGAAAATATCATGCATAAAAGACTGGAAAACTGAAGGGGCATTAGAAAGACCAAAAGGCATGACCAAATACTCAAAGTGGCCCTCGGGCGTATTAAATGCGGTCTTCCACTCATCCCCCTGCCTGATCCGCACCAAATTATACGCCCCACGAAGATCAATTTTAGAGAACCACTTAGCACCCTCTATACGAGCAAACAAATCAGTAAGCAATGGCAATGGGTATTGATACTTAACAGTGATCTTATTCAGAAGCCGATAATCAATACATGGTCTCAAAGAGCCGTCCTTTTTTGAGACAAAGAAAAACCCAGCTCCCAAGGGAGAAGAAGATGGACGAATATGTCCCTTTTCCAAAGACTCCTTTATATATTCCCGCATAGCAGCATGTTCCGGCACAGACAGATTAAACAAACGACCCTTTGGATATTTGCAACCCGGTATCAAATCTATGGCACAATCGCACTCACGGTGCGGAGGTAACGACCCAAGCTTGGGTTCGTCAAAGACGTCTTGATAATCAGAGAGGAACTCAGGGACTTCAGAGGGAATGGACGACGAAATAGAAACCAAAGGTAAGTCCCCATGAATACCCTTACATCCCCAGCTCAACACAGACATTGCTCTCCAGTCCAAGACTGGATTGTGAGACTGCAACCATGGCAATCCCAGTACCAAATCGTCATGTAAATTATACAGCACCAGGAAACGAATAATCTCCTGGTGATCCGGATTGATACGCATGGTTACTTGTGTCCAGTATTGTGGTTTATTATTAGCCAATGGGGTGGAGTCAATCCCCTTCAGAGGAATAAGAGTCTCCAAAGGCTCTAAATCAAAACCACAACGATTGGCAAAGGACCAATCCATAAGACTCAGAGCGGCGCCAGAGTCAACATAGGCGTCCGTGGCAATGGATGACAAAGAGCAAATCAGGGTTACAGACAAAATAAACTTAGACTGAATGGTGCCAATGGAAACAGACTTATCAAGCTTCTTTGTACGCCTAGAGCATGCTGATATAACATGAGTAGAATCCCCACAATAGAAGCACAATCCATTCTTCCGTCTAAAATTCTGTCGCTCGCTCCTGGACAGAATTCTATCACACTGCATACTTTCTGGCGTCTTTTCCATAGACACCGCCAGATGGTGCACCGGTTTGCGCTCCCGCAGACGCCTATCAATCTGAATAGCCATTGTCATGGACTCATTCAGACCTGCAGGCACAGGGAACCCCACCATAACATCCTTAACGGCATCAGAGAGACCTTCTCTGAAAGTTGCCGCCAAGGCGCACTCATTCCACTGAGTAAGCACAGACCATTTACGGAATTTTTGGCAGTAAACTTCAGCTTCGTCTTGCCCCTGAGATAGTGCCATCAAAGTTTTTTCTGCCTGAAGTTCCAAATGAGGTTCCTCATAAAGCAAGCCCAAGGCCAGAAAAAACGCATCCACATCGCGCAACGCAGGATCCCCTGCTGGCAATGAGAAGGCCCAATCTTGAGGGTCACCCCTGAGCAAGGAAATCACAATCCTAACCTGCTGAGCAGGGTCTCCAGCTGAACGAGACTTCAGGGACAAATAAAGCTTACAATTATTTCGGAAATTCTGGAAGCTAGCTCTATTCCCTGTGAAGAACTCCGGCAAAGGAATTCTCGGCTCAGATACCGGAGCATGTACCACAAAATCTTGTAAATTTTGTACTTTCGTGATGAGATTATTCAAACCCGCAGTTACACTCTGAAGATCCATTATTGTCAGGTGCACACAGAGTCATACAGAGATTAGGAGGAGAGAGAGAAAAAAGACTGCAGCAAGGCAAACTGGAGGAAAAAAAAAAAAAAAAAAAAAAAAAAAAATTCCAGCAGACTTCTTATAACTCTCCTTTCTCAACCTGGGTCTTTAACACTTTACTGGCCGGTCAAACTGTCATGATCTCTGCAGGCAGAGATCATAGCAAGCCTATAGAGGGACAAGCTCTCGGAAGATGGAACTATACTGACCATGAACTAAGCCTGCCGCGCAACTAGAAATAGCCAGGTAGCATTTCCTATTTATCGCTAGATGCCCAGCTCTGGCCTAAGACCTAAATAGCTAGCAGAGGGAAATATAAGACCTGGCTCACCTCTAGAGAAATATTCCAAAGAAGACAGTAGCCCCCCACATATAATGACGGTGAGTTCAGATGAAACAACAAACGCAGCAGGAAAATAGTCGTAGCAAATTTGAGGTCCGCTTACTAGATAGCAGAAGACAGATAGTATTCTTTCATGGTCAGCAGAAAAACACTAACAAAACACCATCCAGAGATTACCTTAAACTCTGGCATTAACTCATAACGCCAGAGTAGCAATCCCTGATCAACGAGAGCTTTCCAGACACAGTAACAAAACTTCAGCTGTGAACTGGAACAAATAGGCAAAAGGAAACATGGACAAAAGTCCAACTTATCTAGTAGTTGTCTAGAAGCAGGAACAAGCACTGAGAGGCATCAGATAACATTGATGACCGGCAAGAAACCACCAGAGAAATGAGCTTAAATAGCGACACCCACTACTGATGGAACCAGGTGAAACAGGAAAGAGGATGACAAGTCCAATTCCACAAGCGGCCACCGGGGGAGCCCAGAATCCAAATTCACAACAGGACACAGGGTCAAAACTACAGGAGAAAGCATCGGCTTTAATGTTTTTTGAACCAGCGCGAAATGTAATGGAAAACTGAAACCCGGGAAAAAAAAGTGACCACCAAGCCTGCCTAGGAGTCAATCTTTTGGCAGACTCGATGTAGGCTAAATTTTTATGATCAGTAATCACAGAGATGGGATGAGCCGCACCCTCCAAAAAATGCCTCCATTCCTCAAAAGCCAACTTAACCGCAAGAAGCTCTCGATTGCCCACATCATAATTTCTCTCAGCTGGAGACAATTTCTTGGAAAAGAAGGCGCATGGTTTAAGATTGGTAAGAGTGGCGGGTCCCTGTGACAAAACTGCCCCCTCCCCCATTTCAGAAACGTCCACGATAAAAGGTCTGGACAGATCTGGTTGTACTAGCACCAGTGCGGACATAAAGCATTTTTTAAGGTCAAAAAAGATTCCACAGCAGACGTAGACCAATTTTTAACATCTGCATCCTTAAGTGTAAGATCAGTAAGAGGTTTAACCACCTGATAAAATCCCTTGATAAATTTCCAGTAATAATTTGCGAACCCCAGGAAACGCTGCAACCCCTTCAAGTCTCGATGCTGAACCCAATCGATGATCGCCTGGACCCTTTTGGGGTCCATGCGAAAACCCTCCTTAGATACAATAAACCCCAAAAATGACAATTCCTGTACAAAAATGAACATTTTTCCAACTTAGCAAAAAGTTGATTCTCCCTAAGTCTCTGGAGAAGAGTACACAAATACCCCAGATGGGCTTGTTTGTCTGAGGAATAAATCAAGATATCATCTAGATCTATAACTACAAAGCGACCGATGAGGTCTGAAAACACGAAGTGTATAAAATTTTGAAAGACGGCTGGAGCATTCGTCAAGCCAAAAGGCATAACTAAATTCTCATAGAGACCCTCGGATGTGAGAAATGCCATCTTCCACTCGTCTCCCTCTTGAACCCTGATCAAATTATTGGCCCCCCTTAAATCCAATTTTGAAAACCATTTTGCCCCAGACTATTGGTTACATAGATCGAGAATAAGAGGGAGTGGGTATGTGTTTCTCACCGCGATTTATATTGAGTTCCTGAAAGTCGAGGCAAGGGTGCAAGCCACCATCTTTATTTTTAACAGAAAAAACCCAGCTGCCACAGGAGAAACAGACGGATGGCTATGCCCCTTACGGAGGCTCTCCGCAATATACTCCTTCATGGCCACCCGTTCAGAACCGTTCAGAAGTCCCGCTACGACAGGGCTTTTGTCCCAATTTCCTTTCACTTTCTTTGCCGGGGCTGTTGCTCCTCATTGGTGGGGTACTGCAATACATCTCTTTCCTAGCTCTGTGGGGGCTGGGGCGGCATATTTCCACTCACAGGTACATAAATTAAACAAACACTTTTCTGCTCTCCACCAAGAATCAAATAACAAAAGACTGACTGGCACTTCCAAGCTAATGTGAACAGTTGCAAACTAGGAGCAGCAATCTCCATATACAATATACAAGACTGTTGCACTCTGTCATGCTACAGCATGTAGACATGGAATATATGAAATATGAATATCAATACTGCTCTGGATAGTAAGAAAAAATTGAGATGCTTAGCACATAATTTGGCCAGTTCATGCATGCCCATCAACCAATGACAAGGTGGTCTCACGCTGCTTGGACCCTACGTGTCTAGTGTGAATACCTCTCTTAGGCTGAAGTATGAATTACTGTGTAAATGGAAATTGTCTATCTGTTATTGCAGCACTAAAAACCCACTCTGTTAAGATGGCAGGGCAGCACAACACCTCCAAGGCATAGAGGGACAGCTCATTCCAGGTGTCTAGCTTTGAGACCCAATAGTTGAAGGTTGCAGAGGAATTAGGGAATACGCTTTTTTATTCGGCCAGGTATTGTTGAACTATCTTTAAAAACTTTTACCTCCTTGTCAAAAACAATTGGTCATCATGGCCTAGACGCTGGGAGGCTGGGACAAAATTGGCCCAGGAATTTTACAGTGTGCCTCTCTTCCTTGGTTGGACAACGGAGCTTGTCTCCTGCCACTAGAGTTGTCTGATGGGAATTTTTTCAACATATTTTCCACAATGGCCTTTCGGAATAGCACCATTTTAGTAGGACTCTCCGCCTCGGGAAGTAGAGATGCAAGGTTCTCCTTGTAGCGTGGGTCTAGCAGGATTACCAACCAGTACTTTTCTTTTTTTTGCCAAGATGAATGTAACACGAGAGACACGGGAAAGGCAGCAGTAAAGAAGGTTGGCCAAATGTGTCAAGGTCCCTGTCTCCACTACGATGACAACTCTCCATCTCTACCTCCTCCTCCTCCCTCTTTTCCTCATCATTCACCTCCTCAGCCCATCCAAGTTGGCAAGACCGGACAAAAAATGTGTGGGTACTAGCCACTGTTGTGCTAGCAACCAGCTCCTGTTCCTTCTCTTCTTCCTCAGCCTCCACCTCCTCATTGTTATCCAATCTGCACTGAGCAGATGAGATGAGGCTGGGCTGGAGTAGTATCTCCCTGTCTCATGCCTTCCTCCATGTCCACCTTCTCCGCATGCAAAGCTTCATGTTTATTTGCCAGCAGCAATGGTTTGTGTAGGCAAAAAAGCAGGATTGTTGTGCTGATTATGGTGTCAGCACCGCTCACCATCTTTGTGGAGTCCTCAAAGTCTTGGAGCACCGCACAAATGTCAGAATCCATTCAGTTGTTATGTGTTAAAAACACTGATGGGTGGGTTGGAGCTGGTATTCCACAACTGGACTCTGTTGCTCACAAAGCCTTGCTAGCATGTGAGTGTGGACTTCAAGCATGTGATGACTTTACACACCAGTCGGCATCTGTAGCCAACTTGTGGAAATGGGCGCTGACTAGGTGGACCTTGACCAAAAGCTCTGGCAAATCTGATGAACTACCAAGTTGAGCATGTGGGTCACGCATGGAATGTGTGTGAGATTGCCAAGCTTCACAGCCCCCATTAAGTTACGGCCATTATCATAAAAAACCATGCTTGGTTGTAGGTTGCGCTGCGAGAGCCACAGTTCTGTCTGGTCTGTTATTCCTTTCAATAACTGTGATGCAGTGTGTGATTTGTCTCCTAGACAAATTAGATTCAGCAGAGACTGTTGCCACATCGCTGAGGCAGTGCTGAAAAGCTTCCAGCTTCCTGCTGATGTGGACGATGCACGCTGAGATAACACATTGGAGATGGAGGATAAGGAGGAGGAGTAGCAGGAGATGATGCAGGAACTGGTGTAGGAAACCCTGGTAGAAGTAGGACCTGTAATCCTTGGCATCGGCAGCACATGTTCTGTATCAGGGTGGAACTTGGCCCCAGTCTTCACAATGTTCACTCGGAGTGCTGTCAGATCAATGTAGTGTTCCCTGCCACAAGCACTTGTCAGCTTGTCCACATGTCGGTTGTTAAGTGGACAGTCCCAGTAAGTGCATTGGTAATGGCATGGGTGATGTTCCTGGACACGTCCTGGTACAATGCGGGGTCGCCACACTGGTAGAAATAGTACCTTCTGGGGACTGATTACCAAGGGACGGCTGTCTCCATGAGTCAGTGGAAATCCTCCTTGTCTACAAGTCTAAATGGCAACATTTCCACAGCAAGCAGCCTGGAAATGTGCCTGTTTAGCTTTAGGGCCTTTGGGTGAGTGGCTGGGAACTTTCATGCCGGTTGTGACTAGACTCTTAGTGGTCAGGCCCCTGCTGATGTTGGCATGGCACAGATTGCAAATGACCATTTTTTCATCTCCAGAACTTTATTTAAAAAAGTTACAGATTGGGAGAACACCTAACTCTTTGACGGAGAAATTTACGAGTATCAATGCTCTGCTGAACAGTTGCCCTCCTTTTCCATCTGGTTACCCCACTGCCTTTTCCTGCCTGTTTCGGTGCTGCTGATCCCTCCCCCTCAATGTTGCAGGACTTGCTCTGTGCTCTGAATGTCAGCTTCCCAGGTTGGGTCAGTGACTTCGTCATCCATCACTTCGTCTTTCACCGCCGCACACTGGTCCTCCTGACTTAGTGACTTAGCAACAACCTGACTTATTGGCAATTGTGTCTCATCATCATCATCTACCTACTTAGACAACTTTTGCCATTCCCCACCATCATCTTCTTGTTACCATGGGTGCTCTAAGTTTTGTGCATCACTAAACAGCATGTCCTCCTGTCCCTCTTGGGACATGCAGGGTGAGAGGCCTCATTCAAGAAATGATAATGTAAAAAGCTCCCCAGAGTGTCTTAGTGTGGGATCACTGGTCTCCTGGAATTCAACATGGTGGGAAGAAGGAGGATCAGGGTGATGATTAAGTGATCCAGACTTTTGGGTGTTGAGACTGGACCGTGTGGAAGACTAGGTGGTGCTGGCAAGCATACTGGAAGCATTATCTGCTATCCAACTGACCACCTCTTCGCACTAGTGTGGCTACAGAAGTAGGGTCTCTTGCCTCCCTGCAAAGTGGGATAGGAAGCGATATGTATTTGTATGTATTTCCCCTTTCTGCCTGAGCTGTGCAATGGTGTCAGTGCGCCAGTCCTTTTATAACCTCTGATCAATTACAGTTAATGCTATTACCAAGATGGCTACTGCATTGCAGTGAATGGCATGTAATCCCTGCATGTTTATTGGCTGTGTAACAATCGCCAAACATATGGGGCGGGGATTCAAGCATTCAAACCGAGCACCAGCCAATGATCCGAGCACCCAAATACTCGAGTGATATCCGTTCGCGCATCACTAATAAATATACATTGTGTAAAGCAGTATATCTCTTTGTCCCTGTATTCTAGAGTCCTCAGTGCTGACAGGAGCAAGAGTGGAACCAGAACCTTGAAGAAAGAACTTGGGACAACAGGTTTGAGAAGAGACACATGGAAGGAATTGGGGATTCTCAAAGAGGCTGGGAGTTTGAGTTTGTAGGCTACTGGATTAATTTGTTTCAACACCTCGAAGGGACCAATGAAGCAAGGACCCAGTTTATAGGATGGTATCTTGAGACGGACATACTTAGATGAAAGGCAGACCTTATCTTCCGGATGAAACAGAGGTGAATCTGTGTGTCTTTTCATCCACTCGGAGGTTATTAATAAAGACACCTTGTTGTCCTCCCAGATCTCTGAAAAGTTCCTGACTAGGGAATCGGCAGGAGGAATATCAGAGGCGATAGCCACAGGAAATGGGACTTTGGGGTGTTGATCGTAGACCACAAAAAATGGAGATTTGGCAGAAGACTCGCTCACATGGTTATTGTAAGAGAATTCGGCCCAAGGCAAGAGCTCAGCCCAGTCACTGTGGTGAGCATTGACAAAGTGCCAGAGGAATTTAGTTAGGATCAGATTGACTCCTTCCACTTGACCAGTGGATTGAGGATGGTAGAATGATGAGAAATCCAAACTAACGTCCAGTTGCTTACAGGTGACCCTCCAGAAATGAAAGGTAAACTGAACAACTCTATTGAAGACTATGAAGTGGTAGGCCATGGAGGTGAAAAATATGAAGAATAAATTATTTTGCCAGTACTAATGCAGATGGAAGACCGGATAGTGGGGTGAAGTGGGCCATCTTGGAGAAACGATCCACAGCCACCCAGATGACAGTACTCCTAGCAGATCCGTGATAAAATCCATGGAAAAATGCTGGCAGGGGGCAGAGGGCACAGGCAAGGAAATCAACTGACTGGTCGGAATCTGTTTGGGAGTCTTATTTTGGGTACACGAAGGACAGGCAGAGACAAAATTCACAATATCTTTGCACAGGGCCAGACACTAATAGTGTTGAGAGATAATGAGAGCTATCTTCTTCTGTCCGTTATGGCCCGCTACCTTAGGTGAATGGCCCCAGAGAAGAACCCGCTTCCTATCAGGTTCAGCCACGTAAGTCTTACTGGAGGGAAGACGAGACAAGTCCAGCGGAGGCACTGGGATTATTTTGGAGGGCTCGATGATGTATTTAAGCTCCTCCTCCTGGTCAATCAAGGCAGCTGCAGACCCGGAAGGAGGAGACGGAGCAGAACGAGGGCTGTAGTGGTGAGTACGCTGGCATCACTGCAGGGAAATTGTGACCACACGCAGAGATGCCAGCACCACACATTATAGGGAATCTTCCACCAAGTGTTCCGTCTGAAACACATATTGCAGAGATTTACACAGAAACCACGGTGCAAGCGCTCAGTGTAAAGTGCAGGATAAATGTGAGCCAAGGCATAGTGAACAAATCAACAGCAGGTGAAGAATTGGTTTTATTTATTTTTAACGCCATTCCTTGTGCAGTATAAGTGATTAGACGACTTTATTCTTTGGGTCGGTGTGATTACAGTGATGCCAGATTTATATAGTTTTTTTTTCTGTTTGGCTGCTGTCACACACTAAAAGATGCTTTTTATTGTAAAAACAAGTTTTCGGGTCCCACATCATCTGAGTGGTTTCTGAACCAAAATAAGTTGTATCCAGACATCAGTGGCTTTTGAAGCCTGACCACTCATGGACTGAATTGTTCATCATAACGCCACAAGGCTGCTCCACCGTGAAGGACAACTTTGTCATTCTGTTGAAACCTTCATTATCTCTGCAGTTATTTTCTAACCTTAAATCAGCTTCTGACAATGTTACTTTAGCTGTTTTTAAAGTTTGTAAAGTCTGATTTCATCACGTACAAATAAAGGTGTGGCTTGCCTTTGTATTGAGCTCGGCATTATTCATGTGGTCTCCCTCGACCGTGCATCCACTAGTTGGTCGCAGTCCTTCTCAGCCCTTATCTACATGCACATTACTTAACAAACAGTAATGTTTTTAATATTAGAGTTAGGATCTTCTCAATTACGGTTGCCGTGACGAGGCGGGATGGCTTAAACATCTTTTTAATCAAAAAACATGTTAACAAAATATCGTACATTATTTTCATGCTCTATGCTATTTATTTATTTACTGCATTTGTATTCAATCTTCGTTTTTCCTTTGTTTTTATTTATAAAGTTATGAAATAAGTGTCCTTAAGTTCACATGACAAGTGCCCTCTTTTCTACATTTTATAGTAATACCATTGGGATTTGTCCCATAGAAGGAAGATTCATCATGTTTCTTACCCTCAGGGCCTCAGTGAATGATTGTATCTCCAGGAGTATATTCATCTTTTGATAGGATGATTTATCTGGTTAGGAAAGAGCCTGTGGGGTTGTTATTAACGAAATCCAGTATAGAATCAGCGTTTTGTTGTGGATGGTCAGGAATGAGACACGCATCACATCGGATACACACTATCTGGACGATTTTCATTGCCATCGCTTTCCACTACCTGGGGACATTACTATGACAAGTTAAAAGTTGGAAAGCTCACATTACGCCACACATTTTTATCAGCTATTTTACCGTATGGTCTTGATGAGGCCAGAAGTGGTACCCCAAAAGGTAGCACAATGGTAATTCACAGTGTAGAACGAGGTACATAAAAAGTAAGGTAATCCTCATTGTCTCCAGAGGGTATCTCAGCAGCAAGGAATGGCCAATGAGATACTAACTCCAAGTTGGTGGAACCTTCTTATATACCTCAAGGGTGACATCACATTGCCATCTGTGACTTCTTCACCCCCAACATTCTATGACATGACATCTCCCAGCACAAGCATCACGTAACCCAACATAAAGAAATACTATTTCTGTTGACTATAGCAACTATTCAGAGCTAAGTTACTTTCTTCAAACAGCAAAGACTCCGTGATGACAGTTTTTCTTGTGGACAGTTGTGAAATCTGCACTGATGTGTGGAACATCTATATAATGTGACATGCAGATAATCATCCTTTCTACCTCTTGTGCTAAACAGACCAAGAGAATGATGTTTTCCATATCTTACAGAAGGAATGGGGAACCCCTAGCCAATGGGCAATAAAAGACCCACAATATAATTTCTTCCAGCGCACTTGCAATTTCCTGGTGACCATGGAGCTTGGTCAGCAGATCCCGTTTTGTCAGTAATTGACCCTTTAATTCTTCCTCAGACTGCAAAAAAAGGACTTGCACACAGTGTTCACAACTGAAGGCTGTCGCACAGTGCCAGCGTCAGGACGTTCTTTGTGAGTGGAGTTAGTGCGCTCTGTGCTCCTGTCCCATTTCTTATGATGAAGGCAGCAGTGACACACATGTTTCCTATGTGATGTGTACACAAAAATGTCAGTTTATCTTGTTTGATGTATGTACATCAGTCCCAGTGAATCTTATGTGATGTATACACCAGTTCTAGTATCTGCTATGTGATGTATGTACAGCAGTCTCTGTGTCTCCTATGTGATGTATACATCAGTATACAGCAGTCTGCGTGTCTCCTCTGTGATGTGTATGCAACAGACCTCCCACTGCTTGAGTTCCATAAATGTAATGTGAGCAGTGTTGAATTTCACACTGCCAGAAGACCTGCAATGTAATATATATACTGTATATGTGTTCGGAACAACTTACTGCTGCGAATTCTTTACAAAACTTATCATCGCAGAGTCGACTGCGCTCCAGACCGTCACAAATCAGGAAAAGTAGTTACGAGTAGTAACATCATCAATGCTTCCTAACATAACACATCTCACCAAAAAGAAGCAGCTCTGGCTGTCACATTAGGGCCTAGTTAATTAAATGATTGACCAAATATAGCAGGACTGTTTTTAAGTTGATGATTTTGTATGGCCACAGAATGATGATGGTAAAAATCTCCAAATGGCCCTTGGCAGAAAAAAGGATCCCCACCCCTGCCGTTCAGTGTTCAACATGGGACATAATTACTGATATACCAAGATGATACTTTGTATCGTGTCCTCAGTATAAATATCTCCTGTTGTCAGGAAATCTCCCATGATGGGTAATTGTCTTTCACCAACCTTGTTCACCCATGATTCTTTCCATAATATGTGACTTACTTTTAAAGGATGTTACCAATGTGACCACCCTTATGTCATCTGTGCAAATATGTCAGGAACTCCCAGAGTTTTATTCCCATTTACACAAAGGTTAAAAGGGTTGTCCACAATATTTTTATATTAAAAATTTACCAGATATACATGTCCTACCTCTAAGACCCCAAATCATGTTCCCTGACTCCAGAGCCCCTGTTGCCCCAGTTCTCCACATGTGTAGGTATCAAAGATGGAACTCACAGCTTTTAGAAATTGCTTTGTACATATGGCTTGTTTTTAACGGATATGTTTAGTAATTTCAAATTTTCACATACAGTCATGGCCAAAAGTATTCACACCCCTGCAATTCTGTCAGATAATACTCAGTTTCTTCCTGAAAATGATTGCAAACACAAATTCTTTGGTATTATTATCTTCATTTAATTTGTCTTAAATGAAAAAAACACAAAAAGAATTGTTCTAAAGCCAAATTGGATATAATTCCACACCAAACATAAAAAAGGGGGTGGACAAAAGTATTGGCACTGTTCGAAAAATCATGTGATGCTTCTCTAATTTGTGTAATTAACAGCACCTGTAACTTACCTGTGGCACCCAACAGGTGTTGGCAATACCTAAATCACACTTGCAGCCAGTTAACATGGATTAAAGTTGACTCAACCTCTGTCCTGTGTCCTTGTGTGTACCACATTGAGCATGGAGAAAAGAAAGAAGACCAAAGAACTGTCTGAGGACTTGAGAAACCAAATTGTGAGGAAGCATGAGCAATCTCAAGGCTACAAGTCCATCTCCAAAGACCTGAATGTTCCTGTGTCTACCGTGCGCAGTGTCATCAAGAAGTTTAAAGCCCATAGCACTGTGGCTAGCCTCCCTAGATGTGGACGGAAAAGAAAAATTGACAAGAGATTTCAACGCAAGATTGTGCGGATGTTGGATAAGGAACCGCGACTAACATCCAAACAAGTTCAAGCTGCCCTGCAGTCCGAGGGTACAACAGTGTCAACCCTTACTATCCGTCGGCGTCTGAATGAAAAGGGACTGTATGGTAGGAGACCCAGGAAGACCCCACTTCTTACACCGAGACATAAAAAAGCCCGGCTGGAGTTTGCCAAAACTTACCTGAAAAAGCCTAAAACGTTTTGGAAGAATGTTTTCTGGTCAGATGAGACAATAGTAGAGCTTTTTGGGAAAAGGCATCAACATAGAGTTTACAGGAGAAAAAAGAAGCATTCAAAGAAAAGAACACGGTCCCTACAGTCAAACATGGCGGCGGTTCCCTGATGTTTTGGGGTTGCTTTGCTGCCTCTGGCACTGGACTGCTTGACCGTGTGCATGGCATTATGAAGTCTGAAGACTACCAACAAATTTTGCAGCATAATATAGGGCCCAGTGTGAGAAAGCTGGGTCTCTCTCAGAGGTCATGGGTCTTCCAGCAGGACAATGACCCAAAACACACTTCAAAAAGCACTAGAAAATAGTTTGAGAGAAAGCACTGGAGACTTCTAAGGTGGCCAGCAATGAATCCAGGCCTGAATCCCATAGAACACCTGTGGAGAGATCTAAAAATGGCAGTTTGGAGAAGGCACCCTTCAAATATCAGGGACCTGGAGCAGTTTGCCAAAGAAGAATGGTCTAAAATTCCAGGAGAGCATTGTAAGAAACTCATTGATGGTTACCGGAAGCGGTTGGTCGCAGTTATTTTGGCTAAAGGTTGTGCAACCAAGTATTAGGCTGAGGGTGCCAATACTTTTGTCTGGCCCATTTTTGGAGTTTTGTGTGAAATGATCAATGTTTTGCTTTTTGCTTCATTCTCTTTTGTGTCTTTTTCATTTAAGACAAATTAAATGAAGATAATAACAACAAAGAATTTGTGTTTGCAATCATTTTCAGGAAGAAACTGAGTATTATCTGACAGAATTGCAGGGGTGTGAATACTTTTGGCCATGACTATATGTTAACCCGTTACGACATATGACATATATTTACGTCATATGTCGTGCTTCAGCCTTGTCTGCGGGCTCCTAAGATTTTCCCACATTTTTCCCCATATATTACAGCTGATTTAATAAGCTGTCGTGTGCCTTTAGCAGCCATGGTGCTCCACCATGACTGTTAACCAGTTAAATCCCGCTGTCAGCCTCTAACAGCGGGATATAATATGCGCCGGCTTGCATCACGTCATTCTGGCTGCCCATCTGTTTTTTTTTTACAAAAAAGTTTTTACAAATATAAAAAAAAAACAAAAAAAAAAGCAAGTTCAAATCACCCGTCTTTTGCCCCACTGAAAAAAATGCACATATTTGGTATAGCTGTGTTCAGAAATATCAGATGTATCAAAATCTAAAATAATCAGATTGGTAAACAGTGTAAGGCAGGGATCACACATACGCGAGATACGGCCGAGTTTCGCAGGTGAAAACCCAGCTCTGGCACTGGCACTCCGGAGCGGAGCAGCCGCACAACAATACATGGAGCTGCACGTTCCGCTCCGGAGTGCCGGCGCCAGAGCTGGGTTTTCACCTGCGAGACTTGGCCGTATCTCGCGTATGTGTGATCCCGGCCTTACAAGAAAAAACTCAAAATGGCAGAATTACATTTTATTGGCCTCCCCAACACTGCAATAAAATGCAGTAATGATCAAAACATTCTATCTACCCCAAAATTGTATTAAAGGGAACCTGTCACCCCCCAAAATGGCTGGTGAGGTAAGCTCGCCGGCATAAGGGGCTTATCTACAGCATTCTGTAATGCTGTAGATAAGCCCCCGATGTTACCTGAAAGAGGAGAAAAAGACGTTAGATTATGCTCACCCAGGGGCGGTCCCGGTGCGGTCTGGTCAAATGGGTGTCTCCGGTCCGCTCCGGCGCCTCCCATCTTCATTCCATGACGTCCTCTTCGGGTCTTTACGCTGCGGCTCCGGCGCAGGCGTACTTTGTCTGCCCTGTTGAGGGCAGAGCAAAGTACTGCAGTGCGCAGGCGCCGGGCCTCTCTGACCTTTCCGGCGCCTGCGCACTGCAGTACTTTGCTCTGCAATACCCTTAGGTATGTGTCCACGTTCAGGATTGCATCAGGATTTGGTCAGGATTTTACGTCAGTATTTGTAAGCCAAAACCAGGAGTGGGTGATAAATGCAGAACTGGTGCATGTGTTTCTATTATACTTTTCCTCTAATTGTTCCACTCCTGGTTTTGGCTTACAAATACTGATGGAAAATCCTGACCAAATCCTGATGCAATCCTGAACGTGGACACATACCCTTAATGTGTCAAGTCATGGAAACAATGGTTAGCTGGGTTGTTTTCAGCATTGACTACATTTCTATGCTTTATCTTCACTCGAGAGATGCTGTTATTGATGTAACTTGACATCGCCTCCATAAAAACAGTCTGACTATCGACTGCTGAACACTGACTCCTTGGGGCTGTCTTTACCTTGAAATGATTTAAAGAGCTAATGATGTCTGCTCATAGAGATATCATTGAATACACTTTTTTTCCCATGTGTACCCCCTCTAGAGTGTTTCTGCTCTTGTAATGTTTCTGTACTCCATGCTCTCTTTGGATTTTTTTGGGATTGTACTTGTATTTGGGCAATGTAATTAAGAAAAGTTATAAAAAATTACATTTATTAGGGTGTCATTAGAATAATTTTGACAAACAAGTGTTTACAGTATTCTTAATGTAAGAAACGTAATATCCCAAACAGTTCAGCAGTTTAACTGATAAAAAAGTAATCCTGTAATCTCATTACCCTTTTCATATCTAGAAGCTCCCATTCACATTTAATAGGATTACTGTGTCATGTCAGATAGATATAAATTGTTTATGAAGCAACATATTCTCTTTTTTTCCTCTCACTTATCCTTAGGATGAGTTCTTACTATAAGGCTGTTAGACCAGCACAGTGTGAAATATATATACATTACAACAGGTTGCTTTACAGTTTGTGTTTTAGTATAATTTGCAATGAAACTGATGCAGAAATTAATTATCTTGTCTATTTCTCAACCACGGAGAGCAATAGACGCTCAAAATGCCACATAAACATGGAAGATGGGAATCTCATTTAATGATTTTGACTTGGTAATTACCACTAGTGGAAGCAATGCGGTTATATTTATTTTCAAATCCTTTTATTATAACGGGAAGTTAATATGTGTCATTATAATGCTATTCTAACACTGCTATTAACTGTATGTGACAACTTTTGCACGGGCATCACTTGTCTTTATTATTGCCCTCTAGGAGGGCAAACATAAATATCATTCTTGCTGAGTGAAACCGGGATGCATAGTCAGCAGGAGAAAATTCATACGTCTGTCTGGATATAATGTAAATAGAAGTGTCCTACTTTGCCGAATTTATTAAGCTAATTATTTGCATTTACTGTCACTTTTACTTACAGAACAGTCTTTTCTTTTCTAGTGACATACAAAAAAAATCCATTTTCTATAAATATAGCATATAAAAAATGCCATTTCAAAGTGAACATACAGCAATACTGGGATGTAAGAACACAGTGGTATATGTCTAATTCTGGGATAAAGGAAAATATATATATATATATATATATATATATATATATATATATATATATATATATATATATATATATATATATATATATATAACCAGATACATAGCAACAAGTGAGTGTCAGGGTTGTTTTTAGGAGACAATCACATCACTAGATTGAGCTAGAAAAAAAGCCTGATTCTCCTGGTTGCCAGAGCTGCAGGACTTTAAGAATTTGTTGAGCAAAACAGAAAAGAATATACAGGATGAAGGTTTGCTTTCAACAACAATGCATATGCCATTATTAAAATAAATGTGAAACCTATATTTTTACTGATTTGAACCAGATATTGATTCATAGTCTTCTATTCTAATTTTATTCTGTTTTTTAATTAGTTTTTAAGCTACTGTTAATACTAATAGCAAGTAGAGAATAACTTAACAGCAAAATCATGTACTCTTAAATTGTTGTTAGGAGATGACTTTGACAATAGGGGAGTTTTCTAGTAATGCTCTACACCCTGAAGGGGGAGGAGATAAGCTGTGCCTATCACCTATTGCCAATAGTTCTTCCTGCCTCTACATTTTTTGTAGGGGTGTTACAGGTTATTCTAATTCTGCCAGGGATGATCCTGAGAAGTGAGCTATACAGAACAGTAAGGCTACTTTCACACTAGCGTCGTACGACGCAAGACGAATTGCGTCGTTGCGACGTGCCGACGCTAGCAGTGAATGCGCCGCACAACGGGGGCAGCGGATGCTGTTTTTCAACGCATCCGCTGCCCCATTGTGAGGTGCCGGGTAAGCGGGGGCGGCGTTCCGGCTGCGCATGCGCGGTTGGAAAAGATGGTCTCGATGCACCAAAAAACGTTACATGCAACGTTTTTTAGTGGCGATGGACCAACGCAACACGACGCAACCGTCGCACGACGGTTGCGATGTGTGGCAATGCGTCGCTAATGCAAGTCTATGGAGAAAAAACGCATCCTGCAAGCACTTTTGCAGGATGGGTTTTTTCTACAAAACGACGCATAGCGACGTGCAGTGCACGACGCTAGTGTGAAAGGAGCCTAAGCTGCAGCCTATTTGATATTTCTTAAAATATAGATAACAATATGGAAATGTGTAAAAACTCCACCAACATAAAAACTTAAATAGGCTGGTTACCTTTGGAGACATGTTTTTTTTTTTTTACTGAAATACATGTATTTTGGGCTAACTATAACTTTTGCAATTGTTTTTTTGCAATTTTGCACCATTTGGCTTTCACAGGTGCTGTGTTTCCCTGCAAATTCAACTTTAATGTTATCTATGGCCATACATCAGCTAAAAGGAGCTGTGAAAAAGACAAATAAAAAGTTACAAACCTTTTGGTTAGTCTGTCAGAAAGAGGACCTTTCACCAATATTTACATGATGATCACTTTTTTTTAAATTTTTGAAAACTGATAGGGTTGATTTGGTGAAAGAAAAATGTAATTATGCTATTTTTTGTTGGTTTTGCTTGTACAACTTTTAGTGTGATGTAAAAAAAGACGTGACAAATGGTTTTCCATGTCAGCATGATTACTAAGCTTATAAGGTCTTTTTTTATTTTAGTGGTTAAAATTTTTTTAACTTTGGAAAATAATTTTTTAATTGAGATGCCATCTTCTGAGACCGGTAACTTTGATTTTTTTTATTTTTCTGCAGATTCAGCTGTATGAGGGCTAGTTTTCTGCACACTGAGCTGTAGTATTTAATGATACCATTGTGGGCTGCATACGACATATTGATTGATTTTTATTGCATTTTGGGAGGAATGCCGCTTCTGAAAAACGTCTATTCTGGCGTTGTTTAAATAGTTTTATATTTTTGATATTTCAAACTTTTACGGACATGACAATATCAAATATGTTTAATTAATTTCAATATTATTAAACTTTTATTCTTACTTTAGTTTTTAGTTTATACATGGAAATTGAACAGTGACCTACTACAGTCCAAGTCCAACCCGAGGTTGTCATATGAGGACTAAGATGGCAGCCATTGTAACCTATCATCTCCCCAGATTTGCTTTTTATATATTGTTTTTATATATTGTTGCAAGTAATTGATATTGGCATCTAAATGGTTAAACAGGAGTGATCAGAGCTAGCTAGCTCTGATCACTGCTGTTAGAGACAGGTGCCAGCTATATATTGCAGATAGCACCCAAAGTTTCTGCACCTGATCCATATACCCACACCTATCATAGGACAAACTAGAGGTCTAAGGGGCTGCCTAATTTAGAATAAAACATTCTTAAATACATTATCAGGACATTATAATGTAAGGGGTTCTCTGGGAATAGTAAAAATAAACTAAGAAAATATGGTTGAAATTCCTAAATACCTTCAATTAGAAAATCACACTTGATTTCTCAAGACTATAATCAATATAATCATTAAAATCGCTAACATTTTGAAACAGTGAAATAAAAAACTGCCAAGAATGGAAATAGGGCAGGTGCCAGGGAGCATGTACAGTTGGAATCTTCTCTGCTCTGCTGTGACCTGGAGACCATTTTACAGTATGTGGTATAGATTACCTTCAGGTCACAGCAGCGAAGCTTCCTACTGCACACGCTCACCTGTCAATTCACATTTCAGAATAGGATTCTGGCAGTGTAAAACAACGGCAGCTATTTTAATTCTATAGGGATCACTTTCGTAGACAATATGAATGTGATGTGCTATTTAAAGACATTTAGCAATTTACTTTTGTGGTTTAGTTTTTTCTATTCCTGAAGAACCCCTTTAAAGGGGGGGTGTCCCTTTTTTAACCTCAGGAAATTAGACAGAGTTTTCGTATCATAAACTGTATTATTTTTTTCATAAATCAATAGTACACGTGAAGATATTACTTTTTCATTATAACTTATTTAAAAAATTGGCATCTTTCTCCTTTTGGGCTAATAATTCACTCCCGGGTCACTGGTAAAATATGTCTTCAATGATAATAGACTTTCACATTAGTGATATGGGATATGGCAATTGCTGTTGTGGAGAGGAGAGGAAGAGGATGGAAGAGCAATAGAGACAAAGGCAAAAGCAGACAAGTTCACATATAGCGTACCGCTAACAGTGCAAACCGCACGGTGTCAATAGGGTCTGTGAGTTGGGTAGGGCCCCTCTTTCTACGTCTCAACATGTCAGTTTCACCTGTATCTTCTGTTATGATCCTGGTGGCAAGGATCGCAAACTGACCTGCTAAGTAACAGAAATCCTTAGGACAAGCTCTGGGGATGTGGGAGCTATACTGACCGCAACCCTGATTCTATCAATACATACTATAGGCAGCCGTGGAGCGTTACCTAAAATCCTAGACGCCTCGTCACAGCCTGAGAAACTAGCTATCCCTAGAGAGAAAGCAAAGCCTCACTTGCCTCAGAGAAATACCCCAAAGTTTTAGACAGCCCCCCACAAATAATAACGGTGAGTTAAAGGGAAAACACAAACGTAGAAATGAAAACAGGTTTTTAGCAAATGAGGCCCGCTAACACTAAATAGTCAGAAGACAGCAAGGGATCTGTGCGGTCAGTATAAAATGCTATCAAAAATAATCCACGCAGAGATTACAAGAACCCCCACACCGACTCACGATGTGAGGGGCGCAACTCTGCACCCCAGAACTTCCAGCAAGCGAGAATATTACATATAAGCAAGCTGGACAGAACTCATCATATACAGAGAAACATTTTCAAGGAAATAATGAGCAAACATGAACTAGCAAGACTTAACTTCTCAGGAGGAGACAGGTCACAAGGAAAATCCAGAGAGATCAGAACCAGTACTGAATACAACGACAGCAGGCAAAAAGTGAAGGTCCAGGTGGAGTTAAATAGAGGCCAGACTAGCAGAAAACGAGGCAGCTGGATTCCAGCTACAGACCCGCAGTAAGCACTAAAGGCCACCAGAGGGAGCCCAAGAACAGAACTCACACAATACCACTCATGACCACAGGAGGGAGCCCGAGAACGGAATTCACAACAGTACCCCCCCCTTGAGGAGGGGTCACCGAACCCTCACCAGAGCCCCCAGGCCGATCCGGACGAGCCAGATGAAAGGCACGAACCAAATCAGCCGCATGGACATCAGAGGCGACAACCCAGGAATTATCCTCCTGACCATAGCCCTTCCACTTAACCAAGTACTGAAGCCTCCATCTCGAAATACGAGAATCCAAGATCTTCTCCACCACATACTCCAATTCTCCCTCAACCAACACCGGAGCAGGAGGATCAACAGAAGGAACCACAGGCACCACATACCTCGGCAATAATGACCTATGGAACACATTATGAATGGCAAACGATGCTGAGAGGTCCAAACGAAATGACACAGGGTTAAGGATTTCTAAAATCTTATAAGGACCGATGAAACGAGGCTTGAACTTAGGAGAGGAAACCTTCATAGGAACGAAACGAGAAGACAGCCATACCAAATCCCCCACACGAAGTCGGGGACCCACACAGCGACGGCGGTTAGCAAAGTGCTGAGCCTTCTCTTGTGACAACGTCAAATTGTCCACTACGTGGTTCCAAATCTGTTGCAACCTATCCACCACAGAATCCACCCCAGGACAGTCCGAAGGCTCAACCTGACCTGAGGAAAAATGAGGATGAAAACCAGAATTGCAAAAAAAAGGTGAAACCAAATTAGCAGAACTAGCCCGATTATTGAGGGCGAACTCAGCCAATGGCAAAAAGGACACCCAATCATCCTGATCAGCCGAAACAAAACATCTCAGATAAGTCTCCAAGGTCTGATTAGTTCGTTCAGTTTGGCCATTCGTCTGAGGATGGAAGGCCGACGAAAACGACAAATCAATGCACATCTTAGCACAAAAGGACTGCCAAAATCTGGACACAAACTGGAATCCTCTGTCAGACACAATGTTCTCCGGAATCCCATGCAAACGAACCACATTCTGAAAAAACAGCGGCACCAAATCGGAGGAGGAAGGCAGCTTAGGCAAGGGCACCAAATGGACCATTTTAGAAAAACGATCACAAACCACCCAGATGACAGACATCCTCTGAGAGACTGGAAGATCTGAAATAAAATCCATGGAAATATGCGTCCAAGGCCTCTTTGGGACAGGCAAAGGCAAAAGCAAACCACTGGCACGAGAACAGCAAGGCTTGGCCCGAGCACAAATCCCACAGGACTGCACAAAGGAACGCACATCCCGCGACAAGGACGGCCACCAAAAGGACCTAGCCACCAAATCCCTGGTACCAAAAATTCCAGGGTGACCTGCCAACACCGAAGAATGAACCTCGGAAATAACTCTACTGGTCCATCTATCCGGGACAAACAGTCTCTCCGGTGGACAATGGTCAGGTTTATTGGCCTGAAATTCCTGCAGCACCTGCCGCAAATCAGGGGAGATGGCAGACAGAATCACCCCCTCTCTGAGGATACCAGCCGGTTCAGAAACTCCCGGAGAGTCAGGCACAAAACTCCTAGAAAGGGCATCAGCCTTTACGTTCTTTGAACCCGGAAGGTATGAAACCACGAAATTGAAACGGGAGAAAAACAGCGACCATCGAGCCTGTCTAGGATTTAACCATTTGGCAGACTCGAGATAAGTCAAATTCTTGTGATCCGTCAAGACCACCACACGATGTTTGGCTCCATCAAGCCAATGTCGCCACTCCTCAAATGCCCATTTCATTGCCAACAACTCCCGATTACCAACATCATAATTCCGCTCAGCAGGCGAAAACTTTCTTGAAAAGAAAGCACATGGCCTCATCACAGAGCCATCAGAGTTTTTCTGCGACAAGACAGCCCCTGCTCCTATCTCAGAGGCATCAACCTCGACCTGGAAAGGGAGAGAGACATCCGGCTGACGCAAGACAGGAGACGAAGAAAACCGACGTTTCAGCTCCTGAAAGGCCTCCACGGCCGCAGGAGACCAATTGGTCACATCAGAACCCTTCTTGGTCAAATCCGTCAAAGGCTTAACCACACTAGAGAAATTAGTGATGAAGCGACGGTAAAAATTAGCAAAGCCCACGAACTTCTGAAGACTCTTCACTGATGTAGGTTGAGTCCAGTCATAAATAGCCTGGACCTTAACTGGATCCATTTGAATAGTGGAAGGAGAAAAAATAAAGCCCAAAAAGGAAACCTTCTGGACTCCGAAGAGACATTTAGAGCCCTTCACAAATAAGGCATTGGCACGCAGGACCTGAAATACCATCCTGACCTGCTTCACATGGGATTCCCAATCGTCAGAAAATACCAAAATATCATCCAGGTACACAATCATAAATCTATCCAGATACTCTCGGAAGATGTCGTGCATGAAGGACTGAAACACGGAAGGTGCATTAGAGAGCCCAAAAGGCATCACCAAGTACTCAAAATGGCCTTCGGGCGTATTAAATGCCGTTTTCCATTCATCGCCCTGTTTTATACGCACAAGATTATACGCTCCTCGAAGATCTATCTTGGTGAACCAACTAGCCCCCTTAATCCGAGCAAACAGATCAGACAGCAATGGCAAAGGATACTGAAATTTGACCGTGATGTTATTTAGAAGGCGATAATCTATACAAGGTCTCAGAGAACCATCCTTCTTGGCCACAAAAAAGAACCCCGCACCCAAAGGGGACGAGGATGGGCGAATATGCCCCTTCTCCAGAGACTCCTTTATATAACTCCGCATAGCGGTATGTTCTGGTACAGATAAATTGAAAATTCGTCCCTTAGGGAACTTACTACCAGGAATGAAATTTATAGCACAATCACAATCCCTATGAGGGGGTAGGACACTGGATTTGGGCTCATTAAATACATCCTGGTAGTCCGACAGAAATTCAGGGACTTCAAAAGGAGTAGAAGCAGCAATTGACACCAAAGGAGCATCGCCATGGATCCCCTGGCAACCCCAACTTGACACAGACATTGCTTTCCAATCCAGGACTGGATTATGAGCCTGCATCCATGGCAGACCCAACACGACAACGTCATGCAAATTATGTAACACAAGAAAACGAATCACCTCCTGATGTGCAGGAGTCATGCACATAGTCACTTGAGTCCAGTACTGAGGCTTATTCTTGGCCAATGGCGTAGCATCAATTCCCTTTAGTGGAATAGGAAATTGCAAAGGCTCCAAGATAAAACCACAGCGCCTGGCAAATGACAAATCCATCAAGTTCAGGGCAGCACCTGAATCCACAAAAGCCATAACTGAGTAGGATGACAGGGAGCAAATCAAAGTAACAGACAAAATTAATTTGGGCTGTACAGTACCAATGGTGACAGATTTAGTGAACCTATTTGTGCGCTTAGAACAATCAGAGATAACATGAGTAGAATCACCACAGTAAAAGCACAACCCATTCTGACGTCTGTGATTCTGCCGTTCAATTCTGGTCAGAATCCTGTCACATTGCATAGACTCAGGCTTCCGCTCAGAAAATACCGCCAGATGGTGCACAGGTTTGCGCTCCCGCAAATGCCGATCAATCTGAATGGCCAACGACATAGACTCATTCAGACCCGCAGGCGTGGGGAACCCCACCATAACATCCTTAACGGCTTCAGAAAGACCTTTTCTGAAAATTGCTGCCAGGGCACACTCATTCCACTGAGTGAGCACAGACCATTTCCTAAACTTCTGACAGTAAACCTCTGCTTCATCCAGACCCTGAGAGAGAGCCAGCAAGACCTTTTCTGCCTGCTCTATTAGATTAGGTTCCTCATAAAGCAATCCAAGCGCCAGAAAAAACGCATCCACATTTAGTAATGCAGGATCTCCTGGCAGCAGAGAGAATGCCCAATCTTGAGGGTCACCACGTAACAAAGAAATAATAATTTTAACTTGCTGAACAGGGTCACCAGAGGAACGAGGTCTCAGAGAAAGGAATAATTTGCAATTATTTTTGAAATTCAAAAACCTAGATCTATCTCCAGAGAATAATTCAGGAATTGGTATTTTAGGCTCTGACATAGGACTGTGAACTACATAATCCTGGATACCTTGTACCCTTGCAGTGAGATGATCCAGACTAGAGGACAGACTCTGAATGTCCATGTCTGCAGCTGAATTCTGAACCACCCAGAGATGAAGGGGAGGAGAGAGGCTAGACACACTGCAGAGAAAAAAAAAATGAACTCAGGATCTCTCTTATCCCTCTTTTGCGATGCATTAACTCTTTATGGCCTGCTGTACTGTTATGATCCTGGTGGCAAGGATCGCAAACTGACCTGCTAAGTAACCGCTAACAGTGCAAACCGCACGGTGTCAATAGGGTCTGTGAGTTGGGTAGGGCCCCTCTTTCTACGTCTCAACATGTCAGTTTCACCTGTATCTTCTGTTATGATCCTGGTGGCAAGGATCGCAAACTGACCTGCTAAGTAACAGAAATCCTTAGGACAAGCTCTGGGGATGTGGGAGCTATACTGACCGCAACCCTGATTCTATCAATACATACTATAGGCAGCCGTGGAGCGTTACCTAAAATCCTAGACGCCTCGTCACAGCCTGAGAAACTAGCTATCCCTAGAGAGAAAGCAAAGCCTCACTTGCCTCAGAGGAATACCCCAAAGTTTTAGACAGCCCCCCCACAAATAATAACGGTGAGTTAAGGGGAAAACACAAACGTAGAAATGAAAACAGGTTTTTAGCAAATGAGGCCCGCTAACACTAAATAGTCAGAAGACAGCAAGGGATCTGTGCGGTCAGTATAAAATGCTATCAAAAATAATCCACGCAGAGATTACAAGAACCCCCACACCGACTCACGATGTGAGGGGCGCAACTCTGCACCCCAGAACTTCCAGCAAGCGAGAATATTACATATAAGCAAGCTGGACAGAACTCATCATATACAGAGAAACATTTTCAAGGAAATAATGAGCAAACATGAACTAGCAAGACTTAGCTTCTCAGGAGGAGACAGGTCACAAGGAAAATCCAGAGAGATCAGAACCAGTACTGAATACAACGACAGCAGGCAAAAAGTGAAGGTCCAGGTGGAGTTAAATAGAGGCCAGACTAGCAGAAAACGAGGCAGCTGGATTCCAGCTACAGACCCGCAGTAAGCACTAAAGGCCACCAGAGGGAGCCCAAGAACAGAACTCACACAATACCACTCATGACCACAGGAGGGAGCCCGAGAACGGAATTCACAACAATCTTCATTCTCAAGATGCATAGCCTGTAAGTTAGGGAAGGGGGAAAGCTCTCCTTACGTCTCAATTTAAGTGGTATCTGAATCTTCTGAATGCAGATAAAGTTCAATTCAATGGTGGAACAGAAATCCAAGCTTTCTGCTCTACCATTCAGCTGTTCCATCTGAGTCTTAGCCCAGCAGGCGCAATAAGGTCACTAGATCCATTTGCGTGGAACCTTAGTCAACACAGTATACGGACTGGAACAGGGCATCAGGACATGGAGCTATTGAGTATTTTTTTTAATTATTTTGTCAATCAATACTTGTGGGGATTTCATAATGTTTGGAATGCTGTAAGGCTCTCATACAGTGTGGTTGGTGGACTGTGTGGCCTCATACTGTGTGCATGGGTCATTGTGGCAGCCTCATACTCTATGGTAAGATGACTTTAGGGGTCTCATTCTATGTGAGGGGGACTGTGGGGACCTTCTAATTTGTAGAAAGGCTTGTGGGTATACGATACTGTGTGTGGGGAAACTGTGGGAGCCTCATACTGTGTAGTAAGCTCTGAGTGGGGGATTGGGGGTGTCTGATACTGTGGACGGGCCATCACTTTGTGCGATGCTTTGGTTGGTTGTCATAATGTTTGAGAGCTGTGGAGGGGGTATTCATACTGCTGTAGGATGCTAGCAAGTGCGTTGATGCAGTAACACACAGGAGGCAGAGCAAGAGTTAACAGGTTCTTTATATATAACAGTGATGGTATAAGCAGGGGGGTAACGGTTCTGAATTTATGAATGGGGGAAAGACAAATACAGAAGATAATGACAGGTTAACTTCTCAGTCTCTGTGTGGTGGAGGAAGGTGGCTGGAAGATCCCTTGGCGGCGCCGCAGGCGGCACAAGATGTCTCTGATCCGGTCCCGCAGATGGGCGATGCACTGTCTCCTTGCGATGACGAATCCTCCAGGTTCTTTGGCACGTGATCTCCTGATCCGTGGACATGGTGGGGTAGAGGTGATGGTAGGTGGCACAGTGGAAGAAGCAGAAAGTTCAAGTAGACAAGGCCGCAGTAGAAGCACACAGTCCAGCTGACACAGCCACTGGCACGGGCAGGTCCTTAGCAGGCACCGCAAGGATGGGACTAAGTGATGCCTCTGCAGTGGTGAGCGGAGCCAAGGTATGCATTCTATCCTGGTCACTACCCAGTGCGGATGTCTATCTGGGCTGAAGGTAGAATGTGTCGGCAGTCTTGCTAGCCGGGAATATAGGCACAGCTAGCTGGCGTGGGTCCGTCGAGAGGGAGTCAACCGTCTCACTGCTCACAAGCTTGTTCCCCACCTAGTGTCCCATCTTCCCGCTTAGACCGCCGGTCAGAAATCTCTTCCCCTTGAAACAATGGTGACAGCCCTGACGTTTCCAGTCTAGACACGCAAGAGAAACCGTTAGCTTGGTTAGTGTTGGAGCAAATTGTCTGTGGGGGAATTCAGTATAGGAATATCATTCTTTGTGATAATGCATTTTGGGAGGCATCATACTTTATGGGAGCAATAAAAGCGGTATCACTGGGTAAAAACACTAAGGGCTTCAGAAGGGACCTAATTACTGTGCTAATGCTGCAATACACACCCTTCTTCTTGTCTTTAAAAGTTGGTAGGTACGCCCTTCTGTAAACCTGCCTACTCCGCTAAATACTTTTTTTGTGTACACCTCTGCCCACATTATGCTACCAGCTACAGATTATTACTCCGTGCGATGGCCCCAACAACCCCTCACTTAGAATGATGCCCTAATAAGTACTGACATTAAAAAAAAACACTAGTTACCTATCTTCCATCCCATGGCGGCGCTGCTTGGGTTTGTGTGGTGTGAGGACTGAGGCTCCACACAGAAAGAGCAATGTAGTGACATCGCGCCCGCAGTGCGCTGAGTGTCAGGATAAGGATTCTATTGAAATAGTGATGACCCAGTGAAGGGCCGTTGCTGGCACCACAGTGGCCGTATGGTCTGCCGCTTTGGATGGTATGCCCTTGCCTGACAATTTTACATCCAAGCAAAACAATAATGGGGATGCACACAATTTATAAGAATTACATGTCTTTAATCCTTATCTTTCCAGCCTTAATGGCATAAGGAGATGCAGTCAAAACAAGAATTACACAAACACCATCCACAGACATGAAATACTAAACAGTCTGCTGCTGATCGAGTAGGCGTTATCAACCAAAGAATATGAAGTGTAGATTCCTCACTGATTAATTGTTATCCGCATTATAATTATAAGGTTTATTTTACTCTTTACTCTGGAGAGAGAGATTGTTATGAATACCTCCAGCTGGGAGACATATCTGTCCTGCTGATCCCCTTGTCACTTTCAAAATCTGCCACAATTAATGAAAAAATCATTGCTTTATTTTGCATACTTGTGTCCTAAGAGCCATGGGTTCTACCCTTTGGTATTTTTCCAACCCATGTACTGGTTGCAGATATCAGTATATGCCACCAAGCTTTCTACTTTATGTTGCATAACACGATAGGGACTACAGCACTTGCAAGCATAATTTTTTACATATTTCGTGAATAGTGTCCAAACATTCTGATTTTGATGGGACCAGCAAACTATCTAATGTGCTGGATGGTCCCAACTTTTTCTTGACGGCAAATGTCACAGGGAAACCCAAGTCAGGCAGATTAGATTTCAACACACTTGATCCTTTTGTTCATACAGAAGATGAGCCAAAGTCAGAGATGTCAGTGACAGATTCCTCTCTCCCCATTGTGAGCACACACACACTTAGTCAAGCGTAGCATGCATGTGTATGGGAGGGTTGGGAGAAATAGGCACCTTTTGGTTTGGATGAAGAGCTCATTAGGGTTCGCTCACACCGGTGTATAAAAAATGTACTAGACTGCATCTGAGTGTTCGCCTCCAGTAGGCGTATACGCCCGAAAATGATACACGTCAGAGCACACATTCGCTCTGTCAGCACCATTATAGTCTATGACCGCTTTGGAGCATATGTGCGAATCCCGTTTTGCGGGAGGTACAGACATAAGCCCCAACGGGGCCACTGAACATGTGCCAAAACGCAATGTGAAAGCACCCAAAATGAGAGCTTGCAATAGAAACTTCAGATTGGTAAAGATACATGTTTGGGTAAGTTCATACTTGGAAGATTTGATGCAGTAATTTTTGCAACTCAAAATCCATTCTATGAATCTGAACGGAAATGTTTTTTTTTTATCCAGCACGTTTTTCTGTAAACCCCATTTAAACAAGACCTTTCACAATGTTTGACCTTATTAGGTGCACATTACTGCACATAGTAGCAAAAATTTAGAGAAAAACAGTTAGTCCATTTTTATTTTCTCCACCCGTTGTGAAGATATAGGGCGCCGAAATAACTGGCACCTAATGTGTTACATTTTTTTATCTTTCAACTGGGCATTTCATTACTTTCAGCTCTGTTGACTTGTACTTTCACCCCACTATGATGCCTACAGAGCTGAGAGAAATTAAACTCCCAGAGTAGTGATGAGCGAGTATACTCGTTGCTCAAGATTTCCCGAGCACGCTCGGGGGTCTCCGAGTATTTATAAGTGCTCGGAGATTTAGTTTTTGTTGACGCAGCTGCATGATTTACAGCTGTTAGCCAGCATAAGTACATGTGGGGGTTGCCTGGTTGCAAGGGAATCCCCACATGTAAATCATTTAGCTGCGGCGATGAAAACTAAATCTCCGAACGAGTATACTCACTCATCACTATCCCAGAGTCATATCGCACAAAATAGTTAATAAATAACATTTCTCACATGTCTTCTTTACATCAGCAGCACAATTTTTGAAGAATAATTTTTTTTATTTTGAGGATTAAAAGTTGACTGGCGATTTTTCATTTTTTCAGCAAAGTTTGCAAAACCATTTTTTTAGGAACCACCTCACATTTGAAGTGACTTTGTGGGGCCTATATGACAGAAAACACCCAAAAGTGGCATCATTCTAAAAACTGCACCTCTCAAGGTATTCAAAACCACATTCAAGAAGTTTATTAACCCTTCACAGGAATTTTTGGAATGTGGAAGGAAAAAATAAACATTTACTTTTCTTTCACAAAAATTTTCCTTTAAACCTAATTTTTTTTACTTTCGCAAGGATAACAGGAGAAAATGGACCATACAATTTGTTGTGCAATTTCTCCTGAGCATGCTGATACCTCATATGTGGGGGAAATCTACTGTTTGGGCACATGGCAGGGCTCGGAAGGGAAGGAGCACCATTTCACTTTTTGGATGTAAAATTTGCTGGCATAATTAACGGATGCAGTGTCATGTTTGGAAAGCCCCTGATGTGCCTAAACAGTGGAAACCCCAAAAAAGTGACACCATTTTGGAAAATAGACCCCTTAGGGAACTTATCTAGATGGGAATTGAGCACCTTGAACCCACAGATGCTTCACAGAAGTTTATAACGTTAAGCCGAGAAAATAAAAATAATCACATTTTTCATGCAAAAATCTATTTTAGCTTCAAATTTTGTATTTTCACAAGGATAACAGGAGAAAATAGACCCCAAAATGTGTTTTGCAATGTCTCCTGAGTTCACCAATACCCCATATATGGTTGAAAACTACCTTTGAGGCACAGTGCAAAGCTCAGAAGGGAAGTAGCGCATATTACAGTGCAGATTTTGCTGCACTGGTTTGAGGGTGCCATGACACATTGGCAAAGCCCCTGAGGTGGCAGAACAGTAGAACCCCTCATAAGTAATGCTATTTTACAAACTAAACCTCTCAATTGATTCATATAGGGGTGCAGTGATTATATTAACACCACAGGTGTGACACAGAATTTTATACCATTGGGCAGTGAAGAAAAAATCCACCAAAATTGTATGATAGCCCCAAATTTTACATTTGCATACTGGGAAAACTGTAAAAATGGCACCAAAATTGGACCCACAATTTCTGCTGAATGTAGATATACCCCATATGTGGATGTACAGTACTTCTTAGGCTGGTTTCACACTAGCGTACAGGAGAGCTGCGGATGGCAGCGTACTTCCTTCTTCCTACCTGAAACCCCGCCTACGCTCCTTGCGTCCTGCGTTGCCCTGCGTACCTATCTTTAACATTGGGTACGCAGGCCATGCGAATGTATGCGGATCCTCAGCATGCGCCGTTTTGACGCTGCGCCGACCACAACAAAATGCAAAATTCAGCAGAGCAGCAAAAGCCCAAATCCAAACCTAACACCTATTATCAAGATACTACAAGCCACAAAAAAGCATTCCCATCCTTTAGTAAGAATGCTAACTAACGTATCTAACTAGTGATACTAGGACTAAATGAGTGAAGTGTCACAGTGGAATAAAGTGAATGAAAAAGGAAGAAACATCATCAATCTCACCCAATTGAAGTGCAGACTGTTCTCCAGGTCATGTCCATACGGGTAGAAGCATCCCTCACTCTGTCCTGTCGTGCCCTCTGCAGTTGCTCCTGCCCTAACAGGAGCAGTATCCAAGTGGAGCTATTTATTGACCAGTGACCTCCTGATAGCAAAATGTAACGGTGACCACTCTCTGCTCATTCTTCTTGAGCTTTCTGCAGTTTTAAACACTGTTGACCACCATCTCCTACCCTCTAGGCTCCAGTCACTAGGCATTAAGGTGTAAGGACTGGGACTGCGTACCTGTTTTTGTCTGTTCTTGCCCAAAATGGAGTGGCTGGCTTCATGGGGGCCATCTTGTTTCCTGTCTGATACTCCTTGTTTCCTGTCTGCTGCATATATAAAGGAACTCTGCACACTATACCTTGCTTTTTTATCTTGTACCTCACTTGCTGCCAAGCTCAAGGACTCGCAACCTGCTTGTTTCTTCTATTCCCCGCTTTCTTCTGGATCTATGTACCACCGGAAAGACTCTGTTTCTCTACACCTGCTCTGCACCCACCTCCGCTACGGTCTGACCTCTACTAGGAGCCAGCCCGGGCTCTGAACTCTGGATTCTGCATTGCTGGACTTGTACTCGCACCCTCGGTCTGTGCTACTAACATCTGCATATTCTTATCTGTAAAGCCGCAGTTTACATCAGTCATCTGAAGTTCATCTTACTTATGACTGTTGTGTTCGAAACTGTTAAACTGTAAAGCGATGCAGAATATGTTGGCGCTATATAAATAAAGATTATTATTATTTATTATCCCAAAAAGAGGTTTCTTCTTGTTAGGGCTAATATTAGGATGGGAATGCTTTTTTGTCATTTGTAGTATCTTGATAGTAGGTGTTAGGTTTGGATTGTTCTTACTGCTCTACTAAATTTAACATTCAGTGTCTCGCTCTCCCACACCACCTCCTCACCTCGCCCCCTGTCTGTCGGTGTTCCTCAAGGCTCAGTCCTAGGGCCCCTGCTCTTCTCCATCTATACCTTTGGCCTGGGACAGCTCATAGAATCTACCTATCTGGACCCGACCTCCCCTCCTTACTCACCAAAATCCCACAATGTATGTCTGCTATTTCAGCTTTCTTTTCTGCTCACTTTCTAAAACTGAACATGGACAAAACAGAATTCATCATCTTTCCCCCTTCTCACTCTACCCCTCCACCAAACCTATTCGTCAATGGCTGCTCACTTTCCCCAGTCCCGCATGCTCGGTGCCTCGGGGTGACTCTGCCCACTCTTTCAAGCCTCATATCCAAGCCCTTGCCTCCTCCTGCCGACTCAAACTCAAAAATATTTCCCGGATCCGTGCATTCCTTGAAACCACAAAAACGCTTGTGCACGCCCTCATCTCCCGCCTTGACTATTGCAACCTCCTACTGTCTGGCCTCCCCTCCAGCACTCTGGCACCACTCCAATCCATCCTACACTCTGCTGCCCGACTAATCCACCTGTCTCCCCATTATTCCCCAGCCTCTCCTCTCTGCTAAGCCCTTAACTGGCTTCCTATTGTCCAGAGGCTCCAGTTCAAAATCCTTACTATGACATACAAAGCAATCCACAACCTGTCTCCTCCATACATCTGCGTCATGGTCTCCCAGGAATTACCAGCATGCAACCTCTGATCCTCACAAGATGTCCTTCTCTACTCTCCTCTTATCTCTCCTTCCCATAACCGCATACAAGACTTTTCCCGTGCTTCCCCCATTCTCTGGAACTCTCTACCCCAACACATCAGACTCTCGCCTACCACGGAAACCTTCAGAAAGAACCTGAAGACCTACCTCATCCGACAAGCCTACAATCTGCAGTGATCCTTAGTCTGCTGAGCCGCCGCACAAACAGCTCTTTCCTCTCCTAGTGTAACCTCACTCATCTCCTGTATACTGTGAACCCTTGTAAGAAGGTGGTGCTGTTATGGACAGTAAGGAACATGCTGTCACTTTAAGAGGCTGCACCCCCTTGTCTGGCGTGATGGAATGTTCTGCTTCTCCCCTGCAATAATCGTTGTAATTAACTAGTCTGTGCAGAGTGCAGGTATTGAGCTGGAGCAGCGTGTGTGAGCGGAGGCTGCTGCAGAGAGGACTTTTTGTGCTGATAGCTGAAAGAGAGAAGAACTGTGTCCTAATATAGCTGCAAGAGAGCCACGAAGATACAGAGAAAGGGATTTACAGTTTCCAGGAGCATCCCTAGGATCCAGAAGCAAGGAGAAGACCACGTTTCACAGAGCTGACAGAAAGCCGTGGCACCACCGTATTAGACTGCTGGGGGCCCCCCTGGGACTGGACCTGATTCTCCAACATCACCGTGAGTTTGTTCCTGTTTGGTGCACCTGTTAGGGCCTAGTGTAGGCTTCAATAGTCAGTACACGGGAGCCGTGTGGCCTGCTTAGTAAAGGCCAGGGAGGTTATACGTAGAGTAGCATCATCACTCGTTTATTGTTTAAATTTGCTTGTTAGACATATTTTAAGTCTGTAGTAGCTGGAGCACCCTGCTATTTTACGGAAAATATAAAGTTTATTACTCTTGTAAATTGTCTTTTGCCATTCTATACCCCTGTTTGCATCTTCCTCATCCACTTCATTCCTTGCCTTCCAATAAATCTACCCTTTGTTGTTTGCACCTCATCTTCTGTACAGTAGTCTTCCTGCACCATGGTGGTCCCCCGGCCATCGCTTCAAGTGGCGCTGCGAGCAGGGTACTGTCACCAAGATGGAGGCAGCAGATAACAATGGCCGGAATGCTAATGTTAATGGAAATGCTGTGGGCATTGGTGGAACCCCTGCAAGGACACTCCCTATGGGCACCATATTTAGTGTGCTACCAAAGTTTGACGGCAAGAATATGCCACTGTCCAACTGGGTGTCCCGGCTGCAAAGCACCCTGAAGATTTATAACATCAGCCCAGACCTTGAAGTGGACATTGCGTTAACTGCCCTAGAGGGAAGAGCCCATAGAAACATCTTCCTACAACCAGAACTCACCCGCAGTACCCTGAAGGAGCTAGTGAAGTTCCTGGAAGAGATCTACGGCGAGACTGCTAGCGCCGGACACCTTCGCGCCAAATTTTTCTCTAGGCTGCAGCGGGAAGAAGAAGGAATTTCTCAGTATGCAACAGCACTGCAAGAAGTGTTCGCAGAGGTGCAGAGAAAGGAGGCGGATGGATTTGGCGGCATGGGCTCTAAAGACTGGATACTCCGGCAGCAATTCATTCTGGGACTGCACAGCACATCCTTGAGGCGAGCACTGTCAGAACGGGTCCGGGCAGATCCGGCTCTTACGTTTCGTCAAATCCTGGCGGAAACAGTGGCCCGAAGTAAAGAAGAGAGCTATGCGTCTGGGATGATGCGTGTCCATGGCGCCAATACCAGAGTGGACCCAAACCATCAGGAGGTGCTGGTCCAGGTGGTGCAAGACTTGCAGCGGTCCCTTGTCAACGTGCTAGAGAAACTGACCCAGATGGAGCGAAGAGTGGGGGAACTACAACAGTCTGACCCACCGTAATCATGCAACCATACTTCAGCCCGACCGATAAGGGATCAGTGGGAGCAAGCCCCCTCCCATCAGGCATCGGAGGCACGAGGACAGGCTCGAGGTACCCCCCGGCGAGGAGGAGGCATCCAATGCTGGGAATGTGGAGGACGGGGGCACCTTGCCAGAGACTGTCGGAACTATACTCAAGGCCAGCGGAAGCCGCCGTTAAACTACCAACCCCCGCAGTAGTGCGGCACTCTGCGGGGGAGGCAAGGAGAGAGGCCGCTCCATATCATAACGAACACTTGATTGCTGGGAGCCCCATCCTACATGCTGAATTTGAAGGAGTTCTAGTGAATTGCCTGATAGATACCGGGTCACAAGTGACAACGATGCCAGAAGCGTATTTCAAGCAGCATTTCCAGGACCTGGCCAAGCCAGAAAAAGAGACATTGATCCGGTTGTTTGCTGCCAACCAACAACCGATCCCAGTCACAGGGGTCGTGTGGATGAATATTCGAATCTGTGGGCAAGAAGTTGGGAGAAAAGGGATCCTGCTAGTCCCTGAGCCTATCAAGGAAGATGTGCCTGTAGTACTGGGAATGAACATCCTACGTGAACTCAATCAGATTATGTTTACCAAACGGGGACCTGGATATTGGAAGAAGGCTACTACACATAAGCCTACCCAAGAAGCCCTTCAACGACTGATCCGCGTCTGTGGGACGCAGAAGAGTGTGCCATCTTATCAGATGGTAGGGGTCATCAGGGCTCCTAGTAAAGAACCTGTAATCCTACCTCCCGAGCGAGAAACTATAGTATACCTTCCAGTGGGGACTCACCGCAACCTTGACGGGTTAAAAGTGGTTGTTCAGCCTGTGGTAGGCGGAGGAGTGGACCAAGAAGTCATGATAGCTCGTACGATAGCTGTGGTCCAGCGAGGACATGTCCCCATAAGAGCTTTGAATGTGGGCCTCGGGGAGGTCACCTTGCCACGAGGGACAGATCTGGCCCTGGTGTACCTACATAAGGGTGAAGTGGTGAGTCAGAGGGAGATGTCTTTATCACCGAAAGAAGGCGTGGGGTGGACCCTAGCAGTTGCTGCGGGGGACGAAGAGATGCCATCCCCGGAGTGGAGTGGACGGGTCATCCTTGATCAAATGGAAGTGGATGTAAAGGCTCTGGGCCCTGAGCGTGTGCAAGCAATAGAAACTATGCTATGGGAAAATCAGGCCGAAGATTTCGGCTGTACTGAAGCCATCACACATGAGATACCGACTGGGGAAGCTCGTCCAATTCGAGAACGATACCGGCAGATCCCGCCCAAGATGTATCAAGAGGTGAAAACATTACTGAGGCAGATGCTGGATTCAGGAGTGGTGCAGAGTAGTCAGAGCCCTTGGGCAGCCTCGGTGGTGCTCGTCAAGAAAAAGGATGGGACCATCTGGTTCTGTGTAGATTACAGGAAACTCAATGCCTGCACTGTTCGAGACTCGTATCCGTTGCCCCGCATCGAGGAATCCTTGACAGCGTTGGGGAAAGCCAAGTACCGCCTTCATCCTCCCTATGGGGCTGTTCGAGTTTAACCGGATGCCCTTCGGGCTCTCCAATGCTCCAGGCACATTTCAACGGCTGATGGAAAAGTGTTTGGGAGACTTAAATTTTGAGGCTACCCTGATCTATCTGGATGACATCATTGTGTTTTCAGCCTCATTCGAAGAACACCTTGCCCGGCTTGGACAGGTACTCGGAAGACTGCGTGCTCATAACCTGAAGGTGAAGCCAAAGAAGTGCCACCTCTTCAAGAGAGAGATCGAGTACTTGGGCCACATAGTGTCACAAGATAGAGTTCTACCCTCGCCAGAAAAGTGGCTGCTATCCAGAAGTGGCCAGTCCCTCGAACAGTGAGAGAACTCCCTGCCTTCCTGGGACTCGCTGGGTACTACCACCGGTTTGTTAAAGACTTTGCGAAGGTGGCGGGTCCTCTCAATGAGTTTCTGAGGGGGACTGCTGGAGTGCCGAAGACCCAGAGCATCCCCTGGGTACAGGGACAAGACAAGGCCTTCCAGGCTATAAAGAATGCCCTTACTTCAGCCCCGATTTTGGCCTATGCAGACTTCGATCAACCGTTCCTGTTGTACACAGATGGTAGCCTTCATGGACTCGGTGCAGTACTTTCTCAGATGCAGGATGGACATGAGAGAGTCATCAGGTATGCCATCAGGTATGCCAGCAGGTCCCTGCGAGACAGCGAAAGAAACCCTCACAATTACAGCTCCTTCCGGTTAGAGCTCCTGGCCCTAGTGTGGGCCATGACAGAAAAGTTTGCAGGCTTCCTGACAGGTTCCAAGATTCAAGTTCAAACAGACAATAATCCCCTGGCCCACCTTGAGAATGCTAAATTGGGGGCCTTAGAACAACGGTGGGTGGCTCGCCTAGCCAAGTTCAACTTTACCATCCGTTATCGCTCTGCTATCGAAAACGCAAATGCTGATGGGCTGTCAAGAGTGACTGTGGAGACTCCAGTGGGGGATCTTGATGAGCAACTCGAAGAGGAGGAAACCCCAGACTTTTGCAAGTTTAAGCCCCCAATGGTTGCAGCCCAGTCAAGAAGGGAGGCCTGCGCATTACCCCGGTCCCTGGGGAGAACCAATGAGAAATGGGGACACATTCAGGATGAAGACGAAGGGCTGACACAGATGAAATAGTGGGTAACTCAAAAGCGGAAGCCTGGCAAACAAGAGAGAGATGATCTGGACTCTGAAATGAGGAGTGTGTTACATCAGTGGGATAGACTGGAGGCGCGAGAGTCAGTGCTATATCGTAAGAGGCAACAGCCAAAAGATATGGAAGTAAGATGGCAAGTTGTCATCCCAGGAAGAATGGCTCAGGAAGTAGCTAAAGAAGCCCACGAATTTGGACCTACCAATGGCTACAGCGGTATGTGTATTGCCCCCGGTTGGAGTTTGTGGTGTAAGAAGTTTGCCGGCAATGTCGAGTATGTGACCTCATTAAGAGTACCAAACAGATGGCACCCATCCAGACCATACAAACTAAGGAACCGCTAGAAGTCTTGATGATCGACTATCTCCTCGTGGGACACTCGGCCCGGGGGCTGCAATACTGTTTGGTGATGACCGATCATTTCTCTAAGTTCGCAGTAGTCACTCTGACTAGAGATCAGACTGCGGAATCGGTGGCGTGAGCCATCTGTCAAGACTTCATCCGGGTGTATGGGTGCCCAAAGCGCATCCACTCCGACCAAGGCGCATGTTTCCAAGGCAAGGTGATGGAAGAATTGTATCGTATGTATGGCATCGAGCGGTCCCGGACCACCCCTTACTACCCTCAAGGTAACGGAGCTTGTGAACACTTCAACCGAACCTTACTTCAAATGCTGAGAACGTTGGAGGAGGATAAGAAGGCATGTTGGCCAGACTATCTGCCGGAATTGGTCTGGACCTACAACAATCGGGTCCACTCCACCACGGGTTATACCCCCTATCTACTGTTGTTTGGAAGAGCTGGATGAGAGATCATTGAGCTGAATTTGGAACAGCCAGAGGAGCTGATGGAGCGAACTGTCACCTCATGGGTGAAAGAGCATCAGCAACGATTGCAAACGATACGGCAGTTGGCAGGTCAGCAGCTGCAAGAAAAAGAACATACGGGCCGCAAACTGACTCAAGAGTTACCGCTCCAACCTGGAGACCGAGTATTAGTCAGAGAGAAACGATCCAAGGGAAAACTAAGTGAGAGATGGGAAGTACAGCCATACAATGTTATCGAGCGAGTGTATGCTAATGGCCCTGTCTACAAGGTACAGATTGAGACTGGGGCATCCGCCCCTAGAGTACTTCGCAGAAATATGCCGCGGCTTTGCCAGACTGAGGTCTGTTCTACACCATTGTCGCCTGAAGGCGCTACTCCACTTCCTGAATCTGTCATGCCTGATGGTGAAATTGGTGATGAGTGGTGGACCGTCCCTGACACAGTAGGGGGTTCTCAGCCGCACGGAGACGGTAATCCCATGGATGTACCAGTACCGCCATGCGATGACGAGACCAGACAAGAGCTCACAATGTCTCCTGCAACAAGTGTTCCTCTGGAAGATAGTCATGCCTTGCCTGACAGCCAAGAGCTTCGGAGATCCCAGAGGTCTAATGCAGGGGTTCCACCAATCTGATATCTAGAACAGTGTGCACTGTCTGTTTTTACACCTTTGTTGCCTCCTCTATAGGTGCTGTTTCCGCATTGCACGTTCCTCCATTACACTTTGACCCTGATGCTGTGATGGCCGAGGACGACCATCATTAAGAAGGGAGGCATGTAAGAGGGTGGTGCTGTTATGGACAGTAAGGAACACGCTGTCACTTTAAGAGGCTGCACCCCCTTGTCTGGCGTGATGGAATGTTCTGTGTTATGATCCGGTGACCTTGGAGCCGCATGAGACTTTCTCTGGAGTAGGTGGTACCTGTACTGACCGCAAACCCTAAACTGACACCACAACTAGAAGTAGCCGTGGGGTGTACCTAACACGTCCTAGACACCTCGACACAGCCGGAGGGCTAAATACCCCTATAGATGGAAATGGGAATTTCTATCTTGCCTCAGAGCAGAACCCCAAAGGATAGGCAGCCCCCCACAAATATTGACTGTGAGTATAAGAGGAAAGACACACACAGGCAGAAAACAGGATTTAGCAAAAGAGGCACTTCTAGCTAAATAGAAAAGGATAGGACAGAATTCTAAGCGGTCAGTACTAAAACCCTAAAAATATCCACAGCAGATAATAAAAATATTCTACATCTAACTAAAGATATAGAATGTATATCTGCATCTCCAGAGAATCCAGCATGACTGAAAAATCCAAACAAAGTCTAAGCTGGACAAAAACACAATGAATTGCACTGAAATGTAAAGCACACTGCATGTGTGCTGCAGAGACAAAAAACAGACACTTATCTTAGCTGAATTGACAGCAGGGCATGAGGAGCCAGACAGAGATGCAATCCCTCCAAGAACAATGGACAACTGGCAAGGACTAATGGATCATGCACACCTAAATACCTAGTAGAGCTGCAATCAGCAGAAACACCTGCCCTGGATTACAACCCAGAGACAACTGCACTACCACCAACCACCGGAGGGAGCCCAAGAGCACAATTCACAACAGTACCCCCCCCCCTTGAAGAGGGGTCACCGAACCCTCACCAGAGCCCCCAGGCCGATCAGGACGAGCCAGATGAAAGGCACGGACCAAATCAGCAGCATGGACATCAGAGGCAAAAACCCAAGAATTATCCTCCTGGCCATAACCCTTCCATTTGACAAGGTACTGAAGCTTCCGCCTCGAAAAACGAGAATCCAAAATTTTCTCAACCACATACTCCAACTCCCCATCAACCAACACAGGGGCAGGAGGATCAACAGAGGGAACAACGGGCACCACATATTTCCGCAATAAAGATCTATGGAAAACATTATGGATGGCAAAAGAGGCCGGAAGGGCCAAACGAAAAGACACCGGATTGATACTCTCAGAAATCCTATAAGGACCAATAAACCGAGGCTTAAACTTAGGGGAAGAAACCTTCATAGGAACAAGACGGAAAGACAACCAGACCAAATCCCCAACCCCAAGCCGGGAACCAACACACCGACGACGGTTAGCAAAACGCTGAGCCTCCTCCTGAGACAACACCAAATTGTCCACCACATGAGCCCAAATGCTGCAACCTGTCAACCACAGAATCCACACCAGGACAATTAGAAGGCTCAACCTGCCCCGAAGAAAAACGAGGATGAAAACCAAAATTACAAAAGAAGGGCGAAACCAAGGTAGCCGAACTAGCCCGCTTATTAAGGGCAAGCTCGGCCAATGGCAAGAAAGCCACCCAATCATCCTGATCAGCAGACACAAAGCATCTCAAATAAGTTTCCAAAGTCTGATTAGTTCGCTCGGTCTGGCCATTTGTCTGAGGATGAAATGCGGACGAAAAAGACAAATCAATGCCCAGCCTAGCACAAAAGGCCCGCCAAAACCTAGAAACAAACTGGGAACCTCTGTCGGACACAATATTCTCCGGAATACCATGCAAACGAACCACATGCTGAAAAAACAACGGAACCAAATCAGAAGAGGAAGGCAATTTAGGCAAAGGCACCAAATGAACCATCTTAGAGAACCGGTCACAAACAACCCAGATAACCGACATCCTCTGGGAAACCGGAAGATCTGAAATAAAATCCATAGAAATATGCGTCCAGGGCCTCTCAGGGACCGGCAAAGGCAAAAGCAACCCACTAGCACGGGAACAACAAGGCTTGGCCCGCGCACAAGTCCCAGAGGACTGCACAAAAGAACGCACATAACGCGACAAAGAAGGCCACCAAAAGGACCTACCAACCAAATCTCTGGTACTAAAAATACCAGGATGGCCAGCCAACACAGAACAATGAACCTCAGAAATCACTCTACTAGTCCATCTATCAGGTACAAACAGTTTCCCCACTGGACAGCGGTCAGGTTTATCAGCCTGAAATTCCTGAAGAACCCGTCAAATCAGGGGAAATGGCAGAAAGGACCACCCCTTCCTTCAGAATGCCGACCGGTTCAAGGACCTCAGGAGAATCCGGCAAAAAACTCCTAGAGAGGGCATCAGCCTTAATATTCTTAGAACCCGGAAGATACGAGACCATGAAATCAAAACGGGAGAAAAACAGGGACCATCGAGCCTGTCTAGGATTCAGCCGTTTGGCAGACTCGAGGTAAATCAGATTTTTATGATCGGTCAAGACCACAATGTGGTGCTTG
Organism: Ranitomeya variabilis; assembly: GCF_051348905.1. Classification (NCBI taxonomy): domain Eukaryota; kingdom Metazoa; phylum Chordata; class Amphibia; order Anura; family Dendrobatidae; genus Ranitomeya; species Ranitomeya variabilis. Next base: position 402,675,682 of record NC_135234.1, read on the forward strand.
GCTCCCTCAAGCCAATGTCGCCATTCCTCAAACGCCCACTTCATAGCCAACAACTCCCGATTGCCGACATCATAATTGCGTTCAGCATTCGAAAACTTACGGGAAAAGAAGGCACATGGTTTCATCAAGGAACCATCAGAATTCCTCTGAGACAAAACGGCCCCTGCCCCAATCTCAGAAGTGTCAACCTCAACCTGAAACGGAAGAGAAACATCCGGCTGACGCAACACCGGGGCAGAAGTAAATCGGCGTTTAAGCTCCTGAAAGGCAGAGACAGCCGCAGAGGACCAATTCGTCACATCAGCGCCCTTTTTCGTCAAATCGGTCAGGGGTTTAACCACACTGGAGAAGTTAGCAATGAAACGGCGATAAAAATTAGCAAAGCCCAAAAATTTCTGAAGACTCTTCATGGACGTGGGCTGAATCCAATCATGAATGGCCTGAACCTTAACCGGATCCATCTCTATAGATGAGGGAGAAAAAATGAAGCCCAAAAAAGAAACCTTCTGCACTCCAAAGAGACACTTAGACCTCTTCACAAACAAAGCATTATCACGAAGGATCTGAAATACCATCCTGACCTGTTTCACATGAGACTCCCAATCATCGGAAAAAATTAAAATGTCATCCAAATATACAATCATGAATTTATCAAGATAATTCCGGAAGATATCATGCATGAAGGACTGAAAAACAGATGGAGCGTTAGAGATCCCGAATGGCATCACAAGGTATTCAAAATGGCCTTCGGGCGTATTAAACACAGTTTTCCATTCATCACCCTGCTTAATACGAACAAGATTATATGCCCCCCGAAGGTCAATCTTAGTAAACCAACTAGCCCCCTTAATCCTAGCAAACAAATCGGAAAGCAAAGGCAAAGGGTATTGAAACTTGACCGTGATCTTATTCAAGAGGCGATAATCAATACAGGGTCTCAAGGAGCCATCCTTCTTAGCAACAAAAAAAAATCCCGCTCCCAACGGCGAAGAAGATGGCTGAATATGCCCTTTCTCCAAAGACTCCTTAACATAGCTCCGCATAGCGGTATGTTCAGGCACAGACAGGTTGAAAAATCGGCCCTTAGGAAACTTACAGCCTGGAATCAAGTCAATAGCACAATCACAGTCCCTATGCGGTGGAAGGGAACTGGACTTGGGCTCATCGAATACATCCTGAAAATCAGACAGAAACTCTGGAATTTCAGAAGAGGAGGAAGAGGAGATTGACATCAAAGGAACGTCATTATGAACCCCCTGACAACCCCAACTAGTCACAGACATAGACTTCCAATCCAACACCGGATTATGTACCTGCAACCATGGAAAACCCAGCACAATAGCATCATGCAAATTATGTAACACCAGAAAACGACAATCTTCCTCATGGGCTGGCGCCATGCACATGGTCACCTGTGTCCAAAACTGGGGTTTATTTTTAGCCAAAGGTGTAGCATCAATGCCCCTTAAAGGAATAGGGTTCTGCAAAGACTGCAAGGGGAAACCACAACGCCTGGCAAATTCAAAGTCCATTAAGTTCAAAGCGGCGCCTGAATCCACAAACGCCATGACAGAAAATGACGACAATGAGCAGATCAAGGTCACAGATAACAGAAATTTAGGTTGTACAGTACTGATGGTAACTGAACTAGCGATTCTCTTTGTACGCTTAGGGCAGACTGAAATGACATGAGAAGCATCGCCACAATAAAAACACAACCTATTCTGACGTCTGAATCCTTGTTGTTCCGTTCTAGACAGAATCCTATCACACTGCATAGGCTCAGGCATCTGCTCTGAGGACAACGCCACAGCGCGCACAGTTCTGCGCTCCCGCAAGCGCCGATCAATCTGAATGGCCAGAGACATAGAATCACTCAGACCAACAGGCGTGGGAAACCCCACCATAACATCTTTAACAGATTCAGAAAGACCCTTTCTGAAAATTGCCGCCAAAGCATCCTCATTCCATTTAGTCAGCACAGACCATTTTCTAAATTTCTGACAATACAATTCTGCCGCTTCTTGACCCTGAGACAGGGCCAACAAGGTCTTCTCTGCTTGATCCACAGAATTTGGTTCATCATATAATAATCCTAGAGCCTGAAAAAAGGCATCAACATTAAGCAAGGCCAGATTCCCCGATTCCAGGGAAAATGCCCAATCCTGAGGATCGCCATGCAGCAGGGAGATGACAATTTTAACCTGCTGAATGGGATTGTCGGGGTCGTCACGACAATAACCCTCATTCACCAGTCATTCCAAATTAAAGTATGTGCAGAGCATCTGGTACCGGGTAAGAATGAGTCAGACAAAAGCTGGTTCAATCTTAGTTGATGCTCGTGCGTCCACAAGTGTCGGCAACGATCACAGCAACTAACTTTTTTTCCGGATACACAGTACTATATCATTTTAGGAAAAGGAATGCAATAGGCGGGGTTTAAGCAGTATATGTCTAGTATTCAGTCTTTCTGATTTGTCCTGATGTCTCCTGGTGAATCCTCCTTTCTTCACATTCCTCAAGTTTCGATTTCAGAAGAAATGATACTTGACTCCTCAGAAACGAAAGTAGAGCAAAGGTGAATAATGGCAGCCATTTTAAATACAGTTTCATTAGCATTAGTTGGCAAAAAGGGAAAACTTATTGTTTCACAGTATAAGAATATAACAGTACAAAAAGGGTATAAAGATATATATATATATATATTCACCTTGACAATCCCCCCTAAACACTAAGTTTTTCCCTTAAAGAAAGATCCTTCGAGACTGTCCATGTGATGGGGAAAGGGGAGGTGGATTTCTTCATTCAGACACCTCAGAAGCTCTCCCCTTGCGAGAGGCCTCCAGGCAGCTGAACCCTTCACTAACCTCACATGGAGTTCTCCCACTGTCCCTAAACTAAGTCTCTTAGCGTCATCTGAGAATAGGGGGTTTTGTCTAATTTCTTGAGGGGGACGTACTTAGGGATCTCCCCTGGATCAGTACCATCGTACTCTAGTGGGTCTACTTCTTGATTGAGGAAGGTGCCAGTCGGAATTGCTTTGGCAATAACCTTTTTATACAAGGGAATAACACAACAGAGAATTATCGATCCAATTATAAGGAGGGCAATCAGTACCAGACAGGCCTGTTGAAGGCATCCCTTGAGCCCACCCAACCAGCCGGAAAAGAAAGATGTGTCTACTCCAGCATTAGTTTTCAATTCTGCTGCTAACCCAGTTATCTTTTTAAGGGCTACCATGGTTTTTCCATTTACTCCAGAGTTCTGAGGGATATAGGTACAACATTCTTCTCCTACCATCCCACAAACTCCTCCTTTCTCAGCTAAAATCATATCAAGGGCTAGTCGGTTTTGGAGAGTCATTCTAGTGTTAGGGCCCAATTCCTCAACTATACCCTGAAAGGCATCCTGGCTAAAATTGACAAATCTTTGTTCACTGTAATATATGTAATTGATCCAATCAACATTTTTATTAATCTGCACCTGTGGGATTAGAGAAGCAAAGCCGGCATTAATCTGGTTCAGGGCTTTAAACTGGTCAGGCACCCCCCCTTGGCTCTCCAATGGCATCAATATATATTAGTGGATCTTCTTCATAACTCATATGGAGCTGATCGAGACTTCTCCTCTTTCTGGTAGGTTCATCAGGTGTCTTTGGATCCCAAGATAAAATCTTGAACTGCATGGCTAGTTTAACAAGGGTACATTGGCCTGTCCAGGCATTAGGCAACCTAGGACGGAGCTTACCATCTCCACATAACCAATAAATGTCGTACATACATTGTGTATATTTAATTAGCAAGTCAGTATCTAAAGAACTGTTCTCCTTGCAGAAACCTGTCTCGAAAATCCCTACTGGTGTACCTGTGGTGTCGTGGGAATTATAGCAGGTGTAATTGTCAGCTAATACGGTTACTTCTCCTGGGACCTTTAGTTTGGGTTTCTCATGAATTAGTGGGACGTAATCTGGGCAATCAGTGGGCTTCAGACCTTTCAACAGATTCATGACACAGGCAGTGGTGTTGTCATCAGGAAAAAGCAATGCATGTGTGTACAGATGCGTATTCGCAGCAGCACAAGCAATACATCCTACAGAGATATTCTGGATTCTTACATTGTATCTCACCCATTCTAACCATAGGTTTTTCCTTGGGGCTGTTTGTGTTTCTATGGAGAAAACCTCTTGCCAACTGAGACCTGGAATGGGGATTACTTCATTAACTACATTTTGCAAACGCTCACCTGGGCCTATTTTAGCTGTACTGGTAACAGGGGCCTTGGTTGGTCTGAAGCTAATATCCTGGAGCTGTATGTGGCCTAAATTCCCATTGTATCCACCATTAAATACATAATGATAATGTCTTCCCAGTACAAACGTCTGCAGGTCAGCAGATTGGGGGTTCTCAAGATTTAGGAGGAGGGGGTGACAGTTTCTACCCCATCTACAGCCTCTAAGTGGTTGCAGAAGGGCTGTTAGATGCATTCTCCCACGAAGACTCCTACCTGTCCCATCCTTAGGGAACATGGCTTCGCTAGGTTTATATCCCCAATCATCCCCCGTATTCCAGGCAGCATCTGACCAATAGTAACAATTATTGTTGTCATTTCTGGTAACACATATATAAAACTGGATGATTCCCTCTACCACCCGTTGAGTCTCAAGGCACTTGACTACATCACAGAAATCAAATCGCCAGATATTTACCGGGGCTGTTAAGTTTACCCAGAGAATAGTGGGACCAGGATTCTTATTTACAATAAGGGCCGAATGGGTAGGGAAGAGGATGGCCCTCAGTCCCAGGACCAAAAACAACAGCAATATTTCCCTTCAGTCACTACTGTGACTAAACGCTGGTTCGGTCTCTTTTACAGTGTGAGGCGTGGATCCAGGTGCTGTTCCGGACGTGCCGCTTTATCACTACCCAGTCTCGTGGCTCAAAGGGATGGTGTCCAGGATCCTTGTCTGGGTCTGGAAGAGAACTGAAGACAGTTAATTGCACTTTGGCAAGGTGTCCATGTAAGGCCTGCACATAGCTAGTCAAGTCCTGGTACTTGAGTTGCAACTGTTGTGGAAAGAAACATCCAAGATTGGGGCTCCTGCCAAACAGAATCTCATACGGTGACAGTCCTGTCTTCCTGTTTGGGGTATATCTTACTGAAAGCAAAGCTAGAGGAAGGCATTCTGTCCATGGTTTACCAGTCTCTGCCATTTCCTTCTGGATTTTAGGCTTAAGAGTTCCATTTAGTCTCTCCACTTTTCCACTGCTCTGTGGATGGTATGGAGTATGCAATGCTTGACTTACCCCCAGTGCTGCCATTATCTCTGACATGATCTCTCCAGTAAAATGGGAACCCCGATCGCTTTCAATGACTTCAGGAATTCCATACCTGCATATGATCTCAGCCATCAGTTTATTCGCCGTTATCTTAGCCGTAGCTTTTGGCAACTGGGTAGGCTTCTGGCCAACCTGAAAATAAATCAATGCAGACCAAAACATACTCATACGTCCCTACCCTAGGCAACTGAATATGATCAATCTGCAGTCTCTGGAATGGGTAAAGGGGACGGGGAGTGTGTTTGGATGGAGTTTTCACTGTCCTACCATGATTATGTGTGGCACATATCATGCAGCTCTGTACATGCCTTTCTGCGCAGGTGGAAAACCCCGGGGGCAATCCATTGTTTCTGTAGGGTGTCACACATGGCCGTCTTCGAGTGGTGCACATTCCCGTGCGGAACCTGTGCCATCATTGGGTACAGTACCTGTGGTAGGCAGACCTTTTCACCCCTCCCCCATAGTCCAGTGACGGTATCAGAGCAAGCCCCTATCTCTTGCCACCTATTTTTTCTCCTCCTTACTTGCCTGTTCTTGTAACCGGGCTAAGATGTCTTTCGACACAAGTGGAGATGGTGGGGTGTCTAGGTGATGTACTTTAGAGGCTACAGGAGTGCTTGCTGCTTTCTTGGCAGCCTGGTCTGCCAGTGCGTTACCCTTTGCCTGTCCATCAGTGCCTTTGGTATGTGCCTTTACCTTTATGATGCCTGCTTGGGTGGAAAGCTGTAGTGCATTCATAAGTTGCTGGACTGCCTCAGCATGTTTAATCGGGTGGCCATTTGCTGTCAGGAAAGCCCTGGCTCTCCAGATAGGCCCATAATCGTGTGCAATGCCAAAAGCATACCTGGAATCAGTGTAGATATTTACAGTCTTACCTTCTGCTAGTTTGCATGCTTCTATGAGCGCCTTGAGCTCTGCTTCTTGTGCACACATATGAGCTGGCATTGACTCTGCCTTGATTTCCTCATGTTCTGAGACCACAGCATATCTGGTACAGAAGCATCCTTGGTCATCTTGGTGACGGGATCCATCTACAAAAAGCTCAAAATCAGCATTAGATATCGGCACACTAGAGACAATAGGGAGACCAGCCGTTTCCTGAGACATCAATTCTAGACAATCATGTGGTTTGGAAATCTGATCTTGTTCCTCTGGATCCATTCTAGAAAGAAAAAGAGTGTCCTTTTTCATGTCACCTACTCCTCCCCCCTTTGGATCCATAGGAACTAGGAGAAATGTAGCGGGGTTTAGGACAGTGCACCTTTTCAAAGTCACAGTAGGCATGAGAATAGCACACTGAAGTCGCAGCTGTCTGGCCATGGACAGGTGGCTAGGTTGTACTTGGTTAAGGATACTATGTACATCATGTGGGGAGGCCATAGCTTCTCCTGGTTGCAAGGGGCCATAAGCGGCAAGGTAGGCCTGACACTCTTGGGCTATGACTGGGCCTCCCTTTTTAGCTATCTGTTGGGCCAAACCACCTCTATGTGACAGGGTAGAGTTGGCTGGGTTCACTATGGCTCCCACCTGGTGGGTAATTATGTCCCCATACCCCACTGAGAAAAGAACTTGGGAACCCTGAGGTGTGATGTTGTAGCATGAATGACTGGGGAACCAAACTTCAGGTTCTTGGAGAGTCTGGCCTTGTAGGTGTGAGGGTTTCACGGGAAGAGGAGGTTTAGGGGCCTTTTCGAGCTGGGGAGTCTGCCATCTACACCGATTAAAACAAACTCTTGGTCTGAGAATTGACATGACGGGGCTTGGGAGGGAGTGAGATTCCCATACATAGGGTTAAAAAGCGTATTGGAGAACTGAATTTGTGTACGGTGGGAGGAGGGCAGAAACTGGAGTCTGTTACATGGGCCACTGATAAGGAATGAAGCTTCGTCCTTGTACTGCGGTGGGGGCTAGAGAGCGAGCTGCTGATTTAACCTTCAATTTCCCTGCTGATACAGAATGGGCTTTTTGTTACAATAAGAATCTCAGATCTCTAAATACTATCATAAGACACCCATAGAACTTCTCGGCAGTCCAGGATATATTGGTGCCTTGGCTTTAAGGGACATAGGGCTTACAGTCGGGAGTAGAGGCTTAATTACCTGGGGAGGGACCATATTATCCAACAGGGAGCCCCCCTGTTTCAGATTATTATTTTTAATTATTTATCTTTCTAACACATTACCCTCAATCACCTTCTCAATTCCTTCTGGTACCACAAAACATCCAGTTTTTTTGTCATAGTAATAGACAACTTTCCCTTTCCAACGTGACAAATCAATCAGAATTCACGTCCTCTGTTGATCCTCAATTTGCTATATATCAACCACTCAACTTGAAGCAGGTGAATCTTTTACCAATCTTTCAATCACACTGATAACCAAACAATCACTTACAAATTTCCTTCTAAAACTAGGCACTAGATTTCACTTTCAATTTACAATATTTCTTTGTACTTCAAAACAATATTGTCGCTTTAAACAAAACACAGATCTACCAGCGCGTACTACACCAAGAAAATACAGAGAGAGAGAGCAGGCACATGCTGCCCCCTCCTTTTCAGGGACACAGAGATAAGAAAAAATCACAGCATTCCTCTACACAGAGAAAGGAGGAAAGCAATAGCGCAGCTGTGTGACCCCTCCCATCGGATATTTTAGAAAACTTTAACACAGAAACGAAATACAGCAGTTCTTAGACTTAATTTCTACAAAACCTTCCTCTGATCCTCCCTCTCCATCAACCTCTTTCCATGCTTCGTTCTTTAAGCCTCGCACAACTCGCAGATGAGCTTGTGCTTGTTCTAACAATCCTTTATCCTTCAACATGCCCCTTTGTTCCCTATGAGATTGTGCCATGTAGACGGCTGCAATCTCCCTGACTAGGGCAGTCCTACATACTTATACAACCTTTCAACATTCTTGACTGCCTTCTTTCCCTCCCGTGACTCTACTATTGTCTTGACTTCCACAGCATCCTCATTTAACTTGTGGGGCACAGACTTCTTTTGCTTTAAGAGACGCAGCATGACTATACAGAGTACTGTGTCCTGCTGCAGCAGACCACTGACAGCGATATCAACACTGTGTCCTATACCACGGAACTTCGCGTTCAACGTACTAGGAAAAGAGCCTCGCGCTCAATATTTCCTGTCCCTAACCTGAACAACAGTGATTAACAGACTATCCTGTCACGATATTCCAAACCGTTGGGAGGCGGTCTCCTAGTGAGAGCCCTCCACAAAAATACAGGTGGTCCCCTCTCGGGACGTCTTAAATTACCTAGTTGGTACAATATCACAGAGGCTGCGTCTCCTAATCCTTTCTCTAAGCCGCCCCGCAATCTACAACTTGCTCAATCTTTCACTCCACTTCACTACTAGACAATAGTCACGGGTAGGGTGGTTGAATGGAGTACAATGACCGGTGGAGGAGGTATGGTGTACACGAGGACGTGCAGGATGCAACGTCTCTCAGTTGCTGGTTCAGAGCGTGGCACGGGATCGCGCTCGGTCTCACCACTCGACCGGTCACCTCTCGGACCCAAGGAGACCACAGACAAACCAATAACGGCTGAGACACTAGCAAGTGTGACATATACAAAGTATATGATCTCCACTTACCGTGTTTGGAGGGTGATCAGTCCTCGAGGTCAGCCACTACGGGTGTCATCCACGGACGTCCAGGCATGGGTCCAGGGGGTCTCGGATCGCTGGCCACGCCCCGCGTTGGAAGCGACAAATTGTCGGGGTCGTCACGACAATAACCCTCATCTACCAGTCATTCCAAATTAAAGTATGCGCAGAGCATCTGGTACCGGGTAAGAATGAGTCAGACAAAAGCTGGTTCAATCTTAGTTGATGCTCGTGCGTCCACAATTGTCGGCAACGATCACAGCAACTAACTTTATTTCCGGATACACAGTACTATATCATTTTAGGAAAAGGAATGCAATAGGCGGGGTTTAAGCAGTATATGTCTAGTATTCAGTCTTTCTGATTTGTCCTGATGTCTCCTGGTGAATCCTCCTTTCTTCACATTCCTCAAGTTTCGATTTCAGAAGAAATGATACTTGACTCCTCAGAAACGAAAGTAGAGCAAAGGTGAATACTGGCAGCCATTTTAAATACAGTTTCATTAGCATTAGTTGGCAAAAAGGGAAAACTTATTGTTTCACAGTATAAGAATATAACAGTACAAAAAGGGTATAAAGATATATATTTTTTCACCTTGACAGGATCACCAGAGGAACGAGGTTTCAAAGCAAAAAACAGTTTACAGTTGTTTTTAAAACTCAAAAATTTGGACCTGTCCACAAAAAACAAATCAGGAGTAGGAATCCTAGGTCTAAAACCGGAGTCTGAACAATATAATCAGAAATACCCTGTAACCTAGCAGCAAGCTGGTCTACACGAGAAGCTAATCCCTGAACATCCATGCTAGCACAAGACTCCTCAGTCACTCAGAGGAAAAGAGGGAAGGAAAGACAAAACAGGCTACAGAAAAAAAAGGCTCAACACCTTTCTTCCCTTCGTTCTGAGATGCATTTAACTCATTGTTGGCCAGTTGTACTGTTATGATCCGGTGACCTTGGAGCCGCATGAGACTTTCTCTGGAGTAGGTGGTACCTGTACTGACCGCAAACCCTAAACTGACACCACAACTAGAAGTAGCCGTGGGGTGTACCTAACACGTCCTAGACACCTCGACACAGCCGGAGGGCTAAATACCCCTATAGATGGAAATGGGAATTTGTATCTTGCTTCAGAGCAGAACCCCAAAGCATAGGCAGCCCCCCACAAATATTGACTGTGAGTATAAGAGGAAAGACACACGCAGGCAGAAAACAGGATTTAGCAAAAGAGGCACTTCTAGCTATATAGAAAAGGATAGGACAGAATTCTAAGCGGTCAGTATTAAAACCCTAAAAATATCCACAGCAGATAATAAAAATATTCTACATCTAACTAAAGACATAGAATGTATATCTGCATCTCCAGAGAATCCAGCATGACTGAAAAATCCAAACAAAGTCTAAGCTGGACAAAAACACAATGAATTGCACTGAAATGTAAAGCACACTGCATGTGTGCTGCAGAGACAAAACCAGACACTTATCTTAGCTGAATTGACAGCAGAGCATCAGGAGCCAGACAGAGATGCAATCCCTCCAAGAACAATGGACAACTGGCAAGGACTAATGGATCCTGCACACCTAAATACCTAGTAGAGCTGCAATCAGCAGAAACACCTGCCCTGGATTACAACCCAGAGACAACTGCACTACCACCAACAACCACCGGAGGGAGCCCAAGAGCAGAATTCGCAACAGTTCTGCTTCTCCCCTGCAATAATCGTTGTAATGAGCTAGTCTGTGCAGAGTGCAGGTGTGGAGCTGGAGCAGCGTGTGTGAGCTGAGGTTGCTGCAGAGAGGACTTTTTGTGCCAATAGCTGAAAGAGAGAAGAACTGTGTCCTGATATAGCTGCAAGAGAGCCACGAAGATACAGAGAAAGGGATTTACAGTTTCCAGGAGCATCCCTAGGATCCAGAAGCAAGGAGAAGACCACGTTTCACAGAGCTGACAGAAAGCCGTGCGCACCACCGTATTAGACTGCTGGGGGCCCCCCTGGGACTGGACCTGATTCTCCAACATCACTGTGAGTTTGTTCCTGTTTGGTGCACCTGTTAGGGCCTAGTGTAGGCTTCAATAGTCAGTACATGGGAGCCGTGTGGTCTGCTTAGTAAAGGCCAGGGAGGTTATACGTAGAGTAGCATCATCACTCGTTTATTGTTTAAATTTGCTTGTTAGACATATTTTAAGTCTGTAATAGCTGGAGCACCGTGCTATTTTACGGCAAAGATAAAGTTTATTACTCTTGTAAATTGTCTTTTGCCATTCTATACCCCTGTTTGCATCTTCCTCATCCACTTCATTCCTTGCCTTCCAATAAATCTACCCTTTGTTGTTTGCACCTCATCTTGTGTACAGTAGTCTTCCTGCACCGTGGTGGTCCCCCGGCCATCGCTTCACCCTCGTGGGCAGGGTCCTCTCTCCTTCTGTACTTGTGTGTGCATTGTATTGCTCATGTTTATTGTGCTTGTCTATATTTGCCCCTTTTAACATTTAAAGCGCCATGGAATAAATGGGGCTATAAAAATGAATAATAATAATATTTAATGGTATTTAATAGTCCCCTTAGGGCTGCAACCATCCGACTGCTTGTACTATACATAGCAGTGCATCGACTGAAAAAAATGTGGGCTTGGCGTACGAGTCCTCATCAAAGTCAGTGACACAAGATATGACATAACTGTGCATCATATGTCATGAAGTTTAAACCAAGTACATGTTCTCGTTGCACCCTTGGTATGGCTAGACATTTCCTACCTACTTGTTTTGCCTATATCTCCACCTCCCTTCTTCTTAGATTTACAGTTCTAGCTTTATGGAGCCAGAGAAGAGCAGAGATAGATGAAAAATAAGTAGGAGGGAAGGTGCTACTGGAAGGGCGCACCGAGAGCTTGTACTTGGTTTGATCATTTATTCTGTGGTGACAGTCCATTTAAAGCATATCTACACCTAATGGAAGCTATGTTTTTGCTTTACTTAAATGCAAATGTGGGCCTTTGACTTGAGCCAACTGCGTTGACCTGCCCTGAGCTAACTGAAGTGAAGTGTCATCAGGGGAAGTGACAGAAGTAGTGGGCGTGACAGCAGTGCTGCCCCGCAGATTCTGTCACCTAGTGAAGCGAATTGTCATCGGTGAGTGGTAATAGAAGCAGTGGAAGTGACAGAAGCCATTTGAGTGACAGCAGTGCTGCCCCACAGATTCTATCATCTAGAGAAGCAAATTGTCATCGGTGAGCATTAATAGAAGCAGGGGAAGTGATAGAAGCAGTGTGAGTGACAGCAGTGCTGCCCCACAGATTCTGTCACCTAGTGAAGCGAATTGTCATCGGTGAGCGTTAATAGAAGCAGTGGGAGTGACAGAAGCCATTTGAGTGACCTCAGTGCTGCTCCACAGATTCTGTCACCTAGTGAAGCGAATTGTCATCGGCGAGCGGTGGAAGAAGCAGGGGAAGTGCCAGAAGCATTGTAAGTGCCAGAAGCATTGTAAGTTCTGCTCCTGACATCAGCGCCGACTACGATAACAGTTCGTTTCAGGGAAAAAGGTGGTGTTGGAAGAATGGACTGTCGTAGTACCAGGAGCTGCAGTCTCTTCTCCATCACCCCCTCTCACGGAACAGGACGTCATCAGGGGACAGCGGTGACAGAAGCTGTGGTTAGTGTCACAGACTTGTTAACAGCTCCATAGATTATAATGGGCATCAATTCTATGTGTGAAAAACATGGGTATAAAACATACGTGAACAACGGTTGTCTGAATATTGCTTAATGATTATGCTAAGATCAATAGAAATAAGTGAGTGATATAATTTAGGACTTGTGTCCATCATATGTTTATCTTTTTCAATTTATCGTTGCTGTTGTAACCCACTTAAGATTTCCCCTTATCTCAAAGACAATTACAAAGCAATACAGTTAACATATTTGCATGATTCAATCTTGGCTTTGAGCACTGCTATTGCTGGCAAGAGAGACCATGTTCTTTCATATCCTTCAGTTTGATACTCATCCAGCCTCTGGCATCAGGAGGGCCCATATGCTGTTATATGAAATCTAGCCAGTTGCCGGCCTTGTCTTTCCTCATTCTTTTTTAATCCTTGGCTACTTTTTGTTGCTAAAGTGAATATTGAAAACTTCTTGCACCTGTCTGAGTCAAGTAGCTGAATTAGTTTGTCTGTGTATATAATATAAAGAAAATATTTTTCTACATGAAAGCTTGATTAAAACACAATAATAATCAAATGATTTTATATCATATTTGCTTTCTGTTTTTTTTTTTTTATCTCAGAATTAATTTAAAAATTTTGGCGACTAAATCTTTCTCAGTTACCGTGTATCTCAAGGATTCCCCTTTTACAGTGCCTCATAAAATATAGAAAATAACCAATGCAGATATCTCAATCTTGTACTAAAAATAGTTAGTGAAAAATGGACAGCATTAGGATGCCATCAGCTAGCATGCTGTCCGATTTTATCACAGACCTATAGACTTGCATTGGTGAATTTGATTTGTGACACTTGGTCTGCAAAAAGACAGGAAAATGTAAACAGTCCCATAGATTATAATGGGTCTATATACAATGCATGAAAACATGGCTAGAACACGTATGACATCAGAATGAGGCCTTTACTTTATGTTCAGACAAGCGTATTTTCAGTCCGTGTTCTGTACAAACATTCATATGGGCTATTTTTCATAAGGTTTTGTGAAAAATTGCAATATGGGTTAGCCTGGTCTGTGTTATTGACCAGACTAGTTCAAGCATATTATAGTCAGCTTATGCACTTGTCCATTTTGGAGATGGGCACACGTAGCTGCACATAGAGCCAGTTATGTTCGCAATTTGTGGACATGACGGGCCTGAGTTACAATGCACATCTGACTGTCGTAGCGTGAGAGTACACATCGAGACTGCACATGTTGATGAAACTCTGCCCACCACGATGTCTAATTTGCCTCTAGCAGGAAGGTAGAGTATATAGCAGTGATGGCGAACCTTTTAGAGACCGAGTGCCAAAACGGCAACTAAAAACCCACTTATTTATCAGAAAGTGCCAATACGGCAATTTAACATCATGTCACGATGGACGCGGCTTAGCTTACGCTCCCGTGTCGCCAAGCCACGACGACGTGTGGCATACGTTCCAGGTGGTAATAGAATGTGGACCCACTGGACCACGGGGGGACCCGGGCCTATCCGGACTAGGGAAGGGCAGCGACAGGTGTCTATGGCATCTGAGCATGTAGGTAAGGTGGTAACATGCAGGATTAGTTGACACCGCACAACTTCAGGCATGTAGAAACATAAAGTTTACTAAACAATGTCACATACAGAAGCAAGGCATTATAATGCCAGGCTCCCAATACCGCACCTCAAGCGAGGGTGAACATCTCAGGACAGTAGACGTCAGACGATGGCAAGAGGTCATCACGGGTTGATGCAGTCCAGTGGTAATCTGGCATGGGCATATCACGAGAACCTCTCAGGCCTCAGGCACAGCAGGAGAACATCAGACACTGACCTCGGACAGACATCGTCACAGGATGGACCCCAGGGAACAGGCCGAACATCAGAACACAGGCAAAACACAGACAGCACAAGTTCAGGAACATCAATATAGCAACTCAGGACATCGGCTGGTCAGATCCAGGACACACAGGTAGAGCCGTCACCGGGAAACAAAGCTGGAAACTCCCCAGGAACACGGAGGAGGAGCTCGTCCAGGAACACAAGTGAAACCAACTCAGAAACTCAGGCTGGACCACAGACTGGATATCTAGACACAGGCTAGACATCTAGAATGAAGACAGGACATCTGGACACCGGACAACAGACACAGCTCCAGGAAGAAAACATCAGGACCCAGGCAGGGCATCAGAGACACCGGCAGGACAACAGGGACACTAGCAGGACAACAGGGACTCTGGCAGGACATCGAGCAGCAGTCATCAGGCTCCAGGTACCAGAGATCACAGGGGGGGCACAGGGCTCACATGGATGCACATAGCTGGGGGGCACAGAGATCACAGGGGGCATATAGCTGGGGGGGCACAGAGATCACAGGGGGCACAGAGATCACAGGGGAGCACAGAGATCACAGGGGGCACATAACTAGGGGGCACAGAGATCACGGGGGGCATATAGTTGGGGGGCACAGATATCATATTGGGGCACATAGCTGGTGGGGCAGAGAGATCACTGGGGGCACATAGCTGAGGGGCACAGATCACGATCAGAAAGACACAGAGCTGCGGGCACAGAAACCACCAGCACACAGGCACAGGTCTGCCGGCACAGAGATCACTCTGGACTCTCTGGAATCAGCTCCTCTTCCGGGACTGGAGGACAGAAGCGCATTGGGCACTAACCCCGCCCACCCCGATTATGTCATCATTCATGTGCAGGCAGCGTTCTGCAATGAGCGCTGCGTACTGTGCATTTGGGTTTAAAGGGCTGGCAGCTGGCATGATACGGTTGCCGCCCAAGCATTGTGGACTCTGGAGACCTGCCAGCGGGCCGCATGAAACCTCACTGTGGGCCACATACAGGCCGGAGGTTCCCCACCCCTGGTTTAAATGTATTAGCATCTAAAAGACGCAAATACATTTGAACATCGAAAGGGAGTGGAGTGTGTGTGGTGGCAGGCCTGGCATGCATTCCCACAGAGGGCTCTGCGTACCCCCTGTGGCACGCGTGCCATAGGTTCGCCATCACTGGTATATATCATATGACCATACCTTTATTGGGTTGGTTGATCCTTATTAGTAGTCTGTGTTAACTAGAGCTTACAACATAGAGGAAACATTGGTCATATCCATGCCATTCATGTTCTGTCTGTGATTTTCACAGGCTCATAGACTTGTATTGGTACTTTTCATTCGTTCTACTAGTAATAAAAAGGACATCTCTGATTTTTGCACAGACAGAGAGTCCTTGAAAAGCACAGACATGTGTACAGCTCCATAGACTATAATGGGTATTTGTTCTGTCCATGAAAAACACAGCAGATACATGCAATATGGACGGCTGTATAGGGCCTAAAGTGAAGTTTACTCATATCCAATGAATGAGGATAGCTGTTATACACTAAAATAAATGGCTGATCACTCTCCCCAGTCCCACAAGCTCACTGCCTCGGGGTAATAATTGACCCTGATTTCTCCTTCAAACCACATATCCAAGCCTTTTCCACTTCCTGATGACTTCAACTCAAAAATCTTTCCTGGATCCGTACATTCCACAACCAAGAATCTGCAAAAACCTGCTCTGTGGCCTCCCCTCTAACACTCTTGCAACCCTCCAATCTATTCTAAACTCTGGTGCCCAACTATTCCACCTGTCCCCCTGCTATTCCCCGGCCTCTCCCCTCTGTCAATCCCTGCACTGGCTTCCCATTATCCAGAGACTCCAGTTCAAAACCCTAACCATGATATACAAAGCCATCCACAACCAGAG
Organism: Ranitomeya variabilis; assembly: GCF_051348905.1. NCBI lineage: Eukaryota > Metazoa > Chordata > Amphibia > Anura > Dendrobatidae > Ranitomeya > Ranitomeya variabilis. The sequence continues at coordinate 402,692,100 of NC_135234.1, forward strand.
GCAGACACTGACAGCTTGGAGCCCCTATGCAAGAAATGTATCTGAACCCCCTCCTTTTATGGCGACAAAGCTACTTATGTATATATACAGTATATATATATATATATATATATATATATATATATATATATATATATATAAAAGAAAAAAACGGAACAGCACAATGCTCACCGGCGGGTGCCTGGCCTCCTAGGTAGAATGGTCCACTTCATCTACCCAAAATACATACCAAATAGAAAAAAAGAAGGCTCACTGAGCCTTTCTCAAGAAACGTCGCACTTTTTCACTTGAAAAGGATTTGGAGTGCTGCCTTCTTTTTTTCTATTTGGTATATATATATATATATATATATATATATATATATATATATATATATATACTAGACTGTGGCCCAATTCTAACGCATCGGGTAGTCTAGAATATGCATGTCCCCGTAGTATATGGACAATGATGATTCCAGAATTCGCGGCAGACTGTGCCCGTCGCTGATTGGTCGAGGCAACCTTTATGACATCATCGTCGCCATGGCAACCATTATGACATCTACGTCGATACTGTGCCCGTCGCTGATTGGTCGAGGCGAATTCGCGGCAGACTGTGCCCGTTGCTGATTGGTCGAGGCAACCTTTATGACATCATCGTCGCCATGCCGTGCCCGTCGCTGATTGGTCGAGGCCTGGTGGCCTTGACCAATCAGAGACGTGGGATTTCCAGGACAGACAGACAGACAGAAAAACCCTTAGACAAACATCTACGTCGATACTGTGCCCGTCGCTGATTGGTCGAGGCGAATTCGCGGCAGACTGTGCCCGTCGCTGATTGGTCGAGGCAACCTTTATGACATCATCGTCGCCATGGCAACCATTATGACATCTACATCGATACTGTGCCCGTCGCTGATTGGTCGAGGCGAATTCGCGGCAGACTGTGCCCGTTGCTGATTGGTCGAGGCAACCTTTATGACATCATCGTCGCAATGCTGTGCCCGTCGCTGATTGGTCGAGGCCTGGTGGCCTTGAACAATCAGAGACGTGGGATTTCCAGGACAGACAGACAGACAGAAAAACCCTTAGACAAACATCTACGTCGATACTGTGCCCGTCGCTGATTGGTCGAGGCGAATTCGCGGCAGACTGTGCCCGTCGCTGATTGGTCGAGGCAACCTTCATGACATCATCGTCGCCATGCTGTGCCCGTCGCTGATTCAGAATCAGAGACGCGGGATTTCCAGGACAGACAGACAGAGAGACAGACAGACAGAAAAACCCTTAGACAATTATATATATAGATTATATATATATATATAATATATACAGTATATATATATATATGTATATCCACACATACATACATGTATATACTGTATATTACATAGTCTCCATTATTATGTATATTGCTGTCCGTTATACAGCACCGTCCCTTACATATTGGATTATATAGAGCCCTGTTTTTTATTACATACCATCCTCTCTTGTTAGATATTTAATGCAATGATGACTGATGGAGCATGGGAAAGCTTCTTTTCTAATGGAGGAGATGATGGACTGGTAGTCTGGTCACCGGCTCCTCCATCAGCAGTCATTTTATATTTAACAAGAGAGCGGACTATGTAATAAAAGAGGGTGATGTGAATAACAAAAATAATAAGAATACACTATATAAGAGACAGCACTGTACATAACAGCAGAGGAAGCTATATAATAAGGGACAGCACCATATATAACTAGAGAGGATGGTATGTAATAAGGGGCGGCGGTGTTATACGTGATAAAAGAGGAAACTATGTAACTAAGAATGGTGTTATACATAAGTGAGTACACTATATACTAAAGGACTGTGCTATACATAAGTGAGAACACTATATACTAAGGGGCTATGCGATACATAAAAAGTGACTACACTATATACTGAGGGATGGCGTTATACATAATAAGCGAGTACACTATATACTAAGGGACTGCTATACATAATACGTGAATACACTATATACTAAGGGACTGTGTTAGACATAATAACTGAGTACACTATATACTAAGGGACTGTACTATACATAAGTGAGTACACTATATACTAAGGGACTGTGCTATACATATAAAATGACTACACTATATACTGAGGGATGGCGCTATACATAATAAGCGAGTTCACTATATACTAAGGGACTGTGCTATACATAATAAGCGAGTTCACTATATACTAAGGGACTGTGCTATACATAATAAGTGAATACACTATATACTAAGGGGCTGTGCTATGTATAATAAGTGAGTACACTATATACTAAGGGACTGTTAAACATAATAAGCAATAATAACATTTTCCTCCACCTTTCCTTGTTCCTAAATCCATTATAAATCCCCCTTCCTCACTTCCCAATCCCCCACATCCCTCATTGTCCTCCTCCCCCCGCATCCCATTATTGTCTTCTCCCCATCCCCATCATTGCCTTCTTCTGCAGCACCCCCATCATTGCCCTTTCCACCACCTCTATCATTGCTTTCTCCCCACCATTCGATCATTGCCCATTCCACCACCTCCATCATTACCTTCTTCCCCACCACCCTCATCATTGCCCATTCCACTACCTCCATCATATCCTCCTCCCCTATCGCCCCCATAATTGCCCTTTCCACCATCATTGTCCTTTCCACTACCACCATCATTGCCTTTTTTCCCACCACCCCATCATTGCCTTTTCCACCACCTCCATCATTGCTTTCTCCCCCACCACCCCCATCATTGCCTTTTCCACCACCTCAATCATCGGCATCTCCTCCACCACCCCCATCATGGCCTTCTTCCCCACCACCTCCATCATTGTCTCCTTCCCCACCACCCCCATCATTGTCCTTTCCACTGCCACCATCACTACCTTGTCCCCCTCCACCCCATCATTGCCCATTCCACCACCTCCATCAGTTCCTCCTCCCCCCACCATCCCCATCATTGCCCTTTCCACCACCACCATCATTACCTTTTCCCCCACCACCCCATCATTGCCCATTCCACCACCTCCATCATTTCCTCCTCCCCACCACCCCATTATTGCCCTTTCGACCACCATTATTGCTTTCTCCCCCACCACCTCATCATTGCCCTCTCTGTCACCCAGATCATTGCCTTCTCCCCATCACCCTCATCATTGCTTTCTCCACCATCACCCCCATCAGTGCCCTCACCTCCACCTACACATACACAGCACCATTCACCTCTCTGCACATTCCCCTGCAGCGCTACGCACACACACACACACCCCACCACTCATCTCTACACACACACACACACACATACACACAAATACACACACAACAGACAGCACCTCTCACCTCTCCGCATGCTCTCCCACACCGTCGCTGGCAGCTTCCTCTCACTGGCACAGAGGCCACGGCGCTGACTGCTGTGTGAGACAGGAAGCGCGGGCAGGAAGCAGGATGGATCGCTATCGCTGCAGCTCCGCTGCCATTTTTTCTGCCAAACAGACAGCTGTGGGCTGATATTAATAGCCTGGGAAGGGGCCAGGGAAAATTCTCATGGTGCTAGTAGTATCGTAATGAAAGTTACCCCAGTACATTGGCCAACTCACACTGAAATGAGCATGAGAACAGCTGGCAGTGACCAGCGGTGACCTCTGTGATGTTACTACTTGTCACTGATGCTGCTCACCACGCTCAGCTCAGTGTGTCCTGGATTCATGGCTGAGCAGTCGCATCATGCCACTGCTCAGCCATGTAATCAAGATGTAGCAGAGCTGGACTTCTTTGTGGGACAAAGGAATTGTCATCGGACAGGTGAGGATTTTTTTTTAATTATTTTAATTATTACAGTAATGAATGAGAAAAATCGAGTGGGAGGTATTTATTTCAAATAAAAGGACTGTGTCTTTCTTTCAATGAAAGGACTTTAGGCTATGTGCACAAGTTGCGGATTTTGATGTGGATCTGCAGCATTTTTAGACGCACGGAATTGCATCAAATCTGCAGTGCAGTGCACAACCAATGTTAATCAATGGGAAATCTACAATTAGTGTGCACATGCTGTGGAAAAATCTGCGCGGATTTGCAGCGTTTTATTTTCTGCGGCATGTCAATCCTTTTTGCGGATCTGCAGCATTTCTACACCCCTTCCATTGAGTCAGTCAAATCCGCGGCAAAACCGCAGGTGTAAAAAGGTTTACGGATTTGCTGCGGATGTGTGTGCGAAAAACGCTGCAGAAAGGAAGGAAGAAGAGTGTGTGGGCGGAGACTATGTGTGTGGGGGAGACTGTGTGAGCGGAGAAGATGTGCGTGTCTGTGTGCAGGTGTCTGTGTATCTGTGTGTGTCTGCGGGTGTGTTTGCGGCTGTGTGTGTGTGTGGATGTCTGTGCGGGTGTCTGTGTGTGTGTGTGTGGGGTCTGTGGGTGTGTGCGTGGCTGTGTGTGTGTGCAGGTGTCTGTGTGTAGGCAGGTATTGTCCAACGGGACTACTAGTCCCATCCGTCTATGTCTGCTGTCACATAGAACAGTGACAGCATTAGCCGATGATGGGACAGTAGTAGTCCCATCAGATGATGGTGTTCAATTGTTAAAAAAAACCCATACAGTACACATGCTCACCACACAGCTAATCCCCGACGCTCTCGATCGCCTGCAAAAAAATAAAAAATAAACCAACACTATACTCCCTGTTCCGATGAAATCCATTTAATAACGAGTGTCCCATGATGATCTCCCGTGTAGAGCTATCACATCAGGAGATGTGACCGTTCTATAGGGGCTCCGGTGATACAGTGACAGGAGCAATCTGTCTAGAGGTCATCGGAGTTCATATTGTCACTTGCGGCACCACTGTGTGAGAAAATTCTCACCCAACTGTAGTGCCGTAAAGTGAGAGCACAAACTCTGATGATACACAGGATAATAAATATGGGAAACTGTGTGGTGTTTTATTTAATTAAAATACTTTATTCTGGTTGTGTCTTTATTTACCATGTAACAACTATAGGATTACTAATGGATAGGTGTCTAATTGACACCTCTTCATTACTAAGACGGGCTTGATGTCACCTTACAATACAAAGGTGACATCAACCCCACAACTATTACCCCACTTGCCACCGGTCAAGTGGGAAGAGAGAGGCTCATTGCTGGAATTGGCGCATCTTAGAGATGCGCCATTTCTGGGGCGGCTGAGAGCTGGTATTTGTAGCCGGGGAACAATATCCATGGCCCCTTCCTAGGCTATTAATATCAGCCCGCAGCTGTCTGCATAGCCTTTTCTGGCTATTAATTATAGGGGTACCCCTTATCATTTTTGGGGGGCTCCCCTATTTTAATAGCCAGTAAAAGCTAAGTATACAGCTGTGAGCTGATATTAATAGCCTGGGAAGCTCCATGGGTATTACCCCCTTCCCAGGCTATAAACATCGGGCCCCAGTTGCTGGCTTTTCCTCTCTGGTTTGTAAAATTGCACGGGAGCCCACACCATTTAAAAAAAAAATAAATTTAAACAGATATTGTGTTTAAGGCCGGGGTCACACTTGCGAGAATCACGCACGAGTCTCGCACCTCAATACTCGACACTGCCGCCAGCATTCAGGACCGGATTGTGCGGCTGCATGTATTTCTATGCAGCTGAACGCTCCGGTCCGAGTGCCGGCGGCAGTGCCAGGTATTGAAGTGCGAGACTCATGTGAGTTTCTCGCAAGTGTGACCCTGGGCCTAATGCAGATTTTGTGTGTGTGTGTGTGGGTGTGTCTTTATTTAACTCTTTATGTACCATTTTATTATGTTTATTACTAAACATTGGGTTTGGTATTATATACAGTACAGACCAAAAGTTTGGACACACCTTCTCATTTGAAGATCTTTCTGTATTTTCATGACTATGAAAATTATAAATTCACACTGAAGGCATCAAAACGATGAATTAACACATGTAGAATTATATACTAAACAAAAAAGTTTGAAACAACTGAAATTCTGTCTTATATTCTAGGTTCTTCAAAGTAGCCACCTTTTGCTTTGATGACTGCTTTGCACACTCTTGGCATTCTCTTGATCAGCTTCAAGAGGTAGTCACTGGAAATGGTCTTCCAACAATCTTGAAGGAGTTCTCAGAGATGCTTAGCACTTGTTGGCCCTTTTGCCTTATCTCTGTGGTCCAGCTCACCCCAAACCATCTCGATTGGGTTCAGGTCTGGTGACTGTGGAGGCCCAGTCATCTGGCGTAGCACCCCCATCACTCTCCTTCTTGGTCAAATAGCCCTTACACAACCTGGAGGTGTGTTTGGGTTCATTATCCTGTTGAAAAATAAATGATGGTCCAACTAAACGCAAACCGGATGGAATAGCATGCCGCTGCAAGATGCTGTGGTTAGCCATGCTGGTTCAGTATGCCTTCAATTTTGAATAAATCCCCAACAGTGTCAACAGCAAAGCACCCCCACACCATCACACCTCCTCCTCCGTGCCTCATGGAGGGAACCAGGCATGTAGAGTCCATCCGTTCACCTTTTCTGCGTCACACAAAGACACGGTGGTTGGAACCAAAGATCTCAAATTTGGACTCATCAGACCAAAGCACAGATTTTCACTGGTCTAATGTTCATTCCTTGTGTTCTTTAGCCCAAACAAGTCTCTTCTGCTTGTTGCCTGTCCTTAGCAGTGGTTTCCTAGCAGCTATTTTACCATGAAGGCCTGCTGCGCAAAGTCTCCTCTTAGCAGTTGTTGTAGAGTTGTGTCTGCTGCTAGAACTCTGTGTGGCATTGACCTGGTCTCTAATCTGAGCTGCTGTTAACCTGCGATTTCTGAGGCTGGTGACTTGGATAAATGTATCCTCAGAAGCAGAGGTGATTCTTTGTCTTCCTTTCCTGGGGCAGTCCTCATGTGAGCCAGTTTCTTTGTAGCGCTTGATGGTTTTTTCAACTGCACTTGGGGACACTTTCAAAGTTTTCCCAATTTTTCGGACTGAGTGACCTTCATTTCTTAAAGTAATGATGGTCACTCGTTTTTCTTTACTTATCTGCTTTTTTCTTGCCATAATACAAATTCTAACAGTCTATTCAGTAGGACTATCAGCTGTGTATCCACCAGACTTCTGCTCAACACAACTGATGGTCCTAACCCCATTTATTAGGCAAGAAATCCCACTTATTAAACCTGACAGGGCACACCTGTGAAGTGAAAACCATTTCCGGTGACTACCTCTTGAAGCTCATCAAGAGAATGCCAAGAGTGTGCAAAGCAGTCATCAAAGCAAAAGGTGGCTACTTTGAAGAACCTAGAATATAAGACATAATTTCAGTTGTTTCACTCTTTTTTGTTTAGTATATAATTCCACATGTGTTAATTCTTAGTTTTGATGCCTTCAGTGTGAATTTACAATTTTCATAGTCATGAAAATACAGAAAATCTTTAAATGAGAAGGTGTGTCCAAACTTTTGGTCTGTACTGTATCTATCTATCTATCTATCTATCTATCTATCTATCTATCTATCTGTCTACCTATATGTTATCTATTATCTATCTATAGATATATTTATCTATCTATCCATCTATCTATCTATCTATCTATCTATCTATCTATCCATCTATAGATCGATCTATCTATCTATCTATCTATCTATCTATCTATCTATCTATCTATCTATCTATCTATCTGTGTATGAACATTATTCTTCAATGGAGTATGTAAAAGAAGAGGTTGGACACAGAAATGACATCACAATTCTTTTTTTGTTGTTTAATAATATATCTTTATTTAGCTTACAAAAACACATACAAATCCGCATAAAAATCCTTATCAAATCCACAGAAAAAATGCATAAAAAAACGCACGCATTTTCACCTGCATTTTTTGCCAAGAGAGGAAGAATCCGCGCAGAAAATTCCACAGGCAAATCTGCAATGTGTGCACATAACCTTATGCTTGCTGTGTATTTTTTACAATATGACTATAAGATTAGTAATGGGGGCGTCCTATAGACGACTCTCCATTACGAACCCCTGGGCTTGATGTCAGCTAACAATACAATGCTGACTTCAACCCCAACCCTATTACTCCACTTGCCACCGCACCAGGGAAAGTGGGAAGAACGAGGCTATGAGCCAGGTTTTGCACATCTTATGGATGCGCCATTTCTGGGACAGCTGAGAAAGGGGGGCAATATGCTATGCTATTAATATCAGCCTACAGCTTTCTGTTTAGTCTTTGCTAGTTAGAATTTATAGGGGAACCGCATGTCATTTTTTTTTTTGTGGTCCCCAGTAAACTGACCAGTAAAGGCTAAGCAAATAGCTGTGAGCTGGTATTAATAGACTGGGAAACTTTGGGGATATAGTCCCTTTTCCCAGATTAGTAACATCAGCCCCCATCCATGAGCTATCCCTCTGCTGGTTTTGAAAATTATGCGGGTGCCCAGGCCATTTTTTAAAAAATTATTTATTTTACAAATGATGTACACAATAGGTGCTGAAAACAACTTCCATCATTGTCGCCTGGTTGCGCAGAGCTCAGGGAGTCCCAGCGACAATGTGTGGCCCGTTCTGCTGATAAAAAACGGACATGTCAGCACATTTTGCCCACAGACTCATGGTCCGTGTAAACACACTGACATGTGTGCATGGGTCTATGTGTGTAAATGTCTCTGGTACGTGTGAAAACTGTCACCACATGTAACACAGACACTGACATGTGAAGGAGGCCTAAAAGACATTCCTCTTGCTATGCACTTTGCAGTATTGCATCTGATTTTGGATGTTAATCTTGTTATTTGATGCTTGTATTGAGAGTATCAAACTGGACTCTTATCATTTATTTACCTGTCGATTCCAACAAGTTGACTGGATATATGTCATGTTACATGGGTGAATTATGCTCTGGCATTTTTGGCATTCACGATCTGTTGTGTTCTCTAGGTGTATCCACTGAAATATGATTGGCATGCACAACATGGAAAGTTCAGATATGTAATTGATCCATCAGAGAAAATATGAGTTGTTTTGTACTTGCTATAAGTTTCAATTGGATGGAATATTTGGAGGCAAGTCATTTACAACATTACAGATTCCTGTGAAATTGGGTTGTCAGCAAATTTCACAGAACTAAACCATTAAAGATGTTCACGTGTTGGAAAAAAAGCGGATGTGTACTTGCTCCAAAATTCATAACAGAAATTTGAGACTGAACCTTGGCTTTCAGCTGCAGATTTGCAGGAGGATTAGTCCCTTTAAACCCACATACTACTAACAAGGCTTATGGGCAGAATCCGACTGGGAACCTCATCAGAATAAAACATGGCTGTGTGAACAGAAACCTGGTTTTCCATTTATAAAAATCAATAACCTGACATTTTAAGTATCTTTAGTGCAGGTTTTGCATTATGTGTGCAAAATCAGTACAAAAAATGTATTGTGAACATATGCTGACAATGGCCGATAAGTCATGTAAAAACGACACACGTTGGTGTTCATTGAAGTAGTATAACAAAAAAATGAACTTTATTTCCATCTCATGCTGGGCTGGCGAGTGTTTAATGACTGTGGCAAGTCCGAGCAAGGCAGGAACTCCGATGCTATTTCCAGGAACAGTTTCTTCGCAAAGAGTTCTCTTTCTTGTAAAACCAGTAGAGGGCACCCTTAAGAGGGTGCAAACTATTTACAGAGCAGTTTGTGAACCATTCACCGTCCATGATTCGGTAGTCTTTAAAACAGTGATAACCAAAACAAAAAGGCAAAATAGGGATCCCGGGTAAACTAAGGGATCCCTTTAAGAGATAACCCTGGTCGGGTTATAGCAGCAGGAAAACACAAAAAGACGAACAATTAACTATTTATATTCTCGTGGTTCTGAGGTTTATCCTCACAGAAGGTTACACTGCATCAATTGGTGACGGACACTCGCCGGCCGGGAAGGCTGCGGCCCTCTGTCCTCAGCGGATGCAGAATCAGTATGATTGGTTGATCTCCCAGACGTGGTCAAATCACCCGGCGTCTGGATTCGGATGTCAGCTGTGGTTGCAAGTTCAGTAGCAGCGATGATGCACACCGTGGCGACAGTAGTGGCATTGGTCAAATCTGGGTTAGTCGTAGTCGGGACAGCAGGTGGCGCTACGGCCGGCACGCATCGTTGGACGTCTCGGGCGCACCACCCCTGCGCACTCCGGTGGCGAGTGTAGGTCACCTGGTCCCCTTTACATGGTAGCTGATTGTCATATCGGTTGCGGGACGGGGTTTTCACATTGTAGCTGGTAAAGAAGATTTCAGTCGGCAGTCCCGGTTCTTGTATAGAGCCCCAACCCCGCTTCGGGTGGAAGGCTAGTACAGTCCCCTGCTTGACCGAGTTTCTCTGGTTGTGTTCAGTCTTTGGTCTCTGTACTCTCGGTGGGTCACTTGGTTCTGTCTCTGTTTGGTTTTGCCATTGTCGAATTAAGCATTGCTTATACTTTTCCCAGGTGAGCACAGCAATGCTGAGGCCTTCCTGCCTGGCCCCATCCGGCTCGATCCATGGGGTATCCCACTGGAAGGTCACCCCCTCTGAGCTCACATCTAGCGGTTTCCCCATCGTTGTTGGTAACGGGGGCACCAGCTTCCCCATGGTGCCTGGGGTCAGTATTACTAGCTCGGCAGTGAAAACTCAGTTATTGTCGGGCTGGGGAGCGGTCGCGGGAGCAGGATCGGTCGGGGGAGCAGGGACGCTTTCCATACCTGCGTCTGATGTGATTCCACCGATGTCGATCCGTTCCGTTGACAAGGACACTGGAATCGGCTGCAGCCCGGACCGCGGTTCTTCCAGGGCGGTCTCCTGACACAGCTCCAACCTCCATTGCTTCGCATCGGCTGGTTCCACATTCAGGATAGGCTGGTGTTGTGAATTCTGCTTTTGGGCTCCCTCCGGTGGTTGTAGGTGGTAATGCAGTTGCCCCTGAGTTGCAGTCCTGGTCAGGTGTATCTGCTGATTGCAGTTCTGACTGGGGTATTTAGGCGTGCAGGATTCATTAGTCCTTGCCAGTTGTCAATTGTTGTTGGGAGGTGTTGGACCTCTGCTTGGTTCCTCCTGCCTTTCTGCCAAATCAGCAAAGATAAGTGTCTGTTTTTTTTTTCCTGTGGCACACATGCTATGTGCTTCACAATTCAGTGCTATTCTTTGTGTTTTCTTGTCCAGCTTAGATTGTGTCAGTATTTTCTCAGTCTTGTTGGATTCTCTGGAGTGGCAGATATACATTCCATGTCTTTAGTTAGATTGTGGAACTTTTTGTATTATCTGCTGTGGATATTTTTGGAAGGGTTTTAATACTGACCGCCTAGTAATCTGTCCTATCCTTTCCTATTTAGCTAGAGTGGCCTCTTTTGCTAAATCCTGTTTTCTACCTGCGTGTGTCTATTCTTCTCCTACTCACAGTCATTATTCGTGGGGGGCTGCCTATCCTTTGGGGGTCTGCTCTGAGGCAAAGTAGCATTCCTATTTCCATCTATAGGGGTATTTAGTCCTCCGGCTGTGTCGAGGTGTCTAGGATATGTTAGGCACACCCCACGGCTACTTCTAGTTGCGGTGTTAGCTCAGGATTTGCGGTCAGTACAGGTTCCACCGACTCCAGAGAAAGTTTCATGCGGCTCCAAGGTCACCAGATCATAACAGTACAACTGGCCAATAATGAGTTAAATGCATCTCAGAAGAAGGGAAGAAAGGTGTTGAGCCATTTTTTTTTCTGCAGTCTGTTTTGTCTTCTCTTCCCTCTTTATTTATGGGTGGCTGAAGAGTCTTGTGCCAGCATGGATGTTCAGGATTTAGCTTCTCATGTAGACCAGCTTGCTGCTAGGGTACAGGATATTTCTGATTATATTGTTCAGACTCCTGCTTTAGAGCTGAAGATTCCTACTCCTGATTTCTTTTTTGGTGATAGGTCCAAATTTTTGGGTTTTAAAAACAATTGTAAACTGTTTTTTGCTCTGAGACCGCGATCCTCCGGTGATTCCATTCAGCAGGTTAAAATTGTCATCTCCCTGCTGCGTGGCGATCCACAGGATTGGGCATTTTCCCTGGAATCTGGGAATCCGGCCTTGCTTAATGTAGATTCCTTTTTTCAGGCTTTAGGATTATTATATGATGAACCGAATTCTGTGGATCAAGCGGAGAAAACCTTGTTGGCCCTGTCTCAGGGTCAAGAGGCGGCAGAATTGTATTGTCAGAAATTTAGAAAATGGTCTGTGTTGACTAAATGGAATGATGATGCTTTGGCGGCAATTTTCAGAAAGGGTCTTTCTGAATCCGTTAAAGATGTTATGGTGGGGTTTCCCACGCCTTCCGGTCTGAGTGATTCTATGTCTCTGGCCATTCAGATTGATCGGCGTTTGCGGGAGCGTCAAACTGTGCGTGCTGTGGCGTCGTCCTTAGAGCAAAGTCCTGAGCCAATGCAGTGTGATAGGATTTTGTCTAGAAAGGAACGACAAGGATTCAGACGTCAGAATAGGTTGTGTTACTATTGTGGCGACGCTTCTCATGTCATTTCAGTCTGCCCTAAGCGGACAAAAAGGATCGCTAGTTCATTTACTATCAGTACTGTACAACCTAAATTTCTGTTATCGGTGTCCTTGATCTGCTCATTGTCATCATTTTCTGTCATGGCGTTTGTGGATTCAGGCGCCGCCTTGAACTTAATGGATTTTGAGTTTGCCAGGCGTTGTGGTTTTCCCTTGCAGCCTTTGCAGACCCCTATTCCTTTAAGGGGGATTGATGCTACACCTTTGGCTAAAAATAAGCCCCAGTTTTGCACACAGGTGACCATGCACATGGCGCCAGCCCATCAGGAAGATTGTCGATTTCTGGTGTTGCATAATTTGCATGATGTTATCGTGCTGGGTTTTCCGTGGTTGCAGGTACATAATCCTGTGTTGGATTGGAAATCTATGTCTGTGACTAGTTGGAGTTGTCAGGGGGTTCATAATGATGTTCCTTTGATGTCAATCTCCTCTTCTTCCTCTTCTGAAATTCCAGAGTTTTTGTCTGATTTTCAGGATGTATTCGATGAGCCCAAGTCCAGTTCCCTTCCACCGCATAGGGACTGTGATTGTGCGATTGACTTGATTCCAGGCAGTAAGTTTCCTAAGGGCCGACTTTTCAACCTGTCTGTGCCTGAACATACCGCCATGCGGAGTTATGTTAAGGAGTCTTTGGAGAAAGGGCATATTCGGCCATCTTCTTCACTGTTGGGAGCAGGGTTTTTTTTTGTTGCTAAGAAGGATGGCTCCTTGAGACCTTGTATTGATTATCGCCTCTTGAATAAGATCACGGTCAAGTTTCAATACCCTTTACCTTTGCTTTCCGATTTGTTTGCTAGGATTAAGGGGGCTAGTTGGTTTACGAAGATTGACCTTCGGGGGGCATATAATCTTGTTCGTATTAAGCAGGGTGATGAATGGAAAACTGCATTTAATACGCCCGAAGGCCATTTTGAATACCTTGTGATGCCATTCGGGCTCACTAACGCTCCATCTGTTTTTCAATCCTTCATGCATGATATCTTCCAGACTTATATTGGTAAATTCTTGATTGTATATTTGGACGATATTTTGATTTTTTCCGATGATTGGAAGTCTCATGTGGAACAGGTCAGGATGGTATTTCAGATCCTTCGTGACAATGCCTTGTTTGTGAAGGGGTCTAAGTGTCGCTTTGGGGTGCAGAAGGTTTCTTTTTTGGGCTTTATTTTTTCTCCCTCATCTATGGAGATGGATCCGGTAAAGTTCAGGCCATTCATGATTGGATTCAACCCACATCCGTGAAGAGCCTTCAGAAATTTTTGGGTTTTGCAAATTTTTATCGCCGTTTCATTGCTAACTTCTCCAGCATGGTTAAACCCTTCACTGATTTGATGAAAAAAGGCGCTGATGTGGCGAATTGGTCCTCTGCGGCTGTCTCTGCCTTTCAGGAGCTTAAACGCCGATTTACTTCTGCTCCGGTGTTGCACCATCCAGATGTTTCTCTTCCGTTTCAGGTTGAGATTGATGCTTCTGAGATTGGGGCAGGGGCCGTTTTGTCTCAGAGGGATTCTGTTGGTTCTTTGATGAAACCGTGTGCCTTCTTCTCCCGCAAGTTTTCGCCTGCTGAACGCAATTATGATGTCGGCAATCGGGAGTTGCTGGCTATGAAGTGGGCGTTTGAGGAGTGGTGACATTGGCTTGAGGGAGCTAAGCACCGTATTGTGGTCCTGACCGATCATAAGAATTTGATTTACCTCGAGTCTGCCAAACGGCTGAGTCCTAGACAGGCTCGATGGTCCTTGTTTTTTTCCCGTTTTGATTTCGTGGTTTCGTATCTTCCGGGTTCTAAGAATATTAAGGCTGATGCCCTTTCTAGGAGTTTTTTGCCTGATTCTCCTGAGGTCCTTGAACCGGTCAGCATTCTGAAAGAAGGGGTGGTCCTTTTTGCCATTTCCCCTGATTTACGGCGGGTTCTTCAGGAATTTCAGGCAGATAGACCTGACCGCTGTCCTGTGGGGTAATTGTTTGTTCCTGACAGATGGACTAGTAGAGTGATTTCTGAGGTTCACTGTTCTGTGTTGGCTGGTCATCTTGGTATTTTTGGTACCAGAGATTTGGTTGGTAGGTCCTTCTGGTGGCCTTCGTTGTCACGTGATGTGCGTTCTTTTGTGCAGTCCTGTGGGACTTGTGCGCTGGCCAAGCCTTGTTGTTCCCGTGCTAGTGGGTTACTTTTGCCATTGCCGGTCCCTGAGAGGCCCTGGACGCATATTTCTATGGATTTTATTTCTGATCTTCCGGTTTCCCAGAGGATGTCGGTTATCTGGGTTGTTTGTGACCAGTTTTCTAAGATGGTTCATTTGGTGCCTTTGCCTAAATTGCCTTCCTCTTCAGAGTTGGTTCCCTTGTTTTTTCAGCATGTGGTTCGTTTGCATGGTATTCCGGAGAATATTGTGTCCGACAGAGGTTCCCAGTTTGTTTCTAGGTTTTGGCGGGCCTTTTGTGCTAGGCTGGGCATTGATTTGTCTTTTTCTTCTGCATTTCATCCTCAGACAAATGGCCAGACCGAGCAAACTAATCAGACTTTGGAGACTTATTTGAGATGCTTTGTGTCTGCCAATCAGGATGATTGGGTGGCCTTTTTGCCATTGGCCGAGTTTGCCCTTAATAATCAGACTAGTTCGGCTACATTGGTTTCGCCTTTTTTTTGTAATTTTGGTTTTCATCCTCCTTTTTCTTCTGGGCAGGTTGAGCCTTCTGACTGTCCTGGTGTGGATTCTGTGGTTGACAGGTTGCAGCAGATTTGGGCTCATGTGGTGGACAATTTGGTGCTGTCTCAGGAGGAGGCTCGACGTTTTGCTAACCGTCGTCGGTGTGTTGGTTCCCGGCTTCGGGTTGGGGATTTGGTTTGGTTGTCTTCCCGTCATGTTCCTATGAAGGTCTCTTCCCCTAAGTTTAAGCCTCGGTTTATTGGTCCTTATAGGATTTCTGAGATTATTAATTCGGTGTCTTTTCGATTGGCGCTTCCGGCCTCTTTTGCTATCCATAATGTCTTCCATAGATCTTTATTGCGGAAATATGTGGTGCCCGTTGTTCCCTCTGTTGATCCTCCGGCCCCTGTTTTGGTTGATGGGGAGTTGGAGTATGTGGTTGAGAAGATTTTGGATTCTCGTTTTTCGAGGCGGAGGCTTCAGTACCTTGTCAAATGGAAGGGTTATGGCCAGGAGGATAATTCTTGGGTTTTTGCTTCTGATGTCCATGCTGCTGATTTGGTTCATGCTTTTCATCTGGCTCGTCCTGATTGGCCTGGGGGCTCTGGTGAGGGTTCGGTGACCCCTCCTCAAGGGGGGGTACTGTTGTGAATTCTGCTTTTGGGCTCCCTCCGGTGGTAGTAGGTGGTAATGCAGTTGCCCCTGTGTTGCAGTCCTGGTCAGGTGTATCTGCTGATTGCAGTTCTGACTGGGGTATTTAGGCGTGCAGGATTCATTAGTCCTTGCCAGTTGTCAATTGTTGTTGGGAGGTGTTGGACCTCTGCTTGGTTCCTCCTGCCTTTCTGCCAAATCAGCAAAGATAAGTGTGTTTTGTTTTTTTCCTGTGGCACACATGCTATGTGCTTCACAATTCAGTGCTATTCTTTGTGTTTTCTTGTCCAGCTTAGATTGTGTCAGTATTTTCTCAGTCTTGTTGAATTCTCTGGAGTGGCAGATATACATTCCATGTCTTTAGTTAGATTGTGGAACTTTTTGTATTATCTGCTGTGGATATTTTTGGAAGGGTTTTAATACTGACCGCCTAGTAATCTGTCCTATCCTTTCCTATTTAGCTAGAGTGGCCTCTTTTGCTAAATCCTGTTTTCTACCTGCGTGTGTCTATTCTTCTCCTACTCACAGTCATTATTCGTGGGGTGCTGCCTATCCTTTGGGGGTCTGCTCTGAGGCAAGGTAGCATTCCTATTTCCATCTATAGGGGTATTTAGTCCTCCAGCTGTGTCGAGGTGTCTAGGGTATGTTAGGCACACCCCACGGCTACTTCTAGTTGCGGTGTTAGTTCAGGATTTGCGGTCAGTACAGGTTCCACCGACTCCAGAGAAAGTTTAATGCGGCTCCAAGGTCACCAGATCATAACAGGCTGGCTCGGCTCCGCCGCCGGTGGCTCCAAGAGGTCCGGGTCCTCCAGCTGCGGTGGGTCTCCGGTAGTCGAGGACAGGCCGGGATCACTTTGCCGTCGCTCTGGGACTCGCTGGTCTCCATCCCTGCTCCGGGATCTTTGGGGGCACATGCACGTTGCTCCTCCATTTTCTGAGGGCGTAGCTTCTTCTTCCTCTTGTTCCCGCCGTTGCAAATCAGGGGCGGTTCTCCTCTGCTTCTTGGTAGGTCGTAACCTTGCAGCAGTAGTCGGAGGGGGCGGTCGCTACTTTTGACGCCGCTTGGATAGTCTCCTCCCATGGCACGCCCTTCTTCTTCTTCTGCGCTCCCTGTGGCGCTGCAATGGTGGCGGTTTTGGCATGAACTCTTGGCGGCAAGTGGCAATCCACAGTCTTTGCAATAAGCCACAGTCCAAGCACAATAAATCACAATTCCAAGGCACACATGACCTGATTCCTCAGGCTTAAGTAGATCCTGTTCGTGACGCCAAGTTTGGAGCGCCCCCAGACGCAGGGCCACGGGGTACTCGGTACCGGGCCTCTCTGGCTCAGTTCTGGGGTTGTCACGGTGGCTTGACCCGGTCCGTGACCCTGCTAAGGGGCGTCCAATGAAAGGTGTAAGTGATGGTGCGTGATGCAGGTCGTGATGAATAACGAGGACACAGGGTTGCAGTCTCTTTACCTCTTTACTGAAGGCTTCAAGGTCCTCAATCCAGAGTACGGTTAACAGGGCTGTCTGAGACCGGCCGGTCCGATGGCACCTCCAGAGTTCCCTTTGCAGGTGGAAATCTGTGCCTACCTTCTAGCGCCTGTGTGTTGTAGTACTTCCCTGCTGAGCACCACGGGATAGTCCTCACAACTGTTGTGTCTCTTTCTGATGTTCTTTCCCACAACTTATGTCTGTTCTGATGTTCTTCTCTGTCCCCCAGATGATATGGAAAGGACGCACCCGTATGATGGGTAGGCCTGGAGTTCTTCCGGGACCCTAGTGACGCCCCTCTCCCACAGTTGCCCCCTATGTCTGCTTAGGTGATTTAGGTGAGACAGCCAACCTATAATTAACTGTCCTGCCGTTGGTTTGAAGTAATGCTTGGAGCCCAATACTTCCTCGGCGTTTCGGCCAGCGGCTACGTGCCTCAGTAGGATGTTGCCTCGATCTTACAGCACGACTCCTACTGGTGTTATCTCCTTTTTGCTTTGATCTCGTTTTTCACTCTCCACAATAAACCTTGCTTCTTGTCCTTTCTTGAGATACCGCCGCGATGTAGTGCAGGCGCGGTTCCTTAACGTTCTTTCCTGTTCGCTAGGCCTCTGTCAGGATCCCACCCCTGACAGGGACCCCCCTGAATCTTCCCCTGCAACACCCTCTGCCACAGGATGTTGCCTGGTTCCAACCCAGTCAGCTTCTCTCTAACTTTCTATCTAACCCCCAGTTTTACCAGATTGTGAGGAGTGGCCTAATACATAGCACCCTTAGCTCCCCCTGGAGGCCAGACTATGAAGTGTATTGGTGTCTGTGATACCTGGTCAGGTGAACTCCTTCAGTGCCATCAGACGCACCATCACTCCCCTTAGCGGCGGAGCATCAGTACTGCAACAACCAGGACTCTGGGGCGCTGCATAAAGCCATATGCATGTCATAAGGATTGCATAGGTGTGAGAAAATTGCATCATCGCATTGCAAACGCATTACACATGGATGACCATATGGAGAACACTTGTGCGACTCTCGGGATGGAGCCTCGGTCCAATTTTCCATACGTATAGTGGGGCCCTAGCCTTAAAGTTTTATATAGTCCAATACCTTCCAAGGTATTCCATGCCACAAAAAGTTATTAATTTTGTCCAAATGAAGATTTTCTTAAAGACTGGTGACACGTTATTAAATACAGAGATTATACCAAAACTAGTATTGGTTGTATGTTCACTAACAACATGTTTACGAACAGAAAATAATTGATATCTTTATGTCTTCAACATACAATATTTAAAAACCCGAAATAGACAACTGGTCTAGTATAGTTATTCTGAGTAGATCCACAGATGCCATCCCAGGGGTGACCAGCCACCACTCCCATATATTTATAAACTTTGTTATTGAGTTCCTTTTAATGTAAGTACCTCTCTCCAGACATACAGTATTATTATTTTAGCTTTCAATTCCTCCAATGTTTGGGGATTACGGTCTAACCAGTGAAATGTTAACTATTTCCTGGCCAGAAACAGTATTCTCAGAATGGCGGTAGGGATACACTAATTTTGCCCATATGCTTTTTTTTCCACCCATTTTTCCTCATGGTCCATTCAGTTGACCAAGCATGTGTTTGGTGTTTGAAGAGGAGCGTTAGCAGGTGCCAGACAATTCAACTTATGTCCCAAGAGAACAAAGGGATTGGGTGTTTGAAACCCTGACATTAGTTGACCGAAATGGGCAAGTTTGCTATTTGTAGGCCTGAACAACATGGGGACTTTGGCTGCGACCCAAGTCACACAGCCAAAGATTACTGTATCTGGATCACTGCTGCGTTGCAGTGCAATGCAGTTGATTGGGGTTGAATTGACTGCAACAATGAAATCACTTAAGTTGTAAGTTGTCGCAGTACCTTGTGGGTCACAATGTGACCTCATTTACTTGCATGATACTGAGATGCAACAATGGCATACAGCGATCTTTGGCCACATTCACTGTGTTGCTGTCAAAATCACCACGTAGCTCCAGCCTAAACATGCAACTGTCATTATCCATTTCTTCTCATTTTTAGCCTTTTTTGCTCAGTTAATTGTATTTGTGGATGACACTGCATAAATAGTCTACGTCTGGACACGCACATCTAATAAATTCAGGTATTGCTTTCACCTTATTTTGATACTCTCATTTCAAAGTTCTGGAAACTGAGTAGAGTGTGAACACAACAGCTAATTAGGTCTTCAGATATACATTTTTTTTTTTTTTTTTAAATACTGAACATTTTCACATACGATTTTAGTAAAATAGACGGAGATGGTTAACAAAATATCTGGTCTAAGTTTAGAAATTTTGAATGATCCTCTGAACTTGTGAACTGTTTCTAAATGTCAAATTACACACAACAGAACTGACTTCACAACTATGCCAATCAGAAGGGATGCTGAGCTTCAAAAATTGGAACTCTCTTAAAATCCCTTAATGACCGCCAATACTTCTTTTTTACTGAACTGAGATGTAAGAGTCTGGCATCCCCATACCGGTGACAATCCAGCAGCTGTTGGCTGTACACTATAGCTGACAATTTGCTGCATCAGCCACGATCAGTGTTTGCACCATCCATATCCATTTAACCCCTTAGATGCTGCTGTCAATAGTGACTACATCACATAAATGGTTAACAGAGTGTGGGGGCTTCCTCTTTATCCCAATTAGTGCCCTCAGATCATGATTGTGTGGTCCTGATGTTTGCCATGGCAGTTCATGGCCAAATAATGGCCTAAGGGTACTGTCACACTATACGATTTACCAACGATCACGACCAGCGATACGACCTGGCCGTGATCGTTGGTAAGTGGTTGTGTGGTCGCTGGGGAGCTGTCACACAGTCAGCTCTCCAGTAACCAACGATGCCGAAGGCCCCGGGTAACCAGGGTAAACATCGGGTTACTAAGCGCAGGGCCGCGCTTAGTAACCCGATGTTTACCGTGGTTACCAGCGTAAAAGTAAAAAAAACCAAACAGTACATACTTACATTCCGGTGTCTGTCCCCCGGCGTTCTGCTTCTCTCCACTGTGTCTGCGCCAGCCGGAAAGCACAGCGGTGATGTCACCGCTGTGCTCGCTTTCCGGCTGGCCGGCGCTCACAGTGCAGAGAAGCAGAACGCCGGGGGACAGACACCGGAATGTGAGTATGTACTGTTTGTTTTTTTTTACTTTTACGCTGGTAACCACGGTAAACATCGGGTTACTAAGCGCGGCCCTGCGCTTAGTAACCCGATATTTACCCTGGTTACAAGCGAACGCATCGCTGGATCGCTGTCACACACAACGATCCAGCAATGACAGCGGGAGATCCAGCGACAAAAGAAAGTTCCAAACGATCTGCTACGACGTACGATTCTCAGCAGGGTCCCTGAAAGCTGCTGCGTGTCAGACACTGCGATATCGTATGGATATCGCTGGAACGTCACAGATCGTACCGTCGTAGCGACCAAAGTGCCACTGTGTGACAGTACCCTAAGAGTCTGCGGGCTATAGTGGCCTGTTCAGAAGTTACTGACATTTAGGTGGTAAAAATACACTTTTTCATTCTTGTGATGTCACTTTCCATTTATTCCTGAAAATTACCCGAAAGGTAAATAAACTACCTGACTGCAGTTTTCAATTTGTGAGGGGTTGCTGTTTTTATAATGGCATAACTTTTGGGGGTTTCTCAATATATAGGACCCCCAAAGTCACTTCAAACATGGATAGGTCCCTAAAAAATAAATTTTGTTAATTTCGTTGAAAAAATGAAAAATTGCTGCTACATTTTTAAGCCTCCTAAAATGCTAACAAAATAAAAGAAATTTTACAAATGGTGGTGATGTAAAGCAGACATGAGGGAAATGTTATTTATTAATGTTTTTGTGTGGTATGACTATTTGTATTAATTGGATAATCATTAAAATTTTAAAAATTTCACATTTTTTTATGAATTTTTATCAAAATTCAGATTTTTTTGTAAATAAACACAAAACATAACGACCTAAATTTACCATTATCATAAATTATAATGTGCCACGAAAAAAAACAGAATCACTGGGATTTGTTGAAGCGTTCCAGAGTTATTACCACATAAAGAGACACTGGTCAGATTTAAAAAAACTGGCTCCGTCACTAAGGGGTTAAGACGAGAGTAATTCCTTAGGCCAGTGTGAGGCAGTGACCGGTGTCACATGTAAGGGTCGCTGTGTGTTCCCCCCAGGATGCGCACGGAGGCGTATTGAGGCCATGCGAGTGAATAAAAGAGAGTATAGGTCTTGGGCAAGCTATTTGTCCAGGGAAGATTTAAGAAAACCTGCTGGGCTTTTATTTTTGTAACGGAATACAGGATGGTAGTGGGGCAGTCCATTTCCTCCCCCGAGCCGGGTTTTCCATGTGGCCCATGGCCACAGATTCCAGTTAAAAACCATGCAGTAAAGGGTTTCAGTGTGTCTGTTTTGTTTTTGCAAGAGTGCAGAGCAGAAGGCTCTGCAGAGCTCCACTTGTGTGAGGCAACACAGGCAAGCGGAGCCAAACAGCCAAGGGAGCTGAAAGGCCTGGCACCCACAGCATACACGGTGGTGCATTCACCCACGGTAACAAGTCTCGGAGGTGGACTGGCGTGTTTATTTGCTGCAATCTGGAGGATGTTTCCTGGCTGCGATCTGGAGAATGTCATGTGCTGTGTATTTTTGTGAGTTGAGCATTAAAGAGACTTTTGTGTTGGAACTTTCCTGGGTCACTGCCTCATCACTGCACAGCGTAGAAACCGCTGCTCTAAAGAAATTCTAAAGATAAAAATGGATTTTTGTTAACTGTGCACATTAATGACACTTAACATGGTCAATGAAAAATCTGCCCTATATTAGACAATCCCTTCCAGCATTTCTGACAATAGTGAAATGGGTTATTTTAATACTTATCATTTTCTATGAAAAAATGGATATGATTCAAGTGATAGCCAAAATGAGCTACATATGACCAATATAATAAAACTTATACACTGTTAGGACTCATTCAGATGTCAGTGATTTTCTCGTTTTCAAAATCGGTGTTTTGATCAGTTTCATCAGATCTTTGTTTACGTTTTTCTGAGATCGGAAAGAGAAAAAAGTTTCTATACTTTCGACTATCAAACCATCTATGAAAAATGTACAGCACTTGGATGGCATCCAAGTGCTCTCCAATTTTTTTCACAGACCCAATGACTAGCACTGGCGAGTTTGATCCGATACTTGGATTGATATCAGATACGTCTCCTTGCAGACTATTCAGTCTGCGGGGAAAAAAAATCAGAAACAATCCCATAAACTATCATAGGTAAGAGGTCTACCTTGAGAAACACGGATAGAACTTGTATGTGAAAAACTGACATTTGAATGTAGGATTGCTGTGTGAAGGATCTTCAACCCTCTTAGGCCTTATTCAGACGTCAGTGATTTTTTTAACATGTGAAAAAAATGGTAAATGTGTCATCATTGTTTCACAACCAAATTTCATCAGCGTTTAATCAGTATGTCAGTTTTTAAAATCAGAGTATCATCAAGGTTTATCACATATTTATAAATAAATTACAAAGCTTCTCCTGTCCTTAATTTTAATTACGGACAGCACATGGACTGCACACTGATGGCATCCATGTGCTGTCCTTGATTTTCATGGACCCATAGTCTTGTATGGGAGATTTTCATCCAGGACACTTGTAAAAATAGACATCTGATTTTTTTTGCAGACAAAGCTCATAAGGGAAGAAGCACCATATCGGGGTTCAAATTTTGCTGGAATGATTTGAGGATGCCATGTCACATTGGCAGAAACCCTGAGGTGCCAGAACAGCAGAACCCCCATAAGTGACTCCCATTTTATAAACTATACCCCCAATGAATTCATATAGGAGTGCAGTGAGCATGTTAACACCACATGAGCCTCACAGGTGGTGAAGAAAGAATAGATACATTTTTCCACCAAAATGTTGTTTTGGCAACAAGTTTTTAATTTTTATAAAAAGGCATATTGGTAAAAATTGACTTCACAGTTTGTTGTATGCCAATACCCTATATGTAATAGGTAACTACTTTTTAGGCACAGTAGAAAGGAAGTGGAAGGAGCACCATATTGTAGTGCTGTTGTTGTTTGTGGGTGCAAACTACACTTCTCAAAGAAGTCATCTAGGGGTGCAGTGATTATATTGACACCACAGGTGTGTCACAGAATATTATACCATTGGGCACTGAAGAAAAAATGACTACATTTTTAGCACCAAAATTTTGTTTTAGCCCCAGATTTTACATTTTCACTTGTGGAAATGAGTAAAACTGTCAACAAAATTTGTCACAAAATTTCTGCTGAATGTGGCAATACCCCATATGTGGCTGTACAGTACTGTTTAGCCATACAGTGAGACTTGGGAGGGAAAGAGTGTTATTTGACTCTTGCAGAACAAATTATTAGAATTATTTGCGGATAACATATACAGAGCCACTAAATGCCAGAAGAGCAGAACCCCTCCTGAAATGACCCCATCTTGAAAATTACACCACTCTGGGAATTTATCTACAGGTATAGTGACTATTTTGACTCCATGTGAGTTTTCCAAAAACAAGCAGTAGTGGATATTGAAAAGTGAAAATTTCAAATCTGCCATTGTAATACCCATACATTGTAGTGCTCAATATGTTGTAGTGCCCATATATTGTAGTGCCCCTACATTATGCCTAGCTCGTGTGTCATTCTGAAGCAAGGAAATACCTTGTGTGCTGCGTAAACGAGGGAAAGAAGGTCTCACTATTATCCCTAGATGGGTCCTTCTCTACCCACCACCCCTCTCCGTGCGTGATCACATGCGTAAGCCCTGGCTGGCCCTGAGCTACCCTTAACTAGTGAGTAGGGCAGCAGGACACTATTCTTACTACTACAGTAAGGAAACACTGGGACAAACAGGGAAAAATCAAAGTGGCCCATCTGCGGAATTCTGAGCAAAACTCCTCCGCTGGCCGACCCCCTCGCTGAAGCTTACGTAGTGAGGACTCGGTAAGGGAAACCTGACCGGAGTGACTGAGAGTCGGTTGGAAGGGAAAAATCCCAAGATTGAGGATCCCTTTGATCGAGAGAGACATCAATCCCCACCTGCTGTTTCTCACTACCAGAGGAACGTGGACGAAGCCTGGAGTAGAGTTTGCAAACTTCTCTAAACATCACATATTTATCCCGCCCCCAGGAAAACCTGTCCTGGAGGGCCACCATGGGCTCAAGTTGAGTCTGGCTGGCTGCTGAGATCACCAGACTTGAGGTCTGCTGTTGCTGCTGAAAAGCCAATGACTGCAGATCTGTCACTGCCAGAGACAGATACTGCAAGAGCTGAGACAGTATCCATGTTAGAATCCTGAAAAAAGAAAATGGAGGTGGTTATAATGTCACGCCGGAGCAAGGAAATGCCCTGCATACAGCGCAAACGAGGGAAAGAAGGTAAAGGGTGCCCTGGCAATAGGGAAAGGAGAGAAGGGACACCCCTAAACACTCACCTTAGACTGTACCCTGTGCTCCCTATCCTCACTAAATGGGTCCTTCCCCATGCGCAGACACATGCCAAAGTGCTGGCTGGCCCTGAGCTAGCCCTAACTAATGAGTAGAACAGCAAGAGACTAGTCTCACTATTAGGCTATGTGCCCACGTTACAGAATAGAAGCAGAATTTCCTGCTTCAATTCTGCATAACCTTGGCAGGAAAAACGCATTCGGATTTAGACGCATTTTAGACGTGTTTTTAAAACTTTTTTACCATGTTTTACATGCGTTTTACAAGCTTTTTTTAATACATGTCTATGGGTGCGGAATTGCCTTGATTCTGCAAAAATAATGAACATGCCGCGTTTTTTACCGTGATGCGTTTCCGCTGTGGAAAAAAACACAGCATGGGCACATCAATTGCGGAATGCATTAGAAATTAATGGGATGCTGTTTGTAAGCATTTTTTAAGCGTTTCCGCAGCGGAAAATCACGGCAAAAACGCTTAAAAAACGCATCGTGGGCACATAGCCTTACAGTAAGGAAACACAGAGAGGGAGACAAACAAGGAAAATTTAAACAGCAACTGAAACTCCACAGTTAAACTGGAAAAAATTCTCCAGGGAGGTCAGCATAGGAGAGAGCTATAGTGAGTTTAAATAATGGAAGGGAGTGGCAACAAGATGCAGCAGCTGAGATTAGAGCCATATCAATTCCAACACGATCACAAAGGAACTCTTAATCCTTTCCACACAAGTGAAAATTAATCTGCACCACTCAAGTTAAATGCTGAGCGGATTCCAAAGAGGACCTTTGATCTGCCAATCGCTGTAACCATCTGATCCCAGATACCCCAAAGATCTCAGCGGGATGTGACACATTTGTGACATCGTCCTGCTGGAGATATGGAACCCATAAATTAGACGGGCTCTCATCGCTACTGAAATGCCAAACAAGTGAATGCAAAATGTGGTTTAGGCATACTAGTGCTCAGAAGGGAGGGGGTGCAGAATTCGCTGGATGTCTTTTGGGGGGAAAGGAGCCATAGCGCTTTTCCAGAGCCTTTATGCTACCAGTAACTTGGAAGCCCCCTATATTTCCATTAACAGATGACGGATTGGCGACTTGCTTTTTTTGTGGATTGAGTTGCAGGTTTTATTTGGTACATTTTACATTTTGGATCACATTTATCCGGCGCTCTACACTGAGCACTTATATTGGTTTCCTTCTAAATCTCCAAATTATGTGATTCAGATGAAACACGAGGGATCCATTCCCTATAATGAGGCAGCAGAGTTATTCTGGACTCCGTCTGGCCTCTGTTCAGCGATGTCCTTCTTTTCAGACTTTTTCATCTGCGCTTTTATGCATGCTTTAAAAGACAGATACCGCTGGATCATAAGCCAGACAGTAAGCACAATGTCTACAATGTCTACATCTGCCTCATTATAGGGAATCTTCCACCGGCGGTTCTGTCTAAATCATGTATTTCAGAGATATATATGTGGCACCCCAGGAGTTCGGGTACCACAATAGTGCTGCTTTCCTCTCGGGGAGGGTAGAGATATGCCTGGAAACAAGAGGGAACACTTTGGCAGGTAATTCACACACACAACACCTTCTGAATCCAGGCCAGGAAGGGGAGCAGCTTCCCTGAATAAAGATCCTGGTCTGGAGGAGGAGCTAGTTTAGTCTGGAGCAGACAGTGAAGGGAAAGGAGCATTGGAGAGATTCAGGGCTAAGGGAGGCTGCGAGTGGGCCTCCTGTGAGCCAGAGCGCAGAGACCGGGTACCAGGAGCCCAAGATTGTGGGGAGCTGCAAGCCCCATAGCAGAATCGGAGGGCACAGAACTACACGTACATTGCCCAAATTAAGCCTGTGGTGCAGCAGCATTCTGGAGCCTGGAGTCACCGTGCAGAGACCCCAGAGGGAATGGCTCAAGCTGCCTACCATACAGGTACCTGTCCCAGGACAGGGGAAAGAACCAGGACCTTGTTAGGACACTTCAGGCAGCAAGGAACTTATAGCGAGCGCAAAGTGGAAGGCTCCCAACCTGACTTGCCAAGGGGATTTCACTTGTTTCCGGGCTGCCTGGACTCCTTATGTACCTGTTGCCGGTACCCTGGACTGAGGCCTGTGACAACTTCAGTAAACCAGGTAAAGACTGCAACACTGTATCCTTTACTCATTGACTGGCAAACACCATCATTGCCATACACCTTGGGAGCCTTGGGGACCCCGCTTCACCTGTGGGAAGCGTCACTATCCTTGCTGCAACAACATCCCCAGTGTAAGCACTCAGCGCAGGATAAATGTTAGCCGAGCTTTACTGCGATCTTGGGGAGACAAAATTAACAAACCAACAGCAGGTCCAAAATTTATTTTTTTATGCCATTTCTGGTGCTGCATAAGTGATTAGGCAACTTTGTTCTTCGGGTCGGTGCAATTACTGCGATACCAGATTTATATAGACTTTTTTATTTTTGGCTGCTGTCACTCACTTGAAAACACTTTTTACTGTAAAAACAAGTTTTTTGTCGCCATTTTTTGAGAGCTATAATTTTTCTATGTATATGCCGATAGTCATGTGAGGGCTTATTTTTTGCGGGACGAATTTACGTTTATTGGTACTATTTTTGGGTAGATAACATTTTTAGATTGCTTTCTATTACAATTTTTGGGAGGCAGAATGAGCAAAATCCAGCAATTCTGGAATTGGTTTATGTTTTTTTTTTATTCTGTTCACCGTGTGGTAAAAGTGATAAGGAAGCTTTATTCTTCCGGTCAGTACGATTGCAGAAATACCTAAATTTATATAATTTTTGTTTTGTTATGTTTTGCCACTTTTCCACAATAACAACTCGTATTATATAAAAAAAAGAATTGTTTTTTCATCACTTTATTCTTAGAGCTATAACTTTTTTTATTTCTCCACTGATGGAGGTGTATGGTGACTTTTTGTTGCTTTTGTGGGATAAGATAACGTTTTCAGCTATACCATTTCTATTTCCATTCGACTATTTGATTGCATTTTACTCCAATTTTGTTTGTATGATGAGAAAGCATAAGTTTTTGCCACATTTTATATTTAATTTTTTTGCAGTGTTCACTGAAGGGCTTAACTAATGTTAATGTTTTATAGGATGGGTCATTGTGGACGCAGAGATACCAAATATGTGTACTTTTTTTGTTTATTTTGTTTACATAAATATGTGTGTTTATTGTTTTTTTTCTTTCATTTTTTTTGTTCTTTATTTTATAATTTTTCAAAAACATTTTTAATTTTTTTTATCGTTTCTTTAAATTTTTTACTTAGTCTCTCTATGGGATTTTAACATTTTTTTTTATTCTGATCGCTGATATAATGCATTGCAATGCGCCAGCACTGCTATGCATTATACTTGTCAATATTGCACTGACAGAAGCTTCTTAGACTATGCTGCTGGTATGGTCGAACATGCTTGCCTTAACTGGGTGACCCAGATGTCATCATGATGACCTCGGGTTGCCATGGTAACGATCAGTGCCTCATGATGACGTCGCGTGGGGTGCCGATCAGACGGGAGAGGGAGCTCCCTCTCTCTCCCAGCCTTCTAAATGCTGCAACCAATATTGATTGCAGCATTTAGGGGTTAAAATGCCTGGGCCAGTGCGGCTACTGCTCCTGGCAGTGAAAAACGGGTGAAGCAAGGGCACAGCTCCTGTGCCCACACGATCGCCATGATGTACCCATACGTCAAAGGTTAGAAACCCCTTCCCAACTCTTGGGTTCTCCAAATGTCATGAAGGAGTCAACCCCATTCTAACATGTGCCGTAATAATACGCACATATTGGATTACCCCTGTTTTGTGCGGGCTCCGCCGCTGAGCCCGCACCTTTCTGGGCACATGACAGCTGATCTATACAACTGATTGTGCCTTTAACAGCCGCGGGTGAAATCGCGATCCACCCGTGGCTGTTAACCTCTGACAGCGGCATTTAACTCATGCTTGCAGGAAGCGTGTCACTGTCTCCGACCCTGTCACATGATCGCGGGTAACTGATGGGTTGGCATGAAAACCACAGGTCTGCAGAAGACCTCTGTGGTTGTCATTGCTAGATTACTATGAGCAATGATAAAAGTACTGCAGCTTCTAGTCTCCCATGGAGACTATTGAAGCATGCAAAAAGTAAAAAAAAGTTTTTAAAAATATAAAAAAAATTAAAGTTCAAATAACCCCCCTTTCACCCCATTCAAAATAAAACAATAAAAAAATCAAATATACACATATTTGGTATCTTCGTGTTCCGAATCGCCCGATCTATCAGTATAAAAAAACTAACCTGATTGCTAAACGGCGTAGTGTGAATAAAATTCGAAACACCAGAATTACAGAATTAATTTTTTTGGTCGCCGCTACATTGCAATAACATGTAATAAAGGGGGATCAAAACATTGTACCTACACCAAAATTATATCAATAAAAACGTCAGCTCGGCACACAAAAAAATAAGCCTTCACCCAGCCCCAGATGACGAGAAATGGAGACGCTACAGGTCTCAGAAATCGGCAAAAATAAAAAAGTTATGGCTCGGGGAAGAAGGGGAGCAAAAAACGAAAAACGGAAAATGTCTCGGGGGTTAAGGGGTTACAAACATAACTGTCATTTTATTTTTTGTAATATATCTCATCAGGAAAATTTGCTTTTACCTGTCAAAGTTGATCAGTCATAATCAAAAATCTCAATACTGAGGTAAAATCTGTATTCAGACAGACTTTCCCATAACTGAGAGAGATGACGGGTTGCTATGGCTACACTTCCATGTAGATGGAAAGAGAGAGGAGCCAGAGGCAGAACTCCTCCCTCTTCCTCCTCCTCCTCCTATCTAGATAGGAGATGGCAGTTGCTATTGATAAGATCCTACCTCTGTTATAGAAAAGTTTGTCTTTACTGAATACAGATTTTACCTCAGAATTGTGAATTTTGGTAATGACTGATCAATTTTGGCTGAGAAAGAATTAGATTTCTCTGATAAGCTATATTAGAGATTTGCTTATTTTCATGTGTACTATTGATTTATGAAATAAAAATTAAAACGACGGTTACTCTTTACATTTTGTCTTATCTGACATGCTCGATGGGTTGAGATCTGATGATTGATTTGGCCATTGCAGAATATTCAACTTCTTTGCCTTAAAAAAAACTCCTGGGTTGCTTTTGCAGTATGTTTTGGGTCATTGTCCACCTGACTGTGAAGCGTCATCTAATCAACCTTGGTGCATTTGGTTGAATCTGAGCAGATAGTATAGCTCTGTACACTTCAGAATTCATCCGGCCTCTGGCTTCAGTCAGATAATCAATAAACAATAGTGACCCAAAGACATTAGAAGCCATGCATACCCATACCATCACACTGTCTCCACCATGTGTTACAGAGGATGTGGTGTGCTTTGTGTCATTGAGCCTTTCCAAACCTTCTCCATAATTTCTTTTTCCCATCATTCTGGTACAGATTGATCTTAATTTCATCTGCCCAAAGAATACTTTTCTAGAACTGTGCTGGCTTCTTTAGATGTTTTTGGCAAAGTCTAGTCTGGCCTTTCTATTTTTATGGCTGATTATTCGTTTGCAACTTGTAGTAAACTCTTTGTATTTGCTCTCATGAAGTCTTCTCTTTATGGTAGACTTAGATACTGAAAAGCCTACTTCCAGGAGAATGTTCTTCACTTGGGTGAATCTTGTGAAGGTGTTTTTCATAACTTTGGAAATCATTCGGCGATCATCCACCACTGTTGCCTTTTGTGGACGTCCAGGCCTTTTTGATTTTCCAAGCTCACCAGTGCTCTTTTTTTGTAGACTGTACCAAACTGTTGATTGCGGGCTCGCAAGCCTCTAACAGAGGCCACTTTGCGTCCACTCCTGTAAAGCACCTGATGTTTTAAATTTTCTGACAGAAGTTCTGAATACATTTTAAAATGGTATCACTTTTGTGAATTTTCTGACATATAGGCCCCTCAGTCACTTCAATTCTGAAAGGGTCCAAAGAAAATAAAAATTGTAAAGTTTGTTGAAAAAATGTACATTTTCTGTTAAACTCTTAACCCTTCTAGTGGACCCTTCTAACAAAACAATAGGTAATTTAAAGGGAACCTGTCACTAGTTTTATGACGTAGCAGCTAAAAATATCACCTTATTCAGCCCCTGACTCACCTTGTATAATCTCGAAACCTTTTAATGGAGAAGGGCCACCCAAGGATCATGGCATTCTATAACAAAAAGAATTGTATAATACCATTGATTCTCGGCTAAAATATGGTTCATTTAGGGCATATTCACTATGTATTAAATATGTAACCCATTCTGGGAAGCCTCAAAAACAAAAAGATAGGTAACCAGGTATGCTGTAGGCCATCTACAGAGATAATGTGAATTGAACATTTAAATATGGTTAGCCATGTTGTCTCCCTCATCATAGGGTCTCTACACCATGATAGAGCCCACTCCCAAGCACACTCATGTTGGTTATGAGTTTGTGGGTTATATAAACTAATTAGGCCAGGAGTTAAGGGTTGTTAATGCATATTCATTTGAAGAATGTTAATTTTTTTAAGTCACCTTCTCCTCACTCAAAAGTGTAAGTCAAATTAATAAACTGGAGATGTCGTGAGATGTTTGCCGTACCAGAAAATGTAATTATTTCTGATTCTGCTAGAAAAGATGTAACTTAAAGACATTGAAATAGTTCTAACAGCAAATTATAGCCAGATTTTTATCATCTACACAATCTCATAGTTTTCCACAAATAACTTTGTTTTCTTACTTGCAGGCATTTCTTCAGGCTGTGTCTGTGACTTCTGTGAAATCAGCTATTGAAGAAGGCTTAAAGAAAAATATAATATCAATCAGCAAAAGTTATGGTAGTATAACAGTGGAAATTTGGGATGGCCACTATGTTGGTGATGAGCACCCATCTCTACCGGTAAGTGCTCTGAATAATGAGTCATATGATATATATTTTACAGTTAATGTCTCTGTAAATAACATTTTCCTAACCATCACATTCTAATGATAGATCTTGACGATTATACATAGACAAGCACTGCTATGTAGTCACTAATTATCATTTCCCCCATAATCAGCTTACACTTATATGAAATGCACAAATGAGCAATGTTGTTTTATATGAATAATTTAATACATGGTGAACAGAAAATTCCCCTTTTTCTCCCTTCCCCCTTTCCGCGGAAGACAGTTTTCAGTTTTGAGCTTTAATTTTTGCCCCATTTCTTCCAAGAGTCATAGCTTTTTTATTTTTCCAACAACATGGCCATATCAGGGCTTGTTTTTTTCTGTACATAGTTTGTGAATGGCACCATTCATTTTATCATATAAGTGCAGTAAAATAGTGAAAGAAAAGCCCGCAATTCTGTAATTGTTTTTTTTTGCTTTGTTTTTATGACAATGAGTAAAATGACATTACAATGTAATTCTTGAGGTCAGTACAATTATAGTGCTATCATACTTGACAATATTCTAGTTTACCAACAGTGTTTTTATCACTTCTTATTGCATTTTTTTTGGGCAGTATGGTGAACAAAAAACTAAATTTTGACATTCCAATTATTTTTTTCTTCTTTATGGAGTCTTCTATTTGGGGTAATTAATTTTATATTTTGATAAATCGGACATTTATTGTCATGACAATACCAAATATGGTAATTAAAAAAAACAACTTTTTTTTCCTTTATTTTTCTGTACCACTAGAGGACTTGAACCTGCAATCTTTTGAATGCTTATTCTATATGTCAAAATACAAATGTATTGCAGTACATAGTGTGATAGATTGACTCACTCGGCTGTACTTGGAGCTAGACACGGGAATTCTGTTGCTTTAGGAATGTCCTAGGTTTATTCGATGCGGCATAAACCAAGGTGAAGCACAAAGTAAACACAGCCCTCTGGGCAAAACAGCAAAACAAAACAAAATCATAGCACTAAGCACAGTCCTTGTATAGCGGGAATGAGCCCACTCAGGGTTAGCAAGACCCACGATTCAGGTATAAGCAAAACATATACATATACTTTTCTAGAGTGTTGCTCTCCAGACACTGAACAACTACTGCCTCTAAAGGCCAGCTACTTAAGCCCCAGACTACAGCCTGGGGTGGAGATAAGGTGGACATCCTCCCACCTGCTCTATGGGTGTCCACATAACACTCAGCCCATTATACAAATTGGCTGTTAACCCCTCATCTCACTTAGTGTGCTGGAGGAAAATCTCTGAATTTTATATCACTGACACCATTAAGTGCAGTGAAACATATCTCCCCTCCAGCACTTTACCAGTCTAAAGGATGTTTTTATTTAAAGCCTAACCATAGGCTGGGCTTCACAGGAGGACATAGATGGCAGTCATGAGTGCTTTCAGCAGTCACTTGATTGCTATGACAATTGCGTATTTTAAAGGGGGTTATCCGAGACTAATTTTTTTTTATTGGGCTATGAACTTACAGGCAGGTAGTTGCTAACTACCTGCCTGTTCTGCCCAGCGCCCGCTAAAAATGATAATGGACAGCTTTTGCCGGATATTCTGCTGCTTCACATCAATAGAGCTGCTCTAAATCTTCGGAGCATGACTGCCGATGTCATGCTGATTGACAGCCAGCTCTCTGCAGTTCCTATGTTGATGTGATGTCACATGAAGCTGTAGAATCGCTAGGAGGAGCAGTCCGTGACCACGCAAAGCCAGCAGAGATCAACTACCTGCCTGTACGTTCATAGTCTTAGGCGAACTGAAGACCGCGCACACGAGGTAGATTTAGGGTGGTTTATTGAAGCCTACGCGTTTCAAGAGCTATCTTGCTCTCTTCTTCAGGGCATATAAGAGAGCAAGATAGCTCTTGAAACGCGTAGGCTTCAATAAACCACCCTAAATCTACCTCGTGTGCGCGGTCTTCAGTTCGCCTAAGACTATTACCTCCAGCATCCTTTTGGATTCTTGTGGAGACCTGCTGCTACGATTATGCCTTCTTGGGAGTTGTGACCCAGGTTCACAACTTCAATAGGTGAGCACATTCCCTACAAAGGATTGTATGTGTGTTTTTTAAACAGTGTGACACATTGGGGGCGCCTTGTCTTTTTTCTTTTTTGTACGTTCATAGGCAGATGACATCTGAGTGCAGTCCAATTTCTGCGCACTCAGAGAATGATGATGGAGAAAAAAAATATCCATCTTCCCATCATCCGAGAGAATCATATCACACTACACTGACACTCTGGTAAAACTTTGATCAGAGTGTCATTTGCATTACCGGCCCGATTCTCACAGATGAGAGAATATACAGCCTTCTGCACCTGCCCTTAGTGCGGTATATCAATATCGTGAAGGGAGTTCTCCACTTGTGAATCTCCCTTATTAAATAAGGACCAACCAGAACATTGAAAATTGCAATGTCCCTGGTCTTTTATAATGCCAGTCACTGAACTGTCACGGACTGGCATAATATGGTCAACTTGAGTTTCATCGTTCTCGAGCACATTCATTCAGCTGCTTCAATGAATGAGTTGTCAGGTTTATCTCTGTGTACACAAGGATTCCATTTGCAGATATATGGCAAATGGGAAATTCTTGTCATTTTTTAAACCTTTTTACTTTCATTGTTCACATTTCCTCTTGCTTGGCAGCTTAAGTGCTTTTCCTATAGGGCTCGCTCACACGATTGTATTATTCGGACGAGTGCTAGCTGATGTTTTATCGGATAACGCTCGGGTCAGTGTTATACTATGGGGCAGTGCAGAGCTGCATTTTTGTCTACAGATCGAATCCGTCAGTGTATGCATGATTGCATGTAAAACATCTAACTCCAATTGGATGTCATCCGAGTACATCCACAGACAGAGACTATGGAGAAGATGTTGAGATATGTACTCCACACCTGTGATACAATTCTCTAATATTAGTTTGAGCAGTGTCATTACCATAATTGACCTATAGTCTCAGAAGAGAGAATCATCACTCATGTGACTTCGGCCTAAGACAACCAATCATTCTTATGAATAGAAAGCTACATGTGTATTTGTTTCAGGCTACAAGGCTATAGCAGCTGTTTTATGCAGTAGAGATAACATGCTATATATATAGTGGGTTCGGAAAGTATTCAGATCCTTTTAAAATTTTCACTCTTTGTTTCATTGCAGCCATTTGTAAATTCAAAAAAGTTCATTTTTTTCTCATTAATGTTCACTCTCCACCCCATCTTGACTGAAAAAAAACAGAAATGTAGAAATTTTTGCTAATTTATTAAAAAAGAAAAACTGAAATATCACATGGTCATAAGTATTCAGAACCTTTGCTCAGTATTGAGTCTTCTTGGGAATGATGCAACAAGTTTTTCGCACCTGGATTTGGGGATCCTCTGCCATTCTTCCTTGAGGATCCTCTCTAGTTCCGTCAAGTTGGATGGTGAACGTTGGTGGACAGCCATTTTCAGGTCTCTCCAGATATGCTCAATTGGGTTTAGGTCAGGGCTCTGGCTGGGCCAGTCAAGAATGGTCACAGAGTTGTTCTGAAGCCACTCCTTTGTTATTTTAGCTGTGTGCTTAGGGTCATTGTCTTGTTGGAAGGTGAACCTTCGGCCAAGTCTGAGGTCCAGAGCACTGTGGAAGAAGTTTTCATCCAGGATATCTCTGTACTTGGCCGCATTCATATTTCCTTCAATGACAACCAGTCATCCTGTCCCTGCAGCTGAAAAACACCCCCATAGCATGATGCTGCCACCACCATGTTTCACTGTTGGGATTGTATTGGGCAGGTTATGAGCAGTGCCTGGTTTTCTCAACACATACCACTTAGAATTTTCACCAAAAAGGTATATCTTCGTCTCATCAGACCAGAGAATTTTATTTCTCATAGTCTGGGAGTCCTTTTGTGTGTTTTTTTTAGCAAACTCTATGCGGGCTTTCATATGTCTTGTACTGAGGAGAGGCTTCCGTCCTGCCACTCTACCATAAAAGCCTGACTGGTGGAGGGCTGCAGTGATAGTTGACTTTGTGGAACTTTCTCCCATCTCCCTACTGCATCTCTGGAGCTCAGCCACAGTGATCTTGGGGTTCTTCTTTACCTCTCTCACCAAGTAATGGTGTGAGGTGGCATTTCTTTGGAGGGCCGCACAGGCCTCCATGTGCTTGCAGAGGTAGCCTGACTGCCATTAGGTACCGAGATGAGATCCTCAGACAACCTTGTAAGACCATATGCTGGTGCGGTTGGCCCTAGGTTCCTCCTAATGCAGGACAATGCCAGACCTCATGTGGCTGGAGTGTGTCAGCAGTGATGTATTGTAGCTATGGACTGTCCCGCCCGTTCCCCAGACCTGAATCTCATTGAACACATCTGAGACATCATGTCTCGCACCATCCACCAATGTCACGTTGCACCACAGACTGTCCAGGAGTTGGCCGATGCTTTAGTCCAGGTCTGGGAGGAGATTCCTCAGGAGACCATCCGCCACCTCATCAGGAGCATGCACAGGCGTTGTAGGGAGATCATACAGGCACGTGGAGGCCACACACACTACTGAGCATCATTTCCTTGTCTTGAGGCATTTCCACTGAAGTTGGATCAGCCTGTAACTTTATTTTCCACTTTGATTTTGAGCATCATCCAGACCTCCGTGGGATATTAGTTGTGATTTACATTGATCATTTTTAGGTTTTATTGTTCTCAACACATTCCACTATGTAAAGATTTACAACTGGAGTATTTCATTCAGTGATATCTAGGATGTCGGAATTTAGTGTTCCCTTTATTTTTTTGAGCAGTATATATATATATATATATATAGTGAGGCAGTGAGAGGGATCATATGCGAGGGTCGATATGTGTCCCCCAGGATGCGGACGGAGTCCTATTAGACCCATTGGAGTGCCTTGTTTTCTGCAGGATGCCTGTGAGTCTCAAGGCAAAATAAAACTAAGTGTGGACCTGGTCAAGCTATTTGGTTAAGGCAATGTTCAGTAAAACCTGTTATGGGCTTTTATTTTTGTAGCGGACTGCAGGATGGTAGTGGGGTGATCCTCTTCCTCCAGGCCAGGTCTTACAATTGACCCATGGCCACAGATTCCATTTTAAAAACCCTGCAGCAAAGGTTAGGTGTGTCAGTTTGCAGTTTGCAAGTTGCAGAGCAAGTGGCTCTGCAAAACTCAGCCTGTGTGAGGTAACACAGAGCCAAGCAGAGCGAATGCCTGGCACCCTGCACCGTGATATGGTGGTGCAGTTGCCCTCGGCAATGGGACTTGTATACGGACTGTTGAGGTGCCTGGCTGTGACCTGGATGTTACTGTGGGCTGTACATTGTGTGAGTTGTGTGGACCTGGTCAAGCTATTTGGTTAAGGCAATGTTCAGTAAAACCTGTTATGGGCTTTTATTTTTGTAGCGGACTGCAGGATAGTAGTGGGGTGATCCGCTTCCTCCAGGCCGGGTCTTACAATTGAACCATGGCCACAGATTCCATTTTAAATCCCTGCAGCAAAGGTTAGGTGTGTCAGTTTGCAGTTTGCAAGTTGCAGAGCAAGTGGCTCTGCAAAACTCAGCCTGTGTGAGGTAACACAGAGCCAAGCAGAGCGAATGCCTGGCACCCCGCACCGTGATATGGCGGTGCAGTTGCCCTCGGCAACAGGACTCGTATACGGACTGTTGAGGTGCCCGGCTGTGATCTGGATGTTACTGTGGGCTGTACATTGTGTGAGTTGTTTGGACTTAAACACGTTTTTATCACGATCCATTTTTGGATCTGTGGCAGATCTGGCCTGTTGGATTAAAACTTTTTTCCTTTCAGGCTATCGGGGGTTAATGCAGTTTTTCCTCGGTGGCCAGCTGGTGTAATTGCATTGCTGCTGGGACAGCTGATGTGCGTGGTGACTACTCCCACCATCCTTCAAGAGGTCACCTAATGCATCAGCTGACTGTTGGTGTTAGTTCATTCTGCAGCGACCTTGCTGGGAGAAGGAGCTTTCTGGGAGCAGTGGTTCTACAGCTGTGTTCGGTTTATCTGGTTTCGTTATCCTGCTGTGCGGTGCTTTACAGCAGAAAGCTAAGTGTGGTATTTTTAATACCCTGTCCCTTTCAGTGTCTGTCTTACCTTACATTGGGTTGTCTTAGTGCAGTGGTGGGACCAGTGTACTCACTTGCCAATTCCCTACCTAGGGATAGGAGCAGGGCACGTGAGGGTTTAGGTATCCTGGTCGGCGACGGGTTGAAAGAACCCATATAGGGATGTTAGTAAGAGCAGGGCACATCCTGAGGTGA
The DNA here is from genome assembly GCF_051348905.1 of Ranitomeya variabilis. Classification (NCBI taxonomy): domain Eukaryota; kingdom Metazoa; phylum Chordata; class Amphibia; order Anura; family Dendrobatidae; genus Ranitomeya; species Ranitomeya variabilis. Next base: position 402,730,194 of record NC_135234.1, read on the forward strand.
GTGCAGGAGGTGTTCATTCCCCGTTCCCTACCAACAGGACCTACCGTTGTTAAAGTTTCCCTGGTGTCCTTGGTGTGTTGTGCCATCTGGTGACCGACCAATTGTGAGGTCGTGCCACACCGCTTCGATCACATCGTGACAGTTTTGCTGTGAACTTTCTTGTGGTCCCTGCCTATCTGTCACACTGCACCAACCCCGCTGCACTACAATATATATATATATATATGCGTGTGTGCATATGTGATATATGTATATCCTATAGGCACAGATACAAGATGCATTTCATTACAGAAAGAAGTCTCGATGGAGTTGCCATGAATACACATACATGCAAATCTGTGAGCTCTTCCAGTGAGAACAACTGTTATCTGTGTTAATGTATTGGGATTTATAAAGATATTTTCTTATGGTTATTGCTTTTTTTGACAGATTATCAATGATTTGCTCACGGTGAGCAATGTCAAGAAATTCTTGGCCACTCAGATGAGTAAGAAAGGCAAAGAGATGTCTATGCTAATCATAGAAAGCTTGTCTAAGAATGAAAGAAAATTACAAAGAAATAGCCACGAATATCAGCAGCACCAACGCTTTTATGAAGAGGCAATGGGAGAAAAGTTTTATGACCTTATTGTAAGTATGGATATTATAGGTATAAAATATTCTCAATGTGTTTTCATCATGCTTCGTGTGCAGGAAGAGGTGTAATTCCTATAGATAGAGGAATAACATTTTGGAATAAATAAGCCACTTTTACAGGAATACTATGATTGTTAGAAGACACCAATGAACCAACAAAACTGATTTACAAGTTCTGACACCACTAAATATCATTGTACTTGCAAAGCCTAGACAAAAAGCATGTACAGTTAGTCCTCGGGTTATGACGGTCTCGAGTTACATCGTTTCGTGGTTACGACGCTTTATACGACGCCTCATTCCGACTTACGCGGTTTTGCGTCGTAAGTCGAACTACGTGCAACTACGTGCAGCGGCGGAAGAATAGAGTCCAGTACTGTACACTGTACCCGGTTACACGAGGAAAACGAGTCTCCTGCACGCCAGAACACCCTTCATTATGGCTCCCAAACGTAAGCTAGACTCATCTGATACCAATGCATCAAAGAAAAGGAAGGCCATCACCATGGAGGTGAAAGTGGATATCATAAGGCGATCTGATAAGGGGGAAACGCCAACAGAAATTGGCAGGTCATTAGGACTTAGTACTGTACTGTTATTATGGTACAGTACTGTATGAACATATGGTCCGACTTACGTCGAAATTCGGTTTACTACACCGCGTAAGAACGGATCAACGTCGTAAGTCGAAAACTACCTGTAATCGAACACCAATCCAAGTGATACAATGTACATTTATTTCTGAAAGTGTTGGCACCCTTGAAATTTTTCCAGAAAATGAAGTAATTCTCCCAGAAAATTATTCCAATTACACATGTTTTGTTATACACGTATATTTCCTTTGTAACAACACAAAAAAATTGGACATAATTGCACACAAACTCCAAAAATGGCCCCGACAAAATTGTTGGCATCTTTCCAAAATTTGGGGTAACACCTTTGTTTCAAGCATGTGATGCTTGTTGAAACTCAACTATGGCAAGTAACAGGTATGGACAATATGAAAATTACACCTAAAACCAGATAAAAAGGGAGATGTTGAATCCATCGTTGCATTGTGTGTGTGCCACACTAAGCATGAAGAACAAGAGGGCAAGAGAACTGTCTGAGAACTTGAGAATCAAAATTGTTGAAAAACAACAACAATCTCAAGATTACAAGTCCATCTCCAGAGATCTTGATATTCCGTTGTCCACTGTGTGCAACATATTTAAGAACTTTACAACCCATTGCACTGTAGCTAGTCGATGTGGACGGCAGAGAAAAATTGATGAAAGATTGCAACGCAGGACAGTCTGGATGGTTGAGAAGCAGACACCCAATTAAGTTCCAAAGAATTGCAAGCTGTCCTGCAGGCTCAGGGTGCATCAGTGCCAGCATGAACTCTCCGTCAACATTTTAATTAAATGAAACGCTAAGGCAGGAGACCTAGGAGGTCCCCACTACTGACATAAAGAAATAAAAAGATAGATAGCAGTTTGCCAAAATGTACCTGAGGCCATGTGCACACGTTCAGGATTTTTCACGTTTTTTTCACGTTTTTTTGCTATAAAAACGTGATAAAAACGCGAAAAAAACGCTAACCTATGCCTCCTATTATTTACAGTGTATTCCGCATTTTTTGTGCAAATGTTGCGATTTTTTCCGCAAAAAAATCGCATCGCGGAAAAAAAGCAACATGTTCATTAAAAATTCGGAATTGCGGGGATTCCGCACACCTAGGAGTGCATTGATCTGCTTACTTCCCGCACGGGGCTGTGCACACCATGCGGGAAGTAAGCAGATTATGTGCGGTTGGTACCCAGGGTGGAGGAGAGGAGACTCTCCTCCACGGACTGGGCACCATATAATTGGTAAAAAAAAAAGAATTCAAATAAAAAATAGTCATATACTCACCTTCGATGTCCCCGGAGTGTTCCCGCCTCTCACCGCTGCATGCTGCCGCTTCTGTTCCTATAGATGGTGTGGTTCAGGACCTGCGGTGACGTCACTGTCTTGTGATTGGTCGCGTGACCGCTCATGTGACCGCTCGCGACCAATCACAAGCCGTGACGTCACCGAAGGCCCTGAACCACACCGGCATCTATAGGAACGGAGGCTGCAGAGGGTGAGTATAACCATTTTTTTATTTTTTTAATTATTTTTAAACATTCTATCTTTTACTATAGATGCTGCATAAGCAGCATCTATAGTAAAAAGTTGGTCACACATGTCAAACAGTATGTTTGACAAGTGTAACCAACCTGTCAGTCAGTTTTCCAAGCGATGCTACAGATCGCTTGGAAAACTTTAGCATTCTGCAAGCTAATTACGCTTGCAAAATGCTAAAAAAAACGCGAAAAAAACGGAAAAAAAACGCAAAAAAAAAAAAGGCGGATTTCTTGCAGAAAATTTCCGGTTTTCTTCAGGAAATTTCTGCAAGAAATCCGGACGTGTGCACATACCCTGAGTAAGTTAAAATCATTCTTGGAAAGTGTCTGATGGACAGATGAGACCAAGATAGAGCTTTTTGGTGAAGCACATAATTCTACTGTTTACCAAAAACAGAATGAGGCCTACAAAGAAAAGAACACAAATATGGTGGAGATTAAAAGATGTTTTGGGGGTTGTTTTGCTGCCTCTGGCACTGGGTGCCTTGACTGTGTGCAAGGCATCATGAAATCTGAAGATTACCAAAGGATTTTGGGGTGCAATGTAGTGCCCAGTGTCAGAAAGCTGGATTTGCGTCCTAGGTCATTGGTCTTCCACAAGGACAATGACCCTAAACATACAAGAAGCACCCAGAAATGGATGGAAACAAAGCACTGGAGAGTTCAGAAATGGCCACCAATGAGTCCGGATCGAAATCCCATTGAACACCTGTGGAGAGATCTTAAAATTGCTGTTGAAAGAAGGAACCCTTCAAATATGAGAGACCTAGTGCAGTTTACAAAAGAAGATGGTCCAAAATTCCAGTTGAGAGGTGTAAGAAGCTAGTTAATGGTAATTGGAATAAATAACGGCGATAAATTGCTTCCTAAGGATGTACACCCAAATATTAAGTTGAGGGTGCCAACAATTTTGTCTGGACCATTTTTGTGTGAAAGTATGTCCAATTTGCCTTTTTTCTTTGTTTTTATGTGTGTGTTGTTCTAATACATAGAAAGGAAATAAACGTGTATAACAAAACGTGTAATTTTCTGTGAGAAATACTTCATTTTCTGGAACAATTTCAAGGGTGCCATCACATTCGGCCATGACTGTATGTGCTCTGGTGTAACGCTTCATTTTAAATCTATTTTGAACCACACTTTTAGCAATTCCTTGACCAATAAATGTCTAATATGTCCCAACATATCTTCCTTTAGGAGTTGAAGCAGTATGTGTATGACTATGTTCATCTCTGTATTGGAGGGTACCTTGGGGACCTTCATCACAGATTTCACTAAAAATGTAAAAAGTAAAAAAAAATGGAAATCTTATCAGAAACGCCTAGGAACCCTTTATAGTTTGAGGTGCATCAGTCACAGTTGGTTTCCGTCATGAGACAGATCCAATAATGCCATCTTTTTAGCTGTTCTGTTCCTATGACAGAGCAGAACAATGGAAATAATGAAAACAGATGTGACAGGTATCAATCTTTCAATAATAGTTTTCCTTTCTAAATTCCACTCCTGACTTTGGGATATAAACACTGATGAAAAATAATGACGTGTGAATAAACCCTTAGGCAACGGGCAAACACACTTTTACCTGAGTACTTGTAAGCTAAAACCAGGAGAGGAACAGTAAGGCTGGTGTCACACTTGCAACTACAATGCGAGAAACTTGCGTGAGTCTCTTGCCTCAATACCCGGCACTGCCACCGGCACTCGGGACCGGAGTGTGCAGCTGCATATATTTCTATGCAGCTGAATGCCCCGGTCCAAACTGCTGGCGGCAGTGCCGGGTATTGAGGCGAGAGACTTGCGCGAGTTTCTCGCATTGCAGTTGCAAGTGTGACACCAGCCTAAGAGGAAAGGTATGAGGCTGGGGTCAGACCTAACGTATAAAAATACAGTCCATTTTTTACGGCTGAGATACGCAGAAAAGTTCCTGAACAGTGATCGGTATTCAATGCGAGGATGCAATTTTTTTCTCCAAAAATTATACGTGTGTCATCAGTTTCTTTGTAGCACTTGATGGTTTTTGCAACTGCACTTGAGGACACTTTCAAAGTTTTCCCAATGTTTCGGACTGATTGACCTTCATTTCTTAATGTAATGATGGCCACTCGTTTTTCTTTACTTAGCTGCTTTTTTCTTGCCATAATACAAATTCTAACAGTCTATGCAGTAGGACTATCAGCTGTGTATCCACCAGACTTCTACACAACACAACTGATGGTCCCAACCTCATTTATAAGGCAATAAATCCCACTTATTAAACCTGACAGAGCACGCCTGTGAATTGAAAACCATTCCCGGTGACTACCTCTTGAAGCTCATCAAGAGAATGCCAAGAGTGTGCAAAGCAGTCATCAAAGCAAAAGGTGGCTACTTTGAAGAACCTAGAATATAAGACATAATTTCAGTTGTTTCACACTTTTTTGTTAAGTATATAATTCCACATGTGTTAATTCATAGTTTTGATGCCTTCAGTGTGAATGTACAATTTTCATAGTCATAAAAATACAGAAAAATCTTTAAATGAGGTGTGGCCAAACTTTTGGTCTGTACTGTATGTATGTATATATATATATATATATATATATATATATATATATATATATATATATATGTCAGTGAGACACATATCTATCTATCTATCTATCTATCTATCTATCTATCTATCTATCTATCTATATATATATATATAATACAGAGCTAGATAGCATAAAAGCCGGTAATTAAATTGCTGGCTTTTGCTAACTCCTTACCAAACCCGACAGGATATGAGACATGGTTTACATACAGTAAAGCATTTCATATCGGTTAGATTTTTTTATATCCCCCACTAATAATGTTAATAGTGTGTGTGTGCAAAATTTGGGAGCTCTAGGTGTTAAAATAAAGAGTTAAATCACGGAAAAAACTGGCTTGGGCTCCCGCGCAATTTTCTCCGCCCGAGTGAGAAAGCCAGTGACTGAGGGCATATGAACTGTAGCGTGGAAATTTTTCTGAATATTTTCTCACGCTACAGTTCATATGAGTTTATGCCACCAGGGGGCGCAGCATCTATGACGGCACAGCAAGTCAACAAAGCTGCATTCCATTCATTCCCCAGTTTTTACAGCCAGGGATGGCTGCATTAGCAGGCTTCTGGTTGTAAATGTATTTAACCCCTTCAGATGGATTTACATTGTGGGACATGACTGTACGGCGGACAGGTATGGGATATTGTTGGCTTTTTATTTTCCTTTTTTTTTCAGAAGAACGAGTCTCGTCAGTTGGATTGAGCATACAATAAAGATATTAAAACCCCAGGTGTTTATTTATTTCATTAAAATACTTTATTTATAATGTGTGTGTGTATTTTTAGCCCTTTATTACTGGATAGGTGGATAGGTGTCTTATTTATATCTCTCCATTATTACCCAGGCTTAATGTCACCTTACATTAGCAAGGTGACATTAACCCATTATTACCCCATATCCCACCGCTACTCGGGAGTGGGAAGAGAGTGGCTAAGTGCCAGAATAGGCGCATTTTACAGATGTGCCTTTTCTGGGGTGGCTGGGGCAGATGTTTTTAGCCAGGGGGTGGCAATAACCATGGTCCCTCTCTAGGCTATTAATATCTGCCCTCAGTCACTGGCTTTCCCACTTGGAGGGAGAAAATTGCACGGGAGCACACGCCAGTTTTTCCCGAGATTTAACCCTTTATTTTAACACCTAGAGCTCCCAAATTTTGCACACACGCACTACTAACAATATTAGTGAGGGATATATAAAAATCGAATGGATGTGAAATGGTATACTGTCGGGTTTGATATAGAGATGGCAAAAGCAGGCAATTGAATTACCGGCTTTTATGCTATCTAGTTCTGTATTAAATATAAATATATATATATGTGTGTGTCAATGACATATATACACTCACCGGCCACTTTATTAGGTACACCATGCTAGTAACGGGTTGGACCCCCTTTTGCCTTCAGAACTGCCTCAATTCTTCGTGGCATAGATTCAACAAGGTGCTGGAAGCATTCCTCAGAGATTTTGGTCCATATTGACATGATGGCATCACACAGTTGCCGCAGATTTGTCGGCTGCACATCCCAAAGATGCTCCATACAAGGCAGGATGGATCCATGCTTTCATGTTGTTTACGCCAAATTCTGACCCTACCATCCGAATGTCGCAGCAGAAATCGAGACTCATCAGACCAAGCAACGTTTTTCCAATCTTCTACTGTCCAATTTCGATGAGCTTGTACAAATTGTAGCCTCAGTTTCCTGTTCTTAGCTGAAAGGAGTGGTACCCGGTGTGGTCTTCTGCTGCTGTAGCCCATCTGCCTCAAAGTTCGACGCACTGTGCGTTCAGAGATGCTCTTAGGCCTACCTTGGTTGTAACGGGTGGCGATTTGAGTCACTGTTGCCTTTCTATCAGCTCGAACCAGTCGGCCCATTCTCCTCTGACCTCTGGCATCAGCAAGGCATTTCCGCCCACAGAACTGCCGCTCACTGGATTTTTTTTCTTTTTCGGACCATTCTCTGTAAACCCTAGAGATGGTTGTGCGTGAAAATCCCAGTAGATCAGCAGTTTCTGAAATACTCAGACCAGCCCTTCTGGCACCAACAACCATGCCACGTTCAAAGGCACTCAAATCACCTTTCTTCCCCATACTGATGCTCGGTTTGAACTGCAGGAGATTGTCTTGACCATGTCTACATGCCTAAATGCACTGAGTTGCCGCCATGTGATTGGCTGATTAGAAATTAAGTGTTAACAAGAAGTTGGACAGGTGTACCTAATAAAGTGGCCAGTGAGTGTATATCTACCTATACTATGCGTAGACATTAATTTTATCTATTCTATTCTAACCTGTCAGTGTGATTATACTGTACACCGCACTGAATTACCGGCTTTCCTATAGAACACCGGTGTGTATTTCTCGCAAGTCACACGCATGGTCCGTATTTTTCTTGCCCCCATAGACTTTCATTGGGGTATTTTTGGAGGAATACGCTGACAAACGCAGCATGCTGCGATTTTCTCAGCCCGTAAAATACGGCCGAGAAATATATGGCTGATGGAAGCTGCCTCATAGAGAAACATTGGCCCGTGTGCAATCTGTTGATTTTGCGCCTCTCATTCGTCCGTATTCCTCTCTAGTGTGACGCTGGCCTAATAGAAACACGTCACCACTTCTGTATTTATCACCCACTTCTGGTTTTGACTTAAAAATACTGATGTAAAAAACTCACCTACTGCTCAATGTGTGCACTAGGGTTGAGCGAAACGGATCGGACAATTTCAAAAATCGCCGACTTTTGGCAAAGTTGAGTTTCGTGAAACCCGACCCGATCCCAGTGTGGGATCCGCCATGCTGTCGGCGATCTTCGCGCCAAAGTCGCGTTTCGTATGATGCTTTCAGCGCCATTTCTCAGCCAATGAAGGAGGACGCAGAGTGTGGGCAGCGTGATGACATAGGTCTCGGTCCCCACCATCTTAGAGAAGGGCATGACAGTGATTGGCTTGCTTTCTGCGGCGTCACAGGGGCTATAAAGGGGCGTGCACGCCGACCGCCATCTTACTTCTGCCGATCTGAGCATAGGGAGAGGTTGCTGCAGCTTCATCAGAAGCAGGGATATACTTAGGGAGGGAAGATTAACCCCCAAACCGCTTGTGCTGTAGCGATTTCCACTGTCCAACACCACCTTTTCTTTGCAGGGACAGTGGAGGCTAGATTTTTGTGCATCAGCTCTGTAGCTTATAAGGCTCCCTGATAGCTGCATTGCTGTTTGTACGCCGCTGTGCAAACCAACTGCTTTTTTAAAAGCAAAAATCCTGTTGCTCCTTTCTGCACAGTTCTATTGTTTATTTGTCCACACTTATGTGCAGCAGTCCTTTTTATTGCTGGCTGCCATATTTTTCTTGAGATCATTGTAGGGAGATTGTTATTGTAGTACAGTCCCTTTTTTTATATATATATATCTTCCAGCCCCTTTCTGGCACGTACACTGTGTAGTGTAATACAGTGGGCCTGATTTTTGCAGTAGTCTCCCACACATAAAAAAGGAGATTTAAATTGCCGCTAAGTGCATCTGCGTCAGTTCTGTTTGTCTTATATCTGCCAGCCCCTTTCTGCCACGTACACTGTGTAGTGTAATACAGTGGGCCTGATTTTTGCAGTAGTCTCCCACACATAAAAAGGGAAATTTAAATTCTCAACAAGTTTACATACACCTTCTACCTTGTTTACAGTACCATATAACGGTTGTTAGTTTGGTTACATTTTCCCAAGAATGAGGAAGTCTGGTGGAAGAGGCCGTGGGCGGTCATTGCCAGCTGTTAATGATGGTGGTGGTGGTGGTGGTGGTGGAGCATCTGGTGGTAGTGGGAAAAGCAAAATAGCACCTAAGGCTCGAGTTGTTGAGCCAGCTTCATCATCTGGCTACACAAGGCCTCGAAGGCTCCCTTTTCTGGGAGTAGGAAAACAGCTTTTAAAGCCGGAGCAGCAGGAAAAAGTTTTGGCTTTCCTTGCTGACTCAGCCTCTAGCTCTTTCGCCTCCTCTTCCGAAAGTTCCAAAATTAAAAGCAGCGAGTCATCAGTGGATGCTCACGGTCAGGAACAAGTCGATTCCTTGTGTCCTTCACCCAAAGCAAAAGTGAAGGATGCTGCAGGCGACACTACAGTTTACTCCATGGAGCTCTTTACACATACCGTGCCAGGGTTAGAAAGGGAAATAGTTCACAGCCCTTTACAAGATGAATCAGACATGGAGTCCACAGATGCACAGCCACAGCTAGATTATTATGCTGTTCCATTGACTCAGATCACAACATTGCCCTTGCAGTGTACTGAGCCAGAACCTGACCCTGATGAGACTATGGTGCCCCGTCCCGAACGCTATAGCACCTTACACGGTGACACAGAAGAAGGTGCACAGGACATTGAAGAGGAGGTGATAGATGACCCAGTTGTTGACCCAGATTGGCAGCCATTGGAGGAACAGGGTGCCGCTGGCAGTAGCTCAGAAGCGGAGGAGGATGAGCCGCAGCAGGCATCAACATCGCAACAGCTTTCATCTGGCAGGCCCATATCAGGCCAAAAACGTGTGTCAAAAACAAAAACATTTTTAGGACAGCGTGGCCATCCGGTGAAAGTAGCACAGCGTGCAATGCCTGAAAAGGTATTCAATAGTAGGAAGAGTGCAGTGTGGCAATTTTTTAACCAAGATCCGAATGATCAGTGCAAAGTTATCTGTAAGAAATGCTCAATGACCTTCAGCAGACGGCAGAATGTCAAAAATTTAAATACAACGTGCATGCGTAGACATTTAACCAGCATGCACTTGCAAGCCTGGACTAACTACCAAACGTCCCGTAACGTTGGTGCACCTGCTCAGAATGAAGGTAGTCAGCAACGCTACATTGCTTCCCTCACTGTAAACCCACCGTTTAGGACACCACCTGCAGCAAATGCGGAGGTATCGTCGCAAGGCCAAAGCAGTCAGGGAATCACCAGGTTCTTGGTAGGAAACACTGTATGTGGGCCAACATCAAGAATACCATCACCAACCCTCTCTCAATCTGCCATGTCCACAACCACCCCCGCTAGTTCCACTATATGCAGCTCTCCAGTTTAGCTCACCCTACAAGAGACTCTTGTTAGGAAAAGGAAGTACTCATCCTCACATCCGCGTACACAGGGTTTGAACGCCCACATTGCTAGACTAATCCCGTTAGAGATGATGCCCTACCGGTTGGTTGAAAGCGAAGCTTTCAAAGCCCTGATGGCATACGCAGTACCACGCTATGACCTACCCAGTCGACACTTCTTTGTGAGAAAAGCCATCCCAGCCCTCCACCAGCATGTCAAAGACTGCATTGTCCATGCACCCAGGCAATCAGTCAGTAGAAAGGTGCACCTCACAACAGATGCATGGACCAGTAGGCATGGCCAGGGACGTTACGTGTCCATCACGGCACACTGGGTTAATCTGGTGGATGCAGGGTCCACAGGGGACAGCCATAGTGGGACAGTTCTGCTTAGCCCATGGTCTAGGAAACAGTTGGCTGTAGGCGTTCGCCACCCCTCCTCCTCCAGCAGAAGCGAAAGCTCGTCCACAGAGTGCAGTCGCACGACCACTCCATCCGCAGCTGCCAGTGTTGCACACGAGGTGTCCCATTATCGAACAGCTAGTGGTAAACGTCAGCAGGCTGTGTTGGAAATGAAGTGTTTGGGCGACAACAGACACACCGCGGAAGTTCTGGCCGAGTTCTTGCAGCAAGAAACTCAGTCCTGGCTGGGCAGTGTACATCTTGAGGCAGGCAAGGTAGTCAGTGATAACGGAAGGAATTTTATGGCTGCCATAGCCCTTTCAGAACTGAAACACATACCTTGCCTGGCTCACACCTTGAACCTGGTGGTGCAGTGCTTCCTGAAAAGTTATCCGGGGTTACCAGCCCTGCTCCTGAAGGTGCGAAGACTTTTCTCGCACATCCGCCGGTTGCCCGTACACTCCAGCAGTATGCAGAACCATCAGCGATCGTTGAAGCTTCTCCAGCACCGCCTAATAATCCACATTGCAACAAGGTGGAACTCCACACTGCACATGCTTCAGAGGCTGTGCAAACAGAGGCGTGCTGTAATGTAATTGTGGGAGGATACACATACACGGGCAGGAAGTTGGATGGCAGACATGGAGTTGTCAGGTGTGCAGTGGTCGAAGCTACAAGACCTCTGTCAAGTCCTTCAGTGTTTTGAGGAATGCACACGGCTGGTAAGTGCAGACGACGCCATCATAAGCATGAGCATCCCACTAATGCGTCTGCTGATGCAAAGTTTGACGCACATTAAGGAGCAGGCGTCTGCAGCCGAGGATGAGGGAAGCCTTGATGACAGTCAGTCATTTTCTGCTCAGGGAACTCTCCTGGACGAGGTGGCGGACGAAGAGGAGGAAGAGGAGGATGATGGGGATGAATATTTATGGGAGGAGGAAGCTTCTCAGGGGGCAATAGAAACTGGTGGCGTTGCAAGGTCAGGTACAGGGTTTTTGCAGGAGACAAGTGATGTTGATTTGCCAGAAAGTGCTCCTGAACCCAGCACAAGCAGTGAATTGACACCTGGAACATTGGCCCACATGGCTGATTATGCCTTGCGTATCCTAAAAAGGGACCCCCGCATTATCAAAATGATGACCGATGACGATTACTGGTTGGCCTGCCTCCTGGATCCACGCTATAAAGGGAAATTGCAAAATATCATGCCACATGAGAACCTTGAGCAAATATTGGCTACCAAACAAGCAACTCTTGTAGACCGTTTGGTTCAGGCATTCCCAGCACACAGCAGCAGTGATGGTTCTCACACGAGCTGCAGGGGGCAACATGGCAGAGGTGTTAGAGGTGCACAAATCAGAAGTGGCGTTGGACAGAGGGGTTTTATGACCAGGTTGTGGAGTGATTTCGCAATGACCGCAGACACGACAGGTACTGCTGCATCAATTCAAAGTGACAGGAGACAACATTTGTCCAATATGGTTACGAACTATTTTTCCTCCCTTATCGATGTTCTCCCTCACACGTCATTCCCCTTTGATTACTGGGCATCTAAAATAGACACCTGGCCTGAATTGGCAGAATATGCATTACAGGAGCTCGCTTGCCCAGCTGCTAGTGTGCTATCAGAAAGAGTCTTCAGTGCTGCTGGTTCAATACTGACCGAAAAAAGGACTCGTCTGGCTAGCCAAAATGTTGATGATCTGACCTTCATTAAAATGAACCAATCATGGATTTCAAATTATTTTGCCCCACCTTCCCCTGCTGACACGTAGTTTGCCTGAAATATGTCTTGCTTTTGGACTCCTCTTACTGACTGCTCCACTTCCTCCATTTGCAGCTGCTGAATGTCCACCATAGGCCATTTTTTTACCTCCATAAATGGGCTGACTCCCCCCACAGGGCCGTGGTCACCACTTAGTGCAAGCACCCGTGCGAGTGCCGTTTGCCTGGACAGGTGGGTGTGCCCACTCTTGGACGACGGCACTGGCACAGGGTCCCTCATAGTACAATGAAGTGTCTCTGACGGTGGTGGTGCACAACCAACGTCAGACACACCGTCGTAATATGAGGGGCCCTGGGCCAGTACCGCCGCCCACGAGAGAGTGTCCCCCCCAGCTCGAACAGCGCTCTACCACTTGCAAAACTTACCTCTCCCGGCTCCACCACTGTGTAGTCTGTGCTGTTAAATCCTTCAATGGCACTGCCAATACAAATTTGTTGAAATGATAGTTAAAATATACAGGGGCCCTGGCCTCCATTTAGACCAGTTAATACTTTGCAACTACTACCACTGTCTGCTACTCAGCAGAGGAGCCCACCTCTGTACGTAGCTATGCCACCTGTTTATTTATGAAAATTTGTTTGGCAGAAATTTACCTCACTTTATTGTTTTGGCCTACTAACTGTGTCATCCACTCCTTACAGTTGTCCTCCACTGAACAAACCTATGCCGCCAGTTTACTCCTGTTACCAGTTTTGAACTGCATAGAGCCTACTTTTTTATTTTAGGCCTACTAAGTCTGTCTGCGCCACTCCTTACAATCGTCCTCCGCTGAACAAACCAATGCTGCCTGTGTACCCCTGTAACGTATTTTAAACTGCATTGAGCCTACTGTTTTATTTTAGGCCTACTAAGTCTGTCTGCGCCACTCCTTACAATCGTCCTTTGCTGAACAAACCAATGCTGCCTGTGTACCCCTGTAACCTATTTTAAACTGCATAGAGCCTACTTTTTTATTTTAGGCCTACTAAGTCTGTCTGCGCCACTCCTTACAATCGTCCTCCGCTGAACAAACCAATGCTGCCTTTGTACCCCTGTAACCTATTTTAAACTGCATAGAGCCTACTTTTTTATTTGAGGCCTACAAAGTCTGTCTGCGCCACTCCTTACAATCGTCCTCCGCTGAAGAAACCAATGCTGCCTGTGTACTCCTGTAAACTATTTTAAACTGCATAGAGCCTACTTTTTTATTTTAGGCCTACTACCTGTGTCTGTCTGCGCCACTCAATACAGCTGTCCTTCACTGAACAAAGCTGAGCTTCAATTTTCAGGCTTTCGGCCTATATCAGATATTAAACTGCATTTGGCCTACTTGTTTGTTTGGGCCTACTAACGGTGTCTGCCGCTGCTTGTTGTTCTCCTCCACTGAACAAAGATGAGCTTCAATTTTCAGGCTTTTGGCCTGCAGAAAATATGAAACTGCATTTGGCCTACATGTTTGTTTGGGCCTACTAACGGTGTCTGCCGCTCCTTGCTTTTCTCCTCCACTGAACAAAGCTGAGCTTCAATTTTCAGGCTTTCACCCTATATGAACTATGAAACTGCATTTGGCCTACTTGATTGGTTGGGCCTACTAACGGTGTCTGCCGCTCCTTGCTTTTCTCCTCCACTGAACAAAGCTGAGCTTCAATTTTCAGGCTTTCGGCCTGCAGAAAATATGAAACTGCATTTGGCATACTTGTTTGGTTGGGCCCTACTAACGGTGTCTGCCGCTCCTTGCTTTTCTCCTCCACTGAACAAAGCTGAGCTTCAATTTTCAGGCTTTCGGCCTGCAGAAAATATGAAACTGCATTTGGCCTACTTGTTTGGTTGGGCTCTACTAACGATGTCTGCCGCTCCTTGGTGTTCTCCTCCACTGAACAAAGCTGAGCTTCAATTTTCAGGCTTTCGGCCTATATCAGATATTAAACTGCATTTGGCCTACTTGTTTGGTTGGGCCTACTAACGGTGTCTGCTGCTCCTTGGTGTTCTCCTCCACTGAACAAAGCTGAGCTTCAATTTTCAGGCTTTCGGCCTATGTAAAATATGAAAATGCATTTGGCCTACTTGTTTGGTTGGGCCTACTAACGGTGTCTGCCGCTCCTTGATGTTCTACTCCACTGAACAAAGCAGTGCCATCTGTTTACTCCTGTTACCAATTTTGAACTGCATTTGGCCCACTTTATTACTTGGGCCTACTAACTGTGTCTGCCACTCATTACAGTTTTCCTCCACTGAACAAAGCAATGCCGCCTGTTTAGTCCTGTTACCAATTTTGAACTGCATGTAGCCTACTTTATTGTTTGGGCCTATATCTGTGTTTCCTCCTCATCCTGCCCATTGCCCAGCCACTGCTAGATGAGTCTGCTGGTACATTGACCCAGACCACTACATTCACCTTGCACTCTACACAGCCAAAATCTGACCCTGCTGAAAGTCAGGTTCCCCTTCCCGCACACTATACCACCTTACACGGGGACAAAGAGGAAGGTGCAGATGAAAGTGCAGGTTCCTTCATCAGGTGGGGGGCATACTCGTTGGCGACGTCACTGGCACAGGGCCCCTCATAGTACGCAAAAGTGTCTCTGCCGGTGGCAGGCGCCCCCGCCATCAAACACACCGCCGTACTTTGAGGGGCCCTGTGCCAGTGCCAATGCAAACGAGTGGGCCCCCCCTGCTTGCTCAGGATCACAGCACTTGCAAAGTTGAAATACTTACCTCTCCCTGCTCCCCCGCCGTGACGTATTCCGCGTTTCCTGGGCCCACGAAAATCTTGAGCCAGCCCTACCCCCCCCCCACAACTTTAGCCAAATGACCCCCTGTTTTCAATGAATAACTATTATTATAAGGTAAATTAAGATTGACAAGCTTAAGTAACAATAATTGATGTTTTTGGCATTAAAATGGGCACTATAGGTGTTTTCCTGTCCTCCACTCACTGCCGACTTTGCTTCCCGATTGACTTGCATTGGGTTTCGTGTTTCAGTCGGCTCCCCGGATTTTCGCAATAATCGGCCGATTTCACCCGACCCGACTTTTGAGAAAGTCGGGTTTCGCGAAACCCGACTCGATCCTAAAAAAGTAAAAGTCGCTCAACTCTAGTGTGCACGTGTTCTTAGAGTGTGCTGATGTCTCATTACATGCAGCAACACAGTGTACTACTTTTAATGTACCCATAGGGTACACAGACAGCACTCGGACCAATGATATTCAATGCGGCAGTGCAGATGAACTAATTTTTTTTTAAGGCCGGGGTCACACTAGCGTATTGCATCCGATGCGAGAGCATCTGATGCGATATGCTAATGACACTCGGCTTCTGCTCTGCTGTCAGCAGGAGCCAAGTGTCATGCGTCTGTGCTCCGAGCCTCTCGCAGAGAGCAGATCGGAGCACAGCTGCGGAGGAGGCGGAGAAATGAATTTCTCCATCTCCTCCATTGCCAGGGTCAGCATATAACGCACATCACTCTGATGATATCTGAGTGATGTGCGTTGTCTCACTCGCACCCATAGGCTTAGGCGAGTGAGCAGAGACTCGGCCGAGTGTTGGTGACAATCGCAGTATGCTGCGATTTCACTCACACACTGAAAACGGCCAAGGAAAAAAATGGTGATGTGAGCTGCCCCATACAAGAATACTGGTCCGAGTGCTATGCGATTTTTTATCGCATAGCACTCGTCCGTATTACGCTCTAGTGTGACTCCGGCCTAACTGACCAAATCTGTGTGTGAAAAAAATCGCAGCATGAACTAGTTTATTCTGTAAATCGGAAGCGACTTGCACATTCAAGTCTATGGGTGTGCCCCAAAAAATCAGATGCCATAAGTAGCCACAGTACAGGATCCAATTTTTACGGATACATTGCAAATGAATGATTTATAGCTGATGATGTTAAACAACAGATGACAAGTGAGAAAAAATCGCCCCACTATTCTGGATGAAACTCTGAATACCGTAATTGTTTTATACACTTGTGTGAACCTACCCATATTGTGACTGTGCAGAATAAGTGTTGGTAGTCAAGACCAGGCACACGTCTTCATGCCTTTCACTTTGCTACTGGGATAGCACTGGCAGCTTTTAGCCACAAGCATAATCCTATAGTGAAGAGGTTGTCATGTCCAAATACAGCTTTTCAGTCCTAGCAAAATTTATCCTTAGATGACGGTTTAACATAATAACTGTGAAGACCCTGGTGGACCTATGTAGACTTGCACAAGATCTATCTTCCTACAGAGTGTTCATTCATCAAGTTGCCATGGCTCGAGATCAAGCTGAAGGCCATTAGTAATAATAATTAACATCATGTGATACAAATTGCAGATATTTTGTCATTTAGAGAATTAGCGGCAGTGGGTATCAAAGAAATCTTATTGAGTTTAATGAAATTCTGTTTTATTCCAAAATGTGTCCTAATGAATCGATTGTGACATGTAAGAATGTAACATTTTCCTGTCTGGTGCAATCCTTTCTTCAATTGATATTTTTAACATTGAAGTCAATGTAAATTGATATAATGGTTGGAACTAGTGGAAGAAATGCAAGACATCAATTGACATTATTTTTTTTCTATATGTCCCATTAATCTCAATATAAATGTGACATGGAAGGATGAAAAAACTGACACAATGATTAGTTCTTTCCATCATATTTTGTTTGTTTTTTACATTGAGGTCAATGGGGTAGTGTAGGTGAGCGATTTTTTTTTAACTGACCTTATCTCTGTGTGAAAAAAATATCAACATGCACTAGTTTATTTTGTAAATCTGAAGAGACTTTTCATTTCACATTTTTTTACCTTGTGTCGTATAGTGTGTTGTTAGAAAATGCAGCATGTCAATTCTTTCAACTTTTTTACTGGTGTTTCTGCAAGGGGATCAAAATGAGTTAGCAGTAAAAATGTACCAAAAATTAATTTAAAATACATGGAATTTCTGTCGAGGTTTTTTGACCATTGTCTGAAATTTTTGTGCAGGAAAAAAAACGCATACAAAAAGCTACATGTGAACATATTGTGAGGCAGTGACCGGTGTTACATGTAGGGGTCCCTGTGTGTTCCCCCCAGGATGCGCACCTAGGTGTATTGAGGCCATGAGAGTGCATTGCAGTCACAGGCGTAGCTGTGATTGCAATGCAAAATAAGAGTATTGGTCTTGGACATGCAGGGCAGATTTAAGGAAACCTGCTCTGGGCTTTTGTGTTTTGAAACGAACTACAGGGTGGTAGTGGTGCAGTCCGTTTAATTCCGGCCCGGATTTCCATGTGGCCCAAGGCCACAGATTCTAGTTAAATATCCTGCAGTAAAGGGTTTGGGTGTGTCAGGTTCAGAGTCAGTTTCAGTCTGGTGGAGGAATACAGAGCAAAAGGCTCTGCAGAGCTCCACCTGTGTGAAGCAACACATGCAAGCGGAGCCAAACAGCCAAGGCAGCTGAGAGGCCTGGCACCCACAACATACACAGTGGTGCAGTCCCCACGGCAACTGGTCTCAGAGGTGCACTGGAGTGTTTATCGGCTGCGATCCGGAGGATATCGTGTACTGTGTAGTGGTGCTGTGAGTTGGACATTAGTGCTGTGAGTTGGACATTAATGCCGTGAGTAGGACATTAATGCCGTGAGTTGGTTAAAGAGACGTTTGTTTTGATCTTTGCTGAGTGACTGCCTCATCACTGCATAGGGTGCTACTGCTGCACTACAATATCCTAACATATCTTCAATCTGGAACAAGAAAAAAAAGACAGATGTTTCACATATAAAAAATAATGCATATCATAGAAACAGAGCACAACAAGTACATTTAAAAACTGGATGTGCAAAGGCCAGCTAGTCTCAAATGGGAGCCAAACAATCGTTTTAAATTGGAAGTGCTAAAATCCCTGGAATAGAAATGTACAGGTGCTTCTCACAAAATTAGAATATCATCAAAAATATAATTTATTTCAGTTCTTCAATACAAAAAGTGAAACTCATATATTATATAGTCACTACAAACAGAGTGATCTACCGTATATACTCGAGTATAAGCCGACCCGAGTATAAGCCGACCCCCCTAATTTTGCCACAAAAAATTGGGAAAACTTATTGACTCGAGTATAAGCCTAGGGTGGAAAATGCAGCAGCTACCGGTGAATTTCAAAAATAAAAATAGATGCTCCATACCATTCATTATTGCCCCATAGATGCTCCATATAAAGCTGTGCCATATATAATGCTCCATACCATTGATTATTGCCCCATATATTATCCATATATAGCTGTGCCATATAGAATGCTCTGCACCGTTTATTATGGCCCCATAGATGCTCCATATAAAGCAGTGCCACATATACAATGCTCTGCACCGTTCATTATGGCCCTATAGATGCTCCATATAAAGCTGTGCCATATATGCTCTGCACCGTTCATTATGGCCCCATAGATGCTCCACATAAAGCTGTGCCATATATGCTCTGCACCGTTCATTATGGCCCCATAGATGCTCCTTATAAAGCAGTGCCTTATATGCTCTGCACTGTTCATTATGGCCCCATAGATGCTCCATATAAAGCTGTGCCATATATGCTCTGCACCGTTCATTATGGCCCTATAGATGCTCCATATAAAGCTGTGCCATATATGCTCTGCACCGTTGATTATGGCCCTATAGATGCTCCATATAAAGCTGTGCCATATATAATGCTCTGCACCGTTCATTATGGCCCCATAGATGCTCCATATAAAGCCGTGCCATATATGCTCTGCACCGTTCATTATGGCCCTATAGATGCTCCACATAAAGCTGTGCCATATATGCTCTGCACCGTTCATTATGGCCCCATAGATGCTCCTTATAAAGCTGTGCCATATATGCTCTGCACCGTTCATTATGGCCCCATAGATGCTCCTTATAAAGCTGTGCCATATATGCTCTGCACCGTTCAGTTTGGCCCCATAGATGCTCATTATAAAGCTGTGCCCTATATGCTCTGCACCATTCAGTTTGGCCCCATAGATGCTCCTTATATAGCTGTGCCCTATATGCTCTGCACCGTTCAGTTTGGCCCCATAGATGCTCCTTATATAGCTGTGCCCTATGTGCTATGCACCGTTCAGTTTGGCCCCATAGATGCTCCTTATATAGCTGTGCCCTATATGCTCTGCACCGTTCAGTATAGCCCCATAGATGCTCATTATAAAGCTGCCCCATATGGAATGCTCTGCAGCGTTCAGTTTGGCCCCATAGATGCTCCTTATATAGCTGTGCCCTATATGCTGTGCACCGTTCAGTTTGGCCCCATGGATGCTCATTATAAAGCTGTGCCCTATATGCTCTGCACCGTTCAGTTTGGCCCCATAGATGCTCATTATAAATCTGTGCCCTATATGCTCTGCACCGTTCAGTTTGGCCCCATAGATGCTCATTATAAAGCTGTGCCCTATATGCTCTGCACCGTTCAGTTTGGCCCCATAGATGCTCATTATAAATCTGTTCCCTATATGCTCTGCACCGTTCAGTTTGGCCCCATAGATGCTCATTATAAAGCTGCCCCATATGGAATGCTCTGCAGCGTTCAGTTTGGTCCCATAGATGCTCCACATAAATCTGTGCCATATATAACGCTGGTGCTGCTGCTGCAATAAAAAAAACAAAAACATACTCACCTCTCTTGCTTGCAGCTCCTCAGCGTCCCGTCCCGGCGTCTCTCCGCACTGACTGATCAGGCAGAGGGCGCCGCGCACACTATATGCGTCATCGCGCCCTCTGACCTGAACAGTCAGAGCGGAGAGACGCCGGGAAGACAGAGCGGCGCCCGGCGTGTGGAACGAGGACAGGTAAATATGCGATACTTACCTGCTCCCGGCGTCCCGCTCCTTCCCCCACACAGCTGGTCTCCGGGTGCCGCAGCCTCTTCCTCTATCAGCGGTCAACGGCACCGCTGATTAGAGAAATGAATATGGGGCTCCACCCCTGTGGGAGTGGAGTACATATTCATAAGTTTAATGAGCGGTCCCACGTGACCGCTGTACAGGGGAAGAGCTGCGGCACCCGGAGACAGTGTGACGGGCAGGGGGAGCGACAGGATCGCCGGGACTAGGTAAGTATGCCTTAGCGCCCTCTCCCCCTCACCCGCCGACCCTGCCACAGACCGTGATTCGAGTATAAGCCAAGAGGGGCACTTTCAGCCCAAAAATTTGGGCTGAAAATCTCGGCTTATACTCGAGTATATACAGTATTTCAACTGTTAATGTTGATGATTATGGCTTACAGCCAATTAAAACCCAAAACAAACAAAATAAACAGAGATAAACACTTGAAATAGATCACTCTGTTTGTAATGACTCTATATGTATTTCACTTTTTGTATTGAAGAACTGAAATAAATGAACTTTTTCATGTTATTCTAATTTTGTGAGAAGCACCTGTACATACCTAGTTCAAAGTAGAAAGCAAAGGATAGCTCTCACCGGTAAAATTAAAGCTTTATTTTCTTCAAACGATAGTGCACAAAGGCTACAGTTATTTTGCGCTGGTGTGTTCTTCTTCTAGCCCAAACAGCACCATTTAGGCCGGAAGAAATGCAGACTAGTTTGAAGTTAATGTCAGTAGTCTTTGGGCTTTCTGCACTTCCCCAGTCTGAAATAATGCCTTCATTTTACCAATAAGTGCTATCCCTTTCTTTCTTTGGATGATATACATAAAATAATTTTTCACATTTTTGGAGTATTTGTTTTTCTTTCATTTGCATTTTCATTTTAAATTGTATCTCATTTCTGTTACTAAACTTTATGTTTTGTCATTTATTTTCATTTATTTTTATTTTTACACATTTTTTCTTTTCAGGAGCTGGCCCTGCTGAATGCTGGATATGGTCCTTTATAAGCCATCTGTTTCTACAACCGTACCTGGAACAGAATGTAAAGAGTAAAGCCTGTACTGTACATAGCGCATCCTAATATATAAAAGAAAGCAGTCTTCCTCATCTTTATTACTTTGTATGATTAGAGTGATCACGGTAGAACTGGTGATAATCACGTTGCTGATGTTAGAAGTAATAGTAATGGTTGTGTCCATCCTGAAGTAGTGGTATCCATCTTCACCCATCCCTTGTAGATTGTGAGCCCTCGCGGGCAGGGTCCTCTCTCCTCCTGTACCTGTTGTGACTGGTATTATTTGAGATTACTGTACTCGTTTTTATTATGTATACCCCATTTCACATGTAAAGCGCTATACTAATAATAATAATCTTCTCCATGATGGAACCTGTAGGGAACGTTATCTCTGCACTTGTGCCAGATGATTGTTGAAATTTAATTGAGGGTTGGTTGTATTCATTAGTGGAGAACTACTTGAGATTTTGATTTTGTCTTTTATCCTAAGTCACATGACAAGGCTTGTTGGAGAGTTGACATTGACTTTCAGGATTGCTACGTCCTATAGGTGGCACTCGAGTTCTAGTTCTCTGTCATGAATCCCAATGGCTAGGGATAGCACAGGACAAGCAAAGTACAAATATATTACGGACGAGCTCTAGGGTGATGGAACCTGGGCTGACCGCTGCCCTACGCCTGACAAACGCAACTAGAGATAGCCAGGGAGCGTGCCTACGTTGGTTCTAGACGCCACGCACCAGCCTAAGAGCTAACTAGCACTGCAGAGAAAATAAAGACCTCACTTGCCTCCAGAGGAATGAACCCCAAAAGATATAGTTGCCCCCCACATGTATTGACGGTGAAATGAGAGGAAGGCACACACATAGAGATGATATATATAGTTTTAGCAAATTGAGGCCCGCTGTAAACTAGAAAGCAGAACGATACAAAAGGGGACTGAGCGGTCAGCAAAAAACCCTAATCAAAAAACCATCCTGAGATTACAAGAACCCATGTGCCAACTCATGGCACATGGGGAGAACCTCAGTCCACTAGAGCTACCAGCTAGCATAGAGACATAATAAGCAAGCTGGACAAAAAAACCAAACAACTGAAAATCAGCACTTAGCTTATCCTGAAAGATCTGGGAGCAGGTAGGCAGGAACCAAACAGAGCACATCTGAATACATTGATAGCCGGCAAGGGAATGACAGAAAGGCCAGGTAAAATAGGAAACACCCAGCCACTGATGGACAGGTGGAAACCAAAGGCCGCAACCCACCAAAGTCACCCAGTACCAGCAGTAACCACCAGAGGGAGCCCACAAACAGAATCCACAACAGTACCCCCCCCCTTGAGGAGGGGTCACCGAACCCTCACGAGAACCCCCAGGGCGATCAGGGTGAGCTCTATGGAAGGCGCGGACCAAATCAGTCGCATGAACATCGGAGGCGACCACCCAGGAATTATCCTCCTGACCATAACCCTTCCACTTAACCAAATACTGGAGTTTGCGTCTGGAAACACGAGAATCCAAGATCTTCTCAACAACATACTCCAATTCTCCCTCCACCAGCACCGGAGCAGGAGGCTCAACCGAAGGAACAACGGGCACCTCATACCTCCGCAACAACGACCGATGGAACACATTATGAATAGCAAACGATGCTGGGAGATCCAAACGAAAAGATACAGGGTTAAGAATCTCCGAGATCCTATAAGGACCGATGAACCGAGGCTTGAACTTAGGAGAAGAGACCTTCATAGGGACAAAACGAGAAGACAACCACACCAAATCCCCAACAAGAAGTCGGGGACCCACGCGGCGACGGCGATTAGCAAACTGCTGAGTCTTCTCCTGAGATAACTTCAAATTGTCCACCACCTGATTCCAAATCTGATGTAGCCTGTCCACCACCACGTCCACTCCAGGACAATCTGAAGGCTCCACCTGACCAGAGGAAAAACGAGGATGAAACCCCGAATTACAAAAAAAAGGAGAGACCAACGTGGCAGAACTAGCCCGATTATTAAGAGCAAATTCGGCCAGTGGCAAAAAAGCAACCCAGTCATCTTGATCAGCAGAAACAAAACACCTCAAATAAGTTTCCAAGGTCTGATTAGTTCGCTCTGTCTGGCCATTCGTCTGAGGATGGAATGCAGACGAGAAAGACAAATCAATGCCCATCTTGGCACAAAACGTCCGCCAAAATCTAGACACAAACTGGGATCCCCTGTCAGAAACGATATTCTCCGGAATCCCATGCAAACGAACCACGTTCTGAAAAAATAAAGGGACCAACTCAGAGGAGGAAGGCAACTTAGGCAAGGGCACCAAATGAACCATCTTAGAAAAGCGGTCACACACAACCCAGATAACGGACATTTTCTGTGAAACCGGGAGATCAGAAATAAAATCCATGGAAATGTGCGTCCAAGGCCTCTTCGGGATGGGCAAGGATAACAACAACCCACTGGCCCGAGAACAGCAAGGCTTAGCTCGAGCACACACTTCACAAGACTGCACAAAGGTACGCACATCCCTAGACAAGGAAGGCCACCAAAAAGACCTGGCCACCAAATCTCTAGTACCAAATATTCCAGGATGACCAGCCAACACAGAAGAATGGACCTCGGAGATGACTCTACTGGTCCAATCATCCGGAACAAACAGTCTTTCTGGTGGACAACGATCCGGTTTATCCACCTGAAACTCCTGCAATGCACGTCGCAAGTCTGGGGATACGGCGGACAATATTACCCCATCCCTAAGGATACCAGTAGGCCCAGAGTCTCCAGGAGAGTCAGGCACAAAACTCCTGGAAAGAGCATCTGCCTTCACATTCTTTGAACCTGGCAGGTATGAAACCACGAAATTGAAACGAGAAAAAAACAACGACCAACGAGCCTGTCTAGGATTCAAACGCCTGGCAGACTCAAGGTAAATGAGATTCTTGTGATCAGTCAAGACCACCACACGATGTTTAGCACCCTCAAGCCAATGACGCCACTCCTCAAATGCCCACTTCATGGCCAAAAGCTCCCGATTACCCACATCATAATTGCGCTCGGCGGGCGAGAATTTTCTAGAGAAGAATGCACATGGCTTCATCACCGAGCCATTAGAACTTCTCTGTGACAAAACCGCCCCCGCTCCAATCTCGGAAGCATCAACCTCAACCTGAAAAGGAAGTGAAACATCTGGTTGACACAACACAGGAGCAGAAGAAAACCGGCGCTTAAGTTCCTGAAAGGCCTCCACGGCCGCAGGAGACCAATCAGCAACATCAGCACCCTTTTTAGTCAAATCAGTCAAAGGTTTAACAATACTGGAAAAATTAGCAATGAACCGACGATAAAAATTAGCAAACCCCAAGAACTTCTGAAGGCTCTTAACAGATGTAGGTTGTGTCCAGTCACAAATCGCCTGAACCTTGACGGGATCCATCTCAATAGTAGAAGGAGAAAAAATGTACCCCAAAAAAGAAATCTTCTGGACTCCGAAGAGACACTTTGAGCCCTTCACAAACAGAGAATTGGCCCGCAGAACCTGAAACACCTTCCTGACCTGTAGAACATGAGACTCCCAGTCATCAGAAAACACCAAAATATCATCCAAATACACAATCATAAACTTATCCAGATATTCACGGAAAATATTGTGCATAAAGGACTGAAAGACTGACGGAGCATTGGAGAGTCCAAAAGGCATTACCAAATACTCAAAATGGCCCTCAGGCGTATTAAATGCGGTTTTCCACTCATCACCCTGTTTTATCCGCACCAGATTATACGCACCGCGAAGATCTATCTTAGTGAACCACCTAGCCCCCTTAATGCGAGCAAACAAATCAGTCAATAATGGCAATGGATACTGATACTTGACTGTAATCTTATTCAGAAGGCGATAATCTATACAAGGCCTCAGGGAACCATCTTTTTTTGCCACAAAAAAAAAACCTGCTCCCAGAGGGGACGAAGATGGACGAATATGTCCCTTTTCCAAGGACTCCTTAATATAATTCCGCATAGCAGTATGCTCTGGCAGTGACAGATTAAATAAACGACCCTTAGGGAACTTACTGCCAGGAATCAATTCTATAGCACAGTCACAATCTCTATGCGGAGGGAGCGAATTGAGCTTAGGCTCCTCAAAAACATCCCTATAGTCAGACAAAAACGCAGGGATCTCAGAAGGAGTAGATGAAGCGATTGAAATCGGAGGTGCATCATCATGAACCCCCTGACATCCCCAGCTTAACACAGATATTGTTTTCCAGTCCAGGAGAGGATTATGAGTTTGTAACCATGGCAGACCAAGCACTAGTACATCATGTAAATTATAAAGTACAAGGAAGCGAATCACCTCCTGATGAACGGGAGTCATGCGCATGGTCACTTGTGTCCAATACTGCGGTTTATTCATAGCCAATGGTGTAGAGTCAATTCCCTTCAGAGGAATAGGAACTTCCAGAGGTTCCAGACTAAAACCGCAGCGTTTAGCAAATGACCAATCCATAAGACTCAGGGCAGAGCCCGAATGCACATAGGCATCGACGGAAATGGAAGACAGTGAAAAAATCAGAGTCACAGACAAAATGAACTTAGGCTGCAGAGTACCAATGGCAAAAGATTTATCAACCCTCAGGTGCCTGTTCAGAAGACACCGCCAACTGGTGCACGGGTTTGCGCTCCCGTAAACGCCGATCAATCTGAATGGCCAAAGCCATAGACTCATTCAGACCTGTAGGCGTAGGGAACCCCACCATAATATCCTTAATGGCCTCAGAAAGACTATTTCTGAAGTTTGCAGCCAGGGCGCACTCATTCCACTGAGTAAGCACCGACCATTTCCGAAACTTCTGACAATATATTTCCGCTTCATCATGCCCCTGAGAGAGGGCTAATAAAGCCTTTTCAGCCTGAATCTCCAGGTTAGGTTCCTCATAGAGCAATCCCAATGCCAGAAAAAACGCATCCACACTGAGCAATGCAGGATCCCCTGGTGCCAATGCAAATGCCCAATTCTGAGGGTCGCCCCGCAGGAAAGACACTACAATCTTGACCTGTTGAGCAGGGTCTCCAGAGGAGCGAGATTTTAAAGAAAGAAACAATTTACAATTGTTCCTGAAATTCAGGAAGGTAGATCTATCTCCAGAAAAGAACTCTGGAATAGGAATTCTAGGTTCAGACATGGGAGTGTGAACAACAAAATCCTGTATGTTTTGAACTTTTGCCGCGAGATTACTCAGGCTGGAAGCCAAACTCTGGACATCCATGTTAAACAGCTAAGATCAGAGCCATTCAAGGGTTAAGAGGAGGTAAGAAGCAGCTAGACAGCAATTAAGGGCTAGGCAGCAAAACTCTGAAGGGAAAAAAAAAAAAAAAATTTCCCTTAACCCCTTCACCCCCAAGGGTGGTTTGCACGTTAATGACCGGGCCAATTTTTACAATTCTGACCACTGTCCCTTTATGAGGCTATAACTCTGGAACGCTTTGACGGATCTTGGCGATTCTGACATTGTTTTCTCGTGACATATTGTACTTCATGTTAGTGGTAAAATTTATTCGATATAACTTGCATTTATTTGTGAAAAAAACGAATATTTGGCGAAAATTTTGAAAATTTCGCAATTTTCCAACTTTGAATTTTTATGCCCTTAAATCACAGACATATGTCACGCAAAATACTTAATAAGTAACATTTCCCACATGTCTACTTTACATCAGTACAATTTTGGAACCAAAATTTTTTTTTGTGACGGAGTTATAAGGGTTAAAAGTTGACCAGCAATTTCTCATTTTTACAACACCATTTTTTTTTAGGGACCACATCTCATTTGAAGTCATTTTGAGGGGTCTATATGATAGAAAATACTCAAGTGTGACACCATTCTAAAAACTGCACCCCTCAAGGTGCTCAAAACCACATTCAAGAAGTTTATTAACCCTTCAGGTGTTTCACAGGAATTTTTTGAATGTTTAAATAAAAATGAGCATTTAACTTTTTTTCACACACAATTTATTTCAGCTCCAATTTGTTTTATTTTACCAAGGGTAACAGGAGAAAATGGACCCCCAAAGTTGTTGTACAATTTGTCCTGAGTACGCTGATACCCCATATGTGAGGGTAAACCACTGTTTGGGCGTATGGCAGAGCTCGGAAGGAAAGGAGCGCCATTTGACTTTTCAATGCAAAATTGACTGGAATTGAGATGGGACGCCATGTTGCGTTTGGAGAGCCCCTGATGTGCCTAAACACTGAAACCCCCTACAAGTGACACCATTTTGGAAAGTAGACCCCCTAAGGAACTTATCTTGATGTGTGGTGAGCACTTTGACCCACC
The DNA here is from genome assembly GCF_051348905.1 of Ranitomeya variabilis. Lineage (NCBI taxonomy): Eukaryota > Metazoa > Chordata > Amphibia > Anura > Dendrobatidae > Ranitomeya > Ranitomeya variabilis. Next base: position 402,757,973 of record NC_135234.1, read on the forward strand.
AAGTGCTTCACAGAAGTTTATAATGCAGAGCCGTAAAAATAAAAAATCATATTTTTTCACAAAAATGATCTTTTCGCCCCCAATTTTTTATTTTCCCAAGGGTAAGAGAAGAAATTGGACCCCAAAAAATGTTGTGCAATTTGTCCTGAGTACGCTGATACCCCATATGTGGGTGTAAACCATTGTTTGGGCGCATGGCAGAGCTTGGAAGGGAAGGAGCGCCATTTGACGTTTCAATGCAAAATTGACTGGAATTGAGATGGGACGCCATGTTGCGTTTGGAGAGCCCCTGATGTGCCTAAACATTGAAACTCCTTACAAGTGACACCATTTTGGAAAGTAGACCCCCTAAGGAACTTATCTAGATGTGTGGTGAGCACTTTGACCCACCAAGTGCTTCACAGAAGTTTATAATGCAGAGCCGTAAAAATAAAAAATCATATTTTTTCACAAAAATGATCTTTTTGCCCCCAATTTTTTATTTTCCCAAGGGTAAGAGAAGAAATTGGACCCCAAAAAATGTTGTGCAATTTGTCCTGAGTACGATGATACCCCATATGTGGGTGTAAACCATTGTTTGGGCGCATGGCAGAGCTTGGAAGGGAAGGAGCGCCATTTGACTTTTCAATGCAAAATTGACTGGAATTGAGATGGGACGCCATGTTGCGTTTGGAGAGCCCCTGATGTGCCTAAACATTGAAACTCCCTACAAGTGACACCATTTTGGAAAGTAGACCCCCTAAGGAACTTATCTAGATGTGTGGTGAGCACTTTGACCCACCAAGTGCTTCACAGAAGTTTATAATGCAGAGCCGTAAAAATAAAAAATCATATTTTTTCACAAAAATGATCTTTTTGCCCCCAATTTTTTATTTTCCCAAGGGTAAGAGAAGAAATTGGACCCCAAAAAATGTTGTGCAATTTGTCCTGAGTACGATGATACCCCATATGTGGGTGTAAACCATTGTTTGGGCGCATGGCAGAGCTTGGAAGGGAAGGAGCGCCATTTGACTTTTCAATGCAAAATTGACTGGAATTGAGATGGGACGCCATGTTGCGTTTGGAGAGCCCCTGATGTGCCTAAACATTGAAACTCCCTACAAGTGACACTATTTTGGAAAGTAGACCCCCTAAGGAACTTATCTAGATGTGTTTTGAGAGCTTTGAACCCCCAAGTGTTTCACTACAGATTATAACGCAGAGCCGTGAAAATAATTTTTATTTTTTTTCTCAAAAATGATTTTTTAGCACCCAGCTTTGTATTTTTACAAGGGTAACAGAATAAATTGGACCCCAAAATTTGTTTTCCAATTTGTCCTGAGTACGCTGATACCCCATATGTGGGGGGGAACCACTGTTTGGGCGCATGACAGAGCTCGGAAGGGAAGGAGCGCCATTTGGAATGCAGACTTAAATGGATTGGTCAGCAGCCGCCACGTTGCATTTGCAGAGCCCCTAATGTACCCAAACAGTACAAACCCCCCACAAGTGACCCCATATTGGAAACTAGACCTCCCAAGGAAGTTATCTAGATGTGTTTTGAGAACTTTGAACCCCCAAGTGTTTCACTAAAGTTTATAGCGCAAAGCCGTGAAAATAAAAATTCTTTTTTTTTTTCACAAAAATGATTTTTTAGCCCCCAGTTTTGTATTTTCACAAGGGTAACAGGATAAATTAGACCCCAAAAGTTGTTGTCCAATTTGTCCTGAGTACGCTGATACCCCATATGTGGGGGGGAACCTCTGTTTGGGTGCATGACAGAGCTCGGAAGGGAAGGAGCGCCATTTGGAATGCAGCCTTAAATGGATTGGTCTGCAGGCGTCACGTTGCATTTGCAGAGCCCCTGATGTACCCAAACAGTACAAACCCCCCACAAGTGACCCCATATTGGAAACTAGACCTCCCAAGGAACTTATCTAGATGTGTTGTGAGAACTTTGAACCCCCAAGTGTTTCACTACAGTTTATAACGCAGAGCCGTGAAAATAAAACATCTTTTTTTTCCCACAAAAATGATTTTTAGCCCCCCAAATTTTTATTTTCCTAAGGATAACAAGAGAACTTGGACCCCAGAAGTTGTTGTTCAATTTGTCCCGAGTACGCTGATAACACATATGTTGGGGTAAACCCCTTTTTGGGCGCACGGGAGAGCTCGGAAGGGAAGGAGCACTGTTTTACTTTTTCAACGCAGAATTGGCTGGAATTGAGATTGGACGCCATGTCGCGCTTGGAGAGCCCCTGATGTGCCTGGACAGTGGAAACTCCCCAATTCTACCTGAAACCCTAACCCAAACACACCCCTAACCCTAATCCCAACGGTAACCCTAACCACACCCCTAGCCCTAACACACCCATAATTCTAATCCCAACCCTAATCCAAACGTAAATGTAATCCAAACCCTAACCCTAACTTTAGCCCCAACCCTAACTTTAGCCCCAACCCTAACTTTACCTCCAACCCTAGCCCTAACCCTAACCCTACCCCTAACCCTAACCCTAAACGTGACTGAAATACGTGGCACTGAAATACGTGGCACTGAAATACGTGGCACTGAAATACGTGGCACTGAAATACGTGGCACTGAAATACGTGATACGTGGCACTTAAATACGTGGCACTGAAACACGTGGCACTGAAATACGTGATACGTGGCACTGAAATACGTGGCACTGAAATACGTGGCACTGAAATACGTGGCACTGAAATATGTGATACGTGGCACTGAAATACGTGGCACTGAAATACGTGGCACTGAAATACGTGGCACTGAAATACGTGATACGTGGCACTGAAATACGTGGCACTGAAATACGTGGCACTGAAATATGTGATACGTGGCACTGAAATACGTGGCACTGAAATACGTGGCACTGAAATACGTGGCACTGAAATACGTGGCACTGAAATACGTGATACGTGGCACTGAAATACGTGGCACTGAAATACGTGGCACTGAAATACGTGGCACTGAAATACGTGGCACTGAAATACGTGGCACTGAAATACGTGCAACTGAAATACGTGGTACTAAAATATGTGGCACTGAAATACGTGATACGTGGCACTGAAATACGTGATACGTGGCACTGAAATATGTGATACGTGGCACTGAAATACGTGGCACTGAAACACGTGGCACTGAAATACGTGGCACTGAAATACGTGGCACTGAAATACGTGGCACTGAAATACGTGGCACTATGACTGTCAGAAAATGTTCATTAAACGGTTAGGGGTGAGGTTAGGGGTAGAGTTAGGGTTAGGGTTTGGATCTCTTTATCACCTTGATGGTGGTGGGTGGCTTTTCAGTGTGTTTTCTGTTTTTTTTTCGAAAAAATGCATGCGTTTTTAACGCAAACAAACGCATGTGCTTAAAAACGCAAGAAAATACTGCAGGTTGTATTTCTGAAAATGAACGCATGCAGAAAAAAAATGCATGCGTTTGAAAACGCGACCAAACGCGTACAAAAAAACCGCATGCGTTTTCAATGTTAAATATAGGGAAAAAACGCATGCGTTTTTTTGTGCAAAAAACGCTGCAGACAAAAACGCAAGTGTGAAACCAGCGACGCTTTTTATAGCAAAAAAGTTTTTGCGTCTCCACATTTTGAGACCTATAATTTTTCCACATTTTGCTCCACAGAGTCATGTGAGGTCTTGTTTTTTGCGGGACGAGTTGATGTTTTTATTGGTAACATTTTCGGACACGTGACCGTTTTTGATCGCTTTTTATTCCGATTTTTGTGAGGCAGAATGACCAAAAACCAGCTATTCATGAATTTCTTTTGGGGGAGGCGTTTATATCGTTCCGCGTTTGGTAAAATTGATAAAGCAGTTTTATTCTTCGGGTCAGTACGATTACAGCGATATCTCATTTATATCATTTTTTTATGTTTTGGCGCTTTTATACGATAAAAACTAAAATATAGAAAAAATAATTATTTTGGTATCGCTTTATTCTCAGGACTATAACTTTTTTATTTTTTTGCTGATGATGCTGTATGGCGGCTTGTTTTTTGCGGGACAAGATGACGTTTTCAGCGGTACCATGGATATTTATATCAGTCTTTTTGATCGCGTGTTATTCCACTTTTTGTTCGGCGGTATGGTAATAAAGCGTTGTTTTTTGCCTCGTTTTTTTTTTTTTTTTCTTACGGTGTTTACTGAAGGGGTTAACTAGTGGGGCAGTTTTATAGGTTGGGTCGTTACGGACGCGGCAATACTAAATATGTGTACTTTTATTGTTTTGTTTTTTTTATTTAGATAAAGAAATGTATTTATGGGAATAATATATATTTTTTTTTTATTATTTATTTAGGAATTTTTTTTTTTTTTTTTTACACATGTGGAAAAAATTTTTTTTTACTTTTTTACTTTGTCCCAGGGGGGGACATCACAGATCGATGATCTGATAGTGTGCACTGCACTTTATCAGATCACCGATCTCACTTACATCGGTGCAGGCTTACCAGTGTCTGCTCTGAGCAGACACTCGGTAAGCCACCTCCTTCCCTGCAGGACCCGGATGCCGCGGCCATCTTGGATCCGGGACCTGCGGCGAGGAGGGAGGTAGGAGACCCTCAGAGCAACGCGATCACATCGCGTTGCTCCGGGGGTCTCAGGGAAGCCCGCAGGGAGCCCCCTCCCTGCGCGATGCTTCCCTATACCGCCGGTACACTGCGATCATGTTTGATCGCGGTGTGCCGGGGGTTAATGTGCCGGGGGCGGTCCGTGACCGCTCCTGGCACATAGTGCCGGATGTCAGCTGCGATATGCAGCTGACACCCGGCCGCGATCGGCCGCGCTCCCCCCGTGAGCGCCGCTGATCCGTGATGACGTACTATCCCGTCGGCGGTCATACGGGCCCACCCCACCTCGACGGGATAGTACGTCAAATGTCGGGAAGGGGTTAAACACTTCTCTTTCTCCTGCTTCAGCCCAAACAATTAACACTTTGTGGGCCGGCTTTACTGTCATGAATCCCAATGGCTAGGGATAGCACAGGACAAGCAAAGTACAAATATATTACGGACGAGCTCTAGGGTGATGGAACCTGGGCTGACCGCTGCCCTACGCCTGACAAACGCAACTAGAGATAGCCAGGGAGCGTGCCTACGTTGGTTCTAGACGCCACGCACCAGCCTAAGAGCTAACTAGCACTGCAGAGAAAATAAAGACCTCACTTGCCTCCAGAGGAATGAACCCCAAAAGATATAGTTGCCCCCCACATGTATTGACGGTGAAATGAGAGGAAGGCACACACATAGAGATGATATATATAGTTTTAGCAAATTGAGGCCCGCTGTAAACTAGAAAGCAGAACGATACAAAAGGGGACTGAGCGGTCAGCAAAAAACCCTAATCAAAAAACCATCCTGAGATTACAAGAACCCATGTGCCAACTCATGGCACATGGGGAGAACCTCAGTCCACTAGAGCTACCAGCTAGCATAGAGACATAATAAGCAAGCTGGACAAAAAAACCAAACAACTGAAAATCAGCACTTAGCTTATCCTGAAAGATCTGGGAGCAGGTAGGCAGGAACCAAACAGAGCACATCTGAATACATTGATAGCCGGCAAGGGAATGACAGAAAGGCCAGGTAAAATAGGAAACACCCAGCCACTGATGGACAGGTGGAAACCAAAGGCCGCAACCCACCAAAGTCACCCAGTACCAGCAGTAACCACCAGAGGGAGCCCACAAACAGAATCCACAACAGTTCTCTTCCTCTCTGAAGAGACAATTTGGAGAACTACAAGCATTTCTACACAAAAGTGATCAGACTGATGGCTGCTCTGCTAGAGATGTCCTGTAAAGCTGGACTGTACCAATTACAAGCCAAAGGTTGAGGCGAGTTAACAGAAGGATAAAGGACTACTACATGCACAGCAGTAAAATAATATAAAACTTGTCCCAGTTGCTTACATAGTGTCCAGGCCAATTGTGAAGTTCACTTTTAAAGCCTTCTCTTCCCATTGAAGTTTATATTCTCACAACTTATCCCATGACGTCTACAGACAGCTTTAGTACAAGGAGAACTAGCAGTTTCAGACTATTGAACACAGCAATTATAGAAGGTTAGCGATCTATTTGGCAGAGTAATCAGCATACACAATACACAATGACATATGCAAGCTGCATGCAAAGATAGAAGACAAGAAGTGAGACATAGATCCCGGATTTATGGGGTAGTTGATCCTAAATATACCAATAAATCTATAAGTAATTGGTTTACATGAGACGAAATATATTAATGCATAGTACTTTTACATTTAGAGCAGCAGTTTATGCTCCAGAGCTGTTTTTTCTTCTGTACTTGAAACTACTCTATCAGTCACCCACCACAACAGCTAGTGCAACTGTGCACAAACTCTACTCTCTCTAGATCTTGTCTTGTTTAAAAGATATGGACATTTCTGGGGACAATTGCAATGTTTACTAAAATTTGTGTTTTTGACCAAAAATAAGTTTTGCATTAGGGCTTCATTCATGATTTTGCCACATTTGCATTTTTTATCCTCTGTGTTGCACTAAGCTATCTGGGAATCCATCACATCCATCTTATCTTCCTACTGAGCTACACTCTGTGAATTTATGACCACATGAAAGTTGAATTGTACTTTGTAGTTGTAAATCAGATGAGAGGAGTTCAGAAGAAGGAAGGGCCCCATTCACCAAGACTGGTGTCATGAAAAGAGCTCTGCAGTAAGATGCGCTAAATTCATTTACACACGTGCACCTAATAATTAATTTGGCGCATCTGCCAGCTACTATGCACCACCAGAAGGAATGTACTACCTGACTGGAGTACATTTCTCTCATAATTTACACCACTTTTTGGTTGAAATGTAGGTGAAATTGTCTGCCAAAGCCTTTCTGGCTAAAATCTGTCAACTTTTCAAAAAGTTGCCAGTGCTGGCTTAAACTTGTATAAAAAAAACCAGCAAAAGTTGCAAATTTTTCTGTGCAGTTACGACTTGTGTAAAACTCTAGTAAAATTGATTGATGTATTAGGACCTAAGAGCCCTAAAATCTCCTGTAGGATTGAACTTCATTGATGGACTCTCGGTTAATGCATTCTGCAGCCAGCAATAGGTAATATAAGGCCGGAGTCATGCTAGCGTGCAATATGGCCGAGTGCTATGCGATAAAACATGGCATAGCACTCGGCCCAGTGTTACACTATGGGGCAGCTCAGATCTGCGATTATTTTCTCATGCCGAATCGGCATGCGAGAACAATCGCAGCATGCTGCGATTGGCACCAAGACTCGGCTCGACTCGGCTCACTCGCACCTATAAGTCTATGAGTGCGAGTGACACAACGCATAGCACTCGGATATCAGCAATACACGCTGACGCCAGAAGCGGAGGAGATAGAGAAATTAATTTCTCCACCTTCTTCGGAGCTGTGCTACAATCCTCTCTGTGCGAGAGAGTCTGAGCACAGTAGCATGACACTCGGCGACGTCTTTAGCATATCGCATCCGATGCTCTCGTATTGGATGCCATACGCTAGTGTGACTCCAGCCTAACATAGAGGCTATAAAAGGCAAACAGTGCAACAGTTTTAACAAAAGCCCAATTACTTTTTTTCCAAAAATACCTGTATTTATGTAACAAAAAATTGTCTGTGAAAATGTCTATATTTTTTTTTTTACTTAGGCTACTTTCACACTAGCGTTAACTGCAATACGTCGCAAATGCGTCGTTTTGCCGAAAATACGCATCCAGCAAAAGTTCTTGCTGGATACGTTTTTTCGTCATAGACTAACATTAGCGACGCATTTGCGACGCATTGCAAAACGTCGCGTCCGTTTTGCGACGCTTGGGCGTGTGGTAGCGGACCGTCGGAAAAAAAAACGTTACATGTAACGTTTTTTGCTCCCGACGGTCCGCTTTTTCCGACCGCGCATGCGCTGCCGGAACTCCGCCCCCACCTCCCCGCACTTCCCCGCACCTCACAATGGGGCAGCGGATGCGTGGGAAAAATGCATCCGCTGCCCCCGTTGTGCGGCGGAGACCACGCTAGCGTCGGGAACCTCGGCCCGACGCACAGCGACGGGTTGTTCCCGACGCTAGTGTGAAAGTAGCCTTATTCACATATTCATGACATAACTTAAGTATCGAGAATAGAGTATGAGTTGATGTACTTATACACTGTGGTAAAATGCTTGTACTTGTAGCATGTTCTTTTTATTTATTAAGATGAAGCTTCCAACTTTATAGCTAATCTTAACAAATGTTTTGTACAAATGAATAGTATGCCACTTATTAATAAATAATATAATAGTAATAATATTTGTGTCATTGTATTAATTACTGAAGTCACAACCTTCCTTTTGCAAGTTTTGGGACCTATATGCATAGCACTTACATCGAAAAGATGGCTGCAAAGGAACAACTTGTGACAAAAAGTGACGCCTGGGCTTACCCTGGAGGGGTATAAGTGATTACCTGATCCTCACTAGCACCTCTGATTGTGAGAATAGATTACCTGGTCTTCACTAGTGCCTCTGATTGTGAGAATAGACTTGGGCTGCTAGGGCTCATACCCATATGCGAGAAAAAAAACGGTTCGATTTCCGGTTCGAAAAAACGGACGAGTGCTATATGAGTGTCAGGCGAGTACAATGCGATTTTTAAACGCAACTGTAAGGTTCTCAGTATTTTTGCTATATTTGCTGTTGTTTTCTGTTATTGAAACCTAACTTTTCCGTCGCCATTTTGCTTTGTCCTGTTGTAGCTACTTTGCCCTGAGTCAGTATGGAGTTTCTAGCTTCTATGTTTCCGCCCTGTTCTCTGTCTCTTGCCTTTTTAAGCAGCCTCAGCTGTTCAATCAGTGCTTCTGAATCATGTCTGCAGTCAGCCTGTGACCTGCTCCTGGAAGTCCTGGACTTGGTATTTGTGGACACTGGAACTCTGCTGCATGCTAATCTACATTTGCAAGGGAAGTAACACAGAGAGAGACTCTGAACCAGTTTCTGCTTCATGTTGAACTTAACGTTTATTCTGACCTGCCGTGTCATCTGCCATGTCTCCTGCCTGTGTACCTGCAATTGTGTAAAGCCTTTTTTCCTGTGGCATACTTGTATGCAGTAATACAAGCAAGTCATAACTAAACCTGTGTCTACTGTGTCTTCCTCGCACCCAAGCACAAGACTCTAAACAGACTATGTACAATACATCACAGCAACATCCGTATGACATCCATATGCAATCCGTGTGCAATGCGATTTTAACATGGGCTTTTACATACAGCTCTCTGTCATTTACACATCGTTTTAAAATGAAATATTGTTCAAAACACATATATATATTAGATAGAAGGATAGATTAAAAGCCGGCAAATGATCTACCGCGTACAGTATAATCACAGAGTGACAGGTTAGAATAGAATAGTTAGAATAGTTTTATACTACACATAGAATATATATATATACAGTGTGTGTGTGTGTGTATATATATATATATATATATATATATATATACACATGTCAGTGACACACATGTATTTATATTGCACAGAAAGGTAGATAGAAGAAAAGCCGGTAATTCATCTGCCGCCTTCTGTAAAATCACTGCAGGAGCCGACAGTATAGAAGAGATGGATTGCATACAGTAAATACATATAGATTAGGTAGCTATATAGATAGATGTCAGTGACAAATTATTATTATTATTACTATTATTATTTTTATTTATATAGCACCATTAATTCCATGGTGCTGTACATGAGAAAGGGGTTACATACAAGGTTATAGATATCGTTTACAGTAAACAGGTTTACAGTGACAGACTGGTACAGAGGCGAGAGAACCCTGTCCTTGCGGACTTACATTCTACAATTAGTACAGTGTGTGGGCAAATTAACGGACATGTAACGATTAGTTATTGGAAAACAATGGTGTGGGCTCCCGAGCAATTTTCAAAACCAGCAGAGGGAAAGCCAGTGTTTATAGCCAGGGAAGGGGGTAATACCCATGGAGCTTCCCAGGCTATTAATATCAGCTCGCAGCTGTATACTTAGCCTTTACTGGCTATTAAAATAGGGGACCTCCCAAAAAAATGATGTGGTGTTCCCCCATAATTAATAACCAGCAAAGGCTATGCAGACAGCTGCGGGCTGATATTAATAGCCTAGGAAGGGGCTATGAATGTTGTCCCACCCAGCTAAAAACATCAGCACTCATCTGCCCCAGAAAAGGCGCATCTCTAACATGCGCCAATTCCGGCACTTAGCCTCCCTCTTCCCATTTGCCCTGTAGCGGTGGCAAGTGGGGTAATAGTTGTGGGGTTAATGTCACCTATGTATTGAAAGGCGGCATCAAGCCCGGCTTAGTAATGAAGAGGTATCAATAAGACACCTATCCATTACTAATCCAATAGTTGTAATAAAACACAACACAGTTTGACCATTTTATTGTTACTGCTAATCCATGCGACGCCCTCGATCTCCTGTAATTAAAGTAAAATTATAAACCAACAATATACCCATACCTGTCCATATTTGTGTCCCATGCCGTAATCCATATCTGGGGTATATACAGTTTTCAACCAGGACGGTGCCAAGATGCAAGTGAATGCAAGAAATCTACACACCCCTATTAAAATTATTTTTTCTCGGTCTCCCATGACAGCACTACGGAGAGAGGGGATCCGCCCTTCGGGGACAGGAAACCTACAGATACATAAGGGCGGTACCTCTCCCTCGCATCAGTTGGTTTCCTGTCCCTGAACGGGGAACCTCCTTTCGGCGGTACCTGCAAGGAAGACGTCGTATCCACGGACCGGGACCGGACAGTCGAGTTCTGGCAGCGAGGAGGCTCCTGCCGCGGCTGGTCCGGCACCCGAAGCCGCCACCGCTGAGACCGATGGGGTTTTCAGGGTGAGCGGGGGAGAGGCCGCCGCCAGACTCCGACGGACGAAGGGGCGCTGGTCACCCGGAGCTCCTGTGCCGGCTGCCGCACGGGCCGGGTGTAGTAAGATGGCCGCCGCTCCGGAAATGCGGCATCAACTTCCGGGTCATCCCCGCGCGCATGCGCGGCAAGTTCTCCTCTCCCAGGGATGTGTGCAGAACCGGAAGTGACGGAAAACGCCGGAGCTGGCGCCGGATTTAAAAAGGGAGATGGTGCACACATGATTGTCGCACTATCTCCCTTTCACTATGGAGGACAGCGATTCACAGCAGCTGCAGCCAAGGCAGCAGCATCATAAGAAAAATGACCCAAAGAGCTCCAGAAGTGGATCAAGCAGTCGATCCACACAGCGCAGCAGATCTGCTGCAAGGACTAACTCTCCTCCTCAAGAGGCTTCACTTCCAGATCCCGGCCCTCCTCCAGAACCGGTACCTGCCTCCACATCTGAATGGTGAGTGATCTCCGTGAAAGTACACATTTCCTATAATAGGGCTCCCTCTTCTCCCTTACTAGGGTAAGAAGAGCCTGGAGAAAAAGAAAAATAGAGTTTGCCCCACATGTAACAAAGCTTTGCCGGCAACCTGGGGAAAAAAGCTTTGTAAATCTTGTATCCAGCGTTTGTTATGTGAAGAAACCCCTGACTTCACTTCCGAACTTAAAACCATAATTAGATCGGAAGTTCAGAATGCCCTATTATCCTCCAAAAAAGGGAAGGAAAAGGTGAAGGAGACGGTATATGCTCACTCTGTCCGATCCTCATCTGAGGATGCGGACTCTGATGATTCCAAATCCTCCCTATCTTCCTCTGACGAAGATTCGGGCCGTCACTGCTTCCCATTAGAGGAAGTGGACGCTTTGGTTAAAGCCGTCAGGGCCACCATGGGGGTCGAGGATCCCAGACCCGATAAAACAGCTCAAGACATTATGTTCGGAGGTCTGACACAAAAAAAGCGGAGAGCTTTTCCATTAAACTCCAATGTCCAGACACTAATCAAAAAAGAATGGGAGAAACCGGACAGGAGAAATTCTTCAGTACCCTCGCTGAAAAGAAAGTATCCCTTCGATGATGAGGCGTCCACTTCTTGGGACAAGGCACCCAAATTGGACGTAGCAGTAGCTAAAGCTTCAAAAAAATTTGCGCTCCCATTTGAGGATATGGGTACCCTCAAAGACCCCTTAGACAAAAAAGCAGATACCTTTCTCAAAGGGGCTTGGGAATCGGCTGGAGGTAGCCTGAGACCTGCAGTCGCAGCGACCTGCACCTCCAGGTCTTTGATGGTGTGGGTTGACCAGCTGGAAAGCCAGATCAAGGACGGATCACCCAGAAGTAAATTGTTAGACTCAATTCCTGCAATTAGAGCAGCAGCAGCTTTTCTAGCAGACTCCTCAGCGGACTCAGTACGTCTAACATCCAAGGCCGCTGCTCTCTCCAATGCGGCCAGAAGGACTCTATGGCTTAAAAGCTGGCCAGGGGATCTCCAAACCAAATTAAAGCTGTGTTCTATTCCATGCGAGGGAAACTTCTTATTCGGGGAAACCTTGGATGACATCCTCCAGAAAGCGGGAGACAAAAAGAAGGGGTTTCCAAATCTGGGACCAGCCCCATTTAAACAGTCCTTTCGGAATAGAAAATTTTTTCGTCGAAGACCTCCTAGAGACCAAAATAAATGGGAAGAAGGTAGAAGGCGAGATAGAGGCTACCTCTTTGGCAACACCTCCCGCGACAAAAAACCCACCAAGTGACATTGTCCCTGCGGTGGGGGGAAGACTCACCGCATTTCTTCCTGCTTGGAAGAAAATATCCAACAACACCTGGATTCTAAGACTCATACAATTTGGCCTAAAAATAGATTTCCTTTCCCTCCCCCCTCGAAATTATGTAATAACAAAAATGAGGTCTTCGTCGGTAGAGCAAGCGGCACTAGAGAAAGAAATTATCTCCCTACTGAAGAAAGCTGTAATTCAGGAGATTCTTCCTCAAGAAATGGGGGAGGGGTTTTTCTCCCCTCTGTTTCTAGTACCAAAACCCGACGGGTCCTTTCGGACAATTATAAACTTAAGAAACCTAAACAATTATGTAAGGAATCACAAATTCAAAATGGAGACAATAAAATCTACAATAAAAATTCTCTTTCCAAATTGCTACATGGTTGTGATAGATCTAACCGACGCATATTACCATGTGCCCATCCACGAGAATTCTCAAAAGTTTCTCAGGATGGCGGTATCCATAAAAGGGAAAATAAGAAACTTCCAGTACAGGGCCCTCCCGTTCGGGATTTCTATAGCTCCGCGGATATTTACAAAAATAGTAGCGGAGATGATGGCCCACATAAGGGAACAGAACATTATCATAGTCCCTTACTTGGACGACTTTCTTATTGCCAGCGACTCGGCTCAAAATTGCAGACATCAGAGAGACCGGGTAATGACTACTCTGACGGAATTAGGTTGGCTCATAAATATAAAAAAATCAAAGTTGGAACCCTCTCAGGTACAGGAGTTCCTAGGGTTGACGTTAGACTCCCGGGTTCAAGAATGCCGGCTCCCGGGCCCCAAAAAAGACAAAATTTTGGCCATGATAGCACAAACACTGCAAAACCCCTCCATGACTCTAAGGAGGGCAATGTCTCTACTGGGGTCTCTATCCTCATGCCTGCCGGCGATACCCTTTGCACAATTCCACACAAGGGAGCTTCAGTGGCACATACTAGAATGGCAGGAAATTTTAAAAAACAATTTGGAAAGCAGGGTCACTCTAAATTCCTCCGTTATTCATTCCCTCCTCTGGTGGGGAAAGAGCCAGAATATTTCAAAAGGGATTCCTTGGGTACCCAAAATATCTTGGGTAATAACAACCGATGCGAGTCCCAGGGGGTGGGGGGCCCACATGGGAAACAGAGTGACTCAGGGCAACTGGTCAATTCAGGAACTATCAGCATCCTCAAATCAAAAAGAACTCTGGGCGGTGTATCAGGCTCTCCTGTCGTTTCTTCCCTACATACGAGGACATCATGTCCGAATTTTCTCGGACAATATAGTGACAGTAGCTTACATAAATCACCAGGGGGGAACAAGGTCTTGGTCACTGATGAATTCCTCCGCCAAAATTCTCCGCCTTGCAGAAACGAATTTACTTTCCCTTTCCGCACTACATATTCTAGGTTCAAAAAACGAGAAAGCGGATTACCTGAGTCGAACTCAGTTGAGACAAGGCGAATGGTCCCTGAATCAGTCTGTCTACAACCAGATCACGGAAATGTGGGGAACCCCAACAATAGACCTGTTCGCCAATCACAAAAACAAAAAAGTAAACAAATTTTGTTCTCTAAGCCCAGAAGGGAATCCCCAGGCTCTGGATGCTTTTCTCATTCCATGGACACACAAACTAACTTACGCTTTTCCACCAACCATTCTAATTCCGGCGGTCATCCGCAAGGTCAGAGAGGACAAAACAAAGATGATCCTTATTGCCCCATTCTGGCCAAAAAGGACATGGTTTTCCTGGCTAAGGATGCTATCGGTCTCAGACCCATGGGTTCTACCGAATCTGCCAGACCTATTACAGCAAGGACCGATCCTCCACCCACAGGAGACGAACTTGCATTTGACAGCCTGGCTTTTGAACGGGAACTGTTAATAAAAAGAGGCTTTTCAGACAACTTGGTTGCAACATTATTAAAATGTAGAAAACCTATTACTACCAAAATATATGGCAAAACATGGAAAAAATTCTTGTCTGTATCCAAAGTCAAAATCCAGGACGGTCCTTCAATTAATAAGATACTTGAGTTCCTACAAAAAGGACTGGAACAAGGATTAGCGGTTAGTACTCTTAAGGTGCAGATAGCAGCCCTGGGTGCTCTCTATAACCAGAATATAGCAGCCAACCCATGGATAATAAGATTCGTTAAAGCGGTAACAAGATCAAAACCTGTAGTTACCCAAAAGATGCCCTCATGGGACCTAAATTTAGTCCTTTCTGCATTATCTGGTCCACCATTCGAACCTATAGACACGATTTCCATAAAAACACTGTCACTAAAAACCATTCTTCTAGTAGCCTTAACATCGGCGCGCAGAATAAGCGATATTCAAGCCCTATCCTCTAACCCACCTTTTACAAAAATATTGGATGATAGAGTTACTCTTAGACCTGACCCGGCCTATCTGCCAAAAGTGGCGTCTAAATTCCATAGGTCACAGGAGATATCCCTTCCGTCCTTCTGCCCGAACCCTAGAAATAGGAAAGAACAGAACTTCCATAATTTAGATGTCAGAAGATGCCTAGTCCAATACCTAGATTCCACCAGGGAGTATAGGAAGGAAGGCTCTCTGTTTGTTTGTTTCCAGGGTCCCAGAAAAGGATTCCGGGCATCTAAAGGCACGTTGGCAAGGTGGATAAAAGAGGCAATAGCATTGGCATATTCATCTACGGGAAATGCGATCCCGGACAGTATAAGAGCGCACTCCACAAGAGCATTTGCTACCTCATGGGCTGAGAGGTCAGAGGTTTCAATAGAACAGATCTGTAAGGCGGCCACCTGGTCATCACCGTCAACCTTTTTTAGACACTATAGACTAAATCTAGCCTCTACGTCTGACCTAACCTTCGGTCGAAGGGTTCTTGAGGCGGTGGTCCCTCCCTAAGCTTAGTCTCTGCAATTCTCTCCGTAGTGCTGTCATGGGAGACCGAGAAAGTCATAGTTACTCACCGATAACGGTGTTTCTCGGAGCCCATGACAGCACTCGCTTATTTCCCTCCCATCACGAGTGCGGTGAGCACCTTTAATTACATATGATTTATATAATGTATATATTACAATTTAGGCACGGGGTTCCTTTTTTTGTTAAGAAATGTTATAATATGGTATTTTCTCTGTTGTAAACTAACCTGGAGGTCCTCCGATGCTCTGTAAACCAACTGATGCGAGGGAGAGGTACCGCCCTTATGTATCTGTAGGTTTCCTGTCCCCGAAGGGCGGATCCCCTCTCTCCGTAGTGCTGTCATGGGCTCCGAGAAACACCGTTATCGGTGAGTAACTATGACTTTTTTATCATACCAAAAAGAATAATTGTAGAACTTTCTCCACATTTAATGTCA
The DNA here is from genome assembly GCF_051348905.1 of Ranitomeya variabilis. NCBI lineage: Eukaryota > Metazoa > Chordata > Amphibia > Anura > Dendrobatidae > Ranitomeya > Ranitomeya variabilis. The sequence goes on from NC_135234.1 coordinate 402,773,999, forward strand.
CCTTTAATCTATACAAATCAATGTAATATAAACTGATATAATTTTGGATGGAAAAAGAAAAAGAAAAAAGTAAAATAACCTGGTTACGTAAATATGCACACCCTAATAATTTGTTGAAGCAACTATTGTGTTTATGATAGCATTCAGTTTTTTTGGGTAGAAGTATGGCACATCCAGATAAGGCAATCCTTGCCCACTAATCCTTGCAGTAGTGCTCCAAATCTGTCATATCGTGAGGGCTTCTTTTGTGTACAGCCCTCTTCAGATTAAACCCACAGATTTTCAACTGGATTCATGAGTGAGCTTTGGCTGGGCCATTCCAAAACTTTGATCTTCTAGCAAAGTTATTCTTTTGTTGATTTGAAGGTATTCCAAGGGTTGTTGTTGTGCGGAAACGTGACATTTCTCTTCATCTTCAGCTTTTTAATAGAGCCTCTGTGGTTTTGTTGCAAAATTGACTGATATTTCGAACTGTTCATTATTCTTTCCATCTTGACTAAAGCACCAGTGATAGCTGCCAATAAACAGTGCAAATTTTAATACTGCCTCTACTATGCTTCACTGTGGTTATGGTGTTCTTTTATGGGATGTGCAGTGTTAGCTTTGCGCCAAACATATCATTTGGAATTATGGCCTAAAAGTTGAAACTTGATCTCATCAGACCATAATATGTTTTCCCACATGCTTTTGCCAGACTTGGTCTTGATGTAGGTTTTGGCAAAACATAGCTGTGCTTCAATGTTTTTCTTTATAAGAAAAGGCTTCCATCTTGCCACCCAAACCCACAGGCCAGACGTATGAAGAATATGGGAGATTGCTGTCACATGTAGCACACAAACAATACTTACCAGAAATTCTCCTTTAATATTGCTGTAGCCCTATTGGCAGCCTCCCAGACAAATTTTCTTTTATAAGTAAGGTTACTGTTGTGCCAAGTTTAAAGAGAACCTATCACTAAATTTTGTAGTATTTCATTTAAAAGCATAAGTAAAAACATCAAAAATTTGACCCCAAAAAAAGATAAACAAGGCATATACCGAGTGGAAGAAAAACTCCCTTTCTTGGCAGGAGCTTCTCATTCATATGAGCCAACTTCAGCTGAAGATGCCTCCAAGGGAATTCCCAAGCTTCTCTATTCTGCCTTGAGCAGTAGTCTGCCGATCTGAGCTCCATAACGAATACTAAATCTGCTCAGCTAGGGATAGGATGTAGAGCAGGATCGCTGGGCTGCTATATACATTGGTAACTATCCTGCTGGTGAGTCAGTAGTAATCCAGTGATCCTGCTCTACATCTGCTGGGAAGGCACAATTAGCTCTGTGTCGAGGTCCTGTAACTCCCTCCATAACTCACCAGGCAGTGAGCTGGAGTGATGCCCTTGTGTTTCCTCCTTCCATCTCCTTCTTCTGTGGTAAAGCCTTGCATGATGTTCTTGCTGTGGGCTTCCTATTCCCCCCACACACTGTCAAGTACTGAAGTTTAACTCCTTTCTGACATCGGACAAAATAATCCGTCCATATGACACGGGCCTATTTTGACCAGAGATGGATTATTACATTAGTACAATCACCCGCATATACAGGTGGTGTGCGGGCAATAGCCTCCGGGTGTCAGCTGATTCTGACAGCTGATACTCAGTACACACTGCACCCAGCACGTTAGCCGCCAGAATGCTGCGATCGAACACGAATGCAGCATTCAGAGAGCCAGAAGAGGGCTGACAGCCCTTCTGTCTTTGGATCGGAGACCCCAAGACGTGACGAGGGGTCCCAATCATTGCCATGGTGATGTCATCATGAGGACACCAGGGTCACCAGAGCTAGGAAACTTGCTGACCATGTGCAGTGCATTATCAGCAACTTTCCCTGTCAGTGCAGAGCTGACAGTTTCTATAGCATGGGGATGCTGCTGCATTCCCATGCTCTAAAAGCGATCAGCCTACAAAAAATGATAGTCCAATAGTGGGACAAAGTAAGAAAGTTAAAAAAAAAGTTTATTTTTTTTTAAATAATTGTAAAAATATTTTAAAAATATATATTAATAAGGAAAATCAAAAGATATTGTATCCATAAATAAATATTTGTATGAAAAAAGAAAAAAACAATAAAAGTAAACATATTTGGTATCTCTGCGTCTGCAACTACCCGTCCTATAAAACTGTCTCGCTAATTAACCCTTTTAATGAACACCAAAAAAATTAAATAAAAAACAAGACAAAAACCATACTTTATCATCAGACAACCGAAACAAACAGTGGAATAAAACGTGATAAAAAGACATATATAAGAGATATAAATAAACATGGTAACACTGAAAACGTCATCTTATTCCGCAAAAAAAATCAGTGGAACAATAAAAAAAAATATAGCTCTCAGAATAAAGCAATGCAAAAATAATTATTTTTTCTATAAATTTTTTTATTGTGTAAAAGCGCCAAAACATAAGAAAGGTATAAATGAGGTATCGCTGTAATCGTACTGACCCAAAGAATAAAACTGCCTTATCAATTTTACCACACACAGAATGGTTTAAACCCCCCCCCAAAAAAAAAATCCTGAATTGCTGGTTTTTGTTCATTCTGCCTCCCAAAAATCAAAATAGAAAGCGATTGTAAAATGTCATGTGCCAAAAAATGGTACCAATAAAAAAGTCAAAACTTGTCCCGCAAAAAAACAAGCCCTCGCATGACTATGTGGCACAAAATCTGGAAAATTTATAGCTCTCAAAATATGGTGATGCAAAAACTATTTTTTGCAATAAAAAGTGTCTTTTAGTGTGTGACAGCAGCTAAACATAAAAACTCAATATAAATCTGGTATCGCTGTAATCTCACCGACCCGAAGAATAAAGTCGCCTAATCCGACTTATACCGCACGATGAACGGCGTAAAAAATAAATAAAACCAATTCTTCACCTACTGTTAAGGTACCTTCACACTGAACGATATCGCTAGCGATCTGTGACGTTGCAGCGTCCTGGCTAGCGATATCGTTGAGTTTGACACGCAGCAGCGATCAGGATCCTGCTGTGCCATCGTTGGTCTGAGCAGAAAGTCCAGAACTTTATTTCGTCACTGGATCTCCTGTAGACATCGCTGAATCGGCGTGTGTGATGCCGATTCAGCGATGTCTTCACTGGTAACCAGGGTAAACATCGGGTTACTAAGCGCAGGGCCGCGCTCAGTAACCCGATGTTTACCCTGGTTACCAGTGTAAATGTAAAAAAAAAAAAACACTACATACTTACATTCCGGTGTCTGTCCCCCGGCGTCCGCTTCCCTGCACTGTCAGCGCCGGCCAGCCGTAAAGCAGATTACAGCGGTGACGTCACCGCTCTGCTTTCCGGACGGCGCTCACAGTCAGTGCAGGAAAGCACAGCGCCGGGGGACAGACACCGGAATGTAAGTATGTAGTGTTTGTTTTTTTTTTACATTAGCACTGGTAACCAGGGTAAACATCGGGTTACTAAGCGCGGCCCTGCGCTTAGTAACCCGATGTTTACCCTGGTTACCAGGGGACCGGCATCATTGGTCGCTGGAGAGCTGTCTGTGTGACTGTGTGACAGCTCTCCAGCGACCACACAACGACGAAACAGCGACGCTGCAGCGATCGGCATCGTTGTCTAGATCGCTGCAGCGTCGCTTAATGTGACGGTACCTTTATTCATCTGCCTCCCAAAGATTGCAGTAAGGCTCGGCGCACATTTAACCTGCGCTCTATGTTGAGCACTTACACCGGAGTTTCCATGTCAATCTCTGAAATACATGATTCAACCTCTGGTGGAAGATTCCCTATAATGAGGCAGATGGAGGCACTGTGATGGTCGTCTGATCTGTGATCCAGTGGTGTCCGTCTTTTTAGGATTGCATAAAAGTGCTGTCGGCCACAGTTTTGTGCACTTCTGAAAAGAAGGACACCGCTGAACAGAGGCCAAACGGAGTCCAGAGTAACTATGCTGCTGGAGCGCCCCCACACCGCCGCAGGGCCGAGGGGTACCCGGAGCCGGGCCTCTAGGTCTCAGTCCTGGGGTTGTCACGGTGGCTAGACCCGGTCCGTGGCCCTGTCTGTCAGTGGGGGACGTCCGGTGCAATAAGTGATGTTGTAGCGGTGCAGTTGTGGGGTGCAGGTCGCGGTAAATAACGAGGACACCAGGTTGCAGTCTCTTTACCTCTTTACTGAAGCTCTCTGGGTCCTCAGTCCGGAATACGGCTCACCAGGCTGCGCAAGTCCGGCCGGTCCAATGGCACTTCCAGAGCTCTCCTTGCAGGTGGAAATCGGTGCCTTCCTTCTAGCGCTATGTGTTGCAGTCCTTCCCTGCTGTGCTTACGGAAAGTACCCCACAACTGTTGTGTCTGTTTCTCGTGTTCCCTCACAACAACTTAATTCGCAATGATCTTCCTCGTCCCTCCAGATACTATGGTAGGAACGCACCCGTATGACGGGGAGGCTCGGAGATCTTCCGGGACTCTATCCGCGCCCCTCTCCTGTTGGTACCCCCCTTTGCCTTCCTGGGTGATGCGTGAGACAGTCCGCCTCAAGCTAACTGCCCTGCCGTAGGTCTGAGGTATGGCTTGAAACTCTTTACCTCCTCGGCGTTCCGGCCACCGGTAGTGCGCCTCAGTAAGGTGCTGCCTCTTTCAGCACAACCCTCACTGGTATCTCCTTTCGCTTGATTTCGTTTCTCACTCAGCACAATCTATCTCGCTTCTTAGTCCTTCCTTGGGCACCGCCGCTATGCTGAGCAGGCACGGTCCCTTTACGTTCTTTCCATGCCAAGCCTCTGCCAGGATCCCACCCCTGGCAGAGACCCTACAGTCTCTCCCTTCACAACACCCTCTGCCACCAGGTGTTGCTCCGTTCAATCCCGTCAGCGTTCTCTCTAACTTCCTGCCTGACCCCCAGTTTACCCACTATGGTGGGGAGTGGCCTAATGAATAGCACCCTTAGCTCCCCCCGGAGGCCCAGCTGTGAAATGTATTGGTGACTGTGATACCTGCTCAGAGAACTCCTTCCGTGCCATCGAACGCAGCATGGCCCCCCTTAGTGGCTGAACCATGCTACTGCAACGACCAGGACTCTGGGGCGCTGCACTCCCCCCTGGTTAAACACAGTACTCCGGGACTGGGAAGAAAAACAACAATACAGGTTAGCAAAAAGACATACAATTTTGTTGAGTGCAAATAACAATAAGTATACTTAAGTAGGCTTCCCTTTATGGGAGGTGAGGACACTTGTAACGTTACAAACATAATTAACCTTATAATTTACAGAGTATAAATAACTTCTGTTACCCAACCGGGTATTCTATTTAGTGCAATTTTTTAAATAATAACTTAACATTGCCTTTAAGAAACTCACACTCTTAGTCTATCAAAGGCCTTCCTATAATCACATTATAAGGCATTTCAACTTTACATTCTCCTTCTTGTGAACCTGCAGGACCGCCTGTCCCTACGGCACCAGACCTACTGCCTCTCCTTTCTTCTACAGGACCGCCCTGTTCAGCCAGGGCCTACTGCCTTTCGCTACTATACACAGTATAGACATAACATTCCTTTCGGTTGAAGAACTCTGAGCCAGCTCTACTCGGCCCCTTTAAGGACTCACTCTCTAACCCCTACGGGTTCACTCTCTGTCCTTAGCAATAAAGTAACTTTTCAATGGGGACGCAGGGTTTACCTTCTATCCTCACCCTCATTATTACTTCTCTTACTTTCAACTATGCAGACCTCTACTTCTACCCCTACGGGCTCTCTGCATCTTTCCTGTCTTCAAAACATTATTCAAATTTCACATTTTAACAAATTCAACACATATAACTCGGCATGTAAAACAGTTACATTTTCTTTTTAAGGCATCATTACCACATTACTGTTCTGTAACAGTATCGCTTTCAAGTACAATTCTTCACATCCCCTTTAAGAGGGGACCAGGTCTCTCTGAGGTAGCTCGTCTTCTCAGCCTACCAGTCTCATGCAAAGTTCCGGTCCGGTATCTTCACAAAGTGTCTTTAACTAGGACCAGTAGGAACGGTTTCTTCGCAAAGTGTCTTTTGACTAAAACCAGTAGGGAGCACCTTTAAGAAAGTGCAAACTATTTACAAGGGAAAGTTTGAATCATGCGCAGTTCATGATTTCTGCAGTTCTCTTTTTTAAAACTGTATAAACTTCAGGAAAACAACAGTGACCCCGGGTCAACAAAGGGGTCACCTTTAACCCTAGACGGGTTTAGCAGCAAACAGGAACAGTTAAAGGAATGAACAGTTAACTATTTACATTTTTCATTAGTAACATCACTTTTACCGTCGGGATGCAGCAGGGGGTCTTCTTTCTGGCCTCACCAATCCCACAGATCGTTCTGATGAGCCAGGGCGTCGCTCCGGTCCTAGCAGGGCCAGAATCCCTCGCTGGGAGATCCTGGCTGTCGGCAACTGTATGCGTTCCCCCGGGGCACGATGATGTCGATCCTCTGGTGGTTCCGCGGGACCGGGCTCTGCAGTTTTCTTCGCCGGGGTATCGTCTTCCGGTACCCCTGCAGCAGCCTGGAAAGCAACACACCGCTGCACGCCGCGGGCTATCCACCCTGTTTCACCCGCGGCCCTCCTCCACCGTGTGTAGGTGACAGCATCACCTGGCTCCAAGTTACAGTCGAATCTCCCGCTGCTCGGCTCCACCTCTGTCCTTTCCACGCGAACTTGTAGTGGCTCCCCGATCTCTTGGATTATCCCCTGTCCATGCTGGGAGTTAAAGGCCACCACCACACCCCAGTGTGACGGTGGGATCTCGGGGGGGCTTATCAGGTCCATCGGCTCGGCGGGCTGGGACCGGCTCCGCCAGGCTGCCGTCAGACGCCGGTAATGTTCCGCATCCGGAATTATTTTTAAGCCCGGCGTCGGTGGTGCATCCTCGGACGCGGCCAGGTGAGCAGAAGCAGGGGACACTGGGGACAGGTGGATTTCTGTGGGTTGCCCCATCCGCGCCAGCACACGGGCGTCATGCTTCAGGCGGCGTGCCAGCTGCCGGGTCTCGGCTGCAGCCGCACACTCCGCGGACATCGGCGGGGGGGGTCGTCCCATCGGTGGCCTCGTTGAAGTCGAACCCCGCAGTGTGGGCGCCCCTGAGGTTACCTCAGGCTGTATATCTTCAGGCCGCGCCGGATCAGTTCCGCCTGGTGCTCTGGATGCCGCCATTTTTTTTCCTTCTTCTAGGTCGTTTTCCCGCGGTCTCTTTCGCGGGCGGCCCCGTCCCCATGGTCTCCACCCTCCGGCCAGAATCAAGAGGCGGACCTCGGCGGTTGACGGGCACGTCCTCAAGACACAAAAATACTTAGACTGGGCGGCCATTATTCTTCGCGCGCTCCAGCTCGTCTACGCCCACTCCACGCCCTTCTTCTCTTCCTGCGCTCTCCTCAGCGCTGCAATGGCGGCGGATTTTGGCGGCAACTGGCACAGCACACAGTCTTGCGATAAAGTTCAGTCCACACACAATAAATCACAGTCTCTAGGCACACATGACCTGATTCTTCAGGCTTAAGTAGATCCTGTTCGTGACGCCAAGTTGGAGCGCCCCCACACCGCCGCAGGGCCGAGGGGTACCCGGAGCCGGGCCTCTAGGTCTCAGTCCTGGGGTTGTCACGGTGGCTAGACCCGGTCCGTGGCCCTGTCTGTCAGTGGGGGACGTCCGATGCAATAAGTGATGTTGTAGCGGTGCAGTTGTGGGGTGCAGGTCGCGGTAAATAACGAGGACACCAGGTTGCAGTCTCTTTACCTCTTTACTGAAGCTCTCTGGGTCCTCAGTCCGGAATACGGCTCACCAGGCTGCGCAAGTCCGGCCGGTCCAATGGCACTTCCAGAGCTCTCCTTGCAGGTGGAAATCGGTGCCTTCCTTCTAGCGCTATGTGTTGCAGTCCTTCCCTGCTGTGCTTACGGAAAGTACCCCACAACTGTTGTGTCTGTTTCTCGTGTTCCCTCACAACAACTTAATTCGCAATGATCTTCCTCGTCCCTCCAGATACTATGGTAGGAACGCACCCGTATGACGGGGAGGCTCGGAGATCTTCCGGGACTCTATCCGCGCCCCTCTCCTGTTGGTACCCCCCTTTGCCTTCCTGGGTGATGCGTGAGACAGTCCGCCTCAAGCTAACTGCCCTGCCGTAGGTCTGAGGTATGGCTTGAAACTCTTTACCTCCTCGGCGTTCCGGCCACCGGTAGTGCGCCTCAGTAAGGTGCTGCCTCTTTCAGCACAACCCTCACTGGTATCTCCTTTCGCTTGATTTCGTTTCTCACTCAGCACAATCTATCTCGCTTCTTAGTCCTTCCTTGGGCACCGCCGCTATGCTGAGCAGGCACGGTCCCTTTACGTTCTTTCCATGCCAAGCCTCTGCCAGGATCCCACCCCTGGCAGAGACCCTACAGTCTCTCCCTTCACAACACCCTCTGCCACCAGGTGTTGCTCCGTTCAATCCCGTCAGCGTTCTCTCTAACTTCCTGCCTGACCCCCAGTTTACCCACTATGGTGGGGAGTGGCCTAATGAATAGCACCCTTAGCTCCCCCCGGAGGCCCAGCTGTGAAATGTATTGGTGACTGTGATACCTGCTCAGAGAACTCCTTCCGTGCCATCGAACGCAGCATGGCCCCCCTTAGTGGCTGAACCATGCTACTGCAACGACCAGGACTCTGGGGCGCTGCACTGCTTCGTTGTAGTGAATGGATCCCTCAGGGGTATCATCTGAATCACATCACTCAGAGATTTAGATGGAAACCCCAAAGTAAGTGCTCAGCCTAGAGCCCTAGATAAATATGAAACCAAACGTTATGTAAAATGTTCCTAATAAAAGCTTCCAACTCAATCCATATAAAAAGCAAGCCCTAACACAGGTCTGTCATCTGTTAATGGAAATATAGGGGGCTTTCATGTTGCTGGTAGTACAAAGGCCCTGGAAAAATGAAATGGCTCCATAACCCTCCAAAAGAAATTCAGCAAATTCTGTACTCCCAAATCCAAATGCCAGTATACCTAAACCACATATAGCATCCAAATGTTTGGCATTTCTGAAGCTATGACAGCCCACCTAGCTTATGGGTGCACATCTCCAGAAGCACGGGCTGGGCATAACGTACTGATGACTGCAGCGTACTGGGCGCTACGGCAGTTTGCAATTTTCACTTGGCAACATTCATTGCTGCTTGTTTCTGGAAAATACCCATGGAGTCAAAATCAGCACTACACCTGTACATAAATTCCCAAAGGGGTATCATTTCCAAAATGGGGTCACTTGAAGGGGGATTCTGCTCTTCCAGCAATTCGGGGCTCTGTATAAGGAGTTCACAAACTCTTCTAGGAAAACCTGAACTCCAGTAGGCAAATAGCGTTCCTTCCCTCTCGAGTCTGCATGGCTAAGTAGTACTGTACAGCCACATATGGGGTATTGCCACGTTCAGTAGAAATTGTGGGACAAATTTAGGTGCCATTTTTACCCACATCTTGTGTGAAAATGTAAAAAATCTGGGGTAAAACTAAATTTGAAACTATGAAAAAATGTAGTTATTTTTTCTTCACTGCTCAATGGTATAAAATTCTGTAACACACCCATGGTGTCAATATGATCACTGCTCCCAAAGATGAATTAATTGAGAGGTGTAGTTTGTAAAATGGGGTCACTTATATGGGGTTCTGCTGTTCTGGCACCTCATGGGCTCTCCCAGTGGGTCCTGGCACCTCCAAACCATAACCGTAAAATCGTTCACTCCTCGCCTTCTGAGCTTTGCACTGTGCCTGAAAAATATTTCCTGATTACATGTAGGGCATTGATGCACTCAGGAAAAATGGACCTCAGTTTGTTTGTTTTTTAAAAAATGTTCTATTAGCCCTTAGAAAAATTAAAAACTTGGGGCTAAAACAACATTTTTGTGAGGAAAATGTGATTTTATTATTTTCACAGCTAAATGTTATAAACTTCTGTGAAGCACCTGGGGGTTCAAAGTGCTTACCATGCATCTAAATACATTCCTTGCGGGGTCTAGTTTCCAAAATGGAGTCACTTTTGGGGGGTTTCCTCTGTTTAGGCACATCAGGGGCTCTCCAAATGGGATATGATGTCCGCTAATGATTCCAGGAAATTTTACATTCAAAAAGTCAAATGATGCTCCTTCCCTTTTAAGCCCTGCCATGCGCCCAATCAGTACTTTTCTGCCGCATATTGGATACCAGCGTACTCAGGAGGAATTGCACAATAAATTGTATGGTGCAATTTCTCCTGTTACCATTATGAAAATGCAATATTTTTGGGCTAAAAACGTATTTGTGGGGAAAATTAGATTTTTTTTTAAGGCACAACATTATAAACTTCTGTGAAGCACTTGGGGGTTCAATGTGCTCACCACACATCTAGATCAGTTCCCTGAGAGGTCTAGTTTCCAAGATGGTGTCACTTGTGCGGGATTTTCACTGTTTAGGCACATCAGAGGCTTTCCAAATGCAACATGGCATCCACCAATTGTTCCAGAAAATTGTTTCAAAAAGTCAAATTGCCCTCCTTCCCTTCCGACCTCTACCGTGAACAGTGGTTTTCTCCCTCATATTGATTATCAGCATGCTCAGGAGAAATTACACAACACATTTTGGGGTTCATTTCTTCCTGTTACCCTTGTCAAAATAAAAAAATTTGCATCAATGCAGCGTGGCATGGAGGTTATCAGCCTGTTGTACTGCTGAAGTGTTATGGAAGCCCGGGTTGCTTTGATAGCAGCTATCAGTTCATCTGCATTGTTGGGTCTGGTGTCTCATCTTCCTCTTGACAATACCCCATAGATTCTATATGAGGTTAAAAGGTCAGGTGAGTTTGCTGGCCAATCAAGCACAGTGATACTGATGTTTGTAAACCAGGTATTGGTACTTTTGTCAGTGTGGACAGGTGCCAAGTCCTGCTGGAGAATGAAATTTCCATCTCCAAAAAGCTTGTTGGCAGAGGGAAGCATGAAGTGCTCTAAAATTTCCTGGTAAACGGCTACACTGACTTTGGTCTTGATAAAACACAGTGGACCTACACCATCACTAATTGTGGAAACTTCACACTAGACCTTGGAAATCAAGGTTCCAGAGTCTGTAGGAAGAGTGGAGAAGCACACAATCCAAGCTGCTTGAGGGCAGGGGGGCACGCCCGGCGCAAGCGGAGCAGCAGTGGTGAAGCAGGGGGTGACAGGAGGCAGGAGCCATCCGGCTGCTGCGGCTAAAGCCTGTGCCGCTTCTGAAGAGAATGAATATTCACTCCTCTCCATGCCCATGGGCATGGGGGTTGAATCTGTAGTACCTAGCCGCGACCACTATTGAAACGACGGAAGTACTGTATCAAAGCAGCAATCGAGAACTTCCGGCACCAGTAACAGCTGAACAGCGGGGATGCTGGGTGTCACACCTCCACTGATCAGAAATTGATGGCCTCATCTAAGGATAGGCCATCAATACAACATAAACTCCAATACAAGTCTGTAAAGCTGTAGAGGATGTGAAACGCCTGACAGGGCAGTGGGGTACTCAGTACCGAGTCCGTTACTTAAAGGTACGTGTAACGGCGGCAGCAGCCCGGTCCGTGGCCCTGGGCACCCATGTTAAAGGGAAGGTCTTTAAAGGGGTTTTTGAAATAAAGAAAGTTTGTGACGCCACCTGTGGTATTTGGTCAGGGATGCCCAACGCTGCTTAAAGGGGTCCTCTGGAGTGATGTCATGGCAGCAAGATGGTATAACTTCCCACATGTGAAGTAGGTCCCCAGGGCTCCCGGTGAATAGATGGAGGATGGTGAGTAGTGCAGTAAAGAACGAAGGCACAGTTGTGCAGTCTTTTTACCTGGTTTACTGATGGTAGCAGGTAGCCACAGTCCAGGGCACCAGATCACAGGTACAGGCAGGGTCCAGCCGACTTGGAAGTGAGTTCAGAGTCCAGCTTTATCAGGTGGAGTTAAAAGCCTTCCTTCTAGCGCTGTGTTGTTATAGTCCCTTGCTGCCTATGGCTTTGTAGCAAGGTCCTCTCAGTTATCTCTGTCCTTTGTGTAAGTGGAACACAAAACCGTATGACAGGTGACTCGAGCCTTTTTATAGGGTCTCTATCATGACCCGGGCTCTATGTGTCACTGTGTCTCCTGGGTGTTAGGGTGAACAGGTGATGTATAATCCAGCTGTCCTGCCGGTTTCTGCTATGTGCCTTAGAGTCCCACTAAAGCCTCAGTCTTCCGGCTACCGGTGTCTGCGCTCAATCAGGGATGTAGCCCAGTCCCAGCTATTCTCCCCTGTTGTCACACTCCTGTGCTTCGCTCTCCGGCACGTTAGCTAAAGGCTGTTCTTCCTTCTGCATCTCGCTATCTAGGAGCTACAGCATCTCAGGCTGTACAGCCACTCACCCGTCATTCTGCCTCAGACTGCTCCAGTCTGCTGTCTGGCACCAACTGTCTAAATCTTCCCAACTGCCTAGCAACTGCCTAGCAACTAACTCCTCCCGACCAAAAAGAGAGCAGGTCCCCTGATTTTGGGTGTAGAGCTCCCCCTTCTCGCCTGAAGTCAGAATGGTGTTGTATGTGCTAATTACCTGTTAAAAGGAATCTTCCATCGCTTCCAAGCGTGACATCACTCTCCCTGTCAGGAAAGCAATGCCACTGTGACAACGAGGACCCTGGGGCATCACAGATGCAAATGTGTATATTGTCTCCTGTTATTGATGTGTATGTACACGGTGGCAATGCTACACATAAAGTGTATTGTCACCGTGTACAAGAGTACTGCTACACACTGCATGTGTATTTCTCTGAATATGTGATTGTTTATATGCTTATGTTTTGCACATTTAGTGTTAGGGAAAGTTTGTCCCCGGGCCTAGTATAATGATAGGGGTGTAGTGTCCATAGTTAGCCATTAGAGGGGGGGCACTGTAACATTTAATTAGAGTAGGAGGGGCACAGTGCATAAGTGTAGTGTAACTTCCTGCTTTTAGTTAGTTGGAGTCAGGGCCTGAGTGCCCGTGCAGCTCACAGGGCTGCCTGGCCAGAAGTTGCTGTGCCCTGCAATGTTTAACAAGGGGGGAGCATAGAAGAGCTGCAAGGAAAGAATTCATCTAGGAGGAAAAAAGAACGGAAGTAGTGAGGATGCAGCTGAAGGAAGTCTGTCCCTATAGAGCAAGAAGACAGGTCAGCACGGTCACTACACATGAGACAGATCTTTGCCTGGGCGGCAGTACTTAGAACCGGGGCGAAACAGTATAGGACTTCCCCATGTGAGGCAAGAATTCCGGATGGAATAGATTATGCGGGACCGAAAGAAGCGGTCCAACCCGGGGCTGAATATAGAGAAGGAAAGGACAGAGCAGAGACAGAGAAGAATGTGTTGTGTGCGTTACCAGAAGTGCCTGTAATTGATCAAGCTGTGTTGAGTAAATAAGTTGTCTTTGAAGTTAACCCTGAGAGTATGTGTCTTTTATTCCGGAGCCGTCTGTGAGGAAACCATCCCCGTACCGGGCAAGTCCAGATGGTGCAGAAAGCCAGCACAGAGGCAACGCAGTAGAGAAATGTGAACTTTTATGGGGAAGGGGCCAGGGAGCCATACAAGGATTACTGTCGGCCATGACTATCACTCTAGCACCCCCTGGCCCTTCCTACAAAGCAATGACAATAATGGCACCTTGTATGAGAGGTCTGTCTGCATTATCACACCTCCCATCCTCCTTCCTTTGTGAGAACTACACAACAAACACATGTTTTTGCAACCTTTCTCTTTTTGAAGATATCTGGGTAAAGGCAGATGAGTATCTAATCAGACACTTGTTCTGTCTTTCCTTCCCCTTTGCCCCTCCCAAGCCTTAAAATGGTTGATTTAGTTCTGAGGTCAAATTATACCAAACCTAGAAACATTTTACATGTTGAGACCCAATTTACATAGTAATAACGACATAAGCACTCTGATTAGTTCAGGTACCTCTTAAGATGCAATTAGGGACTCCTAGTGTAAAAATGTAACAGGCCTTGATTACAATTCCTACTGTTTGTATAAACTTCAGATTTCTTCTGTGCGACTGCCAACACTCCCCCCTCACTTGCATTTGCATATGCGGCACTGAGAAGTGACACTCTCTTTCAAAAGTTCACCCCGGGCTGTTCTCCTTGGTTAAGGTAGTAGTGCATGTCTTGCTGTCTGGGGAACTTTTAAACTAAGTTTATTTGTACTGCTCAAATGTATCATTAAAATCAAGGGTGGACTGTGAGTATAAATGGCCTTTGTGTAGTAAAAGTCATTGACCCCCTCATTACCCTTCCAAGCAGGCATGTTATCTCCCTTTTAGGCCTCCTACACACATCCGTCCGTGTCTCCAGTATGTGTGATATCCAGTTTTCTCACAAATCTCACGTGTACCCATTATATCCTATGATTCTATGCACGTCAGTGTTTTTACATGGGAAATGTATCTGTGCAAAACACAGAGAGATGTGTCTATTTTTCCACCAGCACTGATGACAAGGGCCAATACAAGTCTATGAGTCTAAGAAAAACACATACAGGACTCAGATGACATCCGTGTGCTGTACGTGTTTAACCCCTTCAGGACCTTTGACTTACCTATAAGTCATGGTCGGGAAGGGGTTCCCGACCTTTGATGTATAGGTACGTCATGGCAATTGTGCGGGGCACAGGAGCTATGCCGGCGCGATTGCTGCTGGGAGCTCGGTTTAAGTTATAGTTGAGCTCCAGCTCTCGTGGCCAGGTGCTCGCACCATTTAACGCCCTAAATGCCTCAATCAATATTGTTCACAGCATTTAGAACGCTAGGAGAGGCTCCCTCTAGGTCAGCCAGCTATGGCAAGCCTGTTAGACCATGCCCTGAGCATGGTCTAACAGGCTTCTGTCAGTGCAGCACTGACAGATATAATTCATTGTAATCCTGGTGCATTGCAATGCATTATACCAGCGAGCAAACTAATAAAAGTTAAATGCCTATAGAGGGTTTAAGTAACAAAGTAAATAAAAAAGAAATAGCAAAAATATATTTTTTGAAATCACAAAAATGAGCACAAAAATGAAAAAAAAAAATATACCAATAAATATGTATATTTATGTAAAAAAAAAAAACACAAAAAAATCACATATTTGGTATCGCTGCATACAGAACGCCCCAAAACTGTCACACAGATTTAGGCTACGTGCACACGTTGCGGATTCGTGTGCAGATTTTTCCTGGATTTTCTGCAGTTTTTGTGCGGATTCCACCTGCGGATTCCTATTGAGGAGCAGTTGTAAACCGCTGCGGAATCCGCACAAAGAATTGACATGCTGCGGAAAATACAGTGCAGCGTTTCCGTGCGGTATTTTCCGCACCATGGGCACTGCGGATTTCGTTTTCCATACATTTACATGGTACTGTACAACGCATGGAAACTGCTGCGAATCCGCAGCGGCCAATCCGCTGCTGATCTGCAGCAAAATCCGCAACGTGTGCACATAGCCTTAGGGCTTGTTTCCATTTGCGAGAAACACGTCCATGTCTCGCATGTGGAAACCAAGCTCTGGTGCCGGCACTTGGGAGCGGAGCGTGCGGCCGCATAGGAACACATGGAGCCGCATGCTCCGCTCCCAAGTGCCGGCACCAGAGCTTGGTTTCCACATGCGAGACATGGACGTGTTTCTCGCAAATGGAAACAAGCCCTTACCCCCTCCATTGAACACTGTAAAAAATGTAACAACAAATCAAAAAGTCGAATGGAAATAAAAATGGTGTAGCTGAAAATGCCATCTTGTCTAACAAAAAATAAGCCACCATACAGCTCCATGAGCGGAGAAATAGAAAAGTTATAGCGCTCAGAAAATAGCAATGCAAAAACAATTATTTTTTTCTATAAAAATTTTTAATGTGTGAAACCAGCAAAACTTAAAAAAATGACATATAAGTATGGTATTGCTATAATTGTACTGACCCGAAGAATAAAGCTGCCTTATCAATTTTACCACACGGGGAATGGCATAAGAAAAAAAACAAAAGAACATTTCCTGAATTGCTGGGTTTTGTTCATTCTGCCTCCCAAAAATCAAAATACAAATTGATAAAAAAAAGTTACGTTCACGAAAATAGTACCGATAAAAACAGCAACTGGTCTCTCAAAAAACAAGTCCTCACATAACTCTGTTGGCAGAAATGTAAAAAAATTATAGCTCTCAAAATATGACAATGCAAACACTTTTTTTTGCAATAAAAAGAGTTTTTTAGTGTGTGATATCAGCCAAAGATAAAAAAAAACTATACAAGTCTGATATCACTGTAATCGCACCAACCCAAATAATAAATTTGTCTAATAACTTATACTACATGAGGAACGGCAAAAAAAATAACTAGAATTCCTGATCTGCTGTTCATTCTGCCTCCCAAAGATCGCAGTAAGGCTCGACTCACAATTATCCTGTGCTCTACGCTGAGCGCTTACACCAGGGTTTCTGTGTAAATCTCTGAAATATATGATTTTGATGGCATCCCCGGCAGAAGAATCCCTATAATGAGGCAGATGGAGACACTTTGAACTCTGTCTGTCCTATGATTCAGAGGTATCCGTATTTTTAAGCGTGCATAAAAGTGCACTTGGCCATAGTTTTGTGCACTTCTGAAAAGAAGGAAACTGCTGAACAGAGGCCAGATAGAGTCCAGAGTAACACTGCTGCCTCATTATAGTGAATGGATCCCTCCGGAGTTTCAACTGAATCATGTCGTTCTGAGATTTAGATGGAAGCCCTGATGTAAGTGCTCAGCGTAGAGCGCCAGATAAATGTGATCCCAAACGTTATGTAAAATGTTCCCAATAAAGCGTGGTTCAGTCTTCAAAAAAGCAAGTCCCCACTCAGGTCTGTCACCTGTCAATGGAAATATAAGGGGCTTCCATGTTACTTGTAGTACAAAAGTTCTGGAAAAGCCCTATGGCTCCTCACTAGTGATGAGCGAGTGTACTCGTTGCTTGGGTTTTCCCCGAGCACGCTCGGGTGGTCTCCGAGTATTTGTAAGTGCTCAAAGATTAAGTTTTCATCACTGCAGCTGAATGATTTACAGCTACTAGACAGCTTGATTACATGTGAGGATTCCCTAGCAACCAGGCAACCACCACATGTACTCAGCCTGGCTAATAGTTGTAAATCATTCAGCTGAGGTGATGAAAACTTTATCTCCAAACACTAACAAATACTCGGAGATCACCTGAGCGTGCTCGGGAAAACCCGAGCAATGAGTATACTCGCTCATCACTACTCCTCACTCCTCAAAAGTAATCCAGCTAATTCTGAGCTCCCAAATGCTAATTCATCCCTCCTTACTGAGCCTCACAGTGCGCCTAAACCACATTTAGCGCCCACATGTTTGTTATTTCTGTAAGGATGAGAGCCTACCTAATTTACACGTCCATGACTTCAGATACATCAATGCAATGCATGGGCACATCAATGTATGGCCACTACAATGAGAGATTTTCAATTTTAACTCAGCAAAATCCACTACTGCTTGTTTCTGGAAAACACCCATGGAGTTAAAATCATCACTACATACAGGTGCTTCTCACTAAATTAGAATATCATCAAAAAGTTAATTTATTTCAGTTCTTCAATACAAAAAGTGAAACTCGTGTATTATATAGAGTCATTACAAACAGGGTGATCTATTTCAAGTGTTTATTTCTGTTTATGTTGCTGATTTTGGCTTACAGCCAATGAAAACCCAAAAGTCATTATCTCACTAAATTAGAATGCTTTATAACACAGCTTGACATTTTTTTAAAAATCTGAAATGTTGGCCTACTGAAATGTATGTTCAGTAAATTCACTCAATACTTGGTCGGGGCTCTTTTTGCATCAATTACTGCATCAATGCAGCGTAGCATGGAGGCGATCAGCCTGTGGCACTGCTGAGGTGTTATGGAAGCCCAGGTTGCTTTGACAGCAGCCTTCAGCTCGTCTGCATTGTGGGGTCTGGTGTCTCTCATCTACCTCTTGGCAATACCCCCATAGATTCTCTATGGGGTTAAGGTCAGACAAGTTTGCTGGCCAATCAAGCACAGTGATACTGTTGTTTTTAAACCAGGTATTGGTACTTTTGTCAGTGTGGACAGGTGTCGAGTTCTGCTGCAGAATGAAATTTCCATCTCCAAAAAGAGGACAGAGGAAAGCTTGAAGTGCTCTAATATTTCCTGGTAGACGGCTGCACTGACTTTGGTCTTGATAAAACACAATGGACCTACACCAGCAGATGACATGGCTCCCCAAACCATCACTCATTGTGGAAACTTCACACTAGACCTCAAGCAGCTTGGAATGTAATGATTTGTAATGACTCTATATAATATATGAGTTTCACTTTTTGTATTGAAGAACTGAAATAAATTAACTGATGATATTCTAATTTTGTGAGAAGCACCTATATGTAGATAAATTCCCAGAGGGGTGTAATTTCCATAATGGGGTCGTTTGAGGCATGGATTCTGCTCTTCTGGTACTTAGGGGCTCTGTATATATGGACTCCACAAACTATTCTACAATAATTTGTTTTCCAAGAGTCAAATAGTGCTCCTTGCCTCCCGATTCTCGCTGTGTGGCTAAGCTGTACAGTACAGCCACATATGGAGTATTACTACATTCAGCAGAAATCGTGTGACAAATTTTGTTGACAGTTTTACCCATTTCCCTGTGTGAAAATGTAAAATCTGAGGCTAAAACTAAATTTTTGAGGTAAAAATTAAATAATTTTTTCTTCACTGCTTCAATGGTAAAAAATTCTGTGACACACTCGTGGTTTCAATATGATCTCTGTGTCCTTAGATAAATTCATTGAGAGGTGTAGTTGTAATGAGGTCACTTATGGGGTTCCTGCTATTCTGGTACCTCAGGGGCCCTGTCAATGTGACATGGCACCCTCAAACCATTCTGCGCTTTCCATTGTGCCGGTGGTGCGTTCCACCATGACACGCACACCGCTGATGTGCTATTCTATAGAGGAGAATTCCTTGATGTGGGCCTTAATTTAATGCCACCTTTTTGGGAGATTACTTGTACATGGGATATCTCTTATTTATACCACTTTGCACAAGCACTAGCACTTTACCCCTGAAGAATGTGTAAGCAGGTTGCAGGATGCAGTGACAAACAGGAGGCAGAGCAAGGGTCAACGAGATGTAATAATTTAATAGAACAAGGTATTCACTCCTCGCAGGGAGGTTAATGGCTAAAGGAGGGATAATAGGGGTAGTAGCTGTAAAACAATAGCAGTCCAATGAATCTAGCTTAACGTATCCTGTATGGTCCTCTGCAGCAGATGATCCCGCAGGGAAGTTGTAGAACCATCAGCAGCCGGGCGATGTCCTCAGATGGAGTCCTTTAAGCGATGGTCCGTCTTCTGGCGGCAGCGGTCGGTCTCCGGTACCTTCCGCTGAGCCCCTAGTCCATAAGCACATGCGGCCAAAACAATCAAGGCCGCGGCACTCTGAGTCAAACGTAAACAGGCGGGAAGCAAGTATCAGGTTAGGTCGCAAATGTCTGTCTGGTACTCAGCCTTCTCTCCTCTGCACGTGCGCGGTACTCACAGTCACTGAGCACATGGCACTTCTGTCTCTGGCAGCTACTGAGCGCACGGCACTTCTCTGCCTCTGCTGGAGGCAGTGGGTACCAAACAACGCAGCCCGTCGCAGCGCTGGTGCTCAGAAGACGGAGCACGCTGCTCACCTGGCTGCACGATGCTGCTGATTCGCGCCAAACTGACCGCAGCTGCGCACACTTTTCGTTTTAAGCTGCCCCTCCTACCCGGGTCATGAGGTCATTCTGGCTCCTCATTCCTTCCCCCAGGCAACAAGGGAGACAGCCTCAACTGTTCCAGATCCGGCCCGGTACAAGTACCCGCGACCCAGTCTTCCTCCTTATGCTCCCCCTCTCCTTTAGCTCGTCATTCCACGGGCAAGAGTTCTTGCAGCAAGTGTTGACACTCTCTCACATCTCTCAAATGGTCTGCTGCCAAATAAATTGGTCTTGTTCATAACGGTTGGGAGGTATTCCAGCTGTCGTTCGTTCTGTGTGGCGTAAGTCAGATTGGGTAGTCAAGTCAGGTTGGGCAGTTGAGGACAGGGACACTTCGGGAACACTTGGCACTCTTCCTTCTGTTTTGGGATCTTGTGACAGGCACGAACGTAGCATGCTTCGGTGCACTACTCGGGTAGGGCCCCCTTCTTCTCCCTCAGGCTGAACTTCATAGATGGGTCCATCAGTTCCAATTCGGCGTTTCACCCCGTAAGTATGTTTTCATCGATGCTCTAACTTGCCTCGAGGTCATTTGTCTCAGACCAATACTCGGTCCCCAGCCTTGAGAGCTGTCCCTTGCAGAGGCGTCGTCTCATGGTGCTCAAGTTCCCGAAACCTGGCCTGTACTAGTCGATGCAGAGTCTGCAAGCGATGTCGATGTTCACAGACCCAGGTGTACACCCCCATCTGTGGGTAGTCCTCCTCTGGGTCCAACTCCAGCTTGGTAATCTCTCGTCCTTTTTGGCCAAACAGCAGGGTGTATGGCATGTATCTGGTTGAACTGTGCACTCGGTTGGTGTACACCCAGACCAACTCAGCTACATTCTCGGGCCAACGGACTTCTCTGTCTTCCTCCAACGTTCTCAACATCTGAATTAATATCCAGTTGAAATGTTCACAGGCTCCATTCCCCTGTGAATGGTAAGGTGTCGTCCTGGACTTTTCCATCCGATACAGGCGGTGAAGCTCCTTCATCACTCTACCCTGAAAGCAGGCGCTTTGATCAGAATGGATCCTTTTCAGACATCCATACACCCAGATGAAATCTCGACAGATGGCCTGTGCAGCTGACTCAGCCGTGTGATCCAGGGTTGGAGTCACGACAGTGAACTTAGTAAAATGATCGGTCATCACAAGACAATGTTCATATCTGAGATGAGCAGGATCCATGGTCAAGTAGTCGATCATTAGCAGTTCCAAGGGAGTGGAGGTCACAATGGTCTGTGTAGGAGCTCTCTGTTTTGGAGGTTTAGCCAATTCACAGCTTCGACATTGTCGACAGGCCTCTTCCACTGCAGTCTTCAACCGGAGATGATAGACCAGCTTCTGCGACCACTGAAACATCTTCTCCAGACTGAAGTGAGCCCCTCCTACATGAGCTTCCATGGCCACCTCATCGATCACTTTTTTTAGGGAGCACCACTTGCCAGGTGACACCCAATTCTCGGACCAACTGCACCTTCCGATACAGCTAACCATCTTCCAGTTGAAACCTCTCCCATTCTCGGAGAATCTGCAGCATCCCCGAGGACAGGGCATCTCACTCACTCTGGCCAGGGAGTTATTTTAGGACCACCCATTGTCTCAACTGAGCGAGTTCCCTGTCTTCCTGCTGAAGCTGCACCCAGTCAGCTCAAGGTCGTTCCAACCAGTGTTTTCCCGACTCCTCTTCGACCTGTTCCAGTGTCGTAGCCAACGTCCTGGCAAGATTCTGGAACCCAGGAATCTCTTCCTCCTCCAACTCTTCATCTCGGTCCGGCCAGGTCGATCGTGAGTCACTCTGGACAGGGTGTCGGCGTGCACATTCTCAGCTCCTTTTCTTTTCTGTATGCAATTTTGTATCGATATTTTGCCATGCAGGCCACTCATCTTTGCTCCAAGGCCCCCAGTTTTGCATTTTCTAGGTGGGCAAGAGGATTGTTGTCAGTGCGTACCTAGACTTCGGATCCCAACAGGTACTCGGCAAACGTCTCCGTCATTGCCCACACTAATGCCAGTAACTCCAGCTTAAAGGAACTATAGTTATCTGGGTTTCGCTCTGAGCCATGGAGAGATCATCTTGCGTAGGAAGTCACTCATTCCTTTCCGTCCTGTACCTGGGACAATACAGCCCCTAATCCCTGGAGACTTCCATCGGTGTAAAGGATGAAAGGTTGAGAGAAGTCTGCATAGGCCAGTATGGGTGCTTCAGGTAGGGCCATCTTCAGAGCTTGAATGGCTTCTTCCTGGCTATACCTCCACGGGATGATCCAATTCTTCACCCCAGATGGCACTCCTTTCAATAACTCCATCAGTGGATTGACGGTGCTAGTGAAGTCTCTCAGAAACCATCGATAGTACCCCGTAAGCCCAGAAAGGCCCACACGTCCTTCCTGTTTTCGGGGTGGGCCAATCCTGTACTGCAGCTATCTCATCATGCGCAGGTCTTACTCCCTCAGCAGATACAACATGTCTGAGGTATTCAATTTGCTTGTGGAAAAGGAGGCACTTCAGAGGCTTGACCTTCAGGCTGTGCTTCTGTAATCGACTCAACACCTGCTTCAGGCACCGAAGATGTTCCTCAAAAGTGGCTTCATAGACAATGATGTCATCCAGATAAATGAGGGTAGCTTCAAAGTTCAGGTCTCCCAAACACCGTTCCATCAGCTGCTGAAAGGTTCCAGGCACGTTGGTAAGACCGAAGAGCATCCAGTTGAATTCGAACAGCCCCATAGGCAGTTTAAACTGTCTTCGGCCGGTCTTGCTCAGCCATAGGCACTTGCCAATATCCACTGGCCAGATCTAATGATGAGATTTACTTAGCTTTTCCCAGGGCAGACAACAACACCTCAATTCTCAGTAGGGGGTAAGAGTCCCGAACTGTACAGGCATTTAGTCGCCGATAGTCAACACAAAAACGCAGGTTTCTGTCCTTTTTCCAAACTAGAATGATAGGGGCTGCCCACAGGCTCTGACTTTCCAATATGACCCCACTCTGCAGCATGTGTGCCAACATTTCTTTCACCTCCTGGTACATTTGCGGTAGAATCTGTCGATAGCGCTCCTGAACCAGTGCGGCATTTCCTGTGGGGATCTTGTGAGTTATGGCTGTGGTGCACCCGAAATCATTAACATGACGGGCAAAGACATCTTGGAACCGCCCCAGCATAGCTTCCACTTGTTGCACCTGTTGCAACGAGAGTCCCGTCAGTTCAACCTGCATCTGTTCCAGCATCCGGCGTCCATCTCTCAGGATACTGGATGAAGGCTCTGAGGACATGGTGAGGGTTACAGTCTAGGGATCTACTGGTTTCTCCGCTAACTGAACGGCCTCTGGTGGTGTCAGATCTTCTGGCATACCCAGTACTTGGGCCACTTCACTCCTGGGTGAGAGCATCAGATCATCCTCTTGGTTAACACATCGCACCACTACATTACCATGGTGGACGGTGGTTAATGTCCTAGCAATGAGGAGTCCTGAAGGCAGTTGATCCAGACGGGCGGGCTCTATCTGGACTTCCACTCCTTCAAGGGTTGTACAGGCTTGCACAGGCAGCGTGAGCACAGTCTGGTCAGACGGTAAAACAAGCTTGGCAGAGGCAGGAATGACCACCTTCCTCTGGACTTTTCCTTCTCTAGAAGTTTCTTGGGCCTGTTTTACCCGTATCAGTTGCTGGAACACCTTTATTTGGGGTGTGCGGGGGCTCCATCGATAGAGAAAAACATATGGTGACTCATTGACTAGGAAGGTCTCGAGTTCCTTCAGCACATTCATCCCTAGCATCATGGTAGGGCCATTGCCAGGGTCTTCGGCAGTCAACACTACTCCTTTTCTGCCCACATCTTTTCCACACGGTAATTTGCATTCAGACCACCCCTGCGACCGGGATGGGTAATTGGTTGGCCTCTGTCAAATTGATCACTGGGCCCCATTCAGGCCGCATTGCCCCGAAAAAGTGACATCTGAAATAAGTTTATGGCATAGTAGTCACTTGGGAACTGGTATCAACTAAGCAACAAATGGCTCAGCCATCCATTTCAGCCCATTCAAGGGGCACAGGGAAACTAAACTTGTGGGACTTCCTTCTCTCCTTCTTGGCTGCTCAGGCTCAGGCTTGTTTGAGCAGCGCATCCCGGAGGCCCGCCACTAGTTGGTTCCTCAAAATTACATCAGGGGGTCCCACATCCGCATCATCCTGCTTAGTGATCGCGGCGTGAATCTCCTGCAGCGCATTCATGTATTGAGTCACAGACTCCCCCTTTCTTTGGACACGGCCAAACAAGCGACATCCGCAATTCACCGATATCCGTGGGGTCCCCATGCATCTCCTCCAAGATCTGTAACACTTTGGTGAAAGTCTTCCACTCATGTGGGGGCCGAAACATGACAGAATATCTGGCTTCCCCGTTTAGGGCCATCACAGCAATCTCCGCCTGCATAGCAGGGGCCATGGGGTGCATCCTTAGCATGCTTTTAACCCGCTCGGACCAGTCCTAGTGAATTACTCCCTGTAAACTTTGGGAGATTGCTGAGCATGGCCCCCCAGTGGTAAGCTAGCCCTTGGGACCCCCACGGCATCTTGGTCTGCCACCTCTGTACTTGTAGACTACATCCTGCCGACTACACCTAGTGTAAGCAGGTTGCGGGCTGCAGTGACAAACAGGAGGCAGAGCAAGGGTTAACAAGATGTAACAATTTAATAAAACAAGGTATTCACTCCTTGCAGGGAGGTTAATGGTTAAAGGAGGGATAATGGGGGTAGCAGCTGTAAAACAATAGCAGTCCAATGAAGGAAATGATCATGTCCTGTATGGTCCTCTGCAGCAGATGATTCCGCAGGGGGGTTGTAGAACCAGCAGCGGCAGGGCGATGTCCTCAGATGGGGTCCTTTAAGCAATGGTCTGTCTTCTGGCGGTAGCGGTTGGTCTCCGGTACCTTCCGCTGAGCCCCTAGTCCATAAGCATGTGCGGCCGAAACAAACAAGGCCGTGGCACTCTCAGAGTCAAACGTAAACGGGCGGGAAGCAAGTGGCAGGTTAGGCCTCAAATGTCTGTCCGGTACTCGGCCTTCTCTCCTCTGCACGTGCGCGGTACTCAGAGTAACTCAGCGCATGTCACTTCTGTCTCTGGCAGCTACTGAGCGCACTGCACTTCTCTCTGCAGCGGTCCCGCTGGAGACAGCGGGGACCAAACAATGTAGCCTGTCGTGGAGCCAGTGCTAAAAGGACTGAGCACACTGCTCACCTGGCTGCACGCTGCTGCTGATTCGCGCCAAACTACCCGCAGCTGAGCGCGCTTTTCTTTTTAAGCTGCCCCTCCTACCCGGGTCATGAGGTCAGTCCAGCTCCTCATTCCTTCCCCCAACCAACAAGGGAGGCAGAATCAACAGTTCCGGACTCGGCTCGGTACAGGTACCCGCGGCCCGGTCTTCCTCCTTACAAATGCATAGGGATGTTGTAACACGTAGGGTCTGCTACTCTCCTCTTTCCACAGGTCCACATTGTGGACTACATACTGATGGTTTGTATGGGTACTTTATTATCTATAACTATAAACATGTCACCATAATCAGTGTTTTATTACATATATTTTGATTAGTGTTATAGTATTTGATCTCACCTATGCTTGCATTATTAGTCCTTTGCTTCAATATACCATTCATCTACCATCATAGTATTGGCATAAGAATTTCTATTGTATGCTGATTTATGGTGTTTCATATGCTGGACTTTTTTCCATAATACACAGTCTATATTATCAATTGAGGAGGTTAGTTTTTTACTTTTATGACATGATAAACAAATGCCTTATCATAAGGGGATAATTTCTCACGTTCTTTTGTTTTTCTGTTTTTAAATGGTTTTATATACACTTTACTAGTGTTTGTGTGTGGTACCAATAAATCTCTTTTTGTACATTATTTCTCTAGTTATCATTGTATTTATTTTTGCTATTTGGGATGTCTTGTGTCTGGAGTAAACCTTGCTTTTTCTCTTTACAACTGTCCATTTTCTCCTATTATCCCCTTTGAAAATTAAAAACTTGGGGCTAAAGCACCATTTTAGTGGAAAAAATGGTAAATTTTAATTTACTCAGCCCAAAGTTATACAATTCTGTGAATCCACTGAGCTTTAAAAATGCTCACTACATCCCTAGATGAACTCAGCAAGAGGTGTAGTTTATAAAATGGGGTCAGTTGTAGGGGTTTCTGCTGTTTTAGCATGTCGAGGGTTCTTCAAATGTGACATGGCATCCACATTCCATTCCAGCTAAAATTGCACTCCAGAGTTCAATTAGCACTCCTTCCCTTCCGATCCCTGCTGTGTGCCCAAGCAATAGTTTTCTACCATATATAGGGCACCTGTGTACTCAGGAGAATTCACACAACATATTTTGGGTTCCATAGTATCCTGTTACCATTGAGAAAAGATAAAATCAGGGGCTAAAGCATCATTTTTGAGGGAAAAAATGTTTTTTTTTTCATTTACATGGCTCAATGTTATAAAATTCTGTGAAACACCTGTGGGTGCAAGGAGCTCATGAGTCACCACACCTTTAGATAAGTTCCTTGAGGGGTGTATTTTCCAAAATGGGGGTCACTCGGGGAATTTCCACTGTTTAGGCACATCAAGGGCTCTGCAGTTACAACATGCCATCCACTATCAATTCCAGTAAATTTTGCACTCCAACAGTCAAATGGTGCGCCTTCCCTTCTGAGCACTACCGTGCGCCCAAACAGTAGTTTTCCACTACATATTCAGTATCGGTGTACTCAAGGGAAATTGAACAACAAATTGTATGGTCTGTTTTCTCTTATTACCCTTGTGTGAATTAATAATTTGGGGCTAACGCAACATTTTTGTGGGAATAATGTGATTTTTTATTTTCACAACGTTATAAAATTCAGTGAAGCACCTGCAAGTTCAAGGTGCTCACTAGACCTCAAGTTTCTTGAAGGGTATAGTTTCCAAAATGGGTTCACTTATGGAGGAGGTTTCCACTGTTTAGGCACATCAGTGGCTCTGCAAACGTGACATGGCATTTGCTATCTATTCCAGCCAATGTTGCGCTCCAAAAGTTGAAGGGTGTGCCCAGTGCCGGTATCACCACCCAGTGCACCCCAGCAAGTGCCGGTGCCCTGGATAAATGGAGGGCCCACTCACCATTGGGGACACTGGCACACTATGGGGCCCAGTGCCAGCGCAGGCCACGCCACCCCATCGTACTTTGAACTGTTTCAAATACTCTGCATTCCCCTGCTGCTCTGGTCTCCTCAGTGTCTTTTGACTTTCTGTGATGTCTCAGCATAGAGGGAGCGATGACATCACTTCAGCGTGTCCTCTGTGCCGAGCAGTGCAGAGAATCAGAAGATGCTGAGGA
The DNA here is from genome assembly GCF_051348905.1 of Ranitomeya variabilis. Taxonomy (NCBI): domain Eukaryota; kingdom Metazoa; phylum Chordata; class Amphibia; order Anura; family Dendrobatidae; genus Ranitomeya; species Ranitomeya variabilis. Next base: position 402,801,143 of record NC_135234.1, read on the forward strand.
GACTGAAGAAGCAGGGGAACAGGGAGAGGTGTGTATTTTTAAATCAGATCATTTTTATTGATTATTTAATTTTATAAACAATTACATACATTATACATTATAGTATGAACACAATAAACTTAATAAACAAGTTTAACCCTTAAAGTTTATATAGTCCTATACCTGCCAAGGTAGTCCATGCCAAACAATGTTATCAGTTTTGTCCAAATTAAGATTTTCCCAAAGACTGGTGACACGTTATTAAACAGGGATTATACCAAATCTAGTATTGGTTGTATGTTCATTAACAACATGTGAGAGGTGAGTATTTGATTATTTTTTTTTTATGTACACTCACCGGCCACTTTATTAGGTACACCATGCTAGTAACGGGTTGGACCCCCTTTTGCCTTCAGAACTGCCTCAATTCTTCGTGGCATAGATTCAACAAGGTGCTGGAAGCATTCCTCAGAGATTTTGGTCCATATTGACATGATGGCATCACACAGTTGCCGCAGATTTGTCGGCTGCACATCCCAAAGATGCTCCATACAAGGCAGGATGGATCCATGCTTTCATGTTGTTTATGCCAAATTCTGACCCTACCATCCGAATGTCGCAGCAGAAATCGAGACTCATCAGACCAAGCAACGTTTTTCCAATCTTCTACTGTCCAATTTCGATGAGCTTGGACAAATTGTAGCCTCAGTTTCCTGTTCTTAGCTGAAAGGAGTGGTACCCGGTGTGGTCTTCTGCTGCTGTAGCCCATCTGCCTCAAAGTTCGACGCACTGTGCGTTCAGAGATGCTCTTAGGCCTACCTTGGTTGTAACGGGTGGCGATTTGAGTCACTGTTGCCTTTCTATCAGCTCGAACCAGTCTGCCCATTCTCCTCTGACCTCTGGCATCAACAAGGCATTTCCGCCCACAGAACTGCCGCTCACTGGATTTTTTTTCTTTTTCGGACCATTCTCTGTAAACCCTAGAGATGGTTGTGCGTGAAAATCCCAGTAGATCAGCAGTTTCTGAAATACTCAGACCAGCCCTTCTGGCACCAACAACCATGCCACGTTCAAAGGCACTCAAATCACCTTTCTTCCCCATACTGATGCTCGGTTTGAACTGCAGGAGATTGTCTTGACCATGTCTACATGCCTAAATGCACTGAGTTGCCGCCATGTGATTGGCTGACTAGAAATTAAGTGTTAACAAGAAGTTGGACAGGTGTACCTAATAAAGTGGCCGGTGAGTGTATGTATAATTATATGGGGTCCATTATACTGTATGCAGTAACATATTGGACCCATTAGACTCTATGGATCAATATATGGGACCCATTATTCTGTATGGAGCAATGAATGGGGTCCATTATTCTACTTGGAGCCATATCTGAGGCCCATTATTCTATATAGAGCAATATATGGGCCCATTAATCTGTATGGAGCAATATATAGGGCCCATTATACTGTATGGAGCATTATATGGGGCCCATTATACTGTATGGAGAATTATATGTGGCCCATTATTCTGTACGGAGCAATATATGGTGCCCATAATACTGAATGGAGCACTATGTGGTGCCCATAATACTGTATGGAGGACTATGTGGGGTCCATTATTCTGTTTGCAGCAATATATGGGTCCCATTATTCTGTGTGAAGCAATATATGGGGCCCATTATCCTGTATGGAGCATTATATGGGGCCCAGTATACTGTATGGAGCATTATATGGGGCATTTTATTCTGTATGTAGCAATATATGGGCCCATTATTCTGTATGGAGCAATATATGGGGCCCATAATACTGCATTGGAGCAATATATGGGGTACATTATACAGTATAGAGCAATATATGGGGCCTATTATACTGTATGGAGTAATATATGGAGCTCTTTATACTGTAAGAAGCAATATATGGGCCCATTATATGGAGCAATATGTGGGGCTCATTATACTGTACGGAGCAATATAAGGGATCCATAATACTATATGGAGCAATTTGTGGGACCCATAATACTGTATGGAGCACTATGTGGTGCCCATAATACTGTATGGAACACTATGTGGTGCCAAAATTACTGTATGGAGGACTTTGTGGTGCTCATAATTAGAGATGAGCGGTGTTCGAGTCGAACTGTTCGCCAATTTCAAATTCGAGCTGTTTTGGGCGGTGTTCGAATCATTCGACGAACCCGGACAATTAATTGCTTAAAATTCGGCTGTTCGAGTTTCTGTTCGATAACTGTTCGTTCACCAAAAGCCTAGCTTGATTTGCACATTAAAACTGTTTATCATTGTTAATGGACTGTTTCAGTGTATAGTGGGCGGGGGGGGGGGGATAGATCTGTGCTGAAATAACGCCGATCTCCATTTTTTTTTTTCTTTCCCGCATTTACAGAGGGGCGGTTCAGTCTCTCAGCCTATCAGCAGTGTGCACACACACAGCAATGTGCATGTGATGCAGAAAAGCAAGGGTATGTGTCATTGGCTGTGTATGTCACATGTCACTCCTTGCCCAATGAGAACCAGCCATTTGCCCCATCGTCACCATTTCCTCACTGCTGCAGCTTAGTGTTAGACGGCACCGCTGCTGCTGTGGGCACTATACAGTCAAAGAGTCTTTTTTTGCCAGCGAAGAGATAGGTTTAGGGAGTCGGGAGATGGGACTAGTTGTAATATCAGCCCTTTTCAGGGTAGGTTACAGCAGTTCATAGCACTGTTTGCCAGGCAGGTCTGAGCCAGTGCTGTGCAAGTGTTAGTCACAGCATTTGGTGTAATCTAGCTCAGCCAATCCTTTTGGGCTAGTAGCATTGTCTGATAGTCATCTGAGTAGCCCGCCTGTGAAGCTAGCTACACCGCCTGTGTATCTCAATTTTTACGGCATCTAACCCAGTAAATCGTTTTGGGGTTTTGGGCTTAGTAGCAGTGTCTGCACGTCAGCAGAGTAGCCCGCCTGTGAAACAAACTATACCGCCTGTGTATCTCTATTTTCACTGCATCTAATCCAGTTAATAGTTTTGGGCCTAGTAGCATTGTCTGCACGTCAACAGAGTAGCCCGCCTGTGAAGCTAGCTACACCGCCTGTGTATCTCAATTTTTACGGCATCTAACCCAGTAAATCGTTTTGGGGTTTGGGGCTTAGTAGCATTGTCTGCACGTCAGCAGAGTAGCCCGCCTGTGAAGCTAGCTACACCGCCTGTGTATCTCTATTTTCACTGCATCTAATATAGTTGATAGTTTTGGGCCTAGTAGCATTGTCTGCACGTCAGCAGAGTAGCCCGCCTGTGAAGCTAGCTACACCGCCTGTGTATCTCAATTTTTACGGCATCTAACCCAGTAAATCGTTTTGGGGTTTTGGGCTTAGTAGCATTGTCTGCACGTCAGCAGAGTAGCCCGCCTGTGAAACAAACTATACCGCCTGTGTATCTCTATTTTCACTGCATCTAATACAGTTGATAGTTTTGGGCCTAGTAGCATTGTCTGCACGTCAGCAGAGTAGCCCGCCTGTGAAACAAACTATACCGCCTGTGTATCTCTATTTTTACTGCATCTAATCCAGTTGATAGTTTTGGGCCTAGTAGCATTGTCTGCACGTCAGCAGAGTAACCCGCCTGTGAAGCTACACCGCCTTTGTATCTCAATTTTTACGGCATCTAACCCAGTAAATCGTTTTGGGGTTTTGGGCTTAGTAGCAGTGTCTAAACGTCAGCAGAGTAGCCCGCCTGTGAAACAAACTATACCGCCTGTGTATCTCTATTTTCACTGCATCTATTACAGTTGATAGTTTTGGGCCTAGTAGCATTGTCTGCACGTCAGCAGAGTAGCCCGCCTGTGAAGCTAGCTACACCGCCTGTGTATCTCTATTTTCACTGCATCTAATCCAGTTGATCATTTTGGGCCTAGTACCACAGTTTGGCCACTCAGTTCTGCTCGGTTTTCATCCATCGGTTGTTGTGCCAACAACTTCAGATACAGAGTTGCCAATTAAGCACTAAAATGAGTGGCAAAAGGCCTGCTGCTGGTGGAAAGGGGAATAGGCGTGTTGGAAAGGGAAAAAAAGGTTGTGTCTGTGGGGTAGGTGGTAAAGCAACAGTAACATCTGCAGAAGAAAGACCATCTTCCAGCCAAAGTAAGATGTCTACTTCTTTTCGTGGACAATCTGATATGATCCCTTTCTTACGACCATCGCTACAAGCATCGCCAAAAATTCCAGATGAGGCACAAAAACAGCAGGTGCTTGAACGGATATCAAGTGCTCGTTCAAGTGGGCTCTCCTCCATGTCAACTTCATCACATCACAACTACTCCAGTCCTCAGAGTTGCCACCCCAATCGCACTTGCTTCCTCACAGCTCCCATTCCCAAGTCTCCAGCTGCCCGTCTGAGCATGGGGTAGCACACATGGTTGAGTCTGTAGAGCAGTTTACGCATACTATAGCCTGGGAATCAGAGGTCTGCTCTAGAGCTTCTGTGAATCCAGACGAGGAAATGATCTGCACTGATGCCCAGAATCTTTGTGAGTCGGATCCAGGCCCAGATGAAGAAGATTCTGAGCATAATGTAGACCCTCGTTCCCAAACTGTAACTCCTGTTGGTGGAGACAATGTGGAAGATGTTGATGAGACTGAGATACCTGATTGGAACGAAAACTTGACTTTTCGGTCGGGGCAGGAAGAGGTTGGCTCTGAGGACGACGGGTGTGAGAACACACAGGATGGTGATGACGAGGTTGTAGACCCCACTTACTGTCAACCCCCAGTCCGCCAGTCCATGAGGTCAGCAGAGGAGGTGGAGGAGGATGCTAGTGACGAGTCTGACGATGAGGTAACGGTGCGCCTTCCTGGACAGAGACGGAGTACTGGAAGCACGTCAACAACTGCATCCTCAACCCCAATTGTGCCTCAGACCAGAAGTCGTGGTGGCTCTTCAGGTCGCAAGGGCTCTAAGCCTTGCATAGCCTGGGCATTTTTTGACATTGCAAAGGATGACCCAACTCATGTTGTCTGTAAGATTTGTCAACAAAATCTCAGTAGAGGCCAAAAAATCACTAGCTTGAGTACTTCCTGCATGAACCGTCACATGGATATGAGGCATAAGTTGCAGTGGGAAGCTCACTGTGCTACAATGCGGCCTAGTGGGCCGGGTCAACCACCGTCTGCCCCATCAAGTGCATCCGCATCCTCTTCATCCTCTGTGACTGTGGGGACAGCAGTCGCACATGGTTTTGGAAGCAGACCTTCCACCTCTTTACCCGCAACAGCCAGTGTAATTGGCAAGTCGTCAGGACATTTGCAAGTGGAAACACCTGCTGGTGTTGAGCGCTCTCCGACATTGACACCACATTTTGATCAAGGCAACATAACATCTCCGCCTGCACCTTCCTCACAGACCAGCAGTTTGCCGGGGACACCTGTTGTGAATTCCGTTCTCGGACTCCCTCCTGTGGTCGTGAATGGTACTTTGGTGAGTTCTGTCCTTGGACACCCTCTGGTGGCTTTAAGTGGAACTGCTGATCTTTGAGGGTGGCTTTCTCAGCTGCCTCGTTTATTGTTGCTGCTGGCTTCCCTATTTAACTCTGCCCAGGTCGTTAATTCATGCCAGCTGTCAATGTCTCAGTACTGGTTCAGATCTCTCTTGGATTTCTCTGATGACCTGTCTACTCCAGCAGAAGCTAAGTCCTTGCTAGTCCATTTGCTGTTCATTGGTTTTTTTAATATATTTCTTAGTACATGCTATGTTTTTGTCCAGCTTGCTATTATGATATTTCCTTGCTAGCTGGAAGCTCTGGGGGTGCAGAGCTGCACCTCCACACCGTGAGTCGGTGTGGAGTTCTTTTTGCACACTCTGCGTGGTTTTTGTAGTTTTTAATACTGACCGCATAGTTCCCTTTTCTATCCTCTGTCTGTCTAGAGAAGATTCGGCCTCCTTTGCTAAAATCTGTTTCATTCCTGTGTTTGCTACTTCCTCTTAACTCACAGTCAATATTTGTGGGGGCTACCTTTACTTTGGGAAATTTCTCTGAGGCAAGGTAGGCTACTATTTCTATCTTTAGGGGTAGTTAGCTCTTAGGCTGTGAAGAGGCGTATAGGGAGAGTTAGGTATCCTCCACGGCTATTTCTAGTGTGTGTGATAGGATTAGGGATTGCGGTCAGTAGAGTTACCACGTCCTCAGAGCTTGTCCTAGGTTTTTCCATTTTAACCATCAGGTCATTTCGGGTGCTCCTAACCACCAGGTCCATAACAGACACCCTACTCAACTCCGTCTAAGCACGGCAGCCAGCCCTCAGTCCCTCAGATGTGGACAAGTAAAAGACCATTTCCTCCTAGCCATGACAAAGCTAAGAGGTTGAATTTCTCCATCTGCAAGCTGTTGGTTACAGAAATGCTGCCTTTCCGCCTGGTGGACACAGAGGATTTTTGAGACCTTATGTCCGTCGCAGTGCCCCAGTACCAGATGCCCAGTCGCCACTACTTCTCAAAGAAAGCTGTGCCTGCGCTACACCAGCATGTCGCACACAACATCACCGCTTCCTTGAGAAACTCTGTGTGTGACAGGGTGCATTTCACCACAGACACATGGATGAGTAGACATGGACAGGGGCGTTACATGTCGGTGACTGGGCACTGGGTAACTACGGCGACATCAGGAGAAGGTGCTGCTGTCCAAGTCTTGCCGTCCCCACGAGTTGCTCGTCGATCCTCTGTATCTAGAAGTTCCTCCACTGCTTCTGCCTCCTCAACCTCCTCTCGGTCCTCCACCTGCACCCAAAGCCTGTCTGGTAATGCCACCCACGTTGTAACTGCGCAGAAGGAATCCTGCACACCTCCTCACTATGCTGTCACCAGGGCTCAACGGCATCAGGCAGTGTTTACATTGAAATGTCTGGGAAATGTGAGTCACACAGCTGAGGAGTTGTGGTCAGCTCTGGAGACCGAGTTCCATCAATGGTTGTCTCCACTCAACCTGCAGCCAGGGAAGGCCGTGTGCGACAATGCTGCAAACCTGGGTGCGGCCCTTCGCCGGGGCAATGTCACACACGTGCCTTGTATGGCTCATGTTTTGAACCTGGTTGTCCAGCAATTTTTATCCCACTATCCCGGACTAGATGGGCTTCTGCAGAGGGCACGGTCGCTGTGTGCTCACTTCCGCCGTTCGCATCCCGCAGCTGGACGACTTGCATCTCTACAGAAGTCGTTGGGCCTGCCAGTTCACCGGCTGAAATGCGATGTGCCCACACGGTGGAATTCAACTCTGCACATGTTGCAGCGACTGTGGCAGCACCGACGAGCCCTGGTGCAATACGTTATGACGTATAGCCTGGGCCAACAAGATCAAGAGGTGGGGCAAATCATGCAGCAGGAGTGGTCTCAGATTAGGGACCTATGCACCCTTCTGCACAGGTTTGAAATAGCAACGAAGATGTTTAGTGCTGACGATGCCATTATCATCATGACCATTCCGGTGATTTACATGCTGGAGCACACCTTACACAGTGTTTGGAGTCAGGTGGTGGTACAAGAGGAGGAGGAGGAGAAACAGGAGGAGTCGTATGCGGAAGGGAACATATCTCCAAGGTCAAGAAGGTTGGCAGCACCAAGGCGGCTGGCATTGGAGGCTGGGGGAGAGGGATTACCGAGGGCGCATGGTAGCAGCCAAACTGTTGAGGAAGGTGCAGGAGGCGAGGAAGAAGTGGAGGACGAACTGGCGCTGGGCATGGAAGACTCATCAGATGAGGGAGACCGTGATCAAATTTCTGTTGTGCGAGGTTGGGGGGAGAGGGCAGACGATGGAAGCATGATTCTCACCTCCCCACCACCAAGACAACAAGGACTTGGTCCTCCTGGATGCGCAAGACACATGTGTGCCTTTTTGCTGCACTACCTGCAACATGACCCTCAGATTGTCAGAATCCGAAGTAATGCCGACTACTGGGTTGCCACACTCTTAGATCCCCGGTACAAAAGCAAATTTTGCAAAATAATTCCTGCCATAGAAAGGGATTCACGCATGAGGAGTATCAGCAGAGACTGTTACAGAATCTAACATCTGCTTTTCCACAAAACAACTGTGGTGCACGTAGTGAATCTCTGAGTTCTAACTTGCCAACCGTGGGACTATCGAGTCATCATTCAAACCGTAACAGTAACATCGTATCTGGTGGTAACAGCAATTTTTTCCAATCGTTTCAAGATTTTTTTAGACCCTCCTTTGCAAGGCCACAGGAGACAAGAAGTCTGACGCACAGCCAACGCCTAGAGAGGATGGTACAAGAGTATCTCCAAGTTAACATCGATGCCATGGAACTGGACCCTTGCTCATTTTGGGCTTCCAATCTTGAAAAATGGCCTGAACTCGCCACTCACGCCTTGGAGATCTTGTCGTGCCCCGCAGCCAGCGATCTCTCTGAACGTGTGTTCAGCGCTGCTGGTGGTGTGCTGATAGATAAGCGCACGCGGCTGTCCAGTGACAATGTAGACAGACTAACGTTCATCAAGATGAACAAATCCTGGATCTGCAAGGACTTTTCTACCCCTGTGTCATCTTTGGAAGACTAAAAGCTTAATGATTTTTGAAAATCACCTCACCAACAGTTTAAAAAAACTCTGGCGAAATTGATGCCACTTAAGTGGTGTCTGTGGCCGAATTTTTGGAAAAAATGGAGACTCTTTGATTTAGTCTCCTTGCTGAGTTTTACATTACGTTGCCATCGTCAATTCCATGTGGGTGGGGTCGTCTGCAGAGTTGTTTACTCATACTATGGCCTGGGATTCAGAGATCTGCTCCAAAGCTTCAGTGTCTGCTAGTCAGCAGAGTAGCCCAGCCACCCACCGCCTGTTTACCTAAGTACTATTTTTAACAGCATCTGGCCCAGGAAATCCTTTGGGGCCTAGTAGAATTTGGTGCTACTCAGCAGTGTACTTCACCCATGAAGCAAGCTACACCGCCTGTTTACCTAACTACTATTTTGTAACGGCATCTAGCCCAGGAAATCCTTTTGGGCCTAGTAGAATTTGGTGCAACTCAGCAGCGTACTCCACCCATGAAGCAAACTACACCGCCTGTTTACCTAACTACTATTTTGTAACGGCATCTAGCCCAGGAAATCCTTTTTGGCCTAGTAGAATTTGGTGCAACTCAGCAGCGTACCCCACCCATGAAGCAAGCTACACCACCTGTTTACCTAACTACTATTTTGTAACGGCATCTAGCCCAGGAAATCCTTTTGGGCCTAGTAGAATTTAGTGCTACTCAGCAGCGTACCCCACCCATGAAGCAAGCTACATCGCCTGTTGATCTAATTACTAATTTTTAACTGATCTAGCCCAGGAAATCATTTTGTACCTAATAGCATTTTGTGCTACTCAGCAGCGTACCCCACCCATGAAGCAAGCTACATCGCCTGTTGATCTAATTACTAATTTTTAACTGATCTAGCCCAGGAAATCGTTTTGTACCTAATAGCATTTTGTGCTACTCAGCAGAGTACCCCACCCATGAAGCAAGCTACACCGCCTTCTTTCTTTCTCAGTCTAACCCCTCGGCTCTGGGGTGTCCACTCTCCCTCCAGCTCTCTCCTCACAGGTGGACTACCGCGTGTTTTCACACTGTGGCGAATCTTTTGGGCCCAGGCATAAGAAGTCATTGAGGTAATGGATAATATGTGCCGCCTTACAAACGTCCATGATGACACATTCGAGGAAGCAACTAAATGCCTCAAATAGTGAGCAGGATATGGAGCACCCCACGGGCAAACAGCGATCTATTGTCACGGGGAGACTAGGTGAGCGAGAGCTAATAACCCGGGCCCCTGCAATTTCCCTGAGACTAGGGAAATACTGACTGACCCTCTACCTGAAGTTTACACTGATGGTGTGCATGTCCAGGCCTCGAACCTCACCCTGCCTCCTGTCTCAACCCTAAGCTGAAAACCTCCGCCCTCCACCCAGTGAATGCAATACACCAATACCCACAGTTAGCACAGACAAGGATAAAGGAAAATATACACCACGCCGCAGTCACTCATGAATTCACTATAAATGTGCAGGGCAAAATAAATACAAATATAGGAAGGAGTAAATAAGACAAAGGAAAATACACCACCAGCAACGACTCTCCAGCAACCAGCTCTCCACTCCAGACCAAGATAACAACGCACAAGACAGAAGCTATAATCGGCGACGCCCAATGATCAGGAGAACTATTTAAAGGCAATGGGCATGGCCCAGCCTCCAATCCGAGGATCAGGAAAATTAACCCCGGAACAGCTAGACAAAATCTAGCCGACGCCAATGATCAAATAGTGGTCAAAAGCGGAACTACCGCTGTCTGTCGGACGACCTGGTCTGAACAGCGTCCGACATGACATCTATGTAGTATGCTCCTTCACAGAAGCAGCCCAATGGGAGGACACTATTTGGAGGCACAGGTAGTAACCGGAACGCCCCCTCAATGCCTGTTTTGGCCATTAGGGTGCCCCTTCCCAACTTCTTGACCCACCTGATTGCCTCGTCAAAGGAGGTACAGTACATAGTACTGTACTTGGTTCCGCGTCGATGTTGTCGTTTACTGACCTGCCCCCTGGATATGACAAATGGTGGATTAGTCTGAATGTATTGGGTTCATTTTTTGGCACAACTCCCAACGGGGGTACCACTACATCTTTTAAGGAAAGTGTTCTGAATGGACCCGCCGCCATTCTACCTAAAGATATTTATTTTTTATTTTTTTTGTCAAGACGTCTGGGTGTTGGTAGAGTGAGTTTAGATTTTTACTCTAGCCTTTCTTAACTTTAGAAGGGCATGACATGCCTATATCTGTGTCTCCTCCTCCTTTTACTCCTCCAACTCTTTTCTTTTCGCATGAATATGTGTAGTTGTGACTTTTCCATGTGTTTGTTGTGTCTTCTGAGCAGATTGTCAGCTTTTGGACACCTTTTAAGGTGTTTTCTATGTGTTTTCCATGTGTTTGTATGTGTTTGTGTTTGCCTGCCATTGGTTTCAATGGGGTTCGATGGTGTTCGTCGAACAGTTCGACGAACAGTTCGGCGAACATCTCCCTGTTCGACGAACCAAACCCGAACACTAGGGAGGTGGCTCATCTCTACTCATAATACTGTATGGAGGACTATGTGGTGCTCATAAAACTATATGGAAGACTATGTAGTGTCAATAAAACTGTATGGAAGATTATGTGGTGCCTGTAATACTGTATGGAGGACTATGTAGTACCCATAATACTGTATGGAGGACCGGATATACAGGAAGTAGTCCATGTTCAGACTAGTGTTCAGACACTAGAAGTCTGGTACAAACCCTGAACTTTCCAGTTCTGGTTCACTCATACCTAATGATTAGGTGATAAGTAAAAAATGACATATATCATCTAAAGCTGTTCATACATCTATTTCCCTTACTCATCCATCCAATAGCGGCCTTTTGTTTTTAATTGGAAATAGAGAAGGCAGGTCCTTAGTAGACATCAGAAACTTTTTTGAACGTCAAGGGGATAGTCATTAAATATAGGGTGTCCATTGGCTGAAAAGTATCGTAGTACCTGATATCCAGTGGGTGGAAGGGACATATCTATAGTCGAGGGTTGGAAGCAAGAAAAATGCTTGTTCTCTAGTGTGTGGAGGGTCAATGGAAAAGCAAGTGTGCAATGATCAATTGGGTGAGCCCAGTGGAACAGTACTTTAAATTTAGTTTATAAGTTTGCTTTAATAAAATACATTTTAAATGCTAAAACAATAATATCCTCATAATATCTGTTGTTGCATATACATTATAATTTTTTTCCTGTTTACAACGGCATTACAAGTATCAGCAAAAAACAGAGATGTAAAAGGAAAGTTAACCCTACTCTTAATCCTTTTATTTTGACCTGAAATAATCTCTGGACAAAGCTCTTGATCCTCCTCATGATAGCTTATACAACCGTGCTTTTCATGGCTTGGTAGTGTGTTAAATATTTGTCTTGGTGAAATGCTGCTGTACTGTAGAAATGCTTCATTCAACAATTTGTCCCACTAAAATATTTGTAAACTTGTATTATACGCTGATTGGAAACTATAATGTTATTTATTAGGAATCACTTTTACATACAATATTTGCAAAGTGATTTGCTACTTTACTACTAAGAGGTTCTAGAGTAGCAGGATAGAGTTATTATTTCTGTATTGACATTTTGACGTACAACACATGGCACCAATAGAAAGATATAGTATATACCCTTTTTATACCTTTCAGCAAATATTATATAAGGATACTGCAGAGGTGATTATTTCCAGAGTCTAAAAGCCAGCCATACACTTTAGATGGTTGGTATCCGAACGATGATTCGGCCCATCGTTTGGCTGACAGCCATCTCGGTCAGCTCTCCTATACAGAGCCGGGCACTCTTGTATTCTCTGTGTATTCTCTATCAGAAAGCCGCCAACAGACATTTCTGCGGCTTATCTATTGTAGAACAGAGCGATTGGCAATCGAAATCAGACATGCTCAATCGAGATCTTCCACAATGATCAGTTGGCCAGCACCTCTATACACATTAGAATGTCACATGAACCCAACGATATCTGCGGGTTAAGCTGACATTAAAGGGGTTGTCCACTACTTTCAATTAACCCCCCAATGTATCCCCCCGGGGCCCCTAATGAATTGTGCAAATACCTTCAGTTGCCGTTTTCGCCTGTGAGCGGCGCTATTCCGGCGGCTGAGTCCGGGTCACGTGACCCCCAGGCTGCAGCCGCCACTTATTTCCGCTGACATCATGTCAATTTCCAGACTCTGGAAATTGATGTGACGTTTGCAGCAGGCGTGACCCAGCCTCACAGTCAGCAGTCACTCATCAAGAGTGACTGGGCTGTGGGCAGGGCTGGGGGCTGCCTGCGTGGCTGTGCTGGGGGCGGGCGGGACTGTGCTGGGGGCGGGCGGGGCTTGGCAGGGATGATTGTGCGGGCACCGTGGGTCTGCGTGCCGGCGCCAGTATGTGCGGGCCGGCGCCGGGGGTCTGGGTGCCGGCGCCGGTATGTGCAGGCACCGGGGGTCTGCGTGCCGCTGCCGGTATGTGCGGGCGCCGGGGGTCTGCGTGCCGGCACCGGTATGTGCGGGCCGGCACCGGTATGTGCGGGCCGGCGCCGGTATGTGCGGGCGGTGCTGGGGTCTGCTGCGGGGGGTGGTCATTGGTGTGTGTGTGTGTCTCTGTGTGCAGGCATCGTCCGATGGGACTACAAGTCCCATCGGGCTCTGCCTGCTACAGTGACAGTGAGTGACACATTAGCCAATGATGGGACACATACACATATACAGTACATACATACATACAACACACACCATGTGACATCATGCAACATGTGATATCATGCAATATGTGACAACATACGACATGTGACAACATGCGACATGCAACATATGACATGCGACGACATGCAACATGTGACAACATGCAACATGCAACTACATGCACCATGCGACGACAGGCAACATGTGACATGCACCATGCGACATGAACCATGCGACGACATGCAACATGTGACATGCGACATGCACAATGCGATGACATGCGACATGTGACAACATGCGACGACATGCACCATGCGACGACATGCAACATGCGACGACATGCGACATGCGACGACATGCAACATGCGATGACATGCACCATGTGGCAACATGCACCATGCGACATGCACCATGCGATGATATGTGACATGCACCATGCGACATGCACCATGCGACGACATGCGACATGTGATGACATGCAACATGCACCATGCGATGACATGCAACATGCGACAACATGCAACATGCGATGTCATGCAGCATGCAACGACATGCAGCATGCGACGTGACATGCACCATGCGACAACATGCAACATACGATGACATGCAGCATGAAACGACATGCAGCATGCGACATGTGATATGCGATGACATCCGACGACATGCAACATATGACATGCGCCATGCGACAACATGCAACATGCCACATACAGTACATACATACAGTACATACATACAACACACATATAGACATACAGTACATATAACATAGATTACATATTCACCATCACTTGTCACTTTGTTCCCCGAAGCCAGTGTCATCTGTAAAAAAATATTAAAATAATAAACAAACAATATACTCCCTGATCCGCAGAAATCCAATTAAAACGAGTGTCCCTCGACCATCTCCCCTGGAGAGCAGGAGCATCAGCTGATGCGACCGCTCACCAGGGGCTCCAGGAATACAATGATGGAAGGTATCCTTCCACAATGTATTCCTCACAAATGTATTCCTACACCCCTGTGAGAAAATAGTCCCTAGTCTCACTTTTGGCATTGCTGTGTGAGAAACTTCCCATGCAGCTTTTTGCCATAAAGTGAGACCAGTGAACTATGGTAACCTCTCAGTGATGCACTGCAGGAGCCATTGTCTCCTGTCAGTGTGTCACTGAAGGTCCTATAGAGCAGTGACATCACCCGATGTCACTGTTCTATAGGGGAGATCGTCGTGGGACACTCGTTATTAATTGGACTGCATTGGACAGGGAGTATACGGTTTATTATTTTATGTTTTTTGCAGGCGCTGAAGTATGGTAAGTATGGTTAAATGAAGAATATTAAAATACTTTTTTCTTGCGGTCTTTTTTTTTTTTTTTAACTCTTTCACTACTCTAGGATTAATAATGGATAGGCGTCTTATTGACGCCTCTCCATTATTAACCCGGCTAATTGTCACCTTACAATAGCAAGGTGACATTAACCCCTTATTACCCCATATCCCACCGCTACAGGGGAGTGGGATGAGAGGGGCTAAGTGCCGGAATTGGTGCATTTTACAGATGCGCCATTTCTGGGGTGGCTGCGGACTGGTATTTGTAGCCGGGGAGGGGGGGCAATATCCATGGCCCCTCTCTAGGCTATGAATATCAGCCCGCTGCTGCCTGCGTAGCCTTTCTGGCTATAAAATAGGGGGACCCCCCCAAAAAAAAATGACGTGGGGTCCCCTTATTTTAATAGCCAGTAAAGGCTACGCAGACAGCTGCGGCCTGATATTCATAGCAGGCTACAAATATTGGCCCCCGGCCGTCGGCTTTCCCTCTCTGGTGCCGGAAATTGCGCGGGAGCCCACGCCATTTTTTTGTTTGTTTGTTTTTTTAACTGAAACATAGTGTTCATTAACCCCTTTCTGCCAGCTGACGGAATAGTACGTCAGCTGGCAGTATTCCCCGCTTTAAGGTGGGCTTCGGTGGTGAGCCCACTTCAAAGCCGCAACATGTCAGCTGTTTTCAATACAACAAAAAAATTTACATGATCGCTAAACGGCGTAACGAGAAAAAAAAATCAAAAGCCAAAATTATGTTTTTTTGGTCGCCGCGACATTGCATTAAAATACAATAACGGGCGATCAAAAGAACGTATCTGCACAAATGTGGTATCATTAAAAACGCCAGCTCGGCACGCAAAAAATTAGCCCTCACCCAAACCGATATCTCAGAAAATATAGACGCTACGGGTATCAGAAAATGGCGCAATTAATTTATTTCTTTTTAGCAAAGTTTGGAATTTTTTTCACCACTTAGATAAAAAATAACCTACACGTGTTTGGTGTCTATGAACTCGTAAATGACCTGGAGAATCATAATGGCGGGTCAGTTTTATGCTGTGTGCACACGTTGCTGATTTGGGTGCAGAATTTTCTGCACAAAATCTGCATCTCTTTGCAGTAAAACGCAGCTGCATTTTTTATGCATTTTTTTCACGTTTTTTTCACGATTTTTGATGCCTTTTTTAGTGCGGTTTTGATGCAGTTCTTGGTGCAGTTTTCATTGCGTTTTTTGCATGGTTTTGATTCAGGTTTTTTATGCTTTTTTATGCAGTTTTTGGTGAAGTTTTGATTCAGTTTTTGGTTCGGTTTTGATGCAATTTTTGGTGCGGTTTTGATGCAGTTTTTGGTGCGGTTTTGATGCAGTTTTTGGTGCGGTTTTTGATGCAGTTTTTGATGCGGTTTTGATGCAGTTTTTGATGTAGTTCTTGATGCAGTTTTTGGTGTGGTTGTCATGCATTTTTGATGCCGTTTTTGGTGCAGTTTTGATGCAGCTTTTGCTGCGGTTTTGATGCGTTTTTTGTGCATTTTTGATGCAGTTTTTAGTGCGGTTTTCATGCAGTTTTGATGCCGTTTTTGGTGCAGTTTTGATGCAGTTTTTGGTGGTTTTGATGCCTTTTTCATGCATTTTTTTGTGTGGTTTTGATGCTGTTTTTGGTGCGTTTTTGTATGCGTTTTTGAAAGCTAAATAAAGATATATTATTGAACAAAAAAAAAAGATTTGTAATGTCATTATTGTCCAACCTCCTCTTTTATATTTGTCCAACCCACACTCAATTACACACAGATAGACAGATAGATGATAGATGAAATGGATAGACAGATCTACATATAGATAGATCTATAGATGCATACATCTATCTATTCCTATATCTATTGATAAATCTGGATAGATATATCTATTGATAGATGTATGGATAGTGTAGGGTGCATGTCCACTGTCTGGAATTAGGCTACTTTCACACTTCTGTCTTCTGGACTCCGTCGCAATCTGTCGTTATGGGCAAAAAACGGATCCTGCAAATGTGCTTGCAGGATGCGCTTTTTGCCCTTACACTTGTATTAGCGATGGATCGCGACGGATGGGCACACGTCGCATCCGTTGTGCAATGGATCCGTCGTGTTTTGGTGGACGCGACGCACAAAACAAGTTCAATGTAACTTTTTTTGTGCGACGTGTCCGCCATTTCCGACCGCGCATGCGTGGCCGGAACTCCGCCCCCTCCTCCCCACTAATCACAATGGGCAGCGGATGCGTTGTAAAACTGCATCCGCTGCCCACGTTGTGCTAAATTTAGCACAACGTCCGTCGGTACGTCGGGCCAACGGTTTGCGACGGCCCCGTACCGACGGAAGTGTGAAAGTAGCCTTACATCCGAATTAGCTGCAGATTGGATGCTGCGTATTTGTAGTCCCATCGGATTATGCCTGCACACACACCCCAAAAGACCCCCGCACAGCCCCTCACACACCCGAACAGTCCCGCACACACCCGAACAGCCCGCAGACCCCGCCAGCACACACATACACACACACAGTCACCACTCACACACTTCCCTCCCCCTGAACTGCAACGTTTCTTGGATCCACATCCGCAGCAAAACTGCAGATCTTTTTTACATCTGCGGTTTTGCTGCGGATGTGCCCGACTCAATGAAAGTCTAAGACCGGAGTCACACTACAGCGAGATACGGCCGAGTCTTGCAGGTTAAATACAAGCTCTGGCACCAGCACTCCGGAGCGGAGCGTGCGGCTCCATGTATTGCTATGCCGCCGCACGCTCCGCTCTGGAGTGCCGGTGCCACAGCTTGTTTTTAACCTGCGAGACTCGGCCGTATCTCGCTGTGATCCTGGCCTCAGAGTGCAGAAACGCTGCAGTTCGGCACAAAAGAAGTGACATGCTGCGGAAAAAAAAAAGCTGTGTTTCAGTGCGACTTTTTCCGCAGAATGTGCACAAGTCTGCGGCTCCCATAGACTTACATTGGTTGTGCACTACACTGCGGATTTTATGCAATTCTGTGCAGCAAAAAACCTTGCAGATCTGCAATCAAATCCGCAACGTGTGCACACAGCCTTAGCATTTAGTGAACCTAGCAAAAAAGCCAAGCAAAAAACAAGTGTGGGATTGCACTTTTTTTGCAATTTCATCGCACTTTGAATTTTTTTCACATTTTCTGTTATACGACATTGTAAAACCAATGGTGTTGTTCAAAAGTAGAACTTGTCCCGCAAAAGATAAGCCCTCACATGGCCATATTGACGAAAAAATTATGGCTCTGGAAAGAAGGGGAGCGATAAACAAAAAAAGCTCCAGGGTTGAAGGGGTTTAGAAACATGGATATGGACATATCTATGGAAACAGACATAGATATATAGATATATGTGTATGTATCTATCTATCCATCCCATATCTATCTATCTATCTATCTATCTATCTCTCTGTCTATCTATCCCATATCTATCTATCTATCTGTGTGTAATGGAGTGTGGGTTGGACAGAAATGACATCACAAATCTTTTTGAAGTTAGAGGAGGGAGAGGAGGGAGGGGTTTGGGTGTGTTTTGGAGTGGGTGTGGTAGGTTCGGGCTTAGTGGCAGTGCAAAGCATCATGGAACTTGTAGTATTTGAGCACAATAACTCAGGAGAAAGGAAGTTGTCGATTAACCCCATGAGAGCTGGATCCAGCACTGAAGATGTTCTGCTACAGCATGATAAAAGGTAATATTGCTAAAATAAACACAGTGGATGTTTTCAGCGGCACATAATAGCAAGATTTATGAAAAAAAAAAAAAAAAATTTGTAGTGGACAACTTCTTTAATCTAATGTCTATGAGGGCCTCAAGTCCCCAGATATACTCAGTCATCTCAAGCCAAGTTACTTTTTCCCAACCTCCCATACACATGGATTCTTGGCTCGGCTAGGCATGCATTTGTTCTGTATGTGGAGAACAATGTGCTACATCTCTGATAGGGCTTTACCTAGTGGGATAGCAAAAGGATTGAGCAGTGAATTCAATACCCAATCCTTTTCTTTTCCAACATCATCTGTGGTGAGAATGTTAGGAGGCTCCCATGTACATTAGATGGTCGTAGGCTTTGGGAAGTGTGCTTGAATTTGAAATGGCATTAGGGCACTGGTCCTCTTGTTTTACATGCATATGCTGTACTGAGTAAAGAATTTTAAAAGAGGGATGATTGTTGCTGTAGGATCTATTTGTTCTACAAATTAGATGCCCATCTAGTCTAAAGGCCCCGTCTCACTAAGCGATTTACCAAGGATCACGACCAGCGATATGACCTGGCCGTGATCGTTGGTAAGTCGCTGTGTGGTCGCTGGGGAGCTGTCACACAGACCGCTCTCCCCAGCGACCAACGATCAGGGGAACGACTTCGGCATCGTTGAAACTGTCTTCAACGATGCCGAAGTCCCCCTGCAGCACCCGGGTAACCAGGGTAAACATCGGGTTACTAAGCGCAGGGCCGCGCTTAGAAACCCGATGTTTACCCTGGTTACCCAAAAAAACAAACAGTACATACTCGCCTTTCGGTGTCCAGGTCCCTTGCCGTCTGCTTCCTGCTCTCTGACTGAGCCGCCGTACACTGAGAGCAGAGCGCAGCGGTGACGTCACTGCTGTGCTCTCACTTCTCACTGTACGGCCGGGAGTCAGTGAGAGCAGGAAGCAGACGCCAAGGGACCTGACGGACATCAGAAGGCGAGTATGTACTGTTTGTTTTTTTTTACATTTACGCTGGTAACCAGGGTAAACATCGGGTTACTAAGCGCGGCCCTGCGCTTAGTAACCCGATGTTTACCCTGGTTACCAGTGAAGACATCGCTGGATCGGTGTCACACACACCGATTCAGCAATGTCAGCGGGGCCTCAACGACCAAAAAAAGGTCCAGGCCATTCCGACACGACCAGCGATCTCGCAGCAGGGGCCTGATCGCTGGTACGTGTCACACATAGCGAGATCGCTATGGAGGTCGCTGTTGCGTCACAAAACTTGTGACTCAGCAGCGATCTCGCTAGCGATCTCGCTATGTGAGACGGGGCCTTTAGGTTTGTCCAACTTTAATGTGTATGAAGGTCTTTACTGTGTAGTTTGTATTTTTCTCAAAGTTAAGTTGTCAATATACCTTAGTTGTCAAGTAAGCACTCAGCTTTTCCTCCTGACACCTATACAAATGCACACTGAAATCTATGAAGCAGGTACAGTACAGACCAAAATTTTGGACACAACTTCTCATTTAAAGATTTTTCTGTATTTTCATGACTATGAAAATTGTACATTCACACTGAAGACATCAAAACTATGAATTAACACATGTGGAATTATATACTTAACAAAAAAGTGTGAAACAACTGAAATTATGTCTTATATTCTAGGTTCTTCAAAGTATCCATCTTTTACTTTGATGGCTGCTTTGCACACTCTTGGCATTCTCTTGATGAGGTTCAAGAGGTAGTCACCGGGAATGGTCTTCCAACAATCTTGAAGGAGTTCCCAGAGATGCTTAGCACTTGTTGGCCCTTTTGTCTTCACTCTGAGGTCCAGTTCACCCCAAACCATCTTGATCTCATATTTGGACTCATCAGACCAAAGCACAGATTTCCACTGGTCTAATGTCCATTCCTTGTGTTCTTTAGCCCAAACAAGTCTCTTCTGCTTGTTGCCTGTCCTTAGCAGTAGTTTCCTAGCAGCTATTTACCATGAAGGACTGCTGCACAAAGTCTCCTCTTAACAGTTGTTGTAGAGATGTGTCTGCTGCTAGAACTCTGTGTGGCATTGACCTGGTCTCTAATCTGAGCTGCTGTTAACCTGCGATTTCTGAGGCTGGTGACTTGGATAAACTTATCCTCAGAAGCAGAGGTGACTCTTGGTCTTCCTTTCCTGGGGCGGTCCTCATGTGATCCAGTTTCTTTGTAGCGCTTGATGGTTTTTGCCACTGCACTTGGGGACACTTTCAAAATTTTCCCAATTTTTCGGACTGACTGACCTTCATTTCTTAAAGTGATGATGGCCACTCGTTTTTCTTTAGCTGCTTTTTTCTTGCCATAATACAAATTCTAACAGTCTATTCAGTAGGACTATCAGCTGTGTATCCACCAGACTTCTGCACAACACAACTGATGGTCCCAACACCATTTATAAGGCAAGAAATCCCACTTATTAAACCTGACAGGGCACACCGGTGAAGTGAAAACCATTCCCGGCGACTACCTCTTGAAGCTCATCAAGAGAATGTCAAGAGTGTGCAAAGCAGTCATCAAAGCAAAAGGTGGCTACTTTGAAGAACCTAGAATATAAGACATAATTTCAGTTGTTTCACATTTTTTTGTTAAGTATATAATTCCACATGTGTTAATTCATAGTTTTGATGCCTTCAGTGTGAATGTACAATTTTCATAGTCATGAAAATACAGAAAAATCTTTAAATGATAAGGTGTGTCCAAACTTTTGGTCTGTACTGTATATGTTTTCACTATGGAAAACCATTGAAGAGCAATTAATGACTTATCTCCCTTGTGATAGGTTGTCTCACTCAGCTGCTCTCAGAGGTAGACACAGGAATGCTTCTTGGGTTAGTCTTCTGCTGGTTTATTAAAACACGGCATGAACCATTGCAGGATTTAACAAAATAAACATGGTCTTTCTGGCATAACGGTAAAACAAAAGATGACTTATAGCACTGTCTATAGTATATGTCTACGCGATTCAAGCGCTCAGGATCCAGTAAACTTCAGCTCCCACTGGAGCTACCAACTGGAGACTTGCCTGTCTCCAAACACACAGCAGACAAAAAACACAGTAGCTGGACATTTACAGTGGGGGAAATAAGTATTTGATCCCTTGCTGATTTTGTAAGTTTGCCCACTGACAAAGACATGAACAGTCTATAATTTTTAAGGTTAGGTTAATTTAAACATTGAGAGATAGAATATGAAAAATAAAATCCAGAAAACCGCAATATATAAATTATATAAATTTATATGCATTTTGCAGTGAGAAATAAGTATTTGATCCACCTGGCAAAAAAGACTTAATACTTAGTGGCAAAACCCTTGTTGGCAAGCACAGCAGTCAGACTTTTTTTGTAGTTGATGATGAGGTTTGCGCATATGTCAGAAGGAATTTTGGTCCACTCCTCTTAGCAGATCATCTCTAAATCATTAAGATTTTTTAATTATTTCCCCCATTGTACCTTCAACAACCACACCCTTGGGAAGGAGATATTGTGAGTGGCAGTCCCGCCCATCTCTTACAGCTACTCACAAAAAAATCAACCCTTTCATGGCTGATTAACCCCGCAGCACATGACATGCTGGAGAGAAAATTCTGGGTATCACATCACGGAATATAGTAACCTTCGTGACACATATCTCCCCTCACATACATTGCCAATGACCTTGTCACGTATACCCCCTCTCTGCTCAAAGCCAGGGGTTTTGCCACCTTCAGACACCAAACAGAGAATTTGAGAGAGAGCATCCGCATTACTGTGTAACTTCCCGGGTCTATGCTCTATATGGAAACTAAAGTCCTGGAGGCCTAAGAACCACCTGGTCACCAGGGCATTCTTACCCTTTTTTCCCTTAACCACCTCAGAAGTGCATGGTCTGGCACTAGTTTAAACCTACAGAAACAAAAAAGAAGAAAAAGAGAGGAAAAGTCCAAGATAAAAAGTAGCCAATTTTATTAAACACATAGTTTAAAACAACAATGTGTAAACACAAGTACAACGAAAATGACAACGATGAATAGTGTGGAACAAAGGTTCAGAAAGCACACAGACTCACATATGTAAAGTGGATGGGAAGCCGATGGAAATAGCAGCATCACATGTAAAGTGCCAGTGCTTCATATCATTCCTAGCCAATCTTAATGTATTATCACAGTGTGTCTCAGACATTTAAAGCCTCAACAAACAACATGCATGTCCAAAGTCCAAACTCTGTAGTTACCCAGAGGCTAATATTAAGAGTCATGGGTAAAGAAAGCATCGGTGATCAGGCAGTACATGGGGCTATAGCAATAGTAATGAGGATCTTACCTATAGTATCTACACGGGGTATAATGCTGGCATGCGTTTCGCGTGGGCTTCCTCAAGGCAATGTTTTAAACTATGTGTTTAATAAAATTGGTTACTTGTGATCTTGGACTTTTCCTCTCTATTTCTTCTTTTGTGTTTCTGTGATGCCTATGAGAGTGTCCTATGATACTTTAGACCCTCTGCACCAATTGGTTAGGGTCCTATTTATGATACTATGTTTTCTATTCTATGGATCTTCTTCAATACGTCAGCATATCCAAGGACCATTTTATGGATAAACACTCTTTCTCCACAATGGCATAGTTTTTCTCGCAAGAAGAGAGCTTACGGCTCAGATACAGGATGGACAGTCTGTCTCTGGATGGTAGACTAAGGTTCTCAGCTGAGAAATCTGGAGGACCTTACACAGACACAGCTCCTTAATCACCTTGCTCATGAAGGGGTTCCCTGGTCTGTCAAGAGCTGTTTTGGCAGGCCTGTCCTAGAATATTGACACATTCCTGGGCTATAAACTTTGCAGAGGAGTTCCTTAGTGGAAATGCTTCTGGGTACCGGGTCGCATAGTCCATGACCACTAGGATGTTTGAGGACCTCGTGCAGACATAACTAAAGGACCTACAAGGTCCATGGCAATTCTCTTAAATGGGACTTCTATCACAGGTAACGAGTCTAGGGGACTTCAGAAGTGAGAAGAGAGAGCGGTTATCTGGCAGGCGGGGCAGGATCTACAATAATTTAGGATCTCTCGGTAACATCCAGGCCAATAGAACCTCCGCATTATCCTCTCCTGAGTTTTCTCTACACCCAGATGTCCCCTAAAAACATGCCAATGGGCCATGTCTAAAACCCTCCACCGGTAGGGTCCTTGAACACCTGATAAAATAACACCCCATTAACTCTAAAATCCAGGTACCTGGTTTCTTCCCCGGCTCTTCAGCAATCCCATTACAGATTGTAACATTGCTAAATGTTACTGATTTTGATGTAACCCCTTCTCATGTACAGCACCATGGAATTAATGGTGCTATATAAATAAACAATAATAATAATAATAATAATAATAATAAATGTCCACTTTAAAATAAGGTCCATAACTTGAGCAGACCCAAAGTTCTCTCAGGCCACTTCTAACTTATGAAGGTTGGGCTCCTCTTTCATCATCTTATCGTCCTCCCTGACAAGGACATACAGGGTAAACTAATCCATCTTTGTTTTCAATTGAGTTACTTCTCGAGTGAGCTGGCTTTTGTCCGAGATACTTGGTATGACCCCCTTTTGCGACAAATCCCAAAACAAGAAGAAATACTGCCCCAATATGACTGGATGTATTAAGTTCTTTACTACTTCGACCTCATGGAACTTGGTACCATAGTTTGCTCCTATGGTCACTCTGGCCACAGGGTAGTCCTTAGCAACTCCTTGTATGCAGTGGACACCCACAAACAGTCCACACTACAGGCCAGATAGGCATAATAGGAACAACACCGACCTGGGCTGCAGGCCATTAGTACAGGGGACATATGACACCGGGTGGCTACGTGTCCAGGACTGTGACATCGCCAACAGACCACGTCCTTAACAACAACCTTTAGAGGACCCTCAGTGGGATTGGGACACCTTCCATTTGTGGCTCTAGACCCCTCTGTGGTGACCCTTTGGGTATTCCAGTACATGGAAATTATGATGTATGGTTTCTCAAGGGTTTTCTTGACAGCCTGGTACCTCTCTACTAATCTAACCAGGTAATCCGCATTCCGAGGGTGACCCTGAGCAACCCAGATCTGTATTGTCCTAGAAAGGGAGTGGATGAATCTCACCACACGCTCGACCATCTGGGCAGGAGTAGAAGACTCCGGCTGCAACCACTTTTGGACTAGATGTAAGATGTAACAAGTCAAATATCTGGAAGTGAGGAGGCTTGTTGCCAGCATACGCCAAGTGCTGGACTCGTTAGGCTCTAACTCACATAGTTACTCCTATGCATGCCAAGATTTTGGTCTGTAACTTGGTGTATTCCTTGGCATTCTGTAGTGCTAAGTCATAATATGCTTTTTGTGGTTTGCTTGTCAAATATGGAGCCAACACTGGGCTTGCGGAAGTTTCTCCCGATCAGCCACCCTCTCAAAAACCAAGGGAAAAGCTTCCAAATCTTTCCCGGGGGTCATCTTCTGCATGGCCCGTCTTACTGCCTTCCAGACGTGGGAATCATCAGCTGTACTTGGGAGTGGGGCAGTCGACCTGCCCTGGATGGAGCTCGCTAGAAGCTGCATCTGTTACCGCTGCTCCTGCTGCTGTTGTATTTGCTGTAGCCGTAGCTTGTTCGTCTCCTGCTGCTGCGTCTGGACCAGGTGTTATGATTATGTCCTCCATGCCGTCGGACGTCTCCTGCTGGATGGTGGCTTTTACCCAGGACATACAATGTTCTCTGTAGCAGCTACACATGTTCCTGGAACATTGCCTGCATTCGCAACACCAACTGTGATAGGTTGTATCACTCAGCTGCTTTCAGAGGTAGACACAGGAAAGCTTCTTGGGTTAATCTTCTGTCGGTTTATTAAAACACGGCATAAACCATTGCAGGATTCCTGGCATAATGGTCAAACAAAATAAACTTATAGCACAGTCCATATGCTTACAGCATTCACCCTCTCAGGATCCAGTTAACTTCAGCTCTTACAGAAGTTACCAACTAGAGACTTCCCTGTCTCAAAACACACAGCAGACAAAAAACACAGTAGCTGGACATTTAAGTTCACCAACCACACCCTTTGGGGAGGAGATATGGTGAGTGGCAGTCAGACCCATATAACATATATCGCCAGTGACCTTGTCACACCCTTAAAAAAACAAACAAAAGAATTGTGTTAAAATAAAGGAGCTCAATCCTCCCCCCCAAAAAAAATAAATAAATAAATAATCTTGGGGAATAGTCAGGAGGTATAAAATATTTCTTCTGTCTCACCGAAACCAAGTGTTTGGACAACTTTTCGGTAATGTTTATGGGATCGTCTACATTATAAAGTCTTTTTATACCTTCTTTTATTTGAAGCTTTACTGAACTCAGGCTTTTTCAAGACAGTTACAGTCCATCCATTTTCACAATACATGGGAACTCCATCTCCTGCGCTTTCCCTGGTCTGCTCCTTCAGCCTATCTTCCTGCACGATGGTTTCCATGCCCGCAGTTCCCTGAACCATCCAACTAGCTGATACTGAGTGCTCCCCGTCCACTTTCCTCATCATGGGCGAAACTAAAAGATGCCGCTGCCTATCCTACTCAGACTGTAAGTCCCAGGCCGGACGTCACGGGAGGTAACCCACAGACTAGTCACTGATTCTTCCAGACTGTCTCGCTTCCCATGTGCTCCAAGATCTATCATCTCCAGACCTTCTTCCTTCAATCTTCAGTCTCACTCCCTCAACTCTGCACTGTTGCTCTGTTCAGCTCTCTGCCCCAACTCCTTCTAGAACAGTGCTCCTCACACAGCTTTAGCTCCTCCCACTAACTGAAATTACCTCAGGAAGGCACTCTTCCTGCCACTACACTGGCCCCTCCCCCTTTTTCAACTGTCAGAATTCAGGCTGAAACCAGTTCTTATCTCAACCTAATATCTAACTCTATTGTGCACTTAAGTTCACTGTCCTAAATCCTACATACGGTAACCCTGACTGAACACTAAACCTAACTGTATGGCCGGGGTTACAGTACAGCGTAATACGGATGAGTGTTAAGCGATAAAAAATCGCATAGCACTCGGACCAATGTTAATCTATGGGGCAGCCTCCATCATCCGTTTTTTCTTGTCCGTATTACACTTGCGAGTGAAATCGCAGCATGCTGCAATTGTCCGCGTATCGCAGCTGAGAAACGCCAATGCAAGTCTATGGGTGCGAGAAAAAAATCGCACCGCACATGGACCATCAGGGTGACTTGCGAGAAATTCTCAGGCATTGGGCAGGTGACAGGAAAGGCTCAGCCATTATTTGCTCATTTTGCAAGTGTGTGAGAAAATCTCACCATACGGATGAGATACTGATGACACACGGATACTTTTTTGAGAAAAAAACGCATCCTGGCATTGCACACGGATGAGATACGGATCACCATACGGAAAACATTTGTGCGATTCTCAGCAGACAAAATTGGACAGATTTTTTAGACATTGTGTGTGACCCCGGCCTATCACTAAATATCCCTACCAATATCCCTTACACCTAGAGGCATATAAACATTACTTGCACAATGTATAAACACGAGTACATTGGTCAGCACACTAAAATAAAATAAAATCCTACCATATTACACGGTACACATATTAAAACATATAAATCGTACCCAGTTTTGACAGGTGTGCACAGGAATGCAGGGCCCAAACCAGCCGCCCGCACACCCCCTTACACAAAGTACAGAAGCAGAATGGAAACAAATAGTCTTTTTAATGACATATACTACAGTATTAGGCTATGTGCACACGTTGCAGATTTGCCTGCGGATTTTTCCGCATAGAATCTGCATTTCTTGCCGGAAAATGCAGCCAAAAAT
Source organism: Ranitomeya variabilis (assembly GCF_051348905.1). NCBI lineage: Eukaryota > Metazoa > Chordata > Amphibia > Anura > Dendrobatidae > Ranitomeya > Ranitomeya variabilis. The sequence continues at coordinate 402,828,321 of NC_135234.1, forward strand.
CTGCTCGTTTTTGTTGCGTTTTTCATGCGTTTTTTTGTGCGGATTTGATGCATTTTTGATGTGTTTTTTCATGTGGATTTGTATGCGTTTTTGAAAGCTAGATAAAGATCTGTTAGGCTACGTTCACACTAGCGTTGTGCGCCGCTGCGTCGGCGACGCAACGCACAACGCACGCAAAAACGCTGCGTTTTGCGACGCATGCGTCGTTTTTTGCCGAAAATCGGACGCAAGAAAAATGCAACTTGTTGCGTTTTCTTGGTCCGACGCTTGCGGCAAAAAAGACGCATGTGTCGCACAACGCAACAAAAAAAACGCATGCGTCCCCCATGTTAAGTATAGGGGCGCATGACGCATGCGTCGCCGCTGCGTCGCCGACGCAAACCCGACGCACATTAGCTTAACGCTAATGTGAACGTAGCCTTATTGAACAAAAAAAAAAAGAATTGTGATGTCATTTCTTGTCCAACCTCTTCATTTACATACTCCATTGAAGAATAATGTTTACTCACACGGCTAGATAGATAGATAGATAATAGATAGATAGATCTATAGATAGATAGATCTGTAGATAGATAGATATATCTATAGATAGATCGATAGATCGATAGATAGATAGATAGATAGATAGATAGATAGATAGATAAATCGATCGATCTATGGATAGATAGATAGATAGATATATCTATAGATAAATAGATAGAAAAGAAAACAAAAAGCAGCACCAAAAGAAAACAAAGGGTGCAAAAAATCCTTCCAGGTATATACCAAACCTCATGCTATTATCCAGAAAAATGAAGGCAGCACTCCAATAGAAAAAATAAATGTGGTTTATTGGCCCATGTGCGACGTTTCAGTCCAGGATGTGGATGTTGGCTTGAGAAAGGTCCACATCCTGGACTGAAATGTCGCACATGGGCCAATAAACCACATTTATTTTTTCTATTGGAGTACTGCCTTCATTTTTCTGGATAATAGATAGATAGATAGATAGATAGATAGATAGATAGATAGATAGATAGATAGATAGATAGATAGATCTATATATCTATAGATAGATAGATAGATAGATAGATAATACCAAGCCCGATGTTTAGTAGTAAACATAATAAAATGGTACATAAAGAGTTAAATAAAGACACACACACACACACAAAATCTGCGTTAGCCTGGGTCGCACTTGCGAGAAACTCGCATATGTCTCGCAGCTCAATACCTGACAAAAAAACGTCAAAAATGACGTGGGGTCCCCCTATAATTAATAGCCAGAAAGGCTATGCAGGTAGCTGCAGGATGATATTCATAGCCTAGGAAGGGGCTATGGATATTGCCCCCCCGGCTAAAAATACCAGCTCCCAGCCAACCTAGAAATGGCGCATCTGTAAGATGCACCAATTCCAGCACTTAGCCTCTCTCTTCCCAATGCCCTGTAGTGGTGGCATATGGGGTAATAAGGGGTTAATGTCACCATTGTATTGTAAGGTGACATCAAGCCTGGTTATTAATGGAGAGGCGTCAATAAGACACCTATCCATTACTAATTCTATAGTAGTGAAGAGTTTAAAAAAAAGACACAGCCAGAAAAAAGTATTTTAATATTCTTAATTTCACCATACTTACAACCACGCCTAATTCCTCAAAGCCATCGATCACCTGCAAAAAATAAAAATAATAAACCAACCGTATACTCCCTGTCCAACGCAGTCCAATTAATAACGAGTGTCCCACGACGAACTCCCCTATAGAGCTGTCGCATCAGGAGATGTGACAGCTCTATGGGCCTCCAGTGACAGACTGACAGGAGACAATGACTCCTGAAGTGTTATCACTGAGGGTTCAATGAGTTCATTGCTCTCACGTTACGGCACTGCTGCATGAGAATTTTCCCACGCAGCTGTGCCGCAAGTGACAGTATGAACTACACTGTACTCACAGAGGCGGAGGGATACAGTGCGGAAGGACACTTTCCATCATTGTATTGCCGGTTCCCCTGGAGAGCGGTCGCATCTGCTGATGTGACAGCTCTCCACGGGAGATCATCATGGGACACTCGTTATTACATGTATTACTGTGGATCAGGGAGTATACTTTTGGTTTATTACTTTTATATTTCTTACAGGTGATCGAGGGCTTCGGGGCTAGGTGATTGGTGAGTGTGTACTGTATGTTGTATGTACTGTCTGTACTGTATACGTGTATGTGTTTGTTTTTTTTACACTTGAACACAGTAGCCGGATGATGGGACTACTGCTGTCCCATCATCCGGCTAGCTGTCACTGTAGCAGGCATAGCCTGATGGGACTAGTAGTCCCATCAGACGATGCCTGCCTACATACAGCCCTGCACACACACGCACACACACACAGACACACCCTCCGCAGACCCCTGCACACAGACACACACACAGCCCCGCAGACCCCCGCACTCAGACACACACACAGCCCTGCACGGCTCCGCAGGCCCCATACATCCAGGGGCTGGCTGGCAATTTTCAGCCTGGGGGGCAATCACAAGGCAGTGGCCCTCGAGTTGCAGTGGCCCTCCTTTTCCCTGCTTATATCTGGCCACTGCATTAAAGTAGCAGAGATAACAGGCTTTAAAAACAGGCTGGTACACAGATATGGGAACTGAACGGAGCTTGCTGCATAGATATGGGAGCAGAATCGAGCTTACTCCAGAGATATGGGAACAGAACGGAGCTTACTACAGAGATATGTGAGCAGAACAAAGCTTACTACAGAGATATGGGAGCAGAGCTTATTATAGAGATATGGGAGCAGAACCGAACTTACTAGATTCAGAGATATGGGAGCCGAACCGAGCTTACTGCAAAGATATGGGAGCAGAACCGAGCTTACTACAGAGATATGGGAGCAGAACCGAGCTAACAGCAAGGATATGGGAGCAGAACCAAGCTTACTGCAGAGATATGGGAGCAGAACGGGGCTTACTACAGAGATACGGCAGCAGAAACGAGCTTACTACAGAGATAAGGGAGCAGAACCAAGCTTTCTACAGAGATAGGGGAACAGAACCGAGCTTACTACAGAGATATGGGAGCAGAAACAAGCTTACTACAGAGATAAGGAAGCAGAAACGAGCTTACTACAGAGATATGGGAACAGAACCGAGCTTACTACAGAGATATGGACGCAGAACCGAGCTTACTGCAAAGATATGGGAGCAGGACCAAGCTTACTACAGATATGGGAGCAGAACAGAGCTTAGTGCAGAGAAATGGGAGCAGAACCGAGCTTACTGCAGAGATAGGGGAACAGAATCGACCTTACTACAGAGATATGGGAGCAGAACCTAGCATACTACAGAGATAAGGGCGCAGAACCGAGCTTACTAGAGAGATAAGGGTGCAGAACCGAGCTTACTACAGAGATATGGGAGCAGAACCGAGCTTACTGCAGAGATATGGGAGCAGAACCGAGCTTACTACAGAGATAAGGGAGCAGAACCGAGCTTAATAAGTCTACTACATGGAACCAAGTCTGCTACATAGAAACTGGAGCAGAACTGAGATTATGACATACATACAGTACCATAATCTAGATTACTACATTGATAGAGTACCAGAACCAAGCTTACTGCTTAGATATGGTGCCATAACGAAGCTTACTTACAAACATACATACAAATACAATACGGCTACACAGTGCCTACTACTGTCACCACTACACAGAGAATACTGTTATGATCCCAATGGCAGAGGATCTCTGATATTCCGGCAAGATAGCAAAAATAGAAATACTGCTCTAGGGAGGTGGAAACTGGGCTAACCGCATACCTGATCCTGACACAAACAACTAAAAGTAGCCGGTGAACGTGCCTACGTTGGTTCTAGACATCTCGAGCCAGCCGGAGAACTGACTACCCCTAAAGGGAAAAAATAAGACCTCGCTTGCCTCCAGAGAAATTGAACCCCAAAGATATAGAAAGCCCCCAACAAATAATAACGGTGAGGCAAGAGGAAAACACAAACGTAGAGATGAACTAGATTCAGCAAAGTGAGGCCCAATAGTCTAGATAGCAGAAAATAGATAGTGGACTATGCGGTTAGCAGAAAACCCTACAAAACATCCACGCTGAACATTCAAGAACCCCCACATCGACTGACGGTGTGGAGGGAGAATATCAGCCCCCTAGAGCTTCCAGCGAGTCAAAAATCAAATGTAAAGCAAGCTGGACAAAAACACTGAATAATGCAAACGATCCAAATTGTACAAAACAGACTTAGCTTTTCTTGCATGAGGCAGACTGAAAGGAATCCGGAGGAGACCAAATAGGTCTGGATACAACGATGCCAGGCAAGAGACTGAGTCCAGAGGAGACTCAAATAGGAAACACCCGCTGCTTAACGACCCAGCTGGAGCTCAGGCCTGCAACAAGACATACCTAACACAATACCGTTAGTGACCACCAGAGGGAGCCCAGAAACACAGTTCACAACAGTACCCCCCCCTTGAGGAGGGGTCACCGAACCCTCACCAAGACCCCCAGGGCGATCAGGATGAGCAGCGTGAAAGGCATGAACCAAATCAGCCACATGAACATCAGAGGCGACAACCCAGGAATTATCCTCCTGACCATAGCCTTTCCACTTAACTAAATACTGGAGTTTCCGTCTAGAGATACGAGAATCCAGGATCCTCTCCACCACGTACTCCAACTCGCCCTCAACCAAAACCGGGGCAGGAGGCTCAACAGCAGGAACCATAGGACCACGTACCGCCGCAACAAGGACCTATGGAACACATTATGAATAGCAAAAGACGCTGGAAGGTCCAAGCGAAAAGACACCGGGTTAAGGATTTCCAAAATCTTATAAGGACCGATAAAGCGAGGCTTGAACTTAGGAGAGGAGACTTTCAAAGGAACATGCCGAGAAGACAACCAAACCAAATCCCCAACACGAAGTCGGGGACCCACACCGCGGCGGCGGTTGGCAAACCGCTGGGCCTTGTCTTGTGACAATTTCAAATTGTCCACCACATGGTTCCAAATCCGCTGCAACCTATCCACCACAGAATCAACCCCAGGACAGTCAGAAGGTTCAACCTGACCCGAGGAGAAACGAGGATGAAAACCAGAGTTGCAGAAAAAGGGTGAAACCAAGGTGGCAGAACTAGCCCGATTATTAAGGGCAAACTCGGCCAGTGGCAAAAAGGTAACCCAGTTGTCCTGATCAGCAGAAACAAAACATCTCAAATAAGTCTCTAACGTCTGATTAGTTCGCTCGGTCTGGCCATTAGTCTGAGGATGAAAAGCCGACGAAAAAGACAAATCAATACCCATCTTAGCACAAAAGGATCGCCAGAATCTGGACACAAACTGGGATCCTCTGTCAGATACAATATTCTCAGGGATGCCATGCAAACGAACCACATTCTGAAAGAACAAAGGAACCAAATCAGAGGAAGAAGGCAACTTAGGCAAGGGCACCAAATGGACCATTTTAGAAAAACGATCACACACCACCCAGATGACAGACATCTTCCGAGACACCGGAAGATCCGAAATGAAATCCATGGAAATGTGCGTCCAAGGCCTCTTCGGGATAGGCAAGGGCAAAAGCAACCCGCTGGCACGAGAACAGCAAGGCTTAGCCCGAGCACAAATCCCACAGGACTGCACAAAAGAACGCACATCCCGCGACAAGGAAGGCCACCAAAAGGACCTGGCCACCAAATCTCTGGTACCGAAAATCCCAGGATGTCCCGCCAACACCGAAGAATGAACCTCAGAAATAACTCTGTTGGTCCATCCATCAGGGACAAACAATCTCTCTGGTGGACAACGATCAGGCCTATCAGCCTGAAATTTTTGCAGCCCTCGTCGCAAATCTGGGGAAATGGCAGACAAAATTACTCCCTCTCTGAGAATACCAGCCGGCTCAGAGACTCCCGGAGAATCAGGCACAAAACTCCTAGAAAGTGCATCAGCCTTCACGTTCTTCGAACCAGGCAGGTACGAGACCACAAAGTCAAAACGGGAGAAAAACAACGACCAACGGGCCTGTCTAGGATTCAGGCGCTTGGCAGACTCGAGGTAAATCAGATTTTTATGATCAGTCAAGACCACCACACGATGTCTAGCTCCCTCGAGCCAATGTCGCCACTCCTCAAATGCCCACTTCATGGCCAACAACTCCCGATTACCAACATCATAGTTCCGCTCAGCAGGCGAAAATTTTCTTGAAAAGAAGGCGCATGGCTTCATCACGGAGCCATCAGAACTTTTTTGCGACAAAACAGCCCCTGCACCAATTTCAGAAGCATCAACTTCAACCTGGAAGGGAAGAGAGACATCCGGCTGGCATAAGACTGGCGCTGAAGTAAACCGACGCTTCAGCTCCCGAAAGGCCTCCACGGCCGCAGGAGACCAATTCGCAACATCAGAACCCTTCTTGGTCTTATCCGTCAAAGGTTTAACCACGCTGGAGAAATTAGCGATAAAACGACGGTAAAAATTAGCAAAGCCCAAGAACTTCTGCAGGCTCTTAACAGACGTGGGCTGAGTCCAGTCATGAATGGCACGGACCTTAACTGGGTCCATCTCCACAGTAGAAGGGGAAAAAATAAAACCCAAAAAAGAAACCTTCTGTACCCCAAAGATACATTTTGAGCCCTTCACAAATAGAGCATTCTCCCGCAAAACCTGAAACACCATCCTGACCTGGTTCACATGGGACTCCCAATCATCAGAAAAAAACAAAATATCATCCAGATAAACAATCATAAATTTATCCAGATATTTCCGGAAGATGTCATGCATGAAGGACTGAAACACAGAAGGAGCATTAGATAATCCGAAAGGCATCACCATGTACTCAAAATGACCCTCAGGCGTATTAAATGCCGTTTTCCATTCATCTCCCTGCTTTATGCGCACAAGGTTATACGCACCACGAAGATCTATCTTGGTGAACCAACTGGATCCCTTAATCCGAGCAAACAAATCAGACAACAATGGCAAAGGATACTGAAATTTAACAGTGATCTTATTCAGAAGACGATAATCAATACAAGGTCTCAGAGACCCGTCTTTCTTGCCCACAAAAAAGAATCCTGCACCAAGAGGGGACGAGGATGGGCGAATATGTCCCTTCTCCAAAGACTCCTTTATATAACTCCGCATCGCGGCATGCTCTGGCACAGATAAATTAAAGAGTCGTCCCTTAGGAAACTTACTACCAGGAATCAAATCTATAGCACAATCACAGTCCCTATGAGGAGGAAGGGCACTGGACCTGGCCTCATTAAATACATCCTGAAAGTCTGACAAAAACTCAGGGATCTCAGAAGGAGTAGAAGAAGCAATAGACACCAATGGAGAATCGCCATGAATCCCCTGACACCCCCAACTAGACACAGTCATAGCTTTCCAATCTAAAACTGGATTATGGGCCTGTAACCATGGCAGACCCAAAACGACAACATCATGCATTTTATGCAGTACCAAAAAACGAATCACCTCCTGATGTACAGGAGTCATGCACATGGTCACCTGCGTCCAATACTGAGGGTTATTCTCTGCCAATGGCGTAGAATTAATTCCTCTAAGAGGAATAGGATTTTCCAAAGGCTCCAGGACAAAACCGCAGTGCTTGGCAAACGACAAATCCATCAGACTTAAAGCAGCACCAGAATCCACAAAAGCCATAACTGAGTAAGAAGATAATGAACAAATTAAAGTCACAGACAAAATAAACTTAGGCTGAAAAGTACCAATGGCGACAGGATAAACTTTTTCCTTTAAACGTTTAGAGCATGCTGAGATAACATGTGTCGAATCACCACAGTAGAAACACAACCCATTTTGACGTCTATGATTTTGTCGCTCGGCTCTGGTCAGAATTCTGTCACATTGCATAGAATCAGGTGACCGTTCAGACAGCACCGCCAAAGGATTATCAGATTTGCGCTCCCGCAAACGTCGATCAATTTGAATGGCTAGAGCCATTGAATCATTTAGACCTGTAGGGATAGGAAACCCCACCATCACATCTTTAATGGCTTCAGAAAGACCATTTCTGAAATTTGCGGCCAGTGCACACTCATTCCATTGAGTAAGCACGGACCATTTCCGAAATTTTTGGCAATATACCTCAGCTTCGTCCTGACCCTGCGAGATAACCAGCAACATTTTTTCAGCCTGATTTTCAAGATTAGGCTCCTCATAAAGCAAACCAAGTGCCAGAAAAAACGCATCAACATTCACCAATGCAGGATCTCCTGGCGCCAGAGAGAAGGCCCAATCCTGAGGGTCGCCGCGCAAGAAGGAAATAACAATCTTAACTTGCTGAGCGGAATCACCAGAGGAACGAGGCCTCAGAGACAGAAACAATTTACAATTATTCCTAAAATTCAGGAATTTAGATCTATCTCCAAAAAACGGCTCAGGAATAGGTATTTTTGGTTCAGACATAGGGCTATGGATAACAAAATCCTGAATACTTTGCACCCTAGCAGCAAGCTGATCCACACTAGAAGTCAGAGTCTGGACATTCATATCTGCAGCAGAGTTTCAGCCACTCAGAGAAAAAGGGGATGGAAGAAGCTAGGCAAACTGCAGCAAAAAAAAACAAAAAAAAAAACAACAAAACAAAACAAAAAAACCCTCAAAGCTTCTTTTTAATCCCGCTTCTGCGATGCATTAAACATTTTCTTTTGGCCTGGCATTCTGTTATGATCCCAATGGCAGAGGATCTCTGATATTCCGGCAAGATAGCAAAAATAGAAATACTGCTCTAGGGAGGTGGAAACTGGGCTAACCGCATACCTGATCCTGACACAAACAACTAAAAGTAGCCGGTGAACGTGCCTACATTGGTTCTAGACGTCTCGAGCCAGCCGGAGAACTGACTACCCCTAAAGGGAAAAAATAAGACCTCGCTTGCCTCCAGAGAAATTGAACCCCAAAGATATAGAAAGCCCCCAACAAATAATAACGGTGAGGCAAGAGGAAAACACAAACGTAGAGATGAACTAGATTCAGCAAAGTGAGGCCCAATAGTCTAGATAGCAGAAAATAGATAGTGGACTATGCGGTTAGCAGAAAACCCTACAAAACATCCACGCTGAACATTCAAGAACCCCCACATCGACTGACGGTGTGGAGGGAGAATATCAGCCCCCTAGAGCTTCCAGCGAGTCAAAAATCAAATGTAAAGCAAGCTGGACAAAAACACTGAATAATGCAAACGATCCAAATTGTACAAAACAGACTTAGCTTTTCTTGCATGAGGCAGACTGAAAGGAATCCGGAGGAGACCAAATAGGTCTGGATACAACGATGCCAGGCAAGAGACTGAGTCCAGAGGAGACTCAAATAGGAAACACCCGCTGCTTAACGACCCAGCTGGAGCTCAGGCCTGCAACAAGACATACCTAACACAATACCGTTAGTGACCACCAGAGGGAGCCCAGAAACACAGTTCACAACAGAATACATAATATTATAATATCACCATTACCTCTACATGAAACTACATTCTATACAAAGACCAATGATGCCACCATACACTCCCTGACAGAAGTTATGTCGCTTATCCATGTTATGTAAATAAAAGCTTATAACCTGATGTTAAATTCTTCCATTGGTTGTATAAGTTATTCTTTTGAAAGCTGGAACCCTCCAAAATGTGATTTAGGTTAAGAAAATAAATTGTTATCAAAGCAGAAATATTGATCAGTTAATGGACACAGAATGGTCAGATTTTGGCAAGACAAAATTTTTGTTGCCCACAGACAAATAATTAACTTAAAATACAAATATATGTTGCATAACATTGGTGAATGAAGTTGTGGTGCTCGTCTAGATTCTTTGGTTTTGTCTTCCAAGCTTCCTCTTTCATCCTTCCCCAAACATGCTCAATGATGTTCATGTCTGGTGACTGGGCTGGCCAGTCCTTGAGCACCTTGATCTTTTTTGCCTGGAGGAACTTTGTTGTAGAGATGGATGTATGAGATTGAGCACCATCCTGCTGCAGAATTTGACCTCTTTTATGATTTGGAATATAAGCGGTAGCTAATACTTCTTGATATTTTAGGCTATTGATATTGCCTTCCACCTTGCAAATGTTTCGCACACCCCCATACTGAATGTAACCCCAGACCATGATCTTTCAACCACCAAATTTAACTGTCTTCTGGGTGTATTTTGGATCCATATGGGCTCCAGTAGGTCTCCTGCAGTGTTTGTGGCAGCTGTGGTGTAATTCTACTGCAGAGAAATCCATCTTCTGCCACTTTTCCAGTGTCCATCTATTTAGCAGGCTGTGGGAGTTTGCAAATGCCACACGGTTTTTTATTTGCCTTTTGTTTAGTGCTGGCTTCTGGGCACTGATTCGACCATGGAGGCCATTTTGAGACAGAATCCTACAAACTGTTCTAGTTGACACAGGTAAAGGTTTAGGTGTGCACTCAGCCTTAATATGGCGAAGTGCTGGTGTAACGGACCAATGGCCCAGAATAACAGTAAAAGTTAAATTCACTGCACTCTCTCTAGGTTTCTTATGCAAAGTCTGGTATAAATTTATTATACATAAACTGGGAGCATAACAGAATATTACAGCATCTGTGATTTTTTATATACGTTTCGGCTTAACCAGAGCCTTTGTCACATAATCGCTTGTTCCAGCTAAGATAGTGATATACAGAGAAGGCGGAAAGTCCCAGCGGTGCAATATAAGCTCTATTGTAATCTAAATGTCCGCCTATGGAAGATCCTGTCCAGTAGTGTGGACCTACAGTGTCTGTTATGACAAGTGGCGCTCCGGCGCCTTGCTAACAATCGGCGTGTCACGTGCGTTGAATTTAATTTTACTAGTTGACACAGGGACTTGAGGTGACCAGACCTGTTGGAGCTTTGCTGCTGTGGAAGAGGGGCTTGCTTTGGATTTTCTAACCAACAAACATTCCTCCTGAGCAGTTGTCTTGCGGGGGTCTGCCGGACCTGGGCTAGTCAAACACATCTCCAGTCTCTTCAAATCTTTTTTTTAATTCTTTGTACTTGACGCTGAGACACATTAAAGGTGCCCGCCACCTCTGCAGTGGATCTTTAGCCTCTTGATAATCCAGGCTTTGGTCGCAGGGTGGATTCTTGGCATGTTGTCAAGAGCTCAAGTTGCAGTTCAAGTGAAAGTCTGGGGTGCCGGGTTTCTTTTTATACACGCTCACTAAATAACCGATCATTTACTGAGCACAGGAGAGGATGTAAACTAGGATTGGATGCATTATATGACCAGGCGACAAAACTTTTGTCTTGCTAAAATCTGACCATTCTGTGTCCATTAACTGATCAATATTTCTGCATTGATGTCAATTTATTTTCTTAACCTAAACCACATTTTGGAAGGTTTCAGCTTTCAAAAGAATAATTTATACAACCAATTGATGAATTTAACATCAGGTTATAAGCTTTTATTTACATAACATGGATAAGCGACATTACTTCTGTCAGGGAGTGTACAACTTTTACTGCTTGTATACTACAATACTGATCATTAATTTTAAAAAAGCACAACACTAAGTGCCATTGTATACAGAAGCTCTATTTACGGTCAGTGTAAAGATACTACAGTGATCACTGGTGACATTATACACAGGAGATCTGTATAAGGTGTCAGTGTACAGGTAATACAGTGATCACCACTGCCAGTGACATTATACAAAGGAGCTTTGTATATAGTATACAGTGTATAGTGTCAGTGTACAGCTAATACACTGACTTACTAGTGACGTCTCTAGCTGAAGTCCTTCATCTTTGCTTTTCATTTTCATCCAGCACAGACTGCCCTCACTTCTTCCAGCCAGGACTCGTCTCTGCATAAAATAACACAGTTACCTAGAGCACGGCTTCCAGACCACATTCCCCACTTTTTCCCTTTCTTCTACACCATGTTCCAAATTATTATGCAAATTATATTTTTCTCGGATTTTCCTAAATGGTCGGTGCAAATGACAGTCAGTCTAATAAAAGTCATCACCCGTTAGAGTATACATCGAATTTTATTGGAGAAACCTCCTAATGATAACAGTATAATCTCCAAAATGAATAAAAACTCAAAATGCACTGTTCCAAATTATTAGGCACAGTAGAATTTCTAAACATTTGATCTGTTTTAAAGAACTGAAAATGCTCATTTGTGGAATTTGCAGCATTAGGAGGTCACATTCACTGAACAAAAAAAGCTATTTAACTCCAAAACATCCTAACAGGCAAAGTCACATGTTACCATAGGAACCCTTCTTTGTTATCACCTTCATAATTCTCGCTTCCATTGAACTTGTAGTATTTGGAGAGTTTCTGCTTGTATTTCTTTGCATGAAGTCAGAATCGCCTCCCAGAGCTGCTGTTTTGATGTGAACTGCCTCCCACCCTCATAGATCTTTTGCTTGACGATACTCCAAAGGTTCTCTATAGGGTTGAGGTCAGGGAAAGATGGTGGCAATACCATGAGTTTATCTCCTTTTATGCCCATAGCAGCCAATGACTCAGAGATATTCTTTGCAGCATGAGATGGGGCATTGTCAGCATGAAGATGATTTTGCTCCAGAAGGCACAATTCTGATTTTTATACCATGGAAGAAAGTTGTCAGTCAGAAACTCTATATACTTTGCCGAGGTCATTTTCACACCTTCAGGTACCTTAAAGGGCCCTTCCAGCTGTTTCCCCATGATTCCAGCCCAAAACATTACTCCTCCATCTCCTTGCTGACATTGCAGCCTTGTTGGGACATGGTGGCCATCCACCAACCATCCACTACTCCATCCATCTGGACCACCCAGGGTTGCTCGACACTCATCAGTAAACAAGACTGTTTGGAAATCAGTCTTCATGTGTGTCTGGGCCCACTGCAACCATTTCTGCTTGTGAACACTGTTTAGGGGTGGCCGAATAGTAGGGTTATGCACCACAGCAAGCCTTTGAAGGATCCTACACCTTGAGGTTCGAGGGACTCCAGAGGCACCAACAGCTTCAAATAACTGTTTGCTGCTTTGTAATGGTATTTTGGCAGCTGCTCTCTTTATCCAATGAATTTGTCTGGCAGAAACCTTCCTCATTATGCCTTTATCTGCATGAACTCTGTCTGTGCTCTGTTTCAGTCACAAATCTCTTCACAGTATGATGATCACTCTTAAGTTTTCGTGAAATATCTAATGTTTTCATACTTTGACCAAGGCATTGCACTATTTAATGCTTTTCAGCAGCAGAGAGATGCTTTTTATTTCCCATTTTGCTTGAAACCTGTGGTCTGCTTTATAATGTGGAACATCATTTTTAAGTAGTTTTTCTTTAATTAGAATCACCTGGAAAACTAATGATCACATGTATTTAAGATTGATTTCAGTGATCCATTGAGCCCTGAGACACAATACCATCCACGAGTTTATTTCAAAAACCAAACAATTAAATCTTTATGACACTTAAATCCAATTTGCATAATAATTTGGAACATGGTGTACACTAGACATCTGAATACAGAGGTGCACCCACAAACAATATATAATTGGTTATTATGCAACCTCATAGATTGTAAGCTTGCGAGCAGGGCCCTCATTCCTTTTGGTATCTGTTGATCTATGTGTTTACTGTTATGCTTAATGTCCATTGTCTGTACAAGTCCCCTCTAAAATGTAAAGTGTTGGCACTATAGAAATAAAATTATTATAATTATTATTATTAACTGACCATTCCAAATATAAATTATAATCCACCACTGTGCACCTGTTGAGGGAGGATTTAAAGTGATCCTTCACGGTTAACCCAGTGATTTCCAAATTAATATATAAGGTGTTGCCGGCAACTGAAAATGACCAGACGGAGACGTGTGTCTCTGTTTGGGGGGATCAAGCTGATCTCTCGCCCCCGTTTATTCTGCATGACTTTATCATAGTCATAGAAATTACACTTCAACCAATCAGCATAAGAACACGCTCACGGTTCGTAGCCTATAAGAATGCAGGAACAATCTGTGCGTCAAAGTTTTGTAGAACAATACACCCTCAGTCTCATGTTCTACCGACGTTGCAACAATCAAGGTCTCATCAAAATCTCATAACAGCTGTAACCTTTAGCCTACTAACAAAATTTATATCAAAACAACAAAATGGAGTCGAAAAGCACAAAATGGAGAACCTTTCTTAATTTCTTCCTTCACATTCCCCCCTAGATAAATTTTGTTAATTAATGTCCAGCATCAGAGATACTATCCCAAGCCCTAAGCTCGAGGGGTACTGGTCTTCACATAGCTGGTGCCATGTTACCAGCCATGGCTGTTGCGGCGTACCCGTCCCTCCTGTATACTAGAATTTACGAATAACAATTATTGATAACAGTAGTGGGGATCTTTTGAAGATAGCCATGCGCTTGGCTTCAACATCTTCATCAGGTAACTTTGTGAAATCGGTGTGGAGAAGAGCAGGGGTGACAACGCTTTTGGTTTCATCATTAATTATCCTAGTACAGAATTTCCTAATACACACAGAAATACACCAAAAAACAAGTTTTAGTATTACATACATGACAAAGATAAAGGTGAATACTGGCAGCCATTTTAAATACAGTTATATCTGCAAGCATAGGAAAAACTTATTGTTTCACAGTATGAGTATAGCAGTACAAAAAGGTATAAAGATATATATATATTTTCACCTTGACAATCCCCCCTAAATACTAATTTTTTTTTCCCTAAAGAAAGATCCTTCGAGACTGTCCATGTGATGGGAAAGGGGAGGTGGATTTCTTCATCCAGACACCTCAGAAACTCTCCCCTAGCGAGAGGCCTCCAGGCAGCTGAACCCTTCACTAACCTCACATGGAGTTCTCCCACTGTCCCTAAACTGAATCTCTTAACATCATCTGAGAATGAGGGGTTTTGTTTACTCTCTTGAGGGGGACATACTTAGGGATCTCCCCTGGATCAGTACCATCGTACTCTGGTGGGTCTACTTCTTGATTGAGGAAGGTGCCAGTCGGGATTGCTTTCACTAACTACCTAGGCCTGCCCAGGTGTACTTATACGTCCATCATATTGTCTTTATTTGTTTGTAAAATGAGAAAGGTTGGTTCTCAGGGTCAGCCAATTGTTTTTGCATAGCTAGTCAGAGGGCCTCCAGGGATAATACTCCTGTATCTGTCTTACCCTACCTGATGTGGTTGGTTCTCTGGTGGTGGGGGCGACATGACATGCTGGTCTACAGCTCCTTCCCAAAAGGATTACTGTCAGCCTACTCCCAAAAGTTAATGTCTCCAGTATCCACCAACCACAATCCTGTGTCAGCTTCTTATATCACTGCATGTGATCTTGTCTGGACAGGATTCAGTGTAATTCTCTTAGGTCGGGTTGCAGCACGGGTCATACAAGTGTTATGGCCCAAATCCTCAACTATACCCTGGAAGGCATCACAGCTATAACACTGGTCAACAGCATTTTTGGTGCCAAAGATATTTCATCGAATTTAGGGTATTTTTGGGGTGCTGATTCTGAATATGTCATCAGTTTTGCCAGATTGGCTCAAGTTTTTGAGATTTTTGGTATCTTATTTATAGCACTTGTTGGTAAATGCGACGCATCATCTCATTAATTTCTTTGGATTAGTACTTGAACTGAGCAGTTCTCATTATAGTTTTGTGTTAATTAGTGTTCTAAAAGTTTGTTCATAGCTTGATTTTTGCACTAACTTTATGTTGTTGTCTGTTTTCCAGTGAAAAGCATGAACTCATCAAGAAGAAGTTGTCTTAACGATCCAGACTCATTCTGTTACATTTGTGGTGAATACACACTGCCAAAACATAGAAGAAACATAACAGACTTCGTAAAAAAAGTGTATTTTGCCTATTTTGGGGTTATGCTTGGGGACCAAGACAAGTTTTGGGCACCACACATAGTGTGCAAAGCATGTATCGAATTATTACGAAAATGGAGCAAAGGACAAAGAAAAAGCTTCAAATTTGGTGTTCCAATGGTGTGGAGAGAGCCAAAAAATCATCATGATGACTGTTATTTCTGTGCAGTGCAAGTGCAAGGATTCAATAAGCATAAGAAACGAAAATGGGAGTAACATGGAATCTGCAAGAAGGCCTGTCCCTCATTGTGAAGATGTGCCTGTACCTGTGTTTACCATAAATAACAGTCATCATGATGATTTTTTGGCTCTCTCCACACCATTGGAACACCAAATTTCTAGAGAACTGTTCCCTCTGCAGAAACCTGTCTCGAAGATCCCTACTGGTGTACCTGTGGTGTCGTGGGAATTATAGCAGGTGTAATTGTCAGCTAATACGGTTACTTCTCCTGGAACCTTTAGTTTGGGTTTCTCATGAATTAGTAGGACATAATCTGGACAATCAGTGGACTTCAGACCTTTCAAACGATTCATGACACAGGCAGTGGTGTTGTCATCAGGGAAAAGCAATGCATGTGTGTATAGATATGTATTCGCAGCAGCACAAGCAATACATCCTACAGAGATATTCTGGACTCTTACATTGTATCTCACCCATTCTAACCATAGGTTTTTCCTTGGGGTTGTTTGTGTTTCTATGGAGAAAACGTCTTGCCAACTGAGACCTGGAATGGGGATCACTTCATTAACTACATTTTGCAAACGCTCACCTGGGCTTGTTTTAGGTGTACTGGTAACAGGGGCCTTGGTTGGTCTGAAACTAATATCCTGGAGCTGTATATGGCCTAAATTCCCATAGTATCCACTACTAAATACATAATTATAATGCCTTCCCAGTACAAATGTCTGCAGGTCAGCAGATTGGGGGCTTTCGAGATTTAGGAGGAGGGGGTGACAACTTTTACCCCATTTACAGCCCCTAAGTGGTTGCAGAAGGGCTGTTAGATGCATTCTCTCACGAAGACTCCTACCCGTCCCATCCTTGGGAACATGGCTTCACTAGATTTATATCCCCAATCATCTCCCGTATTCCAAGCAGCATCTGACCAATAATAACAGTTATTGTTGTCATTTCTGGTAACACACATATAAAACTGGATGATCTCCTCTACCACCCGTTCAGTCTCGGGGCACTTGACTACATCACAGAAATCAAATCGCCAGATATTCGCCGGGGCTGTCAGGTTTACCCAGAGAATAGTGGGACCAGAATTCTTATTTTTACAATAGGGACCAAAGAGGTAGGGGCGAGGATAGCCCTCAGTTCCAGGATCAAAAACAACAGTCTCTTTTACAGTGTGAGGCATGGATCCAGGTGCTCTTTCCTTCGAGTTTTACTGCAGTGGGGGTAACCAGGATCACCGTGTGAGGTCCTTCAAATCTCGGCTGGAGACAATCTCTGCGCACAAACTTTTTCACATACACCAGGTCTCCTGGCACAAAGGGATGGTGTCCAGGAACCTTGTCTGGGTCTGGAAGAGAACTGAAAACGGTTAAATGCACTTTGGCAAGGTGTCCATGTAAGGCCTGCACATAGCTAGTCAAGTCCTGGTACTTGAGTTGTAACTGTTGTGGAAAGAAACATTCAAGATTGGGGCCCCTGCCAAACAGAATCTCATACGGTGACAGTCCTGTCTTCCTGTTTGGGGTATATCTTACTGAAAACAAAGCTAGAGGAAGGCATTCTGTCCATGGTTTACCAGTCTCTGCCATTGCCTTCTGGATTTTAAGCTTAAGAGTTCCATTTAGTCTCTCCACTTTTCCACTGCTCTACGGATGGAGTATGCAATGCTTGACTTACCCCCAGTGCTGCCATTACCTCTGACATGATCTCTCCAGTAAAATGGGAACCCTGATCGCTTTCAATGACTTCAGGAACTCCATACCTGCATATGATCTCAGCCATCAGTTTCTTCGCCGTTGTCTTAGCCGTAGCTTTGGCAACTGGGTAGGCTTCTGGCCAACCTGAAAATAAATCAATGCAGACCAACACATACTCATACGTCCCTACCCTGGGCAACTGAATATAATCAATCTGCAGTCTCTGGAATTGGTTAAAGGGCCGGGGAGTGTGTTTGGATGGGGTTTTCACTGTCCTACTCTGATTATGTGTGGCACATATCATGCAGCTCTGTACCTGCCTTTCTGCGCAGGTGGAAAACCCGGGGGCAATCCATTGTCTCTGTAGGGTGTCACACATGGCCGTCTTCGAGTGGTGCACATTCCCGTGCAGAACCTGTGCCATCATTGGGTACAGTACCTGTGGTAGGCAGACTGTTGTGTATCCGCTTTTTGGGCTCCCCTGGTGGTTGCTGGTGGTACTGGTGACTTGTTTGCACTTTGCTGCTTCTGTTCACCTGCTTCCATCAGTGTTTGGGAGTTTCCTATTTAGCCTTGCTCTCCAGTCATTTCCTTGCCGGTCATCATTGTAACCAGAGCCTTCGGTTGCATGTTCCTGCTACTAGTCTGCTGATCAGCTAAGTGGACTTTGTCCTTTTGTTTTGTACCTTTTGTCCAGTTTGCAGTTTTTGTAATTCTCTGTAGCTGGAAGCTCTTGCGGGCTGAAATTGCCACTCCTGTGTCATGAGTTGACACAGGAGTCTTAAAGTAATTTCAGGATGGTTTTTGAAAGGGTTTTCAGTTGACCGTGAAGTCCTCTTTTGTATCCTTCTGCTATCTAGTAAGTGGACCTCTCTTTGCTAAATCTACTTTCATACTGTGTATGTCTTTTCCTCTTAATTCACCGTTATTACATGTGGGGGGCTGCTATCATCTTTTGGGGTATTTCCCTAGAGGTAAGCCAGGTCTGTTTCTTCCTCTACCAGGCGTAGTTAGTCCTCCGGCTGGCGCGTGGCATATAGGAAGCCGTAGGTATGCTCCCTGGCTACTGTTAGTTGTGTGGTAGATTTAGCTCACGGTCAACTCGAGTTTCCATTACCCGAGAGCTCGTTCGTTACTTATATGTTTCTTACGTTCCCTTGCCATTGGGAACCATGACAGCAGACCTTTTCACCCCTCCCCCATAGTCCAGTGACGGTATCAGAGCAAGCCCCTATCTTTTGCCACCTATTTTTCTCCTCCTTACTTGCCTGTTCTTGTAACCGGGCTAAGATGTCTTTCAACACAAGTGGAGATGGTGGGGTGTCTAGGTGATGTACTTGAGAGGCTACAGGAGTTCTTGCTGCTTTCTTGGCAGCTTGGTCTGCCAGTGCGTTACCCTTTTGTCCGTCCATCAGTGCCTTTGGTATGTGCCTTTACCTTTATGATGCCTGCTTGGGTGGGAAGCTGTAGTGCATTCATAAGTTGCTGGACTGCCTCAGCACGTTTAAAGGGGTGGCCATTTGCTGTCAGGAAAGCCCTGGCTCTCCAGATAGGCCCATAATCGTGTGTAATGCCAAAGGCATACCTGGAATCAGTGTAGATATTTACAGTCTTACCTTCTGCTAGTTTGCACGTTTCTGTGAGCTCTGCTTCTTGTGCAGACATATGAGCTGGCATTGACTCTGCCTTGATTACCTCATGTTCTGAGACCACAGCATATCTGGTACAGAAGCGTCCTTGGTCATCTTGGTGACGGGATCCATCTACAAAAAGCTCAAAATCAGCATTAGAATAGGCACACTAGAGACAGTAGGGAGGCCAGCCGTTTCCTGAGACATCAATTCTAGACAATCATGTGGTTTGGAAACCTAATCTTGTTCCTCTGGATCCATTCTAGAAAGAAAAAGTGTCCTTTTTCATATCACCTACTCCTTCCCCCTTTGGATCCATAGGTACTAGGAGAAGAGTAGCGGGGTTTAGGACAGTGCACCTTTTCAAAGTCACATTAGTAGGCATGAGAATAGCACACTGAAGTCGCAGCTGTCCAGCCATGGACATGTGGCTAGGTTGTAACTGGAAAGGGGAACTTGAGGGTAGCATCTGTCAGCAGGGGTGTGACAATTTCTCTGAAAGTGACCGGGCCGGCCATAGCGCCAACACTGCAAGTGAGAACTGGTGCGGGGGGGCTGGGGAGCAATACCTCCAGACATAGGGTTAAAATAAATATTTGAGTAGGGGACTGAATTTGTATAAGGTGGGAGGGCTGGAGTTGGAATTTGCTGCTGGGCAGGCCACTGATAAGGAGCCAGCTGCATTCTTGTACCTGGGGTGGGGGCTGGAATTGGAGCAGAGACTGCTGTGGCTGGTTTTAACCCTTGATCTTCCTGTTGATGCAGAACGTGCTAAATTCTTTTGAAAACTTTTAATTACTTTTAATGCATCATCCGGAGTGGAAATCTCAATATCGGGTCTGACCGACATTATTGCCTCCTTCAATTCAGATTTAAGGCCGGACATTAAAGCTGCCACAAATAGGTGTGAATGGGCTTTATTATACAATGAGAATCCCAAATCTTTAAACACTACCACAAGACGCCCATAAAACTTCTCGGCAGTCTCCCCCTTGTCCTGTGTGACATCTGTGAGGGAGGTAGCTTGGTCCGCTAATCTATCTTGTGCCCAAACTTTTAAAGCATTACAAAAATCAACCCCACTCTCATATGTTCCCCCATCCAGGTTCACATTATACATTATGCCACCCTCAATGATTGGAAAATATCCCTCCCCAGCCTTCACTTGGAGTAAATGTAACAGATCTCTCCGGGGAGTGGAATAAATCTCTCGATTCGCTGCTATTTGTCTATAGAAGGCCATGGGGGAGGTTTCTGGATCGGGTAATTGGTTAAAAAGGGTGTCTATCTGGGATGGAGAAAAGGGGGTATACTTTGGCCTGTCAGGAGTAGCTTTCACATCATCTTCTTCAAACTCTGATATTACTGACTCGAGGGCGAGAGGAGGCATACAGGATTGCGTTCTGGCAGTGGCTGATAGGTGCCGTCAGCGTTTAGCAAGGGAAAGGTGGGGGCTACAACCCCGGATCTTCTCGCTCCACAATTGTAACAGACCTCTCTACACTGAGAATTAGTAACTCCGCATACATCACAGATCCACGCAGCCGGATCATAGGATGGAGGCGCACTAAGTTTTGACAACCCAGTATATATTGGTGCCTTGGGATTGAGGGGCACAACCAGATTTCACTTTCAATTTACAATATTTCACAGATCTACCAGCGCGTACAATACTAAGAAAACACAGAGAGACTCAAGAGCGCAGCGACGCGCGCGCTCCCTCCCTTTTCAGAAACAGCGATAAGAAAAATCACAGCATTCCTCAGTGCAAAAAGGAAAAAAAACCACAGCGCAGCTGCTCAACCCCTCCCATCGGATATTCCAAAGACAGACACAAAATACAGCAGTTCTTAGACTTAATTAATTTCTATAAAATCTTCATCGCACAATTCACATACCAGATTAAGAATATTTTCCCTGCATTCCTGACAGATTTCTTTTCCCTTCTTTGGGCTAACAATATCAAATTTTCATCACACAATTCAAAGTCTTCTTCTTCCACGGACTGATTCTCCTTTAAAGCGAAATACCCCTACTTAGTCGTGTATAGATACCAGAGCGGCCGCTTAGTCTATTCCACTAGGGTTTTTACCTGTCCCCCGCTGAGACAACCCAAAATCGCGGTACTCAGTGAAAGGAGGAGGGCGTCTTAGACTTAACCCTCCGGACGCCCCTGGACATACACATATATATCTATGTATTCCTGAGTTACGCATCCTACCCAATCTTCGATCACCTCACCGCGCCTGATTCTAACAGTGATCAGGAATTCAGGATATTTTGACTGTAAAGAGAATTACATCACTGGTCAATCCGGGGTGTCCGTCCCTTATGAGGTACGGTTCGAGCACTGGGCTTCCAACGGAACTACACCTCTATATGATTCCACCCAAGAATCATCCCACTCCGGGGACAAACCTCAGATCCTCTTTGCAGCAACAAACACAGGAAAACCACACCAAACGGTTAGTCTGAACAGTATAACTGCCAACTTACCGTGGTTGTTGTGGGGGATGATCAGTCCCAATTTTCCAGTGCCTGCGTCCGGTCCGAGGGTCCTTTGTCTTGTTGTCCTCCGGGCGGCAGAAGCGTTCCTGCTTGGAGCCCCACGTTAACGGGCGCCAACTGTTGAGGGAGGATTTAAAGTGATCCTTCACGGTTAACCCAGTGATTTCCAAATTAATATATAAGGTGTTGCCGGCAACTGAAAATGGAGACGGAGACGTGTGTCTCTGTTTGGGGGGATCAAGCTGATCTCTCGCCCCCGTTTATTCTGCATGACTTTATCATAGTCATAGAAATTACACTTCAACCAATCAGCATAAGAACACGCTCACGGTTCTTAGCCTATAAGAATGCAGGAACAATCTGTGCGTCAAAGTTTTGTAGAACAATACATCCTCAGTCTCATGTTCTACCGAGGTTGCAACAATCAAGGTCTCATCAAAATCTCATAACAGCTGTAACCTTTAGCCTACTAACAAAATTTATATCAAAACAACAAAATGGAGTCGAAAAGCACAAAATGGAGATTCTTTCTTAATTTCTTCCTTCACACACCCACTAACTATAAATAGCCACTTTCCCCATTTAATATATAAATTAATTAGCACCTGTACTCTTTCCCCCAATTCATTACCAGTCACTTCATCCTCAACACCCCCCACTATGTACCTACTACTCTAACCCTAACCCCGATTCATTATAGTTACATGCCCCTCCCGCCCCAGTTCATTGTCATGTCTCTCTCACCCTCTATTCATTATCAACTGCTCTACCCCACATTCAATACATCATTTACTCCCCCACTCTTAGGCTGTGTGCACACGTATCAGATTTTTTGCGCTAACATTAAGCATCCTATGTAACAGAATGCAATCCACATTTTTTGTGCACATGCTGCATTTTTTCCCTGAGCGGAATCGCAATCCAGAAAAAAACGCAGCATGTTCATTAAAATTGCGGAATCGCGGCGATTCTGCACACATAGGAGTGCATTGATCTGCTTACTTCCCGCACGGGGCTGTGCACACCATGCGGGAAGTACGCAGATCAAGTGCGGTTGGTACCCAGGGTGGAGGAGAGGAGACTCTCCTCCATGGACTGGGCACCATGTATTTGGTAAAAAAAAAAAGAATTAAAATAAAAAATAGCGATATACTCACCTTCTGGCGGCCCGACCTTCTCAGCGGCTTCCGTGGTGTGTGTGAAGGACCTGCGATGACGTCGCGGTCACATGACCGCGGTCACGTGACCGCGACGTCAATGGAAGGTCCTGAACACACAGCATAAGGGTATGTGTCCACGTTCAGGATTGCATCAGGATTTGGTCAGGATTTTCCATCAGTATTTGTAAGCCAAAACCAGGAGTGGAACAATTAGAGGAAAAGTACACTCACCGGCCACTTTATTAGGTACACCATGCTAGTAACGGGTTGGACCCCCTTTTGCCTTCAGAACTGCCTCAATTCTTCGTGGCATAGATTCAACAAGGTGCTGGAAGCATTCCTCAGAGATTTTGGTCCATATTGACATGATGGCATCACACAGTTGCCGCAGATTTGTCGGCTGCACATCCCAAAGATGCTCCATACAAGGCAGGATGGATCCATGCTTTCATGTTGTTTACGCCAAATTCTGACCCTACCATCCGAATGTCGCAGCAGAAATCGAGACTCGTCAGACCAAGCAACGTTTTTCCAATCTTCTACTGTCCAATTTCGATGAGCTTGTACAAATTGTAGCCTCAGTTTCCTGTTCTTAGCTGAAAGGAGTGGTACCCGGTGTGGTCTTCTGCTGCTGTAGCCCATCTGCCTCAAAGTTCGACGCACTGTGCGTTCAGAGATGCTCTTAGCCCTACCTTGGTTGTAACGGGTGGCGATTTGAGTCACTGTTGCCTTTCTATCAGCTCGAACCAGTCTGCCCATTCTCCTCTGACCTCTGGCATCAACAAGGCATTTCCGCCCACAGAACTGCCGCTCACTGGATTTTTTTTCTTTTTCGGACCATTCTCTGTAAACCCTAGAGATGGTTGTGCGTGAAAATCCCAGTAGATCAGCAGTTTCTGAAATACTCAGACCAGCCCTTCTGGCACCAACAACCATGCCATGTTCAAAGGCACTCAAATCACCTTTCTTCCCCATACTGATGCTCGGTTTGAACTGCAGGAGATTGTCTTGACCATGTCTACATGCCTAAATGCACTGAGTTGCCGCCATGTGATTGGCTGATTAGAAATTAAGTGTTAACAAGAAGTTGGACAGGTGTAATAAAGTGGCCGGTGAGTGTATAATAGAAACATATGCTCCACATCTGCATTTATCACCCACTCCTGGTTTTGGCTTACAAATACTGATGAAAAATCCTGACCAAATCCTGATGCAATCCTGAACGTGGAAACATACCCTTAGGAACGGAAGCCGCTGAGGTGAGTATAACCTTTTTTTTATTTTTTTTATTATTTTTAAACATTCTATCTTTTACTATAATGCTGCATAGGCTGCATCTATAGTAAAAAGTTGGTCACACTTGTCAAACACTATGTTTGACAAGTGTGACCAAACCTGTCAGTCAGTTTTCCAAGCGATGCTACAGATCGCTTGGAAAACTCTAGCATTCTGCAAGCTAATTTCGCTTGCAAAACGCTAGTTTTCTGCGGGTATAGGCATGCAAATTCTGCATGCGATATACCCGCGGCAGGAGGCGCAGAATTGCCGCGGAAATTTCCACGGCAATTCTGCTACGTGTGCACATACCCTCAAAATTCATTATTTGTTCTTCCCCTAGATCATCATTTGCTCTCCCCACCCTCTCTTCAATTGATCATTTGCTCTCCCCACCCCCACCTTCAATTAAATTGCTGTCCCTCACACTGAATTTATCATTTTGCAGTCCCCCCACTTTAATTTGCAGTCCCCTTACTTCATTGATTGCAGTCCCCTATCACCCCCTCACTTCATCTGCAGTGCCCCTTCATCATTTACAGCCCCCTATCCCCCTTCCATTTCATCATGAGCAGTCCCACGTCAGACACACTTCATCATGTGCAGTCCTGCAGTCCCCTTC
Organism: Ranitomeya variabilis; assembly: GCF_051348905.1. Lineage (NCBI taxonomy): Eukaryota > Metazoa > Chordata > Amphibia > Anura > Dendrobatidae > Ranitomeya > Ranitomeya variabilis. The sequence goes on from NC_135234.1 coordinate 402,853,256, forward strand.
TGCCACTTCATCATGTGCAGTCCCCTTACCCCCCACTTCATCATGTGCAGTCACCCTTACCCCCCACTTAATGTGCAGTCCATCTTACACTCCACTTTATCATGTGCAGTCCCCATTACCCCCACTTCATGTGCAGATCACCTTACCCCCCACTTCATCATGTGCAGTCCCCTTTAACCCCCAATTCATCATGTGCAGTCCCCCTTACCCCCCCACTTCTTCATGTGCAGTCCCCCTTACCCCCCACTTCATGTGCAGCCCCACTCCCCCTTCATCATGCGCAACCCCCCTTACCCCCACATCATCATATGCTGCCCCATTCCATCATGTACACCCCCACTCTCCCCACTTCATCATGTGCAGTCTCCTTTATCCACTAAACCAGAGGTGTCAAACTGCATTCCTCGAGGGCCACCAACAGGTCATGTTTTCAGGATTTGCTTAGCATTCCACAAGGTGCTGGAATCATTCTGTGCAGGTGATTAAATTATCACCTGTGCAATACAAGGAAATCCTGAAAACATGACCTGTTGGCGGCCCTCGAGGAATGCAGTTTGACACCTCTGGACTAAACTATCAAGTGCAGCCCCACTCCCCCTTCATCATGTGCAGCCCCACTCCATCATGTACAGCCGCACTCAACCTTCATGTGCAGCCCCACTTACCCCCTCACTCCATCATGTGCAGTCTCCTTTAACCCCCAAATTCCATCATGTGCAGCCTCCTTACACCCCCCATTTCATAACTTGCAGTTACCCACCATTAAATTTATTTTATAAAGAAAACAAAAAAGTTCTTTATACTTACCTCACCAGTCGCTCCCCTGCAGTGCCTCTCTGCTTCTAGCATCCGGGTCATGTCGGCGTGTGCGTGAGGACACCATCGCGCATGCCCAACAGCTAACCTGGAAGTATAGAGAACATGAAGGGAGCAGTAGCTGCGCAGCCGTCAAGGTGACAACCAAGCATAGCTCCTGGCCCCAGCGCAGACGTGTGCGCTAACTGTGTTGCGGCTGTGTGCTGTCAGCCATGTCACAGTACAGCAGACATGACTGCGCACAATTTGCTGTGTGGCTGTAGCCACCATCAGGCAGCCGGCCCTGAACAGCTGCTGGGGGAGTGGCCCGGGGGGCATTTGCCTCTTTGCCACCTGGGCCAGTCAGCCCCTGCACACATCCCTGCACAGCTCTGCAGACCCCCATACACAGACACACACACACAGCCCTGCAGACCCCCGCACATCCCCACACAGCTCCGCAGACCTCCGCACATCCCCGCAAAGCTCCAAAGACCCCCACACAGACACACCCACACAGCCCCGCAGACCCCCACACATCGCCGCACAGCTCCGCAGACCCCCGCACATACCTGTACAGTTCCGCAGACCCCCGCACACAGAAACACACACACACAGCCCCGCAGACACCCGCAGACCACCGCAGACACACACAGACACACACAGACACACACAAACACCCACACACAGACACGCACATCATCTCGGCACAGTCTCCGCCCACACACACAGTCTCCGCCCACACACTCTTCCCTCTCCCAATCTGCAGGGTTTCTCGCACGCAACTCCGCAGCAAAACTTCAGATCTTTTTAAACATGCAGTTTTGCTGCGGATTTGACTGAATCAGTGGAAGTCAATGGCTGCAGAAACGCTTCAGATCTGCAAAAAGAATTGACATGCTGCGGAAAATAAAACGATGCGATTCCACGCAATTTTTTCCACAGCATTTGCACAGCGATTTTGTATTTCCCATTGATTAACATTGTGTGCACACCACACTGAGGATTTGAGGCAATTCCGAACGTCCAAAAACGCTGCGGAAACGCATCTAAATCCGCAACGTGTGCATATACCCTTATATTCTTTAGATGCATATAAACAAAAATCAGTATGGAGAAGATTACATTTTTCTAATGGGCTTGTCAGGTTCAACAACCCTTTACTGTACAATTAGTTCCCTGATGATGAGCTGATCGCATACGGCATACGATCATGCAGAAGGAACCACCCCCCACCGACCTCAGTCAGCTATTGTCGCTGGAGGAAACATCTGGCAAGTCCTCATTTCTGCAGTGGTATTAAAGTATTTCATTGTGCCCACTGAAGTAATGTGGGTTATCTGTATATTGAGTAAATCTCTCTTTATAACATTCATATAACCTAATGGGGTGTATATATTGGAGTTCTCTATAGTAATGATAATGTATTGTGTGAATGTATAGCACCAATATATTCCACATCTTTCAAGAGGAAGTAGCAATACACAGACAACTAATAAAAGAGAAATATTTTATGACAAGAAATGTGTAAAAGGAAGCGCACAGTTTGTCTCTATTTTTTAGGGGGAACCTGTCATATCAAAAAAACACTATTAACCTGCAGATATGTAGTTAATCTACAGGTTAATAGCATTCTAAAGCCGTGCAGCCACCGCATTGAAATATCAGCTACCAACAGGAAATGAACTTTATTCCTTCCGGTAACCTCCGGCTTTCAGTTATAGAGGTGCGGTCAGTGCTGCTTCAGTCACCGTTCAGTACATATTGAGCAATAGCTGTAACCACGCAGTGACACTGACTGACAGCCCGCTCAGCACTGATGCACTGCTGCTGGATCAGATTTGTAATCATATATGAAAAGGGAAGATATCTGGGTTTATAGATTGATACACGCAATTATATTAATAATTTATTCACTTATAGTAATGATAGACTGTATTAGGTGAGGGGGACAGTCAGTGCACAATATCAAGAAAAGGGGGAAGGAGAAAAAAACCGACCAAAATAGTCCCGGACCACAAAGTAATAGTAACAAAAAGTATTTTATTACAACAGGTAGTAACATGGGTATCAAAACAATGTTGGGAGCTATCCGCCAAGAATACACATACAAAAAAGATAAAAATCACGGACGCTGCACCCGGTACAATTATCCTTATGGAAGGAGGACAATCAGTGATATCATGTAGTATGTATTACAGTGATGGGCAACCTTTTGAGCTTGGTGTGTCAAAATCGCCAAAAAAACGAACATAACTTGGGTGGTGTGTCACCTTGATAAAAAAACCATAATTTTGCGACATGTATAGTTTAAATAACAAATATGTATAATTATAATTATTTAACTTACCTGCTTAGTGACTTCTTTGTTCATCTGTCAGTTGGTTTCTTTTGTTGGTCTTGCTATTATTTAACTTGTGTGGGGTGCCGTGAACTAAGATAAGTGGGGGGGAGGGGGAATTCTCGTGATGGCGAACCTGTGGCACTCCAGCTGTTGCGGTGGTAACTCAGATATTCTCTTAATAATTGCATCTTTATTCTGCATATCATGAAATAGAACTGGTGCACATCTTAAGAGAGTATCTTTAATAAATTCTCCCTCACTGAGTGCTTTTCCATGCTGAGCTATGGAGTGAGCAATGCTCAGACTTGCAGATGTTAAATTTGTAGAGCTTTTTACAAATTTAAGGATGGAATTAGATTGGCTCTTATGAAGGTGTAGCTGCCTGGAAATGTATTCCTTCCTTTCATCCTCACTTTTTTTCAAGAGCTGGGAATGATTAGTTTCAAAATGTCTATTTACATTCCACGTTCTGCTTACTACCGTTTCACTACATAGAACGCAAAATGATCTGCCATTTTTTTCTATAATGCCATACATCTCAGTCCATGTCTCTTGAAAGGGTCGGCTACTGCTACTACCACTCCCTTTACTTAACTTTGTTTTTTTATTTTGTGGCTTCTCCATGAGAGAAGATTTATAGTTAGCCCTGCAGGCAATTAGCAGAAATAGGGGTTAATAAGGATGCACAACAAACAGTAATGGTGGTGAAATGGAGTCTGTACTATGCTGCAAGATGGCGTTCCTAATGGCGGGAAACGGCACCCATAGCACAGGCCTCTTCCAGCCTCCCCCTCACTTATCTCAGTAATGGCCAATGACACCCCACAGTTCACTGGATGATGGTTGCTGTAGTAGTCACAGGGCCTGCAGACAGCAATCACAGGGCCTGCAGACAGCAATCACAGGGCCTGCAGACAGCAATCACAGGGCCTCCAGACAGCGATCACCTCAGGCCTCAGAAGTGCATCCCAAGTGCAGCCTGGGACTTCCGGCCGGCGCAGCAGGGAGCAGCGCAATGCCGCCCAAATAACAGAGCTAGGGCGCAGAGCGTCTAGGCATGGGACCGGTAGGTCCGATCTTTCCGGCCGGCGAAGCAGGGAGCAGCGCAATGCCGCCCAAACAACAGAGCTCCGGCGCAGAGGCTGGGACTTCCGGGAGCTGCGCCGGGCCTACCGGAAGTCCCAGGCCTAGACGCTCTGCACCAGAGCTCTGTTGTTTGGGCCCACAGACCTCCTGCATGGCATCCGACCCGCGCGGAGGCCTGGGACTTCCGGGAGCTGCGCCGGGCCTACCGGAAGTCCCAGGCCTAGACGCTCTGCGCCGGAGCTCTGTTGTTTGGGCCCACAGACCTCCTGCATGGCATCCGATCCGATAAAAAATCGGAACGGCTTGCCATGCAATGTAAGGATGCAATTTCTATGCGGCCGCGGCCGGCGGCCTGCGTGTCACTGAAAATGACTACGCGTGTCAGCACTGACACGCGTGTCATAGGTTCGCCATCACTGATGTATTATCATAGACATGTGAAAAATTTTTTTTATAATTACTAAAAAAAAGGACATACAGTATATATTATATCTATGAGGAAACATAAAATGCAAGTGCCGTAAGTCAATTCCTTATTTTATTAGGAAGAAGAGTGATGTATCACAACATCAGTATAGGATTTTTAGACACAGTGCTCATCTTAGTGTTTACATGTTTGTAAATTCACCTACTGGTGACAGTCATAGTATAATAACCAAAAATGGGAAGGTGATAGACTTACTATGAACGGAGCTCCTTCCTCCAAGTGGCGTCCACCCCGACGTGCGTTTCGGCTTCCGCCTTTGTCAGTGGGCTTTGCCTCTGCTGGTTATAAAAATTACTCCAGCACCCATGCCATTTTTTTATTACATTTTTTGTTTTACACAGGTAGGACACAACTGCTGCTAAATACAACTCCCATAATTGTCACCTGGTCACGCTAATCTCAGGAAGACCAATCGACAAAGATGAAAACTGCCTTCAGGATGTTTAACACAGACTGCACATGGATGCCACACAGATGTGAAACAAGGACACAAGGAAACAGGGACAGCAAATGGAGACACACTGGTGACACACAGATGTCACATATGTACATAGGGATGGCACACGGACAGGGATCACGGATCTCACCAGTACTGTTTTTTCATGTACAGAAATCAGCAGGACATGTGAAGGAGACCTAATGCAGATATTCAATTGTTAAGGGGAACCTGTCAGCAGGATTGTGCACAGTAACCTAGAGACAGTGTCAGGTCGGTGACATTATACTGATTAAAATGATACATTGGTTGATATGCAAATTGCCTCTTCTGAGAAAAAGAGGACTTAACTCTATAGCGCCACCTGTTGGAAGTAGCGATCCTACAAGTCACAATCAACCCTCTAACGAGTCGTGCAATATGACTTAGGATAAAAGCCAAATCAGTATCTCAATTCGCAGACACGGTGTTTCGGGCTGTTGGCCCTAGTCAGTTGGTTGATGAAATCCATCTTGTGGTTGTTGTTTAATCTTTATTTTCAGTTTTGAGTTAATGATATGCTTGTGCTGTGGGGCGGAACTGTGAGTGTGGTTTTAATGTAGTGCTCTGCTTAGGTATTCATGTGTATGGCTTCTGATCCCTCAGTGACCTTCCCCCTAATTTACATAATGAATATTATATTTATCTTGGGAAAAAAACCTTCTGCAGGTAGGCACCAGAGGTGTATTGTGTATAGAATTAATTTGTTTGCTGTTCTCCTGATAATCATAAAAAAATCAGTCTAAAAATGGCGCCTGCAATTTTTTTGCTAGAGAAAAAAAAAATCCTCCTCCAAGATGGCGCCGCCGGTGCCTGCGCTGTAGCACCTAATGGCGATCGCTGAGAGCTGCTGTTGCGCAGGTGCTAGCCCCATCTTGCTAGAGAAAAAACAAATGTCCTTCTCCAAGATGGCGCTGCCAGCACCATTTTGCTAGATGAAAAAAAATTTCCTCCTCCAAGATGGCACCACCGGCACCTGTGCAATCGCTGATAGCTACTACTGTGCAGGTGCCGCCGACGCCAACTTGGAGGAAAAACTTTTTTTTCTCTAGCAAGGTGGCGCCACTGGCGCCTGTGCCGTAGTAGCTATAGGATCACCAAGAGCTGCTACTGTGGGGGCGCGGCGGGCTATATTTTCAAACTGATTTTTTATTATGACTATCAGGAGAACAGCAAACAAATTAAGTAGACACACAGTACATATGCGATCAGGCTGCAGCGCAGGTTCCACCACTGGTGCCTGACTGCAGAAGGTTTTTTTTTCCCACAAGATAAAAATAACATTCATTGTGTAAACTAGGGTGCAGGTCAGTGAGGGATCAGTAACCTGTCAGAAGCCATACAAATGAATAATAATCAGAGTACCACATGATGAACCCCTCACAGGTTCACCCCGGAGCATGGGCATAAGCTGAAAACTGGAAATAAAAATTAAACAACCACAAGATTGATTTCATCACCCAAGGTATCATTTTAACCAGTGTAATGGTGCCGACCTGACACTGTTTGTAGGTTACTGTGCACAATTCTGCTGACAGGTTCCCTTTAACCCCATTCCAATATTAGGTGTAATAGTACGCCAATGTCGGACTCCCCCTGTTTGGCGCGAGCTCCTGCGCTGAGCCCGCACCTTTCCGGGCACATGTCAGCTGATATATACAGCTATCTCTGAAAGCAGCATTTATCTCTCGCTTCCGGGAAACGTGCCAGAAATCCCACCCTGTCATGTGATGGCGGGTCACCGATGGGTTGACATGACAACCAGAGGAGTCCAGCAGACCTCTATGGTTGTCATAGCCGGATTGCTATGAGCATCGTCTGGTGGTCAGCACTCATAGCAAGTGAGCAATCTGATCATCGCCTGTATGTAGCAGAGCCGTTCGGACAACTGCAGCTTCTAGTCTACCATGGAAATTATTGAAGCATGCAAAAGGTAAAAAAAAGTTTTTAAAAATATAAAAAAAAGTAAGAAACAATATAAAAGTTCAAATCATCCCCCTTTTGCCCCATTCAAAATAAAACAATAAAAAAAAATCAAATATACACATATTTGGTATCGCCGGGTTCATGATTGCAAGATCTATCAATATAAAAAAGGATTAACCCAATCGCTAAACGGCGTAACGAAAAAAGAGTCAAAACGCCAGAATTACTTTTATTGATCTAAGCAACATTGCATTAAAATGCAATAACGCGCGATCAAAAGAATGTATCTGCACCAAAATGGTATCATTAATGTCAGCTCGGTGCACAAAAAAAAGCCCTCACCCAACCCTAGATCACAAAAAATTGAGAAGCTATGGGTATTGGAAAATGGCACAATTTTTTTTTAACAAACTTTGGAATTTTTTTTCACGACTTAAATAAAAAAGAACCTGTACATGTTTGGTGTCTATCAACTCATAATGTGGTAAGATATAAGATTCACCGCACACTCTTTGATAGCATAAAGTAAAGTGTGAATTTATTGTACACACAATCTGGGAGCGGAACAGAATATACAGCTTATGCGATCGTTTTACAACGTTTCGGCTCCACCAGAGCCTTTGTCAAGTGATCGCTGTGAACAAAGAAAAAATACGCAGAACAAAACATAAATCAATAAACAAATAAACAATGGCGAAACACATATAAAGCACATAATCATCGGTGAAAAAGGTCATCCCGGTTTAATGATCGACTTATTGGGTCCACCTAAAGCTTCCGCCATATGTACAAGCCAGTAGGAAAAGTAAATTGTAATGAACGTGACGAGTCAGAATGTAACATCGAGAAATGGTGACACAGGGTGACGTAACGATCCTGAGAGCCCTGTGGGTAAGTGTGACAATGTGAGTAGTGCCTCAATGCAGAAGATAAATAGCCAGCGGGCTAATAGAGAGGGTCATCCTAAATATACCATCTGTGCTCCCGCGCCCTGCTTTGACCGGCGTGAGTTGACTAAAAAATGAAAAAATTATGGCTCTGGGAAGAAGGGGTGCAAAAAACGAAAATGTAAAAACAAAAATACCTCTGGTTGTTAAGGAGTTAAGAGGAGAAATAAAAAAATAGAAGCGCTGTCAGCAACAGTACCAGAGACATTGATCAGTGGTATGCTACAGCTGTTATGTGTCTTGCTGCATGTTAATTACAATTAAATATTTTTTTGTAGTTCACACTGTACTAGAAAGCCCAAAAGCCAAAGGTAAAAAAAATCTGCTTGTTAGTAGCAAGGAGTAAATGTGTAAATTGGTGGGCACGCAGTCTCTAATGGGGAGGTGCTGGTGTAACGGACTGTGAAAGTCCCTAAGTAAATAGTAAAAGTTCACCGCACACTCTATCAGTAGATATGCAAAAAATGTGTTTTATTAACTCTGCCCTCCTGGCTCCCTCTATTTGTTTACTGACACTACTGGACTGAGCGACCCTATGACTAAAGGTACCGTCACACTAAGCGACGCTGCAGCAATACAGACAACGATGCCGATCGCTGCAGCGTCGCTGTTTGGTCGCTGGAGAGCTGTCACACAGACCGCTCTCCAGCGACCAACGATGCCGAGGTCCCCGGGTAACCAGGGTAAACATCGGGTTGCTAAGCGCAGGGCCGCGCTTAGTAACCCGATGTTTACCCTGGTTACCAGTGTAAAATGTAAAAAAACAAACAGTACATACTCACCTTCACGTCCCTCGCCGTCCGCTTCCTGCACTGACTGAGCGCCGGCCCTAACAGCAGAGTGGTGACGTCACCGCTGTGCTGTACTTTCACTTTGCGGCCGGCCGGAGCTCACAGTCAGTGCAGGAAGCAGACGGCGGGGGACGTGTGACAGACATCAGAGGGTGAGTATGTACTGTTTGTTTTTTTACATTTTACACTGGTAACCAGGGTAAACATCGGGTTACTAAGCGCGGCCCTGCGCTTAGTAACCCGATATTTACCCTGGTTACCATTGTAAAACATCGCTGGTATCGTTGCTTTTGCTGTCAAACACAACGATACACGGCGATCTGACGACCAAATAAAGTTCTGAACTTTAATCAACGACCAGCGATATCACAGCAGGATCCTGATCGCTGCTGCGTGTCAAACTCAACGATATCGCTAGCCAGGACGCTGCAACGTCACGGATCGCTAGCGATATCGTTTAGTGTGACGGTACCTTAAGACCCGGGAGGGTCAAAACGTTAGCTTTAAATTCTTGGTCGCCTTTGCCATCTTTATTTTGTTAGTAACAAGGGACTGTACTGAGTTTTTGCATTTCCTATGCAACCCTTTTTGTCAAGTGGGAATAATTGTTTTGTTTTGTTTTTTAAATACAGAAGAAATCCTGACATTTAACTGTGATTATATCTCATAAGATGTGCATGTTTTAAGCTATTTATTTTGCACATCTGTTTTACTAATAAAAATGTACATCCATTTATGTCACCCCAATACTGAGCCCTATTGCAGGTGCTGACTGAACACCTGTTTTTCTAGTCTGGTTTGACAACCATACATAATTCATCTATACTGCAGCCTGCTGCCACATTTTGCTTTTTGAGTGTGTACCTACCTAGCATTTCTTGTTATGTCCTTTTTGGGAAGGGTTGAAAAATGATTTAAAAAGATCATCAAAAGTTAGTTTTAATGTTGGACAAAATGTACAGTAAAAGTGGCAATGGACGGTGAATTGTAAAGAACAAACAAAATACCATACCACGTCTCAGAATGTGGGAGCTACTAGCAGCAACAGAAGCACCATCAAGAGCACCAGCCATCAGGCAGTAGTGTTACCAATCTCAGCCAACAATTGGCCTCTCTTGCCTCTGGCATATGTATTATTGCTTTAGACTGGAAGAACTGGAGGGGCTGTCCATCCCATTACTATTATTATTGACCATAAAAACCTCTCATATCTTCAATCAGCAAAACTTCTCAACCCTAGGCTAGCTAGATGAACCATGTTTTTTACAAGGTTCAATTTTGTTGTCAGTTTCCGTCCAGGGGTCAAAAATGTCAAGCCTGATGCTTTGTCCCAGAGCTTCCCTGGTGGTGGTGACCATGAGAACCCTGTCCCGATTTTACAGAAGGGGGTAGTCATTTCGGCATTATACCTTGAGCTGGGGGTGAGGTGTTGGAGGCCCTGGGGGATGCCCCTGCCTCCTGCCCTTCAGGAAGGTTATTTGTACCATCCAATCTGCTACGCAAAGTAATAAAGGAACATCGCAACTTTGTGCTTGCTGGTCATCCAGGTGGTATGGCTGCTGCGGACCTCATTTCTCGTTTTTGGTTGCCAGGGTTGCATCGGGATGTGGTTGAACACGTATCTGCTTGTAGTATCTGAGCGCGTTCTAAAGTATTGCATACCCATCCGTCTGGTACTCTTCTTCCGCTACCTATTCCTAGCAGGCCATGTACTTGTCCATGGATTTTATTACTGACCTACTGGTATCTGCAGTCAAGACTGTGGTTTTGGTGGTTGAAGATACTGTAGGTTCAGTAAGATGGTGTACTTCATCGCATTACCGGCACTTCCGAATACTATGACTATTGCTCAGGTGTTTATAAATGAGATCATGAAGCTTCACTGGGTTCCCTCTGATGTGGTGTCAGATCAGGGGACTCAATATGTTTCTAAGTTCTGGAGGGCATTCTGTTCTTGACTGGTGGTCCTTTTCCTCTGCCTTCCATACTCAGTCGAATGGACAGACCGAGCACATTAATCAGAATTTTGAGACTTGCATCAGGTGTTTTAGGAATTTTGGGGCCCCATGCTGGCAAAATTTTCGGGGCCCCCTTGACATTCCACCCAGACTCCACCCCTCGAACCTTCCACAGTCCCACCATCCTCTCTTGCAAAAACTCCACTTCTGCATCATGTCCTCACCAATCACACATTAACAGTTCCTATCACCTGATCACATACATAGCCAGCAGCTTTTGTTTTGGTCAAAAGATTTTTTAATCCGCCACCACGACAAGGTAGACTCTTTTGGCTGGGCCCTATTCTACTCTATTCTATTAATCATTTGTTAAAATATGCAATACAATTTAAGTATATTTTTATTTATTTTTAAATTTTTAAAATGACCAATAATATCACATACAAGGCACAAATACCACCACACCATGACCAGATCACATACAGTGTGGAAAAAGTATTTAGTTAGCCACCAATTTTGCAAGTTCTCCCACTTACAAAGATGAGAGAGGCATGTAATTGACATCATAGGTAGACCACAACTATGAGAGTCAAAATGAGAAAACAAATGCAGAAAATCACCTTGTCTTATTTGGCAAGATTTATTTTGCAAAATATGGTGGAAAAATAGTATTTGGTCACCTAAAAACATGCAAGATTTCTGGCTCTCACAGACCTGTAACTTTTTCTTTAAGAGGCTCCTCTGTCCTCCACTCATTATCTGTAGCACCTGTTTGAACTTGATATCAGTCTAAAAAACATCTGTCCACAACCTCAAACAGTCACACTCCAAACCTCACTATGGTGAAGACCAAAGAGCTGTCGGAGGACGCCAGAAACAAAATTGTAGCCCTGCACCAGGCTGGGAAGACTGAATCTGCAATTGGCAAGCAGCTTGGTGTGATGAAATCAACTGTGGGAGCAATAATAAGAAAATGGAAGACATACAATACCGTTGATAATCTCCCTCGATATGGGGCTACATGTAAGATCTCACCCCGTGGGGTTAAAATGATCACAAGAACGGTGCGCAAAAATCCCAGAACCACACGGGAGACCTAGTGAATGACCTGCATAGAGCTGGGACCACCGTAACAAAGGCTACCATCAGTAACACACTAGGCCGCCAGGGACTCAGATCCTGCAGTGCCAGACTGTCCAGAAGAGTATTGGGAAAATCTCATATGGTCTGATAAAACCAAAGTAGAACTGTCAGGTAGACACAAAACTCATCGTGTTTGGAGGAGACAGATTGCTGAGTTGCATCCAACACAATACCTACTGAGTCCTCACCCCTACCACCACCCACAATAATGGTTGATGGAAATCTGGAGTTTTAGATTTCGAGGATTGTAAATTCTTGCCTCCAATGTCATTCCCTACAATAATTGGTGCACTGGAAGGGTTATGGCTCAGAGGAAAGGATATGGGTTTCAGTATCAGAGGTGAATGCCCCCAGGCCATTTTGTTCATTCCACACCTCTTATCCTGAGAAACCTGGTTCTTAGTGTCTGGAGGCCACTCGTACAAGGGGGAGGGGTACTGTCACGGGTATATCAGATGCAACAGACAGTCGCTTTGCATCTGCCTGCAGAAGGTCTCTCCATTTGGCATTGCAGACGCCTTCTTAATCCATCTGACTTTTGGACCCAGTGGCATCCCCCCTCCGGCTCTTTTGGACCTGGGTGTTTATAGACTCTCAGTCTGCTTCAGGGAGCCGCCGGTGATATTCATGTTCCCTTGTGAAGGCTTGGAGCTATAGCAGTCGGCTTACCTCCTCTCTGGTGCTCTTGGAGGACATTTGCTGTTGCCTCTCTGGAGTATGCTAAAGTTAAGTTTCTCCCCCCATGTTTGTCTCCTTTTTTGTCTTTAGTGTACAGTGGGGACAGGCCAGTGCTCATCCCTCCTTCCCTATTCAGGGCCTAGCTTTAGGGATATACAGGGCTTAGGTTTTCTGCTCAGCGATTTGGTGTGGAACCAATATAGGAATGGTAGGGTGCTATTAGATCTGCCTATTAGTCTCCACTCCTCCATTCCCTAGCGTCTGGGCTTCTTTCCCCTCATCCTTTCGTGTTGCACTAAGTCTTCCCACACTGTGAGTGGCATGCATGCATGCATGGATGTGATTATTTTTTTCCTCGCTATCTGACATTAACCCGGACTAAATTCAGTAAAAAATACTGTAGTAGATGCTGATTACTACTGTATATTTTTACTGTCCCTAATCTAGTCCTATCAACTAATCTAAATTATTTTTTATTCAATTCTTTTTTTCACATAAAAAACAACAACCGGAGGCCAATCAGTGATTTGTGTCACCGACCAGCGCTTGACAGCTGTAGAACGCATGGATGCACTGATGTGGTGGGGGGATAAAAAAAATAGACAGGAAATATGTCCTGGCCAAAAGCGAGCACGGGTGCCAGTCAGTGATGTGCGTCTGATCAGCGGCTCAGCAGCTGTAGAACGCATGCATGGAGTGGTGCAAAAGAGGAGAAAAATTAGTTAGGGAAAAAAAGTCATGGAAAACAGTGAGTACAAGTGTCGATCCGTGATTTGTACATCTGATCAGTGCTTGGCGGCTGCAGGATGCACGCACAGAGATGGTGCAAAGGGGAGGTGTGGAATAGACAGAGTGGAAAAAAGTCCTGGAAAACGGTGAGCACAGATGGTGATCAGTGATTTGTATCACTGATTAGCTGTCATGCCAGGGCAGGGGCATGCCTGATGTGCTACACAAAGGGAGGTGTTGAGGGAGCTGGTAAAGAGGAGCCTGATGGTAAGGATAGGGAGAAGATTGTGACCCTTCAACACTCACCTTATGCTGACATCTGCGCTCCCTATCGCTCTAGACATGTCCTTGCCCCTGTGCACTGTCACATGCCTAAGCCCTGGCAGACCCTGCATCTTAGCTCTAGATAGTGAGCTGGGCAGCAAGACACCAGTCTTAGGGTACCGTCACACAGTACCATTTACATCGCTACGACGGCACGATTCGTGACGTCGTAGCATCGTATGATTATCGCTCCAGCATCGTAGACTGCGGTCACACGTTGCAATCACGGCACTGGAGCGATGCCGAAGTCCCCGGGTAACCAGGGTAAACATCGGGTTACTAAGCGCAGGGCCGCGCTTAGTAACCCGATGTTTACCCTGGTTACCAGCGTAAACGTAAAAAAAACAAACAGTACATACTTACATTCCGGTGTCTGTCCTCCGGCGTCTCAGCTTCTCTGCACTGTGTAAGCACAGCGGCCAGAAAGCACAGCGGTGACGTCAGACGTCACCGCTGTGCTCGCTTTCCGGCCGGCAGGCGCTCACAGTGCAGAGAAGCTGAGACGCCGGAGGACAGACACCGGAATGTAAGTATGTACTGTTTGTTTTTTTTTTACTTTTACGCTGGTAACCACGGTAAACATCGGGTTACTAAGCGTGGCCCTGCGCTTAGTTACCCGATGTTTACCCTGGTTACAAGCGAACACATCGCTGGATCGCTGTCACACACAACGATCCAGCGATGTCAGCGGGTGATCAAGCGACGAAAGAAAGTTCCATACGATCTGCTACGACGTACGATTCTCAGCAGGGTCCCTGATTGCTGCTGCGTGTCAGACACTGCGATATCGTAACGATATCGCTAGAACGTCACGAATCGTACCGTCGTAGCGATCAAAATTGCACTGTGTGACGGTCCCCTTACTCCTACAATAAGACAACACGGAAAAGGACAGACAGGGGAAACACACAACAAAGGATATTCATTAGGAATCAAAAGAAATACAAACAACTTCTCCTAGAACACTTTGGCTGCTCCAGGAACTCAACAGCTATTCCAGGTAAGGCTCAGGATATTAAAAGCTATTGCTGGCACAGGAAGAAGCCAGAATTGAGTTTAAATAGTGAAAGGGGGTGTACCAATAGACAACAGCTGAGACCAAAGCCAAAAGGCCCCGTCTCACACAGCGACGCTGCAGCGATACAGACAACGATGCTGATCGCTGCAGCGTCGCTGTTGTGTCGCTGTGTGGTCGCTGGGGAGCTGTCACACAGACGGCTCTCTCCAGCGACCAACGATCAGGGGAACGACTTCAGCATCATTGAAACTGTCTTCAACGATGCCGAAGTCCCCCTGCAGCACCCGGGTAACCAGGGTAAACATCGGGTTACTAAGCGCAGGGCCGCGCTTAGTAACCCGATGTTTACCCTGGTTACCAAAAAAAACAAACACTACATACTCACCATCTGTTGCCCGTCAGGTCCCTTGCCGTCCGCTTCATGCTCTGACTGTGTGCCGCCGTACAGTGAGAGCAGAGCGCAGCGGTGACGTCACTGCTGTGCTGTACTTTCACTTTCACTTTACGGCGGCAGTCAGAGCAGGAAGCAGACGCCAAGGGACCTGACGGGCAACAGATGGTGAGTATGTACTGTTTTTTTTTTTTTACATTTACGCTGGTAACCAGGGTAAACATCGGGTTACTAAGCGTGGCCCTGCGCTTAGTAACCCGATGTTTACCCTGGTTATCAGTGAAGACATCGCTGGATCGGTGTCACACACACCGATTCAGCGATGTCAGCGGGACCTCAACGACCAAAAAAAGGTCCAGGCCATTCCGACACGACCAGCGATCTCACAGCAGGGGCCTGATCGCTGGTACGTGTCACACATAGCGAGATCGCTACTGAGGTCGCTGTTGCGTCACAAAACTTGTGACTCAGCAGCGATCTGGCTAGCGATCTCGCTATGTGAGACGGGGCCTAAATGGAAACTCAGCAGACTTAAACCAAGGACTCTTAATCCCTTCTGTACCAAAATAAAGCGTAAACCTACACAACTCATGTAAATGGTTGTGTAGGCTCCAAGGAGGACCTGTGATCAACTAATCTCTGTGATCCTCTGATCGCAGGTGTACTACAGGTCCCAGCAGGGTTCGGCACACTTGTGACAGTACCTACTCTTCCTTGAGGGGCCCCCAGACATTCAAAGCCAGGTTTGTCAATATAAGCTACATGAAAAAAATTAACCATTCTACCGGCATTAACTTCAGACACTAATACCCACATTCTTTCTCTCCTCCGAACCATAACTTTTCTAATGTACCAGGTACAGGAGGGAACGATGGAAAAAATGAGAATCAACAATTCTTGCTACCTGAAATTCTATATTACCGTCCACCATGACTGGAGGCAGCGGTAAGGGTTACGGATTAGACGACGCAACATATTTTTTAAGAAATGATTTGTAGAAGACATCGTGAATCTTAAAGAAGTTGTCCACTACAATAAAAAAAAAAATTTACATAAATTTTGCTATTATGTGCCACTGAAAACATCCACTGTGTTTATTTTAGCAATATTACCTTTTATCATGCTGTAGCAGCACATCTTCAGTGCTGGATCCAACTCTCATGGGGTTAATCGACAACTTCCTTTCTCGTGAGTTATTGTGCTCTAATACTACAAGTTCCATGATGCTTTGCACTGGCCACTAAGCACGAACCTACCACACCCACTCCAAAACACACCCAAACCCCTCCCTCCTCTAGCTTCAAAAAGATTCACTCCATTACACACAGATAGATAGATAGATAGATAGATAGATAGATAGATAGATAGATAGATAGATACTGTAGATAGATAGATAGATTTTTTCGTTTATCGCTCCCCTTCTTTCCTGAGCCATAACTTTTTTATTTTTCAGTCTATATGGCCATGTGAGGGCTTGTCTTTTGCGGGACAAGTTCTACTTTTGAACGACACCATTGGTTTTACCATGTCATGTAACAGAAAATGTGAAAAAAATTCAAAGTGCGATGAAATTGCAAAAAAAGTGCAATCCCGCACTTGTTTTTTGCTTGGCTTTTTTGCTAGGTTCACTAAATGCTAAGGCTGTGTGCACACGTTGCGGATTTGACTGCAGATCCACAGGGTTTTTTGCTGCACAGAATTGCATCAAATCCGCAGCGTAGTGCACAACCAATGTAAGTCTATGGGACCTGCAGACTTGTTGTGCACATGCTGCGGAAAAGGCCGCACCGAAACGCAGCTTTTTTTTTCCGCAGCTTGTCACTTCTTTTGTGCCGAACTGCAGCGTTTCTGCACCCTTAGGCCGTGATCACACACAGCGAGATACGGCCGAGTCTTGCAGGTTAAAACCAAGCTCTGGCACCAGCACTCCAGAGTGGAGCATGCAGCCGCATAGCAATACATGGAGCCGCACGCTCCGCTCCGGAGTGCCTGTGCCAGAGCTTGTATTTAACCTGCGAGACTCGGCCGTATCTCGCTGTAGTGTGACTCCGGCCTTAGACTTTCATTGAGTCGAGCACATCCGCAGCAAAACCGCAGATGTAAAAAAGATCTGCAGCTTTGCTGCGGATGTGGGTCCGAGAAACGCTGCAGTTCGGGAGGAGGGAAGTGTGTGGGCGGTGACTGTGTGCGTGTATGTGTGTGCAGGCGGGGTCTGTGGGCTGTTCGGGTGTGTGCGAGCGGGGTCTGCGGGCTGTTCGGGTGTGTGCGGGACTGTTCGGGTGTGTGTGGGGCTGTGCGGGGGGTCTTTTGGGGTGTGTGTGCAGGCATCATCCGATGGGACTACAAAGTACGCAGAATCCAATCTGCAGCTAATTCGGATGTAAGGCTACTTTCACACTTCTGTCGGTACGGGACCGTCGCAAACCGTCGGCCCGACGTACCGACGGACGTTGTGCTAAATTTAGCACAACGTGGGCAGCGGATGCAGTTTTACAACGTAGCCAGAAAGGCTACACAGACAGCTGCGGGCTGATATTCATAGCCTAGAGAGGGCCCATGGATATTGCCCCCCCCCCCCCCCCGGCTACAAATACCAGTCCGCAGCCACCCCAGAAATGGCACTTAGCCCCTCTCTTCCCACTCCCGTGTAGCGGTGGAATATAGGGTAATAAGGGGTTAATGTCACCTTGCTATTGTAAGGTGACATTAAGCCAGGTTAATAACGGAGAGGCGTCAATAAGACGCCTATCCATTATTAATCCAATAGTAGTAAATGGTTAATAAAACACACACACATTGCAAAAAAAGTATTTTAATATTCTTCATTTAACCATACTTACCATACTTCAGCGCCTGCAAAATGTAAAATAATAAACCGTATACTACCTGTCCGCCGTAGTCCAATTAATGACGAGAGTCCCATGACGATCTCCCCTATAGAACAGTGACATCGGGTGATGTCACTGCTCTATAGGACCCTCAGTGACACACTGACAGGAGACAATGGCTCCTGCAGTGCATCACTGAGAGGTTACTATAGTTCAAAGTCTCACTTTATGGCAATTGCTGAGTGGGAAAATTTCTCACACAGCAATGCCAAAAGTGAGACTAGGGACTATTTTCTCACAGGGGCGTAGGAATACATTGTGAGGAATACATTGTGGAAGGATACCGTCCATCATTGTATTCCTGGAGCCCCTGGAGAGCGGTCACATCAGCTGATGCTGCTGCTTTCCACGGGAGATCGTCGAGGGACACTCGTATTAATTGGATTTCTGCGGATCAGGGAGTATATTGTTTATTTATTATTTTAACCCCTTAGTGACAGAGCCAATTTGGTACTTAATGACTGAGCCAATTTTTGCATTTCTGACCACTGTCAATTTATGAGGCTATAACTCTGGAACGCTTCAACGGATCCTGCTGATTCTGAGACTATTTTTTCGTGTCATATTGTACTTCATGTTAGTGGTAACATTTCTTCGATATTACTGGCGATTATTTATGAAAAAACGGAAATATGGCGAACATTTTTAAAATTTTGCACTTTTCAAACTTTGTATTTTTATGCCCTTAAAACAAAGAGATATGTCACAAAAAATAGTTAATAAATAACATTTCCCACATGTCTACTTTACATCAGCACAATTTTGGAAAAAAAAAATTTTTTGTTAGGGAGTTATAAGGGTTAAAAGTTGACCAGCAATTTCTCATTTTTACAACACCATTTTTTTTTAGGGACCACATCACATTTGAAGTCATTTTGAGGGGGTCTATATGATAGAAAATAACCAAGTGTGACCCCATTCTAAAAACTGCACCCCTCAAGGTGCTCAAAACCACATTCAAGAAGTTTATTAACCTTTTACGTGCTTCACAGGAACTGAAACAATGTGGAAGGCCAAAATGAATATTTACATTTTTTTTTCCAAACATTTTACTTCAGAACCATTTTTTTTATTTTCACAAGTGTAAAAACAGAAATTTAACCATAAATGTTGTTGTGCAATTTCTCCTGAATACGTCGATACCCCATATGTGGGGGTAATCCACTGTTTGGGCGCACCGCAGAGCTTGGAAGAGAAGGAGCGCCGTTTGACTTTTTCAATGCAGAATTGGCTGGAATTGAGATCAGATGCCATGTCACGTTTAGAGAGCCCCTGATGTGCCTAAACAGTAGAAACGCTGCCCAAGTGGCACCATTTTGGAAACTAGACCCCTTAAGGAACCTATCTAGATGTGTGGTGAGCACTTTGAGCCCCCAAGTGCTTCACAGAAGTTTATAAAGTAGAGCCGTGAAAATAAAAAATCGCATTTGTTTACACAAAAATGATCTTTTCGCCCACAAATTTTCACAAGGGAGCAGGAGAAATTAGACCACAAAAGTTGTTGTGCAATTTCTCCTGAGTTTTGTCGATACCCCATATGTGGGGGTAAACCCCTGTTTGGGCGCGCCGCAGAGCTTGGAAGAGAAGGAGTGCCGTTTTACTTTTTCAATGTAGAATTGGTTGGAATTGAGATCGGACACCATGTCGCGTTTGGAGAGCCCCTGATGTGCCTAAACAGTAGAAACCCCCAACATGTGACCCCATTTTGGAAACTAGACCCCTTAAGGAACTTATCTAGATGTGTGGTGAGCACTTGAAACCCCCAAGTGCTTCACAGATATTTATAAAGTAGAGCCGTGAAAATAAAAAATCCTTTTTTTTTTCCTCAAAAATGATTTTTTAGCCTGCAATTTTTTATTTTCTCAAGGGTAACAGGAGATATTGGACCCCAAAATCTGTTGACCAGTTTGTCCTGAGTACGCTGATACCCCATATGTGGGGGAGGCACTGTTTGGGCACCCATCGGGGCTCGGAAGGGAAGGAGCGCCACTTGGAATGCAGAATTTGATGGGATGGTCTGCGGGCGTCATGTTGCATTTGCAGAGCTCCTGATGTACCTAAACAGTAGAAACCCCCCACAAGTGACCCCATTTTGGAAACTAGACCCCCCAAAGAGCTAATCTAGATGTGTGGTGAGCATTATGAACCCCCAACTGCTTCACAGAAGTTTATAATGTAGAGCCATGAAAATAAAAAAAATCATATTTTTTCCACAAAAATGATTTTTCACCCCCAAATTTTTACTTTCACAAGGGTAACAGGAGAAATTGGACACCAAAATTTATTGTGCAATTTATGCTGAGTAGGCTGATACCCCATATGTGGTGGGAAACCACTGTTTGGGCGCATGGCAGAGCTCGGAAGGGAAGGAGCGCCGTTTTGGAAAGCAGACTTTGATAGAATGGTCTGCGGGCATTATGTTGCGTTTGCAGAGCCCCTGATGTACCTAAACAGTAGAAACCCCCCACAAGTGACCCCATTTTGGAAACTAGACCCCCCAAGGAACTTATCTAGATGTGTGTTGAGAACTTTGAATGCCCAAGTGCTTCACAGAAGTTTATAATGCAGAGTCGTGAAAATAAAAAATATTTTTTTTCCCCAAAAAAGATTTTTTAGCCCCCAAGTTTTTATTTTCACAAGGGTACAAGAGAAATTGGACCCCAAAAGTTGTTGTCCAATTTGTCCTGAGTACACTGATACCCCATATGTGGGGGGGACCACTGTTTGGGCGCATGGCAGAGCTTGGAAGGGAAGGAACGCCATTTTGGAATGCAGACTTTGATAGAATGGTCTGCGGGCATGATGTTGCGTTTGCAGAGACCCTGATGTACCTAAAAAGTAGAAACCCCCCACAAGTGACCCCATTTTGGAAACTAGACCCCCCAAGGAACTTATCTAGATGTGTGGTGAGAACTTTGAATGCCCAAGGGCTTCACAGAAGTTTATAATGCAGAGTTGTGAAAATAAAAAATATTTTTTTTTCCACAAAAAAGATTTTTTAGCCCCGTTTTTATTTTCACAAGGGTAACAGGAGAAATTGGACCCTAAAAGTTGTTGTCCAATTTATCCCGAGTACGCTGATGCCCCATATGTGGGGGTAAACCACTGTTTGGGCGCACGTCAGAGCTCGGAACGGAGGGAGCACCATTTGACTTTTTGAGCGCAAAATTGGCTGTGGCGTTTAGAGACCCCCTGATGTACCTAAACAGTGGAAACCCCCCAAATCTAACTCCAACCCTAACCCCAACACACCCCTAACCCTAATGCCAACCCGATCCATAATCCTAATCACAACCCTAAATATAATCACAACCCTAACCCCAAAACAACCATAACCCTAATCAGAACCCTAAATCCAACACACCCCTAATCCTAATCTCAACCCTAACCTCAAACCTAACCCTAATCCCAATACACCCCTAATCCCAACCCTAACCTTAACCCTAATCCCAAACCTAACCCTAATCCCAAATGTAACCCTAATGCCAACCCTAATCCAAACCCTAATCCAAACTCTAACCCTAACTTTAGCCGCAACTCTAGTCCTAACTTTAGCCCCAACCCTAGCCCTAACTTTAACCCCAACCCTAACCCTAGCCCCAACCCTAACCCTAAATTTAGCCCCAACTCTAACCCTAGCCCTAACCCTAAATTTAGCCCCAACCCTAACCCTAAATTTAGCCCCAACCCTAACACTAACCATAAATTTAGCCCCAACCCTAACCCAAATTTAGCCCTAACCCTAGCCCTAACCCTAACCCTAAATTTAGCCCCAACTCCTCTAGCTGCCGGCCGGCAGATCATGGCGGGCGCACTGCGCATGCGCCCGCCATTTTCTTACCGAAGGAAGAAGCCGGCGGCCAGGAGAGGACACAGGAGGACCCAGGGACACCGGTAAGTATGATAGGGTCCCCGAATCCCCCTATTTCTCTGTCCTCTGATGTGCGATCACATCAGAGGACAGAGAATTACACATCGCTAAAAACCGACCCCGATCATGTTCTTTGGGGTCTCGGCTACCCCCGGCAGCCGAGACCCCAAAGATCTCCCGGGTGCCGGCCGGCGGGGGCACTGCGCATGCGCCCACCATTTTTTGGCCGGAAGAAGATGGTGGCGCCCATCGGGAGCCACGAGGAGCACCGGGGGAGACAGGTGAGTATCGGGGGGCTATCGGGGGCGATCGGGGACCCCATTTCTCTGTCCTCTGATGTGCGATCACATCGGAGGACAGAGAAATTAAATGGCAAATCGCGTTTTGGTTTTTTTTGCGACCGCCGGTAAACGGTTAATTACCGGCAATCGCAACTCGGGGGTCGGTAAAAAACCCCCGAATCATCAAAATCTGACTCTGGGGGGCGCTATCCACTTTTTCCACAGCGCCGTTAATTAACGGCGCTGTGGTTTAAGTACCCTTAACTGCCGCCGTTAAAAGGCATATCGGCGGTCGTTAAGGGGTTAATATTTTTTACAGATGACACTGGCTTCAGGGATCAAGGTGACAAGTGATGGTGAGTATGTACTCTGTCATATGTACTGTATGTCTATATGTATGTTGTATGTATGTACTGTATGTATCTACTGTATGTGGCATGTTGCATGTCGCCGCATGTCGTCACATGTTGCATGTTGCATGTCATCGCATGTCGCATGCTGCATGTCATAGCATGTTGCATGCTGCATGTAATCGCATGTTGCATGTCATCGCATGTTGCATGTCGCCGCATGTCACATGTTGCATGTCGTCGCATGCCATTGCATGTTATCACATGTTGCATGCTGCATGTTGCATGTCATCGCATGTTGCATGTCATATGTTGCACGTCGCCGCATGTCGCATGTTGTCGCATGGTGCATGTCGCATGTTGTCGCATGTTGCATGTCACCGCATGTCGCATGTTATCGCATGTCATCGCATGCTGCATGTTGTCGCATGCTGCATGTCATCGCATGTTGCATGTCACATGTTGCATGTTGTCGCATGTCATCGCATGTTGCATGTCGTTTGTTGCATGTCGCCGCATGTTGCATGTCGTCGCATGGTGCATGTTGTCACATGTCGCATGTTGCATGTCATTGCATGTCGCATGTCATCTCATGTCGTATGTTGCATGTCGCATGTTGTCACATGTCGCATGTTGTCACATGTTGCATGATGTCACGTTACATGTCACATGGTGTGTGTTGTATGTATGTATGTACTGTATATGTGTATGTGTTTTTTTTACATTCAATACATTAGCCGGATGATGGGACTACTACTGTCCCATCATTGGCTAATGTGTCACTCACTGTCACTGTAGCAGGCAGAGCCCGATGGGACTTGTAGTCCCATCGGACGATGCCTGCACACAAAGACACACCAATGCCCCCCCTCTCGCCCCTGCAGCATACCCCAGCACCGCCCGCACATCCCGGCACCGGCACGCAGACCCCCGGCACCGGCACATCCCTGCGCCAGCACGCAGACCCCTGGTGCCGGCACGCAGACCCCCGGCGTCAGCACATCCCGGCGCTGGCACGCAGACCCCCGCGCTCGCGCATCACATTGTGAGTGGACGTACACATCCCTGCCTAGCCCCGCCCGCCCCCAGCACAGCCCCGCCCGCCCCCAGCCCCGCCCACAGCCTAGTCACTCTTGATGAGTGACTGCTGCCTGTGGAGGCTGGGTCACATCTGCTGCTGACGTCACGTCAATTTCCAGAGTCTGGAAATTGACGTGACGTCGGCGGAAATAAGCAGCGGCTGCAGCCTGGGGGTCACGTGACCCAGACTCAGCCGCCGGAATAGCGCCGCTCACAGGCGAAAATGGGAAAGGAAGGTATTTACACAATTCATTAGGGGCCCCGGGGGGATACATTGGGGGGTTAATTGAAAGTAGTGGACAACCCCTTTAAGTGTTTGTGGTAACGTAAAGGTCGGTCAGGGCAGTGGTCGTGGCTGGGTCTCTCTGGCAAGATATACCCTGGCCTACACTTACAGAAAATTCACATTTCTCTGGTACTCTACTTGCCTCTTCATATCTGGCACCGACAGGGCCTACCCTCCTTTCAGTGGGGTCGCCTTTGGCTTCATTTGAATGAACAGAGACATAATCCAAGTATAACTCAAAATGCAAAACTTTACTTTCGGATCTTCGCAGCACATCCAGATACATTCCTTCAACAATAGTTTCCATGTTACATGATACTGCATCTCTCCCTTCTCTTTTCTACCTGTAACACTTCTCGAGATCGGGTCATACCTCACTGTACATTTTCCCGGCGTTCTCATTGTGTATGCTCACTGTATCCTGGGGGTCCTCATCCGTTTCGCCATGGCACCAAGGGAGTCCACCCATGCTAGCAATCTCCACATCCTGAGTGACCCGCCCGTCTGTCCTGCCGTGTTCTGTCCTGCAGCATTCTTCCTGGGAAACTCAATCCTTTGTTCCTTCAATCTCTTCTCTCTGCATCTGTCACTCTACTAGGTGACCCACTGTCTCTGGATGGCTTGGATTCTGCTTCAACGTTGCGGGGTGCTAGGTAGCTTGGGCATATCGCCCGCCCGAGCACTACGGGCTACTCGCCCTGACTGACGATTAAACCTCAGCAAGTCATGCTATCTTACTCCCCAGCTAACCCCTCCTACCCTCCTATGTTAACTATTTACAGGGAGGCTATCACTCAAGAACTCTGTGCCCCCATATAGTGTCTAAACTGTAAACTGCACTGTCCCTATAAAATACACTGTACAGCAGAAAATATATGATACAACTATATATACACAAAAGTATACATTAAAACATTGCACACGGCTTTAGGGTATAGGGAGTACCGCATAGTCCTTGTAACCCCTTACAGTAACTCAAGGCGATAAGCTACAGGTTTTAAGGACAGCAACCACCTTATACGGACCAATGAATGTCGGACCCAATTTACAAGAATAAACTTTCAACTTGATGTTTTTGGTGGACAACCACACATAGTCATTCACATAAAGGTCCGGACTTGGCAAACGCTTTTTATCAACCACACGTTTACATCTGTCTCCCATCACCTTCAAGTTGTTCTGTACCCCTTGCCATAAAGATGGAGATGATTATTTAGCGCAAATTCTGTCAAAGGTAAGATGACCAATCTTCCTGGTTTTCAGAAACAAAACTCCTGTCTCTAAGCTTTGATTTATATGTTCAGTTTGACCATTAGATTGTGGATATAAAGCTGAGGATGGATAAAGGTAGATGCACTCCTAGGTGAGATCAAAAAGCCCTCCAAAATTTAGACACAAACTGGGTCCCCCGATCTGACACCACATTGGAGGGAACCCTGTGAAGCT
Source organism: Ranitomeya variabilis (assembly GCF_051348905.1). Lineage (NCBI taxonomy): Eukaryota > Metazoa > Chordata > Amphibia > Anura > Dendrobatidae > Ranitomeya > Ranitomeya variabilis. The sequence goes on from NC_135234.1 coordinate 402,878,550, forward strand.
TCAAGATCATACTGATAAATGCCTGCCATGGTTTTGACATTTGGGAAAAGCTGGTAACGCAATCAAGTGTGCCATTTTGTTAAGCCTATCCACCATCACAAAAATCACTGTTTTTCCAGAGGATGAAGGAAAGTCAATAATAAAATACATAGACAAATACGTTCATGGTCTGTCAGAATAACCAATGGTAGGAGCGACCCGGACGAATAAGTATGCAGTCCTCAGTTATACCTCCCCAGGGAAACTTCAGGATAATGCATCAGCCTTGAAACTTTTAGCCCCAGGATGGTAGGTGATATATTAAACCTGGTGAAGAATAAAGACCAACTGGCTTGTCTCATAGAGCGGCGTTTAGCAGATTCCATGTATAATAGATTTTTCTGATCGGTAATCACCATGACCAGGTAAGCTGCTCCCTCCAGAAAATGACGCCATTCCTCAAAAGCCAACTTAATAGCCAAAATTTATTGCCAATGTCATAGTTTATTTCAGCTGGAGATAGTTTTTGAGAGGAAAATGTGCATGGGCGCCATTTACTAGAAGACAACCCCTGATATAAAACGGCCGCAAACCCACCTTAGATGCATCAACCTCAACAATAAATGATCATGTCCATGAGTGGTTTGACAATTGACGAGAAGTTCTTGATAAACTTATGATAATAATTAGCAAATCCCAGAAAGCGTTGTAGGGCTTTCTGATTTTCTGGAGTGGATTTTCTCAGGGTCCATCTGGAACCCCAAAGATGACACCAGGTATCCTAAAAAATGACACCTCCTGTACAGCGGACATACATTTTTACAGCTTAGCATACAATTAATTATCTCGTAAAATCTGTAACACCTGCCTGACGCGTAACTGATGAGACCCAAAATTGGGTGAGTAAACAGGGGAAACACTCAACAAGGGATATCCATAGGAATCAAAAGGAATACAAACAACTTCTCCTAGAATGCTTTGGCTGCTTCAGAAACTCAACAGCTATTCCACGTAAGGCTTAGGATAGTGAAACCTATTGCTGGCATGGGAGGAAGCCAGAAGTGAGTTTAAATAGTGATGGAGGAGTGTACCAATAAGCAGCAACTGAGACCAATGCCAAATTGAATCTCAACAGACTTAAAGGGAATCTGTCACCCCAAAATTCGAGTATGAGCTGCGGCCACCGGCATCAGGGGCTTATCTACAGCATTCTATAATTCGTCCCCTGGACGAAGCATTTCAGTGCGAAACGCGCGTCGGGTGTGGTGGGTCCCCAGGAGTACTCCATTGGTAACTATATATATATATGTTCTTACTATTGTACTGTTATATACACTTGTATTATTATTGCATTGGGTACTACTTATGCATGTTGTACATGGTCACACATTTTTGTACATGGATTGCAGTACTTAAATTGTTACCTGTATACCACTTTTTTATTTGGGGTTACTACCTGGGCTACCCACTCTTTTTGCCTGTGCTTGTGGTAATATACCTTCTTGTCGATACTTGTTTTTATAATGCTTAATAAAGATTATGTGTTAATTTTACTGGCGTAGTGTGAAGGTGGTTTTTTGGTGATTTATGTCTTTGGGTGTCTAAGATGGACAGGTGACTTGCAATCGGCTGTCCCACCGATTTCTGTTGTGGGGCATAGAGTTACCCCCACAACCTCGGTCTTCTGGCTACCAATATCTGCGCTTCAGCGTGGAGGTAGCCCAGTCACAGCTAACCCCCTGCTCCTCACTCTCCTTTGCTTCACTTCCCCTTCATGCTCTCTACAGCTTGTTCTGCTTTACTTTCTATCTCTTTCCTTTCAGGAGCTGCAGCACCTCACGCAGCTGCACGACCCCTCTCGTCCTCTCTCCTCTGACAGACTGCTCACTACTTCCCCTCCAGCCAGAATATATATAGGGAAGCCACCCACAAGCTGGATCAGAGCTCCCCCTTCTAGCCTGGAGTATGAACATGTTGCATGCTTGTGATTACCTGCTAAAAGAGATCCTGTAATAATTATAGGGGATAACTCAGGAGACTCTTTGCGTGGAACAAGACAACTACAGGACACAGTTTTATAAGTGGTAAGGTCTATATTATCACACGGTGATTCAAACAGGTGCAGAGAGAAACTCAAGTCCACAACACTTGGTGCAAATATCAAATGCAGCTCAGCAGTCTATAGGAAACTTCAGAGGAAAATGCAATCACGCAGAAAGTCTATGAAGCACAATTATTCTTGAGGATACTTGACATGAATAAGTCCTTGCTTAGTCCAAAACACAGATAGATATGCTTATAAGGCAGTTCAAATAATATCTTAGCTCAACCAGGGAGGTCTGGGTAATAGTCTCAGGTTCTTGCAAAGCAGCAACAGCTTACATGTCCAGCAAATGCAGATGGAAGTAAACACGAGCAGCAGATGAAGGAGGATTACTGGAATTGGTGTATGCAGCAGGAACTCAGAGCAGAGTAGCAGGATAACCCCACAGGTTCACAGCAGCAGGTATATAGCCAGGGAGTCACCAGAGGTCAGGAGCTGGATGCAAGGCAGAATACTCTAGCACAGACTGAAGACTGGGGTGGAGTTTTATAGTAGGAAGACACAGTGCACATGAGACAAAAGACGCCATCTTGGAAAAGGGCAGTAATGCACAAAAAGGTAATAAAAAATGTTCAGAGTCCTGACATTACTTCCTCCTTTGAAGCGGCCTCAGGACGATCCTGGACCTGGTTTCTAAGGGAATTTCTGATGAAAACGAGAAATCTTCTGTTGGGCATTGATGTTTTCCACAGGTTCCCAAGAGTCTTCCTCAGGGGGATATCCCTGCCATCTTATCAGATATTGGAGCCAATTCCTGCGAATCCTGGAATCAACAATTTCCTCCACCACAAATTTCTCTTGCCAATCAATCACCACAGGCTGTGGAGGTGGCACAACACGTCCCTGGAAGGTATTAGGAGATACAGGCTTTAGTAGAGATACATGAAAAACTGGATGTACCTTCATAGTCTTAGGCAGCTTCAGCCGGCAGGCCACAGAGCTCACAATACCGTTGATCTTGAAAGGGCCAATGAATTTCTGTCCAAGTTTTTGTGAAGGAACGTTTAACTTCAGATTCTTAGTTGATAACCACACGGAATCTCTGACCTTGAACATGGGTGCAGGTTTACGGAATCAGCCGATCTCTTATAACGTTCTTGAGCTGTGGTCAGGGATTCCTTCAGAACCTCCAGATTTTGCCTCATCGCAGTCAGCCTTTCCTCCACTGCCGGAACCGGAGAATTAATTGGAGACCTAGGTAAAATACATGGATGATAACCCAGATTGGCAAAGAAAGGTGTAAATTTAGTGAAGGCACTCTGAGACTTGTTATGTGAAAATTTGGCTAACGGCAGCAACTCCAACCAATCATCCTGGAGATGGCTGACATACCATCTTAGATATTGTTCCAGTGTCTGGTTGGTACGCTCAGTCTGACCATTTGTCTGGGCATGGTAAGCGGAAGAGAGACAGACATTAATATTGAGTGCAGAGCAAAACCCCTTCCAGAATCTTGAAGTGAACTGCACTCCACGGTCAGAGATGATCTAATCCGGAACCCCATGCAACCGAACGACATTCTGTATAACCAAGTTCACTGTATCTTTAGCTGAGGGGAGGCCGGTGCACGGAACAAAATGAGCAGCTTTAGTCAGACGATCAACTACCACCATGATTGTATTCATGCCCCCCGAAGTAGGCAGCTCCACAATAAAGTACGTTGATATAGACCCCCAAGGGTGGGACGGAACAGGTAATGGTTGTAGAAGACCCGTAGGTGCCACATGAGGAGTCTTGTAACGAGCACATACCTCGCAAGAGAGAACATAGTCCTTGGTATCCTTCAGGCAAGTTGGCCACCAGAAGAATCGGCTCAGGAACTCTTGTGTCTTCTGTACCCCCTGTGACCAGCCAACTTGGAGTCATGTACCAACTTGAGGATCTGCAGACGGACGACCTCAGGGACGTAGATACGTCAATCTCTGAACCACATGCCACCCTTAAAGACAAGATTAATATCCACAGGTGGGTTGGCCAGAAATACATCACCGTCATAGGCCTCCCTGCACTCCTTCCACAAGTCCTGATCGTGGATAACTCTGATGAAATTGGCATCCGATAGAATGGTCTTGGATGGGGCTCCAGGTACGGAATCCGCAGCATGGATTCGGGATAAAGCATCAGCCTTTCCATTACGAGAACCTGGACGGTATGAGATAACAAAGTTAAATTGATTTAAAAATAAGTTTCAACGAGCCTTACAAGGAGAAAGACATCTAGCGGATCTAAGGAACTCTAAATTGCGATGGTCAGTTAGCACTATGATCTGTTGTGCAGCTCCTTGCAGATGATGCCTCCATTCTTTGAAAGCCGCAATAATAGCCATCAATTCCTTGTCTCCCACGTCGTAATTCTTCTCTGCTGAGGTTAGTCTACGGGAAAAGAAAGCACAAGGATGTAGCAGACCCTTCTCTCCAGTTCTTTGGGAGAGAATAGCCCCCAAAGCATTATCAGAAGCGTCCACCTCCACAATGAAAGAAAGTGTTGGATCTGGGTGTACTGTTGTGAATTCTGCTCTTGGGCTCTCTCCGGTGGTTGTTAGTGGTAGTGCAGTGGTCTCTGGATTATAAGCTGGGCAGGTGTTTCTGCTTATTGCTGCTCTATTAGGTATTTAGGTTTGTAGGATCCATCAATCCCTGCCAGTTGGCCATTGTATCTTGGAGGGATTGCATCTCTGTCTGGCTCCACTTGCCCTGCTGTCATTTCAGCTAAGATAAGTGCCCTGTTTTGGTTCTCTGTAGCACGCATGCAGTGTGCTTTTATGTGCAGTGCAATCTATTGTGTTTTTGTCCAGCTTTGACTTGTTTGGATTTTTCTGTCATGCTGGTTTCTCTGGAGATGCAGATATACATCCTATGTCTTTAGTTAGATGTAGTGTATAGTATATTCTGCTGTGGATTTTTCTAATGTTTTAATACTGACCGCTTAGAACTCTGTCCTATCCTTTCTATCTAGCTAGAAGGGCCTCTTTTGCTAAACTCTGTCTTTTCTGCCTGTGTACGTATTTCCTCTTAAATTCACAGTCAATATTTGTGGGGGCTGCCTATCCTTTGGTGCTCTGCTCTGAGGCAAGATAGGATTTCCCATTTCCATCTAAAGGGGTATTTAGTCCTCCGGCTGTGTCGAGGTGTCTAGGCCTGGTTAGGTACATCCCAAGGCTACTTCTAGTTGCGGTGTCAGAATTAGGATTGCGGTCAGTACAGGTTCCACCTACTCCAGAGATAGTCTCATGCGGCTCCAGGGTCACCGGATCATAACAGTGTATCAACAGCGGTGCTGAGGTGAAACAGATCTTAAGCCGATCAAAAGCTTCTTGAGCCTGTGATGACCACTTAAAGGGCTTTTCCTTCTTTGTCAAGGAAGTAATGGGACGGACAATATCAGAAAAATTTCAAATAAAACGTCTGTAGAAATTTGCAAAACCAATAAAACGTTGGACCTCCTTAACGTTCTTGGGTACCGGCCAGTCAAGGATAGCCTGAATCTTACCAGATTCCATGTTCAGCCCCTGGGGAGAAATGATATAACCTAAGAACTGTATCTCAGAACGATGGAACTTGCATTTTTCCGGCTTAATATACAGATGGTTCTCTTTCAGACGTCTTAAAACAGTTTTGACATGTTCTTCATGTTCCTGTAGAGAGTCAGAAAAGATTAGTATATCGTCCAAATAGATCACTACAAACTGGTCCAACAAATCTCTGAAAATGTCATTAGCAAGGTGTTGAAACGTTGCAGGGGCGTTACAAAGCCCGAAGGGCATCACAAGAGATTCAAAGTGTCCATACCGGCATCTGAATGCTGTCTTCCACTCATCCCCTGGACGAATACGCACCAAATTATAAGCCCCACGAAGATCCAGTTTAGAGAACACCTTAGCATGGCGGACTCTTTCCAGTAATTCGGGAATCAGAGGCAAAGGGTAATGGTTTTGTACGGTTACCTTATTGAGTTCCCGATAGTCAACACAGGGTCTCAGGGTCCCATCCTTCTTTTTTACAAAAAAAATAGGTGCCCCTGCTGGTGAGGAAGAAGGACGTATGAAGCCTTTGGACAGATTTTCATCAATATACTCCTTTAAGGCTTGAAGCTCAGGTGCCGCCAAAGGGTATACGTTAACAAAAGGAATAGCTGCCCCAGGAAGCAACTCAATGGGACAGTCATAATGCCTGTGTGGAGGAAGCTGATCTGCATTCTTCTTGCCACAGATGTCAGAGAACTCTTTATATGCTGGAGGTAAAGAAAATACCTGTACATGTGGTTCCATAGCGGTGGACTCAGGGACAGCTTCTGTTAACGCTGAGTTGCTCCTTGTTGGAAAGATAATCTCCTTGATCTTCCAGTTGATAGTTGGATTCTGAGAACGCAGCCAAGGGATGCCTAAAATCACAGGAAAATGAGTAGAAGAAATTTACAAGAAAGAAAGTTGCTCTTGATGATTAGGCTCCAACAAAATCTCAAGGGATGCGGTCTCCTGATCCACAGGCCCGGAGATTAAAGGTGACCCATCCACTGTTTCCATGGTAATTAGAGAGGCTCTTTGCTGAATTTCAATACCATGTTCCTTGGCAAATGCGATATCCATAATATTGCCACCTGCACCAGAGTCAATCATAGCTGCACTGGAAATCCACTGTCCTGTACACAGGTTTCTTAATTGGGAGAGAACAGTGAGAGTTCTTTTCATTTAGCTCCTTGGCTGGTGAAGTCATAGAAAGTGAATGGAATACAGCATTTAAAGGCAGGCTACATTCAGAGATGTCAGATTCATCATCATAGTTGACATACTCCCCTACTGCTGCTAGCACCTTGTTAGGCCGCTTGGGACACTAGGAACAGTTGATTAGAAAGTGGTCAGACTGGCCGCAGTAGAAACATAGACTTTCTCGAAGGCGATGCTCCCAGCGCTCATTGATCTCGCGCCTCTGAACAGAATCAATATGCATGGGCACCTCCTCCACCTCCCGAGAGGTTTTACCTGCAGGCTCTTTGGAAGGAAGGGAAAAGTTAGAAATGCGGTTATATGCAGCAAACTTCTCCTGCCTACGCTCAGTAAGGCAAATGTCAATGCGTACACAATGCTGTATAAATGTCTCTAGCTCTTGTGGTGATTCAGAGCGAGCTAATTCATCCTTTACAATGCTAGACAGACCCCTTTTAAAAATAGGTAATTGTGCATAACTGTTCCAATTAGTATCTACCGCTAATCTCCTGAATTCAATAGCATACTCAATAACAGAATGTTTAGCCTGGCGTAAAGACAATAAAGCAGATTCAGCGGTTGCACGGTGATTAGGGTCATCAAACATTAATGCCATAGCGGCCAAAAAATCATCCAAATTATTTAACCGCGGGTCACGAGACTCAATCATCGGATTCGCCCAGGCGAGCGCTCGTGCAGTCAGCAGCATTATTACACACAATACTTTGGATCTATTATTAGGAAAACGGTCAGCATGCACATCAAAATATAGCATACATTGATTCACAAAGCCACGAAATTTGTCGCGATCACCATTAAATTTGAACGGGGGCAACTTAGGTGTGCTAGCTGGTGGCGGCTGCCCAGAGGGTAACGTGGCTTGTGCCGCTACTTGTGTGCTTATGTCCTGAAAAGCCCATCCATACTGGGACTCCATGCCAGCAAGTTTGTTTTCCTGGACTGCCATTCGGGTGCTTAAGTCCTGCAAAGTTTGTCCAAACACTTGTTGATTGTGTTCAAAGCTTCCAAACTTCTTTTGCAGACCTTCCACATTTTTCTGCAGTGATCTAATTATGGAGAACACCTGCTCTAGTCTGCTTTCTGCAGTCATTGTTCCAGCAGTCTCCTCTTTTGAGGCTAGAGTATCCTGTAATGCTTATAGGGGATAACTCAGGAGACTCTTTGCGTGGAACAAGACAAATACAGGACATAGTTTTATAAGTGGTAAAGTCTATATTATCACACGGTGATTCAAAAAGGTGCAGAACAAAGCTCAAGTCCACAACACTTGGTGTAAATATAAAATGCAGCTTAACAGTCTATAGGAACTTTAGAGGAAAAACGCAATCAAGCAGGAAGTCTATGAAGCACAGTTGTACTTGAGGAAACTTGACACGAATAATTCCTTTTACAACTAAGTGAGAAATCCTCACCATATGTCCCAAAACTAAATCAGAGCCTCAAAAAAAGGTCATAGTTCCACAATATCGAAAACCACTATCAATTAGTTTATTTAAATATATTACAAAAGAGTTTTTAAAAATGGAGAAACTGACAAAAATATTACACAGTGCATATCACTTTACAAAACACATCAGATAGGGTACAGATCAACCATACTGGAGAGTAAACCCCAATGAGACGAAATAAATACAAACACATATCATAAGAGGTCCTAAGACCAAGTAAAGTGCAAAAAAGTGTCTCTAAGCATTAGTACCAGTGAAGAGATGATCCGTAGTTCCCCAGGACTCCAGCTCCAACGTACGTTTCGCCTCTGTGGCTTTTTCAAGGACTCCTTCCTTGGGGAACTACGGATCATCTCTTCACTGGTACTAATGCTTAGAGACACTTTTTTGCACTTTACTTGGTCTTAGGACCTCTTATGATATGTGTTTGTATTTATTTTGTCTCATTGGGGTTTACTCTCCAGTATGGTTGATCTGTACCCTATCTGATGTGTTTTGTAAAGTGATATGCACTGTGTAATTTTGTCAGTTTCTCCATTTTTAAAAACTCTTTTGTAATATATTTAAATAAACTAATTGATAGTGGTTTTCGAAATTGTGGAACTATGTCCTTTTCACGAATAATTCCTTGTTTAGTCCAAACACAGATAGATATGCTTATAAGACAGTTCAAGCAATGTCTTAGTTCAACCAGGAAGGCCTGGGTGATAATCTCGGGTTTAAGCAGAGCAGCAACAGCTTACATATCCAGCAAATGCAGATGGAAACAAACACAAGCAGCCAGATGGAGGAGGATTACTGGAAACCGATGTATGCAGCAGAAACTCAGAGCTGAGTAGCAGGATCTCCACACAGGTTCACAGGAGCAGGTGCAAAGCCAGGGAGTCGCCAGGGTCAGGAGCTGGATGCAAGGCAGAATACTCTAGCACAGACTAAAGGCTGGGGTGGAGTTATATAGCAGGAAGACACAGTGCACATGAGACCAAAGATGCCATCTTGGAAAAGGGCAGTAATGCACAAAAGGTAATCAAAATGTTCAGAGTCCTGACACCATATTTCCTCGTGTAGTCTCTTTTTGGTTGTCATGTCTGGGGATGTGTTCCATTCTGACATACTTGCCATCTCTGGTGCTAAGTTCTTGATTCTTTACATTTACATATATTTAAATATTCATACTCCTTTAACATGTGAAACACGTGGGCTAGTGCCATTTATATATTTTTTTAAGATCATTTAGCCATCCATTTCATTTTATATCTAGCTTGACCTTCGTATCATTATCAACTTTATTAAACAACATTATGGTAAATTGCTTAGTCTTGTACTGTATTGAGAACATGTACAAACCAAGCACAGCTGCTTTACAAGTATATCGTGGGAGCCTTGGCCACACAAGAGCATCACCATATGGTAAGATGACACAGTAGGGGGAAGTAAGTGCAACAGGTGGAAGACAGTGTTTGGGTAAAGGTACCTTCACACGAAACGACATTATAACGATATCGCTAGCGATCCGTGACGTTGCAGCGTCCTCGCTAGCGATATCGTTTCGTTTGACACGCAGCAGCGATCAGGATCCTGCTGTGATGTCGCTGGTCGCTGAATAAAGTCCAGAACTTTATTTGGTCGTCCGATCGCTGTGTATCGTTGTGTTTGAAAGCAAAAGCAACGATACCAGCGATATTTTACACTGGTAACCAGGGTAAACATCGGGTTACTAAGCGCAGGGCCGCGCTTAGTTACCCGATGTTTACCCTGGTTACTAGCGTAAAATGTAAAAAAAACAAACAGCACATACTCACATTGCGTCCCCTGCAGTCTGCTTCCTCCTCTGACTCAGCGCCGCAAAGTGAAAGTGAAAGCAGCACAGCGGTGACGTCACCGCTCTGCTCTCACTGTACGGCGCTCAGTCAGTCAGGAAGTGGACGCAGGGGGACGTGAATGTAAGTATGTGCTGTTTGTTTTTTTTAGATTTTACGCTGGTAACCAGGGTAAACATCGGGTTACTAAGCGCGGCCCTGCGCTTAGTTACCCGATGTTTACCCTGGTTACCCGGGGACCTCGGCATAGTTGATCGCTGGAGAGCGGTCTGTGTGACAGCTCTCCAGCGACCAAACAGCGACGCTGCAGCGATCGACATCGTTGTCGCTATCGCTGCAGCGTCGCTTCGTGTGAAGGTACCTTTAGTCACCATATGCATACTATATTCATACTTATATATGAAATAAAAGGTTTGATGGTTCATACTGGTCTTTCAATTGTTAACTAATATAGTTTTCATTTTGATAAGGATCAAGTGATATCTTTGTAGAGCATTATTAATGTATTAACATACAGTGGGTACGGAAAGTATTCAGACCCTTTTAACATTTTCCCTCTGTTTCATTGCAGCCATTTGGTAAAAAAGTTCATTTTTTTCTCATTAATGTACACTCTGCACCCCATCTTGACCAAAAAAAAAAGAAATGTAGAAATTTTGCATATTTATTAAAAAAGAAAAACTGAAATATCACATGGTCATAAGTATTCAGACCCTTTGCTCACACACTCACATTTAAGTCACATGCTGTCAATTTCCTTGTGCTCCTCCTTGAGCTGGTTCTACTGCTTCATTGGAGTCCAGCTGTGTTTAAACTGATAGGACTTGATTTGGAAAAGCATGTGAATGTCAGACCAAATGAGAACCATGAGGTCAAAGGAACTGGCCAAGGAGCTCTGAGTCAGAATTGTGGCAAGGCACAGATCTGGCCAAGGTTACAAAAGAATTTCTGCAGTACTCCAGGTTACTAAGATCAGAGTGGCCTCCATAATCCTTTCTACAGCCTTTCATCCAGTCTAATGGGCAAACTGAACGTGTTAAACCAGAATTATTATTATTATTTATTTATATAGCACCATTGATTCCATGGTGCTGTACATGAGAAGGGGTTACATACAAGTTACAGATATCACTTACAGTAAACAAACTAACAATGACGGACTGATACAGAGGGGCGAGGACCCTGCCCTTGCGGGCTTACATTCTGCAGGATTATGGGGAAGAAGACAGTAGGTTGGCGGTTGCAGGAGCTCCGGTGTTGGTGAGGCGGTAGCTTCGATAATGATGAGGCGGCAGCGGTGTCAGTGCAGGCTGTAGGCTTTCCTGAAGAGATGAGTTTTCAGGTTCCGTCTGAAGGATCCGACTGTGGTTGATAGTCGGACGTGTTGGGGCAGAGAGTTCCAGAGGATGGGGGATATTCGGGAGAAGTCTTGGAGGCGATTGGATGAGGAGCGAATAAGTGTGGAGGAGAGAAGGAGGTCTTGGGAGGACTTATCTTGAGACTTTGAGACTTATCTTTAGATGTTACCTCTAGCTTAATTTGCGGCAAATAACAGTTGTCATGAGTATACGGGTTAGTCCCCATTCTTCTGGGCATACGGGTTTCATCCTCAGTTCTGCTCTTTTAATAGGAATCTTTTTTCAGGAATACCTGTGGAGCAACAGTTGGTTGGCCCGGACCTGTGGGTTGGTGATCTGGTGTGGTTGTTCTCGAGGAACATTAAGTTGCAGGTTCCTTCTTGGAAACTGGGACCGAGGTTCATTGGTCCTTATAAGATTCTGGCCGTTGTCAATCCTGTAGCATTCCGCCTTGCCACCCACTTTTAAGATTAACAATTTCATTGATCTCTACTCAAAAAATAAGTTTCAACATCTGAACCATCACCATCACCAACTCCATCCCCAGTCATTGTTGATGGAAATTTGGAATTTCAGATAGCTGCGATTGTTGATTCTCGCTTGGTTTATCTGTTTCTTCAGTATCTGGTTCACTGGAAGGGTTAAGGTCTTGAAGAGAGAATGTGTGTACCAGCATCTGACGGCCATATGGTCAGGTCAATCCGGTCTTTTCTTTGTAGCATAGCGCCTACTACGTGTCTTGGGGGACACTCGCTTGGCACGGGATTAACACGCTCAGGCACGGATTCCTTATAAAACAGAGTCTTTTAGGTTTATTTCTCACAACATAAACCACATCCTCAGGAACTTAGTAACAGTTTGAACAGTATCTGGACATATTCAACTCCACCACAGTTCGTCTCTGACCCCGGTCAGCATTACACACGGTTTTCAGACCACTACCCGTTGGCAACCTTCACGGGTTCCTGGACACCTCTTGGCCTCAGAGGTGCCCCATACACAATGTCTCTCTCTTCTAACCCCAGTTAGCATATCACACGGATCTCCATCCGTTACCTGTTAGTGCCGCACAGGTTCTCGGATACCTCTCTTCACCAGAGGCATCCTTCAGATGTTCACACTCTATCTTTCCTTTTCTCTGACCCCGGTCAGTACAACACGAATCTCCATTCGTTACCTGCCATTGCCGCACAGGTGCTCCGATACCTCTTTTCACTAGAGGCATCCTTCAGACATTCTTTCACTCTGACCCCGGTCAGTATAACACAGATCTCCATCCGTTCCACAGCCTGGTCTGTGAGAGGTCCAGAGCCCCTGCCATGTGCTCTCCAGGGAGCCGCCACTCCCAACACATGGGTCTCTCTCCAGGACCTTCCAGCACAGACCATTCAGATCCACACTCACAGCCCATGTGACCAGCCCTCAGTCACATTATATAGTACTAACCACTCTCACAGGTGGGAGTGTGGATGTGTGGCTAGTTTGTCCCGCCCATCTCACACAACTAGCCTAGTAAATCTCCCTTACAACTATACAAACTCTTGAGGGACTACAGGTCCCAGAGCAACAACATTGCATCAGACTTACCACACAGACTCCCTCTGCGACACATATCGGCCATTCACTACACTGCCAATCACTGTTTTACTACCATTATCACAACAGATATGCCTCAATCCATTTCCCAAGGAGCACACACAGCGCCCCCTAGCTGCCACAGGGGTCACTACACCACAATATATATATATATACACACACATTTGTATAAGTATATTTCCTTTGAAAACTGTGTAAGTCACAGAGAATTACTCTATGTAGTGTGGTGAAACGCTACCTGAGTGGGTTGAGGAACACTCGCTTGGCACGGGATTTAAGCACTCAGGCACGGTTTCTCTACGTAAACAGTCTTATTCGGTTTATTATACATCATAAACCATAACACAAACAGTTCATTACATAGATCAACGAAACACATTAACCATCGACGACAGTCTGTTCCAATGGCAGATCCATGTCTGCCCGTAACCCCTTGCTATCTGGAGTTACCTTACAAGAGCTCCACACACTGACTCCTGCCAGTGCTGGTTCACAGGGGAAAGCTGCCTCACTGGGATCACCGTCCTTGTGACCAGGGCACCTCGGATAGTCCAGACCCACAGTAGGAACTGTAGCTTCCCCAACACAGAAGCAATCACAGGCTCTGTAGATGCAGCCTCTCCATGCGCTTCCAGGAAGTCCAGCCACAGGCACTTCCAACACACAAACCATTAGTCCATGGTCTCACCAGGTGCTTGCAGGACTCTAGTCCATCCCAGGACAATCCAACACCCTGACCATTCCAGGACTCACACTCTCACCAGGTGTTTCCAGGACTCCAGTCCATCCCAGGACAATCCAACACCCTGAGCATTCAGGTTCACAGTCTCTCAGGTGCTTCCAGGAAGTCTCCACTCATAGGAGCTTCCAACACAGACCACCAGGTTCACGGTCTCTCAGGTGCTTCCAGGAAGACTCCACTCACAGGAGATTCCAACACCGACCGTCCAGGGCCTTGTACATGGACCAAACAGATCCATACACTCTGACCATGTGACCAGACCTCAGTTAAATTATATGGCTGTAGCCACTCCCCTAGATGGGAGTGTGTGTGGTTAGCCAGTCCCGCCCAGCTCACCAGCTAACCCTATAATCCCGCCCTTATAAGTAAACACAACAAACTTTTGTGGAACTATAAGTCCCAGCATAACCATATCATTTTGGGCTTACAGCGCAGAGCACCTCTGCGACACATACTGGCCATTTACAATCCTGGCAGACTTTGTCTCATCACCATAATTATGCCTCCAAGCGCATCCTGAAGCACACACACAGCGCCCCCTGGCTGTAACATGGGTTACCGCACCACAGTAGAAGCTCATTTTAAAGGGAATCTGTCACCTAATTTTGGGCCTATAAACTGCAGCCACCACCATTAGGGGCTTATCTACAGCATTCTGTAATGCTGTAGATAAGCCCCCGATGTAACCTGAAAGATAAGAAAAACAGGTTATATTATACTCACCCAGGAGCCGTCCCTGTGCAGTACGGTCCGATGAGCGTTGCGTGTCCAGCGCCTCCCATCTTCATACGATGTCGTCCTCTTCTTTGCTTCCCGTCGCGGCTCCTGCACAGATGTACTTTATCTGCCCTGTTGAGGGCAGCGTAAAGTACTGCAGTGTGCAGGCGCCGGGCCTCTCTGACCTTTCCCGCTGCCTGCGCACTGCAGTACTTTGCTCTGCCCTCAACAGGGCAGATAAAGTATGCCTGCGCAGGAGCCACGACAGGAAGCACAGAAGAGGACGACATTGTACGTATGAAGATGGGAGGCGCCGGACCTGGACCTGCGACGCCCATCGGACATGACCGCACCGAGACCGCCCCTGGGTGAGTATAATCTAACTTGTTTTACTTATCTTTCAGGTTATATCTTGGGCTTATCTACAGCATTACAGAATGCTGTAGATAAGCCCCTGATGGCGGTGGCCGCAGTTTATAGACCCAAAATTAGGTGACAGATTCCCTTTAAAATCGCATTGAAATCGGATCCCATCCTTATGTCAGTTGGATGCTAGGTGATAAAAATCACATTGACCTCGAAAGAAAATCGCATGACACTTGTCCCACTTTTCTGGACCGATATCTGACCTTTTTTTTACGGTGATGGGTATCAGCTCATAGTTTCATACTGTCTGGTTCTGGAGTTAGAGGTGTTGGTTGTTTGAGGAGGCATTTGGAATGTTGTTCAGAAGACTATTGCTTGGTGATTTGTCTGTGCGCATATCTCCATCCTCTCCCATTTGGTTTTTCCTTCCTTTACTTACCAATGTTCCACTCTTGCTTCTGAGTGCATACTTGTATGATTGGTATTTTTAGTTATCCCTGTACATCTTCCCTTGCTAGTCTGGTCTCATGGGTTTACCGCTACAGAGGGGAGCCAAAAGACTGAAGCGTCTAATTTTTCCTACTCCTGCACTGCTTATAAGCACTTCACCTTCATATTAAAGAGTGCAGGTTTCTTTTAGCAGTGCAGGGGTTAACCTGCTCAGTTGAGAGTTCCTCAAAGCTTTCCTGAGTTAAGGCTCAGCTGTTCACTGTTAGCCATGCCTATCTCCTATATAACATGGGCCCTGGATAGCACTCATTCTCAGAGGAAGCTTTTGCTGCATGACTGGAGATTGTTATTTGAGAAGGTGTTTGGTGGATTTATCTGTGACTGTTGGTAGGTTTTCAATGTGTGATAATTACCCTTCTTCTCCAACTTTGGTTTAATCCCTATCTTCCACTCCCCGATGCATTCCTCTGTTGTTTGTGAGATTATATTTCTATGATTGGTATTTTTCGTTATCCCTGTTCGTATTACATTGTTAGTCTGGTTGGTGTATTACAATACACTACTACTTCCCTGTTCCCTGGGTGGTGGACGGGTACAGACTAAGGGCGGATTCAGGAGCTAAGGCAAGAAACGTGGCCCCGGCATCTTCACCATCAGACGTAATCCGGGGAACAAGGTGAGCTAAGGCGCCCCTAGCCTTAGGGACAGGGAAGGAGCCCCGGGACCCAGAACACTCAACAGTCATGACATCTAGTTTGTGTATTCTTATACACTACAACTCCCAACTTCCCTGTAGGGAGGAATGGACAGATAAGGGCTGGTTTAGGAGCTCAGCAAGGCATATGGTCCCGGCGTCTTCACCATCAGATGTAACCAGAGAAGCAGGGATAGCTAGGCCGCAGCTAGCTTTAGGGATAGGGAAGCAGTCCCTAGCCCCAGGATATCCTGCAACAATGTTGTGACACAGACATGTTTAAATCCAACTGCCCAATGCTTGTATTCAACATCTTCCGCCCTTGGGGGACAGATATGACACCCACATGCACATTACAATTGAAATTAGGGGGTTTGGCCAATATAAATCTAATGTGTATGGCTAGCCTTCAGACTGCATTCACATGTATGCATTTAAATCGGATGGCACATGGGATGGCATCCATGTTCTGTCTGATTGAAAAAATGTATCCTATTATTAGAATTGGTAAGTTTAATCTGCAAATTGTATGGGAATTAGATGAGCATTATGTAAAACCGTCCATTTTTTTTCATTAAAAAAAATTAGACGCTTTTTCATTTGTATTGTCACCAGTATGTCTGTTGTTTCCCCTCTGTATGGCATTTATTTTATACATTAACAATTAAATAAAACAAGAAGAGACTAAATACAGATTCCTTTGTTAAAGGTGTGGACTGGCACCTAAAAGGTCCGTTGTAGATATCTATCGTTACACCCAAACCTCTTTTCCAATAAACTTTACTATAAAATTCCCTACACTTCTCTCTTTCTAGTGATTCCTTAACTGTGGTTTTTACCTGCACTTCCTGTGATGTTTTATTTGAGAAGAGTCTTAAATGTGACTACATAGGAGGCTGGGACTGCACTCACTTTCTTGCAAAGTCTATCGCCCCTCCTAGAACAGGACATCATCAGAGTGCAGCACTGCATTTACTACAGTTTCATCCTTGGAACCTTCTGATGTCCTGGATCCATGATCATGGTGATAGAAGCTGCAAGAGAGGTGAGTGCAGCGCCAGCACACTGCTTCTATCTCTGCTGTTGTATCTTCTGTTAAACCAATATGTCACCATTGAATGGAGGTAGAAGCAGTGAATGACACTAGCACTGAGCTACTGCTTCTAACACAGCCATCAGATGAATCTTCATCAGGGGGCAGTGTGTCATGATTCCCAATGGCAGGGAAACATCAAAACACAAAGATAACGGACGAGCTCTGGGTGATGGAATCTCGAGCTGACCGTGAGCTAAATCTACCACACAACTAATAGTAGCCAGGGAGCATACCTGATTAACCCTAGATGCCACGCGCCAGCCGGAGGACTAACTACCCCTGGTAGAGGAAGGAACAGACCTGGCTTACCTCTAGGGAAATACCCCAAAAGATGATAGCAGCCCCCCACATGTAATGACGGTGAGTTTAGAGGAAAAGACATACACAGTATGAAGGTAGATTTAGCAAAGAGAGGTCCACTTACTAAATAGCAGAAGGATACAAAAGAGGACTTCACGGTCAACTGAAAACCCTATCAAAAAACCATCCTGAAATTACTTTAAGACTCCTGTGTCAACTCATGACACAGGAGTGGCAATTTCAGCCCACAAGAGCTTCCAGCTACAGAGAATAACAAAACTGCAAACTGGACAAAAGATACAAAACAAAAGGACAAAGTCCACTTAGCTGATCAGCAGACTAGTAGCAGGAACATGCAACCGAAGGCTCTGGTTACAATGATGACCGGCAAGGAAATGACTGGAGAGCAAGGCTAAATAGGAAACTCCCAAACACTGATGGGAGCAGGTGAACTGAGACAGCAAAAACACACAAGTCACCAGTACCACCAGCAACCACCAGGGGAGCCCAAAAGCGGATTCACAACAGTACCCCCCCCTTAAGGAGGGGGCACCGAACCCTCACGAGAACCACCAGGACGATCTGGATGAGCCCTATGAAAGGCACGATCCAAATCCGAGGCATGAACATCAGAGGCAGTTACCCAAGAATTATCTTCTTGACCATAGCCCTTCCATTTAACCAGGTACTGAAGTCTCCGTCTGGAAATACGGGAGTCCAGGATCTTCTCCACAACGTACTCCAATTCACCCCCTACCAGCACAGGAGCAGGAGGTTCAGTAGAAGGAACCACCGGTACCTCATACCTCCGCAACAACGACCGATGGAATACATTATGGATAGCGAAAGATGCCGGGAGGTCCAAACGAAAGGACACAGGGTTAAGAACCTCCAAAATCCTATAAGGACCGATGAACCGGGGCTTAAACTTAGGAGAAGAAACCCTCATAGGGACAAAACGGGAAGACAACCACACCAAGTCCCCAACAGGAAGGCGAGGACCAACACGACGCCGGCGGTTAGCAAACTGCTGAGTCCTCTCCTGGGACAACTTCAAATTGTCCACCACTTGTCCCCAAATCCGATGCAACCGATCCACCACAGCATCAACTCCCGGACAATCCGAAGATTCCACCTGACCAGATGAAAAACGAGGGTGAAACCCTGAATTGCAAAAGAAAGGGGAAACCAAAGTGGCAGAACTAGCCCGATTATTAAGAGCAAACTCTGCCAACGGCAAAAAGGCAACCCAGTCATCCTGATCCGCAGACACAAAACACCTCAAATAAGTCTCCAAAGTTTGATTAGCTCGCTCCGTCTGGCCACTAGTCTGAGGATGGAATGCAGACGAAAAAGACAAATCAATTCCCAACCTGGAACAGAATGTCCGCCAAAATCTAGACACGAACTGGGTTCCCCTGTCAGAAACGATGTTTTCCGGAATCCCATGCAGGCGAACCACATTTTGAAAAAACAGAGGGACCAATTCAGATGAGGAAGGCAACTTAGGCAATGGCACCAAATGGACCATTTTAGAAAAACGGTCACACACCACCCAGATGACAGACATCTTCTGAGAAACAGGGAGATCAGAAATAAAGTCCATAGAGATGTGCGTCCAAGGCCTCTTCGGAATAGGCAAGGGCAACAATAACCCACTAGCCCTAGAACAACAAGGCTTGGCCCGAGCACAAACATCACAAGACTGCACAAAAACACGCACATCTCGAGAAAGGGAAGGCCACCAGAAGGACCTAGCCACCAAATCTCTAGTACCAAAAATTCCAGGATGACCTGCCAGAGTAGAAGAATGAACTTCCGAGATGACTCTACTGGTCCAATCATCAGGAACAAACAGTCTACCAGGTGGACAACGATCAGGTCTATCTGCCTGAAATTCTTGCAAAGCACGTCGCAAGTCTGGGGAGACAGCAGACAAAACCACCCCATCCTTAAGGATACCAGCAGGTTCAGAATCCCCAGGAGAGTCAGGCTCAAAACTCCTAGAAAGAGCATCTGCCTTCACATTTTTAGAACCCGGTAAGTATGAGACCACAAAATTAAACCGAGAAAAAAACAACGACCAGCGTGCCTGTCTAGGATTCAGGCGCCTGGCAGACTCCAGATAAATCAGATTCTTGTGATCAGTCAAAACCACCACCTGATGTCTGGCACCCTCAAGCCAATGACGCCACTCCTCAAACGCCCACTTCATGGTCAAAAGCTCCTGATTACCAGCATCATAATTTCGCTCGGCGGCCGAAAATTTACGAGAAAAGAACGCACAAGGTCTCATCACTGAGCAATCGGAACTTTTCTGCGACAAAACCGCCCCTGCTCCGATCTCGGAAGCATCGACCTCAACCTGAAAGGGAAGAGAAACATCAGGCTGGCGCAACACAGGAGCAGACGAAAAGCGGCGCTTAAGCTCCCGAAAGGCCTCCACAGCAGCAGGGGACCAATTGGCAACATCAGCACCCTTTCTAGTCAAATCAGTCAAAGGTTTAGCAACGCCAGAAAACCCAGTTATAAATCGACGATAGAAATTAGCAAAGCCCAAGAATTTCTGAAGACTCTTAAGAGAAGTAGGCTGCGTCCAGTCACAAATAGCCCGAACCTTAACAGGGTCTATCTCAACAGAAGAAGGGGAAAAAAATGTACCCCAAAAAAGAAATCTTTTGAACCCCAAAAACACACTTTGAACCCTTTACACACAAAGAACTAGTCCGCAAAACCTGAAAAACCCTCCTGACCTGTTGAACATGAGACTCCCAGTCATCAGAAAAAATCAAAATATCGTCCAAATACACAATCATAAATTTATCCAAATATTCACGGAAAATATCATGCATAAAGGACTGAAAGACCGAAGGTGCATTTGAAAGGCCGAAAGGCATTACTAAATACTCAAAATGGCCCTCAGGCGTATTAAATGTGGTTTTCCACTCATCCCCCTGCTTAATTCGCACCAAATTATACGCCCCACGAAGATCAATCTTAGAGAACCACTTAGCCCCTCTTATGCGAGCAAACAAATCAGTCAACAAAGGCAACGGATACTGATATTTGACTGTAATTTTATTCAGGAGTCGATAATCAATACAAGGCCTCAGAGAGCCATCCTTCTTAGACACAAAGAAAAAACCAGCTCCTAAAGGAGATGAAGAAGGACGAATATGTCCCTTTTCCAGGGACTCCTTAATATACTCTCGCATAGCAGCATGTTCAGGCACAGATAAATTAAACAAACGACCCTTTGGAAATTTACTGCCAGGAATCAGATCTATGGCGCAATCACAATCTCTGTGGGGAGGGAGAGAACCAATCTTAGGCTCTTCAAAAACATCACGATAATCAGACAAAAATGCTGGAATCTCAGAGGGAGTAGATGACGAAATGGAAACCAAAGGTACATCCCGATGAGCCCCCCAACATCCCCAGCTTATCACAGACATTGTTTTCCAGTCAAGGACTGGGTTATGAGATTGTAACCATGGTAATCCAAGCACTAAAACATCATGTAAATTGTACAACACAAGGAAGCGAATCACCTCCTGATGGTCTGGAGTCATACGCATAGTCACTTGCGTCCAGAATTGTGGTTTATTACTAGCCAAAGGGGTAGAATCAATACCCTTCAGAGGTATAGGGACTTCCAGTGGCTCTAAATCAAACCCACAGCGCCTGGCAAAGGACCAATCCATAAGACTCAGGGCGGCGCCAGAGTCCACATAGGCATCCACAGTAATAACTGATAATGAGCAAATCAAGGTTACAGACAGAATAAATTTAGACTGTAAAGTGCAAATAGACTTGTCAGCCTTCTTTGTGCGTTTAGAGCATGCTGATATAACATGAGCAGAATCACCACAATAGAAACATAACCCATTTTTACGCCTGTAATTCTGCCGCTCGCTTCTGGACAGAGTTCTGTCACATTGCATATTCTCTGGCGACTTTTCAGAAGATACCGCCAAATGGTGCACAGGCTTGCGCTCCCGCAAACGCCGATCAATCTGAATAGCCATTGTCATGGACTCATTCAGACCTGTAGGCGCAGGGAACCCGACCATAACATCCTTAACGGCATCAGAGAGGCCCTCTCTGAAATTTGCCGCTAGGGCGCACTCATTCCACTGAGTAAGCACAGACCATTTACGAAATTTTTGGCAGTATATCTCAGCTTCATCTTGCCCTTGAGATAGGGCTATCAAAGCTTTTTCAGCTTGAATCTCCAAATTAGGTTCCTCATAAAGCAAGCCTAAAGCCAGAAAAAAGGCATCCACATTGAGCAACGCAGGATCCCCTGGTGTCAATGAAAATGCCCAGTTTTGAGGGTCACCTCGCAGCAAAGAAATCACAATCTTAACCTGCTGGACAGGATCTCCAGAGGAGTGAGGTCTGAGAGAAAGGAATAATTTACAATTATATTTGAAATTCAGAAACCAAGATCTATCTCCGGAAAACACCTCTGGTGTAGGAATCTTAGGTTCAGACATCGGAGTATGTATAACAAATTCTTGTAAATTTTGAACCTTAGTAGCAAGATTATTTAAACCTGCAGCCAAGCTCTGAGGATCCATCTTTAAACAGGTGAGATCAGAGCCATTCAAGGATTAGAAGGAGAGAAAGGCAAAGGCTGTAATTAGAGCTGAAATACAACTGATCCAACTATGGAGCAAACATAGGAAAAAAAAAAAAAAAACTCTACAGACTTCTTTTTCTCTCCTTTCTTCTGCCAGTAACTTTAACACGGGCCGGTCATACTGTCATGATTCCCAATGGCAGGGAAACATCAAAACACAAAGATAACGGACGAGCTCTGGGTGATGGAATCTCGAGCTGACCGTGAGCTAAATCTACCACACAACTAATAGTAGCCAGGGAGCATACCTGATTAACCCTAGATGCCACGCGCCAGCCGTAGGACTAACTACCCCTGGTAGAGGAAGGAACAGACCTGGCTTACCTCTAGGGAAATACCCCAAAAGATGATAGCAGCCCCCCACATGTAATGACGGTGAGTTTAGAGGAAAAGACATACACAGTATGAAGGTAGATTTAGCAAAGAGAGGTCCACTTACTAGATAGCAGAAGGATACAAAAGAGGACTTCACGGTCAACTGAAAACCCTATCAAAAAACCATCCTGAAATTACTTTAAGACTCCTGTGTCAACTCATGACACAGGAGTGGCAATTTCAGCCCACAAGAGCTTCCAGCTACAGAGAATAACAAAACTGCAAACTGGACAAAAGATACAAAACAAAAGGACAAAGTCCACTTAGCTGATCAGCAGACTAGTAGCAGGAACATGCAACCGAAGGCTCTGGTTACAATGATGACCGGCAAGGAAATGACTGGAGAGCAAGGCTAAATAGGAAACTCCCAAACAGTGATGGGAGCAGGTGAACTGAGACAGCAAAGACACACAAGTCACCAGTACCACCAGCCACCACCAGGGGAGCCCAAAAAGCGGATTCACAACAGCAGTGATAGAAGCAGTAAGTGACATCAGCGCCAAGCCCTGATGATGATTCGTTTGAGGATAGTGATTAAAGTAGTGGGGCGGCACTGGTATCACTCACTGCTTCTTTCTTCTCCCACTGATGACATCTTGTTTCACAATTAGAAGATTCGATGGTGGAAATAGAAGCGAGTGCCGATGCTGCACTCAGCTCTCTCACAGTGTCTATCACCATGGATCCAACACATCTTCAGAGGGAAGAAACTGTAGTAACTGCAGCGCCGCCCCCCTGATATCAATTCTTTTGAGGATGGTGATTATAGCTGTGGGGCGGCGCTGGTGTCACTCGCTACTTCTTTCTCCGTCCACTGATGACATCTTGTTTCATAATTAGAAGATGCGACGGTGGAGATAAAAGCAGTGTGCCCGGCGCTGCGCTCACCACCTCTCCCACAGTCTCTATCCAGCACATCTTCAGATGGCAGCAATGCAAGAAACTGTAGTAACTGCAGCACTGCCAACCGATGACGTACAGTTCCAGAAGAGGCGATGGACGCCGCAGGGAGTGAGTGCAGCCCCAGCCTTCTGTGACATTCTGTTTGAGATTCCTCTGAAATGAAATGTCACAGGAAATGAATTAAAAAAAAACACATTTAGGGATTAGCAAGAAAGGGCGAAGTGTAGGGTATTGTTTAAGAAAGCTAATTACAAAAGTGGTTAGGGTGTAAAGATAGATTTTTAGAAAGGACATGTTAGTTTCTGGATTAAGTTAAAGATTATGGCATACAACAAAATACATATTATATTGTGGCGCAGTGTGAGCCAGAAAAGTCTACGTAAATACTATTATGCCAAAATAGCCAAACGTATCCTAGGAGGGTCACCTTATCGGCTAGCCAGAAAATGGTATATTTGCAAGCTTTCAGAGCATGAAGGGGCCTCATAAGACAAGTATAAATTAATGATTGCAATGAATCAGCGGATCCTGTACGGACGGGGTCTGGATGACATCCTTTTATTGAATGTACCCGAATAGCTTTATGGGCGAGTCTGGTCCGATTAGTGCGCGGGCCACATATAACATGGGAGCTACATCACTAGTCCGCAGGCATCAGACATACATATGGGCAGCACGAAGACGTATGATCTGCTCATCTGTACAAGCCCCTGTGGATAAGGAGGTTATTTCAGGAACACCACTCTGTGCCCAGCCCCCTTCCCGGGCCCCATTCCTCGCATGTCCTTCAGTTTCCAGTAACATGGCAGATTAGAACAAGGAAAATCATGGCTGCTTCCTAGCATCACTACCTAGAAGGCAGCAGGATCTGGGCTGTTCTTATACAGCCAGCCTGAGTGACAGAATGACTCCGAAGCTACAATGTATAGTCTGTACTGAACTTTCCAGGAACTTCTTCATTACACTCCAACTGCACAGTAGACTGTAGTAGCCGCTCATGACCAGCAGGCGGCGCAGACTCTAATACGATCTCATACCTCGCCCCCTAGTGGTCTCTTCCTATGACAACCTCTCCGATCCTCCCCCACTCGCTTCGTTCCAGGCTACAACCTTGACTAACCAATCAGGGAAGGTATCTTTTGGTCACATGACGGCAATCTAACCAACCACCAGCGAGAGGCCGAGCAGGCACTACGGCCGCCATTAAAGAAAGGAATCTGTAAATTCAAATGGGAAAGCTGCCCCGACATTGATCCGATTATTCGTCATCACGGATTACTTCCCTCCGCGGGGGATTCTCCTGCTACAAGGCGCTGAGGAGACGATCTATCGAGGGTCGGCATCGACAACTACTTGTGTGTGCGCAGGAGGAGAGTCGGGGAGGAGGCGGAGGAGAGGAAAATGGCGAACCTGTGAGAAAAGAAGCCGAGGAACACCCGGGACTGCCGGCGGCCTCAGCGCTTCCCTTTGTGTCCTGTGCTCCTCCCGGTGGAGGCCTAGCGCCCCGGTGACCGGAGGGTTCCCGCCATGCTCTGCGCCCCGAGCAGGGGGACCAGCGGCGGGGGAGGGAGGACTGAGACACCGCCCGGATACCGGGGCTGGTAACGGCGCTGCTGCACCGTGCGGACCGGCCGCGCTCGGCTACATTGTGTTCCCTCCAGCCCGGGTCACGTGTGATGGGCAGCGACTAATCGGTGATCGGGAGCCGGCCTGGATTCTGAGGATGGTGGTCTGCTGGTGACCGGAGGTGATCGCCGCCACTGCTGCTGCCGCCGCCGCTGTCTCTCTTTCTTGTTCGGGTGGGATAATGGCGAGTGATCCCTGCCTGTGAGGATGAGTTCATGTTTCGTGCCGAACGGGGCCAGTCTGGAGGATTGCCACTCCAACCTCTTCTGTCTGGTGAGTGATCGTGTCTGGTCCAGCCTTCTGGCCGATCTGTCCGCATCTGTGGATCTGTTCTTCTATATGGAGATCTTTCTAGCCATATAGCTGTGGATCCATCCTCACCTCTGGTGATCCCTATAGCTGTGGATCCATCCTCACCTCTGGTGATCCCTATAGCTGTGGATCCATCCTCACCTCTGGTGATCCCTATAGCTGTGGATCCATCCTCACCTCTGGTGATCCCTATAGCTGTGGATCCATCCTCACCTCTGGTGATCCCTATAGCTGTGGATCCATCCTCACCTCTGGTGATCCCTATAGCTGTGGATCCATCCTCACCTCTGGTGATCCCTATAGCTGTGGATCCATCCTCACCTCTGGTGATCCCTATAGCTGTGGATCCAGCCTCACCTCTGGTGATCCCTATAGCTGTGGATCCATCCTCACCTCTGGTGATCCCTATAGCTGTGGATCCATCCTCACCTCTGGTGATCCCTATAGCTGTGGATCCATCCTCACCTCTGGTGATCCCTATAGCCGTGGATCCATCCTCACCTCTGGTGATCCCTATAGCCGTGGATCCATCCTCACCTCTGGTGATCCCTATAGCCGTGGATCCATCCTCACCTCTGGTGATCCCTATAGCCGTGGATCCATCCTCACCTCTGGTGATCCCTATAGCCGTGGAGCCATCCTCACCTCTGGTGATCCCTATAGCCGTGGAGCCATCCTCACCTCTGGTGATCCCTATAGCCGTGGAGCCATCCTCACCTCTGGTGATCCCTATAGCTGTGGAGCCATCCTCACCTCTGGTGATCCCTATAGCTGTGCAGCCATCCTCACCTCTGGTGATCCCTATAGCTGTGGAGCCATCCTCACCTCTGGTGATCCCTATAGCTGTGGAGCCATCCTCACCTCTGGTGATCCCTATAGCTGTGGATCCATCCTCACCTCTGGTGATCCCTATAGCTGTGGATCCATCCTCACCTCTGGTGATCCCTATAGCTGTGGATCCATCCTCACCTCTGGTGATCCCTATAGCTGTGGATCTATCCTCACCTCTGGTGATCCCTATAGCTGTGGAGCCATCCTCACCTCTGGTGATCCCTATAGCTGTGGAGCCATCCTCACCTCTGGTGATCCCTATAGCTGTGGAGCCATCCTCACCTCTGGTGATCCCTATAGCTGTGGAGCCATCCTCACCTCTGGTGATCCCTATAGCTGTGGAGCCATCCTCACCTCTGGTGATCCCTATAGCTGTGGAGCCATCCTCACCTCTGGTGATCCCTATAGCTGTGGATCTATCCTCACCTCTGGTGATCCCTATAGCTGTGGAGCCATCCTCACCTCTGGTGATCCCTATAGCTGTGGAGCCATCCTCACCTCTGGTGATCCCTCTAGCTGTGGAGCCATCCTCACCTCTGGTGATCCCTCTAGCTGTGGAGCCATCCTCACCTCTGGTGATCCCTCTAGCTGTGGAGCCATCCTCACCTCTGGTGATCCCTCTAGCTGTGGAGCCATCCTCACCTCTGGTGATCCCTATAGCTGTGGAGCCAGCCTCACCTCTGGTGATCCCTATAGCTGTGGAGCCAGCCTCACCTCTGGTGATCCCTATAGCTGTGGAGCCAGCCTCACCTCTGGTGATCCCTATAGCTGTGGAGCCAGCCTCACCTCTGGTGATCCCTATAGCTGTGGAGCCAGCCTCACCTCTGGTGATCCCTATAGCTGTGGAGCCAGCCTCACCTCTGGTGATCCCTATAGCTGTGGAGCCAGCCTCACCTCTGGTGATCCCTCTAGCCAGATAGCTGTGGATCTACTGCGCTATATATGGATTCAGATCCTTCCTTCCCTCACTCCTCCCCTCTGTCTCTCTAGCCCCTTCCATACATTGTGTTCCTAAACTTTGGCTGCTGTGTGCCACTATTCGGAGTGTTCCTCTCCTCAGCCGCTTCCTATTCTCCTGTGTGGGAGGAGGCAGGAAGCAGCCATTTTCCTGCCTGTTCTGACGGCCCAGGCCAGAACTTTGTTGGCCGGTGTCTCTGCCTGGGACTCCTGTGTATGGAGCCACCCGGGCTGCTGCCTGGTATCTTGCTCCTTTTCTGCGGTGAGACGGATCTTCCAACATCTCGTTATGTGCCGTCTCTTGGCTGCTGCTCGGTTCTCGGTGTAGGCCCTGACCTTGTGGCACTGCTTTTCCCCAGGCTAATCTTATCAGGTCTCTGTTTAGCTGGCTGCACTTCTCGGTCTCCGCTCCCGCACTATTCTGTAGAAAACCTTTAGCACATCTTAATTCTTGCACATAGAATAGTTTTTTAGATGGCGCTTCTTGTGCGTGTCGCACTCTTATGGCTGTTTCTGGGAAATTGGTCACCTTTACCACCCAGCTGTCCCGGACTCCAGAACGTGCACATGTTTATGGTTCTGCAGTAGCTTCATCTAGATTACTAGACAGTCTTGTCGTTCATGACACTGGTTGACAGTGTGAGGTAATACTCATTACCCCGCTTTCCCAGGGGTTGTGTGTGATTAGAAACGCATGCCCTCTTGCTTTCGGAAACAGCGCCACCTTAGTCCATGGTAGTGTACTGTAGCTCCATTCTCTGTAAGTGGGGCTAAGTTTAATGGCAGACACAATCTATGGTCAGGATTGGTACGGTTTTCCAAATGAAGCGGACATGTGTTTCTAATCCTGGACAACCCCCTGTTGGAAAGTTGGGCAACGAGCAATATGGCCGCTAGTACGTTTCACTGTTTTAGAGATGTTTCTTCACCGTAGATATTGTGCGGCTTTTTAGAAGTTGCATAGCGGTGAACACATGCATGCCACCTCTAGTCACAGCAGACATGGTGCCAGGCTGATGAGGGGCAGAGGTCCCATTTTTGGCATACCCTTTGGAGAATACCCCTTTAAATAAAATGTGCAGCTGCTTCACGAAAACTTGTTTTTCTTAGAAATTGTAGATGTAAAGGGGGGGTCACACCTGTATTTGATTGCCCAATCCTGTTGTTGATGGGGAGGATAAGCCACTGCCAGGGACGTTGTCTTTTCTATGTTGGGAAACACGTGTGCACACTCGTTTTGGCTGAGCATGCTGTTACCTTGGGAGAAAACTGTTGTCCAAACAAGCTGCCAGCTAGTGACGATATCTGTGATGGTCATACATGTAAGAATAAGGCAAAGTTCACATGATGGTCCATATACAGCCCAGTCTGACTGTGAGTCTTCTGCCCTAAACTTAGATCATGTGTCTACGGGCCTGTAGGTTCCGGTAGCTAGACGCGCCCAGTCTGGGCATTGCCGTCCATATACGGACCCTGAAAGACGCTTGTGTGAACACTGCCTAAAGGTGCCTGTGCATCAGATTCTCAGTAGAGGTCTTCAGATTTAGAGAGTTCTCCCAGTGGTCTACAGATAAATCTCATGTCTGTGGCCCGCTCTAGACCTGGGTCTTGGTAACATGCCAGTGTTGTAATGTCTTCACCTCAGTAGTAGGCCATGTGCACACGTAGGTTCGGGTCCCTGCGGGTTCTCCCGCAGCGGATTTGATAAATCTGCAGGGCAAAACCGCTGCGGTTATCCCTGCAGATTTATCACGTTTTGTCTTGCGGTTTCCGCTGCGGGTTTACTACTATACTATTGATGCTGCATATGCAGCATCAATAGTAATGTTAAAAATAATAAAACATGGTTATATACTCACCCTCTGACGTCCCGATCTCCTCGGCGCTGCCGGTCCGGTTCCAAAGATGCTGTGCAAGAAGGACCTTCGTGACGTCACGGTCATGTGATCGCGGCGTCATCACGGTCATGTGACCGCGACGTCACCGCAGGTCCTGCTCGCACAGCAACCCAGCGACCGGACGGCCGCGTGCAGCGCTGAGAGGTGAGTATATCATTATTTTTTATTTTTATTCTTTATTTTTTACACTAATATGGTTCCCAGGGCCTGGAGGAGAGTCTCCTCTCCTCCACCCCGGGTACCATCTGCATGTTATCCGCTTACTTCCCGCATCGTGGGCACAGCCCCATGCGGGAAGTTAGCGGATCAATGCATTCCTATGGGTGCAGAATCGCAGCGAAGTGACATGCTGCGGGTTGTAAACCGCTGCGTTTCTGCGCGTTTTTTCCCGCAGCATGTGCACTGCGGATTGCGGTTTCCATAGGGTTTACATGTTAATGTAGACGCAATGGAAACTGCTGCGGACCCGCAGCTGCAGAAGCGCTGCGGGTCCGCGGTAAAACCCGCAAAGTGTGAACATGGCCGTAGGCATCACATGAAGCCTGGCTGTCTGTGGGAATAGTGAGATGTGCTCTTTTACACCCATCCCCCCATCTTTGTGTCCCTCTAAGGGAAGTTGAAGTGAGGTTGGGATTCCAGCTGTTAGTCAGTGATCACAATGTTAAACCTTGAGATGTTTGTATTGTTGTGTTCCAAGTAATTATAGGCCAGGAATGTGCTTCTCCCAGCTCGGCAGCTCATCTTTCTGTCCAGCATCCCCTCCTCCTCCTCCTCTCACTTGGAATCACTGTTTCTCCAGGAGGGGGCTGGATGCTTTGGCGTGCCGTTCATTACACACCACTGTCTATACCATTGTGACCATAACCAGAAGAAAGGATCTAACAAAGTGTTGTTTTTCCTTCCAGGCGGACCTTACAGGGATCAAATGGAAGCAGTTTGTATGGCAGGGCCCTACCTCTGCTCCGATCCTCTTCCCAGTTACAGAAGAGGATCCCATTCTGAGCAGCTTCAGTCGGTGCCTCAAAGCCGATGTGCTAAGCGTGTGGCGTCGAGATCAGCGTCCTGGCCGGAGAGAACTGTGGATATTCTGGTGGGGAGATGATCCCCATTTTTCTGACCTAATTCATCATGACTTGACAGGTAAGATTTCATTTATAGGTGCTTTTGGAAGCTGTTCCATTTTTAATAGTGTTTGCTTTGCGGCTGTTGAAAGGGCAGACTTCATAGATGTCATATTCCTAAGCCCTGGGCTTCACTGTAAGACGTTTGCAGCCGGCTGCTTGGTTGACACAAATATGTTGATTAGTCATCATGGAAATTTTGACATTGTGATTCCATGTTGATTTTCTTTCTCCCTTCTACATCAGCCTGCTTTCATTCACTGTGCAGTGTAGTCTTGGCTAGTAAAAAGATAAGGTAACACTTAAGGTACCTTCACACTAAACAACTTTCCAACGAGAACGACAATGATCCGTGACGTTGCAGCGTCCTGGATAGCGATCTCGTTGTGTTTGACACGCAGCAGCGATCTGGATCCCGCTGTTATATCGCTGGTCGGAGCTAGAAGTCTGGAACTTTATTTGGTCGCTAGATCGGCGTGTATCGTCATGTTTGACAGCAAAAGCAACGATGTCAGCAATGTTTTACATGGAGCGTGAACGATAAGTGAGTCGCCGTTACGTCACTGGATCGCTCCTGCATCGTTCTGGACCTGCTGTGTTTGACGTCTCTACAGCGACCTAACAGCGACGCTCCAGCGATCTAGTTTAGGTCGGATCGTTGTCTATATCGCTGGAGCGTCGCTTAGTGTAACGGTACCTTTACACAAACAATGTCATATTGTGTCTTGGTTAGAATAAGACACTGGGGTGGAGTTGTTATTGGATATGTTTAATTTATGTAAAGGTGTTTGCCACCCAAAAAACAAGTATCTCCTATTTACAGTATAGGGGATAAATGTAGGATCATTGAAGACCCCACACCATCACTATAGTGTATCACCTTGTGCATGCTTTGATGCTGCACCACTCAGATTCTTCAACATCTAGTGGGGCCCCCATCAGTTCTACATTATCCTACACCAGGGTTCCCCAAGTCCAGTCCTCAAGAGCCACCAACAGGTCATGTTTTCAGGATTTCCTTCGTATTGCCCAGGTGATAGTTCACCCATACACTACTAAGGAAATCCTGATAATTTGATCTGTTGGTGGCTCTTGAAGACTGGACTTGGGGAACACTGTCCTACACTATCATGTGGATAAGTGTTAAATAGGCTAACTTCCAAACTTGAGAATACTCCTTTTAAAAGTGGAAATTTCATTAAAGACTGACAGATTGTACACCAATCCTGATAAGAGTCCCTTGGCGTAAGATGCGCCAAATTAATCGAGAAACATACACATGTTTATGAAATTGGTTTCTTTTTTAAAGGGAACCTGTCACCAGGTTTGGCTGATAAGAGATACAGCCATCACCTTTCAGGGCTGATATACAGCATTCTATAATGCTGTATATCTGCCCCCAACCCGACCTGCAAGCGAAGAAAAATAACTTTTATCATACTCACTGGCAGGGCTGTCCGGTCCGAGGGGTGTCGCTCTTCTTGGTCTGGCGCCTCTCTTCTTGCGATGCCACCTTCCTGATTGCTTCGTGTATATGACTTGTCTCCTTGGCATCGCCCTCCTGCGCAGGCGTACTTTTCTGCCCTGTTGCGGGTACGCAGGGCAGAGAAGTACGCCTGTGCAGGGGTGCTGTGCCGAGGAGACTGTGTGGATGACGAAGGAACGCATCATCCACACGAAGCTAGCAGGGGGACTGGATTGTAAGAAGAAGGGAGGCGCCGGAGCAAGACCAGCGACACCCATCGGACCACCCGGCAGGCGAGTATGAAAGTTATTTTTCTTTTACAGGTCGGGTTGGAGGCAGGCATACAGTATTATAGAATGCTGTATATCAGCCTTGCAAGGTGATGGCTGTATCTCTTATCAGCCAAACCTGGCGACAGGTTCCCTTTAAGTGGTCCATGCTGCAATTTCGGAAAATGTACTCTAGTCGTGGACTGAAATGCATTTCTGTTATAATTAGTGAAACTTCTGTAGAAATGTTAGCGCCTCTGGGATTCAGTATTCCGTAAGTTTCATCTGCTTTTGAAAAAGATCGCAAAGCTGGTGGACAGACTGTAAAAGTTGCAAAAAAATTTTTATCAACAAGGTGTTGCACAAAAATTTCCGACTTTTGGCTATGTGCACACGTTGTGGATTAGGCTTAGGAATTTTTTGAGCGGATTCTGCATCTCTTGGCAGAAAGCGCAGGTGCGGATTTGACGCATTTTTTGTGCAGATTTACTGCGGATTTTCTGCGTTTGTTTTACCTCTGCAGATTTCTATAATGGAATGGGTACAAAAACGCTGCAGATCCGCAAAAAAGAAGTGACATGCTATTTCTTTTAATCCGCAGCGTTTTCGCACGGAATTTTCTGCACCATTAGCACAGCTTTTCTTTTTCTCATTGATTTACATTGTACTGTAAATCACTTGCGGATCTGCAGAGTTTCTGCATGGCAAAAAACGCTGCGGATCCGCAGGAAATCCGCAACGTGTGCACATAGCCTTTCTCTGTCTCTTTTGAGTGATAATTGTTGAAATTTCCCACTTTGTGCCCTCTAAATCAGTGTTCCCCAACTCCGGTCCTCAAGAGCCACCAACAGGTCATGTTTTCAGGATTTCCCTAGTATTGCACAGGTGATGGAATTATTGGCTGTGCAATACTAAGGAAATCCTGAAAACATGACCTGTTGGTGGCTCTTGAAGACCGGAGTTGGGGAACACTGCTCTAAATGATCGGATTCTGAGCTGTCTTGGAAGATCGGAAGTGCTTATTGGGCTCATGTAGGAGGTAATGCTTCACATCAGCTTGGCCTAGAAGATCTGGGCTTCTTTTCTTGGGTGGCATGCGGAAATACTGGTTGATGTGCGTTTTTTTTTTTTTGTTTTTTTTTTTTTATGTGGATGTACCAGTTCCGCCAGGGTGGGAGCTAATCTTTCCATTGTAGATCAAAGAGGTGGTTCAGAATGGGTTCACAATTCAGGTGTGTGGGTAAGGCAACTTCTGTAAGGGCTCTAGCTGGTGATATGTGCTTATTTATGCACATTTCTCATAGGCCTCATTCAGATGTCACATCTTCACCTATGTGTTCTAGTCATGCTTTTCATGGATAGAATATGTACCCATTATAGTGTATGGGGCTGTTTTTACCTGTTCATTTTTTTTTTTTTTTCTTTCCCGGTGTAACAGATCAAAGTCGCTCATACGAGTCTGTCAGCCCTTGAAAATCACTAGAAACACATGTGCCGTCTGTGCGCTGTCTGTTTTAATATTGCAAATGGATAGTAGAAGCTTTGAATTATTATTTTTTTTTTTAAGTAAGAAAATGACTGACACACTGACTCAATACTGCTAAAAATCAGTCTGTTTTTTGTTCTTCCCTACTGTACATGAAGAAATTGTCTGAATGAGACCTTGTTAATGAGGCTTTAAATTCCCTACAAATATTTGCAGGGGCACCTCCAGTAACATTAGGGAACTGCTGCTCATACCATTTATTTTTTCTTACTTGAAGCCTTAAAGTCTGTGAATCATGTAATGTATCCGTGGTTTCTCGAATAGAACACTTAACTATTCTAGTCTATGGAGCTGTTCACATGTCCATGTTCTTTTTTTGTGGACTGTCCGTGCAAAATTCACAGAGACCTGCCTAGATTTTATTGGTGTCATGGATGAAAATCACCCAGACCCATGGCATTAGTGTTAACATTGCAATCTGTAGGAGTGGCTGAAGAAACCGTGACCAAATCCTGATGAACAACTCAGATGACACTTATACGTTTTTTCCGTATGTGAAAAATCACTGAATGAGGCCAGTGTCTGTGAATTTTGAGAGAATCACATTTTTGTTTACAATGATGAGGCCCTGGCTACTGATACAACAAAATAATGCTGACTATAGTCACTTGGCATAGTGTGGGCACCTTGGTTACCGTTGGTGTGACAAGCAGCTACCAGCCTGGGCACAAGACAGGTTACATGATTAGTCTTTTTAGTGTGGGACTGAAAGTCCGTAGTAATGGAGATCAGAATAATAAATATGCCCCAATAATAATCAGAACACTTTGGGGCGTAGTTAGAACGTTAAATGCACCAGATTTCAGATGTAACTTGTAACAAAAAACTGACTTTGATGACTTGCACCATATTTGTGTTGTAGAAACACTTTGTGGCTTGTCCTAGTTGGGGGTGTGGCCTCATAAAAGGGCATGGCTTTTCGGAAAAGGGGTGTGGCTTACAAAGCAACACATCGTGGCAGAAAGAATGCCCTCTATAGGTGCTTTACTGACTACCAATGCTATCAGCTTAGACCAGACCTAAAAACAGACTGACCTATCAAACCGCAGGAATCGCTCTAGTAAATATGGTGCATTTCAAGACTGTCTAGTCTAAGGGTCTGTTTACATGGAGTGACTGGCGGCATGATACAACCGCTGATTGCTACATCTTTACCACAGTAAATGATGTACAGTGACCGATCTGTAATGGATCACTCGGTGCACATAGGCCGCCATTGTTCTCTGCAGCGCAGCTCCTGATTACACAGGATGATGCATCACTGAGAACGCTGATCTGTTGTGCTGCACAAAAAAAATCATTCCACCTATTGAACAAGTGTTGTGCTCATTGGTTGACAGCCTGTTTACACTGAAAGAGAATTGTTTTAATCTCTGTAAGTACAGCCTAAGTTTGCACCATTAAGTTTTGCGAAATCTGTGCCTTGTTTCTAGGAGCCATTTCTAGTTGTGCTGTTGTGCCTAATGCAAGCACAGGTTTCTGCTTTGTGACACGCCGTCATACCGAAGTTCCACTAGTGCTGTGTGTGTGGGTCTTCTGGTCACTTTCTCACTGTTTCGCTGAATGAAGGTGTGAGTGAGACCTTGCATGCGTTCTGTTAATGTTTGCAGCGAAGTTCACATTGTCATTGTTACTTTGGGCAGCGGTGATGCTGTGCCCGCTCCATACTGCCTTCTAATGGGCCCTGCCGGGGTTCTTTCTAGTTTCGTTCGGTTTAGTGACAGGAATAGCGCTGGTCTTGCCGTGAAAGTGATGAAACCTCAGACAGGTCTCCCAACCGCTGTGCACAGCCTGCGTGCTGGCTCTTGAGCCTTGCCTGGCCTGTAAGCGGTAACCTCATGTAAATGGGAGCTATTTTAGTCCTGGGTAAACAGCAGCCTTTTGTGGCAGGCGATCTGTGATCTGCAGTTACTTCGTCTAAACTTGTATCTTCACATGCTTCCTAATGTGAGATGTCTTCTCCACGGTTTACTGCTCTTATTGAACACTCTGTAGTCTTCTGCGTGGCACTAGAACGTGTGCGATCTATACGTCGCTCATATCTGGAGTTTAATACGTATATGATGTCTGTAATGCGCTGTGGAATTAATGGCGCTATATAAGTAAATCAAATAAATATGTATACAGAAATGTATGAAACCAGGGAAGACTTTGGCTCTGGTGGAGGCAGAAGTGGGTGACTTATAAGTATGAGCTCAGATTGCCACTGGCACTTGGCTAGTGGATTTAATTCAGGGAGTACAGATGCTCAAGCATGTGGCCCACTATGCCAATCTGTGTGCCTCCCAGCCATGTGGTCACACAGATGCTTGCATGCATGCATGTATGTATGTATGTATGTATATATCTATCTGTATCTCACAGTCATGTGTGTCCCATTAATTTGAGGAGAATAGAGTTCCAAGACGTCTTTCTCATTCCAGAAGGATCTATACAAGCTTTACAGCTGACCATCTATGCTTCTGGCTCTCTAGAATGTTGTTTATGGCACTCAAGTTTACACTGGGGATAGCCACATTTACGCATGGCCTTCTCTTCTCATAAGTGCTAACTGGAGGTTATGGGCCTCCTATTGTTCCCATCACTTTTTGGACTAATATGTCAGGCATTTTAATTTGATATGCTGGCAATGTCTCAGATGGTAATACCCCCATATGTGTAATTGTGACCCTTATTAGTGATTCAGCATGACTATGTCGCCCTAGAACCAGAAACGGGTTTGCACACCAGACTTAACATGCACTTTGCCCTAGGAGAGGTCCGGACGCAACAACCAGATCACTCTCTACACAAATCCTAGATGGGCTATGTTCAGTCCTCCCATCCAGGCTTTGCAAAGCAGCCAGTCTTAAATTTAGTTATCTCCTGCTCAGATTTTCCAATATCTGCCAGCTTTCACTGCATTCTGGGAGTTGTAGTTTCACCATGGCTGCATGGTGCTCACCTCTTGACTTTCAGTATTTTGTTGCACATTGATGCCAGAATGCTTTTCTGTATGTTGGCAAATTAAGGCAATGTTGATATGGTGCTTTCTGCAGTGCATTCAGCTGATTCCGTCTGAGTCCCATAGACTTCAATGACAAAAATAGAGTTGAATTTCTGAATGTTTCAGTTTGTTGAGATCATGGACTCGTTCAGACCATCTCGGGATTTCTGCACAGTCTTCTCTGGGGGCATGTGCTTTCACCCCTTTCTCCATGAGGCTGTCAATCACAGTTTGGCAGCTGATCTAGTAGTATATCAGTCGCAGATGCTGCTGAGCTGTGATTGGCAGCATCTGAGAGGGAGGGGTTAAAGTGTGCACCCCCAGAGAAGACTGAGAAGAAATGCCCAGTTGGTCTGCCAGGCAGAGATTTCACATACTGCGCTTCAGTAGAAAAAAAATGTGAATATCTCCGCAACGGAGTGACACAGAGCAAAATGGGTAAAAGTGGCAGAATATGGTAAAGTCTGTGACTTCTTCCCCTCTCTCCCCTCCCCTCCAGAGTATGTAACTTTTTTTTTTTTTCTTTTGAGCAAGTGACAGGTCCAGTTTAGCAGTTACCATGTCACATAAGTAAGACACTGCTCACTAAAAGGTTTAGACGCCCATTAATTGATGCGATCTAACACTTTCGCAGTGTATAAAGACATTAATCCACAACTTTATTGCAAGCTTGGAAAAATGTGTTCCATGTTAATCTGTTCTTATTTTATTTGCATAGGTGTACAGTAGTGTAAAACAAACTGTGCAATGTTTGTATCCTTTGATTACAGTCCAAGAAACCTGTGTGGCTCGCTTCATCTCTAATGATAACTTTTTAGTAGTTAGTTGTAGTTCTATAGCTTCCAACTCTAACTCTCTCCACTCCTCCTGTTTCTGGCAGGGAAAGGACATCCACAACGTGATCTAACAAATGAACAAGTCCACAATTCTAACGTGTGCCATAAGTTTATTCTTCCTCTGTAGCAGTTATGCTAGTGGAGTCCATGGAGGTGGTCATGGATCCCTCTAACTATTAGCTGCATATTTGGTACCATCATATACTACACACTACTCTATTTAGGATTTTTGTTATTCCTAAGCTTTCAGATGTGTAAAAGATCTGAGCCCAAAAGGGTAAAAATATTACAATAAAAAGATATCGCAATAGTTACTAAGTGAAGTATTACTCTAGTGTAAGCTATCCATAGGGTGTATTCACATGTCTTTTTTATATTTGTCGCGTTTTTCATAATCGCAAATAATCTCCAGAATTTTTGTAAAAGCAGACTTGTGTAAATATAATTTACAGTAATAAAGGGAACCTGACAGCTGATACATGCTGCGTGATCCTTGGTCAGCATGTATCAGATGCTGGCTGTATGATTTCATCCATATATGTTTATCTTCGCTGCTGCATTTCAGAGAAAAATATACACTGCTCAAGGTAAAGGTAACACTAAAATCCCACATCCTAGATATCAAGAATGAAATGTTCCAGTTGTAAATCTTTATTCATTACATAGTGGAATGTGTTGAGAACAATAAAGCCTAAAAATTATCAACGTAAATCACAACTAATCCCACAGGGGTCTGGAGTTGGAATGCTGCTCAAAATCAAAGTGGAAAATGAAGTTACAGGCTGATCCAACTTCAATGGAAATGCCTCAAGACAAGGAAATGATGCTCAGTAGTGTGTGTGGCCTCCATGTGCCTGTATGACCTCCCTACAACTCCTGGGCATGCTCCTGATGAGGCGGTGGATGGTCTCCTGAGGGATCTCCTCCCAGACCTGGACTAAAGCATCCGCCAACTCCTGGACAGTCTGTGGTGCAACGTGATGTTGGTGGATGGTGCGAGACATGATGTCCCAGATGTGTTCAATCAGATTCAGGTCTGGGGAACAGTCCATAGCTTCAATGCCTTCATCTTGCAGGAACTGCTGACACACTCCAGCCACTTGAGGTCTGGCATTGCCCTGCATTAGGAGGAACCCAGGGCCAACTGCACCAGCATATGGTCTCACAAGGGGTCTGAGGATCTCATCTCTGTACCTAATGGCAGTCAAGCTACCTCTGGCAAGCACATGAGGGCTGTGCGGTCCTCCAAAGAAATGCCACCCCACACCACTACTGACCCACTGCCAAACCGGTCATGTTGAAGGATGTTGCTGGCAGCAGGTCGCTCTCCACGGCATCTCCAGACTCTGTCACGTCTGTCACATGTTCTCCGTGTGAACCTGCTTTTATCTGTGAAGAGCACAGGGCGCCAGTGGCGAATTTGCCAATCCTGGTGTTCTGTGGCAAATGCCATGCGTCCTGCACGGTGTTGGGCTGTGAGCACAACCCCCATCTGTGGACGTCGGGCACTCAGACCATCCTCATGGAGTCGGTTTCTAACCATTTGTGCAGACACATGCACATTTGTGGCCTGCTGGAGGTTATTTTGCAGGGCTCTGGCAGTGTTCCTCCTGTTCCTCCTTGCAAAAAGGCTGAGGTAGCGGTCCTGCTGCTGGGTTGTTGCCCTCCTACGGCCCCCTCCACGTCTCCTGGTGTACTAGCCTGTCTCCTGGTGTACTAGCCTGTCTCCTGGTAGCGCCTCCAGCCTCTGGACACTACGCTGACACACAGCAAACCTTTTTACCACAGCTTGCATTGATGTGCCATCCTGGATGAGCTGCACTACCTGAGCCACTTGTGTGGGTTGTAGAGCCAGTCTCATGCTACCACGAGTGTGAAAGCACAATGAACATTCAAAAGTGACCAAAACATCAGCCAGAAAGCATTGGTACTGAGAAAAGGTCTGTGGTCCCCACCTGCAGAAGCTGAACCACTCCTTTATTGAGGGTGTCTTGACAATTGCCAATAATTTCCATCTGTCGTCTATTCCATTTGCACAACAGCATTTGAAATTGATTGTCAAACAGTGTTGCTTCCTAAGGGGACAGTTTGATTTCACTGAAGTTTGATTTACTTGGAGTTATATTCTGTTGTTTAAGTGTTCCCTTTATTTTTTTTGAGCAGTGTAGTTTTAAAGCTGCTGGTACCACGACACAGGTGAGACTAGTTGGACAGGCAGGACCCTGGTGGCTTTGCCCGCCCTGTTCCCTAGAGTGACTGTTCTCTACATGTGCATGACAAGGAGAGACCTATCAATCACTGGAGCAGACAGGGAGAAGCCACCAGGGACTTACCTGTCTGACAAGTCTCCTGTACGGCTCGGTTCCCTGCGACTTTTTAAAACTATTTTTTTCTCTAGCTCTGAAACGCTGTGGAATTTCAAACATATGTGGATTAAATTATACAGCCACTGTCTGATATGCTGCATGTATCAACTGCCAGATTCCCTTTTAAAAGGAGTTTGTGCGACCAAGCTGTTTATAATAAACTAAGCCCATAGCCTTGTTGGGGGTATAGCCCCCATTAAAATGGCTCTTCTAGTGCTCTGATCACTGGCTCGGTTCTGCGGAAACTGCCGTTTAATCAAATATGCCAACTATGGTGCTCCGTGCACCCGTAATGTGGCCAACAGTCTTAGGGCACTGTTCTGTCCACTGATTTTTTTTGCATGTCTCATCTTCGCTCACTGGTGTTTCATAGCACTGGCTTTTCTGATATTTCTCTGCAGTCTGTGCTTGCTCCAGTGCTGTCAATTACCAGTGAGGGAGGTGAGGATGTGCAAAACCAGTGGGCGGAATGGTGCACGGAGCCTCTTGGCCACATCATGGGTGCACTGAGCACCCTAATTAGCAGTTATGATTGAACTTCAGATTCTGCAAAATAAGTTGTGATTTTATGGGGCTATATTCCCTTCAGGGCTGTGTGCTCAGTTTATACTGTTAATTTGGGCATACAGATTTTCTTTAAAATGCAATTCTAGGAATAACCCTTTAATCACCTATTCATAGAATGAGTGATAACTTCTAGTAGGTGTCTCAATTGCTGGGACCCGAGAATAGGGCTCTGATACAACAAGACTGCAGCCCTGCAGAGCCCTTTCTTGAATTTAGTGGAGTTAAGTCTTTTTAAAATGCACAATTCATGACATTTCCACTCAAGCAAACATTAAGTGCTGTTCTCATTGAAATTGATTTGACACAGAGCTTCCATAGAACCTGCCATATGGATGTGTATGTGTAATACAATGTATCAGCACTTCTGGTAATAAGTTACATAAACACAAGTTGTTACAGCAAAGAGCTCTTCAAGAGTAAGGTGAAGGATGACTGGTCGGAGGAAGGGTTCTCGCCCTAGATCTAAGCACTGAGACACATAGATTCAATTCAGTAAAATGACTCTTAATTACTTTTAATAAAAAGCAAAATGTCGTTTGGTTTTGAAGTGAAAAAGTCCATTGACTAATGAGCTAGGAATATTTGCAATTTGATCTATCCTCCATTTAAATCGCTGCTGTATTTGGGAATGCCTCACATCTTGTTCTGCAAGAACCATATGCCTGCTAATAACAGTGGTGTCCGGTTACATGCATTTGTTTCCTTCCCTACTGGGTGAAGCAAGAATGTGTTTCTAGGTTTGTAGTACTTTTCCCATATTACCTGGGGGGGAAGAGACTGTGGTTTTTTTTTTTTTTTACTTTTTAAGGGGTTGTCCAGCCCTGGTTTAATTTTCAGCAAGCAGTACACCTTGCTGAATTCTAGGCATGTGTAGTATAGCTCGTAATATAACATTTAGATAGGGGATGATAAGCTAATCAGCTATACAGTACAGACCAAAAGTTTGGACACACCTTCTAACTTAAAGATTTTTCTGTATTTTCATGACTATGGGAATTGTACATTCACACTGAAGGCATCAAAACTATGAATTAACACGTGGAATTATATACTTAACAAAAAAGTGTGAAACAGCTGAAATTCTGTCTTAGGCCTCTTTCACACTAGCGTCGTGCACTGCACGTCGCTATGCGTCGTTTGGTTGAAAAAACGCATCCTGCAAAAGTGCTTGCAGGATGCGTTTTTTCACCATTGATTAGCATTTGCGTCGCATTGCGACGCTTTGCCACACGTCGCAACCGTTGTGCGAAGGTTGCGCCGTGTTGTGGCGGACCGTCGGCTGCAAAAAACGTTACTTGTAACGTTTTTTTCCGCCGACGGACCACTATTTCCGACCGCGCATGCGCGGCCGGAACTCCGCCCCCACCTCCCCGCACCTCACAATGGGGCAGCGGATGCGTGGAAAAACAGCATCCGCTGCCCCCGTTGTGCGGATGGGCCGAGTACGACGCTAGTGCATACCTCCCAACTTTTGAAGATGGGAAAGAGGGACAAAGTTTGCGGCGCGCAAAGCGCGCCGTGGCAAATTTTAGGCCACGCCTCTGACCACACCCATTCATAATTAGTCACACCCATATCCACGTCCCAAGCACACCCATTTAGCACTGCTGATCACACTGTTTCATATACAATAGTTATAAACAAAAAAATATGGCCACACAGTGCTCCATACTGTATAATGACCACACATGATGCCCCATACTGTATAATGAACACACATAACGCTCCATACTGTATAATGACCGCATGCATACTGTATAATGGCCGCACATGATGCTCCATACTGTATAATGACTGCACATGATGCTCCATACTGTATAATGGCCGCACATGATGCTCCATATTGTATAATGACCGCACATGATGCTCCATACTGTATACTGGCTGCACAT
This sequence comes from Ranitomeya variabilis, assembly GCF_051348905.1. Classification (NCBI taxonomy): domain Eukaryota; kingdom Metazoa; phylum Chordata; class Amphibia; order Anura; family Dendrobatidae; genus Ranitomeya; species Ranitomeya variabilis. The sequence goes on from NC_135234.1 coordinate 402,920,538, forward strand.
GATGCTCCATATTGTATAATGACCACACATGATGCTCCATACTGTATAATGACTGCACATGATGCTTCATACTGTATAATGACCCCACATGATGCTCCATACTGTATTATGGCCACAGTTCTCCATACTGTATAATGACATACAGGCACGCAGCTCACACACATGCAGCATCACACACACAGTATCACACATACACACGCAGCATCACAAACGCAGCTCACAAACACATGCAGCTTTGACACAAATGCATCACACATGCAGCCATCACACACACACGCAGTCATCACACACACACACGCAGCCATCACACACACACACACAGCCATCACACACACACGCAGTCATCACACACACACGCAGTCATCACACACACGCAGCCATCACACACACACGCAGCCATCACACACACACGCAGCCATCACACACACACGCCCAGCCATCACACACACACGCCCAGCCATCACACACACACACCCAGCCATCACACACACACACCCAGCCATCACACACACACACCCAGCCATCACACACACACACCCAGCCATCACACACACACACCCAGCCATCACACACACACACCCAGCCATCACACACACACACCCAGCCATCACACACACACACCCAGCCATCACACACACCCAGCCATCACACACACACACCCATCACACACACACACACCCATCACACACACACACACCCATCACACACACACCCAGCCATCACACACACCCAGCCATCACACACACCCAGCCATCACACACACCAGATACCTCATACACACATGACACACACACAAATGCAGCATCACACATCTCACTCACACACACACACACACACACACACACACACATCACACACACACATCACACACACACAATCTCCTCTGTGGTGCAGGGGCGGCTGATCTGTCCATGTGCACTGCAGCTCTTCAGTTTCTCCGGCTGCTCACAGCTCTGCACTGTCCCGGCACCTCCCCCGTCTCTCCTTCTCTGCCGGGATAGCAGCTAAGAGCAGGAGACGCCAGAGCTCCGTGCACACACAGGAGGAAGTGAGTCGCTGACCTCTCATCTTGATCGCTGCTGGCTCTCTTCCTCAGCGTGGCAGCGCCGCACACACAGGGGGCGGGGGGCGGGGTGGGGGCGGGATCGGTCGGGAGGAGACCCAGCATGTATAAGAAAAAAAAAACAGCCACAAACCTAAGCTACTCAGGTGCCGCCCCCTGCATTGTCCCTGCCCTAGGCACGGGACATTAGTGTCCCGCCCGGGATCCCGGGGCTGGCTGTCAAAATCAGGACAGTCCCGCGGGATCCGGGACGGTTGGGAGGTATGCTAGTGTGAAAGTAGCCTTATATTCTAGGTTCTTCAAAGTAGCCACCTTTTTCTTTGACTGCTTTGCACACTCTTGGCATTCTTCAAGAGCTTCAAGAGGTGGTCACCGGGAATGGTTTTCACTTCACAGGTGTGCCCTGTCAGCAGGGCTGTGGAGTCGGAGTCGTGGAGTCGGAGTTAGTTTTGGTTGGAGTCGGTAGAAATGTACCGACTCCGACTCCAGCTTTAAAAAAATATATATTAATATTTCATAATTGAACTTTCATATGAATTTTATAAATGTTACTCAAATATATATGTTCTACCAAACTATGAACAGCAGTGATAAACAGTTCTGCTGGAGATAGAGACATTTCTTACTTCTTGTGTGTCACTGTTCTCCACTGCCCTTATCTAATCTTATACTTGGTTAACCTCATGCTGCCCCAACCCCGCTACTTACAGTGTATGAAACTGAAAGTGAAAATGTGTTGCAAATTCTTAGTAGTAAAGCTCCTCCTCTAGACTAGATGTTTACTAGGTGTGCGTCTTCCAAGCATCTCACAGCTGCTACTCAGAAGAGGAAGACTGTAAGAAGTATTATCCTTTCAACAAACTTTGCATCAGTTAACTGTGAGTACATGAGGAACAACAGTATTACTGACCACTATATCAGTTGTACGACCTGGCAATAATTTTGTACAATTGTTTTTAGGAAAAACAATTGTCATTTGGATTGTGAATGCAGAATTAAAAACCTGAGAATGTCAAAGAAGCGTCACATTAAATGAGCTGTATTTGAACATTTCACCATCACTCAAGATAGAAAACATTATGTCTGTCAGTGTATGACAAATGATCCAGACGAGAACAAATGCTGTGAAGCCAAGATCAGTGCATATTCAGGCAAACATAAAAATGCTCCTACCAGAGCTTCTAATCTAAAGAGACATTTACAGCGCTTTCATCCAGAAGTACTGAAAGCAGTGGATGAGAAAGACTGCATCCAAACCAATGAACCAGTGCCCAGCTCTTCCAGCCAAACAAAGGAGCAGAGAACTTTGCAGCCATCAGTTGCAAGATATTTTGTCAGTGACAAAGTTACTGTGACAATGACAGTAGATACATTTAAAAAAACAGATCATAGAGCTTGTTGTAAAGGATAGTGTGCCTATTTCATTATTTTCACGACCAGCTTTTATGTGTCTGAATGGGGAAATGGCCCGAAAGCTTGGTGTTTCTCTGGAGAGAGAGAGTATTAGAAAATTAGTAATCGAAGAAGCTTTTAAACAAAAGGAAGAACTTAAAAAAAACTCTCAAGGGACGCTTTCTGTTTCTTAAAATGGATGCCTGCACACGTCAGAGTGAACTATTTTGCCATCAATGTCCGATTTGTTTGTGACAAAAATGAAATAGTTACCAAGACATTGGCAGTAAAAGACACCAAAGCTCATCACACCAGTGAGTTTCTCCAGGTCTTGGTGGAAAAGGTTCTGCAAGACTATGAACTTAAAAAAGAGCAAGTTCTTTCTGTCGTAACTGACAATGCTTCAAATATGATAAGTACTATTAAGCTAATGAAGGAGAGTAATGATGGTGGAAAGCAACATGATAGTTTAGATGATCTTGTTGAAACTGTGTCAATAAGTTCTTTCATTCATCACATGCGCTGTGTTGTGCATACGCTACAGCTGGCTATAAGAGACAGTCTGCAAGAAGGACATGCTGCTGCACTGATTGGCAAGGTGAGAAAATTGGCTACTGTTGCCAGAACCCCTAAAGTTGACTCACTTTTGAAGAGACGTGCTGGAAAAGGGGCAATTATTGATCAAGCCACACGATGGGGCAGTACTTACTTAATGATTCAGCGCTTGGTTGAACTGAAAACCTTTCTTGTAGACATGGCTAACCCTCAACTGACGCTAAATGAAAGTCAGTGGAATCAGGTGACTGAGCTGGAAAAATTGCTAGAGCACCCACTTACAGTGACTAAAAAATTACAAGCAGAGGACTTAACTCCATGTATTTTCTTAAAGGGAACCTGTCACCTGAATTTGGCGGGACCGGTTTTGGGTCATATGGGCGGGGTTTTTGGGTGTTGGATTCACCCTTTCCTTACCAGCTGGCTGCATGCTGGCCGCAATATTGGATTGAAGTTCATTCTCTGTCCTCCGGAGTACACGACTGCTTAAGGCAATATTGTATAATAAGTGTATAACAAAACATGTAATTGCAATAATTTTCTGGGAGAAATACTTCACTTTCTGGAACAATTTCAAGGGTGCCAACACTTTTTCGGTCATGTCTGTATATTTTTGTCCCATTCTACTAAAGTATGTAGCTGAGAAATAGAAATAATGTATCTTTTGTAGCTTTGAGTGCCTAGGAGCCAGTGTAAACTAGATTAAAACCCCACTAAATGAAAACGTTCTATTAGAAATAGCACAAATTTAATTTACAATGCCTAGTGTTAATATTGCTACGTCCCCGTGCATGGGGTTCGTTTGACTTCTGCCATTTTACTAATAGTAGTAGTATTATGTCAGTGCTGGTAATCACTGCTTACATGAAGATTAATGAAATATAAAATGATTTTGGGGAAACTTCTCACCTGAAATCTGCTATAAAGTAGGTTTCGGTGCATGGGCTGTCCCTACTGGAGGGCACAAATGATGGCCCCCTGTATTCGATACATCTGCTGATCTGAGCTCCTGGTTTTATTACATGCATTAAGATCTACAGTGACATAATTTTACCTTTGGGCTTGTAACTAGGAGTGGTTAGAAATATGGAAATCGGCCACTCCTTTTCGCTGAAATCTGGCAGCACGCACAGGCTACAAAGGGAGTTAATGGGACGTGTGCCAAACCCAGTGTTTCCTAAGTAGTTGATTGGAAAGTTTAAACTGGTTTCCCCTGACTTACAAATCCTGCCCATTGCTTCAGAAAGTAGTGAAACATTCGGGTATACATTCCACTGTAATTCTGTCCTCGAGGTGAGGTTTGTGAATTGTATAGGCTGCAGTATGTACGGTATGTCCATGGACAAAACTGTAGCCCCAGGGAATGACCCCAGACCTTCAACGAGCATTTTTTAATTTTTAATTTTTTTTTCTATTGGGACAGTTGTCTGGAGAGCATCACTTAAGTGTTTCCTACAGGTTGACTTGTTTCCAAAAATAATTAATTCATATTATGGGAAATGCTCCAATAAAATCCAATATGAAACTAGCATTTACTGCAAAAAAAAAAAAAAAAGGATTTATGAAACGTGAATGAGTGGGCAATTTCATTTGGTGACATCGACAGAATTATTTTTACCGTACTTATTTGGCTATCCAAAACTGTTGGAAAAGGAGTCTAGTGGGCACTTGACAAACAGTCTCTTACAGCATTTACACTGTAAGATAATTCTGAATGAGCAATGTTTTAAAAACGCTTGTTTCACGATTATTGTGCTGTGTAGACAGGCAGCCAGCGCCCAGTGAGCAAGAAACTCTCATCTGGTAAAGCGGACTCACACTGCCGGACAGTGATACCCAAAGAGAAAAGGAGTACTCAGTCCAAAATCCATAAAGTGTATATCAATTTATTAAATAGTCAGTAACATACCAAACTAATATGACAAACCTCTACATAAAGAGGGATCAGGTCAGTCACAGGTATACCGGCAAAAATGTCATAAAAGCATAAAGTGCCTAGTGCTCACAGTTGCTATGGGAAGCATCCACAATATAACCCACAGTAAGGTACGGTACATTAGCTGAATATATATTCATTGCTTAGTGGCGACATTGTAACATATAGTGGTACTTATTTGGAATGCTTACCCCTGTAATAGTGTAGTGCCGGACCCGTGTCACGCCGCTACCGACGCGCGTTTCGCTGCTCTTTTTCAAGGTGCGGTGATGCTGTGTGTGTGGGCCGGTATTTAAATACCTTTTGGCGCTGGAACCTGTAAAGCCGGCGCATGTCTCCGGATCTGCACGCCGGAACTAGAATCACTTCCTGCAGAACGGAATAACACTGCGTGTCAGCGTCCATGTCTCAGTGATGTCATTGGAACGCAAGTGTCATCCATAGTCGCCATCAGTGATGCTCTGGTCTGTGCCACAGAAGACATGCGCACAACAGGACCCGGTGCGGTATTAGGGGACGCTGGAAGCTGCAGCCCACTACATATTTAGGGGATTGAAGGAAAATTGGGTGATAACATAAATCTATCCATACTAATATAAAAGTGCAACAAAAAGATAAATACTAAATATAATAATACATGAATAAATACAATATCTATATAACAGCCATATAATTCATAAGTGATAAGTGACATATACATATATAATAAATATATATAAGCTAATAAGTTAATTAATTCTCAATAAATGGAGTGAATAAATAGTGCATGAGAATATATGATGATGATGATATTATTATATGATCCAATTCATCCTTCAAATTTCCAGTCCATGGAGGAGAGCTGCAAAGGTAACACTTCCAAAGTAACTCTCCGGCCTCAGTTAGTTTTGCCAATTCACACATCAAGGGGGTAATGTTAATCAACAGAACAATACTAGAAAATAAAACAATAAAATTAATATACATAACAAACATTAAACACAGAACACAAAAGAAATTTAAAAACCGAGACTGGGATATTGCATCGCAAACCTACAAAAATGAACTAAAGCTCGGACAGTGGCAGCTTGCACACACACTGAGCCATCTAGTATAGTACCATTTTCAAGGCAACATTTGGAAAATTACCGTCATGCACATACCATGGCTGCTGCTTGTGAACACTGGTTTAGATTGTTGGCTGAGCCATATGAAATTTTCATTTTTAGGTGCCATACCTGCTTGGCTTGCTTTAGGATAGTATATTGGCCCCAATATACATTAGACAAGTTGGTATGATTCGCCGGGCATCTAGTATGTTGTCAGATTCAAGTTATTTCTGTGACCACTGTGGGTTTTTCTGTCTTTAAACGAGGGGTACCAACAATTTTGACCATGTGTGCGTGTGACTTTTTATATAGTTTCAGCTGTATATGTAAGTGTGGTTGTCATGAGACTTGCCTAGTTGGACTAGTGGGGACTGTTAGGCCATGTGCACACGTTCAGGATTTTTCGCGTTTTTTCGCTATAAAAACGTGATAAAAATGCGAAAAAAACGCTTACATATGCCTCCTATTATTTAGAGGGTATTCCGCATTTTTTGTGCAAATGTTGCGATTTTTTCCGCGAAAAAATCGCATCGCGGAAAAAAAAAAGCAACATGTTTATTAAAAAAAGCGGATTGCGGGGATTCCGCACACCTAGGAGTCCATTGATCTGCTTACTTCCCGCACGGGGCTGTGCACACCATACGGGAAGTAAGCAGATTATGTGCGGTTGGTACCCAGGGTGGAGGAGAGGAGACTCTCCTCCACGGACTGGGCACCATATAATTCGTCAAAAAAAAGAATTAAAATAAAAAATAGTCTTATACTCACCCTCTGATGGCCGCCGAAGTGTTCCCGCCTCTCCAGTGCATGCTCTCTCTTCGGTTCCTATAGATGGTGTGGTTCAGGACCTGTGATGACGTCGCTGTCTTGTGATTGGTCGCGTGACCGCTCATGTGACTCACGCGACCAATCACAAGCCGCGATGTCATCGAAGGTCCTGAACCACACCGGCATCTATAGGAACGGACGCCGCTGAGGAGATCATCTGGGTGAGTATAACCATTTTTTTTTTTTTTCTTTTTAATATTTTTAAACATTCTATCTTTTACTATAGATGCTGCATAAGCAGCATCTATAGTAACAAGTTGGTCACACTTGTCAAACAGTATGTTTGACAAGTGTGACCAACCTGTCAGTCAGTTTTCCAAGCGATGCTACAGATCGCTTGGAAAACTTTAGCATTCTGCAAGCTAATTACACTTGCAAAATGCTAAAAAAACGCGAAAAAAACGGAAAAAAAAACGCAAAAAAAAAAATGCGGATTTCTTGCAGAAAATTTCCGGTTTTCTTCAGGAAATTTCTGCAAGAAAACCGGACGTGTGCACATACCCTTAAGCCTGCCATCTGTGCTGCCACCTCAGCAGGAGTTAGGAGACCATTGTCCCAAGCTGAGTTGTGTCCTAGTCTCTTCAATAGGAGCTAGTCTGCAGTGACTTCTACTTCCATCTGGCATTGGGGGTGCTGGGTCTCGGATCGCATCAATTCGATATGGAGGACCTATCCTAGGGCGCCAACAAGACTTGCCGTGCCACGTGTCTCTGTAGTGCACCCATGCCATGCTGACATCGCTGTGCTGTTACTTCTCATTTGTGACAAACATTTACCCTGTTTTTTCTCTTTTCAGTGGAGGAGGATGGCAGTTGGGATAATGGCCTCTCGTACGATTGTCGCACTCTGCTATTCAAGGCCATCCATAACCTGCTGGAGCGATGTTTAATGAACCGGAGTTTTGTGCGCATAGGGAAATGGTTTGTGAAGCCATACGAGAAAGATGAAAAGCCAGTTAATAAAAGGTGAGTGTAGTGCTTTCTTCTGTGGTGAGAATGTTTCATTCCTTACACTTTTTGCCTTTAGTTTTCTTGTGGAATTCTGCTACCAAAAACACACAATCTGCATCTGCAAAATGTGCTAGTGCCGTGTTTGTTTTGATTTGGTACATACATTACAGGCAAGTCAGAGCCTAAAACCTGAAATGTGGAGTCACTTGTGATTCGCTGTAAAATCTTGCCAATACTGCCATGTAAAGCTGTCTGCAAATCTTTCCACATAAAGATATATGGACAAAGGTACATTGTTGAATTTCCAAAAGATCACTTGCAACTTGCTCTCCAATAAGAAAACCTCAGTAGGTTTTTTGCTATGCATCGGATAGCAGTAGGAGGTAGGAGGTAGGGACAGAAACCTTGATTCCAGCGATGTCACTTAGATTACTGGATACAGCTATGATATATAATCACAGTTTACTGTGCTGCAGATTAAGCAGAGCGCTAATGTTGAGCTGTGTATACCCCTCCCGCAGCACAGCCATCTGTCTACATTGTATAGTGACAGAGAGCTGCTAATCAGTGGGGTGGGGGTGGACCAAGGGGCACAAGGCAAGTTGTCCTGTAGTGATGATCTACTGCTAATAAAAAAGATTGTTTTGCTGTTTCACTGCACAGTCCAGTTAGTGACACATCACTGTAATCAGGGTCTCTGTCTCTACATTATAGTGCTCTCAGATTACTTAGCGGAAATGTGCTGACAGATTTCCTTTTAAAAGGGTTATTCCCACAAACATAAATCATAGCTCAGTAGTGTAAAATCCTAAAATAATTAAACTTGTCAAATGCAATCCGTTTCCAAAAGTGCCTGCTACCCCAAGTATCTCCCTGAAAATGTCAGACACTTTTGTTCACCTGGTTGTCCATGGATACATTCTATAGTTCTTTTCTGACCTGTCCCACACTAAATAACTGCTTCTACCAAGTTCCCCCAAAAATAAGACCTACCCCAAAAATAAGCCGGAGCATGATTTTATAGGATTTTTCCAGTATGCTTGAAATCTAAGCCCTAGTTAGTGAAGGCCAGCGTTAGGAGAAGTCAAACTGGGCAATTGCCCAGGGCCCCCACTCTCTTGGGGGCCACCAGCGTTTCTATCCTGAAGTTAAGATGGCTTGAGGACATTTGATGACTTTACAGTCATGTGACCATAATGTCACCAAAGGTCTCTCAACTGCAGGAATCTGGAGAACTAAGAAGATAGCAAAAAATGCAGAGATGAACCTTTACTTATTCCTAAAAAGTTTACAAAAACCTCATGTAGAAACTATCCGTGCAAACAGTGATTCCAACAACATTAACAAACATATAAGCAAAGTCGATCTCCCTGTTTGGGAAGAAACAAATATTTATGACACTGGTCATACAATATAAAGGGCTAGCCTGTCCAATTACTTGAAGTAGCATGCAAATAGAACCGCCAGAGCTGCCGCCTCACCGCCGCCAGAGCTGCCGCCTCGCCGCCAGAGCTGCCGCCAGAGCTGCCGCCGCCAGAGCTGCTGCCGCCGCCAGAGCTGCCACCTCGCCGCCGCCAGAGTCGCCGCCGCCGCACCCCGACCTTCTGTCTCTTCCCCACTATCCCATAGAATGTAAGTCCGAAAGGACCGGTTCCTCTCCCCTCTGTACCAGTCTGTCACTGTAAATTTGTTTACTGTAAACGATTTCTATAACCCTGTATGTAACCCCTTTCTCATGTACAGCACCATGGAATTAATGGTGCTATCTAAATAAATAAATAATAATAAATACAAAAGCTGGCCAGCAGCCAGACATACACTAGGTTGCAGAAAACAGGAGAAATCTCACTGGATGCCTCCTGACGCTTTTCCTCAAAAGCTTGATTCATCAAGGGATTGGCACATGTAATCTCTTAAGGTACCGTCACACTAAACGATATCGCTAGCGATCCGTGACGTTGCAGCGTCCTGGCTAGCGATATCATTTAGTTTGACACGCAGCAGCGATCAGGATCCTGCTGTGATATCGCTGGTCGTTGAATAAAGTTCAGAACTTTATTTGGTCGTCAGACCGGCGTGTATCGTCGTGTTTGACACCAAAAGCAACGATACCAGCGATGTTTTACACTGGTAACCAGGGTAAATATCGGGTTACTAAGCGCAGGGCCGCGCTTAGTAACCCGATGTTTACCCTGGTTACCAGCGTAAAAGTAAAAAAAACAAACAGTACATACTCACCTGCGCGTCCCCTGCCATCCGCTTCCTGCTCTGACTGAGCGCCGGCCCTAAAGTGAAAGTAAAAGCACAGCGGTGACGTCACCGCTCTGCTGTTAGGGCCGGCGCTCACACAGTGCAGGAAGCGGACGCCGGGGGACGCGCAGGTGAGTATGTACTGTTTGTTTTTTTTACTTTTACGATGGTAACCAGGGTAAACATCGGGTTACTAAGCGCGGCCCTGCGCTTAGCAACTCGATGTTTACCCTGGTTACCCGGGGACCTCGGCATCGTTGGTCGCTGGAGAGCGGTCTGTATGACAGCTCTCCAGCGACCAAACAGCGACGCTGCAGCGATCGGCATCGTTGTCGCTATCGCTGCAGCGTCGCTTAATGTGAAGGTACCTTTAGGAGTAAGGCTATGTGCACACGTAGGAAATGTGGTGCAGAATTTTCTGCACTAAATCTGCATCTCCTGGCAGAAAACGCAGGTGCAGATTTGTTGCAGTTTTTGTTGCAGTTTTTGTTGCAGTTTTTGTTGCAGTTTTTGTTGCAGTTTTTGTTGCAGTTTTTGTTGCAGTTTTTGTTGCAGTTTCTGTGCAGTTTCTGTGCAGTTTCTGTGCAGTTTCTGTGCAGTTTCTGTGCAGTTTCTGTGCAGTTTTTGTGCAGATTTTACCAGTGTGTATTTTTATCATGGAGGGGTGCAGAAAAGCTGCAGAACTGCACAAAAGAAGCGACATGCACTTCTTTGATATCTGCAGCGTTTCTGCGCAGATTTTTCTGCACCGTGTGCACAGCTTTTTTTTTTTTTCACATTGATTTACATTGTACTGTAAATCACAGTGCAGTTCTGCAGCGTCTCTGCTGCAGAAAAATCTGCTGCAGATCTGCACCAATTCTGCACTAAATCTGCATCGTGTGCACATACCCTAACTGGGCATCACATCCCTCCAACCAGGGGTATAAGGCTATGTTCACACGTTGCGGTTTTTGCTGCGGATCCGCAGCGGTTTTGGCCCTGCGGATCCGCAGCAGTTTTCCATGCGGTGTACAGTACAATGTTAATCTATGGAAAACAAACCGCTGTGCTCTGCTTTCACTTTACGGCCGGCACTCAGTCAGTGCGGGAAGCAGACGGCGAGGGACCTGACAGACACCGGAATGTGAGTATGTACGTTTTTTTTTTTTTTTTTACATTTACAATGGTAAACAGGGTAAACATCGGGTTACTAAGCGCGGCCCTGCGCTTAGTAACCCGATGTTTACCCTGGTTACCCGGGGACTTCGGTATCGTTGGTCGCTGGAGAGCTGTCTTTGTGGCAGCTCCCCAGCGACCACACAACGACTTACCAACGATCACGGCCAGGTCGTATCGCTGGTCGTGATCGTTGGTAAATCATTTTGTGTAACGATACCCTTAGCCCAGCAGCCCCATTCATTAAGACTGGCCTGCACAACGCCAGTGTTAATGAGTCAGGGCCATTGTTCTCGTTAGCACATTGCCTCAGTGTAAATAGATGTGCTGCTGATTACATGATATGTATGGGGACAGCATGATGCATTAGTGATCGTTGTAACCCCATCGTTCATCAGCATGTGTAAAGAGTAGATTGCGGTACTTGGAAAAAGTAAATAGGATCTCAAGAAATTCATGTAAAGGTACCTTCACATTAAGCGATGCTGCAGCGATAGCGACAACGATGCCGATCGCTGCAGCATCGCTGTTTGATCGCTGGAGAGCTGTCACACAGACCGCTCTCCAGCGACCAGCGATGCCGAGGTCCCCGGGTAACCAGGGTAAACATCGGGTTGCTAAGCGCAGGGCCGCGCTTAGTAACCCGATGTTTACCCTGGTTACCAGCGTAAAATGTAAAAAAACAAACACTACATACTCACATTCACGTCCCTCGCCGTCCACTTCCTGCAATGACTGAGCGCCGGCCCTAACAGCAGAGCTGTGACGTCACCGCTGTGCTGTACTTTCACTTTCACTTTACGGCGCTCAGTCAGTGTGGGAAGCGGACGCCGGGGGATGCGAGGGTGAGTATGTAGTGTTTTTTTTTTTTTTTTTTTTTTTTTTTTTTTTACTTTTACACTGGTAACCAGGGTAAACATCGGGTTACTAAGTGCGGCCCTGCACTTAGTAACCCGATATTTACCCTGGTTACCAGTGTAAAACATCGCTGGTATCGTTGCTTTTGGTGTCAAACACAACAATACACGCCGGTCTGACGACCAAATAAAGTTCTGAACTTTATTCAACAACCAGCGACATCACAGCAGGATCCTGATCGCTGCTGCCTGTCAAACTAAACGATATCGCTAGCCAGGACGCTGCAACGTCACAGATCGCTAGCGATATCGTTTAGTGTGAAGGTACCTTTAGAAGTCCGGGTCTGGCGAGTTATGCTGATGTTCCGGATTGTGATCACGTGATTATAATTGAATAAATGTTTTGTTTTTTTTTTTGTTTAATCATAAATGTGGATAGTTGTTTTTGGGGAGCCCAAAAAAATGACATCCCCTGAAAATAAACCCTAACCCATCTTTCAGAGCAAAAAATAGTATAAGAACCTGTCTCTCTTTTTTTTTTTTTTTTTGACAAGCACGGTAGTAGTCAGTGCTAGAAGAACAGCAGGTATCTACTTAGGGGATGTGGGATTGCTCATTCATGGTTGCACCATCCTTGCTGCGCAGAGTGGACGTGGGCACTACGCACCTGCTGCTGTCATAGCTTTCCTCCTCCTCGACTGTGCGATAGACTAAGTAGAGCAAGCACAGGCCTACTAGCCACTAACCCACTAATGATCCTTTTCATTAAAAGCATGATCATTTCTCTCCATATTTGTTGTAATGCACATCTCCCCATAAACCCAGTATAGGTACCACTGGGCCTCTGTCTGCACTGTCCGGTCCACAGCAACCAGTCACTGCTCTGCTTTCAATTCTTAACTGGCACTGGTGACATGAAGGGTATGTGCACACAATGCTGTTTCCATTGCAGATTTTTCCGTGTGGATTCTGCAGAATCCGTGCGTTTTACCTGCGGATTCATCGGAGATTTACTGCGGATTTAGTGCAGTTTTTGTGCAGATTTCATCTGCGCTTTTAGGCTATGTGCACACGCTGCGGACTGGTGTGCGGATTTTTCCACACTGATTTTGATAAATCCGCAGGGCAAAAACACTGCGTTTTTCCTGCGGATTTATCGCGGTTTTCCTGCGGATTTACTGCGGTTTTTGTGCAGATTTTACTGCGGTTTTACACCTGTGGTTTTTTTAATATGGAGCAGGTGTAAAACCGCTGCGGAATCCGCACAAAGAATTGACATGCTGCGGAAAATAAACTGCTGCGTTTCCGGGCGTTTTTTTCTTCCGCAGCATGTGCACAGCGGTTTTTATTTTCCATAGGTTAACATGGTACTGTCAAAAATGCTGCGGATCCGCAGTAAAAACCACAACGTGTGCACATACCCTTACACCTGCGGATTTCGCAGCGTTTTACACCTATTCCATTATAGAAATCCGCACAAAGAATTGACATGCTGCAGAAAATAAACCGCTACGTTTCCGGGTGGAATTTTCCGCAGCATGTGCACTGCGGATTTGGTTTTCCATAGGTTTACATAGTACTGTACACTGCATGGAAAACTGCTGTGGATCCGCAGCCAAATCCGCAACGTGTGCACATAGCCTAAAGCTGCACTGTGACTGGTTGATGTGGCAACAAAAAGCTATAAGAGCAAACACAGGGAGAATATATTTACAATGCCTACAGAATTCTTTGTGGGGAATTATATACCTTTACACAGTGTGGTGGGGATGGAAAAGGATTACGGTATATACCAGTAATTTGAAATAACTATTAAAAAAAAAAAAAAACCCCACAACAAACGATTGTCATACTGTGGTTTCTTTGTCAGCTCTGCTCCTGTTACCAATAGCAACAGCCATAACTACTGTCATCTGTACAAAGGAGACAGCATGGCGGCTGAAAAAGCGGGGTGCTTGTTCGAATTGTATTAACACTGGTTAGGCTACGTTCACATTTGCGTTGTTGAGCGCAGCGTCGCCGACACATGCGTCATGCGCCCCTATCTTTAACATGGGGGGCACATGGACATGCGCCGGTATGCGTTGTACTGCGTTTTACGACGCATGCGTCATATAGACGCACAAGACAGGGCGCAGGGGACGCTACTTGTAGCGTTTTCCCTGCGCCGAAAGTCCCAATCTGTAGGATCTTATGACAATGCATGCATCGCAAAACGCTGCATTGTGTACATGCGTTGTTGGTTGCGTCGCGTCGCCGACGCTGCGCCCAACAACGCAAATGTGAACATAGCCTTACATGGTCAGCACCGATGAACCCTCACTTCACACTGAGCAGACGTTGTAATGGAGAGGTTGGAGGTAGGAAGAAGAGTAAGAATGTAGCCAGTGAGGATTGATGGACATGGCTGGGTTATTTAGAGAGGTGATTGGGCTAAAGGGAATTTGGGAAATATAAATAGACTCTGGGATAACCCCCTTTTAAATAACGGCTAAAATTGGTACTTCCACAAATTTCCCGTTAAATCGCAGTTTGTGACACAATGTACATTCACTATACATACTATATAGTGTCTGAGGTTGTTTCCCTTCCCATGGGATGGCGATATCATGAACGGTTGCTCATTGTGTAGTTTGGCACCATACGCTTGAATGGGCCTGAGCTGCAGCACTGGACAGCCTGAGTATTTGTAAGGCCAGGCCTCTATGCTTACAAGGGTATTCATTCCTGAGACATTTATGAGCTATCCACAGGTTGTGCCACAGACGTGTGATCGATGTGTTGGGACTATAACCTCCAACCTGTCATGTTAGGAGATGTAGTGCAATAGCAGAAGATCCTCGGGTTACAGATATGGACTCTGGTGCCTAAGGCCAGGACCACTATACTACTTCTTAGCGGGCATTACCAACCTGACTGGTTCACACAGTCAGTATTTGGTCAGTATTTTACCTCAGTATTTGTAAGCCAAAACCAGCAGTGGAACAATTAGAGGATGGTAGAAACACGTCACCATTTCTACATTTTTCACCCACTGCTGGTTTTGTCTTACAAATACTGAGGTAAACAACGAGATACTCAACGTGTGAACGTGGCCTCAATAAGAGACACAGTGAGGCACATAAAGACTAGTGGAGAGGTAAAGTAGTGCATTTTCCTAAATTACAGACCGGTCTATTGCTGCTCTCTACACTGCTGGTAGTAAGTAATGCTTGAAATCGCTGTGGGGTGAAAGGAACCTCCCGTTGATTATGGGTGCAGTCAGACGGTCATACAAATCTGACCGGCATCGAACCGCAATGCTCAGACTTTCCGGCGGTTCTCCCGACATGAGCGGGACAGCTGCATTTATTTCTATACAGCTGTCATGCTCGGGTCATGAGAGCCGCCAGCCAGTCCGAGCATTGTGTTCGATCTCTGTCCGAGTTCTACCCTGTCTGACTGCATCCCTACAATGGCTTCTGGTGGATCTGTCCCTGGTCGTCTTCTACGGTTACTAATGGTTTGCCCCCTTACTGTCACTGTTGTGCTACTTGTAGAATTTTATATGCTTTGCGGTGATCTTGGGGGGCCCTCAACCTCCTCCACATCTTGCTCCAAGTACTTCTTCTCTTTGGCCTTGACATTAGCCTGCCTGCAGGAACAAGGCTCACATTGATATCCCAATTCTGATGGCAATCTGACCCTGCTGCATTAAAATGGCAGCTTAATCCAATTAATTGAATTAATTGCCCATCCCCAGTATATTTGATGAATCTGCTCGATGCTGAAGTAGAAAGTTTCCACCAGCCGTGGCCACTTTGTATATTTCAGCCTATAATCTGTGAATTTCTATACAAGTCTCACTTATATAATGACACTGAGTGTCAGGTGATGGTTTGTGCACACAATGGACAGCTGGAGCCGAGCGATGATGAAAGTAGGCCAGCTCGGGATAAACTGCGCGAGCTGAGAGCGGCCGTCACTTGCTTAGTTGGAATGTTTCACTCTAGTTTTTTGAGGTACCTGCTGCTAATGGACATAAATAATATTAATAATAATAATAAAGAGCATGTGACCACCTATTCTTGAGATGGCCGTAAAATTACTCATTCATAATGTATTCGGCTACTTGCACTAGTAGAAAAAAAAAATGCCCAAACAGAATTTGGGTGCCCAGTTATCTCATGAGACTGAATGCTGCCATGATTGAGCTCTGCACATATTTTGGTCAATTCCTATTGCTTATAAGAATCTGGCATTGTTGGGTGTAACTGGAATTTAGCATTGATTTGGCTTGGATATCCAGGTTAATACTAGTATTTGTTCCTTAAGTAGGCCGGGTTCAGATGAACAAATTGAAATATTGTCTGGGTTTTTTTTTTTTTCATCCAAAAATCTTGACTATTTTCAGCGGTGTCTGTATTTTTGTATGGTTGTCCTGGGGAAGGAGTCGAAGGACTCTGAAAGGCGTCGTTGATAAACCTGCAATTTTATCTACTATAACTTGTCATAATTCCAGAGAGTGCAGAAACGCTTCCAATCCGGTTCCCTATATTGATATTCTATGGAAGCTTCTGGTCCTTTAAGGCCCCGTCTCACATAGCGAGATCGCTAGCGAGATCGCTGCTGAGTCACTAGTTTTGTGACGCAACAGCGACCTCAGTAGCGATCTCGCTATGTGTGACACGTACCAGCGACCAGGCCCCTGCTGCGAGATCGCTGGTCGTGTCGGAATGGCCTGGACCTTTTTTTGGTCGTTGAGGTCCCGCTGACATCGCTGAATCGGTGTGTGTGACACGGATTCAGCGATGTCTTCACTGGTAACCAGGGTAAACATCGGGTTACTAAGTGCAGGGCCGCGCTTAGTAACCCGATGTTTACCCTGGTTACCAGCGTAAATGTAAAAAAAAAACCAAACAGTACATACTCGCCTTTCGGTGTCCCTTGCCGTCTGCTTCCTGCTCTGACTGCCGCCGTAAAGTGAGAGCGCAGCGGTGACGTCACTGCTGTGATCTGCTCTCACTGTACGGCGGCTCAGTCAGAGCAGGAAGCAGACGGCAAGGGACACCGAAAGGCGAGTATGTACTGTTTGTTTTTTTTGGTAACCAGGGTAAACATCGGGTTACTAAGCGCGGCCCTGCGCTTAGTAACCCGATGTTTACCCTGGTTACCCGGGTGCTGCAGGGGGACTTCAGCATCGTTGAAGACAGTTTCAACGATGCCGAAGTCGTTCCCCTGATCGTTGGTCGCTGGAGAGAGCTGTCTGTGTGACAGCTCCCCAGCGACCACACAGCGACTTACCAACGATCACGGCCAGGTCGTATCGCTGGTAGTGATCGTTGGTAAATCGCTATGTGAGACGGGGCCTTTAGGCTCTTTGTGTTGTCTGTCTTACAAGGTGAGCGGTTTTACCTTTCATTCAGGCTGATAACATGGATAAAACCCTATTGCACGCTTTCATTTCTTTACCGTTTCATGTCTGTGGCATCCGTATTTATTCATAAAAAGATGTCATGTACATGATCACATTCAATTTCCTAGGCTAATGAAGGCAATGTATCCATAAAGTGTTTTGTTTTTTGTTCCCACACACACAGACACTAGGTTTGTGTGGAAAAACTGTCATGTCAATTGAATTACATTGGTGAGTGTTTTTTTTTTTTTTTTTTTTTTACTCGGACAGCACATGTCCATGTAATTCGTTCATTTAAATGTGTTCACACAAAGGCACAATGGGTAAATTTAAAAATAAAATTATGCCATTATTATCTCTGAATCCTTTTTCACATATTAATAGATTAACCCCTTAACCCCTTCATGACCCAGCCTATTTTGGCCTTAATGACCTTGCCGTTTTTTGAAATTCTGACCAGTGTCCCTTTATGAGGTAATAACTCAGGAACGCTTCAACGGATCCTAGCGATTCTGAGATTGTTTTTTCGTGACATATTGGGCTTCATGTTAGTGGTAAATTTAGGTCGATAATTTTTTAGTTTATTTGTGAAAAAAACGGAAATTTGGCGAAAATTTTGAAAATTTCGCAATTTTCACATTTTGAATTTTTATTCTGTTAAACCAGAGAGTTATGTGACACAAAATAGTTAATAAATAACATTTCCCACATGTCTACTTTACATCAGCACAATTTTGGAAACAAATGTTTTTTTTGCTAGGAAGTTATAAGGGTTAAAATTTGACCAGTGATTTCTCATTTTTACAACAAAATTTACAAAACCATTTTTTTTAGGGACCACCTCACATTTGAAGTCAGTTTGAGGGTTCTATATGGCTGAAAATACCCAAAAGTGACACCATTCTAAAAACTGCACCCCTCAAGGTGCTCAAAACCACATTCAAGAAGTTTATTAACCCTTCAGGTGTTTCACAGCAGCAGAAGCAACATGGAGGGGAAAAATTAACATTTAACTTTTTAGTCACAAAAATGATCTTTTAGCGAATTTTTTTTTATTTTCCCAAGGGTAAAAGGAGAAACTGGACCACGAACGTTGTTGTCCAATTTGTCCTGAGTACGCTGATACCTCATATGTGGGGGTAAACCACTGTTTGGGCGCACGGCAGGGCTCGGAAGGGAAGGAGCGCCATTTGACTTTTTCAATGAAAAATTGGCTCCAATCTTTAGCGGACACCATGTCGCGTTTGGAGAGCCCCCGTGTGCCTAAACATTGGAGCTCCCCCACAAGTGACCCCATTTTGGAAACTAGACCCCCCAAGGAACTTATCTAGAAGCATAGTGAGCACTTTAAACCCCCAGGTGCTTCACATATTGATCCGTAAAAATGAAAAAGTACTTTTTTTTCACACACAATTTCTTTTAGCCTCAATTTTTTCATTTTCACATGGGTAACAGGATAAAATGGATCCTAAAATTTGTTGGGCAATTTCTCCTGAGTACGCTGATACCTCATATGTGGGGGCAAACCACTGTTTGGGTGTACGGCAAGGCTCAGAATGGGAGGCGTGCCATTTGACTTTTTGAATGGAAAGTTAGCTCCAATCGTTAGCGGACACCATGTCGCGTTTGGAGAGCCCCTGTGTGCCTAAACATTGGAGCTCCCCTACAAGTGAGCCCATTTTGAAAACTAGACCCCCCAAGGAACTTATCTAGAAGCATAGTGAGCACTTATAACCCCCAGGTGCTTCACAGAAGTTTATAACGCAGAGCCGTGAAAATAAAAAATAATTTTTCTTTCCTCAAAAATGATTTTTAGCCCAGAATTTTTTATTTTCCCAAGGGTAATAGGAGAAATTGGACCCCAAATGTTGTTGTCCAGTTTGTCCTGAGTACGATGATACCCCATATGTGGGGGTAAACCACTGTTTGGGCGCACGGCAGGGCTCGGAAGGGAAGGCATGCCATTTGGCTTTTTGAATGGAAAATTAGCTCCAATCCTTAGCGGACACCATGTCGCGTTTGGAGAGCCCCTGTGTGCCTAAACATTGGAGCTCCCGCACAAGTGACCCCATTTTGGAAACTAGACCTCCCAAGGAACTTATCTAGATGTGCTGATACCCCATATGTGGGGGTAAACCACTGTTTTGGCACACGTCGGGGTTAGGAAGGGAAGTAGTGATGTTTTGAAATGCCGACTTTGATGGAATGCTCTGCGGGTGTCAGGTTGCGTTTGCAGAGCCCCTGATGTGCCTAAACAGTAGGAACTCCCCACAAGTGACTCCATTTTGGAAACTAGACCCCCAAGGGAACTTATCTAGATGTGTGGTGAGCACTTTGAACCCCCAAGTGCTTCACAGAAGCTTATAACGCAGAGCCGTGAAAATAATAAATGTGTTTCCTTTCCTCAAAAATATTTTTTTAGCCCAGAATTTTTTATTTTTGCAAGGGTAACAGGAGAAATTTGACCCCAAAGTTGTTGTCCAGTTTCTCCTGAGTACGCTGATACCCCATATGTGGGGGTAAACCACTGTTTGGGCACATGCCGGGGCTCGGAAGGGAAGTAGTGACATTTGAAATGCAGACTTTGATGGAATGGTCTGCAGGCATCACGTTGCATTTGCAGAGCCCCTGATGTGCCTAAACAGTAGAAACACCACACAAGTGACCCCATTTTGGAAACTAGACCCCCGAAGGAACTTATCTAGATGTGTGGTGAGCACGTTCAACCCCCAAGTGCTTCACAGAAGTTTACAACGCAGAGCCGTGAAAATAAAAAATCATTTTTCTTTCCTCAAAAAATATGTTTTAGCAAGCAATTTTTTATTTTCACAAGGGTAACAGGAGAAATTGGGCCCCAATATTTGTTGCCCAGTTTGTTGTGAGTGTGCTGGTACCCCATATGTGGGGGTAAACCACTGTTTGGGCACACGTCAGGGCTCGGAAGGGAAGTAGTGACATTTGAAATGCAGACTTTGATGGAATGGTCTGCGGGCATCACGTTGCATTTGCAGAGCCCCTGATGTGCCTAAACAGTAGAAACACCCCACAAGTGACCCCATTTTGGAAACTAGACCCCCAAAGGAACTTATCTAGATGTGTGGTGACCACTTTCAACCCCCAAGTGCTTCACAGAAGTTTATAACGCAGAGCCGTGAAAATAAAAAATTATTGTTCTTTCCTCAAAAATTATGTTTTAGCAAGTAATTTTTTTATTTTTGCAAGGGTAACAGGAGAAATTGGACCCCAACAGTTGTTGCCCAGTTTGTCCTGAGTACGCTGGTACCCCAAATGTTGGGGTAAACCACTGTTTGGGCGCACGTCGGGCTTGGAAGGGAGGGAGCACCATTTGACATTTTGTGAACGCAAAATTGGCTGGAATCAATGGTGGCACCATGTTGCGTTTGGAGACCCCTGATGTGCCTAAACAGTGGAAACCCCTCAATTCTAACTTCAACACTAACCCCAACACACCCCTAATCCTAATCCCAACTGTAGCCATAACCCTAATCACAACCCTAACCCCAACACACCCCTAACCGCAACACACCCGTAACCCTAATTCCAACCCTAATCCCAACCCTAACCCTAATCCCAACCCTAACCACAACTGTAACCCCAACGCACCCCTAACCCTATCCGTAACCCTAAGCACAAGCCTAATCTTAACCCTATTTCCAACCCTAGCCCTAATTCCAACCCTAACTCTAATTCCAACCCTAACCCTAAGGCTATGTGCCCACGTTGCGGATTCGTGTGAGATTTTTCCGCACGATTTTTGAAAAATCTGCAGGCAAAAGGCACTGCGTTTTACCTGCGGATTTACAGCAGATTTCCAGTGTTTTTTTGTGCGGATTTCACCTGCGGATTCCTATTGAGGAACAGGTGTAAAACGCTTTCACAAAGAATTGACATGCTGCGGAAAATACAACGCAGCGTTTCTGCACGGAATTTTCCGCACCATGGGCACAGCGGATTTGGTTTTCCATAGGTGTACATGGTACTGTAAACCTGATGGAAAACTGCTACGAATTCGCAGCAGCCAATCCGCTGCGGATCCGCGGCCAATCCGCTGCGGATCCGCAGCCAAATCCGCACTGTGTGCACATGCCATAACCCTAACCCTACCCCTAACCCTACCCGTAACCCTAACCCTACCCCTAACCCTAACCATAGTTCTAACCCTAACCCTAGTTCTAACCCTAACCCTAGTGGAAAAAAAAATATATATTTTCTTTATTTTATTATTGTCCCTACCTATGGGGGTGATAAAGGGGGGGGTTAATTTATTTATTTTTTTAATTTTGATCGCTGTGATAGGTTCTATCACAGCGATCAAAATGTACTTTTAACGAATCTGCCGACTGGCAGATTCGGCGGGCGCACTGAGCATGCGCCCGCCATTTTGGAAGATGGCGGCGCCCAGCGAGGAGGCGGACGGACACCGGGAGCCTCGGTGAGTATAAGGGGGGGGAGATCGGGGCCCGGGGGGGCGTCGGAGCACAGGGGGGTGGCATAGCAGCACGGGGGGAGCGGGCAGGAGCACGGGGCAGCGGAGCACAGGACCGAGGGGAGCGGAGCACAGAACGGTCGCTTGGGGGGGGCGATCGGTGGGGTGGGGGGGGGGGGTCACATTAGTGTTTCCAGCCATGGCCGATGATATTGCAGCATCGGCCATGGCTGGATTGTAATATTTCACCAGTTTTTCAGGTGAAATATTACAAATCGCTCTGATTGGCAGTTTCACTTTCAACAGCCAATCAGAGCGATCGTAGCCACGGGGGGGGGGTGAAGCCACCCCCCCTGGGCTGAAGCACCACTCCCCCTGTCTCTGCAGATCGGGTGAAATCGGAGTTAACCCCTTCACCCGATCTGCAGGGACGCGATCATTCCATGACGCCACATAGGCGTCATGGGTCGGATTGGCACGGGTTTTCATGACGCCTACGTGGCGTCATGGGTCGGGAAGGGGTTAATGACCACCAATACTTCTTTTTACTAACCTGAGATATAAGGGACTAGCATCCCCATACCGGTGACAATGCCGCGGCTGTCGGCTGTACACTCTAGCTGACAACTTGCTGCATCAGCCACATTCAGTGTTGGCACTGCCTATATTTGTTTAGCCCCTTAGATGCTGCTGTCAATAGTGACTACATCATATAAATGGTTAACAGTGTGGCTTCTCCCTCTTTATCCCCATTGGCACCCTGAGATCATGATTGTGTGGTCTTCAGTGGTTTGCCATGGCAATTTGCAGCCAAATGGTGTCTGCTGGCTACACTGACCTGTTCAGAAGTCAGTGGCATTTTAGGTGGTAAAAATAAACATTTTCATTCCGGTCATGCCACTTTTCATTAATTCCTGAAAATCAGCTGAGGGGTTAATAAACTACCTGACAGCAGTTTTCAATATGTTATGGGGCGCTGTTTTAAAATGGTATCTCTTTTAAGGGGTTTTCCAATATATAGGACCCCCAAAGTCACTTCAAATCTAGATAGGTCCTTAAAATTTTTTTTTGTAAATTTCCTTGAAAAAATGAAAAATGGCTGCTACATTTTTAAACCTTCTAAAAGGCTAATAAAATAAAATAACATTTTACAAATTGTGCTGATGTAAAGCAGACATGAGGGAAATGTTTTTTTTTTTTTTTTTTTTTTTTGTGGTATGACTATCTGGATTAAAGGAATAATCATTCAAAGTTTGAAAACTATTTTTTTTTATCATTTTTGAAAAATTTCTGATGTTTTGTATTGATTTATAAAAAAAACACCAAAAAAACAAAAACAAAATCGCCCTCAATTTACCATTATCATAAAGTATAATGTGCCCCGAAAAAACAATCTCAAAATCACTGGGATTTGTTGAAGCGTTCGCGTTATCACCACATAAAGTGACACTGGTCAGATTTTGAAAATTTGGCCCGGTCACTAAGAGGTTAATAATGATTAGTGGTCAGTATGGATTCAGTATACCATACTCCCTTCCTAGTTTTTTATCTATATTAGTTGTGGCACTTAAGTACTTGTGAAAAGTTTTAAAGTTTTAAATTGCATCATACGGATGGGGAGCCCCGTAGTGGGGTACTTTCCCATACTGCAACAGACGCCTTAGTGGTGGGGTATATTTCCACACTGAAACTCAAAAAGGAGAATGATGCAACAATCTTTTGTAATGCCGATTCAAAAACTATATTTGGGGCTTTGCCACTTTGATGGGTAATTTGCAAAGGGTATTTCCTCTTCAAATTTCTAGTCACTGTAAAATCCTGTTGTAAAGCAGTCTCACCATACCTTTTAGACTTATGCCCTCTGAGCCTGCCGACATCGGCGACAGCCAACCAATTCCATGGTCTGTCCGATTTCGTATCCCTTTGGTCTCATGAAAAAAGCTGACTGAGATCTGTCTGTGGCTTTCTTGTATAGAGCACATCCACTATGCTGTAACAGCTGGACGCTGCAGAAGTACACAGCGTCCAACCCGTAGGAACATACCCTAATGGATCTGTAATTCTTGTTTGTTCGTACGAGGAAACAAGGGAAAATGAATTAAACTCCGATGTTGGCAAAGGCTTAGTGTATAAATTATACTCTTCTTACAGAATGTATTGGTGTGCTAACTTATTGCACACTGTAGCTCAATGTGGCATTAAGAATCAGATGTGATTTTTGGATTTATTAGTTCAGGTAGGTTAAATGGAATATTTCTGGTGTCTTCTCCTCTGGGTCGTTTATAGTATGCCTTTACTGGTAAGTAGTGTTGCATACCGAGTGTAATTACAGGGTGACCTTTTGTAGTCAATATTGAGCTGTAGAATTATTACTGTCTTCACGAGCTGTCGGCTTGTTGTGCTGCCCTCTAATGACAACATGGCTTAAACCAGCCTGTCACCGCTCTGACACTTGTGTGTTATTGGGAGCACTGTCTGAGAACTGATTCTCACCACTGCCATCCAGTCACTGATGGATTTACGGATGGCAGAATTTAACCTGTCATATGCAATAGAAGTGTGGTCACATAACATAGACACTCAGATTTTCTTATTGTAGTGTTGTTCCATTAAAGGGAATCTGTCAGCAGGATTTCACCTCCCCAAACTATCTATATGCACATGTAGCTCTTTCAAATGCAAGTCCTACAATACCTTTATATTGCCAGTCCTTTCTTTTGGTACTGGGATGTCAGTGTTTTAATTGATATGCAAATGTGCCTCTGTTACTCAAGCTCTATTCCCTGCCCAGCTCCGCCTTTTGCTTAACTGACTGCCTCTATGTATGTGACTTTAACACCTTAACGACCGCCGATACGCCATTTAACGGCGGCAGTTAAGGGTACTTAAACCACAGTGCCGTTAAATAACGGCGCTGTGGAAAGTGTATAGCGCCCCCCAGCGTCGGATTTTCTCTGGGGTCTCGGTTGCCGGGGTAGCCGAGACCCCAGGGAGAACATGATTCGGGTCAGTTTTTACCAACCCCCAAGTTGCGATCGCCAGTAATAACATTTTTCCGGCGGTCGCAAAAATAAAGCGATTTGCCATTTAATTTCTCTGTCCTCCGATGTGATCGCACATCAGAGGACAGATAAATGGGGTCCCCGATTGCCCACCGATACTCACCCGTCTCCCCCGGTGCTCCTCTTGGTTTCTCATGGGTGCCGCCATCTTTTTCCGGCAAAGAATTATGGGCGCATGCACAGTGTTCCGGCCGGCACTTGGCAGATCTTTGGGGTCTCGGCTGCTGGGGTAGCCGAGACCCCAAAGAACATGATCGGGGTCGGTTTTTACCCACCCCTGTTTTGCGATTGCCTTTATTTAACAGTTTACCGGCGATCGCAAAAGGTGGTGTCTCATTCTCTGTCCTCTGATGTGATCGCACATCAGAGGACAGAGAAATAGGAGGATCGGGGACCGTGTTATAATTACCGGTGTCCCTGGGTACTCCTGCTTCCTCTACTGTCCGCCGGCTTCTTGCTTCGGTAAGAATATGGCGGGTGCAGTGTGCGCCCGCCGTGATCTGCCAGCCGGCAGAGGAAGATTCCTCCTCTTGTTTTATTTTGGTCACTGAGATCCTATCACAGTGATCAAAATAAAAAAAAATGTAAATACCCCCCCCCCCCCCCTTTATCACCCCCTTAGTTAAAAAAAAAATAAAAAATACTTTTTTTTTAATTTTATGTATTTCTATTTTCCGGCTAGGGTTAGGGTTGGGGCTAAAGTTAGGGTTAGGGTTGGGGCTAGGGTTGGGGTTGGGGCTAGGGTTAGGGTTGGGGCTAAAGTTAGGGTTACGTTTGGGATTAGGGTTATGTTTGGGATTAGGGTTATGTTTGGGATTAGGGTTACGTTTGGTATTAGGGTTACACTTGGGATTAGGGGTGTGTGTTGGGGTTAGGGATGTGTTGGGGTTACGGTTGGAGTTAGAATTGGGGGTTTCAACTGTTTAGGTCCAAACGAGACAGCCAATTTTGTTGGACAACAACTTTTGGAGTCCAGTTTCTCCTGTTACCCTTGCAAAAATAAAAAAAAATTGGGGGCTAAAAAAAAAACAAAAAAAAACAAATTTATGTGGAAAAAGATTTTTTTTTTTTCACGGCTCTGCGTCAAACTGCTGTGAAGCACTTGGGCGTTCAAAATGCTCAGCACATATCTAGATAAGTTCCTTGGGGGGTCTAGTTTCCAAAATAGGGTCACTTGTGGGGGGTTTCTACTGTTTAGGTACATCAGGAGCTCTGCAAATGCAACATGACTCCTGCAGACCATTCCATCAAAGTCTGCATTTTAAACCGTCACTACTTCCCTTCCAAGCCCCGATATGTGCCCAAACAGTGGTTCCCCCCCCCCCCAAACATATGGGGTATCAGCGTACTCAGGACAAACTGGACAACAAATTTTGGGGTCCAATTTCTCATGTTACCCTTGAGAAAATAAAAAAAATTGCAAGCTAAAAAAATCATTTTTGAGGAAAAAGAAGGATTTTGTATTTTCACGGCTCTAAGTTATAAATTTCTGTGTCACTTGGGGGTTCAAAGTGCTCACCATCCATCTAGATAAGTTCTTTAATGGGTCTAGTTTCCAAAATGGGGTCACTTGTGGGGGGTTTCCACTGTTTAGGCACATCAGGGGCTCTCCAAACGCTACATGGCGCACAATCTCAATTCCAGCCAATTCTGCATTGAAAAAGTCAAACGGAACTCCTTCTCTTCCAACTGTGGTTTACCCCCACATATGGGGTATCAGCGAATTCAGGACAAATTGCACAACAACTTTCGTGGTCTAATTTCTCCTGTTACCCTTAAATAAAAATGTGGGGGCGAAAAGATCATTTTTGTAGAAAAAATGTGATTTTTTTTTTTTTTGTTTTGTTTTCACGGCTCTACGTTATAAACTTCTGTGAATCACCCGGGGGTTTAAAGTGCTCACCACACATCTAGAAAGGTTCCTTAAAGGGTTTAATTTCCAAAATGGGGTCACTTGTGGGGGGGTTTCTACTGTTTAGGCACATCAGGGGCTCTCCAAACGCGACATGGCGTCCGATCTCAATTCCAGCCAATTCTGCATTGAAAAAGTCAAACGGTGCTCCTTTTCTTCCAAGCCCTGCCGTGTGCCCAAACAGTGGTTTAACCCCACATATGGGGTATCGGCGTACTCGGGAGAAGTTGCACAACAAATTTTATGGTTCATTTTCCCTTTTTACACTTGTAAAAATAACAAAAATTTGGTTCTGAAGTAAAATGTTTGCAAAAAAAGTTAAATGTTCATTTTTTCCTTCCACATTGTTTCAGTTCCTGTGAAGCACGTAAAGGGTTAATAAACTTCATAAATGTGGTTTTGAGCACCTTGAGGGGTGTAGTTTTTAGAATTGTCAAGTTTGGATATTTTCTGTCATATACACCCCTCAAAGTGACTTTAAATGTGAGATGGTCCCTAAAAAAAAAAAAATGGTTTTCTAAATTTTGTTGCAAAAATGAGAAATCGCTGGTCAACTTTTAACCCGTATAACTTCCTAACAAAAAAAAATGTTGTTTCCAAAATTGTGCTGATGTAAAGTAGACATGTGGGAAATGTTGTTTATTTACTATTTTTTTGACATATCTCTGATTTAACCCCTTCCCGACCTGTGACGCCACATAGGCGTCATGAAAGTCGGTGCCAATCCGACCTGTGACGCCTATGTGGCGTCATGGAGGGATCGCGTCCTTGCAGATCGGGTGAAAGGGTTAACTCCAATTTCACCCGATCTGCAGTGACAGGGGGAGTGGTACTTTAGCCCGGGGGTGGTGGTTTTGCCCCCACGTGGCTACGATCGCTCTGATTGGCTGTTGAAAGTGCAACAGCCAATCAGAGCAATTTGTAATATTTCACCTATGAAAAGTGGTGAAATATTACAATCCAGCCATGGCCGATGCTGCAATATCATCGCCACCGATCTCCTCCCCAATCCTCCGTTCTCTCGTACTCCCCTCCGTCCACTCTCCCGTGTTCCGATTCCCCCCCGTGCTCCGATTCCCCCCCGTGCTCCGATCCCCCCCTCATACTTACCGAGCCTCCCGGTGTCCGTCCGTCTGTTCCATTGACGCCGCCATCTTCCAAAATGGCGGGCGCAAGCGCAGTGCGCCTGCCGAATCGGCCGGCAGATTCGTTCCATGTACATTTTGATCACTGTGATAGGTTTTATCACAGTGATCAAAATAAAAAAAAATAGTAAATTAACCCCCCCCCCCTTATCACCCCCATAGGTAGGGACAATAATAAAATGAAGAAAATATATTTACTTTTATTTTTTCACTAGGGTTAGGGTTAGAACTAGGGTTAGGGTTAGAATAAGGTTAGGATAAGGCTATGTGCACACGTATTCTGGTCCTCTGCAGATTTTTCCGCAGCGGATTTGATAAATCCACAGTGCAAAACCGCTGCGGATTTATCGTGGATTTACCGCGGTTTTTCTGCGGATTTCACTGCGGTTTTACAACTGCGGTTTTCTATAGGAGCAGCTGTAAAACCGCTGCGGAATCCGCAGAAAGAAGTGACATGCTACGGAATGTAAACCGCTGCGTTTCCGCGCAGTTTTTTCTGCAGCATATGCACAGCGTTTTGTTTCCCATAGGTTTACATTGAACTATAAACTCATGGGAAACTGCTGCGGACCCGCAGCTGCGGACCCGCTACGGATCCGCAGCGTTTTCCACACAATGTGCACATACCCTTAGAATTAGGCTATGTGCACACGGTGCGGATTTAGCTGCGGATCCGCAGCAGATTGGCCACTGCAGATTCGTAGCCGTTTTCCATCAGGTTTACAGTACCATGTAAACCTATGGAAAACCAAATCCGCTGTGCCCATGGTGCGGAAAATACCACGCGGAAACGCTGCATTGTATTTTCCACAGCATGTCAATTCTTTGTGCGGATTCCGCAGCATTTTACACCTATTCCTCAATAGGAATCCGCAGGTGAAATCCGCACAAAAAACACTGGAAATCCGCGGTAAATCCGCAGGTAAAACGCAGTGCCTTTTACCTGCGGATTTTTCAAAAATGCTGCAGAAAAATCTCACGAATCCGCAACCTGGGCACATAGCCTTAGGGTTAGGGTTGGAATTAGAGTTAGGGTTGGATTTAGGGCTAGGGTTGGAAATAGGGTTAAGATTAGGCTTTTGGTTAGGGTTAGGGGTGTGTTGGGGTTAGGGTTGTGGTTAGGGTTGGGATTAGGGTTAGGGTTGTGGTTAGGGGGGTGTGTTGGGGTTAGGGTTGTGATTAGGGTTATGGCTAGAGTTGGGATTAGGGTTAGGGGTGTGTTTGGGTTAGTGTTGGAGTTAGAATTGAGGGGTTTCCACTGTTTAGGCACATCAGGGGTCTCCGAACGCAGCATGGCGCCACCGTTGATTCCAGCCAATCTTGCGTTCAAAAAGTCAAATGGTGCTCCCTCCCTTCTGAGCCCTGACATGTACCCAAACAGTGGTTCTCCCCCCACATATGGGGTATCAGCGTACTCAGGACAAACTGGACAGCAACTTTTGGGGTCCAATTTCTCCAGTTACCCTTGTGAAAATAAAAAATCATTTTTTATTTTTTATTTTCACGGCTCTGCGTTATAAACTTCTGTGAAGCACTTGGGGGTTTAAAGTGGTCACCACACATCTAGATTAGTTCCACGGGAGGTCTAGTTTCCAAAATGGGGTCACGTGTGGGGGAGCTCCAATGTTTAGGCACACAGGGGCTCTCCAAACACGACATGGTGTCCGCTAGCGATTGGAGCTAATTTTTTATTCAAAAGTCAAATGGCGCTCCTTCCCTTCCGAGCCCTGCCGTGTGCACAAACAGTGGTTTACCCCCACATGTGAGGTATCCGTGTACTCAGGAGAAATTGCCCAACACATTTTAGGATCCATTTTATCCTTTTGCCCACGTGGAAATGAACGAATTGAGGCTAAAAGAATTTTTTTGTGAAAAAAAAAAAAAGTACTTTTTCATTTTTACGGATCAATTTGTGAAGCACGTGGGGGTTCAAAGTGCTCACTATGCATCTAGATAAGTTCCTTGGGGGGGTCTAGTTTCCAAAATGGGGTCACTTGTGGGGGAGCTCCAATGTTTAGGCACACAGGGGCTCTCCAAACGCGACTCTAAAGATTGGAGCCAATTTTTCATTGAAAAAGTCAAATGGCGCTCCTTCCCTTCCGAGCCCTGTCGTGCGCCCAAATAGTGGTTCTCCCCCCACATATGGGGTATCGGCGTACTCAGGACAAATTGTACAATAACTTTTGGGGTCCAGTTTCTGTTTTTACCCTTGGGAAAATAAAAAAATTGTTGCTAAAAGATCATTTTTGTGACTAAAAAGTTAAATGTCCATTTTTTCCTTACATGTTGCTTCTGCTGCTGTGAAGCACCTGAAGGGTTAATAAACTTCTTGAATGTGGTTTTGAGCACCTTGAGGGGTGCAGTTTTTAGAATGGTGTCACAATTGGGTATTTTCAGCCATATAGACCCCTCAAACTGACTTCAAATGTGAGGTGGTCCCTGAAAAAAATGGTTTTGTAAATTTCGTTGTAAAAATGATAAATCGCTGGTAAAATTTTAACAATCTCAGAACCGCTAGGATCCGTTTGAAGCGTTCCTGAGTTATTACCTCATAAAGGGACACTGGTCAGAATTGCAAAAAACGGGCAGGTCATTAAGGTCAAAATAGGCTGGGTCATGAAGGGGTTAAGGGCATAAAAATTCAAAGTTTGAAAATTGGAAAATTTTAAAAATATTTGGAGTATCTGAAGAGGAATAACCTCATGACCCAGTATCAGCACGGGTTTACTAGGGACCGTTCATGTCAGACTAATTTGATCAGCTTCTATGAAGAGGTAAGTTCCGGACTGGACCAAGGGAACCCAGTGGACATAGTATATATGGACTTTTCCAAAGCTTTTGATACGGTGCCACACAAAAGGTTGTTACATAAAATGAGAGTAATGGGGATAGGGGAAAATATGTGTAAGTGGGTTGAGAGCTGGCTCAGTGATAGGAAACAAAGGGTGGTTATTAATGGAGCACACTCGGACTGGGTCACGGTTAGCAGTGGGGTACCACAGGGGTCAGTATTGGGCCCTCTTCTTTTTAACATATTTATTAATGACCTTGTAGGGGGCATTCAGAGTAGAATTTCAATATTTGCAGATGACACTAAACTCTGCAGGGTAATCAATACAGGGGAGGACAATTTTATATTACAGGATGATTTATGTAAACTAGAAGCTTGGGCTGATAAATGGCAAATGAGCTTTAATGGGGATAAATGTAAGGTCATGCACTTGGGTAGAAGTAATAAGATGTATAACTATGTGCTTAATTCTAAAATTCTGGGCAAAACAGTCAATGAAAAAGACCCGGGTGTATGGGTGGATGACAAACTCATATTCAGTGGCCAGTGTCAGGCAGCTGCTACAAAGGCAAATAAAATAATGGGATGTATTAAAAGAGGCATAGATGCTCATGAGGAGAACATAATTTTACCTCTATACAAGTCACTAGTTCGACCACACTTAGAATACTGTGCACAGTTCTGGTCTCCGGTGTATAAGAAAGACATAGCTGAACTGGAGCGGGTGCAGAGAAGAGCGACCAAGGTTATTCGGGGACTGGGGGGTCTGCAATACCAAGATAGGTTATTACACTTGGGGCTATTTAGTTTGGAAAAACGAAGACTTAAGGTACCGTCACACTAAGCGACGCTGCAGCGATAGCTACAACGATGCCGATCGCTGCAGCGTCGCTGTTTGATCGCTGGAGAGCTGTCACACAGACCGCTCTCCAGCGACCAACGATGCCGAGGTCCCTGGGTAACCAGGGTAAACATCGGGTTGCTAAGCGCAGGGCCGCGCTTAGTAACCCGATGTTTACCCTGGTTACCAGAGTAAAATGTAAAAAAAAAACAGTACATACTTACATGCGACCCCCGGCGTCCGCTTCCTGCAATGACTGAGCGCCGGCAGTAGCAGGGCACAGCGGTGACGTCACCGCTGTGCTGTGGTTTCACTTTCACTTTGCGGCGCTCAGTCAGTGTGGGAAGCAGACGGCGGGGGACGCATGTGAGTATGTTCTGTTTGTTTTTTTACATTTTACGCTGGTAACCAGGGTAAACATCGGGTTACTAAGCGCGGCCCTGCGCTTAGCAACCCGATGTTTACCCTGGTTACCAGTGTAAAATATCGCTGGTATCGTTGCTTTTGCTGTCAAACACAACGATACACGGCGATCGGACGACCAAATAAAGTTCTGAACTTTATTCAGCGACCAGCGACATCACAGCAGGATCCTGATCGCTGCTGCGTGTCAAACTAAACGATATCGCTAGCCAGGACGCTGCAACGTCACGGATCGCTAGCGATATCGTTTAGTGTGACGGTACCTTAAGGGGTGATCTTATTTTAATGTATAAATATATGAGGGGACAGTACAAAGACCTTTCTGGTGATCTTTTTAATCATAGACCTGAGACAGGGACAAGGGGGCATCCTCTATGTCTGGAGGAAAGAAGGTTTAAGCATAATAACAGACGCGGATTCTTTACTGTAAGAGCAGTGAGACTATGGAATTCTCTGCCGTATGATGTTGTAATGAGTGATTCATTAATTAAATTTAAGAGGGGACTGGATACCTTTCTGGAAAGGTATAATGTTACAGGGTATATACACTAGATTCCTTGATAAGGCGTTGATCCAGGGAACTAGTCTGATTGCCGTATGTGGAGTCGGGAAGGAATTTTTTTCCCCATGGTGGAGTTACTCTTTGCCACATGGGGTTTTTTTGCCTTCCCCTGCATCAACATGTTAGGGCATGTTAGGTTAGGCTATGGGTTGAACTAGATGGACTTACAGTCTTCCTTCAACCTTAATAACTATGTAACTATATATTTCCATTTTTTTTTTTTTTTTCAATAAATCGCAAGTAATATCGAAGAGAGGTTACCACTAACATGAACTACAATATGTCACGAAATAACAGTCTCAGAATCAGCGGGATCCGTTGAAGCGTTCCAGAGTTATAACCTCATAAAGTGACAGTGGTCAGAATTGTAAAAATTGGCTCGGTCATTAAAGGGAACCTGTCACCACGTTTTTGGAAGATGGGATAAAAATAGCGTTAAATAGGGGCAGAGGTGGGCGTTACATTAGTGTGTGTGTTATGCGTTTATTACCCACCTAAGTTGCCGAAATAACTTTGCAAAGTCTCCGTTTTCGCCTGTCAATCAGGCTGGTCAGGTCGCATGGGCGTTGTCTTCCCCCAGATTTGGCGTAGTTTTCCGTTGGTGGCGTAGTGGTGTGCGCATGCCCAAAGTCCGGAATCCTCTTCCAGGGGATTTAAAATAGCGCGGTGTTCGTTATTGCATTGGTGATCGGTGGGCGCGGCCATCTTCCTTTGGCCGCGCGTGCGCAGAAGCGGCGCTCTGCTGGCCGCGGCTTCAGGAAAATGGCCGCCGCGATATCCATCTGCGCACGCGCGGCATCCCGCGGCCATTTTCCTGAAGCCGCGGCCAGCAGAGCGCCGCTTCTGCGCACGCGCGGCCAAAGGAAGATGGCCGCGCCCACCGATCACCAATGCAATAACGAACACCGCGCTATTTTAAATCCCCTGGAAGAGGATTCCGGACTTTGGGCATGCGCACACCACTACGCCACCAACGGAAAACTACGCCAAATCTGGGTGAAGACACCACGCCCATGTGACCTGACCAGCCTGATTGACAGGCGAAAACGGAGACTTTGCAAAGTTATTTCGGCAACTTAGGTGGGTAATAAACGCATAACACACACACTAATGTAACGCCCACCTCTGCCCCTATTTAACGCTATTTTTATCCCATCTTCCAAAAACGTGGTGACAGGTTCCCTTTAAGTACCAAATTGTCTCTGTCACTAAGGGGTTAAACAAGGAAGCTGTCTAGCAGACAGAGGGGGTGCTCAGTGGGCAATAGAGCTGGAGTGACAGGGACTTCAGATCTGCAGCCTCATTTCTGAGGAATGGATTGGCCATGTAAAGGTATTACTGGACCTGTCTCTGAAAGAGCTACATGAGCATATAAATAGTTTGTGGAGTGAAAACCTGCTGACAATTCCCCATGTATAGTTAAAACCAGAAGTTTGCATACACTCATTACTCTGGCATTTGGCAAATATTAATAATTATGGTAATCCAAATTGACCTAATTGACTGCTTCTCTGTCCTATGGATCTCAAACCTCCAACCGCCTAGAGCGTGAGTGAGCCGGTATTTCTTTATCTACTCTTTTTATATAGTGTATGTAAACTTTTGGTTTCTACTGTATGTGCTTGGGTATGTGCCCATAGGTTTTCAAGGAAATTTTGGAGCAGGAACTCCTACTACCAAATACAGGTCACATGAGTGGAAACTCCAAATCCTCCTCGATCTCAAAACTGCTATGTCGGTCCATGTGCAATCTGTTTTGGGGACTGATATAATCTTATAACTGAGTCTAAACTGAGCCTTGTGCTTTAAAGCCCCACTCCAGTGACTTTTTTTCCCCCTCTGTCTGGTATCCTTATAATAAAGGTAGTAGCATACTCACCCGTCGCTGTCTTCCCCCCGGTTTCAGCGGCGTTACGTGACTTCATTTGTGACCTGCGGAATCACACAGTGGTTTCTTTGTGAAACCGAGGACACTTTTCTTTTAATTTTCTCAGTGCAACTGTGAGACTCGCGGTAATAGTTCAGAGGGCCTCGTTCGGAGTCTAAGGTTAGCATTGAGAGAGTTACCATCACTTCAGTGATTCCGCAGGTTACAGATGCTGGAGCGGATTGAAGTGTCTGGTGAAACCAGGAGAAGACAGTGACCGGTGGGTATGCTGCTACCTTTCATGATACTTACACACACTACCTGACAAAGGGAAACGTCATCTATTGGTGTGGGGATTTAAATAAACATTTTGGATGGAATTTTTCTGTTGTGCCCCACTTTTGTGGTAGTGTTGCACATTCTGACACAAATCAGATGTCTGACTTTTTCTTCCCTTGCCACTTTAACCCCTTAACGACCGCTGATACGCCTTTTAACGGCAGCAGTTAAGGGAACTTATTCCTCAGCGCTGAGGAATAAGAGTATAGCGCTCCCTAGTATAGGTAAATCTCTGGGATCTTGGCTAACGTCGTAACTGAAACCCTGGAGAACATGATGAGGGACAGTGTTTATGGTCCCCTGTCACGTGATCGCCGTTTGAAGAAAAAAAAAAGATTTCAAATTAATTTCTCTCTCCTCTGATATGATCAAGCATATCAGAGGAGAGGGCTATGAGATCCCCCTTCCTGCGCCCGCTGAGATGTGCCGGCCGGTACCCATCAACAATAGATAATTTTTCCTATTGGTTCCTTTGATCACTGTGATAGACCCTCGTTGGAGGAGGGCAGGGACACCGAGCCGGACCCCAGCCAGCCTCAGAGCAGCCCTTACGAGTTGTATAGCAAGTGCCTGCTCCGTGCCTAGCAAACCGGTCGCCTCTGGTATGAATGATACCTAGGTATTGAGCAGTAAAGTTTAGAATAGAAAATTCCTCTGTTCTTGAGAACAGAGAGATCTTTTAATGAGGGGTAGATTGCCTGGTTTTGCAGGCATTCTGTATTTTTTTTCTCTTTTAACAAAACGAGATCACCCCTTTTAAGACTGGCAAGTGAAACGGCAGTCTTTAATTTTTTTTTCTTATATATTTTGCTCTGATCTTATGTAGTGCAAACTGTGTAATATTGCGCCGTTATACATTTGTCCTCTCCTGCTGCCCATCCA
Organism: Ranitomeya variabilis; assembly: GCF_051348905.1. Lineage (NCBI taxonomy): Eukaryota > Metazoa > Chordata > Amphibia > Anura > Dendrobatidae > Ranitomeya > Ranitomeya variabilis. The sequence continues at coordinate 402,956,281 of NC_135234.1, forward strand.
GGTATGTGGATTTACAAAAAAAAACCCAACAAAACACTTTCTGCTGTGACCTTTGTTCATTTTATCTTGTAATTGTTGCTCTGACTAAAAAGATTAAAGTGCGTCCTGCTGCCGGCAGATCCATTGTAGCATGTCTTGCTTATGCATGTGTGCAGGATAGGTATCCCCATAAGTAATCCTACACATATTTTGCATATTCTACACGTACGTGTATAGGTATGCTTATGTGAGGGTTAATGCTCACTGACAACTGAGTGCATGTCTCAATGGACCTTTCATCAAAGCTGCATTTTTTTATTTTTTTTAATTTTGCATGGGCTTTTGCATGGGCAAGCTTTGTTGTGCGCGGCTCGGTGCTCACACCTTCCTTTGTTTCTAAATCTGTGTGTAATGTTTTGTATGCTGATATGAATGGTGGAAATCCTATTTTCTAATCTTGTGCAGCATATGAAGAAATAGCATGTGTATATCTAGTCTAATGGTCCGACTTGTATGGGTAGTAATATAAAAACTCCCATTGTGCTATGCAGGTTTTCAGCTGTGTGCACATGTTGCGTTTTTTGCCGCATTTCTTTTTCAGTCCAAAAACCTAAAGGGTTTGCTGATGCCAGCAACGTGACTGAGAACCCTATAGTCTGATGTACAGTTTGCTTAGTTATCAATTGCAGATTTCACCCATTCAGTGTTTTTGCTGCAGATTTCATCATACTAATGATGGCGAATAATCTGCACCAAAGCTTTTTTGCCTCGGAGCTTTATTTTCTTGCCAAATACTTAATGTGTGCACATACTGTTACTGTCTATTCCAGGTATCAGCAACCTTCAGGAAACTGATTGTGAAATTAACCCCCAACATGTCCCGGGCCTCTGGCTGTCGGGAGTATAGGAAGTTATCGTTTTGCAACAGTGGTGATGAAAGCTGCTGACCCCTGCTCATTTACCCCTACCTGTCCTGCTGCCCCTAGTCTTTGTTAAAACCACCGCACTGGTGACATCACCAATACAGCACATGACTGCTGTAGGTTACACAGAGATCTGTTTAATGTGTGTATATTGCATCATGGCATTGTTCTCTTTACATTTTACACAGTCCCAAGATTTCTGGGAATGTGTGTAATTATTTAGGCTGGTTTCACACTTGCGTTTTGATCGGCAGCGTTTTAAAAAAAACCCGCAGGTGGTGAAAAAACGCATGTAAACGCATGCAAACGCTGCGTTTTTTAGACGCATGCGTTTTTGCATGCAGAAAAAAAACGCAGCGTTTTGACACGTTTACATGCGTTTTTTCCTGCGTTTGCGTTTTTGAAACGCATGCTGAGAAGTGTGTGACAGCTGCCAATCATCAAAATCAACTAGAAAACCCACTATTAATAGAATTAGCTAGGGTTAGGGTTAGGGTTAGGATCCCTAGGGTTAGGGGTAGCTTTTTATTAGAAGAATGTCCTGGTCACCAGGTCACTGATAAGCCACCCCCCACCATCAAGGTGATAAAGGGATCCAAACCCTAACCCTAGGGATCCAAACCCTACCCCTAACCCTACCCCTAACCATAACCCTTGGGATCCTAACCCTAAGGGTTAGGATCCTAACCCTAAGGGTTAGGTTCCTAGGGTTAGGATCCCTAGGGTTAGGGTTAGGATCCATAGGGTTACTAGGGATCCTAACCTTAGGGTTAGGGTTAGGATCCCTAGTAACCCAAGGGTTAGGGTTTTCTTGTTTTTTTCTGTGTTTTCTTGTGTTTTTCTATAATAACGCATGCGTTTTTAACGCAAGCAAACGCATGTGCTTAAAAACGCATGCGTTTACATAGACTGCAATACATTTTTTTGCCGCGAATAAACGCATGCGGTTTTTTGTGGCAAAAAAACGCCGCTAGAAATTACTACAGGTTGCATTTCTGCAACTAAACGCACGTGTCTAAAAACGCATGCGTTGCTGAAAACGTGTCAAAACGCATGCTAAAAAACGCATGCGTTTTTAATGTTAAGTATATAAAAAAAAAGCATGCCTTTTTTTAGCGCTAAAACGCAGCGGCAAAAAACGCAAGTGTGAAACCAGCCTTACCTGCACGCGCGCACACACGCATACGCTCACACAACCGCGCACACACATTATCTATACTGGCTTCTACTTCCGAAAGGTATGGACTGCAAGCGGCCAGTTCATCACCCAAATTCTTCCTCTGTGAAGCCATATGGATGTGATGGGTGCAGTATGTGGTTTAGCATTATCTTGCTGAAATATCTAAGACCTTCCCTGATATAGGAGTTGTCTGGATGGGAGCATATGTTGGTCTATAACCTCTATATATTGCTCAGCATTGATGGACCCTATCAAGATGTGTAAGCTGCCCATGCAATAGCCACTAATATAACCCTATACCATCAGATATGCAGGCTATTGAACTGTGTGCTGATAACAAGCTGGATGGTCCCTCTCTTCTTGAGTCTGCATACCATGGCGGCCTTTGTATAAAAAAGTTAATATTTTGATTCATTTGACCACAAAAGCCCATAGAGCAACCAATATTGACCATTGGCCTTGTTCACACGGATTTCTCCAGAGTGTCTGATAATCTATAATTTTAGAAATTGTTTATCAATTTTTATATGCGGTTGTTCAGAGTGGTGAACCTCTGACCATCTCTGCTTCTGAGAAACTCTGCCTCTCTATCATGCTCTTTTTATAGTCGTGTAATTTGCTTTTTTGTTAACCCTGTCCCAACCTTTTTGAGCGGCTGCTACCATTAATTAGTAAATTAGGTTCTTTTTTTTTTTTTTTTTTTTTTTTTTTTCAAATGAAATAGAGCACATCAGAAGTTGAAATTCAGATGGTTTTCCCTGTTCTGTTGTGAATAAAATAAGATTTCCAAATATTCTTGTTTTCATTCCATTTTATGCAGTGTCCCAACTTTTTTGGAATTGGTGTTGTATATTATAGTATAATTGGAAATGTATGTATATTATGATATCCAGAAAAAACCTTTTGTGAATCGCTGAGCTTGAATCCAGCCTTGCAGAAACCCTAAGATTCCGAGCTGGTGAATATCTCGGCTCGCATGAAGAGGCTGAGATAAATGGCTTCTGGTAGGCATGTTTTCTTTTTCGGCAGTGCCGTGGATGTAGTGTAGCTCATGAGCAGAAAAGCCCCTGTTTGTTTTTCTTGTCCTTGGTAGCTCTCCAGCTTCACTGGCAGCCGTCTTGTTTTCTTTTTTCGAAGCTGTAATAAGTAATGTTTTACATGACGAGCGTAGTTGTGTGCTGTCACAATGCACAGCTTTTAAGTGGTGTTTTCTAAATGTGTTACTGTTTGATTACACTTGTTTTTGTGGTTTTTTTGTATGCATTCGCAGCATATATATGGTACTTTATTGGTTCCCCGGCGTATTGCTTGTAAACTGAAATCTTTAATGACCCAGGTTAATGCTGAATTGCTGTAATTAGCTACAAGACGCTGCTGTTTATATACAATGATGTGAATTAGTGACCTGGTATTCGTGGTCATGCTCAGTCTCTATAGCGGCTGGGTGCTCTGGTACATGTACAGTCATGGCCAAAATTTTTGAGAATGACACCAAAATTATATTTTCACATGATCTGCTGCCCTCTGGTTTTTATTAGTGTTTGTCTGATGTTTATATCACATACAGAAATATAATTGCAATCATATTAGGAGTACCAATAGGTTATATTGACAGAATGAGTTAATGCAGCAAGTCAATATTTGCAGTGTTGACCCTTCTTCTTCAAGACCTCTGAGAGCATGCCAGGGAGAATTGCAATCAACTTCTGGACCAAATCCTGACTGATAGCAGTCCATTCTTGCATAATCAATGCTTGCATTTTGCCAGAATTTGTTAGTTTTTATTTGTCCACCCGTCTCTTGATGATTGACCACAAGTTCTCAATGGGATTAAGATCTGGGGAGTTTCCAGGCCATGGACCCAAAATCTCTGTTTTGTTCCATGAGCCATTTAGTTATCACCTTTGCTTTATGGCAAGGTGCTCCATCATGCTGGAAAAGGCATTGTTGGGCGCCAAACTGCTCTTGGACGGTTGGGAAAAGTTGCTCTTGGAGGACATTCTGGTACCATTCTTTATTCATGGCTGTGTTTTTAGGCAAGACTGTGAGTGAGCCGATTCCCTTGGCTGAGAAGCAACCCCACACATGAATGGTTTCAGGATGCTTTACAGTTGGCATGAGACAAGACTGGTGGTAGCGCTCACCTCTTCTCCGAATAAGCTGTTTTCCCGATGTCCCAAACAATCGAAAAGGGGATTCATCAGAGAAAATGACTTTGCCCCAGTCCTCAGCAGTGCACTCCCTGTACCTTTTGCAGAATATCAGTCAGTCCCTGATGTTTTTTCTGGAGAGAAGTGGCTTCTTTGCTGCCCTCCTTGAAACCTGGCCTTGCTCAAAGAGTCTCCGCCTCAGTGCGTGCAGAAGCACTCACACCAGCCTGCTGCCATTCCTGAGCAAGCTCGGCACTGCTGGTAGTCCGATCCCGCAGCTGAAACAGTTTTAAGATACGGTCCTGGCGCTTGCTGGTCTTTCTTGGGCGCCCTGGAGCCTTTTTGACAACAATGGAAGCTCTCTCCTTGAAGTTCTTGATGATGCGATAGATTGTTGACTGAGGTGCAATCTTTGTAGCTGCGATACTCTTCCCTGTTAGGCCATTTTTGTGCAGTGCCATGATGGCTGCACGTGTTTCTTTAGAGATAACCATGGTTAACTGAAGAGAAACAATGATACCAAGCACCAGCCTCCTTTTAAAGTGTCCAGTGATGTCATTCTTACTTAATCATGACTGACTGATCGCCAGCCCTGTCCTCATCAACACCCACACCTGTGTTAATGGATCAATCACTAAAACGATGTTAGCTACTCCTTTTTAAGGCAGGACTGCAATGATGTTGAAATGTGTTTTGGGGGTTAAAGTTCATTTTCTGGGCAAATATTGACTTTGCAAGTGCAGTAATTGCTGTTAAGCTGATCACTCTGACATTCAGGAGTTTATGCAAGTTGCCATTAGAAAAAATGAAGCAGTAGACTTTGGAAAAATTAATATTTGTCTCATTCTCAAAATTTTTGTCCATGACTGTAAGGCTACTTTCACACACAGCATATTTGCTGCGTATTTTTACGCGCGCGTATTTTGCTGCTGCTTTACCTGCGTTTTTTTACGCAGGCAAAAAACGCAGCTGCTTTCACACACAGCGTTTTTTGCTGCGTTTTTTGCAGCTGCGTTTTTTTCAGCATTGTGTACTGAAAATAAAGTTTGTTTGAAAAAAAAAAAAGGGGAAAAAAAAAAAAGTCATTGAGGTCATTTCCTGTCTTTATGACTCAGAATACAATACACACTGGAGTTAACATCATGTCGATTCTGCCAGCTGCAATGGCCTTGAGCCAAAGACGCCTCAGCAGGCGGAACAGACATCAGCTGGGGTTTACTAACCCCACTGTCACTAACCCCAGGTTATTAGGGCAGGCGTCAGTCAGACGCCCCCCCTCGTAACCCTGTACGGTAAGGGTATGTTCACACGATCCTGATTTCAATCCTTTTTTTTCAGGACAAAAACCGCAGCTCTTGGCAGAAAACGCAGGTGCGTTTTTGGTGCGTTTTTGATGCGGTTTTTAGTGCGGTTTTTTATGCAGTTTTCTCTGCAGATTGTCTGTGTTTGACACAAATAAAGCTTTAACTGCAGTGGGGGAAAAAAAAAAGAAATGTCATTTCCTTGTCCAACCCTTTTCTTCTTCCATCCTCCATTTTGGGACTAAACACCAAAATGAGTGGACGTGTTTTGAATGACAGCGCTCTGCAGAGTGCTGAGCGTAGGCCAGATCACAGCCCGCGGATCCAGCTCTATCCAGCTATTTAAGTCTACGTTCACATTTGCGGTCTGCGCCGCAGCGTCGGGCGCCGCATGCGTCATGCGCCCCTATATTTAACATGGGGGCGCATGGACATGCGTCGCACTTGCGTTTTGCGCCGGCCGCATGCGTCACTGCAGCGCACGCATCCGGCCGCAGAGGACGCAGCAAGTTGCATTTTTGCTGCGTCCAAAATCAATCAAAAAAAGGACGCATGCGGCGCACAACGCAAATGTGAACATAGCCTAAGTGCCACGTATTTAGGTGCCACGTATTTCAGTGCCACGTATTTCAGTGCCACGTATTTCAGTGCCACGTATTTCAGTGCCACGTATTTCAGTGCCACGTGCCACGTATTTCAGTGCCACGTATTTCAGTGCCACGTGCCACGTATTTAAGTGCCACGTGCCACGTATTTAAGTGCCACGTATCACGTATTTCAGTGCCACGTATTTCAGTGCCACGTATCAAAGTGCCACGTGCCACGTATCAAAGTGCCACGTATCAAAGTGCCACGTATCAAAGTGCCACGTATCAAAGTGCCACGTATCAAAGTGCCACGTGCCACGTATTTAAGTGACACGTGCCACGTATCAAAGTGCCACGTGCCATATTTCAGTGCCACATATTTCAGTGCCACGTGCCACGTATTTAAGTGACACGTGCCACGTATCAAAGTGCCACGTGCCACGTATTTAAGTGACACGTGCCACGTATCAAAGTGCCACGTGCCACATATTTCAGTGCCACATATTTCAGTGCCACGTGCCACGTATCAAAGTGCCACGTATCAAAGTGACTGAGCGCCGGCCCTAAAGTGAAAGTGAAAGCAGAGCGGTGACGTCACCGCTGTGCTGTTAAGGCCGGAGCTCAGTCAGTGTCAGGAAGCAGACGCTGGGGGACGCGCAGGTGAGCATGTACTGTTTGTTTTTTTTACTTTTACGCTGGTAACCAGGGTAAACATCGGGTTACTAAGCGCGGCCCTGCGCTTAGTAACCCGATGTTTACTCTGGTTACCCCTTGGTCGCTGGAGAGCGGTCTGTGTGACAGCTCTCCAGCGATCAAACAGCGACGCTGCAGCGATCGGCATCGTTGTCGCTATCGCTGCAGCGTCGCTACACACACACACATACACACACACACACACACTCACACTCCATGCTGCTTCACTGGGGGGCGGGGGCTTCCCTCTTCCTGTCCGACGTCACGTCCGGTCCTGGGTGTCAACCCCTCCGTACAAAGGCGCCGACACCCAGGACAAAGGCGCTGTGTGTGCACGTTAATATGGGGCCCTAGGGGGATACGCAGACACGCCGCTGCGTAAAGAATTGACATGTCAATTCTTTTTACGCCGGCGTGTTTGCAGACAAAAGCGCCGCGTTTTTTTGCGGTGTGTCTGAACGGCAAAGTGAATTTCTCATTCACTTTGCCGGCAGACGAAAATGACATTGCGCATTTTTGAAAAGCGCCCGCAAAATAGCGCTCAAAACTGCGCTATGTCTGAAAGTAGCCTAAGGCAGGTTCTTGTTGGGTGTACTCTGATTTATGACTTTAGTCTTCCTTTATCCACATCTTTATTTTTAATTTAATATAAAAAGCCACAAATTTTGAGCATTTGATTGATTGCCCATAAGGAGGAGCTGTTATGTGACTTTTTAAAATAAAGCTGCAATGTGTCGTCAATGGTCAAGAGATGCTAATTAATTTCTATGGGGAGTGTGCTAGGCATGCTCTGTAACTTGTGGAGGAGAACTGCCTCACCTGTTGCGAATGGTGAATCTTACATGATCTTTACATATGTGTAATCATTGGAAACCAGCCTGTGATATTAGTAAGATGACAGCTGAATAGACCTCGCTATACTGCAGTTATAGCTCAGTGGACAGAGTGAACACTAAAATATTTTCAGGATTTTTTTTTTTCACGTAAAGTGAGACGCAATAGATAATTTTTTTGATGATTTAGACCAATTACTTTTATACAATAAAGGTAAAATTACCCATAAGTAAGGGTCAAAGAGATTTAAATATCAGTGTTATCTAAAATAGGAAAGATTATCTGGGGGGGGTGTTGGTGAACTCTCCCTTCCTTAGGCTATGTGCACACGTTGCGGAATGGGGTGCAGAATTTTCTGCACAAAATCCGCATCTCCTGGCAGAATCCGCAGGTGCAGATTTGCCGCGGATCTTCTGCGGAATTGATGCGGTTTTTATCACTGCGGATTTCTATAATGGAAGGTTGCAGAAACGCTGCAGATCCGCACAAAAGAAGTGACATGCACTTCTTTTAAACCCGCACCATCGTTTTTCCGCACAGCTTTTTTTTTTTTTCCCCATTGATTTACATTGTACTGTAAATCACAGTGTGGATCTGCAGCGTTTCTGCGCTGAAAAATCTGCTGTGGTCCGCACTAAATCCGCATCGTGTGCACATAGCATAACTGCGGAGGTTGGCACCCTAAGTTCGCCATGTTGAACTTGCGGTGCCAACCTCTGCAGTAAGGAAGGGAGAGGAAGAGCGTTCAGTGCGCATAAGGTGCCATTATTCTCAACAGTGCAACTCATGTTTACACCGGTCAATACACGGCCAATTATTTTTAAGTGTTTTGTGGCCGGCTGCAAGTGTAAATGTACCCAAGTATGTGTCTTTATCATTAAACATTTTTGAAATCTGCGGCAAGTCAATTCATTCATTGCGTTTGAGAAACCTCAAAAAACTTGCATTTTTGGTGAATAAAGCTAACTTTTATTAACATGTTCTGGAGACAAATCACACATGAAATATGCTTGAAAAATGCAGAAAAAGAAGAGCACTGCTATTTGTTATATATGCAGCGTTTTTACTGCGAAGAGTAAGGTTTTTGGCAGCCGAGAAAAAAGCTGCAAAAACCCAATGTGTGAATACTCCCGTAAGTCCCAGAAAAGGGACAAATTCCTTGCTCATAGAATACAACCTGGGTCCCCTTGAAAGCAAACTATCACACTGAGACTGTTCCTATGCATCTATGCAGTACCCATCCAAGTGATGGATGGGCGTTGTGTTTTGTTTTTTTTCTTCAGGTATAGGGGAAGGAATTGCTGAATTCATATACGGTTTATCCGCTTTGCAATGTCTTTTTAAAATCTCCATTTCTTTTCGTTTCAGTGAGCATTTGTCCTGCTCGTTTACCTTCTTTCTTCATGGGGACAGCAATGTTTGCACAAGTGTAGAAATTAACCAGCACCAACCAGTGTACCTTCTCAGCGAGGAGCACCTTAACTTAGCCCAGCAGTCAAGTAGCCCATTTCAAGGTAAGGTGGTGTCATTTCAAACCAGACATCGGTCACTTCACCTGCTGTAATCTGCATGAGTTTGTATCAGGGTGGATTTGATTTAAATCTAACTGATTTAAATCACGATTTAAATCACTAGTCAGTAAGGCTTGATTTAAATCAGTGATTTAAATCAAAGTTTCTACCTAAACTAGTTCTTGCTACTTTAACATGCAAGTAGATGAAGATTTTTAGAATCACTTTTTATATTACTTTTTTCTCCCCAGTTTAATGGGTTAATCATTCATATTTGGACACCACTGTTCTGTTGTACTTAGGAAGGAGAAAAATAATCCTGACCTTAATAACAATTTAAATAGATTTATTCAACTGAAACAATAACAACATTACAGCATAAGTTATTTGCTTAAACAAACATCCATGTTTGTTAACTAATTTGGCTAAACAAAATATATATATATTTTAAGAAACTTAGACTGTCAGCCCAGCCGACACATTAAAAACTTAAATACTACTGTCCCTGCTGTCCTCTGTAGCTCACTTGTCGTCATCTTCATCATCATCATCATCATCTTTGTTCCTATTCATAATCTGGAAAAGAAAAACAAGCTTTCCTGCTTTATTTGGGTCCCAACCGATTTCTCAATTTAGAATGAATGAGTCCAAAGGAAGAGAATATTCTTTCAACGCCTGCAGAAGAAGCTACTGCTGTTAAAAGTGAAATCATTACTTGAACAGTCTCTAAATCCAAGCGCTTAAGTGACTTCCACCAGTTTACTGGTGTGACCTTCCTTAAAATATCTTCAGCAAACATATATTTCTTGAATGGTTCCCCCTTAGCTCTGAAGTTTATTATAGTTGGCATTAAAGATGATGATTGCTGGATACCCATGTCATAGCTAACTCCTCTTCCTCAGCACTTAGGTTTTGACCCTGATATTGGATATTGACAATATTTGCCAAAAAATGAGCTGGAGTCAGTGCTTGTCCCATTCGTTTGTTTACTGCTTGTAATTTAATTCTGTCCATGTGTAGTTCTGTTTTTAAGTGTTCACTCAGTTCCTTCCAAATTTCAACAGCATCCGCAATAAAACAGCTATTTTTCTGTATTTTGTTTAAAGCTTGAGAGATGGGTTTCAGGAAGCTCAGCATATGTTCAACATTTCTCTTAAGCCCAATGTTGAGGATTTTGGCCGTGACAGTGCCATCTATTTTATCTCGATTTTCTTCACAAAGTGTCATCAGAATAGGCCAGTTTTTGATATACTGCTCAAAACAGTCCACCACAGAGTTCCATCTAACATCTTGTGGGAGAGTTAGCTTGGTTCCACCCATCCTTTTCAGAGCTGCTGCAGCAAAATGATTATTACGGAAGTATTTAGCAATTTCAACAACATTAGCCTTTATTTCTGGAACACTTAAGTCTTTGGCTAAGAGGTGCAGCAAATGAGCACTGCAACCATATGTTATTAGCAGCTTTGTATTCCCTCCCTGCTCTTCTAAATCTCTTCTCATCTTCGATACGTTTGCAGCATTGTCAGTGACCAAACTGCGTACTAGACATTTTAATTTTTGTTCACATGTCGTTATAGCTTTTACTGCCACTTCTTGTAAGTATTCTGCTGTGTGTGCTTTTCTTGACATATCAGTTGTTTGTGCAAGGAAGACTTTACCTTCTTCTGTTGTTATACAAGCACATACAATAGGATCATTGTGGACATTACTCCACCCATCAATACTTAGGTTAACAATTTTACCCTCCAGAGCTGTTGCACATTGCTCCATTTCTCTGTCATACACTTGATCCAGCAGTTTCCCTGCAACATCAGCTCTGCTGGGTGGACTGTATCCTGGTCTCAGTGACTGAACCATATTAATGAAATGTGGGTTCTCAGTCAGACGGAAAGAAGAGTTCGTTGCATAAATAAACTGGGCAATTTTTTCATCAATCAACTCTTTTTCTATTCTTCTAGTTCTTATCACAAACCTATCTATGGTGGTTCCAGGAGGTAAAGGTTTTTTCTTCCTTTTGGGTGATGGTGATATGTGGCTGTGGGTGTCTGATGATGATGCTGCTGCTAATGAAGCACTATCCTGGATGGATAACTCTGAAACTGTAGAACAGGATGATGGTGATCTTGGAGGTGGATAGTTTCCAGAATCCATGAATTCCCCTAAACAAAAAAAGTCAATGCTGTTATTTTATTGTTTATACAATTTCTGCTTATTGTACACAACACATCACTGCCCCTGCCCCAAAAGGAATATTTGTTTTTCTTCATAACTGTACCAAATGACAGTAATATGCAGTAATAATAAGAAATATAATTTTTCTCACACATGACAGTTCAGTCTTTAGAAATAGGATTCAATAAAAATGTTTACCAACCTGAAGATCCTGCCTGCTCAGAAGTGTTTCTTTGGTCATCTTCATCACCGCACTTCTCATGATGTTGCCTCATTCGCGCCACCAGGCCTTGCATCTCTTTGTTGCATCGTTTGCATTTTGCACGCATGCCTGCCTTACCGATAGGCGAAGGAGCTTCATTAAAATATTCCCAAACTGGGTCTCTTTTACGGCCTGCTGCCATTATAAGGAAAGAATGTAATAAATCTCAGATCGTACACACAAACAGATCCAGACTTGTCTGTCTGTGGCTATGCTGCAGTGTTGTGCTCAAAGTTTCACTTTCATTTTCTTGTCTGCTTGCCCTTCCTCCTCCTCACACTTAGATTCACATTCTTCTTGTGTTGTGCAGATCTATTCCACTCCAAACAATCAGAAACATATTGTCTAACTTCTTGGACTTGGCACTGAAGGGGTTGATTCTGTATTCATAGGTTTGTAGAACAATAGGATTAAGGTCTTTTTCTCAACTCTGTTCATGTTGTAACATTTTTGCCGTGAAGAAGAGGCTGGGACCTCTGCGGAGTCAAATTCAGTTTTGAGAACTGCGTAAGTAAAGCGAGCGTCTGTGATAATATAGGAGAGAAACTGCCCACTAATCCTACAGAAACCTCTGGAAGAGCATGGCATTGTGAATGTTACACATATACAGCCTTTATTCTACTGAGTTAAACAACTCAGCTTTATCTCATGATGGAAGAACCTTTGGATGGTAAAATATTTTCCTCAAAAAGCAGTTTATTGAAAAAAATCCGATTTAAATCAAAAAAATCCGATTTTTTTGATTTTTTTAAAAAAAACCATTGATTTTTATCCACCCTGGTTTGTATTAATGATTATGGCAGGAAAGCATTTAATTTTTTCTTGATACATCTAGATATGTGAAATTTTGAATAAACTCTTCATTTTTCCAGTTATCTTGAGCCCATTTGGCTTAAATGGAACCCTCACAGGGCAATCATTCAAGATGTCTGATTCTTCTACCAAGAAATTAATAGGGGAATGGAAACAGTTTTATCCCATTTCATCCACTATAAAAGAGAGCCCAGAGGAAAAGCAGGAGGAAATGGATTGGGAGGACGATTCGCTGGCAGCCGTGGAGGTTTTAGTGGGTGAGTCTCGAAAATGTCTTACTGTAAGCTGTTTCAGTAAAGGTTTCCAGGTTTGTGTTGTGTTTTAAAGCTGAAAGTTTCAGTAATAGCGAAAGTGTGTTCTAGTAGTATGTCTCCCACACAAGGTATCGTAGACTAAACCATATGACCTTGCTGCAATCGGCTAAAGTTTGTTCTGAAAACATACGGCATGGACGGTGTATGAATGGCTTGTTACTGCATACACCAAGAACAAAGTGTTCAGTTGCTGATATCCACTTTAGATAGCATTTTTGTTGACGTGGATAATGCTTTTATTATTTTTCCTCTTTGCTGCTTTCTTGTTGCTCAATTTCCTTAAATCGTACTATCTAAATAATTGACAAAAACCCAATTCTGTTAGAATATGACTAGTGACCAGCTTGAGAGGTGGAGACAACAATGCACTGCATCTGCAAGAAGGTTGTATGTTCTCCATGTTTGTGTGGGTTTCCTCCATGTTCTCCGGTTTCCTACCACACTCCAAAGACATACTGAAAGGGAATTTAGATTATGAACCCCAGTGGGGACAGTGATGATGTCTGTAAACCGCTGTGGAATTAATTGCGCTATATGAGAGTAAAATAATAATAAAAAAAATATCTAACAGGTTTGTTAAATAAATACACTTAATAATTGTAAATGTCCCAATAGGTGGGACCCACACACTGATCTAAGCATTACCTAATCAGTGGATTGGTGATAACTTATAAAAGGGGTTATACAGGCTTACAGTATCGATGACCAATCCTTAGGATAGGCCATCAATATCTTATCTAGGGGGATCTGATAAACTTCCACACTAACTATATAATTGAAAAGAGCTGATTCAGTACAGGCCAGTTAACCATGTAGTGTATATTACCGTGAACTGCAGCTCAGCTCATTTTTACTTTGGGGGAGAAAAACCTGCTGATCATTGCTGGTGCTGGGTGTTGGACCGCCACGAGCTGATGCTGATGAACTATCCGAAGTTCAGGTGATCAGTTTTATAAGCCTTTTAGTGTAGCAATTGATTTGTCTTTTCAGTTAAAGGTTATGAACAAGATCATCTTCTGATTTTATTAATAGTTTTTTTTTTTTTTTTTTACTTTGTAGCTGGAGTCAGAATGGTCTATCCAGCATGCTTTGTGCTTGTCCCTCAGTCAGACATCCCTACAGTCAGCTCATCTGGATCCACTCATTGCTCAAACACATGTTTAGGTGTTCAAGTGCCTACTTCTTCTCGAGATCCAGCCATGTCTTCAGTAACCCTGACACCACCAACTTCGCCAGAAGAAGTTCAAACAAGTAATATATTCTTATACATTATGGAATATGCTTGAAACAGGTCTGAGGCCATAGGGGGTAGTTTGATCTTTTTTTTTTCTGTCATTGGCTCTTCTGTTTTCCTTACACTATTACCAGGATGTGGAAATATCATGTTAAACAAAATTTCTTTATCGCTTCATTGGGAGACACAGGTAACCATGGGGTATGCTGCTGTCGTTAGGAGGCTGACACTATGCAAAAAAGGAAAATAGCTCCTCCCCAGCAGTATACACCCACCGACAGGCACCAAGCACCTCAGTTTAAGCTTAGTGTCTGTAGGAGGAAGACCTGGATCTCATCCCAGATCCACAGTTTTCCTTTTCAGGTGACCTGTTGTGTTTTATTAATCTTTTCCCTTTGTCTTTCAGGTTCTTCATCTTCAGGGTAATGGGGTGTAATGTCTCACCCTGTTTTCCCACACTTATGCGACCGAGAAAGCAGTGTGGTGTTACCCACATAGCCCACTCTTGGGCCCGCAAGGCAGGACCTAATCCTATGTCACCCTTACGGGTGTTTCAGCGTGATTCCCGGTGGCCGGTCCTTTGCCTTTTCTCCTCACTCATCTCCTCGGAGAAGGCTGAGAGGAAGAGGACCCCCCTTCTTGTAAGGGGTTGATGCCATCTTCTGCACCGTCTGGAGACGGTGCGGGAAGGAGGATTTACTATTCCAGTGACCCCCATCCACTCGGGGGCTCCTAATGACCTCCTCTTCTGCGAAGAGGACCGGGGCTCACTTTGCAGGTATGTATGATCCCCTCCCTGTAGGCGCGACAGGTCCGGGTAGGAGGGTGACATCAATTCTGTAAGGCCCGCGCTTTGCGCGGCCATAGCATCACTGTTAGGGAGCAGGTTAGATTTTATCCCTGTAGACCTGCATGGTGGCGCCCATTTTCCCCCGGCCGTCCTCTCACTCAGTGACCCACTCTCCTTTCTCCCTGGCCACACCTCCTTCTACAATCAGATTGTTACTTAATCTCCGGCCGGTGTTCTTAGTCACGCCCACCGCTCTGCAACGTGTGGACTGTAGCGCTGTTAAGCCGTTGCTTCATCAGTTCTTGTGCCTCAGCAGATGTAATTCTGTCTAAGACACTGCTTTCCTGCATAGTTTATGCGCCCTCGGTGTCGGACCCGCATTTAGCTGAAGACCTCTGCCACAGGGGTACACTGCTATCCTCGCAGTCATCTGCTGACCGTCGCTGGCATTGACCTTTGCTGGCTCTGGTAGAATCTACCCTCTCCCTCCCCCTATATAGCCATATATAAGCCTATTCTCAGCAGTATTTCTACCAACCCTGCAGAGTTTTCCAGTTTCCCCTCTAAGCCTACTTAGGTTCATTACACCTGTGCCCCTTGTAAAATAGTGGTCAGTCTTCCCTTTTCTCTCCGTCCTGCAACCCCTTCCACCATGTCTGCCCCACAGGAACACTCTAATGCCAGGGATGAGTGCACACCCCTCCCTCCGGAGTGGGCTATTGCTTTATCACAGTTGGCCTCTGACCAGACAAAAGTTTCACAGTCCCTGGTCCAAGTCCTGGAGCACCTTCCACATTTGTCTGCAGCCACCAGTGCTCCGAACGCCTCTCATGGCGTCTCGCATGCTCTTGTCCATGACCATCGCAGGGACAGACCGGGTACAAAGCAAAGTAAGTGGGCTCTTCCAAGTTCCTCATCTACTTCCCTGGTCCCTCTGCATCATCTAAGATGCTCTCCTCTCCCCATACCCCTCATCGGAGGCGGTTGTTGGGTCGGACGTGGATTCCCAGTCTGAGTCGGAGTCCGATATGGACCAGACCTCAAATATGCAGGATATGGTCAGAAGCTTTATCTCAGCAATTACCAAAACTCTTCACCTACAGATGGACGAGACTCCTGCTCAGGAGCACTCTGTGTCCTTCAAACGAGTAAGATGTCCTTCACGATCCTTCCCCAATAACGGGGAATCTCAAGCAATTATGAATAAACACTGAAAACATCATGAATAGTGTTTCCCTGGAAGGAAGCCGCTAGAATTTCTGTATCTCTTCAGCCCAGACCTCATGGATAAATGGGCAGAATCCCCTAATGTGGATCCGCCGGTTTCTCGTCTGTCTTCTAGTCAGTCATGTCTCTGCCAGACGGCGTGTCTCTTAAAGACGCTACAGACAGGCAGATTGAGTCGCTTCTCTCTGTCCTACCTTTGCCTCTACCTAGGTGCCTAAGTTCATGTCTCACCAGGGTAGCCTAGCAGCAGCCCTTTCAGATGAGATGGCAGATTTGGCAGACCAGATTGGACATGCTGGCTTCGGCCAGTTTTCCCACCAGGGCAAACGGCAACATCATTGCTATACACCGCATCCTCTGGTTAAAAGCGTGGAATGCTGATCCACTCTCAGGAAAGTCTCTCATTGACATTGCCTTTCAAGGATCTAGTTTTTTTGGGTCCAAACTGGATTAGATAATTTCGAATGCTACCAGCGGGATAGGCAATTCTCTTCCCCAGCCCAAGCCTAAGCGCCTTTTCAATAGGAAGAGGTTGCCGTTTTTTTCATTCCTTTCGGCCCTTCTCTTTATCAGGGACTTCCTCTCACCAGGGCCGTTCCTCCGCCCAAGGGGAAAGGGAGAAGCCCTCTTCCAGACCCACACCCCACTGGGACTAAGGGGTCGTTCCTCAAAGTCATTTGGGTCCCGTGCCAACACATTCTCCTCTAAGTGAAGGGCCACCCCCACCCGGGAGTATCCCCAGGGTGGGAGGCTGGTTTCTTCTCTTCCGGGACGCATGGTTGTCGGTGGTCGACGATGCCTGGGTCAGAGAGATAGAGTCCTGTTTCAAAATCAACTTTTCTTCCCTCGGGAAGACATTTTCTTTCTGTCCCATTCACCAAGACTCTCGTCTCAGGCTCCTGGAATTCATCAGGATGTCTCATCCCTTCTACGCACAGGAGTAATCATACCTGTTCTCTGGAATTAACGCTTTTCAGATTTTCTACTCCAATCTTTTCGTAGTCATGTAGAAAGACTGTTTGCTCCGTCCGATTTTGTACCTCAAGCGACTGAACCATCACGTTCGGACTTGCCATTTCAGCGTGGAGTCCCTACGTTCAGTGATCGCCTCCATGGAACCGGGAGGCTGAGGTAACAAATATTCTACAATGGGCAGTGTGTCACGTTCCCGCTATAACAGCCGTATATTCCGAGGGTGGAAATTCGGGCAGCCGAATTTCTAAGTCATCAGGTTCTCTCAGTGGACGAGTGGTCTCGTTTTTCAGCCAAATATGCCAGAGATGGGGCACTACGGACGATCCGCTAGCAATCGGTTGCCATGCTTTGGTAATCCCGTGGTCACCATTCCATCCGCCTTATTTTTTTCATTAAAAAGATAAAGGCAGAAGGAATCCCAGTAATCCTGGTAGCTCCGGTCTGGCCAAGAAGGACCTGGTACGTGGAGCTATTGATCATGCTCATAGACGCTTCCTGGAGGCTTCCAGACCGTCTAGATCTTCTTTCTTCTTCCTTCTTCCACCAGAGTGCTTTTTCTCTTCCTTCCATCCTGGGGTTTCTACAGGTGACTCCTGATTCTGGCTTAGTACTTTAAAGGGTCAAGTTCTCGCACTGTCAATTCTTTTCCAACAAGAGCTGGCCTCTTGTTCCCAGGTAAAGACTTTACTTCAAGGAGTCGCCCATTCAGGACATTCCTTCCTTCTTACCTAAGGTGATTTCTTCCTTTTACATAAATGAAGGAATTGTCCTTCCCTCCCTGTGTCCCTCCCCTGTTCATCCCGAGTCTACCTTTCAAGGACTACTTCCTTTCACCGCTCTAATGTCCTAATTGTCATCTCTGAAGTTCGTTGTAAAGGGCTTCCAGCTTCCATGTCCACTATTGCCCGTTGGATTCGTTCAGCAATTTTGAAGGCATACTGCATTCAGGACAAACAGCCCCCTCTGGGGGAAAAGGCTCACTCCTCCTTGGTGGTAGGAGCTTCCTGGGCAGTTCATCACCAGGCTTCAGCTTTACAGATTGTGAGGCTGCAACCTGGTCAGCATTGCACACTTTCGCTAGATTTTACAAGGTTCATACCCATGCCGGCCTGAGTAGGAAGGTGCTGCAAGTGGCGGTTATGTACCGGCCTACCTAAGTCTGTTTTTCTTTTGAGTTCCTTCTGTTTCCCACCCTTTTGGGGACTGCTTTTGGACGTCCCATGGTTACCTGTGTCCCCCAATGAAGCGATAAATAAAGAGGGATTTTTGGTACTCACCGTAAAATCTTTCTTGGAGCCTTCATTGGGGGACACAGCACCCTCCCTATCTGGTTGTACCGCTTTTGGGCCTATGGCCTTTTGTTGTGGGGTTGGTACATATGTTGAGTTTTTAGTTGCTTCTCTTACTGCTTTTATACTAACTGAGGTACTTGGTGCCTGTCGGTGGGTGTATACTGTTGGGGAGGAGCTATTTTCCTTTTTTTTTTGCATAGTGTCAGCCTCCTAGCGACAGCAGCATATACAGCCATGGTTACCGGTGTCCCCCAATGAAGGCTCCAAGAAAGAGATTTTATGGTGGGTACCAATAATCCCTCTTTTGTCGTTTTGGTTATAGTTTACAAAGGAGTCAAAAAAGTCAAACATTGGCAGCGTAACTTGTGATTTAAAGAAGTGAAGTCACAAATTTTCAAATACATTTATAGACTGATGCTCAACATTCTTGTCTTGATAAATTTACACCAGTCTTTTTCTGAAATTGTTTTTCATGCAAGTTAATTCTTAAAATATATGTATTAATATTATATACACACACATATTTTTTTCTTTTTTCTTTTTGATCATTAAAATAATTGTCACAATTTTTATGTTCCACAGTTGATGTCCAATCTGCACAGAAGTGGATGAAGTTTCCTTTTGTGTCTGATTGTTTCAATTCGGATAGTACGAGCCATCATGGTGGTAAAATACCAAGAAAGTTGGCTAACCAAGTGGTGGATAGAGTTTGGCAAGAGTGCAACATGAACCGATCCCTGAGCAAGTAAGATTTGCATTGTTTGCCTGATGCATGCTTTACAACACTTTAACCCCTTAGTGACAGAGCCACTTTTGTACTTAATGACCAAGCCAATTTTTACAATTCTGACCACTGTCACTTTGAGGTTATAGCTCTGGAACGCTTCAGCGGATCCCACTGATTCTGAGATTGTTTTTCATGACATATTGTACTTCATGTTAGTGGTAAAATTTCTTTGATATGATTTGCGTTTATGAAAAAAAAAAAACTGAAATTTTGCAACATTTTTTTTTTTTTATTTAGCAATTTTCAAACTTTTAATTTTGTGCCCTTAAATCAGAGAATCATATCGCACAAAATGGTTAATAACATTTCCCACATGTCTACTTTGCATCAGCACAGATTTGGAAACACAATTTTTCTTGTGAGGACGTTATAAGGGTTATATGATACCCTTAAAACACAAATTTTATTAAATATGATTTTAAAATGCCAACAACCAATGGCACACCAAAAAAAGAAAACACACCGTGAAAAAACTGGGGTGGGGGAAGAGTCATACCCTAGTATAAGTCTGTTCTGTAGTGCTGCCTATCTGCGGGGGTTGGCACCCTGGGGGAAACGTTATGGCGCCCCCGCTCGGCGACGGCTGACCCTGGGGTCCCTAATTTGACCCTGATCGACCCACAGGGTCCCTCTACCCACACAAAGTTGTACTGAAGGTACCCCTATAATCTATACATAGGTCAGACCTACAACTAGGGAGACCTAAACCCCACACTGTGCAAGATAAAAACAGATGGAGAACATGTAATTAAGGCGTTTGGTGGCGAAAAAAATGCAGAATAGCCCTGATATGTAGATGCTCTTAGGCATAAAGATGGCCTATCATGGATTGCCCCAATATCATTGGCTCCCGCTCAGGTGCAATAACTTTCACTCAATAGATGCAATTGTGAGCATATCAGATAGTGAGTAATATGTGCCAAAATAGATTTCGTATGCGCCTAATGTTGCAGGAGCTAGAGCATATAATCAATGTATATTTCGATACTCATCATTTCAGGTGTATTGCCGCTCGCCTTCTGTCTGCTTAGCCTCAACGCGTTTCGCCTCTAAATGGGATATCCTAACATCCCCACATGAATATGGGGCACCTGAATAAGACATCATTGTAATCTCCCCTCCCCCTCCCCTGAGGCCCCCCCACCCTTTTTTGAGAATTGATACGGGGCCAATATCTAGAAGGTTGTACCTTATGGAGGTGGGACTTTGACCATCTTTATCTAATGTCTTTGGAGAACAATAACAGCAAATCGAATCTGCATTCAAAATAATGGCACTGTGTATATCTTGTTAACACAGAGTTCACAGCTGCAGGGGATATAGCTGTGACAGATAGTCATATATATACTTTTTTCTTGCTGCAACAAAGTAGTAGATGGTTACACGTAACATGTGACAGAGCGTTCCACTTTACGCCTGCACAGCAGTGTCATGTCTTTTTAGACACCCGACATGAGGGGATGGCTGGAACGCAGTTATCCTGTAAGCTCTGCACCGAGCGCAAGCGCACCAGGCATATAGCAGTTGGAAGCCTGTGGAACGCAGGGAATCTGTTAGTGGTCCACCGGATGCATGCGCACTATATGAGGATGAAGCCCTATACTGACGCACATCGTATATCCCCCGGAAACGAGGGACGTCGTATAGCTTTATGTGTATGAAACACTAGGAAGCGCTCGATAGTGCAGTAGTCATATGAGGCGGAACCTTTCTCCCCAGCAACGCGGGGGGCTGCTTGCGGGTGCACTTTATACCGGAAGACAGGAAGCATCGATACTGCAAGTTCCGGTGCCCGGCTATTAAAGACTGAGGTAATGGTATGGCGATTCAATGCTATCATAACTCATCGAGAAACATGACAATGTAATCGGGCCTCCTGATGAGCCAGAGAGGCGAAACGCGTTGAGGCTAAGCAGACAGAAGGCGGGCGGCAATACACCTGAAATGAGTATCGAAATATACATTGATTATATGCTCTAGCTCCTGCAACATTAGGCGCATACGAAATCTATTTTGGCACATATTACTCACTATCTAATATGCTCACAATTGCATCTATTGAGTGAAAGTTATTGCACCTGAGCGGGAGCCAATGATATTGGGGCAATCCATGATAGGCCATCTTTATGCCTAAGAGCATCTACATATCAGGGCTATTCTGCATTTTTTTCGCCACCAAACGCCTTAATTACATGTTCTCCATCTGTTTTTATCTTGCACAGTGTGGGGTTTAGGTCTCCCTAGTTGTAGGTCTGACCTATGTATAGATTATAGGGGTACCTTCAGTACAACTTTGTGTGGGTAGAGGGACCCTGTGGGTCGATCAGGGTCAAATTAGGGACCCCAGGGTCAGCCGTCGCCGAGCGGGGGCGCCATAACGTTTCCCCCAGGGTGCCAACCCCCGCAGATAGGCAGCACTACAGAACAGACTTATACTAGGGCATGACTCTTCCCCCACCCCAGTTTTTTCACGGTGTGTTTTCTTTTTTTGGTGTGCCATTGGTTGTTGGCATTTTAAAATCATATTTAATAAAATTTGTGTTTTAAGGGTATCGTATGATTACATATACAAAATTACTACCCCACTATATTCGTTTAAAATATGACGTTATAAGGGTTAAACATTCTAGATCATATCAGAGGAGAGAGAAATAAATGGGAAATCAAACTTTTTTTTTTTTTTTTTGCAGTTGCTGTTACAACAATGGGGACTGTAAAAACCAACCTGAATCATGTTCTCCGGGGTCTCGGCTACACCCGGTAGCAGAGTCCCTTGAGATTTTCCAAAGCTGGGGGGCGCTATAACCTTATTTTTCAGCACCGTTAAAAAGCGGTGCTGAGGAATAAGTACCCTTAACTGCCGCTGTTAAAAGGGGCATTGGCGGTTGGGAACTTCTCACAAGTTTTTCTCCATATAAACTAAACACCTTTTAAAAGCTTTCGCAATCTAATTTCTGGCTCCCTTGCAGATCCAGCCATACGCTAATCGGGCTGTCTGGCCCGATGGTGGTTTTGATCTGTGCTTCAAATCTCCTCCCTGAAATAGGCAGCCCTCCTGTATTGATGGACAGGGCTGATGTCTCCTACGTCATCAGCCCAGCGCTGCAACTCTCGAGCCTGTACGATTGAATCCCAGACCTGCACAGGTGACCATCGCTGAGTAAAGCCCTGTAATATACATACACCATCGACCGCTTCACTCCAGGGTCATCAGCTTAAAGTGAAGCATACTTGCGCAGGTCTGTGCATCTACTCCACACCTTCAGATTTGCAACGTTGAGTGGATGATGTAGGAGAAATAATCAACCTACTTCAATATAGGAAGGCTGGCAACTTCAGGGTGATAGAAGGCGCCGAGCACAGATCTGCAGCACCCATTGAACCATACCGTATCAATTTGCATCTGTTGTTGAAGAATTTTAAAAACCCTTTTTCATGGATCTGTTGGATAGTCGTATACACAGATTCCTGCAGTGATCTGAAAGACAGATAAAAGCTGCTGTTTTGTGTTTATATGGGGCAAGTCTGCTGACAAGTTCCCTTTTTAAGACAGTAGTTCATATGTATGAGGCAAGATATTTATAAGTGCATGTTTCTATGTGTCATGTATAATCAAAGAAAGGAAACATGTCTGCGTTTGTATTTCATTATAAATGGCCTGCAAAGCAGAGAATTGTGACTGATATATTGACACTCTTCCATATGACAGGTAACAATTAATTCATTGTCCAGGAGTATTTGTATAGGACAGCTGTTGGTATTTTACTTGTAAACTTCATGCCTCTCCTAATTTGTTTGGTATATGGGGAGAGAGTATAACTATTGTTTTTTTTTTTGTTGTTGTTCATACTGTAATTGTTTTTTGATATAACAGAAGGAAGTTCTCTGCTACTACTAATGGGGTGTGTGACGATGAGCCATCTGACAAAGCTACAACCTGGGATTTTGTAGAAGCTACACAAAGAACAACTTGTGTCTGTTCAAGGTAAGCACAATTCACATCCCTCACAACTCAAGATCTGGAAATGTTTCCCTGGGCAATCTCCCTTCATTAGGGTATGTGCACACAATGAGGTCAATCCATCAAGCCTAGCCTAGCTCACACTATGACAGTCTTGATGGCGTGTAGAAGGGGTGCCAAATTCATTAAAGGGAATATCTCCACATTTGAGAAATCTGACCTATTAATGTGGGCATACAGGTTATAGATGCTGAAAAAAGTTCTACCTGTGTGTCTCATATCAGATGCATTGCTGATAAATTCTCTTTTGAGTTCTTCCAGGCTATAGGGCATTATCTGCCTCCTTGCTTCCTTATTTTATCTTTCTCCTCCTACATCGTCACTATGTCCCTGTGACGTCAGGTGAGCGGCTAGAAATCTTGCACCTGTGCATTCCGACTGCCAATCGCGCCTGTTCATTGTTCCGCTCTTCTATGGGCATTGACTTCACTTGTTTTGCACAGGCGCCAAAGAGTTACTGTAACGTGTTCTCCAGCCCACGGAAGAGGTACAAATGGCATAATTACTATGCATGATGGGTGCATGGAATTCAATAGTTCACCTGTTCTGCACGCTGGCGAACGCTAGGAGCAAAAGTTACAGTAACTCCGCTGCCTGCGCAAAACAAAAGTGAAGCCCATAGAAGGGCGGAAGAGTGGAGTGACTGGAGTTGCAATATGGCGGCGCGGGATTTCCGACTGTGCACCTGACATCACAGGGACAGTGTGACTGTGGGAGGAGAAAGATAGGATAATGAAGCAAGAAGGCAGTGTTATCTTCCTGGTAGTGTCCTCCCCATAGCCTGGAAGAGCTCATTTACATAAAGCGAAAAAAAGATTTTTCCATAATAAGACATCTGATATGAGACACACAGGTAGGACTCTTTATAGCAGTCTATAACCTGTATGCCCATATTAAAAAATGAGATCACTCTAATGTGACAGAATTCCCTCAAGAGGCGCATGAAACTTAGTGAATTCAACGCCTTCATTCAGTGGCGTGTGCCTCTGTGTACTGCATCAGAAATGCTACTCCAGTTAATGACTGAAGTAGCATTTCTGTCTTAAAAAAAAAAGCAATCAAAAACACTTCACTGTTCATGAATCGGATGGGCTCCTCCCCAACTCTGCCTATTTCGGTGGAGCTGATTAAGAATGGTGTGAAAATGACAAGTCACAGATCTTTTTTGCATCTCAACTCAGCTTTTATGTTTTTTTTTGTGGCATGAAAGTGTCAATGATTCGGCCTTAATGTTGTTTTGGCTTTTTTTTTTTTTGGTCCCCCCCCCCCCCCAGAGAATGCTACTTCTAAAGCTGAAAAAGCTCTAAGCGCTCTAAAGAGCATTCATATTTCTGAGTCATTTTTTTGAGCATCTTTTAATCACTTTAGGTATCTACAGTCGTCAAGCAGTTAAAAGAAGTTGTTGCCTAGAATTGCAAAGAAAAAAAAAATCTGGAAAATGCCAGTTAAAAACAAAAATGCTCATAAAAACCGATTATAAGGATTATTCAGAAGGGGGGAGAAATCACATGCATTTTATTAAAGTGTTTTTGCTTGAAAACCTCGTCTGGTTCGCCCACATAGAAAAGAAGTTCCTAAGACGTCCACTGGAACTGCCCTGACTAAAGTCCTCAATGACCTACTAACTGTCGAATCCAAGAGACACTATGCTGTCCTCCTCCTCCTGGACCTGTCCTCTGCTTTCGACACAGTGGAACATTCCCTCTTACTACAGATTCTCTAATCTCTTAGCAGCACATACTTGGCCCTATCTTGGATCTCGTCATAGGTAACAGACCAGACAATCCGCGTCTCCAACTCACACACCACCTCCTCACCTCGCTCCCTATCTGTTGGAGTCCCGCAAGGTTCAGTCCTAGGTCCGCTGCTCTTCTCCATTTACATCTTCTTTGGCCTGGGACAGCTCATAGAGTGCACGGCTTTTAGTATCACCTCCATGCTGATGACACACAGATCTACTTGTCTGGACCCGATATCGCCTCCTTACGAACCAGAATCCCAGAATGTCAGTCGGCTATTTTATCTCTCTTCTCTGCTAGATTTCTAAAACTGAAGGCCATGTGCACACGTTCAGTATTTTTCGCGGTTGTTTCGCGTTTTTTCGCTATAAAAACGTGATAAAAATGCGAAAAAAACGCTAACATATGCCTCCTATTTACAGTGTATTCGTCATTTTTTTGTGCAAATGTTGCATTTTTTTCAGCGAAAAAATCGCATCGCGGAAAAAAAAGCAACATGTTTATTAAAAATGCGGAATTGCGGGGATTCCGCACACCTAGGAGTGCATTGATCTGCTTACATCCCGCACGGGGCTGTGCCCACCATGCGGGAGGTAAGCAGATTATATGCGGTTGGTACCCAGGGTGGAGGAGAGGAGACTCCTCCACGGACTGGGCACCATATAATTGGTCAAAAAAAAAAGAATTAAAATAAAAAATAGTCCTATACTCACCCTCTGATGGCCCCCGAAGTGTTCCCGCCTCTCCGGTGCATGCTCTCTCTTCCGTTCCTATAGATGGTGTGGTTCAGGACCTGTGATGACGTCACTGTCTTGTGATTGGTCACGTGACCGCTCACGCGACCAATCACAAACCGCGACGTCATCGAAGGTCCTGAACCACACCGGCATCTATAGGAAAGGACGCCGCTGATGAGATTGGCTGTCTGCAGAGGGTGAGTATAACCATTTTTTTTAATTATTTTTAAACATTCTATCTTTTACTATAGATGCTGCATAAGCAGCATCTATAGTAAAAAGTTGGTCACACTTGTCAAACAGTATGTTTGACAAGTGTGACCAACCTGTCAGTCAGTTTTCCAAGCGATGCTACAGATCGCTTGGAAAACTTTAGCATTCTGCAAGCTAATTACGCTTGCAAAATGCTTAAAAAAACGCGAAAAAAAAAACGCCAAAAAAAATGCGGATTTCTTGCAGAAAATTTCCGTTTTTCTTCAGGAAATTTTTGCAAGAAATCCGGACGTGTGCACATACCCTACCATGGACAAAAACCAAATTCGTTATCTTTCCCTCATCTCACTCATCAGACCTATCCATCAATGTCAGTGGTCCCCAGTCCCACAAGTAACCCTTGACTCTGCTCTCTCCTTCAAACCACATATCCAAGCACTTTCCACTTCCTGCCGACTCCAACTCAAAAATATTTCCTAGATCCGCTCATTTTTTTTTAATTAAGAATTTGCAAATACTCATCATCTCCCACCTCGACTACTGCAACCAGTCCTGCCTCAGCTAAAATCCTAGCATAGAGCCTTAGGTCAGGAATAGAACAGACATTTATAGGACATTTCATAACTTTCCCAAATTCTTATGAAAACATTTACAGCTCATCCTTCACTAAATTACTTAAAGTATTATCATTTGATATAAGCTTGTTACTGTTGACTAACTTTTTTTTCTTTTATTAATCTGATTTCAGGCACAAAAATCTGAAGCAGAGAAATTCAGGTCAGCCGTGTCAGGTGACACCCGTGGGGCCACAGCAGCAAGCGGCTCAAAAGCACAAAACTAATGAGAAGCAGGAAAAAGGTGACAAGCCTCAGAAGCGTCCACTTACTCCATTTCATCACCGTATTTCTCTTGGTGATGATGTGAACATGGAACCTGATCCTACAAACCAGAGACTTGGAATACGCTCTCAAGATACTAGGGGACGTTTCTCAAATATCAGGCCAAGCGATGTAGCAAAAACTCCACAATTGCATGGTAATGAGATGAGCAATTCACCTCCACCACCTCCACTGAGTCCTCATCCCTGTGAGGTTTTAGATGATGGCGGTGAAAATGTAAAAAATCCATCAACCCCTCAAAGTCAGCATTTTTATCAGATGCCTACTCCAGATCCCTTAATTCCTGCTAAAGCAATAGATGAACGAATAGATGGCATGTCTCAAACCTTTGCTCCTTCTTTTACTGAAGTCCTGGAACCTACACTTTATGTCGGCACTGCCGTGCACATGGAGGAAGGGGAGACTGACAACACCTGGAAGTATTATAAGGTCCCGAAGAGAAAGGAATCCGAGTTTCTCCCTCCATCACTTCCAACTGATAAAGTGAGAGATGATGGTTTTGGTTCTGCTGGAAAGGACAATAACACTTCTGTTACAGAGTAAGTACTAAACATGTAGTTTGATATTTAATGTGCGTAAGTGGTCAATATGCGATTACATTTGTAAGCTCAGTTGTACATTGAAAGTCTGTAGGTTAGATGGGGTTGAGACAGATGTATTTCATGGTCAGTATATGGACGACAATTCATGCCTGGACTGATCGTGGGTCTCCCAACCCAAACTTACTGCCTTATATGTGTCTATAGGGCTGTAAGTTGGAGTTGGTGAGCCATGCCTCCAGACCGGGCATTGCAGTCTGTATATAGAAAGTGAAATACACTCGTGTAAACCCAGCTTTATGATCTGATACACTTGCCTACCGTTAGAGGTTGTCCACTACTGTTTCATTGATGACCTTTCCTTAGGATAGGTAATCAGTGTCTGATCGGTTGGCACCCTCGCCTACCAGCTATTTTGGTTGGTGGCAGAAGCCGCTGCTAGCCGCATCTGCTCTGTTGTGGCGCTGCTCAAACTTCTGGTAGTGGCCGCAGCAGGGTATTGCACATCTTGTATTGATTTGAATAGGAGGCGGATGTGCAGTACCCGGCTGCGGCCACTACCAGAAGATGGAGTAGCTCCACTATCGAGCTCCTCCGGTGACGCCAATGACAGCTGATCTGCGGGGGTGCCAGGTGTCGGACCCTGACCGATCAGACATTGATTACCTATCCTAAGGATGGGTCATCATTGAAAAAGTAATGAACAACCTCTTTAAGGATTAGGCCACACTTGGCTGACTTTAGTTGCATATGGGCAGCATAATCTACATGTTTCTCAAGCTGTACTGGGCTCATATGACAATATTTTATGCTCTGGAATCTGACTGGCCTGTCATTACTACATTACAACCGCACTACTCGCTTTCCTCGGGTCCGCTGGTGAGTCTTGTCGCTGATTCCAGTGTCTGGCTTTGGCTGTGGTGCTGACATCACATTGACAGGGTGACAACGAACTGGTGATCTCATCAGCTTAGTACCCATGTAGACAAAACAAACCCGCTCCCAGATTGGCTATCAATGTGACCTCAAGTGCCTCAGCCAAAGCCAGACACCGGGAACAGTGCCGAGAGAGTCACTAGTAGATCTGGGGAAGGCGGGTACAGCATGTTTTGTTGCTTTATACTAACCTGCTGCTGGCAAATAACATTTTCTGAAAGGAACCTGCTCCTTTTAAGGAATCTGCTAGCAGATTTTTGCTATGTAATCGGAGAGCAGCATATTGTATACACGGAGACCCTGATTCCAACAATGTATCACACACTGGCCTGTTGTAGTCTCAATAAAAATCACTGTTTTATTAGCAGGAGTTTATCACTAGAGGTTGTGTCTATAGTTCTCCTGCTCTGTGTAGCCACCCTCCACTGATTGTGCCTATGCAGAAAGCAGCCAGTGTACACAGCTGCCAATCAGTGGTGATGGGGTTATACAGAGCTCTGCATTCAGAGAACTGCTGGATCATCAAAACCTTCAAAAAGAATCTGAAGACTCACCTCTTCCGACAAGCCTACAACCTGCAGTAACCACCGATCGACCAAACCGCTGCATGACCAGCTCTACCCTCACCTACTGTATTCTCACCCATCCCTTGTAGATTGTGAGCCTTCGCGGGCAGGGTCCTCTCTCCTCCTGTACCAGTTATGACTTGTATTGTTCAAGATTATTGTACTTGTTTTTATTATGTATACCCCTCCTCACTTGTAAAGCGCCATGGAATAAATGGCGCTATAACAATAAATAAATAAATAATAATAATAATAATCTGTAGCAGAGAAAACTGATTATCAAAATAAAAGCAGAAAGCTCAGTCCCTAAGGGCTTTGTCCCTAAATTATGCTGCTCTCAGATGGGGCAGTAACAAAATATATGTATATGTATGTATGTGTATATATATATGTATATGTGTGTATATATGTATATGTGTGTGTATATATATATGTATGTGTGTGTGTGTGTGTGTGTGTGTGTGTATATATATATGTATGTATGTATGTATATATGTATGTATATATATATTACATATACATATAATAAATTATATTATATTTATTTATAGCAGCATGGTGGCTCAGTGGTTAGCAATGCAGCCTTGCAGCGCTGGAGACCTGGGTTCAAATCCCCAAGGACAACATCTGCAAGGAGTTTGCATGTTCTCCCCGTGTTTGCGTGGGTTTCCTCCAACATGCCAAAGACTTACTGATAGGGAATTTAGATTGTGAGCCCCATCAGGGACAGTGATGTGTGCAAACTGTAAAGCGCTGCGGAATATGTTAGCGCTATATAAAGATTATTATTATTATAAGGACATGGGAGCTGAAAGAATGCTGCCATCAGGTCTGATACTTTGTCCTTCCATTATTTACTGACCTTCGAGGAGAGCCAGATTATTTTCCTTTTATCCTCTATGCAACGACTTTATTTTCTTTTTTATAAATATTTTCATTTTCTCTATGATCCAGGTTAGTGGTGCAATATAAAAAGCCATTGAAAATTTCAGAAGAATTGCTCCTCAAGTATCAAAGTAAGAACGAATATGTCCCAATGGCTGTATTAGATAGCGATCAAGAGCATGATCCCTACGATTTTGTGGATGGAGATGAGGAATATGTATTCTCTGATGCCAAAAAGGATAGACCGGTGAATGAAAGAGATGTTGGAAAGAAGCATAAGGTATGTTCAGCTTTGTTGAGTCTGCTTGTTAAATGTGGCATGTCATTTATTGTGAAGTCATCATGGCCGCCTGTTTGTAACAATTATAAACTCTATAAGTCATAACGATTGTGCTCATACAAACAAAATGATCCAAATTAAATTGGTTGGACAACTTATCAGATATCCACAAGATAGGGGATAATTTGTTGATCGATGTTTTATCTTGAACGACATTAAATTCATTCTCTATCGGGCTTCTGGAAAATGCCAAGTGCAGCGTCCGCAACCTCATAGGGAATGGATGGAAGACAGGTTGCACATGCCCGCTGCCACTTCATTCAAATGGGATAAAGATCTCCCATTCTATCGTTGCAAATCACAGTGGTTGGATTTCTCCACCAATCAACAAATTATTGTTCTTATCTAATGGCTAGGTGATGACTTCTTTTTCCTGAACGTCTTTTTTTAAAAAAATTTTTGTGTGTATTTTCTTTAAGAATTATCTGCAATATTTAGGATAGTTATCCACAATTGGAGACTACTCAGATCTCAGCTGTTTATTCCCTTAGATGCTGCAGTCAAAACAGGATACAGTATCAATGAAGTTTTAAAGCAAGTGATTACCGGAACTTGGCTTCTGATTGGCCACCTAGGCTGCCAGACATTTGGCGGGACTTTGCCATTTTATACACCTATTAGCCCATAGCAATTTAAGGGCACATGCACATATCCATAGAGGTACCGGAGCGCTCTGTTGTACCCATCTTCCTACAGTGGGATGCAAAGTTTCTCGCTTTTGGACCAGACTCTGTATATTGCACCCACTTTGCTTTTAGAGCTTACATTTTAAGTCCTTTGAATACTCCATTACCAGTAAAGGAGCTGTACAATTTTCCTATGAGTGTGCATGAGCCCTAACAGTAATGTTTTGCTTTAAGAATTATTCCAAACCATATTGGTGTACATTTTTACACCATCAAGGATTCTAGTGGGACTTAAATAATTCTATTAAAATGATAGTTTACAATTTGTACAATCGATGGGATGTGATCTTCAACTCATCCCATTGGCATCCAGTTGAGGATTGTAACCCCCTGGCTAAAAAGTTTAGATTTACAAAATGTAAAAGTGGGACATGTCTACATATCTCAAAAATGGAAAGGCACCAAGAATGAGGCAGAAAAAAAAAACTATGCAAAATCTAAGGGAACAGCAGCATTTAGACTAGGATATAAAATAAATTACATATTTGTGACAAGTTTAAGGCTGTGTGCACACGTTGCTGATTTTTCCCGATAAAAACGCTATAAAACCGCAAAAAAACAGCATACAATATGCATCCCATCATTTAGAATGAATTCCGCATGTTTTGTGCACATGATGCTTTTTTTTCCGCTAAAAAAACGCAGCATGTTCATTAATTTTGCAGGTTTTTTGCGGATTTCCCACTATAAAATGCATTGGGAAATGTCCGGAAAAAAACGTGGCAAAAACGCATGCAGATTTCTTGCAGAAAATTTCAGGTTTTTCTCAGGAATTTTCTGCAAGAAATCCTGAACGTGTGCACATAGCCTAAAGTAGGAAATTGCTATGCACACTGTAAAAGGGAGGTGTTGGAGGAGTGTATTGTGGTCCAAGTCGTATGTGAAGGAATATCCACCACACTCTCAAAATCGATATTTGTTCGGTCTCCCATGACAGAACCACTAGAGAGGGGATCTGCCTTTCAGGGACTGGAAACTTAGGCTGGTTTCACACTTGCGTTTTTGTCTGCAGCGTTTTTTGCACAAAAAACGCATGCGTTTTTTTTTCCTATATTTAACATTGAAAACGCATGCGTTTTTTGCACATGCGTTTGGTCGCGTTTTCAAACGCATGCGTTTTTTGTCTGCATGCGTTCATTTTCAAAAATGCTACCTGCAGTATTTTCTTGCGCGTTTTTTTGCCGCGAAAAAACGCATGCGTTTTTTCGCGGCAAAAAAATGCATTGCTGTCTATGTAAACGCATGCGTTTTTAAGCACATGCGTTTGTTTGCGCTAAAAACGCATGCGTTTTTATAGAAAAAAAACAGAAAACACACTGAAAAGCCACCCACCACCATCAAGGTGATAAAGGGATCCAAACCCTAACCCTAACTCTACCCCTAACCTCACCCCTAACCGTTTAATGAACATTTTCTGACAGTCATATTGCCACGTATTTAAGTGCCACGTATCACGTATTTCAGTGCCACGTATGCCACGTGCCACGTATTTAAGTGCCACGTGCCACATATTTAAGTGCCACGTGCCACGTATTAAAGTGCCACGTGCCACGTATTTAAGTGCCACGTATTTAAGTACCACATATTTAAGTGCCACGTGCCACGTGTTTAAGTGCCACGTGCCACGTATTTAAGTGCCACGTGCCACGTATTTAAGTGCCACGTATTTAAGTACCACGTATTTAAGCACCACGTATTTCAGTTGCACGTATTTCAGTGCCACGTATTTCAGTCACGTTTAGGGTTAGGGTTAGGGGTAGGGTTAGGGTTTTCTTGTGTTTTCTTGTGTTTTCTTGTGTTTTCTTGTGTTTTTCTATAAAAACGCATGCGTCTAAAAAACGCATGCGTTTTACCGCGTTTACATGCGTTTTTCACACATGCGTTTTTTTTTAAAAACGCATGCAGATAAAAACGCAAGTGTGAAACCAGCCTTACAGACCTAAAAGGGCGGCACCTCTCTCACTCATCAGTTGGTTTCCTGTCCCTGATGGGGAACCTTGGTCCTTCAGACATACTTGTGAAGATCAACTGATCTTCGGGTTGGTTCAGGCAGCCGGGGTCCTTGGAAGCGCCACGGTGGGCCGGGGATGATAACCAACTCCGGAAGGTCTGCACCGGAAGAAGGTGAGTATTCTCCTGCAGTAGCTGCGTGGTTCCCGGTGTGGCACCGCCGGATGCATATGGGAACGTCCGGGGGCGTGCCGTGTGAATCGACCGGGGCGGTCCGAGGGTTCTGCTGGTGATGCCTCCTGGGCTCTATGGTCGCGCACCCGGGGCTGTTGGGCTATG
Organism: Ranitomeya variabilis; assembly: GCF_051348905.1. Lineage (NCBI taxonomy): Eukaryota > Metazoa > Chordata > Amphibia > Anura > Dendrobatidae > Ranitomeya > Ranitomeya variabilis. The sequence continues at coordinate 402,989,155 of NC_135234.1, forward strand.
TCGAAGGGGGGGGGGGGGACTACATCACTCGGGGGTTTGTAGTCTTCCCCTTATTTCTCCTAATCCTACTAAGGGAAAGAAGTGCACAGGAAAGTCAAGACACAAGGAACGCGCCCTTTGCAGGTCCCCCTTGCCGGACTCCTGTCCGAAAAGATTGTCAGTCCTGTGTGCAGCAGAGTGTAGCTGAGGAGACTCCTAACTTCGCTACAGCCTAAAATAAAATATTAGGGCGAAAGTGATGGAGTCCTTGATGTGGCTGTCCCAGGGAGAATGTTCTAAGGGGAGAAGGAAAGGACGGAGGACTCGGCTCCTGGACTCAGACTCCTCATTGACTTTATTGGAGATGAGGACTCTTCCGTTTCATCTCCTTCAGCATCCTCTTCTTCGGAAGATGACTTTGGCAGCTTCTGTTTCCCCATAGACCGAGTGGATAAATTAGTCAAAGCGGGCAGAAGCACTATGGGGATAGTAGAGTCTAAGCCTGACCTTTCTGTTCAGGACATAATGTTTGGGGAGCTAGACCAAAGGAAGCGCAGGTCTTTCCCCTTAAACGAATAGATCCATTCTCTGGTGGGCAGGGAGTGCAAGAGGCCAGAGATGAAATGCTCCCTTCCCCCAGCGTTAAAGAGGAGATACCTCTTTGAGGACCCAGTAGCAAGAACTAGGGATAAGGCCCCAAAACTTGAAGGGGCAGTGGCGAAAGCATAAAAAAAAATCTCTTTGCCATTTGAGGACCCTAAAAGACCATCTGGATAAGAAGGCGGACACGTTTCTTAAGGGGCATGGGAAATGTCAGCAGGAGCCCTAAGGCCAGCAGTGACATCTACATGTACGGTCAGGTCAATGATGATTTGAAGAGATCAGCTTGAGACTCAATTAAATAGAAAGAGCCTTACAAGAATCTATTCTAAAACCCTTTCCAGTGATTCAGGGTGCCGCGGTGTTCTTGTCAGATGCCTCTGTAGACTCGGTCAGGATGGTTGCTAAAGCTATGGGCCTCTCAAACGTGACTCGGAGAGCATTATGGCTGAAGTGCTGACCCGGGGTAATCAGGCCAGGTCTAGACTATGTTCTATTCCATGTGAGGAGGATTACATCTTTGGATCGGTCCTGGATGAGCTTCTGGAAAAGGCAGATGATAAAAAGAAGTTCCCCAGTCCGTTAGCTTCTTCCTACAGGCGTCCCTTCAGTAGGAGGAGTTTTAATTGTAGGAAACCTTCCTGGGACCGAGCCAAATGGGATAAGAGGAAAAGGAAAAGTATGGGGTTCATGTTTGGGGGCTCCTTTCGAGAGCGTAAGAAACAACCCCAATGACTTCCTGCCTTGGTGGGGGGTAGGCTATCGGCCTTCTACCCGGCGTGGTCAAGCATTACTAATAGTGACTGGGTTCGTAGCCTGATATCATAAGGGCTGAAATTAGTTTTCTTCTGTCCCACTGGACAGGTTCATGATGATAACCCCTTCCTGGTCATCCCCCACGGAACAGAGAGCCCTGGAGGTTGAGGTCCTGGAACTATGGCATAAAGCAGTCCTGGTTGAGGTTCCTGGGCAAGAGGGGTTTTATTACCCTCTCTTTCTGATTCGGAAGCCGGATGGCTCTTTCAGGACGATCATTAACCTTAGAGCTCTAAATGGATTCTTGGCAGTACGCCCCTTCAAAATGGAATCTATTGGATCAGCAATAAAACTAGTCTTTAATGACTGTTTTAAAGTAGTGTTGGATCTAAAAGATGCGTACTATCACGTGCCTATTCACGCATAATCAGCTCATCAGCGGTTCCTCAGAGTGGCGGTAGTCATTAGGGGATCGGTTAGGCATTTCCAATTTAGAGCTCTTCCCTTTGGTCTTGCCGTGGCCCGTCAAGATTTTACAAAGGTGGTAGCCGAGGTCATTGCCCACCTGCGTGAAACCAATGTCTTGATTATTCCCTACCTCGATTTTTATTGTAGACAGGTCAGCGGATCATTGCTCAGCTCAAGTAGAGAGGATAATGGCCACTCAAGAGCACTTGAGGTGGTTACTGAACATTAAAAAAAATCTCGGCTACAGCCCTGAAGGGTAAAGCAGTTTCTCGGCTCAGATAGAGCCCTTAGGGGGTACCTGCAGGGACTGGTGACCTTGTCCCCTTCTATACGTTCTCTGAGGTGGTGGTTAGACCGGGATAATCTGTCCAGGGGGGCTACCTGGGAAAATCGTATAACTTGGGTGGTCACCACAGACACTAGCCCTAAAGGATGGGGGGCGCATATGAGGGAGGTCGTAGTCCAGGGGTTATGGGGAGAACAGTTAGTTTCTCCTACGCCTCATTGGGGGACACAGGACCATGGGTGTTATGCTGCTGCCACTAGGAGGACACTAAGTAGACAGAAAGATTAACTCCTCCTCTGCAGTATACACCCCTTCACTGGATACAATTTCTTCTAACCTGAAGGAGCTAATGGCAGTGGAGCTGGCTTTAAGAAGGCTCCTGGAGGACAGGGTGGTACTTAAGCTAGATCCAATTTACTTGCTCAAAGTAGCCTCAAAATTCCGTAGGTCACAGGAAATAGTTCTCCTTTTCTTCCTTCCCAATTCTAGAAACCAGAAAGAGATGAAGCTTCATACACCAGAATTAGGAGGTGCCTGTTAGAGTATTTATAACCTATGTACGTCCATTTCACATGAAAAACCGAAGCAGTCAACAGTATGCTTCAGAATTCTCACCTTTCTGTAAATTCAGACACATTTTGTATTGAACTTCTCTCGATTTATATCACGAGTCAACTTTTTTTTTATTTGGGGGTCATCACTATTTGCAGGTTTGTGGCATGGCTATGGGCTCCAGTGTGGCTCCTGCCTAGGACAAATGATTTATGGATCACTTCGAAAAACAATACGTATACAGCAATAACCTATTCTGTACACACGCTTGTTGGTATAGATAGATCAATGATATATTTTACATATACAATGGTCCTGTTGACACCCTGTCACAAGCTGTTAAACTTAATTCCATCTGGACAGAAATTTACTTTAACACCAAGATTTCTTTTTTTGGATACTCTAGTGGTTAAAAATACTGATGGGAATTTATCTACTGACGTTTATTTTAAACCAACGGACCGCAATAGTCTACTTTTCTACAGCAGTTTTATTCTGCAACCTTTTGATAAAGACCAGGGATGGGTAGAAACGTCTTAAATTTTGTCACCAACCTGTCCCATTTGGTTCATGCTACTTTGATATGTACTTATCAATAAATAGGTAAAAATATCTTGGAAATAGCGATTTTTGAGTGCGGTGGATTTTCCTTCACATGTTTTCTGCTGGGTAGGCTGGTTATAGAGTAAATCTGTGCTATTTATGCATTGTGCTACACCTCTTCTGCTAATGCTTCATATAATGATGTATATTTTTTTTTTTTTTTTTAGGCAGAAGATGGAATGTCCAATGTTTCTGTTTTATCCCAAGAAGGTGAAGACCCTATGTCATTATTCAACCCTTCAGTTAAACAAGGTTAGAGATGTAAAGCTGTTATTTACACACATATGTGTATACTGTAGATAAAGAAACACTAAATATAGAAAATGCACAAAAACGAGATATCTCTTCCTAGATCTCCTTTCCTCTTTTTATGCCTTATATTTCAATTAAAAGTGAAAAATATAAAAAAATCTTCCTAATCCCAGGAGATTAGCTATGTCTTCCTCCTCGTCATTGCATTGTCCCGTTTCTGGCTGGCTGTAAGACTGCAGCAGAAAACTCTCTTTATGCCCTGTATGTAGTACTGCAAAATATTTAAAAACCTGTCGCAATGAAATTGCAGTCCAGTCTGCAGGCAGCATTATATGGAGCAGCAGGAGCGGAGTAGCTTGAATTATAGTTTTGTGAGGAAAAAAAATCCGTATGCACTGGAAAGCGGGGAAAAAAAAAATCCAAGTGTGTTTAAATTGCAAAAAGTGCATTCCTCAATTATTGTTTGGTTTTTTTTATTTACCATGTTCCCTATATGGTAAAACTGATCTGGTAGTATTATTCTCCAGGTCAGTATGCGTACGCGGATACCAAACTCGCGTAGTTTTTCTTTAAGTGGTGAAAAAAATTTAAAATTTTAAAAAAATTGTCACCATATTCGGAGACTAGCCATTTTCAATTTTCAAGATATCGGGCTGTGTGAGGGCTTATTTTAATTTTTTCCACCATGAGCGACGTTTTTATGGATACCATTTTGAGGTAGATACGATGTTTTGATTACCTCTTATTGCAATGTTGCAGTGGCCAAAACCCCCCCCCCGTAATTCTAGCCTTTCGGTTTCTTCTCATTATGCCATTTACCGATCAGGTTGATTTTCTTTCATATTTTCACAGAACGGACTTTTATGAACCCAGCGATACAAATTATGCTTTTATTTAGTTTATTATTAATGAGGGCAAAAGAGGGGTGGTTTGAACTTTTTCTATTTTTTTTCTCGTCCACATTTTAGTCCCCCTTATGGGACGCACCTGAGATCGGATGTGCTATATATAGCAGTGCATTAGTAGCGAAAATAAGTCAGTTATGAATACCAGCCAAACGCTGGCTTTCACAGGAGAATAGTCATGAGGAGCACGGATGTCTTCAGCAGACCCCCGACTATTACGGCCATCTGCACCCAGCGATCACGTCATAGGCGCGCTTAAGACCACGTGGAATGACACGCTACTCTGCCATCCTGGGCTAAATGCCACTGTCAGAGATTGACAGGCATGTAACAGGTTAACAGACTGTTAGAGGCAGATGATGGCTGAATGCTTCAACCATCATCAGCTGGGAAAGATGTGGGCTTGGCTTGCGTTGTGAAAGGGTTAAATGACTGGCCCCCGCCATGATGCACAGAGCGCCTGTACGTTGAACAGTCATTCTGTGCTGACAGTCACTTTAAGCTCTGTGTCCTCAGCTATCCCACAACTGAAAATGTCACAGATCGACAAGAAATTAGTCTGTGTTCTTTCAAATATTTCTAAAAGAAACATTGTGGGCAAGATAATCTCCTGTCTGCTTGTGTCATTCGTTTCTACGTTTAGTGTTACTTTATTCACATATGTGTGTGATAACATTTTACATTTGGGGAGTTTATCTTGCTAATTTTATGAATAGTATATATATTTGAGACTTTCCCTCACTAAATGATAAATAGGTTATGTCAGGTATTGTGCTTCCCTAAGGGCAGCCTGAGATCGGGGCAAGATACCGAGATCTGTTTCTGTGACTTGATTTGATGTTTAAAGCTGGTTAAGTGCTGTACACGTATCTACCTGTGCAGTGGTGTATTGCTAGATGGGGGTCTCTAAAGTATAAGTATCATGTTTTCTTAAAAAAAAAAAAAAAAAAAAAAAGAAGAAAAAAAAAATCCTTTTGTTACAGATGCTCAGAGATCAGCTGCTCATGCCCGCACAGCCTCCACCAGCCTCTTTCATGAAACTGACCTTGTGGTTTCCTACACTGATCTGGATAATCTTTTTAATTCTGATGAAGATGAGCTTGCGGTATGATTTGCTTCTTGCATAAACAAGTACAAGTATATAATCTGATGTTTTTATGCAATTTTTTTTTTAATACTATTAAATTTTAACTTGCAAAATCTAAATTTAATGTTCTTTTATATAATGATTTTTAATATAGCCCGGAGCAAAAAGAACTCTTAACAATGATGACAAGGCCAACAAAGAGTCAAAATCAGGAAATTTGGACCCTTTGTCCTGCATAAGTAAGTGTTTTCAGCTTTACATGCAAATTGTGGGTTTTCTTCTGAAGTTTCACTATAGGCAAACTGCGGCTGTATCATAATATATTTATAACCCAAATCACTTCCTATGAAGGTTTGCATCAGGTGTTGGATAGAAAATGTTTCTGTGGTTGCTGTGACTGGTGCCATTGCCAGAAAGTTCAGTAGCTTTCCAGTATTCTGAGAAAGACCAAAATAATTGTTGTGGATTACTTCTCATGCTCTTTCCCTCTCTGCTGTGCCATATGGGCTTTATATGAATTTTTTTTTTTTGCAGGTTCAGTTGATCTTCATAAAATGTACCCTACGCCACCATCCTTGGAGCAGCACTTGGGCTTCTCGCCTATGAACATGAACAGCAAAGATTATGGTAACATTGACACTACGCCGGGAGGAACAACTTTTGATGGAACACCATTCAAAATAGAACCTGACGAAGGATTCTGTAGCCCAAAACATTCAGAAATTAAGGTGATTTCTTTAAACCTTTACTTGTATGTTTTACTTTCCTCTACAGTTGGTGTCATGTCATACATTTGTACTCTTGGTGCTTTTTCCCTTAAAGTTTATGCCAAGCACTGATTATGACCAGTCGCGATCTAGATTGGTTGGTTGTATGCTTTTGTAATTGCATGAATTAATGTTTTTATGCCATCCGATAAGTCACTGGGCAAAGTTCAGAAAGCTTTAGGGTTGCTTTTTCTTTATCGCTTCCTTGGGGGACACAGGTAACCATGGATGTTTGCTGCTGTTCCCACAAGGCTGACATTGTGCAAAAAAAAAAAAAAAAAAAGGAAAATAGCTCCTCCTCAGCCGTATACACCCACCGACTGGCACAAAGCTTGTCAGTTTAAGCTTAGTAGACCTGGATCTGATCCCAGGTCCGACTTTTTCTTTTCAGGTCAGCCTGGTTTTTTTATTAATCTTTTTTCCCTTTTTCTTTCAGGTTTTTTTCTATAGGTCATCAAAGTGTATTTTCTCACCTTGTTGTCTCGCACTCTTGCAACTGAGAGAACAGCGTGGTGTCACCCACATCGTCCACTCTCTGATCTGCAGGGCAGGACCTAATCTCCTGTTACTTCAGGGTGATTCCCGGCGGCCGGTCCTAGCCCTTTTCCCCACCGCAGCCCTCTCCTCGGAGTAGGCTGGGAGGAAGACCGTGGTCAGTTGTTTTAGGCCTTCCCCCTTTTAGGCGTTGACACAGTCTTCTGCAGTGGCCGGATCCATGACGGTGCTGGGAGGAGGATGATATATCCCAGTAACCCCATCCACCCTGGGGATTCTGACTTCATCCTCATGGGCGAAGAGGGATCGTTACTCACTTTTAAGTTGTGACCCGCGGTCCCCCCCCCGTGCATGTCCAGATACAGCAGGCGCCGATGCAATTTCCATCCTGACCCGCTCTCAAAATTTAGTCTCCGGCTTTGGGCCTCCACTCCCCACGATGCGCATCTCCATCAGCGTGCGTTATTCTCACGCTTTTAGGCCTATCACAGGGCCTCTTCCTCCAGGCTAGTCCTTGATGGGACGGCCAATCAGCAGGCAGGACCTTCACACTTTCACTACCCGACCTGTACAACTGCCAGCTTATCTGTGCAGCGTCCAGTCCCTGCTTCTTCCGGCTCCAGCACTCATCAGCTCCAGCCTACAGCCTGCACGCAGCTCTCTAAAGCTTACAGCCACGAATCTGGAGGACACAGTTCATGCAGCTACAGCTGGACCGTCACTGACTTCTGGTAGTCTCTGCCTTGACTGGCCCTATCCCTTATCCCTTAAAGGGCTTTGAGCTCCACAACAGTACCTCTAAGGCCCTCACTTATGCCCAATCCCAGGGAGACCCATGCCTGCCTTGCTCCAACTATAATCCACTACGCCTGTGCCGTATGTAAAAAGTGGCCCTAAGGCCAGTCTTCACCCTTCTGCCAGACTTGCAACTCTTCTTTCATGCCTGCCTCACTTTAGCCCCCCACAACCCGGGACGAGAGCACACCCCCTCCCCTGGAAGTGGGCTTGTTGCTATGTCGCAATCAGTTTCTGACCTGACCAAGGTGTCAGTCCAGGTTCTAGAACGTTTATAAAACTTGTCCATCTCCACCAGTGCTCCGAACTCCTCCCACGGTTATTTGCTTTCACCTGAACACCACCCTCAGAAGGGCAGATCGAGGACTAAGTCCAGGAAACTGGCTCATTCCAGATCTTTATCCAGCTCTCCGGTCCCCTCTACATCGTCCAGGATGCCCTTGATATCCCACACCTCCTCTTCCGAGGTGGCTCTGGGGTTTGATTCAGATTCCCAGTTACTGTGATCCCGACACGGACCAGAACTCCAAACTACAGGATATGGTTGACAGTCTCATATTCGCTGTTAACTAGACCCTTAATGTTAAAAAGGATGCGGTCCTTCCCCACCCTCCCAGGATCACTCCTTCTCTTTCAAGAGGGTAAAACGTCCTTCCCAGACCTTTTCCAACCACATAAAATATTATTTATTATTATAGCGCCATTTATTCCATGGTGCTTTGCATGTGGGGAGGGGTATACATAATAACAAGTACAATAATCTGGACAATACAAGTCACAACTGGTACAGGAGGAGAGAGGACCCTACCCGCGATGGCTCATAATCTACAAGGGATGGGTGAGGATACAGTAGGTGAGGGTACAGCTGGTCGTGCAGCGGTTTGGTTGATCGGTGGTTACTGCAGGTTGTAGGCTTGTCTGAAGAGGTGGGTCTTCAGGTTCTTTTTGAAGGTTTCGATGGTAGGCGAGAGTCTGATGTGTTGTGGTAGAGGGTTCCAGAGTAGGGGTGATGCGCGAGAGAAATCTTGTATGCGATTGTGGGAAGAGGAGATAAGAGGGGAGTAGAGGAGGAGATCTTGTGAGGATCGGAGGTTGCGTGCAGGAAAATACCGGGAGACGAGGTCACAGATGTATGGAGGAGACAGGTTGTGGATGGCTTTGTATGTCCTGGTTAGGCTTTTGTACTGGAGTCTTTGGGTAATGGGGAGCCAGTGAAGGAATTGACGGAGGGGAGAGGCCAGTGAATAGCGGGGGGACAGGTGGATTAGTCGGGCAGCAGAGTTTAGAATAGATTTGAGGGGTGTTAGAGGGGAGGCCACAGAGCAGGAGGTTATAGTAGTCGAGGCGGGAGATGATGAGGGCATGGACTAGGGTTTTTGCAGATTCTTGGTTTAGGAATGTACAGATCCGTAAAATAATTTTGAGTTGAAGGTGACAGGAAGTGGAAAGGGCTTGGATATGTGGTTTGAAGGAGAGATCAGTGTCAAGGATTACCCCAAGACAGCGAGCTTGTGGGACTGGGGAGAGTGGGCAGCCGTTCACTGTAATAGATAGGTTCGTGGGGGGGGGGGGGGGTCGCGTGAGATGGAAAGACGAAGAATTCTGTTTTGTCCATGTTAAGTTTTAGAAATCTAGCGGAGAAGAAGGATGAAATAGCGGACAGACATTGAGGGATTCTGGTTAGTAGGGTGGTGATATCTGGTCCAGAAATGTAAATCTGTGTGTCGACAGCATAGAGATGATACTGAAAACCGTGAGATTCTATGAGCTGTCCCAGGCCAAAGGTGTAGATGGAGAAGAGCAGGGGCCCTATAACTGAACCTTGCGGGACTCCAACAGATAGGGGGCGAGATGAGGAGGTGGTGTGTGAGTGGGAGATGCTGAATGTCCGGTCAGTTAGGTATGACGAGATCCAGGATAGGGCCAAGTCTGTGATGCCAAGGGATGAGAGGGTCAGCAGCAACAGGGAATGGTCCACTCTGTCAAAGGCAGAGGACAGGTCCAGGAGGAGGAGGATAGAGTTGTGTCGCTTGCAAATTTGCTCTTGGCGGTTAATAGGTCATTGGTGACCTTAGTTAAGGCAGTTTCAGTGAAGTGGTGTGACCGGAAGCCTGATTGTAAGCGGTCGAAGAGGGAGCAGGAAGATAGATGGGAGGACAGTTCAAGATGGACGTGTTGTTCCATTAGTTTTGAGGCATAGGGGAGAAGTGATATAGGGCGATGGCTAGATGCAGAGGATGGGTCAAGAGAGGGCTTTTTGAGGATTGGTGTGATTGAGGCATGTTTAAAGCTTTAGGGGAAAACACCAGTTGTTAGTGATAGGTTGATGAGATGGGTTAGGGTTGGGATGAAGATTGGCGAGGTTTGGGATGAAGTGGGATGGGATCGGGTCAAGTGCACAGGTGGTGAGATGCGATCTTGAGTAGAGTGGAGAGTCGATCTTCCGTAATGGTGGAGAAGTTGGTTTTCGAGTTGGAGGGCTGGGAGTTTGGAGGAAGGGCTCTTGGGGGTTGTTCACTAAAACTGTCTGATGTTCTCAATATTCTGTTTGAAAAATGAGGCAAAGTCTTCAGCTGAGATGAGTGGGGAGGGAGGAGGTGCTGGGGGACTGAGAAGAGAATTGAAGGTGTTGAATAACTGTTTAGGCTTGTGAGACAGGGAGGATATGAGAGATGAGAAGTAGGGTTGTTTTGCTGTGGCGAGTGTGGTCTTGAAAGTAGTGAGGGACTGTTTGAATGCGATGAAGTGCTCGTTGGAGTGGGATCTTTTCCATCTGCGCTCAGCAGCCCTGGAAGCTCGCCTCAGTTCTTTGGTCAGGCTGGTGTGCCAGGGCTGTCTGTTGATTTTGCGAGCTTTGGTATGTGTGAGAGGGGCAAAAGATTCCAAAGCTACAGCTATTGTGGTGTTATATAGAGCGGCAGCGTCATCCGCATTGTGTAGGGAACTTATATCTGTGAGAGGGAGGAGGGATTCAGAGAGTGAATGTAGATCAAGGTGATCAAGATTTCTGCGAGGGTGGGCAAGTTTGTGGGTTGGGGATTGTAGACAAGGAGTGGAGAGGGAAGAGAATGTGAGTAGTTTGTGGTCAGAAAGAGGAAGAGGTGAGTTAGAGAGGTTAGATAGGGAGCAGAGGCGGGTGAAGATGAGTTCCAGTGTGTGACCATCTTTGTGAGTGGCTGCAGAAGACCATTGAGTGAGGCCGAAGGAGGAAGTGAGAGATAGAAGTTTAGTGGCAGCTGAGAAGGAAGTGTCAATGGGAATGTTGAAGTCGCCCATGATAGTGTGGATGTCCGCAGAAAGAAAATGAAGTAGCCAGGTGGTGAAGTGGTCAAAGAAGGTGGTGGCTGGCCCTGGGGGGTGGTAAATGACAGCCAGTATCATGTATCAATATCATGCAATCTTCACCAAACATCTGGAAAGGCGTTTCTCTGGTGGGCAACAACTGGATATTCTTTGTCCATTCGTTAATGAGGTCAGAACGAAAGGGATAGAGTCCCAGACCGTCAATCTGCCGGTTTCCCGGCTGTCCTCCAAGACTGTTCTGTCTCTGCCAGACAGATCCTCCGCTAAGGAATCCACTGACACAGATCGAATCCCTGGTTAAGTCAGCTTTTGAAGCTGTTGGTGCCTCCCTCTGTCACGTCTTCTCTTCCACATGGGTAGCCAAGTCCGTATACGCCTGGGAAAAACTCCTTCGAAAGGTATTTCATAAGCCTCCTCTCCTGATGAGCTAGCTGACCTAGCAGATCAAATTTTGCACGCTGGCAAATATAAACTGATGAAGTTATATGACGCCTCCAGTTGCTCTTCTCGGGTTACCAGCAATATCGTTTCCATACGGAAGTTTCTTTAGTTGAAGGCCTGGAATGCTGTTTCACATTCCAAGAAGTCTCTTGCCAACCTTCTCTTCCAGGGTCCTAGGCTTTTTGGGTCCAAGTTGGACCAGATAATTTCAAACGCTACTGGCAGTAAGAGCACTTCCTTTCCTAAGCCAAAAGGCCCCTTCACCAGGAGCCCTTCTCTCAAGTTTCGTTCCTTTTGTCCTTCCTCCGGGCCTCCCGTCAGGAAGTAGTCCTTCAAGCCAGCCCCTCACTGGCGTCCAAAAGGTCAATCCTCAAAGCCCTCAGGGTCCTGATCCAACAGATTTTCCTGAACAAGACATCACACCCACCTGGCAATTCTCCCAAGGTGGGGGGGCCGGCTTTTTTTCCGGGAATCATGGTTGTTGGTGGTTGACGCCTGGCTCAGAGAGATTGTTGGCTCAGAGAAATTCTCAGGTTACAAGATCAAATTTTCCTTCGGACAGAGGTTATCGTACCCGTTCACTCTCACGAACGCTTTTCAGGGTTTTACTCCAACCTCTTCGTGGAACCAAAGAAGGACCATTCCCTTCGTCTGATTCTGGATATCAAATGGTTAAGCTGTCGAGTCCGTCACTTTCAGATGGAATCTCTACGCTCAGTAATCGCCTCTATGGAACCAGATGAATTTCTCTGCTAGGTGGCCATTCAGCATGCTTACTTGCACATCCCTATTTGCACCCCACATCAGATATTTCTCTGCTTCACGGTTCAGGAGGAGCACTACCAGTTCACAGCCCTTCCCTTCAGTCTGGCCTCTGCCCCAGGGTGTTTACGAAGGTTATGGCAACTGTCATATCCATTCTTCATTCCAAGGGGATACTCCTCATCCCTTACCTGGACGATCTGTTGATCAAGGGACTGTCCTCAGATTATCGCCAGAGTCTTCAGATCATTCTGGACACTCTTGACCATCTCGGCTGGATAGTCAACAGGTAAGTCTTACCTGATCCCGTCTCGACATCTGGTGTTCTTGGTCATGCTGTTCAACACAGCTCGCGCCAAGATCTTCCAGAGGAGAAATTCTCATCTCTACACCTGGGGTTCCGCTCCCTGAGACTGCCATTTCCACATCCCCTGCATGAGCGTACTGAGGAGGATGATTGCTGCCATGGAAACTGTACCTTTTGCCCAGTTCCATACTTGTCCCCTTCAACTAGCCCTCCTGTCAGCTTGGGACAAGAGGATCTCTTCCCTGGACCGTCCCATTCTGCTACCCCTTTGGGTGAGTCAGTCTCTGACATGGTGGACCCTCCCTGCCTCTCTACACAGGAAATCGTTTCTTCCTCTCCGCTGGCAAGTCATTACCACTGGTGCCAGTCTCCTTGGATGGGGAGCGGTTTTTCTCCATGCACAGCCCTGGGTCACTGGAATCCATAGGAGGCCGCTCTTGCCATCAGTTTGCTGGATAACAGAGCAATTTACCTCTCCCTTCTCCACTGGCAGAATCACCTTGTGGGTCATCCAGTTCACGTTCAGTCATATAATGCCACAGCCATAGCGTATATAAATCACCATGGTGGGATTTTCAGCAAGTCAGTTATGGTGGCAAGGATTTTGCTTTGGGCAGAATGCCATATACCAGTAATATCAGCAGTCCACCTTCCGGGGTTGGACAATTGGGCCGCCAACCTTACTGAGTCATCAGGGTCTCACCTCAGGCGATTGGTCTTTCAACACCGCCTTCTACGACCAGATCTGTCAAAGATGGGGCACCCCGGACGTCGATCTGATGATGTCTCTGATGAATCACAAGATGCCTCGTTTCGTAGCCAGGTACTGTGACCCCCTAGCCATTGGTTGTGACTCGGGTCATTCCTTGGTTTCAATTTCAGCTGCTGTATCTTTTTCCTCCTCCTGCTGATTATGAGAGTTGTAAAAAAAAGATTAGGTCGGAGGGGGTTCCAGTAATCCTGGTAGCTTCGGATTGGCCCAGAAGGGCCTGGAACGCGGAGTTGGTAAACCTGCTTGCGGAAGTCCCCTGGAGGCTTCCAGGCCTACTCTCACAGGGCTCCCTCTTCCACCAGAGTTCTCTGTCTCTGAATTTAATGGCATGTCTGTGGGGCCGCCGTTTTGAGGGAGGCTGGATTTTCTCTTCAGGCCATACAGACGAGGATAAATGCGAGAAAGCTTGCGTCCTCACGCACTTGTCATACAGATATTGCAATGCCTTCTTTCGTTGGAGTAAAGACAATAAATCCGTTCCTATGACCTTTTCCCTTACGTCCAAACTGGCCTCTCATCCCCAGGTAAAGACCTTCCTTCAGGGTGTCGCTCACCTGGTACCTCATTATCGTCCTCCATTTGGGGACACTGCAACCTCCCTGGTTGGGCCTACGTGCCTTTTGTTGGGCTTGTACAAAGTTATGTTTTTGTTGCTTCTCCTACTGCTTTACTACTAACTGATGAGCTTTATGCCGTCAGTGGGTGTGTACTGCTGAGGAGGAGCTATTTTTCTTTTTTTGCATGTGTCAGCCTCCTACTGACAGCAGAATGCGTCCATGGTTACCTGTGAAGGCTCCAAGAAAGATTTTACGGTGAGTATCAAAAATCCCTCTATTTCCACAATTTTTAAAGTTCTAGAATGTATACTTTTCAGAGTTTGGTACCATGGTTGGAATTGCAATAGCCATGATTTTTGGTTATGAACCAGTACCATTGCTAGGCAGCGCCACCTACTTTGGTCACCTTGATTCACTGACTTGCTTTTTATCTTTTCCTGTTAATATTGAACATGATGCAGATCCTCCATCTGCCTTGAGGAAATTTACAGAATTAAATCTGAAGATTGTTTTTCCTTTTTCCCAGGATTTCTCGTACGTATATAAAGCAGAAACCTGTCAAGTAATGGTGGGTTGTACCATGTTTGCTCCCTTGAAGACTCTACCCAGCCAGTCTTTGCCACCCATCAAGTTGTCAGATGAGTGCATTTACCGTCCTAGTTGGACTGTTGGGAAATTGGACCTGCTCCCCCCAGTACCCACAATGCCTTTTATCAAAGACGGGTAAGTTTGTATGGCAATCTAACTTCTACTTTTTTCAAGAAGCTTTTCATTTTTGTGTCTCACACTTCTGCATCTAAGAAGTGTTAGTAGTTTGTGACCACGGAGATATGTAAATTCTGGAAAACAGTAGTATGTTTCTTAAGATTATTTGCCAATTTTCTTTGATTTTATATTTCGTGGGGGGCGGGTTTTTTCCTGAACTGACATTTTTTTCCTTTTTTCTTAGGAATATCTCTAGCGTCAGCAGTGCAATTGACCAAGAATATGTTCAGACGTACACACCACAAACCCATACACCATTTGGAATGTCAAACAGTGCCCCACCAAGTAATGGCGGAGCAGGCATTCTACCTTCTCCTGCCACACCTCGCTTTTCAGCTCCCACTCCACGAACGCCAAGAACTCCTCGTACCCCAAGAGCAGGTCCAGCCAGTGTTCAAGGATCTGTCAAATATGAGAACTCTGATTTGTACTCTCCAGCCTCCACACCTTCGACATGCAGACCCTTGAACTCAGTCGAACCAGCAACTGTTCCATCGATACCCGAGGCACACAGCCTCTACGTCAACCTGATCCTTTCAGAATCTGTAATGAATCTTTTCAAAGATTGCAATTTTGATAGCTGCTGCATATGTGTGTGCAACATGAACATTAAAGGCGCAGACGTCGGCGTGTATATTCCTGACCCCACCCAAGAAGTGCAGTACCGCTGCACCTGTGGCTTCAGTGCAGTGATGAATCGCAAGTTTGGTAACAACTCTGGCTTGTTTTTAGAGGATGAGTTGGATATAATTGGCAGACATACAGAATGTTCTAAGGAAGTGGAAAAGCGCTTTGATGCACTTCGAGCTGCAGGAGCTGATCGTGGGGTGCTAAAGGATACTGAAAAAATGCCAGATGAATTAATACTACTTCTACATGACCAGTGCACTAATTTATTCTCTCCGTTTGGAATTATGGATGAAGAGCCAGCAACAAAAACCAGCATTGTGAATTACGCGGCTCGTGTGGAAGAACAAGACTGCTGTAATGATTGCTACTTGGCACTGGAGCACGGCCGACAGTTTATGGATAACATGTCTGGAGGTAAAGTGGATGAAGCACTTGTCAGAAGTTCTTGCTTACATCGCTGGTCTAAAAGAAATGGTGAGTGATTTTAATTTTATTTGATGTATTTTATCAATGCTGCTAGTTTGGGTCTAGGCCAGTGTTCATCATGGAGGTTTGAAGGAATCTGTCATGTGATTCATACTGCCCAAATTGCGGCTGCAGTCAGTGGAACAACGGTGGCCGGAATTATACTATTGGATGGTGCTCTCCATTCGTTTGTGAGGGAATTTCAGCCACCTCTCCACTGACAGTTGAACGCACCCGTGCTTAGTTGAGAAAGTCTTCTGTACATAATCATAGAAACTTACCCTACAGTGGTTAATGGGAATCTGGTAGTCCCCAGTTGCGAATTGCACCATGTTTATATAGATATAGTAGCATCGATTTTAGTGGTTTAACTACCAACAAAAAAATGCATCAAAAATAGATCAAAATGTGTGCCAAAAGTGTATAAATGTGAGCTCAATGCACAACATCCGAACTTTTGCAGTTTCCTTGATGGAAAAATGAAAATGTTACATGTCGTAGAAAACAAAGAGATAGATATAGTTCTCCTTCTAACCCTTATAAGTTTGGTATTGTTGTACTCGTATTGACCTGAATTATATGGATCACTTGTATCAAATAATGAATGCTGTAAATGCAAAACCCCCCAAAAATGATGGGGGGGATTTTTTTTTCTTCAGTTTTTACTACACTTAGATTTTTTTTTTTCTTTGTTTTTTAGTACGTTATATAGTGATATGGTGTCGTTCCTCTTTTTTCAGTAATTGCATAGTAATGTGAATTGTATCATGCAAAACACAACCCCTGGTATGGCTACATTGATCGAAAAAAATTAACAAGTTAGGACCCTTGGAAGAAGGGGAGTAAAAAAAATAAAAATAAAAAAATAAACCCCTCAAATTAAATTTTCTCCTTCTGACAACCCTCGCACGTCTAATGCACGTGGAAGTGTAGTGCTGTCAATCAGAAGTGTGTGGGGGAGCCCAATATGCAAATGAGATGGTCTACTGGTGTGCCAAATTTTGGCCACTCCAAGGTGTAGCAAAGCCATTTACATATGAATTAGGGAACTTATTTACTCTGCCGCCTCATTGGGGGACACAGGACCATAGTTTTTGCCATGGGTGTTATGCTGCTGTCCACTAGGAGGCGACACTATGCATAATCTGAAAAAGATTAACCGTGGCTCCTCCTCTGCAGTATACACCCCTGGACGGCGTCCGCCTCCTCCAGTTTTTGCTTAGTGTCGCATAGGAGGCACACCTAAGATTTTTTTACTCCGTTTTTTTTTCCGACGGATTACAGATGAAGAAAAGTGGGTCTTCTGTGAGACTCCCGGCATGGCTCCTTCCTCGGCCCCCTGTTACGGGGTGCCCGGTTGAAGTGGAGATGGCTATTCCCCATGTTGCTCCTTCCCCAGTCCCTCGGGTGCTGGTTCGAAGTTGAAACTTCCCGAATTCCTCTGGGTTTGTGGGTTGAGGTCGAGGCGAGGATTAAGGCCCCTGAAGGTGACAACAGCACCCTCTATAATCCCTCTCTGGGGGCATTAGGTTGAGACGCCTCAGGTAGGGCCTGTACAGGCAGCACTCTGCAGCTCCCAGCAATGGGCCAGCACACTGCGCCTGCATCCAGGGACCCCAGCCCACCTGTTGGGGCTGGGGGGAGTGCAGGCAGGCATGGCACAGACAGACACAGGGCTCCCTGCGCCCCTGTCTCTGCGGCAGCACCAGCTCTATACTGCCTCAGGGGGACCCCTCACCGGTCCCCTCTTGCGCTTACAGCCCCACCGCTATCCTGCCTTTAAATCCGGGGGGGTCCAGTTCAGATCCTACCCCCTCCCGGACTTTCGCGGCGGCCTGGAGCCCTTTTGGGCATCGGGCATCTAATTTAGGCCCCGGCTTCGGCCTAGCTGAAGCCGCCGCCTCCTCTCCGCCCCCCCGGCCCGCCCCCGGATGGCAAATATGACACTCTACAGTGTCATAGAGGGGGCGGATCGAGACAGAAAGGATGCGTTTTTACACAGCTTTGCCGCCTTTTTCTCAGCTCTCCACCCCCTTCTCCCCCTGCCTCTTCTCCTCGGCGGCCATTTCTACTGCAGCAAGGATTAACCCTGCATCTCCCGGTCAGCAGGACCAGGCCAGCCAGTTTCCGGGGGGCACAGGACTGTGGATCTTCGGCGCTGGACCTAGGGGCAAACTGGTGGGGTAAGATCACAGCTGGGTTGTTTTACTCGGCTGTGAATCCATATTACCTATAAGGCTCCCCTATAGGTTTCTCTACATAGCTACCCCTGTAAGGTCCTTTGCATAGCAGCCCTTCTGCACTCTGTGCACTATGCCGGGCTCAAGGTTCAAGAGAACCAGGCAGGACTGCTATTATGCATTCTGCACAGCCTGCAGGACCGCTCTCCCCAGTGGCAGTGTGTACCCACACTGCCAGGACTGCACTCAGACTACTGTGTCGGAGCCCCAAGAGGCCCCTACCAATGCTTCGGTGTCTAGTGCCACGCCAGAATGGGCTACTGAGATGTCGCCAACTATGACGCAGTCTATAGATAACCTTACCTCCACATTGCTTCGGGCTCTGCAGGGTCATGCCTCGGCTATGACCGTTACCCAGCAAAGGGAGAGCTTGACTCAGGGACAGGATGACCCTGGCACATCCACGTCTAAGTCAGGACGCAAGCGGACCCACAGTCCATCTACGTCATCCCATAGCACTCAGTCATCCCCTTCTAGGGAGAGACACCGTAGTTCCAGGTCATCTAGACCGTCCCCTTACAGGGACAGACAATGCTGATCTCCGCAATCCCCGACCAGAGAAGGCCTCCCCAGCTCACCCAGCAGGGGACGCCTCAGTGATACACAGGATTCGGAAGGCATCTGTGACTCCGACTCAGACAAGGAAATGGAGGGGTCTCTGATCCCAATCCCCCCCTAGCAATACAGCACTAGTTGAGGACATAATCTCTTCCATCCATCGGGTGCTGGACATTTCTGATCCGCCACCAGAGGCCCCAGAACACAAGGTTTCCTTTGAAGGACCTCTGAAGCCGCCTAAGGTTTTCTCTAACCACCCAGAGTTTAAGGCGATCCTTAAAAAGCAGTTCTCACAGCCTGAGAAAAAATTTGCTAATCGCAAATATCTGGAGGCGAGGTACCCCTTCCCGCAGAAGGATACCAAGGAGTGGACAGACCCACCCGAAGTGGACCCCCCAGTCTCTAGACTAGCAGCACAGACCCTCCTTTCACTGCCAGATAGCTCAACCCTCAGGGACGCAGCAGACCGGCAGGTAGAACGCATGGCTCGTTCAATTTTCGAGGCCGCAGGGGCATCCCCCCGTGTTCGCTTCAGTTTGGGCTGCCAAGGCCATTCTGGCCTGGGCCAAAAATTTACAAGCTGGCCTCCAAGCATCCGCTCCTGAGCTGTCGTACCAAGTGGTTCAAATAGCAGTCGTAGCAGATTACATGCTTCATGCAGCTCTGGATTCAGCAAGGGGTGTAGTGGGGTTAGCATCAAACGCCATCACAATTCGGCATATCCTCTGGCTGTGGGAATGGAAAGCAGACGCAGCCTCAAAGTAGTCCCTCACGCACCTCCCCTACCTCAGTGGGCGACTTTTCGGTGAACAGTTGGACACTATGATATCCAACGCTCCCGGGGGTAAGAGTGCTTCTCTTCCCCAACTGAAACCTAATTGCACTTACAAGAAGCGTAACCAAACTCGATTCCGATCCTTTCGGAATTCTTCGGGCTGGTCCGTCTCGCGTCCAGCACAGAATCGTAACCGTTCCCCACGCAGGGGCAACTCACGATCAACGCAAAGGTCGGACAAGACCTGGCAGTCAAAAGCAGCCCAGTCTAAACCCAGAGGAGGAAAATCTCAGACTTTCTCATCATGACTCACGGACCCCGGAAGACACCACACCCGTAGGCGGCCGACTTTTGCTCTTTCATCAAGTCTGGCTGCCTATTACAGAAGACAGGTGGGTCAGGGAACTAGTGTCTTCCGGATACAAAATAGAGTTCACCTCCAACCCACCGGACCGATTCTTCCTCTCTGTCCCCCCAAAACCACCAGCCAAGGCTCGTGCCTTCCGGCAAGCGGTCTCCTCGCTTTTTCAAGCAGGAGTCATAGTACCGGTCCTCATGGCCGAGGGTTCTACTCCAATCTATTCGTAGTCCCCAGGAAAGGAGGCAGCGTGCGGCCCATACTGGACCTAAAACAACTCAACAAATACGTACGGGTCCATCATTTCCGCATGGAGTCCCTTCGGTCCATCATTGCGTCCATGGAGAAGGGAGAATATCTCGCCTCCATAGACATACAAGACGCATACCTGCATATACCGATTGCACCTGCTCGTCAGAAATTTCTCAGGTTCGCAATCGACCAGGACCACTACCAGTTCGTGGCTCTCCCGTTTGGACTCGCAACGGCTTCCAGAGTGTTTACCAAATTCATGGCAGCCACCATGGACGTCCTGCACTCCAGAGGCATAGTAGTCGTTCCATACTTGGACGATCTACTCATCAAGTCTCCCACCTTCAAGGACTGCGAGCTCAGCGTCTCAATCACAATCGACACTGAGTCGCATGGGCTGGTTAGTGAACCTACAAAAATCATCACCAACCCAGAGTCAGTCTCTGACCTTCCTGGGAATGCTATTCAACACCTCCAGGGGTCTAACTCCTTCCCAAGGACAAGGCACTGACTCCATCTAGGAGATCGCACCCTCCTCCGCAAACCCCCTCGATCTCTCCGGTTTGCCATGAGAGTCCTCGGCAGGATGGGGGCAGCAATAGAAGCCGTCCCATTTGCCCAGTGTCGCCTCAGGCCTCTCCAACTAGCCATCCTCAAGTCGTGGGACAAGAACCCTTTCTCTCTCGACAGTGAGTTCCGGCTAATGTCCTCAACCAAGAGGTCCCTTCACTGGTGGCTCAAGCCAACCTCGCTAGCAAAGGGGAAATCCTTTCTCACAAGTCATTGGAAAGTTCTGACCACCGATGCGAGCCTGACGGGTTGGGGTGCAGTGCACCTACACCACAGGGCACAGGGCAAGTGGTCCCCAGTGGAAGCGACCATGCCCATCAACATCCTGGAAATTCGTGCCATCCTCCTGGCATTGAGGGCCTTCCATCACTTACTGGCAGCCTCTCACATCAGAATACAATCGAACAATGCCACGGCTGTGGCATATGTGAATCATCAAGGGGGGACCCGCAGTACCCAGGCGATGCGAGAAGTGTCACATATCCTCCACTGGGCGGAGGACACAGGGTCGGTTCTCTCAGCGGTCCACATTCCAGGTGTGGACAATTGGGAAGCAGACTTCCTCAGCTGACAAGAAATAGACTCGGGAGAGTGGTCTCTCCATCCCAAAATTTTTCGCTAGATCTGCCATCGCTGGGGGACCCCGGATGTGGACCTAATAGCATCCCACTTCAATGCCAAGGTCTCCAACTTCATGGCCAGAACACACGATCCGCGGTCGCTTGGAGCAGACGCTCTGGTTCATGACTGGACCCAGTTCCAGCTTCTGTACATTTTTCCACCTCTCACCCTGATACCCAGGGTGGTGAGGAAGATCAAGCAAGATGGAGTTCCAACCATCCTAATTGCACCGGACTGGCCCAGACGTACATGGTACGCCGACATCGTACAACTTACAGCAGACGCCCCCTGGCATCTCCCCGACCGCCACGATCTTCTATCACAAGGCCCGTTCTACCACCAGAACTCAGGGGCTCTCAAATTGGCGGCGTGGCCCTTGAGACCTGGGTTCTAACCCAGGCAGGGCTCTCGCCGGACGTCATTGGAACCATGATCAGGGCACGGAAGCCAGCCTCTGCCAAGATTTATTACCGTACCTGGAAAGCTTTCTTTACCTGGTGCAAATCTCGTGGCCAGACCCCCAATCCCTTATTCCCTACCCAAAGTACTTGGTTTTCTCCAATTGGGTCTGGAGGCCAGGCTGTCATTGGGCTCGCTTAAGAGCCAGGTGTCTGCCCTCTCAGTGCTTTTTCAAAGTCTCATTGCTACCAAGCTGCGAGTAAGGACTTTTCTTCAGGGGGTTTCCCGATTGTTTCCCCCTTACAGACGACCACTAGAAACGTGGGACCTCAACCTGGTCCTGACAGCATTGCAGGAACCACCCTTCGAACCCCTTAAGGAGGTCCCGCTCCGCCTTCTCTCCCAGAAGATGGTTTTCCTGGTGGCAATCACCTCGCTACCAGGGTGTCTGAACTGACAGCACTCTCCTGCAGACGGCCCTTCCTGGCCTTTCACCAGGACAAGGTAGTTCTTCGTACGGTCCCATCCTTCCTTCCGAAGGTTGTGTCCAACTTCCACCTCAATGAGGAAATTTCACAACCATCCCTTTGTCCGGTTCATATAGTGGAGAAGGCTCTGCATACGCTTGACTTCGTCAGGGCATTGCGTATATACGTGTCTAGGACTGCGTCCTTCCGGAGGTCTGATTCTCTTTTCCTCCTTCCGGAAGGCGGCCACAAGGGTCTGCCGGCTTCCAAAGCTACCCTTGCCAGGTGGATCAAATCCACCATGCAAGAGGCCTACCGCCTTAAGAATTCTCCTCTTCCAGCCGGTATCACGGAACACTCTACACGGGCGGTGGGGGCCTCCTGGACCATTCGGCACCAGGCTTCGGCACAACAAGTGTGTAAGGCGGCCACTTGGACTAGCCTACACAAGTTTACTAAACACTACAGGGTTCATACCCAGTCCTCAGCGGACGCGAGCCTGGGTAGATGTGTTCTGCAGACGGCGGTGCCCTAAGTATGGGGGCCTGTCTGCACAATATTCGTCCATTGCTTCCCACCCAGGGACTGCTTTAGGACGTCCCATGGTCCTGTGTCCCCCAATGAGGCGACAGAGTAAAGGAGATTTTTGTCTACTCACCGTAAAATCTCTTTCTCTTAGCCTCTAATTGGGGGACACAGCTCCCACC
Organism: Ranitomeya variabilis; assembly: GCF_051348905.1. NCBI lineage: Eukaryota > Metazoa > Chordata > Amphibia > Anura > Dendrobatidae > Ranitomeya > Ranitomeya variabilis. Next base: position 403,011,649 of record NC_135234.1, read on the forward strand.
CTGTTGCCCTTCTGGGACGTTGTAACTGTTGAGTTCTCATATTGTTTTCTTGAGCTCGTACATAGTTGCCTTCTTACAGGCATAATTGTTATTCATGCTACGTTCCTCCTACTGCTTTTGCACAAAACTGGAGAAGGCTAACGCCGTCCAGGGGTGTATACTGCAGAGGAGGAGCCACGGTTAATCTTTTTCAGATTATGCATAGTGTCGCCTCCTAGTGGACAGCAGCATAACACCCATGGCAAAAACTATGGTCCTGTGTCCCCCAATTAGAGACTAAGAGAAAGAGATTTTACAGTGAGTACACAAAAATCTCCTTTTCTCAGGCGCTGTACCAACAACAGGTACAGTGCTAGTGTGGTTGTTCCAGGGTCTATATTCCCTAAAGCACTGTATAGCCCATTTAAAATGCATTTCGGTAGTGACTGACTTTAATATATAAAAAAAAAAGTAGTAAAAAATGTGAATTGTAATGTTTTACTAGTCTTCTGTCTAGAGTACATGGTGATCATGTCCTAAACATGTCCGCATGTGACTCCAGACTTTCACAGCCCCAAATAAAGAAAAAAAAAAGTGAGAATTGGATGCCAAACCATGATCTGTGTGATCCGACTGATGGCAGCAGTCACATGCGATCACTTGTAAAATCACTCCAGCACACATGACAAAAGCCCTTAGGCTACCAGATTAGCAGCGCTGGAGCAGAAAGATTTTCATTAGAAACCTTGGAGAGTCTCTTGACCCCCTTCCACTGTAGCAAGCTGTAACTTTGATTTCTACATCACCATATGCTATTGACATATACAGGGTTATGTTCCACTTCCTACATAGTGCACTGCCCGGATAAAGCTGAAAGGAGCCCCCACTGATCAGACATTGATGATATGCTGTCTGCATCTGAGGGGCAGCCATCTAAATGAATGGGGCTGCCTTTGTGTGTGAATTCTGCCCAGTCTAGGCATAAGTGCAGTGTTGCTCATTTGCAGTCTTCTCCATGTTTTGCTTTGCAGCAGTAGACTCCAGCAAGCAATGTTCCCAAGACATCCTCCGGATGCTTCTTTCTCTGCAACCTGTCTTGCAAGATGCTGTTCAAAAGAAGCGAACTGTACGATCGTGGGGTGTTCAGGGGCCCTTAACCTGGCAACAGTTTCACAAAATGGCTGGCCGTGGCTCGTATGGTAAGTCAAGTTTTAATCTTTGGAAATGCCGCAACACAAAATCTGCATAGTCTGTAGTAATACATTGCAACTTGCACGTCCCACAGTGAGTCAATCATAAGCCGAATAGCATGGAAGTCAGTAGCTAGCGATGGTGCATGCATACAGTATGTAGTGACTTAGCTGAGACACTGGCACCCTACAGTCTAAGCAGAACTTCCACATTCGCTTTTACTGAAATGTTTGTGTTTGTGTGTGTCTCTAGGAACAGATGAATCCCCAGAACCACTGCCAATCCCCACATTTATGGTTGGATACGATTATGACTTTTTGGTGCTGTCTCCCTTTGCTCTGCCTTACTGGGAAAGGCTGATGCTAGAACCTTATGGGTCTCAACGAGACATTGCATATGTTGTGGTCTGCCCAGAGAATGAGGCTCTTCTAAATGGAGCCAAGAGTTTCTTTCGGGATCTTACTGCTATGTATGAGGTAAGACTGTTGCATCTAGTTGACTCCTTTTATAAATTGCTTATTATTGTGAGTGCATTTCTTAAAGCCCCCCCATACACATTAGCAATCGGTGGATTCGGCTGACAGTCTGTATGGCGGCCTGTACAATTCATTATCAAAGATCCGACATGTCAGATTCTGAACTACCGATCCTTTTGTTCTCCCAGAAATAAGCTCTCTTGGCGAGAACAGACACACTGTGCTGACCAAGCGCTCTTGTATGGAGAGCCAACTGAGATGGCCGCCAAACGATCCGCCGAACGATCCGCCGAACCATTGACCGCTATCTAATGTATATGGCGGGCTTGTCTGTTCCTTTATAGTGTGGTAATAAAGGGCCCCATATGGCACTGCCCTGCTAAATGTAATTGTGTTTTTACCACTTTTACTGATTTAGTGGATCCCTTTATTTTTAGCATCCCCCTCTGCTGCTTTCTTATGTAACTTGTACAAATTATTCTCGTAAATAGTTTTTTTTTTTTTTTATTGTATTAATATTTTCAGATCTGTTATGTATTCATCCTTTATTCCTTATTTCATCATTTGTGTGCGTTTCAGTCTTGCAGACTTGGTCAGCATCGAGCGATTTCCAAACAACTTACAGATGGCATCATGCGAGTTGGGTCCACTGCCGCAAAAAAGGTTTCTGATAAATCTGTTGCAGAATGGTTTTCTCAGGCAGCGACTGGTGGCAATGAAACCTTTTCCAAATTGCGATTATATGCACAAGTGTGCAAATATGAGTTAGGTATGTTCTGATCACTTCAGATGCAGATGTAATGAGTTTCAGTTGCAGTTTTTGGCCAAACCGGTTTTTTACATCATATTGACATGTCAAAAACTTACAGCCAATTATGTCCCATAAAAAAAATGCCATAAAAATATTTTAACCTTTTAAGGGACTTGGATGATTAGTATATCATATCCCAGGATAGATGGTACATGTGTGATTATTAGAGGTCATTCCTTGCATAAATGAAGCAGTAGTGAGTATGTGACAATCCCTTCTATAGACAGTAAATGGAGTAGTGGTCATACATTTTCATGATCTCTGGGGTTCTCAACTACCAGACCCTCAGCAATCCTAGATATGTTGTTTATAGGACAACCCGTTTTAAGGTACCTTTTTCCTCCAAAGTTAAAGAAATGTTTTTAATTCCATTTCCCACCCTTTCCTTTTTTTTACTTTTTTCATTTTTATAGGGCCATATCTTGCTTCCCAACCACTGGATAGTTCTTTACTCTGCCAACCGAACCTTGCATCCCCTGTTAATCAGACTGCTTCCGCTCAGCCACCTCCTACAAGCAACACTGGAAACCCCAGCACTCCTTCGTCCATGACCCCAGCTCCATCCACTAACTCCTCAGCAACTCCAAACAGTTCTCTGCCACCTGCAACCACACCATGCCTTCCTCCTCCTGCAAACGGGACAAACTCTTTACCGGGAAACAAAAATACCAGCTTTCCTCCCTATGGGAGCATGAACAACTCCACTAATGCTGTCCCAGCACAGGTTAACTCTGTGCAGAACAATCAATCAGCATCGCAGCAAGCGACCCTGCAGCAAGCGACCCTGCAGCAAGCGACCCTGCAGCAAGCGACCCTGCAGCAAGCCACTGGGATGTCAAGCGAGCAGGCAGCAGCTGCAGCAGCATGCGAGGTTACTGAAAGGTGAGATGCATGCGTCGAAAAACATGGTCTTGAAGTACATTATGGGTATCCTGTATTGTTTGCTTGTTTACTGAAAAAATGTGTACAAATGTCACTGTTCCTATACAGAGGCTTAATGTCATGTGAAGGGAATAAATAGAAGTTAAATTATGACTTTCATGCATTTTGCATAAATTGTATAAAACACTGACCCTTTATCATCGGTTTCTCATTTAGCACCATGGATCGTGATAAGGTTGGAGTTCCAACTGATGGGGAGTCTCATGCCATCACCTATCCCCCGGCTATTGTGGTTTACATCGTTGACCCCTTTACTTATGAAAATAAAGATGAAGGGTCAAATTCCTCTAGTGTGTGGTCCTTGGGGCTTCTCCGCTGTTTCATGGAAATGTTGCATATTCTTCCACCACACCTCCGAAACACTGTCTCTGTACAGGTACTTGTTTCCTTGCACTTTGTGTTCTTCAAGAATGGTATTTAGAAAATGTGACCCGTACAAGTGAACAATGACCAGACAAAATGATGACTAATATTTGATGCACAATATAATGCTAACTTCTCCCTTTTTAAGGTGGATTTAATAGAAACAAAAAACATATCGTTAACAGGAGACACTCACACTCAAACACTCTCACACACACTCACCACGGAGAGTATTCGGATCCCTTTGAATTTGTCACTCTGCTTCATTGCAGCCATTTGGTAAATTCAAAAAAGTTCATTTTTTTCACATTAATGTACACTCTGCATCCCATCTTGACTGAGAAAAAGCAAAAATATAGACATTTTTGGAAATATATTAAAAAAATAAAATGAAATATCACATGGTCATAAGTATTCAGACCCTTTGCTCAGGCACTCATATTTAAGCCACATGCTGTCCATTTCCTTGTGATCTTCCTTGAGATGGTTCTACTCCTTCATTGGAGGCCAGCTGTGTTTAATTAAACTGATAGGACTTGATTTGGAAAGGCACACACCTGTCTATATAAGGTGAGGTTCACACTGCGTTTTAGCAGGGTGGCGCTCACAGCAAGCCGGCATCAGCAACCATACAGGTCTCAAGGAGACCTTTGGTTACGATGCTGACACATCGCTGACCCCAGATCATGTGACTGGGGTCGGCGATGTGCTCATTTCTGGCCGCGCGGACGGAGGCGCCGGTCAAATGCCGCTGTCAGCATTTGACAGCGGCATTTAACTAGTTAATAGCGGCGGGTGAATCGCAATTTCACCCGCCGCTATTGCGGGCACATGTCAGCTGTTCAAAACAGCTGACATGTCCCGGCTTTAAGGTGGGCTTAGCGCTGGAGCCCACATCAAAGCCGGGGATCCGACCTCCGCAGTAATAGTACGGCGGAGGTCGGTAAGGGGTTAAATGGAAGAAGTTTGGGACCACCAGAAGTCTTCCTAGACCTTGCCATCCAGCGAAACTGAGCAATCGTGGGAGAAGACCCTTGGTGAGAGAGGTAAAGAAGAACCCAAAAATCACTGTGGCTGAGATCCAGAGATGCAGTAGGGAGATAAGAGAAAGTTCAACAAAGTCAACTATCTCTGCAGTCCTCCACCAGTTGGGACTTTATGGCAGAGTGGCCCGACAGAAGCCTCTACTCCATGCAAGACATATGAAAGCCCGCATAGAGTTTGATAAAAAAAAAACACATGAAGGACTCCCAGACTATGAGAAATAAGATTCTCTGGAGACGAAGATAGACCTTTTTGGTGATAATTCTAAGCTGCATGTGTGGAGAAAACCAGGCACTGCTCATCAACTGCCCAATACAATCCCAACAGTGAAACGTGGTGGCAGCATCATACTATGGGGGTGTTTTTCAGCTGCAGGGACAGGACGACTGGTTGCCATTGAAGGAAACATGAATGCGGCCAAGTACAGAGATATCCTGGATGAAAACCTCTTACAGAGTGCTCTGGACCTCAGACTTGGCCGAAGGTTCACCTTCCAACCAGACAATGACCCTAAGCACAGCTAAAATAACAAAGGAGTGGCTTCAGAACAACTCTGTGACCATTCTTGACAGGCCCAGCCAGAGTCCTGACCTAAACCCAATTGAGCATCTCTGTAGAGACCTGAAAATGGCTGTCCACCAACGTTCACCATCCAACGTGACGGAACTGGAGAGGATATTAAAGGAAGAATGGCAGAGGATCCCCAAATCCAGGTGTGAAAAACTTGTTGCATCATTCCCAAGAAGATTCATGGCTGCACTAGCTCAAAAGGGTGCTTCTACTCAATACTGAGCAAAGGGTCTGAATACTTATGACCATGTGATATTTCAGTTTCTTTCTTAATAAATTTGCAAAAAAATTTATTTCTTCAGTCAAGATGGGGTGTGGAGTGTACACTAATGAGAAAAAAATGAACTTTTTTGAAGTTACCAAATGGCTGCAATGAAACAAACAGTGAAAAATTTAAAGGGGTCAGCGCTCGTAGCAAGTGAGCGATTCTGCTACATACAGGTGATCTGATCATTGCTTGTATGTAGCAGAGCTGATTGAGTTATGGCAGCTTCTGGTCTCCCATGCAGATTATTGAAGCATGCCAAAATAAAAAATAAATAAATTTTTTTTCAAAAATAATAAAAAAATAAAAGTTCAAATCAACCCCCCTTTCGCCCCATTCAAAATAAAACAATAAAATCAAACATACACATATTTGATATCAACGTGTTCAGAATTGCCAATTAGTATAAAAAAGAACCAGATTGCTAAACGGCGTAACGAGAGACAAAACGCCAAAATTATTTTTTTTGGTCACCGCAAAATTGCATTAAAATACAATAACAGGCGATCAAAAGATCGTATCTGCACCAAAATGGTATAATTAAAAATGTCAGCTCACAGTAAGCTCTCACCCGGCCCCAGATCCTAAAAAATGGAAACTTTTTTTTTTTTTTAACAAACTTTGGATTTTTTTTCACCACTTAAATAAAAAAGAGCCTATACATGTTTGGTGTCTATGAACTCGTAATTATCTGGAAAATCATAATGACAGGTCAGTTTTAGCGTTTGGTGAATATGGTTAATGAAAAGCAGAAAAAACAAAACTGTGGGATTGCACTTTTGGTTGCAATTTCACGCACTTGGATTTTTTTTCCTGTTTTCCTTTACACTACATGGTAAAACCAATGGTATCGTTCAAAAGTACAACTCGTCTTGCAAAAAAAAAAGCCCTCACATGGCCATATTGATGGAAAAATAAAAAGGTTATAGCTCTGGGAAGAAGGGGAGCAAAAAAACGAAACGCAAAAACGAAAAAGGGCTTCATCATGAAGTGGTTAAAATTTAGATTTTGTAAGTTGACATATTACAACTATTGGAAGGGGCTCTTAACATTTGCTTTCTCTTCCCTAGATTGTCCCATGCCAGTATCTTCTTCAACCAGTGAGACATGAGGACCGGCAGATTTACACCCAGCATTTGAAGTCCTTGGCTTTCTCAGTGTTTACCCAGTGCAGAAGACCACTTCCGTGCTCCACAAATGTGAAAACTTTAACTGGATTTGGCCCTGGTCTGGCTATTGAAAATTCTTTGAAAAGTCCAGAAGTACGTTTTACTTCCGTTAGTTTCCATGAAAGAAAGTTGCGAAGTTATACATCATAACAACCACAGACCGGCAATGTAGCCCAAATAACCCTGGTGATCCCTGTATTTTTACAATTCGCTTGTCAGCAATAAACTTTATATAGCATCTTTTATCGGTTATAAGCTTATTTTTTTTATTTATTTATAGAAATTTCGTTATTTCGTAAGTCGCCATATTGATGCATTTTTTTTTTTTTTTTTTTGCAGAGGCCGGAATGTATTAAACTTTACACACCACCGTTTATTTTGGCTCCAGTAAAAGACAAGCAGACAGAACTTGGTGAAACATTTGGAGAAGCTGGACAAAAATACAATGTTCTCTTCCTTGGTTACTGCTTATCTCATGATCAAAAATGGCTCCTAGCTTCTTGTACAGATCTCTACGGAGAGCTCTTGGAAACCTGCATCATCAACATTGATGTGCCAAACAGGTTAGGGAAATCGTATATTGTAGACTATATTCTAACCTACGTGTGTGTTTAAGTGTATCTTGCTAGAGGAAATGTTAAGTTGTTTGGCTTTAAATCACAGAGCTCGGCGGAAAAAAGGTTCTGCTCGCCGCAGTGGTCTCCAGAAGCTATGGGAATGGTGCCAAGGACTTGTACAGATGAGCTCCTTACCATGGAGAGTGGTCATTGGCCGTCTGGGAAGAATAGGGCACGGAGAGCTTAAAGGCAAGTGCAGAAGCGTTCGTAAACCTAAGATAAATATATTTATCATTGTACACAAATTGCCAGTGTTACCTTAACCCCTTAAAGACCCAGCCTGTTTTCACCTTTCTGACCCGGCCCATTTTTACAATTCTGACCACTGTCCCTTTGAGGTAATAACTCTGGAACGCTTCAACGGATCCCACTGATACTGAAAGTGTTTTCTCGTACCATATTGTACTTTATGATAGCAGTAAAATTTCCTTGATATGACTTGCGGTTTTTTGTAAAAAAAAAAAAACTGAAAATTTTTCCAACTTTTAATTTTTATACCCTTAAATCAGAGAGTTATATCGCACAAAATAGTTAATAAATAACATTTCCTAGATGTCTACTTTACATCAGCACAATTTTGGAACCAAATTTTTTTTGTTAGGAAGTTATAAGGGTTAAAAGTTGCCCAGCGATTTCTCAACAAATTTTACAAAACCATTGTTTTTAAGGACCACATCATATTTGAAGTCACTTTGAGGGGTCTATATGATGGAAAATAAACAAAAGTGACACCATTCTAAAAACTGCCCCCCTCAAGGTTCACAAAACCACATTCAAGAAGTTTATTAACCCTTCAGGTGCTTCACAGGAATTTTTAGAATGTTTTTTTTAAAAAAAAAAAATAACATTTTATTTTTTTCCACAAAACATTTACTTCAGATCCAATTTATTTTATTTTACCAAGGGTAACAGGAGACATTGCACCCCAAAAGTTGTTGTACAATTTGTCCTGAGTACGCTGATACCCCATATGTGGAGCGTTTATACCGCTCCGCGTTTGGTAAAATTGATAAAGCAGTTTTATTCTTTTGGTCAGTACGATTACAGCGATACCTCATTTATATCATTTTTTTATGTTTTGACACTTTTACATGCAATAAAAACATTTATAGAAAAAATAATTATTTTTGTATCGCTTTATTCTGAGAGCTATAACTTTATTTTTTTGCTGATGATGCTGTGTGATGGCTCGTTTTTTTTGCGGGACAAGACGACATTTTCAGCGGTACCATGTTTGTTTATATGTGTCTTTTTGATGGCGTGTTGTTCCACGTTTTGTTCGGCGGTATGATAAAGCATTGATTTTTTGCCTTGTTTTTTTTTTTTTTTTAATTTTATTTTTTATTAATGGTGTTCACTAAAGGGGTTAACCAGTGGGACATTTTTATAGGTCGGGTCTTTACGGACGCGGCGATACCAAATATGTGTACTTTTATTGGTTTTTATTATTATTTACATAAATGGATTTATTGGTAAAATATTTATTTATTTATTTGGGGATTTTTTTTTTTTTTTTTAACTTTATTAGATTGTCCCAGGTTGGGACATCACTATATAAGGTCAGATCGCTGATTGGACACTTTGCATAGCACTGTGTCAGATCAGCGATCGGACAGGCAGTGTAGGAGGCTTGCCGGCGTATGCTCTAAGCAGGCGCTCGCAAGCCACCTCACTCCAGGCCCCGGCAGGACCCCCGTGGCCATCTTGGAGCCGGGGGTCTCCATGGAGACCACAGGAACAACGCGATGATCGCGCTGTTCAAGTGGGAGAGCGCAGGGAGCCCCTGTCCCTGCGCGATTGTCATCTCTACCGCTGTCAGTACTGACAGCGGCATCAGAGGGGTTAAATGCCCACGATTGGTGTTAGTACCGATCGTGGGCATTGCGGCGGGGTGTCCGCTGTCACATACAGCTGACACCCACACACGATCACCGTGGCGCTCAGCGTGAGGCCGCGGTGATCGTGCCGCCGTACTAGCACTGCGCTGGTCAGAAATGCACCTCCCACAGCGCAGTACTAGTACGGCGGAGGTCGGGAAGGGGTTAAAAGTAAAAATACTGACTCAATGCATTGAGATTTTTGACCCTGCAAATGAATTCTGCCATGTTGTCATCTTGCGTGTTCATGGAGCTGTATCTGTCCGATTTCACACTTGTGAAACAGATCGTTCTCGCATCAGAAGACCCAATCCTATTGCCATAAATGAAGCAGTCAGTCCAGGTTGGGAGAGCCAGCAGTAGGGCTAGGGCTTACGATGCCAGAACAGTCCGTTTCATGAATGTGTGAAACCGGCCTTTGAACAAACAGATTTGTGCTGTTAAGCATTAACATGTATGTACCGTAATTGTGTCAGGATGGAAACATCCACAAATGTCAATCATAGTTACTTTTATGTGTCATGCAATTGTATTCTAATTTTTACAGATTGGAGTGGTCTACTGAGTAGACGCAATTTGCAGTCGCTGAGTAAGAGATTGAAGGATACGTGTCGAATGTGTGGCATATCGGCAGCGGATTCTCCCAGCATTCTTAGTGCTTGTTTGGTAGCCATGGAGCCACAGGGTTCATTTGTCATCATGCCAGGTATGTATCAAATAAAAACTCACACTGTTCATGTTATGTGATTTTATTCGTGTTGGATACAGATCTTTGAGTGTCGCCGGATTCCCCCCTCACCTGTTTCCCTGTATTCAATGAAGCTGATGGCTCCATAGCAAAATATATAGTGCATTTTCATGACTAATGGAAACTGGTTGTGCTGCCCATGGGAAGCAATAAGCTGCTTCTCTCCGCCTATGCTGGGAATTATAAGCTCTAAACAAAACATTTGAGTTCCTGACCCTAAAATATGTTGGAACTGTTGTGTTGGTAAAAGGGTAGAACTTTACGATCAGGCTTACAGCGCATTCAGATGAGTGTTACATGGATGTGCGCACTCCACACGACACGAGAGCACCCATACCCATTATAGCCAGTGCACATGGCCAATATTCCACACAAACCAATGGTCTACATTGGAAACAAATCAGTCTGCATTATTCTGCTCTGATTTACAGACTGGACTAGAGGATATAAATAACATGCAGGCCCTGCACATGGAGCCAGTCACGTCATGAATGTTTGTATGGCTGTCTGAACCTCACACAATTATGAAGATGGATAGGAAAGTCTCTTGGTATTCACTTCATCTTGCTAAGAACTCAGCTGCAGTACATGAGAACGGCCACTACACAAATGTGGAGCTGTGACGTTTTGGCTCTATACATCATGCACTTTGGTCAGTTGGAGGACCTGCTAACAGCTCCTTTGTGGGGGGGGGAATAAACCCTAAAGATAAGTCAAGAATACAGTAGTTTTTTCACAAGACATTCATCACGATTTACTATTCTTTCTCACTGTGTTTGAATTGAATGGAGCGGCATGGTTGCACATGATTGCTGCTGCCCCATCCAATGCTTTATGGCGATCAGATGGTTTCCATCACTCACTCTCCGACATGCCTGACTACACTGCTCTGTTCAACCCAAACACAATGTAGAAAATTGGGAGATTTGGACTCCTATCTGTATAAGACATTGGTCACCGTATCCTGTGGGGCAGATAATATTCCTTATTATGACACTCAGTGGATAGGTTTTAACTAGTGTTGAGCGATACCGTCCGATACTTGAAAGTATCGGTATCGGAAAGTATCGGCCGATACCGGCAAAGTATCGGATCTAATCCGATACCGATACCCGATACCAATACAAGTCAATGGGACTCAAGTATCGGACGGTATCCCTGATGGTTCCCAGGGTCTGAAGGAGAGGAAACTCTCCTTCAGGCCCTGGGATCCATATTAATGTGTAAAAGAAAGAATTAAAATAAAAAATATTGCTATACTCACCTCTCCGACGCAGCCTGGACCTCACCGAGGGAACCGGCAGCGTTCTTTGCTTAAAATGCGCGCGTTTACTTCCTTCCGTGACGTCACGGCTTGTGATTGGTCGCGTGCCGCCCATGTGGCCGCGACGCGACCAATCACAGCAAGCCGTGACGTAATTTCAGGTCCTGTATGCCTAATTCTGCATTCAGGACCTGAAATTACGTCACGGCTTGCTGTGATTGGTCGCGTCGCGGTCACATGGGCGGCACGCAACCAATCACAAGCCGTGACGTAATTTTAAAATGCGTGCGTTTCCTGCCTCCCGTGACGTCACGGCTTGTGATTGGTTGCGTCACCCATGTGACCGCGACGCGACCAATCACAAGCCGGAACGTAATTTTAAAATCCTGAATGCCTAGAATTAGGCATTGAGGACCTGAAAATTACGTCACAGCTTGCTGTGATTGGTCGCGTCGCGGCCACATGGGCGGCACGCGACCAATCACAAGCCGTGACGTCACGGAAGGAAATAAACGCGCGCATTTTAAGCAAAGAACGCTGCCGGTTCCCTTGGTGAGGTCCAGGCTGCGTCGGAGAGGTGAGTATAGCAATATTTTTTATTTTAATTCTTTATTTTACACATTAATGTTGTTTCGATACCAATACCCGATACCACAAAAGTATCGGATCTCGGTATCGGAATTCCGATACCCGCAAGTATCGGCCGATACCCGATACTTGCGGTATCGGAATGCTCAACACTAGTTTTAACCAAAGCCTGCTGTTAAGATCTGATCATGTTAACATAATTTATAGCAAAAAATATACATGTGCATTTATTTCACAAATCTGCTAGCATTCTGCAACATACTATGAAGTGTGGCCTGCAGTACGTCTGTGTATGGTTCTGTTCACACTAGAGCTAATGCGGTCTTTAATCTTTAAAGGGTCTCTGTCAGCGCAGAATGACAGATGAAACTAAGTACAAGCGCTCGGGGCTTTACGGCGAGCCAATAATTTATATACACCTTCCCACCTGCTTGGTTTCCATCTTTCTCCAAGCTCTGGCTTCATAGAGCTAGGAAATGGTGGAGATCGATGGAAAACAATCAGATGAGAAGGTGTATATAAATGATTGGCCCCGCTGTGATGCACCGCGCGTCTGGACTTGGTTTGAATAGTTATTCTGTGCTGAGAGTCCCTTTTAAATACCTGATGAAGCTTGTTTGTAATCACTTTTTTACTTTGTACGTAGTATTTAATACATGTATATTACTTTTTATTTTCCAGATTCTGTGTCAACTGGTTCTGTCTTTGGACGTAGCACTACATTAACCATGCAAACTTCACAACTAAATACACCGCAGGACACCTCCTGCACTCATATTCTGGTTTTCCCTACATCCGCGCATGTGCAAGTGGCGACTGTAAATAACACCAATGAGAATATTTTCAGTACAAATAACGGTGAGTATTTGGCTTCTTTGCCCTTTTTAATATGCATCATCCTCCACAGTGTGGCACCATCCTTGTTCACTAGATGAACTTGTAGACATCCGTAAACCATGTATGGAAAGGTTACTATTAAGCAGGATGTCTATTTTATTTATTTATTTTCTTCCACTTTTATAAGATATTCAAAAGGTCCTGCGTACCCCAGTTCTCTGCAGACCAGCTTTACATGCAGCTTTGAGTTCGCAGGAGGTTAACGCTTTAGAATAGTCATGTCTGTTGGTTTAACCCTTAACATTAAGCTGACCATATCTTCAAAAGCACCTTTATAAATAAAAGGGGATTCACTAAAGGCCCCGTCTCACTTAGCGACGCTAAAGCGATCCCCGACAACGATACGACCTGTCAGGGATCGTTGCTGCGTCGCTATGTGGTCGCTGGTGAGATGTCAAACAGTGAGATCTTCCCAAGGATCCCTGCTGCGATCTCACTGTTTGACATCTCACCAGCGACCTGTAGTGACCTGTACAACGATGTCACATGGGAGCTATTATGATGATTCAGTGTCTGAGTCGTCAACGAGGTCGTTGGTAAGGTGTCAAACACAGCGATGTGTGCTACCCAGCGGGACCTCAACGATCAAAAAAAGGTCCAGGCCATTCCGACACGACCAGCGATCTCACAGCAGGGGCCTGGTCGCTGCTACGTGTCACACATAGCGAGATCGCTACTGAGGTCGCTGTTGCGTCACAAAACTTGTGACTCAGCAGCGATCTCGCTAGCGATCTCGCTTAGTGAGACGGGGGCTTAAGACTGGCGTTGTGTGCTCCAGTGATAATTGAAGGGTTTAATGGAATGCGGTGCATGACGCTTAATGAATTTTACTCCTCTTTTAACTGTCGACCACTGCTGCAAGAAATGTAGTAAGTTAACGCCACTTTCGTGGTATAAATTGTGATGAATTTAACGGTCAAGTGTAGCCACATCCTGTCCCACCCATATTTGTGTACCTGGCCAGGACTGTCCTGTGAACATCAAATGTTGCAATATTTTTGTTTTCTTTTCTTTTTTTGTCTGGTAAAAAAAACCAAAAACATTACTGTGACCTAAGGTGTTTTATGCCAGAATTCTGGCATAATCATCTTTATGAATCTCCCCCCAGTGTTTCTATACCTGGATTTTACAAAGTTATGAAATTTTCTTACTTTCTGTTTGTGTTGTATTGTGACCAAGGCTCATTTTTGTTTTTATCCCCCTGTCCTTCCCTACTACAGATGGATCAGATGGCATGGGAATTTTTGATGTGCTTGATACACCTGAAGACTTGGATCCAGATCTTATAAACATTTTTCCTGCATCTCCCAGTGGATCCCCAGGCCATTCTCCTGGATCTCATTACCCCCATGGAGGTGATGTTGGCAAGGTGAATAATCATTTACATTGTTGGAATACAATTTTGTGTTAATTCTAAAACGGACAATATTAATGTTTCCTATTACCAGTTAGTAATTAGTATATCAGCATAATATTGATTACACCAACCAGACAACTAATTCTGAACAGCAAAAAACAACTTCCTATCTGGCTATTGAAGAGCCTATCAAGGAGCTGTGATAATGGTGGTAAGGATGAAGGCACTATATACATCACTCAAGAATATAACGTTGCTCCTCTGTAATGTCACACGTCATGCTCTGACACCGCTAGGTCATTTTTGGTAACTCCTTTAGCAACAGTTTTCACTATCTTCATGTATAATTTCTATATAATTTTTTTAGGGTCAGGGAACTGATCGACTACTGTCTACAGAATCTCATGATGAAGTGACCAACATTTTACAACAACCCTTGGCGCTAGGTTACTTTGTTTCAACTGCCAAAGCTGGTCCATTGCCTGACTGGTTTTGGTCAGCATGTCCTCAAGCACAAAATCAGTGCCCACTGTTTCTTAAGGTAAATGACTGTCAAATTGGTGATATTTTACATGTCCATGAAGGAGGTTGTTGAGGATTTGGACAAAAGTCTGCAGTCACGCAGACTGCTGAATCGTGATAGTGTGCACTGTGCAAGCAGCTATGATTCCCTTCCATTCCCAGTGTGAGCAGGCAGCCATGTGATCGCATATAAGCGATCTGTGTACGTGCGGTCATGTGCCGATTAGACTGGTTTGGCTTCTCTCAGTAAAAGTGAATGCAAGTATGCAAATCGCATAGATGCAGGCTCATGATTGCTTACTGGAATCATGATGGTTTGCCCACCGCATGCTGTCCCGATTCTGCAGTCACTTATAGTGACTGTAGAGTTTTTTCCCAAGCCTGCACAACTCCTTGACATATACATATTTTGTATGTGTAATCTATCTATCTATCCTTCCTGACTAAAATGACTGTAAATGTTGGAATGTGAAATCCGTAAATTTCCAGTTAACGTAACTTTGCTTCTTTCAATATTCTAAAATTCTAAGCAGCTCCTGTACTCGTATGGAGATGCCTCAAATTATCACTTTTTTAGAGAACTGTCTGCCATGTCACATTTTACTACTTTGCTCTTGAATAAGCTTTTTCTTTTTTTCCTTCGGTCTTTTTAGCAATTTTTTCTTCTTCTTTTGCATACACTTCTATTTTTGGCTCATAAAAATGAACATATCATTGCAGTCTGAGCCTCAAAAGTGGTGCTTGACATATGCCCCAAACCATGCCATTATACGGCATGAAACGGATGCATGCCTCTTTCTCAACACCTGCTTGGAAAGTCTTGCTGTTTTTGTTTTGCATATCCTGCTTAATATTTATTTCTAGAATTCGACCTTTTTCTTTTGACTCTGCAAAAACTCTTACTGTTTCTCTTATTCATTCTCGTCTGGACTATTGTAACTCTCTACTAATCTGCCTCCCTCTTACCAAACTCTCCCCACTCCAATCTGTCCTGAATGCTGCAGCCAGGATCATATTCCTCCGTTATTCCTATGCCTCTACCCTGTGCCAGTCACTACACTGGTTACCCATCCACTCCAGAATCCAGTACAAACTTATCACTCTCACCCACAAAGCACTCCATGGCTCGGCACCACCCTAGATCTCCTCCCTCGTCTCTTGTCTACCACCCTACCCGTGCCCTCCGTTCTAATGACCGGAGGCTAATATCCTCAATAATCAGAACCACCCACTCCCATCTACAAGATTTTTTTCACGTGCTGCACCAATTTTTTGGAATACACTACCCAGGTTAAAACAATTAATCCCCAATCCCCACAGTTTTAAGCGTGCCCTAAAAATGCATTTCTTCAGACTGGCCTACCGCCTCAACACTTTAACTATCCCTGTGTTGCCCATTCAAAATTTTTACCATAACCAGGTTCCCCGTATCATGTTCTTATACGCTTTATGCAGTTAATAGCCCTCTGTGTCTGTACTGTTACATACTTGGGCCGATAACCGGTTCATGCAGCATTACATGATCACCCGATTTCTTACACTATGGCTGGTCCAAGCAATGAAAGAAATTGTTACCATCCACCTCTCGTGTCTCCCCTTTTCCTCATAGATTGTAAGCTTGCGGGCAGGGCCCTCGTTCCTCTTGGTATCTGTTGATCTATGTGTGTGTTGTTATGCTGTAATGTCTATTGTCTGTACACGTCCCCTCTAAAATGTAAAATGCTGCAGAATATGTTGGCACTATAGAAATAAGATGTATTATTATTAATAAAATAGAAATAAATGGTGAACATTGTGCTTTTGGGTTTTAGGCCTCTCTGCACCTTCATGTGCCTTCAGTGCAATCAGATGAGTTGCTGCACAGCAAACACTCACACCCACTGGATTCAAATCAGACTTCAGATGTCCTCAGGTATGGAACTGGCTCTGTGCATTGTTATACCTGTTATAGTTGAGATTTGGGGATATGCCGTAGTGCTTGAAGAAGTTTCCTAGTTTATGCATAGATGTGACCTAAAATAACATCAGAATTTCACACAAGTCTGCAAAATAGATAAAGGACAAAATCAAACAAATTATAAAACCTATTAGTTTTTGTCATTTTTTGATAAGGAAAATGATCCAAAGGCATGCCTGTGAGTGGCAAAAAGTACATAAATTTATAGGATTAGCAGAATTTGAACTTGAAATTAGAGTCTGGTGTTGTCATCCCATCCATTTGAAAATCATGCCTGATTGTACAACCTGCTTTCTTTAAAGAACTGGGTTCTATGAAAATTTGATCTTAAAAACACATTTACATGTTTGAAGGAATGGTTTTGTAAACTTCTACAACCTGATTTGTATCAAAATGTGTCTGTGCCATGACACACACTTCTACAGAGTTTGGACTCCCCCCAATCCAGTCAGTTTTTGTAGAAATGCATGAAATTCAAGACCAATAATGCCATCCACAGGAATGTTTGATCAACAAAGATAACTCCAAGATCATATAATAGTTCGAGAGAATACAAAGAAACCCAAGGTAGCCTATAAGCAACTAAAGGCCTCTCTCACATTAGCTATTGTTAATGTCTGAAACCACCTTCAGGAGGACACTGAACAATAATGGTGTGCATGGTAGGATTGCAAGGAGAAAGCCACTGGTCTCCAAAAGGAACATTGCTGCCCGTATGCAGTTTGCTAAAGACCATCTTGGATAGCCAGAAGGCTATTGGAACAGTATTTTTGGGAAGGATGAGACCAAAATAAAGCCTTTTAGTTTAAATGCTAAGTGTTGTGTTTTTTGGAGAAAAAAAAAACCAAACCAATTCCAGCATAAAAACTGGTATGATCTGTGATTCGTGATGGTAGTATCGTGGTTTTCTCTATCGCCTCTCATTGGGGGACACAGGAACCATGGGTGTATGCTGCTGCCACTAGGAGGCTGACACTATGCACAAAAAAAGTTAGCTCCTCCTCTGCAGTGTACACCCCACCGACTGGCATTAAGCACTTCAGTTTAGCTTAGTGTCAGTAGGAGGTGGACACGGGTCTTTCATTAGACCCTTATCTACCTCAATGTGCGTCGTTTTCTTTCAGGTTTTTTCCGGAAGGGATACAGGGTGAACAGTCAAACCTGTATTCCCACAAGGCAGACTATGAGTACGGCATGTACTGCCATGCCATATCCTCATGGATCCCTCACCAGGACCAAGATCCTAGCACACAAGCGTGCTCAGAAGTCCGGTCCTGGCTCCGTCCCCCACCCACTCGCCCACCAGAGCCTGTCGGTTGGAGGAGACGAGGACGTCCATCAGCAGCTCCCATGGACGTCTGATACCTTCCCAAGGTTTGAGGTTAGTAATGGACGGCGTGGGATGTTTTCAAGTGAGTATTCCCAGATCCCCTCCTCTAGTCCCGGGGGGTCCCTTGGGTTCTCCTTTTTGCTCCCCATTCCAAAAGGGGTCTCAGGAGTGGGCAGGGCTCATCGCTGCTTTTGCAGCACCTTTCTCTGCGCCCTGCGCGGTGGCCTCATAGGCAGCTGCGCCGTGTTCCCTGCGAACAGTTTCATCCGACGCGGCGGACTTTCTGACAGCCGTGCTTCCTCCTGCGCTTCACCGCCGCGGCCCTCTCCGGCGGTTGCCGTTTTCCTAATTTAGGCCCCGGCTTCCTCCGGGTCCTACTTCTGGCAATACGCTAGCTTGCGGACGCGCGTCTTTATTCTGACGACCTTGCAGGCTGCAGCGCTGCTGCGCCGCGGCACGGTCGCCGGTTCCTAATTTAGGCCCCGGCTTCCCCGGAGCCTACATCCGGCAACGCGCTAACCTTATGCCTCGCTCCTTCCTTCTGATGCGACGGTCTGGCAGCTGCCGCGCCACTCTTCCGCTGTACGGCGCTGGCGCCACGGCACTCTCCGGCGGTCACCGGTTACTAATTTAGGCCCCGGTTTTTCTCTGGGCCTACTTCCGGTGACGCCGCTCCGCCCACTTCCTCCTTTACTCGGGAGGGCTTTTCTCCCGCCCGACCATCTCCCATGACTTGGCGTTGCTCCGCCCACCGGCGCCATCTTAGTACTCCTAACGCACATCGCTTAGACATGTGCGCCGCAGGAGAGGACTACGGTTCCAGCTTCCCTTGGCTGGACTTCTGCAGATCCGCATCCCTTTCACGAAAGACTGATTGCCCTGTGGGACCATCTACAGCTGTGCGGCGTCTTCCGTCAGGACATTGGGGGACACAGCAATTTCATCAGCCGTGAGTAGCTCTGCACTGCAGACTGACACCCCCCTCTGCCCACCTGTCCCCTAACCCTCTGGCATTTTCTTCAGGGACCCTCTCAAAATGTCTACCTCTAAAGGGGGCCGCTCTCATCCTCCTACTTCTTCCTCTTCTGCCTTAGTTAAGTACTTTGCATGTTCGTCTTGTAGCTGCAAACTTCCCTCAGGTCAGTCCTCTCCCCTCTGTCAGGCCTTCAGCAACTCGATTGCTCCCACCTCCCAGGATCCCCCGGCCAATCCGCCCGAGAGTGATACCCCCATCCCAGGCTGGGCTTCCTCTCTGTCACAATCGGTGGCCAATCTAACACGGGTGTCTCAAACTCTGGTGTCCATTCTAGATCGATTACCTCTGCAGACCCCCGCAGTAGCCAGCGGGTGGCAGGAGCCTCCATCCGAGCCCTCCAGGATAAGCCGCAAAAGGTCCAGACAGGAACGACGGTCTGAGTCCTCTTCTCGCTCCATCTCGCCACTCGGTCCTCCTCTGCGGTCGGCGTCCTCCCGATCCTCCTCCCCTGAGTCAGGCGAGGCGTTCTCTGATGCGCCCTCGGAGGATATTTCGGAGCTGGATTCTAACCAAATCGCTACCATGAGGGATATGGTCCAGAATCTCATTGGAGCAATAAACCAAACCTGTGGCATCAAGGATCCCTCTACGGAACCCACAGACCAGGCGGTTTCGTTTAGACGGGCTAAACCACCTTCCAAGTTTTTCGCTCCTCACCCTGAATTCGAGGAGATCATGAACAGAGAAAGAGAGAACCCGACCAGACGTTTTCAGAGGGGAAAACGACTTGGTGTTTTATATCCCTTTTCTCCAGAACTTATCGCCAATTGGACTGTTTCTCCCTCGGTGGACCCCCCAGTTTCCAGGCTGTCCACCAACACGGTGCTTCCACTCTCCGGCGGAGCATCGCTGAAGGATTCTAACGATAGAGTCATAGAATCCTTCGCCAAGTCTTCCTTTGAAGCGGCTGCAGCTGCTCTATGTCCAGCTTTTGCTCCCACTCGGGTTTCAAAATCTATATCCAAATGGGCCAAAGAACTCCGTCGAGGCATCCTGGACGGGGCCCCACCCGAACAGCTAGCGGAACTTGCCATCCAGATTTCTCACGCAGGTGAATACCTGGTCTCCGCTTCTCTGGATGCCGCGTCTTGTGCGGCTCAGGCATCCAGCAATGCTGTTGCCATCCGTCGGACCGTTTGGCTCAAGGCCTGGCAAGGCGGACTTGTCTTCCAAAAAGTCCCTTACTAGCTTACCTTTTCAAGGCTCACGTCTCTTTGGTTCTAAGCTGGACCAAATCATTAAAGGGAACCTGTCCCCCCCCCCCCCCCCCAGGCGTTTTTAACTAAAAGCGCCACCTTGTGTAGCAGTAATGCTGCATTCTGACAAGGTGGCTCTTTTAGTTCTGTGTGCTGTAACTGCCGAAATAATCAGTTTTATAATTTGTCCAAAATACCTTGTCTTCAGACAAGGTGGCAGGCCTTTCCCCCCTGCTTTAGACGCCACACAGCTGTCACTCACATCTTCTTGGCGCCGGGCGCCGCCTCTTCACCACTGTTTTGATATAATGGGGCGCCTGCGCTCTTTTCTCCTGCCTTGGGCAGGCGCAGTGAGCGCTGGCCGTCTGTCCTCTGTGCGTACGTATGCCCTGCCTGTGAATCCCAGCACCGCAGTGTCTTATGATTTATTTATACTACGGGGCTGGGATTCCTGGGCATGCGCATTGCGTGTCTAAGCCTCTCACTCTCTCCCATCGCCTGCTACACACACACACACACACACACACACACACACACACACACACACACACACACACACACACACACACACACACACACACACACACATATACACACACACCAGCTGTGAGGAGTTGGCAAGGTTTAAGGCGATTGCACGGAGGAGGGATCACCTGAGGATGCACACGCTGTAGCAGGCGGTGGGAGAGGGTGAGAGGCTTAGACGCAATGCGCATGCCCATGATCCAGGCTCGGAAGCCTTCGTCTTCCAGGATCTACTACCGTACCTGGAAGGCCTACTTCCGTTGGTGCGAGTCCAACCACGTTCCATCTTTGTCCTTTTCCCTGCCTTCCATCTTGGCCTTCCTTCAGGCAGGACTGGATTCGGGCCTTGGTCTTAGTTCCCTAAAGGGCCAGGTTTCTGCGCTCTCCATCCTTTTTCAGAAGACTTTATCTTCTCGGCCACAGGTTAAGACCTTCCTTCAAGGAGCAGCCCATGCTGTCCCTCCGTATAGGTCCCCGGTGGATTCATGGGATTTAAATCTAGTCCTGGACGTTCTGAGGGTTTCCCCATTTGAGCCTCTCGGAGATTCCCATCAGTTCTTTCGTGGAAGGTGGCCTTTCTTGTGGCCATCACTTCTATCCGCCGCGTTTCCGAGTTGGCGGCCCTCTCTTGCCGACCTCCGTTCTTGGTCATTCACCAGGACAAGGTAGTCCTCAGGCTTCCGCCTTCCTAAGGTGGTTTCCACCTTCCACCTCAACGAGGACATCGTTCTACCTTCTTTTTGTCCAGCTCAGACTCATCCTCTGGAGCGATCGTTGAACAAGCTGCACCTAGTCAGGGCAGTGAGGATCTACCTGGATAGAACGTCCGCTTTCCGGAAGACAGAGATTCTTTTTTCGTCATTCCTGATAGCACGCGTAGAGGCCTACCGGCTTCTAAGGCGACTATTGCTCGCTGGATCAGAACAGCAATTCTGGAGACTTACCGGGCCAAGAACAGAGTGCCCCCTCCTGGGATAAAGGCCCACTCTACCCGGGCAGTTGGTGCCTCCTGGGCGGTACACCACAGGGCTTCCGCACTACAGCTTTGCAAAGCGGCAACCTGGTCTTCCATCCACACGTTCGCCAAATTTTACAGGGTCCATACCTACGCCTAGGCAGAAGGATCTTGCAGGCGGCAGTGGTGAGTCCTCTGACCTGATGGAAGTCCGTTTTTCCTACCCTAGGGACTACTTTGGGATGTCCCATGGTTCCTGTGTCCCCCAATGAGAGGCGATAGAGAAAACAGGATTTTTGGTTGCTTACCGTAAAATCTGTTTTTCGGAGCCTCCATTGGGGGACACAGCACCCTCCCATGTTATTCAGTTTCTGTTCTTACGTTTACAGTTCTCATGTTTGTGGTTATGTTGTTCAACCTTCTTGTTTTTCTCCCACTGCTTTCTCTGTAACTGAAGTGCTTAATGCCAGTCGGTGGGGTGTACACTGCAGAGGAGGAGCTAACTTTTTTTGTGCATAGTGTCAGCCTCCTAGTGGCAGCAGCATACACCCATGGTTCCTGTGTCCCCCAATGGAGGCTCCAAGAAACAGATTTTACGGTAAGCAACCAAATATCCTATTTTACTCTGTGTTTCTGCATCTTGAGAATGTAGATCCTGCAGCAAGCCAATAATCCAAATCACACAATTGGTTGAACAAAAGAATGGTTAAAGGGAATGTCAGCAAGTTTTTGCTACCTCATTTGAGAGCAATATGATGTGGGCAAAGAGACCCCGAGTCCAATGATTTATCACTTAGTTTACTGGGTGCAGAACATGCCCCCCCAAAAAAAAAAAAAAATTGTGGAATTGCATTTTTTTTAATGCAATTTCATTGCACTTTGAATTTTTTTTCCCCGTTTTCCAGTACACAATACGGTAAAATTAATGGTTCCGTTCAAAAGTACAACTCGACCCGCAAAAAACAAGCCCTCACATGGCCATATTGACGGAAAAATAACAGGTACATCTCCTAGAAGACGGGGAGCAAAAAATGGACATGCAAGAACAGAAATACCCCTGGTTCTTAAGAGGTTAATAAATGACACATCGTTAAATTCGGTGTTTTAAACCCGATCTCATGCTGTCCTCAAATTACATAGCAAACACCTGCTGACAGATTCTATTTTAAAGAAAAATAAAATTTTGTAATGTCCAAGTCCTGACCTTAATCCTGTAGGAATGATATGGAAAGATCTGAGCAGCTCATGGGAGACAACCCATCAACATAAGTGGCGAAACAGTTTTGTACTGAGGGGTGGACTAAAATTCTGCAAACTGATGTTTGGGATTAATCAGTACTGGACATATATAAATGCAGTTATTGCTGCACAAAGAGCTTTACACAAGATACTGAAAGCAAAGGTTCACTTATTTTTGTCCCTCAGACATGTATTATTGAATAATTTTTCTCAAATTAAAAAATAAAAGACAAATACACTGTGTGCAGAATTATTAGGCAAGTTGTATTTTGCTCACATGATACTTTTTACACATGTTGTCCTACTCCAAGCTGTTCAGTCTTGAGAGCCAACTACCAGTTAAGTAAATCAGGTGATGTGTATCTCTCTAATGAGGAGGGGTGTTGTCTAATGACATCAAAACCCTATATAAGGTATACTTAATTATTAGGCAACTTCCTTTCCTTTGGCAAAATGGGTCGGAAGAGAGATTTGAAGGGCTCTGAAAAGTCCAAAATTGTGAGATGTCTTGCAGAGGGATGCAGCAGTCTTGGAATTGCCAAACTTTTGAAGCGTGATCACCGAACAATCAAGCATTTCATGGCAAATAGCCAACAGGGTCGCAAGAAGCGTGTTAGGGTATGTTTCCACGTTCAGGATTGCATCAGTCTTTGGTCAGGATTTTATGCAAGTAAAATCCTGACCAAAACTGCACCTGAGGTCACTGGCAGGTCACCTGTGGTGTACCTGCGTGTTTTGCTCATAGTAGCAACATGCAGCGTTTTGAAAAAACGCACAACGCATGCGTTTTCGCGGCAAAAACGCATGCGTTTTTAAACGCATAGTGGAGTCTGGATTTCATAAAATCCCATCCACTATGCTGTAACATCTGGACGCTGCGTTTTTGACGCAGCAGAAAAACGCAGCGTCAAAAACGCAGCGTTTCCTGAACGTGGAAACATACCCTTAGGCAAAAAAGGCGCAAAATAACTGCCCATGAATTGTGGAAAATTTAAGCGTGAAGCTGCCATTTTTCAGAGCTGCAACTGCAACTGGAGTAACAAAAAGCACATGGTGTTCAATACTCAGGGATATGGCCAAGGTAAGGAAGGCTGAAAACGACCACCTTTGAACAAGAAACACAAGATAAACCGTCAAGACTAGGCCAAGAAATATCTTAAAGGGAACCTGTCACCCTCAAAATTGATGGTGAGCTAAGCCCACCAGCATCAGGGGCTTATCTACAGCATTCTGTAATGCTGTAGATAAGCCCCCGATGTAAAGATGAGAAAAAGAGGTTATATTATACTCTCCCAGGGGCGTTCCCCACTGCGATCCGGTCCGATGGGTGTCGCGGTCCGGCGCCTCCCATCTTCATCAGATGATGTCTTCTTGTCTTCACGCCGCAGCTCCGACGCAGGCGTACTTTGTCTGCCCTGTTGAGGACAGAGCAAAGTACTGCAGTGTGTAGGCGCCGGGCCTCTCTGACCTTTTCCTGCGCACTGCAGTACTTTGCTCCACCCTCAACAGGGCAGACAAAGTACGCCTGCGCCGGAGCTGCGGCGTGAAGACAAGAAGAGGACGTGATAGTAAGATGGGAGGCCCTGGACCGCGACGCCCATCGGACCGCCCGCCCAGGTGAGTATAATCTAACCTTTTTCTCATCTTTCAGGTTACATCGGGGGCTTATCTACAGTATTATAGAATGCTGTAGATAAGCCCCTGATGCCGTGGGCTTAGCTTACCTTCCATTTTGGGGGTGACAGGTTCCCTTTAAGACTGACTTTTCAAAGGTTTTATGGACTGATGAAATTAGTGACTCTTGGTGGGCCAGATGGATCGGCCAAAAGCTGGATCACTAAAGGGCAGAGAGCTCCACTCCAACTCAGACGCCACCAAGGTGGAGGTGGGATACTGGTATAGGCTGGTATCATCAAAGATGAACTTGTGGGACCTTTTCGTGTTGAGGATGGAGTGAAGCTCAACTCCCAGACCTACTGCCAGTTTCTGGAAGACAACTTCTTCAAGCAGTGGTACAGGAAGAAGTTGGTATCGTTCAAGAAAAACGTGATTTTCATGCAGGACTATGCTCCATCACATGCCTCCAACTACTCCACAGCGTGGCTGGCCAGTAAAGGTCTCAAAGAAGAAAAAATAATGACACGGCCCCCTTGTTCACCTGATCTGAACCCCATAGAGAACCTGTGGTCCCTCATAAAATGTGAGATCTACAGGGAGGGAAAACAGTCCACCTCTCGGAACAGTGTCTGGGAGGCTGTGGTGGCTGCTGCATGCAATGTTGATTGTAAACAGATCAAGCAACTAACATAATCTATGGATGGAAGGTTGTTGTGTGTCATCATAAAGAAAGGTGGCTATATTGGTCACTAATTTTTTTGGGTTTTGTTCTTGCATGTCAGAAATGTTTTTCTAAATTTTGTGCAGTTATATTGGTTTACCTGATGAAAATAAACAAGTGAGATGGGAATATATTTGGTTTTTATTAAGTTGCCTAATAATTCTGCACAGTAATAGTCACCTGCACAAACCGATATCCTCCTAATATAGCCAAATCTTAAAAAAAAAAAACACTCCAACTTCCAAAAATACTAAGCTTTGATATTTGAGTCTTTTGGGTTGATTGAGAACATAGTTGATCAATAATAAAAATAATCCTCTAAAATACAACTTGCCTAATAATTCTGCACACAGTGTATTTGGTTCACTTTTTTCTGGTTCTCATCTACTTTTAGGACTTGTGGGAAAATCTGATGTAGTTTTAGATCCAAATCATTCAGAAAATTTAAGTTCTGGAGAGTTACAAATTTTCAAGCACCTCTATGACATTCATAGACATTTTATTACTCATCTAATGTGAACACGTCTCTGACAATATGTTTGATTTTGTCTTTTTGTTTTAAAACTCCTAGGTTTGTTTTGGAACAGTATAACGCCCTTTCTTGGCTAACCTGTGATCCTGCAACTCAAGACAGGCGGTCGTGTCTGCCGGTTCATTTTGTGGTGCTGAACCAGTTGTATAACTTCATCATGAATTTGCTGTGATTTTCACCAGAAAAGCTGTAAGGAACAAGATTTTAATTGCTGTGCAGGATTGGGAAATCCTTTAGCTTTCTCTGAAGCCACTCTGTTCTCGATGAGCAGCATTTTCCCCAAGCTTGCGATGTTTTAAAGAACGGACACTCACTGAACACTGCTCATCATCTCCAGTCTCAGTATTTGCTGTAGGATCTGCTCCACCTTCTGGCACTTAGTGATCGGAGAAAGCTGGGGGGTTGCCCTGCACTAACAACGAGGCGTTTCAGCTTTGACTTTTTAACATCATAAAGATGTTGTGTGGATTCTAAAACCTAATATCAATATACAGAAAATGCCTGCATCTTATTTATTGTAAGTTTTTAATGTGTAAATTGTCTTATATTTCTTAACCTCTTTTATAAACACCTTTTTCCTAGAAGGTTTATACTGCCTTCTTGCTTTAAAGCAATTGGTTTCGAATCTATGTACTCGTCTTAATTAAAAGTTGCAGTAGGTCGCTTTTAGAGTATTATTTTTTGTAAGTGGGAAGGAGACATTAAAAACTTTGTATTGTTGATGTACAGTAGGGTTGGGGGGGTAGGAAGGGTAATGTCCATACCATTGTGTGTGGGGGATTTACAGCTAAGCTGTAGCAGCAGAGTACATGTACAGTAATGATCTACACTGTGTTTATACATTTGAAAAATAAGGTACCGGGTCTTAAAGAGAATTTTTATAATTGCACCTCAGCAAACCTAATGGCAATATATCAGATTATTGTAGGTGATTTACTTGTAGTAACTAATAAAAGTGCACATGTTTTTTTTTTTTTTTTATTTGGTTCAGGGCTTTGACTGCTTTTATTAGAATTGTTGCTACAAACAGCATTACTTTATATTTATAAGAGCTTCTATTCCCCCTCCCAAAATTTTTATTTTTATCTTTCCCTTCCCCCCCATCCCCCATTTGTGATGGCTGGTTAACATTGAATGCAAATGGGTAAAACTGATGACTGTGTCATTTATTATGTTATACCTAGCTTGGCATACACCATGTGGAAATGGGAGCAGTCATCATGGGGTTCTACATGTGGTTATGGTGCAGTGTATATAGACTCTCACACTGGTTGGGTGATAGGATTCCTAAATTTACTTTTATGAAATCTTGAGCTTTTAAAATCTGTATTATCTTGAAAACTTCCTCTATTCACACAGTACCTGGAAATAATTGAATTGTATTCAGAGAAACCTCACTTTTTTAAGTTTGTAAATACAGAGTATTTACCTTTAACGCTCATATAGTTACATGGAGGAAACCAGTATGCATTTTGCGTATGTGTGTGTATATATATACATAGATATATATATATATATATATAAATAAATATAAATAAATATTTAAGAAGAGATGAATTTTGTTTAAGACTTGGTGACAAAAGCTTTCAGACATTCTTTGAAAACCGTGCAATCAAAAAGTATTTTACTTCAGAAATCTATATATTTTTATTTTTGTTTGTTTCCTAAAGGTAATTTGAATGCCTCAGGAAATAAGTTGGCATTTCTCTTACTTGGTTAAGATTTCTGTGGGATAAAGATGTTTTCTGATGTGTTGGAAATTTTCAATCTGTAATTAAATCAGTCATATTTTTATTCACTTTGTATGTCTTGCTTGTTATTATTTACCTGGCCACTATACCTGGACAACTGGAGACGTTAGAGGGGTAAAATGCTCTTGGGGGTATTTTTACAGTAATAGTCCAGTCCAATCTGGCATTATCAGGGCTGTGGAGTCAGTAAGCCAAACCTCAGACTCATCAATTACCATGACGCTGACTCCACCAAAATGGGCTCTGACTCCTCAGCCCTGATTATTATGGCGCTGCATGTTATCCTAGAGGATCTGTACACTTTGTGATTCATTTTCTCTGGCTATATCTAATTATAATGATATTGGTCAGATCCTCTGAGTGTCATAGCCATGAATATTATTGTATTAACATCGGAGTCAGTGGGTGATGTGTGGTCTTAACCTTATGGGAGCGATACTAGGGCTGTTCTTATTGGCTTTCTGGTTTTCATTTCTAATGGAAGCCTAAATGCTACTCCAGATCGGTCACTCGATATATACTAATAGTAGTAATGTTAAGATTACATCAAGCTTCAAAACAGTCTGGATGCATGAATGCCAAGCGTGGTATGATCGCTATTCCCAAGTGAGAGAACTTATTTTACTTGCTTAGCTCCATCATATCCCACAGTGCTTTACAGACCTTACCATCACACTCTAAATTCCTTAACTGTATGTATTTAGAGTTTGGGAGGAAACTGGAGAACCTGAAGGAAATCTACACAAACACCTAGAGAACATACAAACTTGAAGAGGGTCTCCTTGGCAGCATTTGAACCCAGGACTCCAGCGCTGCAAAGCAACTGTGAACTCTCCTGCTCAAGATTCCCAATAAATTGTCATCACAATTACAGAAACTACAGCAACATTTCAATCCCTAGAGCGATCAGAAGTTGAGTAGATGGACAGACGTGCCCTAGACTTTTGTGCCCACCGATTATAGACGCCCTTTGCACAAATACCCCATTCTTATAGCTACATGGTGCTGCGATGCATTGAAAAAGAGAATCCCCTTTATATCAATCGAGGAATGTGTATCAATAAATGTTCTCATTTCCATGAATTAGTGTGTAGGGACATAATCTACCGTACTTTGAATTTTAGGGTCTTACTGCAGTCTGTTGGAACCTCCATCATATCCAGGATCGAGTTCACTACAGATGAATTATTTCTATTGATATGGACCCCAGCTACTTATAATGGGGTCTGTTACATTCCATAAAATTGTCTGCAAAATCTTTGAGGGTCAGAATTAAGGATCTTTGCTTTGTTCATATATTCCTCCAAACGGATCATTTCTGAAAGGTGCAAAGCATATAGTTAAGAATAATCTGGAAGAAATGCACCAAATTCTCCATGTATTATACTGATCCCTTTTTAGCTTAAAAGACTGTTTACACTGCAAGATTATCGTGAAACAGGCATTTCCAAGAGTGCGCATTCACAATAATCTGTGTACATGCAGCTTAAGGTTTGGTGCACACGACTGCATTTTCGATCTGAATGTGATCTGACAAAACATCAGGGCGCACTCAGGCCAATGTTGTTCTATGGGGTCGAGCACAATTGAGGAAGAAATTGAAGCATGTCAGTTTGATCCGATATTTGGATCGCACTTGGCCATGCATGTCAATGAGTGCATAGAAATTATCGGACTGCACTTAGATGACTTCTGCCCACTGACACGGCACAATGGAGAAATTTTGTTCTCCATTTTCAATGTGCTTCGATTCTATCATTGAGCGAATCAGCTCACACTCTGATTAAATTTTGATCAGTGTCAGTTGCATAATTGGTCTGATTATCTCGAATGACAGAATCTACGACCGTCTGCACGAACCCTTATGGTCACAAAGCGCAAGTGGAGCCGGGAGGAAGGGTGGAAAAAACAAACAAAAAAAAAACCTGCCTGCATCATTACAGACCCTTGGGTTAGCTTCCCCATTCACCTTAGACCACAACAATTAAGCGAAATGGGGAACCCACTTTAATACTTGTTCAATATGTAACATGGACATACACCCCTCAACATTATAATTATAACACTAAGAAAAAAATCGTTGAACCAAGAATATGTGCAATGAGAATTTGCTGAAGATTTTTCTGTACTAAAACCAGCATGTTGACAGAAAAACGCTGCATAAATTGTTTTTTTACTTTCATTCAAATGAGTAAAAAACCCACTGAAAGAATTGACATGCTGTATATTTGATACAGCACATTCTCATGCTTCATTAGGGAACACAGGAACTGTTTTATTATGCTGCCACCTGGAGGCTAACTCAAAGAATACGTTTTAGGAAAAGAAAGTCTGCTCCTTCCCACAGCCTACACCTGGCCAGCTGACACCCAGCTGTTTAGCTTAGCACCTTCCTGTCTCACAGCTTCATTGGAAGCCGGTTGTTCCGATATGCTCTTGGAGAGATCGGACCGCCTCTGGGCTACCATAGTTCACTGGCTTCAATCAAGCTAAGCTAGGGCGCCCTGCCAGGGCATGGCTTAATTCCCGTCTGTCAAAAGACTCCTGGGTCATATGACTCTATACAGGTCCTTCTCAAAAAATTAGCATATAGTGTTAAATTTCATTATTTACCATAATGTAATGATTACAATTAAACTTTCATATATTATAGATTCATTATCCACCAACTGAAATTTGTCAGGTCTTTTATTGTTTTAATACTGATGATTTTGGCATACAACTCCTGATAACCCAAAAAACCTGTCTCAATAAATTAGCATATCAAGAAAAGGTTCTCTAAACGACCTATTACCCTAATCTTCTGAATCAACTAATTAACTCTAAACACATGCAAAAGATACCTGAGGCTTTTAAAAACTCCCTGCCTGGTTCATTACTCAAAACCCCCATCATGGGTAAGACTAGCGACCTGACAGATGTCAAGAAGGCCATCATGGACACCCTCAAGCAAGAGGGTAAGACCCAGAAAGAAATTTCTCAACAAATAGGCTGTTCCCAGAGTGCTGTATCAAGGCACCTCAATGGTAAGTCTGTTGGAAGGCAAAAATGTGGCAGAAAACGCTGTACAACGAGAAGAGGTGACCGGACCCTGAGGAAGATTGTGGAGAAGGACCAATTCCAGACCTTGGGGAACCTGAGGAAGCAGTGGACTGAGTCTGGTGTGGAAACATCCAGAGCCACCGTGCACAGGCGTGTGCAGGAAATGGGCTACAGGTGCCGCATTCCCCAGGTAAAGCCACTTTTGAACCATAAACAGCGGCAGAAGCGTCTGACCTGGGCTACAGAGAAGCAGCACTGGACTGTTGCTAAGTGGTCCCAAGTACTTTTTTCTGATGAAAGCAAATTTTGCATGTCATTCGGAAATCAAGGTGCCAGAGTCTGGAGGAAGACTGGGGAGAAGGAAATGCCAAAATGCCTGAAGTCCAGTGTCAAGTACCCACAGTCAGTGATGGTGTGGGGTGCCATGTCAGCTGCTGGTGTTGGTCCACTGTGTTTCATCAAGGGCAGGGTCAATGCAGCTAGCTATCAGGAGATTTTGGAGCACTTCATGCTTCCATCGGCTGAAATGCTTTATGGAGATGAAGATTTCATTTTTCAGCACGACCTGGCACCTGCTCACAGTGCCAAAACCACTGGTAAATGGTTTACTGACCAT
The DNA here is from genome assembly GCF_051348905.1 of Ranitomeya variabilis. Lineage (NCBI taxonomy): Eukaryota > Metazoa > Chordata > Amphibia > Anura > Dendrobatidae > Ranitomeya > Ranitomeya variabilis. The sequence continues at coordinate 403,042,846 of NC_135234.1, forward strand.
GGTATTACTGTGCTCAATTGGCCTGCCAACTCTCCTGACCTGAACCCCATAGAGAATCTGTGGGATATTGTGAAGAGAAAGTTGAGAGACGCAAGACCCAACACTCTGGATGAGCTTAAGGCCGCTATTGAAGCATCCTGGGCCTCCATAACATCTCAGCAGTGTCACAGGCTGATTGCCTCCATGCCACGCCGCATTGAAGCAGTCATTTCTGCCAAAGGATTCCCGACCAAGTATTGAGTGCATAACTGAACATTATTATTTGATGGTTTTTTTGTTTGTTATTAAAAAACACTTATTTGATTGGACGGGTGAAATATGCTAATTTATTGAGACAGGTTTTTTGGGTTATCAGGAGTTGTATGCCAAAATCATCAGTATTAAAACAATAAAAGACCTGACAAATTTCAGTTGGTGGATAATGAATCTATAATATATGAAAGTTTAATTGTAATCATTACATTATGGTAAATAATGAAATTTAACACTATATGCTAATTTTTTGAGAAGGACCTGTACTTCTGTTCTATATGGCTGCTACTTGGTCTTCAGCCCACAACTTTGCAGAGCTCCTACTATTGCATCTATGGATGCAAATCTTAGCAAAAGGGTACTACAAACTCCAGTTGCTCAGGTGGTAATCTGATGGACTGCTATTCTTCCTTCTGCAATGCCGGTTCTTAGTTTTCTGAGACCCATGGGCTGCTTTAGGACATCCCATGGTTCATGTGTCCCAGAGTATACAAATACAGGTACCTCTCACAAAATTACAATATCATCAAAGAAGTTAATTTATTCATTGGCTGTAAGCCATAATCATCAACATTAACAGGAATAAACACTTGAAATAGATCACTCTGTTTGTAATGACTATATATTGAGTTTCACTTTTTGTATTGAAGAACTGAAATAAATGAACTTTTTAATGAAAGAGCACCTGTATGCGTTCTCTGACATGCTGCAGCGTTTCAGAGTAAGGCTATGTTCACACTTTGCGGTTTTTGCTGCGGATCCGCTGCGGATTTGACGCTGCGGATCCGCAGCAGTTTTCCATGCAGGGTACAGTACAATGTTACCCTATGGAAAACAAAAACCGCTGTTCCCACTTTGCGGAAAATCCCTTTTAAAACCGCGCGGAATTGCTGCGGAAAAAAAGGAGCATGTCACTTCTTTCTGCGGATTCCGCAGCGGTTTTCAACATGCACCAATAGGAAAGTGCTGTTGAAAACCCGCAGAGGAATCCACAGAAGAAACCGCAGGAAAATCCGCAGTGAAAACCGCAGCGGATTTTCAATGCGGTTTTTCAAAATCCGCTGCGGAAAAATCCGCAGCAAAATCTGCAAAGTGTGAACATGCCCTATGGGTATTTGCACAGGTTGCAGATGTGCTGGGGATCTGCATTTTTTTTCCGGGCAGAAATGCTGCAGATCTGCAAGTGATTTACAGTACAATGTAAATCAGTGGGGAAAAAAATGCTGTGCTTATGGTGCGGAAAAATCTGCACGAAAAACACAGCAGATTCAAAAAAGGACCATGTCAATTCTATTTGCGGATCTGCAGCGTTTCTGCATCCAGTGATTTCAATTGTGTCCAATCCGCCGCAAAACTGCAGGTGTAAAAAAAAAAAAAAGAGATTTTTGTTTACTTACCGTAAAATCTTTTTCTCCGAGCCAATCATTGGGGGACACAGACCGTGGGTGTTATGCTGCTTGCCACTAGGAGGACACTAAGTGATACAAAGAAAGTTAGCTCCTCCCCTGCAGTATACACCCTCCTGCTGGCCCTCAGCTAACCAGTTCGGTGCAAAAAGCAGTAGGAGATCAGTAACAACATATTAGCTTACAGCATGTCATATTATATATGAGAGTATAGCATATCGGATTGTAAAAACAAGCATAAGCCAATACTAGGGTGGGAGCTGTGTCCCCCAATGATTGGCTCGGAGAAAAAGATTTTACGGTAAGTAAACAAAAATCTCCTTTTCTCCTACGCCTCATTGGGGGACACAGACCGTGGGACGTACCAAAGCAGTCCCTGGGTGGGGACAACGTCAGATCAGGCTCTGTGTAACTGCTCCTTACAAGTGCGCCACCGCGGCCTGCAGAGTCCGCCTGCCCAGAGTCACATCTGTGGAAGTCTGGGAATTATAATGCTTCAAGAATGCATGCGGACTGGACGAATCCGCAAACGTGCAGGCGTGTCTTGTTGACGCCTGGTGCCTGGAACCCACGATAGACGGGGAGATAGGCTGTCATCTAACACGGAAGGACTACTGGATGGTGAAAGAATACACCAGGCTAAATGGCCGATGGAGTCGGCCAAACCCTTCCTGTAAAAGTCAGGAAGCCTTCCTCTTACCGGTAGGAAACCCAAGATACAGTGTCCATCCTTCGGAAGGACGCCGTCCTCAAGACATACCTACTCAGGGCACTTGCTCTGTCCGGAATATGGGGACCTCATTCCATTTTGTGGAGTGGTGCCAAAAGAGATGAGGGAGGAACTATGCCCTCATGACAGTAGTAATACAATACCACCTTGGTAACTAGGGACAGGGAAGGCTTGAGGACAACCTTGCCTTGAAGGAAATAAGAGAAAAAAATCTGAAAAGACCCGTTAGCACCGAAGACTCGTCAGGATGAGGATATAGCCGAGAGAAAAGGGGGCAACCTTCCCTAATAGAATAGATCCCAATGATCTAACGGTATGCAATAGGGAAGAATTACATGTGAAAAACATCCTGCGAGGTGGTCCCTACTTGCAGTTTTGTTGCAGAAATACAGAAAGCTACCAGCTCCGCAAGCGAACTGACGTGGTCAGTACGGGGCCCTTTCTGCTTCTGAAAAGCTTTCGGAAGTGGAAACTGGTACCACGGAATAACCGGAGCATGCAGTGCGAAGGCTCCTGGATCTGGAGTCCGAACAACCAACTCCAGTACGCCGGTGATCAGTCAGGACGCCATCCGAGCTACAACTGTAAAGCTCCAGTGAAGGCGGGTCTGATGGAATACTTCCGATGAAGTTCCCACTCACTTGAGGTGAAACCCTGACGGCTATATATGTTCGCAGCCCAGAGTTGTACTTCTGGGATATGAACTGCCAAGATCACCGAGTGATAGATCTCGGCCCATGTGAGGTACTTTGGCCATTGCTTGAACGTGGGTACTCGCTAGATGATTGACGTATGACACAGCCGTGGCCTTGTCCAATTGGATGGGTTGACCCGCCATAAGGAGTGGACCTACTATAGGACTACCCTTGAGATCTCCAGAGCAATGATCGGGAGAAGAGGACTGGCATTGGAAGTTACTAGTAACCATGGAACCGGGAGAAAAAAACTCCGGATGAAGAAGGAGCTCAGAGACTATCGTCTGAAAGGCTGCTTGACTTGCTGAAAACTAACGGAGCAAAGGAAACTGTTTCCATTGTCGTCTCCTTTTTTTTTTTTTTTGGAACCCTCCCAGCAAATCGAAAGAAATGAGGGGATGAGTGAGCAAGAGCGCGAGCTCCCTGTTGAAAAACCATGACCTTGTCTGGAGGGAGATTTACCACCCTTCTGGAAGAATACTGGATCATCCTCAAAAAGGATATCTGCTGGGCTGGAAATGAGGAGTTGTCTAAGTCTAGCCACCAGCCCAGGTGAGAAGGTATCGCAAGAGATATAGACGACTTAGCGTAGTCCTGCAAGGGTGGGTACACAGTCGGTCAAACAGGATAGGACGACCACGCCTCTAGGTGCAAGATGACAGCCACCATGACCCTTGCGAACACCCTGGATGCGGTAGCAAGGCCGAAGAACAAGGTCGTGACTTAAATGCTATTCACGAATGGAAAAGCAAAGGAATTTTTGAAGAGGTTAGGCATCCCGAATGTCGATGGATGCCCGAAACTGCACCTTTTTCGTTGAAGTAATCGGATGAGACTCCATTCGAAGAAGAAGAAGAACCTTGTGAAAAGATTGTTAGAAGTTTGAGGTCCGGAATCGGTCCTACTTATCGTTCCACCTTTTAGTAACCAAGATCCCTTAGATCTAGACTGTCCTGGACAACCCTTTCACTGTTGGTCGGGGCTGCGGAAACGTACGATTGTTCGTTAGTCTCCCGCTCAAGAATATGATTGACCAGCTGAACTGTCTTCAGGAAAGGGATACTGGTGTGAATCAAAGTAGTTAAGGGCTCTAAGCAGGAGACCGTTGCTCTAGCATCCATGCGGCGGATAGGGAGGTTAAAGGGCTGGACCCGTAGCTGCCAAACGGAACAAACCAGATGTGCTATTTGACAGATCGTGGCATCTTTAATTGAGGACATATCGGGCAGGGATACTGGTAGGTAACCCACAGGAGATTGTACCCGGTTAATCTGCCGAGTGGCAGAATGCGCCGCTGCTTCCAGCAGGTCATTGCAGAGTTAAAAATTAGGAGCCTCGATCCACCATCCTCTTAACAAGGAAGTGGAGAGGGAAATTCGCCTACTTGCATCTTCTGTTAAATAGTGGTGATGCAGAGGGGGGTGCTCAGACGCCCGAAAAAAAGGATGCCTCTGTACATCCACAGAGTGCAGGTCTCCGGGTGGACAGGACAGGCTGTCTGGCGTTAGGCCTGGACCTTCGAGTGCCCGTCTGTTGAAGGTGTGGGGAGACCGGCGCCCTTTAAAGTGCCTGTCGCCCTTAAAAATCAGACCAGGCATAGCGTCCCGCGTAGAGGCTTCTGTCCAGTGAATCGCATATCCGGACTGGATGGCAAAAGCTCTACGAGGGAGTTTAGGCTGAGGGAACTAGTTACACTGGGATAAACTGGGATCGGCGGCAGAGGGCTCCTCATTTATGACCAGTTTCGGATTGGTCATGGTGCCCTCAAGACCAGGGAATACTGGTCGTGTGCCGTTAAGACCAGGGAAAACTGGTTGTGTGCCTTTAAGACCAGGGAATACTGGTCGTGTGCCTTTAAGACCAGGGAATACTGGTCGTGTGCCTTTAAGACCAGGGAATACTGGTTGTGTGCCTTTAAGACCAGGGAATACTGGTCGTGTGGCTTTAAGACCAGAGAATGCTGGTCGTGTGCCTTTAAGACCAGGGAATACTGGTCGTGTGCCTTTAAGACCAGGGAATACTGGTTGTGTGCCTTTAAGACCAGGGAATACTGGTCGTGTGGCTTTAAGACCAGAGAATACTGGTCGTGTGCCTTTAAGACCAGGAAATACTGGTCGTGCGCCATTAAGACCAGGGAATACTGGTCGCGTGCCTTTAAGACCAGGGAAAACTGGACGTGTGCCTTTAAAACCCGGGAATTCTGGTCACGCGCCCTTAAGACCAGGGAATACTGGTCACGCGCCTTTAAGACCAGGGAATACTGGTCACGCGCCTTTAAGACCAGGGAATACTGGTCACGTGCCTTTAAGACCAGGGAATACTGGTCACGTGCATTTAAGACCAGAGAATACTGGTCGTGTGACTTTAAGACCGGGAATACTGGTCATGCGGGTTCAGGTAAAATCTCGCAGCGAGCGAGAAGCGCCAATTTAGGGGGCGGAGCTACAGGCACGACGTGGGCGGAGCCTCAAAACTTCCATGATAGGCCCCAGCCGGGGCGTAAATTTCTGCAGCCGGCGTCAGCGTAAGAGTTAGGGGTGGTCACCCGTTGCTCGAGAAAATTGAGCGCTTCCGCGTCAGGCGCTAAGCGCCAGGAAAAAAAAAAAAAAAAAAAAAAAAAAAAAGGCTAAGTCGCCTTGAGGCGACACAGTGCGCTTCTGGAGGTGCGGACTACACATCGGCCGGAGCCGGGAGCTAAATTTGTTAGCCGGCTGGAGCGTTACCTCAGGGAGGTGGCCACAGGGAAGTCTGAGACTGCCTGTCAATATCCCGCTGCAGAAGCCCATTGCTGGCAGGATCCACTTACCAATGGTGCGCGTCCCGGCATGGAGCCGCCGCGGATGTCGGGTATTGCAGCGTGGACGGTGCAGGGGTAGAGAGGTAAACCTCAATCCATCATCCCTTTGTTAGGGAGGTGGAGAGGAACCGTCCGCCTCCTTGTCCGCTTTCACAGTGGTGGAGGCTGCCCGGACCATGGAGGGGGGCTTCTGTACATCCACGAAGTTCAGCCCATCGGGACCATGAAAGCACCTCCGCTCCTGAAAGGGATTTCAACTGCGGCCTAGTCCGGCTGCAAAAGCCGGGGACTAAATTTATGGAGCCTGCCGGTGGAGCACGTCGGCGGGCCGCGCGCCGAATGATTGCCGCTGGCGTACCAGCCAGTGGCACCCCCAGGACCGCATCTTCCAGGCAGGCAGCGTGAGGAAGCATGGCCCCCGAGATCTGCAGGGCGCCTCTCGTCCCGGACGAGAAGCGCCGATATAGGGGGCGGGGTTACGGCCGTGGGAGGGATCTGCCCACTGCGGCCTACTCCAGCTGAAAAGCCGGGGACTAAATTTCCAGCCTGCCTGGGGATGCGCGGCGGCCGCAACGGAGCGACGCTAACCGCCGCAGTTCCCGACCGCCGGCGCCTGTCCCCAGGGGCTCTGCCGTAAGTACCGCCGGCGCCTACCCCATAGAGGCCACTGCGGCCTACTCTGGCTGAAAAGCCGGGGACTAAATTTCCGGCCTGCCCGGCAGTGTGAGGTGGCGCGGCCGCAAAGCGATCCGGAGCGCAGGAGGGGAACTCCTGATGTACTCACAGTCCGGTAATGCAGGTCCCCCTGTCCCTGGGCGCTCCATCCTCATCCTCTTCTGCAATCCCTTTGGGCTCTGCCGCAAGTATGCAACGCCATGTGATGTGGGCCTTGTATGTCGGGCCACCGGAGAGGAACATTAGAGCAGGCTCTATGTGCTCGCCGTCTTGCAGGGGGAAGGGAAATCGGGACCAAAGATGGAAACCCGTTGCCCGAGTAAAATTTGGCGTGCTCCCGCGTCGCAGGAGAGGGACGGGGAGGTATACTCGCCGTGCTCGCCTGTTGCTGGTTCGGGGGAGAGCGGGTCCCATAAAAAAGGATCCGTCGCCCCCTTCACTCCGTTGAATAAAAAATAAAAATTTACAAAAAAATAAAAATTAAAATAAGAAAGTTGGGGTCTGAAAACAGACCCAAGTGCCTCCTACAGACACTAAGCAAGAACTGGTTAGCTGAGGGCCAGCAGGAGGGTGTATACTGCAGGGGAGGAGCTAACTTTCTTTGTATCACTTAGTGTCCTCCTAGTGGCAAGCAGCATAACACCCACGGTCTGTGTCCCCCAATGAGGCGTAGGAGAAAATCTGCAGATTTGCGGCGGTTGAAACGCTGCAGATCGGTAGGCGGAAGAGTGTGTGCGGAGAAGATGTGCGGGGCTGTGCCGGGGTCTGCGGGCTGTGTGTAGGCAGGCATCGTCCGATGGGACTACTAGTCCCATCCGACTATGCCTGTTGCAGCGACAGCTAGCGGGATGATGGGATAGTATAGTCCCATCATCCGGCTGCTGTGTTCAAGTGTAAAAAAACAAACAAAACACATATAGACATACAATATATACAACACACAGTACATACTCACCACACAGTCCCCGAAGCCATCGATCACCTGTTAGAAATATAAAAATAGTAAACCAACAATATTCTCCCTAATCCGCAGTAATCCATGTAATAATGAGTGTCCCATGACGATCTCCCGTGGAGAGCTGTAACATCAGCAGATGTGACCGCTCTCCTGGGGCTCCGGTGATACAATGACAGAAGGTATGGTGTAACCGCTGTGTGTATCAGTCTGCCATAGAGGTGCTAACAGTTGATAGTTGGGGGATGCCGGGTGTTGGACTCCCACCAATCTTCTATTCATGGTCTATGCTAAGGATCAGTCATCGATATAAATCTATTGTACAACCCTTTTAAGGACAGTGATAAAAAAGGCGGCATCATGAAGGGTTAAAGTTACATTAAAAGGATCCTTGGCTGAGGGTATGTGCACAAGACACTTGAATTGCAGCAGCAGCAGCAGCAGAGGATTTCCTATTTGAAGCGGCTCCACGAACAAGCTGGCGGTCTTTTTCCTGAAGTGGTCTTGCTGCCATCTCTGGCGCCTGCGCTCTTTCCCTATACTTTCATTTATAAAGAAGAATGAACAGGTTACTTGTACCCACTTCAATAAGTAATAAAATACTGAACGTTTTTACCTTAGGCTGCAGTCACACCAGCAGTATTTGGTCAGTATTTTACATCAGTATTTGTAAGCCAAAACTAGGAGTGGAACAATTAGAGGAAAAGTATAATAGAAACACATGCACCAATTCTGTATTTATCACCCACTCCTGGTTTTGGCTTACAAATACTGATGTAAAATACTGACCAAATACTGCTAGTGTGATGGCAGCCTTAGGGTATGTGCACACGTTGCGGATTCTGCTGCAGATTTTTCCACAGCGGCTTTTGAAAATCCGCAGTGCAAAACCACTGCGGATTTCTTCGCGGTTTCTTCTGCGGATTCCTCTGCGGATTTTCAACTGCACTTTCCTATTGGTGCATGTTGAAAACCGCTGCGGAATCCGCAGAAAGAATTGACATGCTGCGGAAAATAATCTGCTGCGTTTCTGCGCGGAATTTTCCGCAGCATGTGCACAGCGTTTTTTTTTTCCCCATAGGTTTACATGGTACTGTAAACTTTGGGAAAACTGCTGCGGATCCGCAGCAAAATCTGCAGCGTGTGCACATACCCTTACTGTGCAGCATTTTCTTGCGCTTTTGAGGCGGAATCTGCCTGAAAAAGACAGTACATTTAGGCTATGTTCACACGATGCGGTTTTTGCTGCGGATCCGCAGCGGATTTGCAGCTGCGATCCGCAGCAGTTTTCCATGCAGGGTACAGTACAATGTTACCCTATGGAAAACAAAATCCGCTGTGCCGACGATCCTTTTTTTCACAGGCAAATCCGCGTGGATTTGCCTGCAGAAAAAAAGAAGTACCATGTCAATTCTTTCTGCGGATTCCGCTGCGGGTTTCCAACAGCACCAATAGGAAACTGCAGTTGGAAACCCGCAGTGGAATCCGCAGTAGAAAAAGGACACAAATCCGCGGTGAAAAGCACCGCGGGTTTTCACTACGGATTTTCCCAAAAAAGGACCTGAAAAATCCGCAGTGAAAAAAGGATCGTGTGAACAAGCCCTTAGGCCACATGCACACGTTCAGTATTTTACCTCAGTATGTGTGAGGCTATGCGCACACGTTGCGGATTTTCTGCGGATCCGCAGCGTTTTTTGGGGTGCAGAAATGCTGCAGATCCGCAATTGCTTTACAGTACAATGTAAATCAATGAGAAAAAAAAAATGCTGTGCACACGTGGAAACGCTGCGGTTTAAAAGAAATAGCATGTCACTTATTTTTTGCGAATCTGCAGCGTTTTTGTACCCATTCCATTATAGAAATCCGCAGGGGTAAAAAACGCAGCAAAAACGCACAAAAAAACGCTGCGGATCCGCACAAAATCCGCAGCTGCGTTTTCTGCCAGGAGAGGCAGAATCCGCACCAGAAATTCCTAAGCCGAATCCGCAACGTGTGCACATGGGCTAAAACCAGGAGCGGATGATAAATACAGAAGTGGTGCATATGTTTCTATTATACTTTTCCTCTAATTGTTCCACTGCTGGTTTTACCTTACAAATACTGAGGTAAAAAACTCCCCAAATACTGACCGTGTGAACATGGCCTTACAGTAAGAGGATTGCCAATGCCAAGTATCATTCACAGCCTATTACTGTAGAATCCGACTAGTCCCAGGCGAGCAAGGGTGACAGCTGTCCGCTCCGCCCTCACGTCTCTGTAGCAAAGCATCCTGCCTCTTCTATACGTCATGCAATAAGCCTGTAATGTCAGCCAACCACAGGCTTCCTTACAAAGTAGGGGCCGAAGACAATTAAGAAACCGTCTGCTATTTGCTGATGTCATTCTGGCTTCTTAGTGGCTGTATAGAACGATGAGGCGTGGCTAAGCGCTTCGGGGCAGTGCAGTGTGCGCCGCAGTGCTGCTACCTACTTCCGGTCCCTTGGCGCACATTCTTCCTAGGTACTAGGTTCCGGGCACTATGTTACCTCAGTGATACAATAGAGACCAGACTGATTGAACACGTGATGTGTCCGGTAGCTGCGCGCATTCCGTCCGGCACCCGAGCTCTGCACTGCCCTGTGCTGTAGCTCACCGAGTGCACGTCTCATATCCCGGGGGACCGGACACACAAACCGGCCTGTCAGGGCCCGGGACTTATCAGGTACCTGCATATCAATGGTGATATTTGTAACGTAGTCACTCTCATCATTCATGTCACAGTGCACACCAGCAAACAGTAACCTCTCCGGGACCGAGACATTAGGCTCCATTTTATTTTGGCATTTTTTTCCCTATTTTTCAAAGCACCATACATTTCATAAGTTTTATTTTTTTTTCTGCTGTTTGAGGACTTCTTTTTTTTAAATTAATAATTACTATTAGTAGATAAGTAGATAATAATAATAATAATAATAATAATAAATTATTATTATTATTAATTATTATTATTATTATTATTAGGCGAGTTGTAGTTTTGGATAACACCATTAATTTTACCATAAAATGTGCAAAAAGTGTGGTGAGAAGATACAAAAATGGTTTCTTTCCTTGATTATTGCTAGTGTTTATTGTGTGGTAACATTCCCTGACAGTAGAAGCCTCCAGTACAATTACACTGGTCCAAAACCTGGACAGTTCTTAGTTTGTAAAAAGAAATGTGAACTTTTTTAAAATGTTTTTTGCCGTTTTTCTGATACATGCAACATTTTTATTTTTTTTCTTGGATTTATTTTTGGCTCGCCAAGCTGTAGCTTTTATTGATACCAGTATATGTGTTATAGTTGATGTTTTTTTTTTCTCCTAGGGAATGCTGTGTTTAAATAAACGCCAATTCTTTTGTTTTCTGTTTTGTTTTTTCCCAACATTTTTCCAATTTTTACAGATGTGCACATAGTATGTTTTTTTTGTTTTTTTTTTAAATTGCCAAAAGGGGGGTGACTTCTTTGCACTCAGCTGTCAGATCTGAGCCAGTATAGAACTTGTGTCACTGTCACCAGAATACCTGTATTCTGCATTATATCATTTTTTTTGTTAGTTGATCTTTCTCTGATACAGAATAACTTTGACCTTACTCAGTATCTAATCAGCAGTGTCGGGGTGAAATTGTGTAGGGCCAGCCAGCCATTACAAGGAGAATAGTCACACCTAGTTGTCATGTAGTTATAAGTGTCTTGGAAGAACAAAATAGATTTGGGGTATCTGCACTGAGCATCTTTAACACGCCATTTTACTTGTTGAGTTTTCCAATGTGAAGACTTTTCAGTAAAACGCCGGCAGTGGTCTTCCTGAAACGTCTTTGCCACAGGCGTCTTTCTTTTTGTATAAACTTTAAATAGTGAGCAGCTTTCAAGCAGAAGTTACCCAGAAATTGAACATGCTACTTTTAATGGCTTTTGAAGCCTGAAGTGGATAAAAGATCTGACTTTCACTGCAAATCCCTTTTATATTACTGTACATTATGTTCATTCTTTGCAGTGGTTTTTTAGCTCTTTTTTAACAATTTTTTTTTAAAGGCTGATTCCATTCAGAATATACCAGAAAAAGTCGTTCCAGATAAGCCACTACTAAAGGTGCCCAGCAGCGACTTCAGTCCTCCTATTTAGAGAACACATTTGTGTGACTGAATTGACTGTGTAAGTGAATGGGGCAGTCTGGAGGTATAGCTGTGTGCAAGAGAGCCATATTTTCCACTTCTTGTAATGTGGGTAAATCTGATCTATTTCTGGCAATACTATAATTAAGTATTATAGGCTGGGCAGCACAGTGGCTCAGTGGTTAGCACTGCAGCCTTGCATCGCTGGGGTCCTCAGTAATTAGTTAGGCAGGCAGGCAATGCTGTAAAATGCAAGGCATGGCAGCGGAGGCATATAGAGAAAATAGCCTCGTATAGCTCTGGTGAGTGCAAGGCAGGCATAGATAGTATTGTAATAAAACCTCACAAATGCCATGAAGTTGAAACAAAGTTCAGCAAAGCTTACCGCAATGTGCGCAGCAGACCTGTATATGATGGTGGATGACCCGACGCGCGTTTCGTGTCCGCGCTGGACACTTCCTCAAGGGGTATATTCTGCGCATATGGAAAAGGACCTGAGCGTGCGCAGGGAACCTGAGAATCTAGATGGATCGTAGTTCTCGATACATTGGCCCCTAAAGGTCTTAATGAGTCTCTTACCTTTGCCCCATTTTTATAGTTCTGCTCCACATCATTATCCATTTCTTCCTTTTTCTATATACTTTTTCCCTGATGGTGTAAAATACGTTTTTCCTTTGTTTTTAACAGGCTTTTAATTTTATGACTTTCTATTTTATTCAGTGATTTTTCAATATGGTCAAGAACTTTATGCCGGACTTCTTTCATCATTTCATCATTGTATTATGGAGTCCATACAGCGCCTCAGACGTCTATTACGTCATGTCATCCTTAAAGCACTTATTTATATAGTGGCCAGTTATATTCGATATATGCTTTACGCTTATAATGTGATTCTATTCTTCTGACATGTAATGAACATGCTATGTATATATATGTATTGATTTGACTCATATATTCCGTGCTGCCTATAATTTCGCTGTAGATATCTTACCTGCTGCACACGTTACACGTTCCCAATTTCACAGGCGGTCGTGCGCATGCGCGGTGTTGCCCCCGGGCCCGGCATGACAACGGGCGTCTCCACGGTCTCCTTCGCCTGCTCAGGTTCCCTGCACACGCGCTGTGATTCCAGACGCCTGTGTTGCTGTGCCGAGACCTGGGATACACATTGCGCATGCGCCATTAGTACCGCAATGTGGTTGGTGAAAAACACATCACGTGATGTGTTGCCATGGCTTTTTAAGGTCCTTTTCCATATGCGCAGAATATACCCCTTGAGGAAGTGTCCAGCGCGGACACGAAACGCGCGTCGGGTCATCCACCATCATATACAGGTCTGCTGCGCACATTGCGGTAAGCTTTGCTGAACTTTGTTTCAACTTCATGTCATTTGTGAGGTTTTATTACAATACTATCTATGCCTGCCTTGCACTCACCAGAGCTATACTAGGCTATTTTCTCTATATGCCTCCGCTGCCATGCCTTGCATTTTACAGCATTGCCTGCCTGCCTAACTAATTACTGAGGCAATTTAATGCCTCTCTTCAATAATAATACACGTGCGCACTTTACCTGTCACAGTCTATTCCTGAATATAATTGAAATTCCGTTGTTTGTACTGTTTTAATATTTTCTTAATAAAATTTGTATTTTGCTATATTCTATAAATTCGAGTCGACTCCACTATTTTCTCCTTATTCCGAAGTATTAATGGAGTTCGAATTAAGTTACACTCGGTGGTTGGCTACTTAGCATTCCCACCTTATGATGTTCATGATGTACTTGGGTTTCTTTGTTTGTATATCTTCAAGGAGTTTGTATGTTGTCCCCATATTTGCGTAGGTTTTGTCATGGTTCTCCAGCTTCCTCCCTATAGGGACAGGACAGCGATGATGATGAAAGTAAAACGCTGTGGATATTAATGGCGCTATATAAATGAGTCAAATAAATAAATAAAATCTTCATAGAGCTAAATACATGTTGGATTTGCAAACGACTACCTAACAAAGCAATATAGTGAATATTATTGCTCATGCTTATTAGGAAACATTTAGCAGAGATCCTGCAAGAAATTTGGTTAAATGCCTTAAAATCATACAACTACCATGACTAACCCTATGAATCTCGACACTCCCTGCACTGCTTATTTCTTTGTGACAGTCACGTGACCTCTACTCACATAACCATTGCTCTAGTCCAGGGGTCCCCAACCTTTCTTACCTTGCGAGCCACAATCCTCTATGAAAGTTGGTCGAGAGCCACAATGCAGATAGTCATAGAAAAACCTAGAGAAGGCAAAAATAATAACAATCAGATTTTCACTTTCACTCTATCCTTATGTATTTTACATTATTGTTATGCAAATTGCTTAGTCAAAGAGGACTTGAACTCTAGTGCCACCTATTGGAAGTAGCAATCTTAAAAGTCAATACCCTTTAACAGTCCCATAAGATGCTTCATATGTAATTGGCCCCATATACTGCTCCATATGTAATTGGCCCCATATACTGCTCCATATGTAATTGGCCCCATATACTGCTCCGTATGTAATTGGCCCCATATACTGCTCCATATGTAATTGGCCCCATATACTGCTCCATATGTAATTGGCCCCATATACTGCTCCATATAGAATTGGCCCCATTAAAAATCTCCATATAGAATTGGCCCCATTAAGAAGCTCCATATAGAATTGGCCCCATTAAGGAGCTCCATATAGAATTGTCCCCATTAAGAAGCTCCATATAGAATTGGCCCCATTAAGAAGCTCCATATAGAATTGGCCACATTAAGAAGCTCCATATAGAATTGGCCCCATTAAGAAGCTCCATATAGAATTGGCCCCACAAGATGCTCCATAAAGAATTGGCCCCATTAAGAAGCTCCATACAGAATTGGCCCCAGAAGCTCCATATAGAATTGGCCCCCATTAAGAAGCTCCAAATAGAATTGGCCCCATTAGATGCTCCATATATTATTGGCCCCATAAGATGCTCCATATAGAATTAGCTCCATATAATGCTCCATATATGGACCCCTTCTGATGGTCCCCATATATTGCTCCAAATATATAAAAAAAATTAAATACTCACCTCTCATTGCTTGTCGCTGCACTGCTCTGGACTCCTCAGCGTCTTCCTGCTCTTTGTGCTGTGACTGCTCAGGCAGAGGGCGCACACTAGTGACATCATCGCGCCCTCTGACCTGAACGTCACAGTCAGAGGATGGAAGACGCTGCAGCGCTGGACCGGGAGAGGTAAGTATCGCAAGTGTCGGGACCCGGAGCAGGCGGGAGTCCACTCGCGGGGGCCGGCACCATAGCACGCCAGTGTCCTCGACGGAGAGTCGGCCCCCTGCCTGCTCAGGGCCCTGGCACTTGCCCGAGTGCTGACGCCGGCCCTGGGCGGGTATTACAGGCAGCGGGGCGGCTCCCTGGGGACTTCTTTTCTGTGACCGTCGGCGAACCACATGTCAGGAGCAGGCGAGCCACATGTGGCTCGCAAGTTACGGGTTGGGGACCCCTGCTCTAGTCAATAGCCGCAGTGGTCTTGGGTGGACCAAATCGATGTAATCTCTGAGGCTAGCAACTGCCTGTAGGGCTCACTTGGGTAGATAGGATGTCAGGTGGGAAGTAAGCTGTGACCAGCTAAGGAGCAATTCTGTGCTGCAGCTGCCAGGGATTCATCAAGTAAAGGGGGTTTTTTTGTTTGTTTGTTTTTTTTAACTTTTTGACATTCACTGCCAATATGCACATATTTGAAGACATAAAACCCTATTAAATCTTTTTTTTTTTTTTAATTCCAGGAGTCAGTACAATGGGTGAGAGTACATGTCTTCAGTATGTCAGCCCATATGCATTTGAAGCAATGCAGAAAGTGGATGTAGTACGGTTGGCTGCCTTGAGTGATCCCGAGCTGAGACTGCTACTTCCATGTCTGGTCCGCATGGCCTTATGTGCACCTGCTGACCAGAGCCAAAGCTGGGCTCAGGACAAAAAGTTGCTTCTCCGGCTACTGTCAGGAGTAGAGGCTGTTAATTCCATTGTGGCCTTGCTCTCTGTAGATTTCCATGCATTAGAGCAGGATGCCAACAAAGAACAACAGCTAAGGTATGTTATATGTTCCGTTTATAGCATATTCACTCATCAGCTTGTGCGTTTTCCTCTCTGTACCCTTTTATCATCATTAACACACAAATTGCTGTCCAAAGTCAGCGTAGGGTAACAAATATAAATCACAAATTGGCAAAGGCAAATAATCCCTTAACTAAAGACCTAAAATTTAACTTTTAATAATACTACTAAAGGAAACATAAATATTAAAACCCGCCCTGGTCAATATATCTTCATGGACACTAGCGTGCTATTGATTAGACTCACGTCCTATTAAGTTCTCATAGTCCTAATAATGTATTCAATCTCATTCAGGCATATGGATCAAGGATTACAGCCAAAGCCAACAGACATTTCTCTATACTCCTCCTTCTAGACCTGTCCTCTGCCTTCTACACAGTTGATCACTGCCTCCTTACTACATGTCTTCTCTTCCTTTTGGCGTCAGAGACCTTGCACTATCCTGGATCTCCTTATACCTTTCCAACCACACATATAGCGTCTCTCACTCCCACACTACCTCCCACCACGCCCTGTTCCTGTTGGAGTGTCTCAAGGCTCTATCCTTGGACCCGTACTCTTCTCCATCTATAGCCTTGACCTGGGACAACTCATAAATTCCCATGGCTTCCAGTACCATCTGTTGACACTCAGATCTACCTCTTGGTCCCAGATGTCACCTCTCTGCTGTCCAAAATCCCAGAGTGTCTATCGGCCATATCCTCCTTCTCCTTTCACTTCCTAGCTGATTTATCTGTGACAGTAAATGACATCACACTTTTCCCTGTACCGGAAATCCGCTGCCTCTGAGTAACCCTTGACTCTGCTCTGTCCTTCACAGAAACCAAGCTCCTTCCACCTCCTGTTGCCTCCAGCTCAAAAAATATTTCCAGAATCTGTCCTTTACGCAACCTTCACTCTACTAAAATGCTTGTGCATGCCCTCATCATCTCCCGCCTCGACTACTGCAACTTCCTTCTCTGTGGCCTTCCTGCTAACTCTCTTGCACCTCTCCAGTCCATCCTTAACTCTGCTGCCCAACTAATCCATCTCTCTCCTCGCTACTCCTCTGCTTCCCCCTTTTGTAAATCCCTTCATTGGCTCCTAATTCCTCAGCGTATCTAGTTCAAACTGCTATCACTGACCTACAAAGCCATCCACAACCTGTCCCCTCCCTATATCTCTGAACTAATCTCCCAATATTTTCCCTCACGTAATCTCCGGTCCTCCCAAGACCTCCTTCTCTCCTCCACACTTATTCGCTCCTCACCCAATTGCCTCCAAGACTTTTCCTGAATATCTCCATCCTCTGGAATTCTGTGCCCCAACACGTCCGACTATCAACCACATTCGGATCCTTTAGACGGAACATGAAAACCCACCTCTTCAGGAAAGCCTACAACCTGCACTGACCCCACTGCCACCTCAACACCACTGGAGCTACTGCAATCCCCAACCTACTGTTGACTTCCCCCATCATCCTATAGATAGTCCTCTGCCCACTTTACCAGTTTATCATTGTTAGTTTATTTACTGTAAGTGATAACTGTAATTTGTATGTAACCTTCTCATGTACAGCACCATGGAATCAATGGTGCTATATAAATAAATAGTAATTATAATAGCAGTAAAGCTTTTGACAGACTCTTTTTATTATGAATATACTTGACATATATAATACCATGCACATAATATTTATTTTGTTTAGGGCAGTGGTAATACATTTTGTTGTCTGCCTTTCACTTTGTTCATGACCTCCTTTTTAGTTATTTAATTAGTATATTCTTCTCCACAGACATAAGCTTGGGGGAGGTACAGGAGAAAGTATCCTGGTGTCGCAACTTCAGCATGGCCTGACTTTGGAGTTTGAGCACAGTGATTCTCCTCGTCGATTACGACTAGTGCTCAGTGAGCTACTGGCAATAATCAATAAGGTATAGATGTCACTCATAACTGATAAAATGATTTTTAGCCTGAATTCAGGCTGCTCCCATTCTTTAGATCGCTTTAGTCTTGGGGACAATGAAGACTTCCATATTGACAATCATTTTTGTGGTGAACTACAGTATGCATCTTGTGCAGGTTGTGTGTATTCTTATTATTGTTCTTTTATAGGTGGCCGATTCTAATGGTGAATATTTCCTGAAGTCATCAGAGCTCTTTGAAAGTCCTGTGCACATGGAGGAAGCGGCGGATGTGCTCTGCATTTTACAAGCTGGTATAGTTTGTCTTGCTGCTCTTTGAAACTCTGAGATTTGTACAAGTATCCCATTGTATTATTGACCTACATTCAACATTATTCTGTTCTTCTTTAGAGCTGCACACGCTGCTGCCTATCACAGACATGGCTGAAGCTCTCCTTCATGTTCGTAATGGAGCTTGGTTCCTTTGTTTGCTGGTTGCCAATGTTCCAGACAGCTTTAATGAAGGTAAGTTTTTGTTTTTTTGTTTGTTTTTTTTTCACTGACTTTTGAGTTGGTAGGATTGATCAGACATAAACCATTCTATAAAATTGCCAGTAATGTGCCGCACATGGTCCGGGTTGAGGAAATGCTCTTTCATAGTAAGGGTATATGTATCTCTCTCTCCACCCCCTCCCCCTTCATTATGTCCAATACACCACATATACCACCTAACCACAGGATAGATGGTAAATATGAATGTGAGCGAAATTCACTCTCTTCTTTGCCTTTTGAACTCCAATTAAGAAAGTATGTTTTGAGATCTCGGGAAATCAGTACCACACAGGCTTGTATTGTGTTCTGAATAAGATTTCTGTTTTATTAACCACATGTAGGCCCTTTTAATACAGACAAAGGAAAGTTCCCTCCGAAATATATAGCCAGTAGGAACTTTAGGGGCGTGAATAGAAATTTGACACTTATTCTCCCAACAGTGTTATTTGATCACCATGACACAGGAGTTATAAGTGAAGATGAATACCACAGACACAAAATGGAGTCTGTTCTCTCACATGATCGCTGAGGGTCCAGCCACTGGGATCCCATCAATCACTAGAACAAGGGTCCCAATGTCATTTGTGTGAATGCGTTACTGTCTATGTGCATCCACTGCTCTGCTTCATTAACTATAGGAGTCAGTCAATGGAGAAGTCAATGCACATGTGGTGTTCACACGGGATCTTGGGCCATCGTTAAAAGGATTTTGTGGGGGTTCCGAGAGATTCACACCACAGCAATCATTGATTTATCTTCTACCCTGTGACTAGGTGGCAAAAGAAATTAGCTGTTAATAAGTATCTCGACTTTTTTTTTGTACCCGTGTGCCCCTTGAAAAAATGTGAACTCAGAGCATTCATATGTTTGGAGGCGTATGAAGAAGAAGCTAGCTGTTCAGTCAACAGTGTATGGCCACTTACTCTGTCGCCTCATTGGGGGACACAGGACCATGGGTGTTATGCTGCTGTCCACTAGGAGACGACACTATGCATAATCTGAAAAAGATTAACCGTGGCTCCTCCTCTGCAGTATACACCCCTGGACGGCGTCAGCCTTCTCCAGTTTTTGCTTAGTGTCGCATAGGAGGCACACCTAAGATTTTTTTACTCTGTTTTTTTCCGACGGATTATAGATGAAGAAAAGTGGGTCTCCTGTGAGACTCCCGACATGGCTCCTTCCTCGGCCCCCTATTACGGAGTGCCCGGTTGAAGTAGAGATGGCTATTCCCCATGCCGCTCCTTCCCCAGTCCCTCGGGTGCTGGTTCGAAGTCGAGACTCCCCCCTCCTTCCCCAATATCTTTTGTCTTTTGGTTTCTGGGTTGAGGTCGAGGCGAGGATAAAGCCCCTGAAGGTGACAACAGCACCCTCCCTATTCCCCCTCTGGGGGCATTAGGTTGAGACGCCTCAGGTAGGGCCTGTACAGGCAGCACTCTGCAGCTCCCAGCAGTAGGCCAGCACACTGCGCCTGCATCCAGGGACCCCAGCCCAGCTGCGGGCTCCTGTTGGGGCCGGGGGGAGTGCAGGCAGGCATGGCACATACAGACACAGGGCTCCCTGCGCCCCTGTCTCTGCGGCAGCACCAGCTCTATACTGCCTCAGGGGGACCCCTCACAGGGCCGCCCTCCCGCTTACAGCCCCACCGCTAAAAAAATAAAGGGGGTGGATCGAGACAGGGCGCGTTTTTACACAGCTTTGCCGCCTTTTTCTCAGCTCTCCGCCCCCTTCTCCCCCTGCCTCTTCTCGGCGGCCATTTCGACTGCAGCAAGGATTAACCCTGCATCTCCCGGTCAGCAGGACCAGGCCAGCCAGTCTCCGGGGGGGCACAAGACTGTGGATCTTTGGTGCTGGACCTAGGGGCATACTGGTGGGGTAAGATCACAGCTGGGTTGTTTTACTCGGCTGTGAATCCATATTACCTATAAGGCTCCCCTATAGGTTTCTCTACATAGCTACCCCTGTAAGGTCCTTTGCATAGCAGCCCTTCTGCACTCTGTGCACTATGCCGGGCTTAAGGTCCAAGAGAACAAGGCAGGACTGCTATTATGCATTCTGTACAGCCTGCTGGACCGCTCTCCCCAGTGGCAGCACGTAACGCGCTGCCAGGACTGCACCAGACTACTGCGTCCGAGCCCCAAGAAGCCCCTGCCAATGCCTCGGTGTCTAATGCCACGCTGGAATGGGTCACTCAGAGGTCGCAATCTATGACGCAGTCTATAGATAACCAAACCTCCACATTGCTTCAGGCTCTGCAGAGTCATGCCTTGGCTATGACCGCTACCCAGCAAAGTGAGAGCTTGACTCAGGAACAGAACGACCTGGCACATCCACGTCTAGGTCAGGACGCAAGCGGACCCATAGGTCAAGTCCATCTGCGTCATCCCATAGCACACGGTCATCCCCTTCTAGGGAGAGACACCGTAGTTCCAAGTCATCTAGACCGTCCCCTTCCAGAGGCAGGCAATGCAGATCTCCGCAGTCCCCGACCAGAGAAGGCCTCCTCCCCAGCTCACCAGCAGGGGACGCCTCAGTGATACACAGGATTCGGAAGGCATGTGTGACTCCGACTCAGACAGGGAAATGGAGGGGTCCCTGATCCCAATCCCCCCTAGCAATACAGCGATAGTCGAGGACATAATCTCTTCCATCCATCGGGTGCTGGACATTTCTAATCTGCCACCAGAGGATTTCCTTTGAAGGACCTCTGAAGCCGCCTAAGGTTTTCTCTAACCACCCAGAGTTTAAAGCGATCCTTATAGAGCAGCTCTCACAACCTGAGAAAAAATTCGCTAATCGCAAATATCTGGAGCCAAGGTTCCTTTTCCCACAGAAGGACACCAAGGAATGGACAGATCCACCCGAAGTGGACCCCCCAGTCTCTAGACTAGCAGCACAGACTCTCCTTTCACTGCCAGATAGCTCAACCCTCAGGGACGCAGCAGACCGGCAGTTAGAACGCATGGCTCGTTCAATTTTCGAGGCGGCAGGGGCCTCCCTGGCTCCCGCGTTCGCTTCAGTTTGGGCTGCCAAGGCCATACTGGCTTGGGCCAAAAATTTACAAGCTGGCCTCCAAGCATCTGCCTCTGAGCTATCGGACCAAGCGGTTCATATAGCAGTTGTAGCAGATTACATGCTTCATGCAGCTCTGTATTCAGCAAGGGGTGTAGCGGGGATAGCATCAAACACCATCACGATTCGGCGTATCCTCTGGCTGCGGAATGGAAAGCGGACGCAGCCTCAAAGAAGTCCCTCACGCACCTCCCGTATCTCAGTAGGTGACCTTTCGGTGAAAAGTTGGACACAATGATATCCAACGCCACCGGGGGAGAAGAGTACCTCTCACCCTCAACTGAAACCTATACGCACTTACAAGAAGTGTAACAAAACCGATTCCGATCCTTTCGGAATTCCTCGGGCTGGTCCGTCTCGCGTCCAGCACAAAATCGTAACCGTTCCCCACACAGGGACAACTCATGACGCATAGGTCGGACAAGACCTGGCAGTTAAAAGCAGGCCAGTCAAAGCCCAAAGGAGGTAAACCTCAGATTTTTTTCCTCCTCATGACTCACGGACCCCGGAAGACATCCCACCCGTAGGCGGCCGACTTTGCTCTTCCAGCAAGTCTGGATGCCTACTACAGAAGACAGGTGGGTTAGGGAACTAGTGTCTTCCGGATACAAGATAGTGTTCAACCTCCAACCCACCGAACCGAGTCTTCCTCTCTGTTCCCCCAAAACCGCCAGCCAAGGCTCGTGCCTTCCACCAAGCGGTTCCCTCGCTTCTTCAAGCAGGAGTCATAGTACCTTTTCCCACGGCCAGGAGCTTCCAAGGGTTCTACTCCAATCTATTCGTAGTCCCCAAGAAAGGAGGCAGCATACGGCCCATACTGGACCTAAAAACAACTCAACAAATATGTACGGGTTCGTCACTTCCGCTGGAGTCCCCTTCGGTCCATCATTGCATCCATGGAGACGGGAGAATATCTCGCCTTCATAGAAATACAAGACGCATACCTGCATATACCGATTGCACCTGCTCGTCAGAGTTTTCTCAGGTTCGCAATCGACCAGGACCACTACCAGTTCGTGGCTCTTCCGTTCGGACTCACCAAGGCTCCCAGAGTGTTTACCAAGGTCATGGCAGCCACCATGGACGTCCTGCACTCCAGAGGCTTAGTAGTCGTTCCATACCTGGACGTTCTACTCATCAAGGCTCCTACCTTCAAAGACTGCGAGCTCAGCGTCTCAGTCACAATCGACACTGAGTCGCATGGACTGGTTAGTGAACCTACAAGGTCATCACCAACCCTGAGTCTGTCTCTGACCTTCCTGGGAATGCTATACAACACCTCCAGGGGTCTAGTGCTCTTTCCAAGGCACTGGCTCTCCGCCTAGGAGTTAGCATCCTCTTCCGCAAACCCCCTTGATCTCTCCGGTTTGCCATGAGTCCTCGGCAGGATGGGGGCAGAAATAGAAGCGGTCCCAATTTGGTCCAGATTCACCTCAGGCCTCTCCAACTAGCCATTCTCATGTCCTGGGACAGGAATCCCTTTCTCTTTCGACAGGGAGTTCCGGCTAACGTCGTCAACCAAGAGGTCCCTGCACTGGTGGCTCAGCCCAACCTCGCTAGCAAATGGGAAATCCTTTCTCACAGGTCAGTGGAAGGTTCTGACCACCGATGCGAGCCTGACGGGTTGGGGTGCAGTGCACCTACACCACAGGGCAAGTGGTCCCCAGTGGAAGCGACCATGCCCATCAACATCCTGGGAATTCACGCCATCCTCCTGGCATTGAGGGCCTTCCATCACTTACTGGCAGCCTCTCACATCAGAATACAATCGGACAATGCCACCACTGTGGCATATGTGAATCACCAAGGGGGGACCCGCAGTACCCAGGCGATGCGAGAAGTGTCACATATCTTCCACTGGGTGGAGGACACAGGCTCTGTTCTATCGGCGGTCCACATTCCGGGTGTGGACAACTGGGAAGCAGACTTCCTCAGACGACAAGGAATAGATTCGGGAGAGTGGTCTCTCCATCCCAAAATTTTTCGTCAGATCTTCCATCGCTGGGGGACCCCAAATGTGGACCTAATGGCATCCCACTTCAATGCCAAGGTCTCCAACTTCATGGCCAGAACACACGATCTGCGGTCGCTCGGAGCAGACGCTCTGGTTCAGGACTGGACCCAGTTCCAGCCTCTGTACATTTTTCCACCTCTCCCCCTGTTATCTAGAGTGGTGAGGAAGATCAAGCAAGATGGAGTTCCAACCATCTTAATCGCACCGGTCTGGCCCAGATGTACATGGTACGCCGACGTCGTACAACTTTCAGCAGACGCCCCCTGGCGCCTCCCCGACAGCCCGGATCTTCTATCACAAGGCCCGTTCTACCACCAGAACTCAGGGGCTCTCAATTTGACGGCATGGCCCTTGAAACCTGGGTTCTAACCCAGGCAGGGCTCTCGATGGACGTCATTAGGACCATGATCAGGGCACGGAAGCCAGCCTCTGCCAAGATCTATGACCGTACCTGGAAAGTTCTCTTTACCTGGTGCGAATCTCGCTTCCAGACCCCATTCCCTTCTTCCCTCCCCGAACTACCTGTTTTTTTCTCCAATCGGGTCTGGAGGCCAGGCTGCCCCTGGGCTCGCCTAAGAGCCAGGTGTCAGCCCTCTCAGTGCTTTTTTTCAAAGGCGCATTGCTACCAAGCTGCGAGTAAAGACTTTTCTTCAGGGGGTTTCCCGATTGGTTCCCCCTCACAGACGACCACTAGAAACGTGGAACCTCAACCTGGTCCTGACAGCATTGCAGGAACCACCCTTCGAACCCCTTAAGGAGGTCCCGCTCTGCCTTCTCTCCCAGAAGGTGTTTTGTTTTTTTTTCCCCTGGTGGCAATCACCTCGCTACGCAGGGTGTCTGAACTGACAGTACTCTCCTGCAAACGGCCCTTCCTGGTTTTTTCACCTGGACAAGGTAATTCTCCGTACAGTCCCGTCCTTCCTTCCGAAGGTTGTGTCCAACTTCCACCTCAATGAGGAAATTTCTCTGCCTTCCATTTGTCTGGTCCCGGTTCATAGATTGGAGAAGGCTTTGCATGCGCTTGACCTTGTCAGGGCATTGCGTATATATGTGTCTAGGACTGCGTCCTTCCGGAGGTCTGATCCCTTTTCCTTCTTCCGGAAGGCGGCCGCAAGGGTCTCCCAGCTTCCAAAGCTACCCTTGCCGGGAAGATCACATCCACCATACAAGAGGCCTACCGCCTTAAGAATTCTCCTCTTCCAGCCGGTATTACGGCACACTCTGCACGGGCGGTAGGGGCCTCCTGGGCCATTCGGCTCCAGGCTTCGGCACAACAAGTGTGTAAGGCGGCCACTTGGACTAGCCCACACTCGTTTACTAAACACTACAGGGTTCATACCCAGTCCTCAGCGGAAGCGAGCCTGGGTAGATGTGTTCTGCAGGCAGCGGTGCCCCAAGTATAGGGGCCTGTCTGCACAATATTCATCCATTGCTTCCGACCCAGGGACTGCTTTAGGACGTCCCATGGTCCTGTGTCCCCCAATGAGGCGACAGAGTAAAGGAGATTTTTGTGTACTCAACGTAAAATCTTTCTCTTAGCCTCTAATTGGGGGACACAGCTCCCACCATGTTGCCATTTTCGGGCCGTTGTTACTGTTGAGTTCTCATATTGTTCTTTGAGCTCGTACATAGTGGCCTTCTTATAGGCATGTCTATGTCATTCATGTTACGTTCCTCCTACTGCTTTTGCACAAAACTGGAGAAGGCTGACGCCGTCCAGGGGTGTATACTGCAGAGGAGGAGCCACGGTTAATCTTTTTCAGATTATGCATAGTGTCGCCTCCTAGTGGACAGCAGCATAACACCCATGGTCCTGTGTCCCCCAATTAGAGGCTAAGAGAAGGAGATTTTACGGTGAGTACCCAAAAATCTCCTTTTTAATGGGCATTCTCAAGTTTGGAAGTTATCCCCTATCCATGGCAGTCATATCATGCACAATCCATCTCCATTTTTAATGAGACTATGAGCGATCGCTGAGCATTGCTGTGAGCTGGTCTTTGGCATTCCCATAAAAAGTGAATGGAGCCACAGTGTGTATGATTGACCTCCAGGAAGAGCCTTGATTTTTGGGATCGGTGGCTCTCCCAGCAGTCGGATCCAGTGGATAGGTGATAACTTGGAAACTTGAGAAAACCCCTTTAAGTGTCTACCCTATACTATAATTATATGTAGATTAATGGCAATCTTCTTTCATGATACACTGCTGTTTTTTGTTTCTAATGGGATTGTCATACTCACAGTCCGCTTATGGTAGCAAAGGGAAAACACACACACGTTCAGAAGCTATTTTAGCACCTACATTTTTACTAATGAAAAACAGATAATGTCAGTCTTAATCATCAGCTTTTTTTTTTTTTAATTCAATTGTTGAACACCCTATCATACGGTGTCCATTGTTGATTCTCTGCTTTGTGAGTAAGGAGTGGTTTTAGAAGCAATGGGAAGTATTAAGGCTTAGGTGTGCACACGTCAGGATTCCTTGCAGAAATTTCCTTAACAAAACCGGACATTTTCTGCAAGAAATCCACATGCTTTTTTTTTGCATTTTTTGCTCGGTTTTTTTTTGCGGATTTTTTGCGTTTTTTTTCTGGAGGTTCCCAATGCAATAATATAGTGGGAAATCCGCAAAATTAATGAACATGCTGCATTTTTTTAACTCGATGCGTTTTTTTTCGCGGAAAAAAACGCAACTTATGCACAAAAATTGCAGAATGCATTATAAATAATATGATGCATATGTATGCGTTTTTAAAGCGTTTTTATAGCGAAAAAACACGAACAAAATGTGAAAAATCCTGAACGTGTGCACACAGCCTAACAAAGGACTTCTACTTTTCCTTCATGCTGGGTCCATAGTTGCCTTTGGCTTAATAAAAAAAAAAAAGCTGCTTGTGCGATTCCAACCGTACATGAGCCACATGGCCATAGGAACCAGTTTTCTAGATACACTGATCTGTGCTGCAGTTATTGTGCAGAGACAAGCAGGCTAGTTACATGTATTGTGAGGCCATGTGCACACGTTCAGTATTTTAAAAAACGCTTACATATGCCTCCTATTATTTACAGTGTATTCCGCATTTCTTGTGCAAATGTTGCATTTTTTTCCGCGAAAAAAATCGCATCGCGGGAAAAAAAACAACATGTTCATTAAATTTGCGGAATTGCGGGGATTCCGCACAACTAGGAATGCATTGATTTGCTTACTTTCCGCATGTGGCTGTGCCCTCCATGCGGGAAGTAAGCAGATCATGTGCGGTTGGTACCCAGGGTGGAGGAGAGGACTCTCCTCCACGGACTGGGCACCATATAATTGGTAAAAAAAAAATGACGTCGCGGTCTTGTGATTGGTCGCGTGACCGCTCATGTGACCGCGACGTCATGGAAGGTCCTGCACACACCATCTATAGGAACGGACGCCGCTGAGGAGATCGGCTGTCTGCAGAAGGTGAGTATAACCATTTTTTTATTTTTTTATTATTTTTAACATATCTTTTTACTATTGATGCTGCATAAGCAGCATCTATAGTAAAAAGTTGGTCACACTTGTCAAACAGTATGTTTGACAAGTGTGACCAACCTGTCAGTCAGTTTTCCAAGCGATGCTACAGATCGCTTGGAAAACTTTAGCATTCTGCAAGCTAATTACGCTTGCAAAATGCTAAAAAAAGGCGAAAAAAACGGGAAAAAAACGCAAAAAAAAAATCGGATATTTTCTGCAAGAAATCCGCGTTTTCTTCTGCACATACCCTGAATGGCGGAACCTCTATTTTTCTATTTTTTTATTGAAACCTTTCATTGTAAGCCTGTCTTTAAGAATAATGATATGACTGTTGCAAAGTGATCTGAACAGAATATGAGTTGGCTTAGTGTGATTCTCAGTGGTCTGTGTGAAAACTGCGAGATATAAGTATTTAATTTTACATAATTTGGAAAACGAAAAAATAATCCCTTTTAAAGTTGCTTAACAAATGTTTTACATAAAAACTTGGTTTAAACAATAGAACATTTTCAGGTGACACATTTCTTTTATGTGACAAACAATACTTTCTCCTTCGCCACATTGGGGGACACAGGACCATGGGTGTTATGCTGCTGTCACTAGGAGGCTGACACTAAGTTGAGACAAAAAGAGTTAGCTCCTCCCCTGCAGTATACACCCTCATGCTGGCTTCCAGAGACCCAGTTCAAGCTTAGTGTCCGTAGGAGGCACACTGGATTTTTAAAACTTTTTTTCTGGACGAAGGGGCGACAGAACCTTTCAAGGCTCCGATCTCCCCGAAACAACAACAGGCGAGCACGGGAGTTTTACCTCTCCGTATCCTCTCCTGCGACGTGGGATGCCACTGCCTGAGCTGACCTTTTGGGCGAAGGGCCCCTTCAAGGGCACCGATCTCCCCCCTACTTTACAGACGAGCACTGGTGTGTTACCTCCAGTATCCTCTTCTGCAGCCAGGCCTTTATTGCCGGACATCTGCCCTGCCCACCAGGTCTCACCCTCGGCTGATCAGAGGCGCTCTTCCACTGTGGCGTCCGTGCAGCCCCCACTGCATCACCACTGAAAAAGAGGATGATGGAAGGAGGCGGACGGTTCCTCAACACCCCCCTTTCATGGGGATGGTGGATGGAGGCTCCCCCAACCCTGCACCTTCCTATTTACCCTGGGCACCTTCATTTTGGGGTAAGTGCACCAGGGGTCGTTTTTTTCTGGCGGTCACATGTTTTTGGAGGGCTCCATAGCGGCAGGATTCTCCCCTTAGCGCCGCGATTCTTTTCCCTGCGGTCCGCGCCGGCCGAGGCCAGAAATTTAGTCCCCGGCTTCGGCCTTGTGTAGGCCGCACTCCGGTAGGCTCCGCCCACCTCATGCAGCATTTCTGCAGCTCCGCCCACGCTTCTGGCGCTTCTCGCTCCCTGCGAGACTACCCACAGACTCTTGGCAGCCATCTTCCTTCTGCAGCACGCAGCGACGGCCGGCTTCCCTTTCTCCACGGAGGTTTTCTCCCACTCAGCGCCACCTATCCAATTGTGGGGCACGGGACCGGGTAAGGAGACGGCACTAACTGCTTCCCTGCAGCGTTACCCCTCAGCTTCCACTAGCAGCTTTTAATTACATTGGGGTACAACATGTCCCAGTCAAGGGGTAAAAAGTCCACTAAGGTACATACAACCTATTTCTCTGCATGTACCACCTGCCAGGCTCCTCTCCCTCGGCCTCAAAGCTCCCCCCTCTGTCCTGCCTGTGATGCCCAATGTGCCCAAGAGCCCTCCGCCGCTACCGACCCCAGTGTTCCTAGCCCCCATGAGTGGGCCACGTCACTGTCACAATCCATGGCTTCGCTAGCCAAAGCGATTGAATCCCTTCATGACCCCTCTGGGGAGCGGGGTGTTTGTTTCCCTGGGTTAAGAGACCCCTCTATAACAGGGGAATCATCGGCCAGCAGGGGCCGCTCTCACCAGAACGAGGTTCGGACATCCAAAAAACGGATCCGCACTACCTCTCCTGAGCATTCACCACGCCATTTAGTCTCGAGTAGCTCCACTTCTCGCTCACCCTCCCCAGGGGCTCGAAGCGATCTTGACTGAGTATGAGTCTGAGCCGTCCATGGACCCTGATTCTCCGGAGTTCCAATCAACTGTTGACTCCCTCATTGAGGCTGTCAATCATGCACTAAAGGTTAATGATGACCCTAATTCAGCTCCAGATCACGCAGTTTCCTTCACGAGAACCAAGCGATCCCATAAGGTGTTCGCCTCCCTTCCAGATTTCCTAGAGATAGTTCGGCGGCACAGGGAGCGACCGGATAAACGCTTTATGGGGAAAAAGGTCCTGGAATCAAAGTATCCCTTTTCCGCAGATCTGGTCAAGGATTGGACGGAACCACCGCTGGTAGATCCTCCAGTATCGCGTTTGGCTACCAAAACGCTGTTATCAGTACCTGACGGGGCTTCAATCAAAAATCCCACAGAACGCCAGTAAGATTCTCTGGCGCACTCAGTGTATGAAGCCTCAGGTTCCTCCCTATCTCCTTCCTTCGCTGCGGCATGGGTAGCCAAAGCAATGGTTTTCTGGGCAGATGCCCTTGCAAAATCCATTCAGGACCAGGCTCTTCCGTCTGAGGCGGTGGACCTCGCCAAACAAATTGCTATGGCTGCAGATTATGTGATGTACGCATCATTAGATGCAGCAGACTGTGCGGCAACCGCGGCTTCAAACGCCATCACCATCAGGAGAGCTATGTGGCTTAGAGAGTGGCGTGCGGATTCCTCCTCACAAAAGTCTCTGATTTCCCTTCCCTTTCAGGGCGGACGCCTGTTTGGAGAAAAATTGGACCAACTTATTTCCGATGCTACAGGAGGAAAAAGCAAGTTCCTCCCTCAACACAGGCCAAAAGCTGCTTTTCAGCGCCAACAGCATTTTCGTTTTTGCCCCTTTCGCGGTGGCCCTTTCTGGTCCAACTCCACAGCATCGTCCAGATCAGAACGATCTACACGCACAGACAGAGACTCTCGGCATTCTTACAGACCGAATCAGTCCTGGCGAGGAAAACCTAGACAACCCAGAACCAGAGGTTCTAGGCCTTCCAGATTTCCTTCACAATGACTCGGGGAGAATTCCGGTCGACACCACCGAGGTAGGCAGACGCCTGCTTCTTTTTCGACACGTCTGGCTTTTCGTCATCCACGACGAATGGGTCAGAGACCTGGTGTCTTCTGGTTACAAAATAGAATTCTCCACCTCCCCTCCAGCTCGTTTTTTTTCCCTCTCGTCTCCCAAGTTCGGGAGCTCAGTCTCGCGCTCTTCACTGCGCCATCGAATCCCTCCACCAAAACGGGGTAATCGTTCCGGTTCCGGAACGCGAGAGATTCAGAGGTTTTTACTC
Organism: Ranitomeya variabilis; assembly: GCF_051348905.1. NCBI lineage: Eukaryota > Metazoa > Chordata > Amphibia > Anura > Dendrobatidae > Ranitomeya > Ranitomeya variabilis. Next base: position 403,073,016 of record NC_135234.1, read on the forward strand.
AAACCTCTTCGTCGTGCCAAAAATGGACGGGACGGTGCGCCCCATTTTGGACTTGAAGCTCCTAAACAAGTACGTAAAGGTACGGCACTTCAGGATGGAATCCCTCCGGTCGGTCATCTCCTCGATGGAGAATGGAGAGAGGCGAGTTCCTAGCATCAATAGACATCAAAGATGCTTATCTTCATATCCCAATCTTTCCACCACATCAAAGGTTCCTCTGCTTCGCCATCCTAGAGGACCATTTTCAATTCACGGCCTTACCCTTCGGTCTTGCTACAGCGCCCAGGGTATTCACGAAGGTCATGGCCATTCTACACTCCCGGGGAGTGGTTGTGTTGCCATACTTAGACGACCTTCTGATCAAAGGTCCATCTTATCATGCCTGCGAAGCAAGCGTCCGCATTACGTTGGATTCCCTTTTGCGCCTGGGCTGGTTAATCACCTTAGACAAGTCCTCCCCTGTTCCAGCTCGAAGGATCTCTTACCTAGGCATGATCCTGGACACGTCCAAGGGGCTGGTCTTACTTCCTTGGTCCAAGGCCCAAGCGCTTCAGCAGGGAGCCCGGACGCTCTGTCGCCCTTGTCCGCAGTCCATTCGGTTTGCCATGAAGATCCTGGGGAAGATGGTGGCCGCAATGGAAGCGATTCCCTTGGCCCAACTGCATCTCCGTCCCTTACAACAAGCTCTACTGGACAATTGGGACAGGAGTCCCTTAACCCTCGACCGGCCATGTCCTCTGCCCCCGCGGACCAGGCAAACGCTCAAATGGTGGACTTTGGAATCATCTCTCAACCAGGGGAGGTCTTTTCTCCCGATCCATTGGCTGGTGGTGACCACCGACGCCAGTCTCCTCGGTTGGGGAGTGGTGTTTTGCCACCACACTGCCCAGGGGCGTTGGACGATTCGGGAGTCGAAACTTCCCATAAACATTCTGGAGATCCGAGCTATCAGATTTGCCCTGAGACACCTTCACTTCCTGCTCGCGGGTCACCCAATCCGAATTCAGTCGGACAACGTCATAGCGGTGGCGTACATAAACCATCAGGGGGGTACCCGCAGCAGGGCGGCGATGCAGGAGGTCTCCCACATTCTTCGTTGGGCCGAGGCCAACCACTCCACCATTTCCGCAGTGCACATTCCGGGCGTCGAGAACTGGGCGGCTTACTTTCTCAGCCGTCAGGGTCTCGCCTCGGGAGAGTGGGAACTCCATCCAGAGGTTTTTCATCAAATCTGAGCTTCGCTGGGGAAGTCCGGACGTGGACCTGATGGCGTCCAGACTGAACGCCAAGGTCCCCAACTTCATAGCATGTTCTCTGGATCCCCGGGCTGTCGGGGTGGATGCACTGATATCCCCATGGCACCGGTTCCAATTCCCGTACGTGTTCCCTCCATTTCCTCTGTTGCCGAAAGTGATCCGAAAAATCAAGATGGAGGGGGTTCCGGTGATCCTTATCGCCCCGGATTGGCCACGTCGCGCATGGTATGCGGAACTCGTTCATCTCGTATCCGAAGTCCCCTGGCGGTTACCAGACCGCCCAGATCTTCTGCGCCAAGGACCGATCTACCACCAGAGCTCAGGGGCCCTACGTTTAACGGCTTGGCTGTTGAAACCTGGATCCTAACTCAAGCAGGTTTCTCCCAGCAGGTCATCGCCACCATGATCAGCACTCGCAAGACGTCTTCCGCTCGCATTTATCACCGCACTGGGAAAGCCTTCTTCTCATGGTGCTGGCTCCGCGGTCGCCCCCCCTCTCGTTTTCTCCATTCTGGAATTTCTCCAGTCCGGCTTGGATTCCGGCCTGGCGCTCAGTTCCCTCAAGGGTCAGATCTCAGCGTTATCGTTGTTGTTCCAGCTTAAGATTGCTGCTAACTTGCAAGTTAGGACCTTTATTCAAGGGGTCTCCCACGTGGTACCCCCCTACAGAATGCCGTTAGAGACCTGGGATCTCAATTTGGTCCTGAGCGTCCTTCAGGAATCTCCATTTGAACCTCTGCAGGACGTCCTGCTGACCATTCACTCCTGGAAGGTTGCCTTCCTTGTGGCAGTAACATCTATCAGGAGCGTCTCGGAGTTGGCCTCACTATCCTGCCGGGTGCCTTTCCTTTCCTTCCACCAGGACAAAGTAGTCTTACGCCCATCTCCGGCTTTTCTCCCTAAGGTGGTTTCATCCTTCCACATAAATGAAGATATCATTCTTCCCTCCTTCTGCCCACAGCCGAGACATAGGGTCGAAAAGGCCCTTCACACCTTGGACGTGGTACGGGCCCTCAGGAGGTACGTTTCTAGGACTGCTCCCTTCCGCAAATCGGACTCCCTCTTTGTCCTCCCGGAGGGTCACAGAAAGGGTTCAGCCGTGTCTAAGGCCACGGTAGCCAGATAGATCCGATTGGCTATCCAAGAATCCTATCGGGTCAGGGGCAGGCCTATCCCGGCAGGGGTTAGAGCACACTCTACTCGGTCAGTGGGTGCTTCCTGGGCCATTCGGCACCAGGCAACGGCGGAGCAGGTTTGCAAGGCCGCAACATGGTCTAGCCTGCATACTTTCACAAAGCACTACAATGTCCACACTCAATCTTCCGCGGATGCAGCCCTTGGCAGACGTATTCTGCAGGCGGCCGTTGTACACTTATAGTCAGATGGTACACAGAGTTATTTGGTTGTATTGTTCCCCACCCAGGGACTGCTTTGTGACGTCCCATGGTCCTGTGTCCCAAAATGTGGCGAAGGAGAAATAGGGATTTTTGTGTACTCACCATAAAATCCTTTTCTCCGAGCCACTCATTGGGGGACACAGCACCCACCCTGTTAGCCTTACGGCTCGTTACCTTTTTGGTTCTTGACTTTCTCTGACATGTTATACTCTAATGTTAATATATTATTATTAATCTCCTCCTGCTTTTGCACTGAACTGGGTCTGGAAGCCAGGGCATGATGGTGTATACTGCAGGGGAGGAGCTAACTTTTTGTCTCAACTTGGTGTCAGCCTCCTAGTGACAGCAGCATAACACCCATGGTCCTGTGTCCCCCAATGAGTGGCTCGGAGAAAAGGATTTTATGGTGATTTTCTTTGGATCAACTATATTGGTTGCATTGGTAAGCGTGACCCTTATGTAATTACTGCCACCTAGTGGCCAATGTGGAAACTGCAATTTTTACCTGTAAATATAGGTTTATATAGTAACATAGGTCTCCATAGAAGCTGTATACTCCTACTGGAATGATTCCCCCACCCCCAATGCATTGGTGCTATACTAAAGTGCTTTAACATTGTACATTGTCGTCTTTCAATGTTTTTTTAATCTTCCTTTAACTAATTGTCATTAATATTGTATGACCTGAATGGAAACACAGCAACTACCAATATAATTTTGCATCCTTGCCTGCAAATGTACCATCATGGGCAAACACAGTTAAAGTATTACAATATAATCTGCCTGGTTTATACATGAATCTAAAACACCATTAAATGTTCATTTATATTTTGTGTAGTTTGTAGGAGCTTGATAAAAAATGGAGAACGTCAAGATGAAGAAAGTACTGGAGGGAGGCGCAGAACTGAAGCTCTTCGACAGCTTTGCAAGATGAATCCATCACAAGCCCTGAAAGTTCGAGGCATGGTGGTAAGTAGCTTTGGGTATTTCACCAATTTTTTTTTTTTATACTAACAGTATGTTTGCTAGACAGTCGAGGGACATTTTTAATTTGTGATTTACATGTCAGGTAGAGGAATGTCATCTTCCAGGGCTTGGTGTAGCATTGACCTTGGACCATACCAAAAATGAGGCTGGTGATGATGGTGTGAGCAACATGGTGTGCTTTGTAAGCGGGCTGCTCCTTGGGACCAATGCAAAAGTTAGGACCTGGTTTGGCACCTTTATTCGCAATGGTCAACTGGTAAGATTTCCCTATTATAAATTGTCTTTCTAGATATTAAATCGTAATCTCCATTTATTACACGGTGAACATGACTGTATCTCTTACTGTTACAATGTGTACTGTCGATGGAAATTCGTTTTTTTCTATTTTAGAGAAGACGCGAAAACAGCAGCTCGGTTCTGTGGCAAATGCGGCGGCAGCTCCTCTCTGAGTTAATGAGCATCCTTCCAACGGAGAAAAAACCAAAGATATCAAAGGGTGGAGATATTGAGCTTGGAGGATCTGTCTACTGTGGACTCAAAGAAGAACATGTAGTCAAAGCTAGTGCCCTGCTTCGCCTATATTGTGCCTTGATGGGAATTGCCGGTCTTAAGTAAATACCCTTATTTTGCACTGTAACATGGGACTGAGATTAATCATTTCATAGTAGTTCAGGATATTAAACGGACAGGTCTATTAAATTCAAACTATAATCGTAACATATTGATCCAGAGGCGGTCAACTATGCCAACTAGTGTTTCTTCACAACATGAAGATAACGGACAACCCCTTTATGTGTGTGATGTATAAGAAATGCTTGCAAGTACCACATATAAGAAGTATCATTTATGTTTATATCTGTAAGTAAAGTCACTCTATTCTGGCTATGGAGAAATTTTAATAATCAACTGATGATTCTCATTCACTTCTTATTTCTTAATATTTGCATGTTTATTAAAGATTGTAGCTAAAAAGATAGGGAAATGGGAGAGAGATACAAAATTAGGGGAACGTTAGATCCCTCCAAAGTTAAACTGATTAGATAGTCAGTCATCTTATACGTAATGTCTCTGTAAGGCCAGTTTCACATGTCTGTGAAACATGTCCTGTGCTCTCATCACAGTACGGGGCCGACTGCTGGGTCTTCTGACTGAGCTGCCTTGTTTGTGTCTGTGTCAAGAAATCCGGCAGTCATACTTCGTCAACTTACTAGGGAAGGGCATGATGCTCTGAAAAATGTTTGACAGCTCCTTAACCGTACTGTGTTAATTTTTTATTTCAGGCCAACAGACGAAGAAGCCGAGCAGGTACTTCAGCTCATGACCAGCCGTCCACCTGCGACTCCTGGGGGAGTGCGCTTCGTCTCCCTTTCCTTCTGTATGCTGCTGGCGTTTTCTACACTAGTAAGGTGAGTTGTGCATTGCTGTTCATAGTATGAACTTTTTTTTTATTATTATTTAAAGTCTTGCCACTAATGCATGTTGCGGTATCTGAATGTGTAGTGTAGTTAATTTTTCCTTGCAGTATGCTGTGTTTCAGGTTGATTTTGCTGCTTGCAAGAATAGTCTCTGGAGTGGCAATGGGATCCAGTGCTCTTGTTGCATTGTTAAAGTGACAGTTTTCTCCAAATTATAATATTTTTTTTTCTATCTTGTTTTATTCTGAATATTATTACTTCAAAGCTATTTTTTTAAATTGAGTTAAACGAGTTAGAATTATTCCAGTACTTTTTGCTTAACATATCCTGTTTTATAGAAGAAAAAAAGGGGAAAAAAAAGTGTGCTGCCACATTTGTAACCAATATATATATATATTTTTAGGCAGCCTGTTCCACTCATTGATTGTTTCCATGTGCAAATGAGAATAAGGATGATCCCTTTACACTGACATCCATTGAGATATTTGTAGACCGCTATTAAGTCTCCTCTGCGCCTTCTTTTTTGCAAGCTAAACATTCCTAGATCCTTTAACCGTTCCTCGTAGGACATACGGTACTTTGCAGTCCGCTCACCATCCTGGTAGCTCTTCTCTGAACTTGCTCCAGTTTTTCAATGTTTTTTTTTTTTTTTTAAATGTGGTGCCCAGAACTGGTCACAGTATTCCAGATGCGGCCTGACCAAGGAGGAGTAGAGGAGGATAATTCCTTCACGTGATCTAGACTCTAAGCCTCTTACTACATCCTAGAAATGTGTTTGCCTTTTTGCTGTTTCATCACACTGTTGACTCATGTGCAGTCTGTGATCTATTAGTATACTCAAGTCTTTTTCACACACGTGTTGTTGCTTAGTTCTATTCCTCCCATTCTATAGATGTAATTTTCATTTTTCTCCTACGCCTCATTGGGGGACACAGGACCATGGGTGTTATGCTGCTGCCACTAGGAGGACACTAAGTAGATAAAAAAGATTAACTCGTCCTCTGCAGTATACACCCCTTCGCTGGTTACAATTTCAGCCAGTTCTTGCTTAGTGTCTGTAGGAGGCACTTGGGTCTGTTTTTTCAGACCCCAACTTTTTTTATTTTAATTTTTAATTTTTTAATTTTCCGTAAATTTTTACTTTTTATCTAACGGAGTGAAGGGGGCGACGGGTCCCTTCTTTATAGGGTCCGCTCTCTCTCTCCCCCGAACCAGCAACAGGCGAGCACGGCGAGTATACCTCCCCGTCCCTCTCCTGCGACGTATGGGGCACGAAAAGCTTGTACCGGGGCAACGGTTCCTCCTTGGTCCCGATTTTTTTCCCCCCCCTCCTTCCCTGCAATAGAGCAGGACATGACAGAAGATGTGCCGCAGCCCCAACAGGGTGCACTTGCAGCAGAAGAGGATGCATCAGGGCCTCTCCATCCCCATTCAGGGTGCATGGATTGAGTGCACACCTTCACACAAGCGCCCTGCAGCTCTGTGACAGAGCGGTCCGGGGAGCACTGCGGCTGTAAGTACTACCTCCCTGCTTCCCCATGTGCGGCAGCGATGCGGTCCGGGTCCCTGGGGAGAGGCGCCGCGGTCGGCGGTCTCGGCGACGCTCCGCCGCGGCCTCCGCCGCACCTCGCCGGCAGGCCCCAAAAATTTAGTCCCCGGCTTCTTCAGCCGGAGTAGGCCGCAGGGGGAAAAATCCCTCCCACGGACGTAACTCCGCCCCCTATATCGGCGCCTCTCGTCTGGGCCGAGAAGCGCACTGCAGATCTCGGGGGACATGTTTTTTGTTCTCCCTGCACGGAGCCCACGCATCCACAGCACTCCTGAGAGCCGCCACGGGTAATCTCTCCCCGGGGACACAGACACAGGACCGTGGGTAAGATTGCTTCAAGAAAGCTTACCCCTTCCCTTCGTATACTGCCCGCTCTGTCTCCAAAGGCACTATGTCTCAATCCAGGGAGACAAAAAAGGGTAACAAGAAGCACACAGTGTTTTTCACTGTATGTGCCACTTGCAATGCGGCCCTGCCCCGAGCTCACACTAGTCCTTTGTGTGCAGATTGTGTCTCGGCCTCTGTGCAGCCGCCTCCCGCCGATACCGCCACCTTTGCCGCCGCCGACCCTGTGGAGCCTGGTCTCCCTGAGTGGGCAGCTTTGCTGACACGATCCATGGATTCTCTAGTCAGGGCGGTTGATTCCCTCCGGGACCCCCCTTCAGGTCAGTCAGCGGTGGATCCGAGTGATGGTACGGATCCGTCCACCAGCAGAGGGCGTACTTTATCTCCTCCTTCTCGGGGTCCCAGAAAACGGGTCCATGTTTCATCCCCTGACCACGGGCCAGTTGGTTTTTCAGCGTCGGCAACCTCTGCTTCCCGGTCTCCTTCTCCAGGCGACGATTCTGAATATGAGTCTGACGATTCCTACGTTCAGGAATCCTCTTCCTCTCAAGAGACACTCGACTCTCTCATAGAGGCGGTTAACCAGACCCTAAAGGTGAACGAGGAATCCGTATCTACGCCCGAACACGTGGTGTCGTTCAAAAAGACTAAACGTGTCCAAAAGTTTTTTGTCACTCATCCTGAGTTCAAGGAAATTGTACAAAAACATAGGGATCGTCCCGATAAACGCTTCATGAGTCAAAAGCCCATAGAGGCCAAATATCCTTTTTCTCAGGACCTAATCAAGGACTGGCTGCAGTCCCCCTCAGTCGACCCTGCTGTGTCACATCTCGCTTCCAAGACCATCCTATCCCTGTCAGACGGCTCCTCTGTTAAGAACCCCTCTGATCGCCAGATTGATTATCTGGCTCGCTCCGTCTTTGAGGCCACAGGAGCCTCCCTCTTCCCATCCTTTGCTGCCTCCTGGGTGGCTAAGGCTATGGTCGCTTGGGCCGAGTCGCTTTCCGCAACCATGCAAGTTAGTGATCTACCTCCAGAAGCGGTCAACCTGGCTAACCAGATAGCCCAAGCGGGAAACTTCGTAGTCAATGCCTCAATAGATGCAGCCAATTGCGCGGCACAGGCAGCCGCGAATGCAATCTCCATTAGAAGAGCCCTGTGGCTCAGGGATTGGCGAGCAGATTCTGCCTCCAAACGCTCTTTGACATCTCTGCCCTACCAGGCTGGTCGTTTGTTTGGAGAAAAGCTAGACCAAATGATCTCAGATGCCACCGGGGGAAAAAGCAAATTTCTTCCCCAACAAAAGCCTACCCGGCCGTTTCGGTATCAACAACAATCCCGATTTCGGCCTTTTCGTAACAATACCAACTGGTCTTCCACTTCCTCTACTTCCGCATCAGGACAAGGCCCGCGCGGTGGCCGAGGCTCCCAGGTCTCTTACAGACCTAACCGAAATTGGAAACCCAGACCGAGACCTCCCGGGCCCAAGGGATCCATATCCCATAGATCCTCCACGCAATGACTCCTTGCGCCTTCCGGGGGGCACCAACAGGGTAGGAGGGCGCTTACTTTTTTTCCGCCAGACCTGGCTCTCAGTCGTTTCCGACGAATGGGTCAGGGAACTGGTATCCACCGGATACAAAATAGAATTTTCTTCACCCCCCCCCCTCCCCCGACGCGCTTCTTCCAGTCTTGCTCTTCAAAATCAAAGTCAACAGCTCTTCTTCAGGCCATACGGGCACTTCTAGGGGACGGAGTCATCATTCCGGTTCCCCTAGACCAAAGGTTCAAGGGGTTCTACTCGAACCTATTTGTGGTCCCGAAGAAGGACGGTTCGCTCCGTCCGATTCTGGACCTAAAACTGCTAAACAAATTTGTAAAAATCCATCACTTCAGGATGGAATCCCTCCGATCTGTGGTCGCGTCCATGGAAAAAGGAGAATTCCTGGCGTCCATAGACATCAAGGATGCTTACCTCCACATCCCAATTTTCCCTCCGCATCAACAGTTCCTCCGCTTCGCCTGTCACGGAGAGCACTTCCAATTTGTGGCATTGCCTTTCGGTCTCGCCACCGCTCCCAGGGTCTTCACGAAGGTCATGGCGGATGCCATGGCCATTCTTCATTCCAGGGGAGTGGTGGTACTTCCGTACTTGGACGACCTACTGATAAAAGGGTCTTCTTACCCAGCCTGCGTAGAGTCCGTCGCTCTCACGGTGGATACTCTTTCTCGCCTGGGTTGGAAGATAAACTTCGAGAAATCCTCTCCGATTCCGGCTCAGCGGATCTCTTTTCTCGGGATGATTCTGGACACTTCTCGCGGTCTGGTGATCCTCCCTCACGACAAGGCCTTGGCCTTGCAGCAGGGTGCTCGGAGTCTTTCCCGTCCAGCCTCCCACTCCATCCGATTCAGCATGCGCGTTCTCGGGCGGATGGTAGCTGCCATGGAGGCGGTTCCATTCGCGCAATTCCACCTTCGTTCCCTCCAGCATGCGCTACTGTCGGCGTGGGACGGCAATCCGTCCTCCCTCGACCGCCGCTTTATCTTGCCCCCACGGGTCACAAAGACCCTCAGGTGGTGGACGTCGAAGTCCTCCCTAATCCAGGGAAGATCCTTTCTCCCTATGCAGTGGCTGGTGGTGACCACCGATGCCAGCCTTATAGGCTGGGGGGCGGTTTTCAAACATCACACAGCTCAGGGGCGGTGGTCAGCTCGAGAGTCTCGTCTTCCCATCAATGTCCTGGAGATACGAGCCATCAGACTAGCATTGTTCCAGTTTCACCACCTTCTGGCGGGTCACTCAGTCAGGATTTAGTCCGACAACGCCACGGCCGGTGGCGTACATCAACCGTCAAGGGAGAACCCGCAGCAAAGCGGCTATGCTCGAGGTATCCCACATCCTGCACTGGGCGGAATCCAATCATTCGCCCATCTCGGCGATCCACATTCCAGGGGTGGAGAATTGGGCGGCGGACTTCCTCAGCCGCCAGGGCCTCGCCTCGGGCGAGTGGTCCCTTCACCCGGAGGTTTTCCAGCAGATCTGTCTCCGCTGGGGGACCCCGGATGTGGATCTCATGGCATCCAGATTGAACAACAAAGTTCCACAGTTCCTTGCTCGGTCACTCGACCCACGGGCCATCGGAGCAGACGCCCTGGTCTTGCCTTGGCACCAGTTTCGTCTCCCGTACATTTTTCCCCCTCTTCCCCTGCTACCGAGGGTCATCAAGAAGATCAGGGCAGAGGGGGTACCAGTGATTCTCGTCGCACCGGACTGGCCGCGCCGGGCATGGTACGCGGAACTGGTCCAGCTGGTCGCCGACGCCCCCTGGCGCCTTCCAGATCGCGTGGATCTTCTCTCACAGGGCACATTTTACCACCAGAACTCAGGGGCCCGGTCTTTGACGGCCTGGCCGTTGAATCCTGGATTCTAGGCCAAGCGGGTTTCACTCCCAAGGTGTCTTCCACCATGATCAGAGCTAGGAAACCTGTTTCCATGCGCAGTTACCACCGTACCTGGCGAATTTTTTTTCTCATGGTGCGACGCACAGGGACGATCTCCCCTGGTATTTTCTATCCCTACCATACTGGAGTTCCTTCAGTCTGGACTAGAGTCAGGACTTGCCCTTAGCTCTCTAAAGGGTCAGGTTTCGGCCTTGTCAATCCTTTTCCAGCGAAAGATTGCCAATAGGTTGCCGGTGAAGACTTTTTTCCAGGGAGTCTCCCACGTGGCGCCTCCCTACAAGATGCCCTTGGATCCGTGGGATCTTAATTTAGTTCTCGGAGCTCTCCAGGAGACTCCCTTCGAACCACTACAGGGCGTTTCCCTGACCTTCCTCTCCTGGAAGGTAGTTTTCCTAGTGGCCATTACGTCCATCAGACGGGTTTCGGAGTTGGCTGCACTCTCCTGCCGCCCTCCGTTTCTAAATTTTCATCCGGACAAAGCAGTTTTGAGGACTTCTCCCGCTTTTCTGCCCAAGGTCATATCTTCTTTTCACCTCAATGAGGAGATTGTTCTGCCTTCGCTCTGTCCGGCACCAGTCCATCGCATTGAAAAGGCTCTGCACACTCTTGATGTGGTAAGGGCTCTTCGTCGGTACGTCTCGCGGACGGCTCCCTTCCGCACGTCTGATGTCCTGTTTGTACTTCCAGAGGGGCCAAGGAAGGGTTCTCCTGCTTCAAAGGCTACTCTAGCAAAATGGATTCGTTCCGCCATTGAAGAATCCTATCGTGCCAAAGGTGTTCCTATCCCAGCTGGGATCAAGGCCCATTCTACCTGGTCGGTGGGCGCCTCGTGGGCCGTTCGGCACCAGGCGTCAGCACTGCAGGTCTGCAAGGCTGCGACATGGTCCAGTTTGCACACTTTTACCAAGCATTACCACATCCATTCTCTCTCTTCTGCAGACGCCGCCCTTGGCAGGCGCATTCTGCAAGCGGCAGTTTCTTAGCCGCACGCCAGTGGTACATGGGGTATTAGCATATTGCTTCCCACCCAGGGACTGCTTTTGTACGTCCCATGGTCCTGTGTCCCCCAATGAGGCGTAGGAGAAAAGGAGATTTTTGTGTACTCACCGTAAAATCTTTTACTCCGAGCCAATCATTGGGGGACACAGCACCCACCCTGTTAGCCTGTTTGGCTTGTTGTTACTTCTTGGTTTGTTGACATAGTTTGTCTTTGGTTCATGCTCCTACTGCTTTCCTACCGAACTGGTTGAAATTGTAACCAGCGAAGGGGTGTATACTGCAGAGGAGGAGTTAATCTTTTTTATCTACTTAGTGTCCTCCTAGTGGCAGCAGCATAACACCCATGGTCCTGTGTCCCCCAATGATTGGCTCGGAGAAAAAGATTTTACGGTGAGTACACAAAAATCTCCTTTTCTTGCCCAGATGTAGAATCTTGCATTTCTCCCTGTTAAATACCATCCTATTAGTCTCTGCCCATTGTTCAAGCTTATCTAGATCCTTCTAAATCCCTTCTGTCATTTTATTGTTAGCTATCCCTCCTAACTTTGCATCTTAATGGGGGGAAATGCAGCAAGTTCACTTTTTTCTTTTCTTTGTTCATTTATCTTGTCATATGTTTTCCCATTTGTAATTACAGCTGTGGAAGTACCACAGTTGGATTTTTTTTTACTGCAGCATTTTTTCTTCATTTATGTTAGTGGGAAGAAAAACATCAGTTCCACAACTTAACTGTATAGAAAGAAGCAATCCAAAACTCCAAACCAAAAACTAAGGAGCACTATGGTTCTTTAGCTGTTAGCTGATCCCACTGTTGTCATTTGGCATTTAGATTTAACATTGCAGTTGTGTGTCGATATTTATTTTTTTTTTATAACGTTTCTGTGGCTTTCTATAAAAAATTGGTCAAGGACAGCCTGCAAAAGTGCACATCCAGCACTAATGAATAGAGTGACACAGCTAGATTGTCAGATACGGAGCGGTGTCCTATATGATCACCAGTACTTTTACCTAAGCAGCCGTCCATCCGTATACGTGCAGGGTGTGAAGTATTTCTAAATGTTATATACAAAAATGGAGCTGACAACTGTTAACCATAAACTATAGTAAGCCTCTATTAAAGGGATCTCAATATGAAGAAAACATTCTCAGATGCAGACCAACACAAAATGCAGTGTGTCACATCATGCATGGTCCTGCAAAAAAAACAATTACTGTAATAATTATGACAGGGCATATTTCAGTATTGCATTATTTTAGGAATTTTGCTGATTTGTTTCAGTACCCCGGAACAGGAACAATTGATGTTGATGTGGCTTAGCTGGATGATAAAAGAAGAAGCTTACTTTGAAAGGTGGGTATTTGTGGGGAAGAAAAGTTGGCTGCTAAATAACATAATTTAGGTAAAAAGATTAATCATGACAGAAATACTTGATCTTAAACTATCACTAACTTGTCGTTAACAGCACAGCTGGAGTGTCTGCTTCATTTGGAGAAATGCTGCTATTAGTTGCCATGTATTTCCATAGCAATCAACTGAGCGCCATCATTGATTTGGTCTGTTCCACTTTGGGAATGAAGGTACATAGAACATTGCAATATCTACAGAATGTAGGCAGGGTGTTGCATTATTTCCTACTTTTTTACTCTAAAACTGTGTGCAGTAGATGCATAGGACAATATGCTTATTTTCATGAAACCTTTCTGTAGACTAATCCCCGTAGATATGTCCGTGAGATATAATCGTCGGAGCAATGCCTTGCCCTCTTGTATAGCCTAGGGCTGTGATATTTGTTGGCTGTCTTCTACTTTACTGAAACTGCAGCCTATGAAGGAAAAGGTCTAGAGGCCAGAATGTAAGATTATACATGTGGTGGGAACTGGAGGGAAGTTCTAGCAGTATTTACTTCATCATAATAATAATCTTTATATAGCGCTAACATATTCCGCAGCGCTGTACAGTTTAACAGTTTCAAACACAACAGTCATAAGTAACAACATTAACAATACAATAATTGAAGCAAAATAAGACGACCCTGCTCGTGAGAGCTTACAATCTGCAATGAGGTGGGGGAGATACAAAGTACAGGTTTGTATTTACAGTGATGGTCCAGCCATCTTCAGGGGATGGGGGATAGATGGAAGTAGTGAATGGGCTACACACACAAACCTAAAATGACTTTGATTAGGGAACGTGATAGGCCGCTCTAAACAAATGTGTTTTGAGGGAGCACCTAAAACTATGCAAATTGTGGATGTCCTAATATCTTGGGATATAGCATTCCAGAGGATTGGTGCAGCACGGGAGAAGACTTGGAGTCGGAGGTACGGATTAGTGCAGAGGTTAGTCGAAAGTCGCTTGCAGATCGCAGCGGTCGGTTAGGCCGATAGACGGAAATGAGGGAGGAGATGTAAGGAGGTGCCGCACTGTGGAGAGCTTTGTGGGTGATAACAAGTACTTTGAATTGGTTTCTATAATGAATGGACAGCCAATGTAACGATTGGCGAAGAGCGGACACGTCTGAATACCGATTAGTTAGATGGACCACTCTGGCTGCTGCATTAAGGGTAGACTAGAGGGGGGTAAGTCGAGTAACGGGGAGGCCAAATAATAGAGCGTTGCAGTAGTCCAGGTGGGAGTGGATCAAAGCGACAGAGAAGGTTTGTTGTTTCCGTGGTGAGAAAAGGGCAGATTCTAGAGATGTTCTTTAGGTGTAAGCGGCAAGAGCGGGCAAGAGATTGTATATGGGATGTGAAGGAGAGATCGGAGTCAAACATAACACCCAGACAGCGCACCTGCTGCCGGGGTGTTATTATGGTGCCACTCATGGAGAGGGAAATGTCAGATTTAGGGAGGTTAGTAGATGGCGGGAGCAGAAGTTCAGTTTGGAGAGGTTGAGTTTCAGATAGAGAGCGGACATGATGTTGGAGACTGTGGACAGACAGTTAGTGGCGTTCTGTAGTACAGCGGGGGTAATGTCAGGGGATGATGTGTATAGTTGTGTGTCATCAGCATAAAGATGGTACTGCCTAGAGAGTAGGAGTCGGTGGTCAACAGTGTCGAAAGCTGCAGAAAGGTCGAGAAGAATTAGCAGCGAGTGGTCACCATTACATTTTGCTGTCAGAAGGTCATTGGTCACTTTGATGAGTGCAGTTTCTGTTGAATGTAGGGGGCATAAGCCGGACTGTGCAGAGTCTAGGAGGGAGTGAGTGGAGAGGTAACGGGTAAGGCAGGAGTAGATTAGTTGCTCCAAGAGTTTAGAGATGAAGGGGAGATTGGAGACTGGTCTGTAGTTATTTGTGCAGGATGGGTTGCGAGCAGGTGTCTTTAATAATGGAGTAATGATAGTGTTTGAAGGAGGATGGGAAAATGCCTGAGGAGAGGGAGAGATTAAAGATTGTAGTTAGGTGAGTTGTGATGACTGGAGGAGATGAGAGGGAATGGGGTCAGTAGGTCATGTATTCGGACGAGAAGAAGAGAGGAGCCTGGAGACTTCTTCTTCTGTGATGGGAACAAATGTGGAGAGTGAGCCAGGGGAGATGCAGGGAGGGATGGGAGTCACTGAACTTGGTGGTTGGAAGTGGATTTCCTGACGGATGTTATCTATTTTCTCTATAAAATGGGAGGCCAGGTCATCAGCACAAATGTCTGATAGGGGCTTTTGCTTTTGTCCTGGGGAGCGAGTGAAAGGTGTCAAAAAGTTTCTTGGGGTTGTTGGATAGTGAGGAGATCAGGGTGGTGTAGTAGGTCTGTTTGGCGAGGTGAAGGGCAGAGTTATAGGTTTTTAACATAAATTTGAAGTGTATGAAGTCTTCTGGTGTGTGAATTTTCCTCCATAAGCGTTCAGCACTCCTAGAGCATCGCTGGAGAAATCGAGTTTGCGATGTGAGCCAGGGCTGTTTCACTCTGTGTTTGGAGGTTCTGAGATGAGGGACGCTACTTGGTCCAGGGTGCTTCTGAGAGTGTCATTGTAGTCGTGTACAGGCAGATCAGGGCAGGAAAAAGAGGAGATTGGGGACAGTGATGAGTGTAGGGAGTCTGAAAGTGTATGAGGGTTAATGGCTTGAAGATTTCTGAATTTATGGTAGGTAGGAGTGTGCTGGGGTGGGCGTGGATTTGTGAGTGTAAAGGAGACAATGTTGTGGTCAGAGAGGGGAAGCAGTGAGTTATTTAGGTAGGAGCTTGAACAGAGATGGACAAAGACCAGGTCAAAGGTTTTACCGTCCTTGTGTCTCAGGGGTTGAGAGCTGTGCGAGGCCGAGAGAAGTGGTTAGTGATAGAAGCTGGGACTCAGATGTGGAAGTGGGGCTGTTAATGGGGGTGTTGAAGTCTCCTGGGATAAGGGTTGGGAGTTCTGAGGACATAAAGTGCGGCAACCAGGCTGAGAAATGGTCCAGGGAGTGGGTGGGTGAGCTTGGGGGCCGATATATGACTGCTACTCTGAGGGAGAGGGGGCGAAAGAGCCTGATAGTGTGGACCTCAAAAGAAGGGAATGAGTGATGGAACTGGGGGATGACCTGGAAAGTGCATTGTGGGGACAGGAGTATGCCGACTCCACCACCAAGTCTGTTTGTGGGTCTTGGGGAATGGGAGAATTGTAAGCCACCATGGGAAATGGCAGCAGGGGAGACAGTGTCAGAGTCCTGGATCCAGGTTTCAGTGAGGGCCAACAGATTTAGAGAGTTGTTCAAAAAGTAGTTTTGCAGGAAAGGAATCTTGTTACATACAGACCGTGGATTCCAGAGGGCTCAATTGAAAGAAGGATATGAGGGAGTGCAAGTAATATTAATAAGGTTAGTATGGTTTTGATATGAGGTAGGGTAGGGGTTGGGGGACGTTGGGTTGGGGGAGATGTCCCCCGAAATCAGTAGGAGTAGGAGTTTTTTGAATTGTACGAAGTTTTTTTGTGCAGTGTGTTTGGGCAAGATGGTCTAAGGTTTTTCAGGAAGGTGAGAAGTGCATGGGAGCTGTACATGGGAGAGGGAAGTATAGAGGGGTTGATGTGTATGAGTCGTCATGGAGGGGGGATGGTGCAGTGAATTTGGATGGCATGGGAACATAGGAGGATAGCAATAAAGCACACAGATGAAAGGGAGTGCAGAGTGTGGGTTACCTGACTCCTGCCCTGACTAACTGCCATGGAGTAACTGCCTTTTTCTTGATGCTTAGCTAATGCGATGTTTTGCTGAATGCATGCGACCCCACACATGCGTGCATCCCTTAGAATGTTTCTAAATTTATAGGCCCCCAGTACAGGGACAGGAGAGACGGATTGTGGGAGCTGGTTAGTTATAAATTAGCAACAGCTGCTCAACACATCCTGGTGTGGAAAAGATGATCAAATACGCAGTCCTGATTACATCTCTACATTATAGCACCTCCCCTTCCCCGGATATACAACAATAAGTACTGAGAACCATGTTAGGGTACTGTCACACATTGGCACTTTGATCGCTACGACGGTACGATCCGTGACGTTCCAGCGATATCCATACGATATCGCTGTGTCTGACATGCAGCAGCGATCAGGGACCCTGCTGAGAATCGTACGTCGTAGCAGATCGTTTGGAACTTTCTTTCGTCGCTGGATCTCCCGCTGTCATCGCTGGATCGTTGTGTGTGACAGCGATCCAGCGATGCGTTCGCTTGTAACCAAGGTAAACATCGGGTTACTAAGCGCAGGGCCGCGCTTAGTAACCCGATGTTTACCGTGGTTACCAGCGTAAAAGTGAAAAAAAACAAACAGTACATACTTACATTCCGGTTTCTGTCCCCCGGCGTTCTGCTTCTCTGCATTGTGAGCACCGGCCGGAAAGCGAGCACAGCGGTGACGTCACCGCTGTGCTTTCCGGCTGGCACAGACACAGTGGAGAGAAGCAGAACGCCGGGGGACAGACACCGGAATGTGAGTATGTACTGTTTTTTTTTATTTTTTTTTACTTTTACGCTGGTAACCACGGTAAACATTGGGTTACTAAGCGCGGCCCTGCGCTTAGTAACCCGATGTTTACCCTGGTTACCCGGGACCTCGGCATCGTTGGTCGCTGGAGAGCTGACTGTGTGACAGCTCCCCAGTGACCACACAACCACTTACCAATGATCACGGCCAGGTCGTATCGCTGGTCGTGATCGTTGGTAAATCGTTTAGTGTGACAGTACCCTAACTGATGAATTGTAGCAAAGGAGTTGAATGACCTGATTAAAATTCAGGCTGCTTGCAAACATTGAATGGAGTGAAAATGCATGCAGGGTAGTTCAGTTCAGAGGTTGAATGACATGATTACCGCATGTGGTTATTTTCTCCTTCGCCTCATTGGGGACACAGACCATGGTGTATGCTGCTGCCGCTTGGAGGCTGACACTAAGTGATACAAAGAAAGTGATCTCCTCCCCTGCAGTATACACCTTCCTGCTGGCTCTCAGCTAACCAGTTCTTGCTTAGTGTCCGTAGGAGGCACACGGACAGGTCTGCTATTCAGACCCAAAACTCTTTATTATTTTATTTATACCTTTTACATTTTTGATTTTACTTTCTACAACGAAGGAGCGACGGATCCTTTCAAGTCTCCGATCTCCCCGAACCATCAACAGGCGAGCACGGAGAGTGTTGCCTCTCCGTATCCTCTCCTGCGACGTGCCACGCCTGAGCTGATTCTTAGGGGCGACGGGTCCCTTCAAGGGCACCGATCTCCCCACACCCTGAACGGACTAGCACATGGAGTGTCGCCTCCACATACCCTCTTCTTCAGCCAGGCCTATTGCCGGACAACTGGCCCTGTCCACCCGGGGGCTGAACTCCGTGGATGCACAGAGGCCCCTCTCTTTGGCGTCCGAGCAGCCCCCACTGTACCACCACTGTTAAAGCGGATGGTACAAGGAGGCGGACGGTTCCTCTCCACCTCCCTAACAAAGGGATGGTGGATTGAGGTTTACCTCTCTATCCCTGCACCGGCCACGCTGCAATACCTGACCTGCAGCAGAACAGTAGAGTGCGCGCGCTTTCCTCGTAACTGAAACCCAGTCATCCGCGGCGGCTCCATGCCGGGACGCGCACCGATGGTGAGTGGATCCAGTCAGCCTCTGCAGTGGGATAGTCACATGCTGACAGGCAGCCTCTGCCATGGCTTCCCTGTGGCCCACCTCCCTGAGGTAACGTCCCGGCCGGCTGCAAAAATTGAGCCCCCTGGCTTCGGCCGATGTGTAGGCCTCATCCCAGAAGCCGCGCCCGCACTGTGGCGCGCTAAGGCGGCTCCGCCCACCTTTTCTGGTGCTTCTTCCCTGGCACGGGAGATCACTTCTCTCGGCAACGCCACTCTATTCTACCCCTGGTATTGCCCACGCAGGCTACAGAAATTAAGGCCCCGGCTTGGGCCTATTCATGGAAGTCACGAGGCTCCGCCCACATCATGTCTGTGGCCCCGCCCTCCCGAATTGGTGCCTCTCGCTCTCTGCGAGACTTTACCACCTCTGCAACTCCTGGTGGCCATCTTAGTCCACCCTGCCGGCACACACACAGGGGCTATGGTTTTGCATTAAAGGGGCACAACGACTCTGCAACCGGGTAAGGAAGTACTGCTTTCTTCCCCTGCATCTTCCCTCTGTGCTTAAAGGCACATGACCAGTATCTCCTACCTGGTCTTAAAAGTGCACGAACAGTATTCCCTTGTCTTAAAGGTACGTGACTAGTATTCCCTGGTCTTAAAGGAACATGACCCGTATTCCTTGGTCTTAAAGGCACATGACCTGTATTCCCTGGTCTTAAAGGCACAGGACCAGTATTCCTGGTCTTAAAGGCGCATGACCAATATTTCCTGGTCTTAAAGGCGCATGGCCAGCATTCCCTGGTCTTAAAGGCGCGTGACCAGTGTTCCCTGGTCTTAAAGGCACATGACCAGTATTCCCTGGTCTTAAAGGCACATGACCATTATTCCCTGGTCTTAAGGGGACATAACCAGTATTACCTGGTCTTAAAGGCACAGAACCAGTATCCCCGGTCTTAAAAGCTCATGACCCATATTCCCTTGCCTTAAAGACACATGACCAGTCCGAAGCCGGTCACCCTAAATGAGCTCAGCCTTCCGCCGCCGACCCCAGCTTATCCCAGAGTACCTAGTTCCATGAGTGGGCTTCGTCACTGCCGAAACCCATGGATTCTCTGACCAAGAGATTGAATCCCTCCGTGTACCCTCTGTGGCTCGGAGTGCTCGCAGGACGAATATAGATGGTCCCTCTCCTTCTTGCGAGCAGTCGGCTAGCAGGGGCCGCAAGTTTTCTAGAAATGTACAGGCGTCTAGAAACGTACATGCGCCTAGAAAACGAAAGTTTCATTTCCTGATCCCTCGCCAATGATTTGCTGGGAACAAGTCTCTGAATATGGATCGGATATTGCCTTGGTTCTGGACTCACCAAAACTTCAGAAAAGGATGGATTCGCCTATTTATATAATCAACCAATCGCTGTAGATTGACGAGGAGTTCGGTTATACTCTAGATCACGCAGTGTCCCTCATGAGGAAACTAAACTCCCTCGCAGAGCATTTACCATTCACCCGGACAGGGAGCATCCAGATAAGCGATCCACTGGACATAAACCTCTGCAAGCGCAGTATCCTTTTTCAGCCAATATGCAAACACGTGGGGTGTTCCCTCCACATATACCCACCTAAGATGTGAGATGCCATGCCTGGTCTGATTCTTAAGGGCGACGGGTCCTTTTAAAGGGCACCGATCTGCCCACACCATCAATAGACGAGCACATGGAGTGTCGCCTCCATGTATCCTCTTCTACAGCCAGGCGTAATGCTGGAAAACCAGCCCTGTCCACCCGGGGACCTTAACTCTGTAGATGTACTGAGGCACACTTTTTGGGGCGTCCGAACATCCCTCTCTGCATCTCCTCTATTTAGCAGATGGTGCAAGAAGGTGGACAATCTCTCTATACTTCCCTGTTAAGAGGATGGTGGATCGAGGGTTCATCATTTTAACTCCGCACCGTCAAAAGAGAGCGGCGATAGTAAGAGCTTTTCCTGACCTTCTACATGCAGCTGCCCTTTCTGCCACTTGGCATATTAGCCGGGTACAATCTCCTGTGGTATACCTACCAGTATCCCTGCCCGATGGGTCATCATTTAAAAATACAACAGACTGTCAGATAGCAAATCTGGTTCATTCCGTCTTGCGGCCTCCGGTTCAGCGCTCTACCCTTCCTTAGCTGCCACATGTGTTGCTAGAGCAATGGTCTCCTGGTCAGAGACCTAAACTATATTGATTTCCAACAGTAACCTTTTCCCGAAGACGGTACAGCTGGTCAATCAAATTTCTTGAGCAAGGAGACTAGCTGCTTCACGCCTCACGGTTGCGTCTACTTGCGCGGCTCTGTCAGCAGCAAATGCCATTACACTCAGAAGGACTTTATAGCTCAGAGAATAGAAGCGTACTCTACGTTCAAAAGGCCTCTGACATCACTCCCTTACCAGAGTGATAGGTTATTCGGTGAGAAGTTGGGAGCTTTCCCAACGCAGGAACAAAGGATCGCATGTTTCCTATAGACCCAACCAGCAATGGATAAGTTGTCCAGTACGGCCTAGATCTAAGCGATCTTGGTTCCAAAAAAGGACCGAAAAGTAAGATTGACCCTGAACCTCAAACTTCTACTAAGCTTGACAAGGTCCCCGTTCTCCGGATGGAGTTCCTCCGCTCAGCCATTACTTTAACGGAAAAAGGTGAAGTTTCTGGCATCCACCGACATTCGGGATGCTTACCTTCACAATCCTATGTTTTCCCCTCTTCAAAAGTTTTCAAATCACGACCTTGTCCTTCGGCCTTGTTACCGCACCCAGAGTGTTCACAAGGGTTATGGCAGCTGTCATGTTCCTCTTGCACCCTAGAGGCACTGTAGGTCGTCGTGCCCTATCTGGTCGACTTTCGAGCCGCTCTTCCAGCCCTGCGTTGAGTCCTCTATATCTCTTGTGATACCCTCTCTCTCCTGGGCTGGCAGCTAATCTTAGGCTACGTTCACATTTGCGTTGTGCGCCGCAGCGTCGGCACCGCAACGCACAACGCAAACAAAAACGCAGCAAAACGCATGCACAACGCTGCGTTTTGCGCCGCATGCGTCCTTTTTTTAATTTATTTTGGACGCAGCAAAAATGTAACTTGCTGCGTCCTCTGCGCCCGGACGCGTGCGCCGCAGGGAAGCATGCGGCGCAAAACGCAAGTGCGACGCATGTCCATGCGCCCCCATGTTAAATATAGGGGCGCATGACGCATGCGGCGACGCTGCGGCGCCCGACGCTGCGGCGCAGACCGCAAATGTGAACGTAGCCTTAGACAAGTTTTGTCCTAATTTCCAGCCCAGCATATATCCTTTTTGAGGATGATCCTGGAATCTTCCAGAAGGTTGGTGATTCTCCCTTGAGACAAGGCCGTGGCCCTTCAACAGGGAGCTCGCTCACTTGTTCACTCATCCCCTCATTCCATTCGATTTGCTAGGAGGGTTCTGAGGAAAATTGGTGACAATGGAAGCGGTTTCCTTCGCTCCTCTCATTTTCCGCAGGTCAAACAGGCTTTCAGAGTTTAGTCTCTGAGCTCCCTCCTCATCCAGGGGAGATCCTTTCTCCTGGTTCAATGGTTATTAGTGACTACCTATGCCCGTCCTCTTCTCCTGTTCATTGTTCTGGGTATCCGAACAGTACGGCTAGTTCTACAGAAGGTCCACTGCCTTCTGGCGGGTCACCCCATCCGATTCAATCGGACAATCCCACGTCTGTGCCATACGTCAATCATCTAGCAGGTACCCACGGTCAGGCGTCATGGCTGAGGTACCTCACATTCTCTGTTGGGCCACGATCTATCATTCGGGGATCTCGGCACTATACATCTCAGGAGTAGAACATCTTGGCGGCAGACGCAGTCAGGGTCCCGCCTCATGTGAGTGGGAACTTCACCTGAAAGTCTTCCATCAGATCTGTCTTCTTTGGAGCACTCCAGATGTAGATTGGATGGCGTCCAAACGGAACGCCAATGTACTCTAAGTTCATGGTTTGGCCTCAATATCCAAAAGCCATCGCAGTGCATGCTCTGGTTCTTCCATGGTACCAGGTTCCATAACCCCTCTTCCACTACTTCCGAGATCTTTTCGGAAGCAGGAAGGGCCCCAGTGATCCTGGGAGATCCGCATTGACCATGTCAGGTTTTTTTTCTCGTTTGCGGAACTAGTATTTTTCCGTCTTATTGCAACAAAACTGCAAATATGGACTTTCTCGCAGAGAATCTTCACATGTGGTTCTTCCTTATTGCATACCGTTAGATCTTTTGGACCTTAATGGTCCTGGGAGTCTTACAGTAGACTCCTTTTGATCCGGACAGACTTTACTATTAGGGAAGCTCGCTCTTTTTTTTCTCTGCGATCTCCTCATTCTGACGAGTCTTCGGAGCTAGCCGCTCTGTTCTTTCAGACTTTTTTCCCTTATTACCATCAAGGCAAGGTTGCCCTTAGGCCATCCCCGTCCCTTGTTACCAAGGTGGTATTGTATTCCCACTGTTATGAGGGCATTGTTCTTCCCTCATCTCTTTCAGCACCAATTCACAAAATGGAATGGGTTCCCCATATTCTGCACATGGTGAGTGCTCTGAGTAGGTTCGTCTCGAGGACGGTATCCTTCCGAAGGTTGGACACTGTAATTGGTCTACCTCACGGTAAGAGGACGGCTTCCTGACGGTTACAGGAAGGGTTTAGCCTTTTCATCGGCCATGTTAGCCTGGTGGATTTGTTACACCATCCAGGAGTCCTTCCGTGTTAGATGTCAGCCTATCTCCCTGTTTATTGAGGTTTCTTGGGTTCTAGGCAAAAGGCATCGGCAAAGCATGCCTGCAAGCTTGCGGGTTCGTCCAGTCCGCATGCATTCTTGAAGCACTATAATTCACAGATTTCCACAGATGTGAGTCTGGGCAGGCGGACTCTGCAGGTCGCGGTGGTGCACTTGCAAGTAGCAGTTTCACAAGGCCTGATCTGATGTTGTCCCCACCCAGGGACTGCTTTGGGACCTCTGTCTGTGTCCACCAATGAGGCGAAGGAGAAATGGGGATTTTTGTATACTCACCGTTAAATCCTTTTCTCCGAGCCATTCATTGGGGGACACAGCTCCCACCCTGTTATTAGCTTGTGCTTGTTTTATAATTTGACATGCTATACTCTCATATATAATGTGGCATGCTATACGCTCATATATTGTTATTGATCTCATACTGCCTTTGCACTGAACTGGTTAGCTGAGAGCCAGCAGGAGGGTGTATACTGCAGGGGAGGAGCTAACTTTTTTTGTATCACTGAAGTGTCAGCCTCCTAGTGGCAGCAGCATGCACCACGGTCTGTGTCCCCCAAAGAATGGCTCGGAGAAAAGGATTTTACGTTGAATACACAAAAATCCCTATTTTCCTGTTGACAACCTGTCCTGGACCAGTGGTGGAGGCGTGTATGTGTGTGTGTATGTATGTATGTATGTATATACAGTGGGGCAAAAAAGTATTTAGTCAGTCAGCAATAGTGCAAGTTCCACCACTTAAAAAGATGAGAGGTGTCTGTAATTTACATCATAGGTAGACCTCAACTATGGGAGACAAACTGAGAAAAAAAAATCCAGAAAATCACATTGTCTGTTATTTTATTTGCATATTCTGGTGGAAAATAAGTATTTGGTCAGAAACAAACAATCAAGATTTCTGGCTCTCACAGACCTGTAACTTCTTCTTTAAGAGTCTCCTCTTTCCTCCACTCATTACCTGTAGTAATGGCACCTGTTTAAACTTGTTACCAGTATAAAAAGACACCTGTGCACACCCTCAAACAGTCTGACTCCAAACTCCACTATGGTGAAGACCAAAGAGCTGGCAAAGGACACCAGAAACAAAATTGTAGCCCTGCACCAGGCTGGGAAGACTGAATCTGCAATAGCCAACCAGCTTGGAGTGAAGAAATCAACAGTGGGAGCAATAATTAGAAAATGGAAGACATTCAAGACCACTGATAATCTCCCTCGATCTGGGGCTCCACGCAAAATCCCACCCCGTGGGGTCAGAATGATCACAAGAACGGTGAGCAAAAATCCCAGATCCACGCGCGGGGAACTAGTGAATGAACTGCAGAGAGCTGGGACCAATGTAACAAGGCCTACCATAAGTAACACACTACGCCACCATGTACTCAGATCCTGCAGTGCCAGATGTGTCCCACTGCTTAAGCCAGTACATGTCCGGGCCCGTCTGAAGTTTGCTAGAGAGCATTTGGATGATCCAGAGGAGTTTTGGGAGAATGTCCTATGGTCTGATGAAACCAAACTGGAACTGTTTGGTAGAAACACAACTTGTCGTGTTTGGAGGAAAAAGAATACTGAGTTGCATCCATCAAACACCATACCTACTGTAAAGCATGGTGGTGGAAACATCATGCTTTGGGGATGCTTCTCTGCAAAGGGGCCAGGACGACTGATCCGGGTACATGAAAGAATGAATGGGGCCATGTATCGTGAGATTTTGAGTGCAAACCTCCTTCCATCAGCAAGGGCATTGAAGATGAAACGTGGCTGGGTCTTTCAACATGACAATGATCCAAAGCACACCGCCAGGGCAACGAAGGAGTGGCTTCGTAAGAAGCATTTCAAGGTCCTGGAGTGGCCTAGCCAGTCTCCAGATCTCAACCCTATAGAAAACCTTTGGAGGGAGTTGAAAGTCCGTGTTGCCAAAAACATCACTGCTCTAGAGGAGATCTGCATGGAGGAATGGGCCAACATACCAACAACAGTGTGTGGCAACCTTGTGAAGACTTACAGAAAACGTTTGACCTCTGTCATTGCCAACAAAGGATATATTACAAAGTATTGAGATGAAATTTTGTTTCTGACCAAATACTTATTTTCCACCAGAATATGCAAATAAAATGATAAAAAAAACAGACAATGTGATTTTCTGGATTTTTTTTTCTCAGTTTGTCTCCCATAGTTGAGGTCTACCTATGATGTAAATTACAGACGCCTCTCATCTTTTTAAGTGGTGGAACTTGCACTATTGCTGACTGACTAAATACTTTTTTGCCCCACTGTGTGTATATATATATATATATATGTATATATATATATATATATGTATATATGTATGTATATATTTATATATGTATGTATATATATTTCCCTTCCTCTGCTGGAGTTCTTGCTGACCTTTGGACATTAGTCAGGAATAGCAGACAGATACAGGGGGAGTGGGATCAGGAAAGATTGGTGATGATATTGCAGCCAGTGGACATACCTAAGGATGAAGCAGATTGATTGTTGGATTGATAGCGATAATGAAGCATAGTGATGATAATAATAATGAAGCATCTATAGCAGGGGGTTATTTTTCTTGCATATTTCTGCTGTATCCTTATAGAGACAGACAGGGCAAAGAAATGCAGTCTGTTGGTGTTTGCTGAATGATTGCCCCGATCACTTAACCAGGTTGACTTTATCAAACTCCTGATTAGCTAACTGGTTTAGCTCTGCAGTGATACAGAGGCAGAGGAACTCTCACTATATATCTAATTCTGACTTGCTTTTCTGTAGGAAAGTGGATCAACAACTGTTTTGGATACCTTTTTGTCAGATTTTGTAAAATTTGTTAATATTTTCTAATTTTTTATATTGTTATTCGGACAACAGTGGGGACAGTATAACTGGATCATTTTATTATTTTCCAGATTGTCATCAAACCAAGCTCTCTAAGTAGAATGAAGACCATTTTCACTCAGGAGATCTTTACAGAGCAGGTGAAATATTGTCACTACCTATACCAAGGAATTAAAATTGCCTCTCCTATACCCAAAAAATAATCTAGACACCTGCCTCTCTTTCCTGGTTCCTTTTTGTAACTTGCTATCTTTTTTCCTTTTTTTTTTCTCTTCAGTAATATAATTTTTGTTTTTGGTTGTGTTTTCTATTCAGGTGGTCACAGCCCATGCAGTTCGGGTCCCTGTCACAAGTAATCTGAGTGCTAACATTACTGGTTTTCTACCTATCCACTGTATTTATCAGCTGCTGAGAAGTCGTGCTTTCACCAAGCACAAAGTGTCCATAAAGGTAAGATGCTCCTAGTAAACTAAAACCAGCGGAGAGCAGCAGTGCATGATCTGTAGGAAGTTAGACAGGTGTTTTTGTGTTTTTATTACATTATATCACTCCCTGCCTTTGGATGATTTTTATGCTGATTCAGTGAAATGTATTTGTGTGATACTTTTTTGGCAAGAAGACCCTGATAACTGCTCTTATGAGGCTTTTTTTACAGTCTGCTAATGACATTAAAGAAGTTGTCCGCTACTATAACTTTTTTTTTTTTCCATAAATCTTGCTGTTATGTGCCACTGAAAACATCTACTGTGTTTATTTTAGCAATATTACCTTTTATCATGCTGTAGCAGCACATTTTTAGTGCTGGATCCAGCTCTCATGGGGTTAATCGACAACTTCCTTTCTCCTATTATTGTTATTGTGCTCTAATACTACAAGTACCATGATGCATTGCACTCGCCTGTAACTCTGCACCTGGCACACCCACTCCAAAACACACCCCAACCCCTCCCTCCTCTCCCCCCTCTAGCTTCAAAAAGATTTGTGATGTCATTTCTGTCCAACCTCCTCTTTTACATTTGTCCAACCCACACTCCATTACACATAGGTAGGTAGATAGATAGATAGATAGATAGATAGATGAATAAATACAGATATATCTATATATCTATGTCTATTTCCATAGATATGTCTATATCCATGTTTCTAAACCCCTTCACCCTTGGAGCTTTTTTGTTTTCGTTTATCGCTCCCCTTCTTTCCAGAGCCATAATTTTTCCGTCAATATGGCCATGTGAGGGCTTATTTTTTGCGGGACAAGTTCTACTTTTGAACGACACCATTGGTTTTAGCATGTCGTGTAACAGAAAATGTGAAAAAAATTCAAAGTGCAATGAAATTGCAAAAAAAGTGCAATCCCACACTTGTTTTTTGCTTGGCTTTTTTGCTAGGTTCATTAAATGCTAAGATTGTGTGCACACGATTTGATTGCAGATCCACAGGGTTTTTTACCTCACAGAATTGCATCAAATCCGCAGTGTAGTGCACAACCAATGTAAGTCTATGGGAGCCGCAGACTTGTTGGGCACCGAAACGCAGCTTTTTTTTCTCGCAGCATGTCACTTCTTTTGTGCGGAACTGCAGCGTTTCTGCACCCTTAGACTTTCATTGAGTCGGGCACATCCGCAGCAAAACCGCAGATGTAAAAAAGATCTGCAGTTTTGCTGCGGATGTGGGTCCGAGAAACGCTGCAGTTCGGGAGGAGGGAAGTGTGTGGGCGGAATGTGGGCGGTGACTGTGTGCGTGTATGTGTGCTGGGTCTGCGGGCTGTTCGTGTGTGTGTGTGTGCGGGCTGTTCGTGTGTGTGTGCGGGCTGTTCGTGTGTGTGTGCGGGCTGTTCGTGTGTGTGTGCGGGCTGTTCGTGTGTGTGTGCGGGCTGTTCGTGTGTGTGTGCGGGCTGTTCGTGTGTGTGTGCGGGCTGTTCGTGTGTGTGTGCGGGCTGTTCGTGTGTGTGTGCGGGCTGTTCGTGTGTGTGTGCGGGCTGTTCGTGTGTGTGTGCGGGCTGTTCGTGTGTGTGTGCGGGCTGTTCGTGTGTGTGTGCGGGCTGTTCGTGTGTGTGTGCGGGCTGTTCGTGTGTGTGTGCGGGCTGTTCGTGTGTGTGTGCGGGCTGTTCGTGTGTGTGTGCGGGCTGTTCGTGTGTGTGTGCGGGCTGTTCGTGTGTGTGTGCGGGCTGTTCGTGTGTGTGTGCGGGCTGTTCGTGTGTGTGTGCGGGCTGTTCGTGTGTGTGTGCGGGACTGTTCGTGTGTGTGCGGGGCTGTTTGGGTGTGTGCGGGACTGTTCGTGTGTGTGCGGGGCTGTTTGGGTGTGTGCGGGACTGTTCGTGTGTGTGCGGGGCTGTTTGGGTGTGTGCGGGACTGTTCGGGTGGGTGCGGGGCTGTTTGGGTGTGTGCGGGACTGTTCGGGTGGGTGCGGGGGGTCTTTTGGGTTGTGTGTGTAGGCATCATCCGATAGAAGTACAAGTACGCAGCATCCAACCTGCAGCTAATTCGGATGTAATCTGGACAGTGGACACACACCCTACGCTATCCATACATCTATCAATAGATATATCTATCCAGATATATCTATAGATAGATATATGAATAGACAGATGTATGCATCTATAGATCTATCTATATGTAGATCTGTCTATCTATTTCATCTATCATCTGTCTATCTGTGTGTGTAATGAAGTGTGGGTTGGACAAATGTAAAAGAGGAGGTTGGACAATAATGACATGACAAATCTTTTTTTTTTTGTTCAATAATACATCTTTATTTAGCTTTCAAAAACGCACCAAAACACATAAAAACCGCGCAAAAACCGCACCAAAAGCAAATAAAAAAATGCTTCAAAACCGCGCAAAAAACTGCACACAGACACCCCCGCCGCCACCACCACCGTACAGCCCCGCAGCAGACCCCAGCACGGCCAGCAGACCCCAGCACCGCCCGCACATCCCGGCGCCGGCACGCAGACCCCCGCACATACCGGCGCCGGCACATAACCCCGGCGTACGCACATCCCTGCCTAGCCCCGCCCGCCCCCAGCACAGCCCCACCCGCCCCCAGCACAGCCCCGCCCACCCACTCTTGATGAGTGACTGCTGTCTGTGGAGCCTGGGGTCACGCCTGCTCATGACGTCACGTCAATTTCCAGAGTCTGGAAATTGACGTGACGTCGGCGGAAATAAGCGGTGGCTGCAGCCTGGGGGTCACGTGACCCGGATTCAGCCGCCGCCATAGCGCCGCTCACAGGCGAAAAGGGCAATGGAAGGTATTTACACAATTCATTAGGGCCCCCGGGGGATACATAAAGGGGTTGTCCACTACTTTCAATTAACCCCCCAAAGAAGCTTGTTCAAACACCTCTACATGCAGAAATGCACAACCTGATGGTGACTTCAACTGAGTACTTAATGTGAGAGCTTAGCTTACGCTTGACAAGTACATTAACACTTTCTTTCATTATCTTTTTTCTATTTTGATTTTAATAAGACAAACGGTTGACGTACACTGAGCTAATACAGTACAGATGGTATTAAAATAAAACAACACAATTCAATAGAAGTTCTGGGCCTGCTGTCACGTAGAATTAGCATCTGAAATTGGAATGGGAATCTGTCAGCAAGATTTCACCCCATAAATAAATATATATCTACATACATACATGCATACATACAATCCTCGTATTTTTTTAGTGGTTGATTAGGTTCCCAGGAGGTAGGACCCAAAGCAGTTAATAAGTAATAGTAGTTAAATGCGTTTTGTATGTATTTTTAGCTAGTTTAGGCCAATTTTATATGTTACAATTACATTGATTGGAGATATGGTAGATAACAAAATTAAGCACTAGAGGAGTTTCTACTTGCTTGGGCATTGCATTTCTTCACTGCAGCACCTGCACAGCAGAGCCTAATTCATGACATTTCTTCTCAGAAAAGCACAATTTAATTTTTCACTGCAGTACAGATCAAATTTTATAGAATTTCTTTACTGTACCACAGCTCAGTTCATGAGCTTTGTTCACTGGAGCAGCTGCACAGCACAGCCACATTTATAGTGTTTTTTTTTCACTGCAGCAGTTGTCTTTGCTGCAACAAAGCTTATTTAATTGCCTTTCTTCCCTGCAGCACAGACCAATGCAAAACAATTCTTTATTGCATTCTGGACCAGGTACATTAATGAGCCTGTTACTTGTGACTGATGCAAGGAAGGGACCATGGCGAGGTCCTGTGTTTCTACTCATTGGTGGGACAATTGTGGATTAGCTACTGATCACGCGCTGAACTATAAATTTTCTATCTGGAAAATACCATAGTATTCACAAAGGTTTTCATAGGCCATTAGTGCCCCTAAGGCCGGTACTGATGAGAAAAAATGATATATCGTAGTTGTGAATGAAACTGACCATGATGATGTCTTACTATAAAATATCAATTGTTTTAGGACTGGATCTACACTCAGATTTGTGAGACAACTACTCCTCTACATCAGCAGCTCATTCCACTGGTTGACGTGTACATTAACTCAATAATCACTCCTGCCTCGAAATCCAGCCCAGAGGCCACCAACAAACCAATCACAGAGCAAGAAATATTGAAGGTTTTCCAGGGTCATACAGGGGAGAATTTGCGTCCAAACCACCGAAGCAAAATTACTACTCAGTTGCTTTTACTCTATTATCTTCTTTCTTACGAAGAAGCTCTACTAGCTAATTCAAAAACATTAGGTAGGTAAATTGTATTATTTTTGTCTTTAAATCTTAACTATTTAGTTATTTTCAATAGTAAAAATATATCTGCAGTGAAATCTTGTGCAATATTCAACACTTTCATAACGGTCTAGTGCTCACATATCTCCAGTACCCATTGATCTTTTCTTAGTCATGTACCTAACAACATGTTTAACCCCCCCGATACTATTTTTTTGGATGTGTAATTTTTTTTAGTTCATGTATTTTTAATTACCACTATTTTATTTTTTTTATATATATACATAATAATCACTCACATTACTAGCGCAACTTTGATTTTCTGAATTTTATAGGAAGCCAATTAACCTATTGGAAATCATTGTAACCCTAAGAAACCCACAGAAATGGGAGGAAGTAATAAACTTCATGCAGCTGTAACATTCAATGTTAAGGGAATCTGTCACTGGGATCAACTTTCTTAACTCCTCTACATAGGCATACAGGTCATAGAAGCTGAATAAAATGGTCCCCCTGATATCTGATGTCTTATTCCAGAGAAGTCCAAATTTTGCTCATATGTAAGTGAGCTCTTTGGGACAGACACTAATCTGCATTGCAATCTGTCGCCAGTTCTTAATTTTGATAGAAGGGGAGTTATCAGTGTGATGAATAATGGCCGCTGTCTTGATCTCACTGCAGAGCTGTGTGTGATTATATCACACACAGCTCTGCAGTGAGATCAAGAGCGCAGAGAGCAGCCATTACATATCACACTGATAACTCCCCCTTCTATTAAAAATAAAATCTGGCAACAGATTGCACGGCAGAATAGTGTCATTCTCATAGTCCTGAACAGCTCATTAACATATAAGAAAAACATGAATATCTCTGGAATAAGACATCACATTGCAGATAATAAGGTATTTGATTATTAAGCTTCCCATCACCTACATGCCCATATAGACAGTTTAGGAGTGTGTATCCTACTAACAGATTCCCTTTAAGTTTCCAGTACTACTAGCCACTGTTATCATTTCTCAGTCGGGCTATATACCTGTTACAGTCTCTCCCCACCTGCAAACTAGTTGTGCTACATTATTTCCTAAACTATTGTTTTTTATGTTGTTGTATTTGGACCAAAGGCTTGGCAGGCTCGTTGAGAACAAGTAATTAAAATGCCTTCCCGACATTTGCAGAATATATACTTCATGGAAGGGAAAAATTTCCAGACCTTTCAGGTGTATCATTATAATAACAATAATAATCTTTATTTTTATATAGCGCTAATATATTCCACAGCGCTTTACAGTTTGCACACATTATCATTGCTGTCCCTGATGGGGCTCACAATCTAAATTTCCTATCAATATGTTTTTGGAGTGTGGGAGGAAACTGGAGTACCTGCAGGAAACCCACCGAAACACGGGGAGAACATACAAAGTTATTGCAGATGTTGTCCTTGGTGGGATTTGAACCCAGGACTCCAGCGCTACAAGGCTACACTGCTAACCACCGAGCCACCGTATGTATATGATATGGCGATAACCCGCACACAGGAGCTGAGCGATCGCCGCAAGATGTTCAGCGAACATCACAGCTGACATCTAAGCTCTCACTATGAGGAGAGGTTTAACTCGCTAAATGCTGCGATCATAATATCGATCGAAGGCAGAAAGAGAGGCATCTCTTTCCCCTATGATTGGCACCCCTGCGACGTCATTGCGAGGGCTCGATCGTTACCATGATGACCCGAGGTAGTCATGATGACGTCTGTGTCACCAGGCTACAGCAACCCCTTAGACCATTCTGCGCATGGTCTAAGTGGCTTGTCTGTTCAGCACTGACGGTTATAAAGCATTGTAATGCTAGTGCATTGCAATGCTTCATAACAGTGATCAGAGTGATGAAGGTCCCAAAGTGGAACTAAGTAAAAAAAGAAAAAACCTGTAAACGTTTTTTAAAATCACTATATATATATATATATATATATATATATATATATATATATATATATATATATATATATATATATATATATATATATATATATATATATATACCGTGTTTCCCCGAAAGTAAGACCCTGTCTTACATTAATTTTACCCCAAAAAGTCCCACCCTGTCTTACTTTCGGGGGAGGTCTTACATTAGCTGCCGAAATACGTTACCAACGTGTGGTGTCCTCCCCCAGATCTTGCGTAGTTTTCCGTTGGTGGCGTAGTGGTGTGCGCATGTCCAAGGTTCCAAATCCTCTGCCAGGGGATTGAAAATTGCAGCGATGTCCGTTATTCCTTCGGTGGTCGGTGGGCGCGGCCATCTTGCTTTGGCCGCGCGTGCGCAGAAGCGGCGCTCTGCTGGCCGCGGCGCTCTACTGGCCGCGGCTTCAGGAAAATGGCCGCCGCGATATCCATCTGCGCACGCGCGGCATCCCGCGGCCATTTTCCTGAAGCCGCGGCCAGCAGAGCGCCGCTTCTGCGCACGCGCGGCCAAAGCAAGATGGCCGCGCCCACCGACCACCGAAGGAATAACGGACATCGCTGCAATTTTCAATCCCCTGGCAGAGGATTTGGGGGACAGCGGCGGCCCAAAGGTAAGGGCCTTATATTTCACAGCGGCCCCCCAACCCTGCCTTACATTCGGGGGAGGCCTTACATTGAAGGACCCCCCCCGTAACCCCCACCCTGTCTTACTTTCGGGGGGGTCCTACTTTCGGGGAAACACGGTATGTATATGTGTGTGTGTGTGTGTGTATATATGTATATATATATATATATATATATATATATATATATATATATATATATATATATATATATATATATATATATATATATATATATATATATATATATATATATAAATATACATATACATACACCCACCCATAAATAAGTATTTTAATTTTTTTTAAAAAGTAAAAAATACACACATTTGGTATAGTCGCATGAGGAACGACCCAACCTGTAAAACTGTCACACTGGTTAACCTCTTCAATGAAAGCATAAAAAAGGCAAAAAACTATTATTTTCCATCATACTGTTGAACAAAAAGTAGAATGAAACACGATCAAAGACAAATGTAAATAAAAATGATATAGCTGAAAACGTCTTCTTGTCTCGCAAAAAAAAAGTCATCATATAGCACCATCAGTAGAAGAAAAAAAAAAAAAAGCTATAGTTCTCAGAATAAAGCAATGCAAAAATAATTCTTTTTTCTATGAAATAGTTTGTGTAAAGGCGCTGAAACACAAAAGAAAGGTATAAAATGTAGTATTGCTGTAATCATTCTGACCCGAAGAATAAAGCTTCTTATTTTACCACACGTAGAATGGCATAAAAAACCTTCCAAAAGAAAATTCCTGAATTGCTTGTATTTGTTCATTCTGCCTCCCAAATAATCAGAATTGAAAGCAAATAAAAAACATTATGTGATAGAAAATGGTACCAATAAAAACATCACAAAAATTAGCCTTCACATGACTGTCGGACGAAATATGGAAAAATTATAGCTCTGAAAATACGGAGATGCAAAATCTTGTTTCTGCAAAAAAAAAAGCCTCGTCTTTTAGTGTGTCAGCAGCCATAGAAAAAAGTTATAAACCTGGTATTGCTGTAATTGGACTGACCAGAAGAAAACAGTCATCTAATCACTTATACCGCACGAGGAATGGTGTAAAAAAAATAAAACTAATTCTTCACTTGCCGTTGATTTGTTCCTTCTGCCTTGCCAAAATTGCAGTAAGGCTTGGCTCACATTTACCCTTGCGCTCTACGCTGAGCGCTTACAGTAAATCTCTGAAATATGTGATTCGGACGGAACCCCTATAATGAGGAATATGGAGGCACTGTGGACGCCGTCTGGTCTATGATTCGACGGTGTCCGTCTTTTTAGGCGTGCATAAAAGCGCGATCTGAAAAGGACAACGCTGAACAGAGGCCAGATGAGGTCCAGAGTAACTCTGCTGCCACATTATAGTGTGGACCGGTTGGGCGTGTTATTTGGAGATTAAGATCAAAACCCCTATGTATGTGCTTAGCGTAGAGTGCAAGATAAACATGATCCAAAATGTTATATAAAATGTTCCCAATAAAGCTTCAACTCAATCCACAAAAAAAGCCAAGTCCCCACTCAGGTCCATCATCTGTTAATGGAAATACAGGAGGCTTCCATGTTACTGGTAGCTCAAAGGCTCTGAAAAAACGGTACGACTCCAAGTCACCCCCCAAACTAAATATAGCATATCTTTCACTCCCAAGTACAAATCCCCCCCCCCTTCTGAGCCCCACAGTGTGCCTATAACACATTTAGAGTCCACATGTTTGGCATCTCTGTAGCTATGAGAGCCTGCCTAAATTATGGGTGCATGCCTCCAGATGCACGAGCTGGGCACCACAAGGTACGGTAACTACAACACTACAATAGCATATTTGCAATTTCCAGTCCACAACATCCACTGCTTCCTGTTTCTAGAAAACACCCATGGAGTCAAATCATCACTATACCTGTAGATAAAATTCCCAAAGGGGTATAATTTCCAAAATGGGTTCAATTGAGGGGATTCTGCTCTTCTAGCACTTAGGGGCTGTGTATATGGAGTCCGCAAATTACTCTATGAAAGTCTGCGCTCCAGGAGACAACTAGTGCTCCATACCTCCCGAGTCTCGCCATGTGGCTAAGCAGCACTGTACAGCCACATGTGGGGCAGTTCTATGTTCAGCAGAAATTGTTGGACATATTTTGTTGCCATTTTTACCCATTTCCCCTTAAGAAAATGTAAAACCTGGGGCTGAAACTAAATTTTTTGTTAATAATGTAATTATTTTTTTCTTGACTGCACAATGGTATAAAATTCTGTGACACCCCTGTGGTGTTAATATGATCACTGCACCCCTCGATGAATTTGTTGAGAGGTGTAGTTTGTAAAATGGGTTCACTTATGGGGGATTCCACTGTTCTGGCACCTCAAGGGATCTCCCAGTGGGTCATGGAACCCGCAAACCATAACAGTAAAATCTGCACTATAGTATAGCGCTCCTTCACTTCTGAGCTTTGCACTATGCCTGAAAAGTAGTTTTCGACAACATATGGGGTATCAGTGTACTCAGGAGAAATTTCACAACAAGTTTTGGGGCCCATTTTCTCCTGCAATCCTTGTGAAAATGAAAAAAAAATAAGGCTAAAACATTGTTTTGGGGATGATTTTTTTTTTTTCTTTTCAATTTCACAGTCCAACGTTGGAAAATTCTGTGACGCAATTGGAGGTTCAAGGTGCTCACCACACATCTTGATAAATTCCTTGATGTGTGTAGTTTTCAAAATGGGGTCACTTGTGTTTTTTTTTTTCACTGTTTCGGCACATCAGGGGCTCTCCAAATGCGGCATGATACCCAAAGACCATTCCATTAACCCCTTAAGCCCCGAGGGTGGTTTGCACGTTAATGACCGGGCCGATTTTTACAATTCTGACTACTGTCCCTTTATGAGGTTATAACTCTGGAACGCTTCAACAGATCTTGGCGATTCTGACATTGTTTTCTCATGACATATTGTACTTCATGATAGTGGTAAAATTTCTTCGAAATAACTTGCGTTTATTTGTGAAAAAAAAAACGGAAATTTGGCGAAAATTTAGAAAATTTCGCAATTTTCCAAATTTGAATTTTTATGCCCTTAAATCACAGAGATATGTCACACAAAATACTTAATAGGTAACATTTCCCACATGTCTACTTTACATCAGCACAATTTTGAAACCAAAATTTTTTTTTGTTAGGGAGTTATAAGGGTTAAAAGTTGACCAGCAATTTCTCATTTTTACAACACCTTTTTTATTTTTTTTTAGGGACCACATCTCATTTGAAGTCATTTTGAGGGGTCTATATGATAGAAAATGACCAATTTTGACACCATTCTAAAAACTGCACCCCTCAAGGGTGCTCAAAACCACATTCAAGAAGTTTATTAACCCTTCAGGTGTTTCACAGAAATTTTTGGAATGTTTAAACAAAAATTAACATTTAACTTTTTTTCACACAAAATTTATTTCAGCTCCAATTTGTTTTATTTTACCAAGGGTAACAGGAGAAAATGGACCCCAAAAATTGTTGCGCAATTTGTCCTGAGTACGCTGATACCCCATATGTGGGGGTAAACCACTGTTTGGGCGCATGGCAGAGCTCGGAAGGGAAGGAGCGCCATTTGACTTTTCAATGCCAAATTGACTGGAATTGAGATATGATAATAAATCGTTGTTTTCTACCTCGTTTTTTTTTTACGGTGTTCACTGAAGGGGTTAACTAGTGGGATAGTTTTATAGGTTGGGTCGTTACGGACGTGGCGATACTAAATGTGTACTTTTATAGTTTTTTTTTATTTAGATAAAGAAATGTATTTATGGGAATAATATATATATTTTTCTTTATTTAGGAATTTTTTTTTTTTTTTTTTTTTTACATAT
This sequence comes from Ranitomeya variabilis, assembly GCF_051348905.1. NCBI lineage: Eukaryota > Metazoa > Chordata > Amphibia > Anura > Dendrobatidae > Ranitomeya > Ranitomeya variabilis. Next base: position 403,110,209 of record NC_135234.1, read on the forward strand.
GTGGATTTTTTTTTACTTTGTCCCAGGGGGGTGGACATCACAGATCGCTGATCTGACAGTTTGCACAGCACTCTGTCAGATAACCGATCTGACTTCCAGCGCTGCAGGCTTGCCAGCGCCTGCTCTGAGCAGGCGCTTGGTAAGCCACATCCCTGCAGGACCCAGATGCAGCCCCGCGGCCATTTTGGATCCGGGGACTGCAGGGAGAGGAGGAAAGACGCTCGGAGCAACGCGATCACATCGCGTTGCTCCGAGGGTCTCAGGGAAGCACGCAGGGAGCCCCCTCCCTGTGCGATGCTTCCCTATACTGCCGGAACACTGCGATCATGTTTGATCGCAGTGTGCCGGGGATTAATGTGCCGGGGGCGGTCCGTGACCGCTCCTGGCACATAGTGCCGGATGTCAGCTGCGATAGTCAGCTGACTCCCGGCCGCGCTCCACCCGTGAGCGCGGCCGATCGCATATGACGTACTATCCCGTCGGTGGGAATTAAGGCCCACCCCACCTCGACGGGATAGTACGTCATATGGGATTAAGGGGTTAAAGTCTGTGTTCCAAAAACGTCACTACTTCCTTTCCAAGTTTTCCCCCATATATGGGATATTGGCGTACTCATAAGAAATTGCACAACAAATTTTTGGGGTCCATTTCTCTTGTTACCCTTGTACAAATAAAAAAAAATTGGGGCTAAAAACATTTTTGTGGGAAAAATGTTTTTGCTTTATTGAATTTTCATGGCTCTAAGTTAACTCCTGTGAAGCACCTGGGGGATTCAGCACATCTAGATAAATTCCTAGAGGGGCCTAGTTTCTAAAATGGGGTCACTTGTGGGGGGTTTCCACTGTTTAGGCACATCAGGGGCTTTCCAAATGTGACATGGCATCTGCTCTCGATTCCAGCCATTTTTGCTTTCAAAAAGTCAAACGATGCTCCTTCCCTTCCGAGCCCTGCTGTGCGTCCAAACAGTAGTTTTCCCCAACATATGGGATATCAATGTATTCCGGAGAAATTGCACAACACATTTTGGGGTCCATTTTCTCCTGTTACCCTTGTGAAAATAAAAAATTTGGGGCTAAAGTCAAAATTATTTAAAAAAAATGAAAATGTTCACTTTTTTGCTTCCACATTACATTAATTCCTGTAAAGCACCTGAAGGGGTTAATAAACTTCTTGGATGTGGTTTTCAGCAGTTTGAGGGGTGCAGTCATTAACCCCTTTCTGCCAGCTGACGGAATAGTACGTCAGCTGGCAGATCCCCTGCTTTGAGGTGGGCTCCGGCGGTGAGCCCACCTCAAAGCCGCGACATGTCAGCTGTTTTGTACAGCTGACGTGCGCGCAATGAGCGCGAGCGGAATCGCGATCCGCTCGCACCCATTAACTAATTAAATGCCGCCGGCAAACGCTGACAGCGGCATTTAACTAGTGCTTCTGGCTGCGTGGCCGGAAGTGCTCGCACCGCTGACCCCCGTCACATGATCGGGGGTCATCGGTGCATTGCCATAACAACCAGAGGTCTCCTTGAGACCTCTATGGTTGTTGATGGCCGATTGCTTTCAGCGCCACCCTGTGGTCGGCGTTCAAAGCAACCCTGCATTTCTGCTACATAGAGGTGGTCTGTGCGTCACCCCTATGTAGCAGAGGCGATAGAGTTGTGCATGCTTCTAGCCTCCTATGGAGGCTATTGAAGCATGCCAAAATTTTAAAAAAAGTATTTAAAAATATAAAAAAAATAAAAAATATATAAAAGTTCAAATCACCCCCCTTTCGCCCCAATCAAAATAAAACAATAAAAAAAAAAAATCAAACCTACACATATTTGGTATCGCCGCTTTCAGAATCGCCCGATCTATCAATAAAAACAAAGGATTAACCTGATCGCTAAATGGCGTAGCGATAAAAAAAAAAATCAAAACACCAAAATTACGTTATTTTGGTCGCCGCAACATTGCATTAAAATGCAATAACGGGCGATCAAGAACGTATCAGCACCAAAATGGTATCATTAAAAACGCCAGCTCGGCACGCAAAAAATAAGCCGTCAACCGACCCCAGATCATGAAAAATGGAGACGCTACGGGTATCGGAAAATGGCGCATTTTTTTTTCTTTAGCAAACTTTTGGAATTTTTTTTTACCATTTAGATAAAAGAGAACCTAGACATGTTTGGTGTCTATGAACTCGTAATGACCTGGAGAATCATAATGGCAGGCATGTTTTAGCATTTAGTGAACCTAGCAAAAAAGCCAAGCAAAAAACAAGTGTGAGATTGCACTTTTTTTGCAATTTCATCGCACTTGGAATTTTTTTCCCGTTTTCTGTTACACGGCATGGTAAAACCAATGGTATCGTTCAAAAGTACATCTCGTCCCGCAAATAATAAGCCCTCACATGGCCATATTGACGGAAAAATAAAAAAGTTATGGCTCTGGGAAGGAGGGGAGCGAAAAACAAAAACGAAAAAAAACGGAAAAAGCTCCGGGGGTGAAGGGTTTAAAATTTTGTCACTTTGGGTATTTCCTGTCATAAAGGACCCCGAAAGTGACTTCAAATGTCATGTAGTCCCTAATAAAATTAAAAAAAATTTGTTTGGGAAATTTTGTTAGAGAAGTTAGAAATTGCTGATAAACTTTTAACTCTTCTAACTTCCTAGCAAAAAGAAATTGTTTCAAAAATGCAGATGTAACGTAGATGTGGTAAATGTTATTTATTAACGATTTTGTGTGATATAACTCTGGTTTATGGGCATAAGAATTAAAAGTTGAAAAATTGTGAAAATTTTCGCCAAATTTGATTATTTTCACAAATAAATGTAAGTCATATTGAACAACTTTTACCACTATCATAATGTGCAATATATCATGAAAAACAATATCAGAATTACTGTGATATGTTGAAGCGTTCCAGAGTTATTACCACATAAATTGACATCGGTCAGATTTGTAAAATGTGGCTTGGTCCTTAAGGTGAAAATAGGCTCAGGGGTGAAGAGGTTATGTCTCCAGGTTGTTGCTACCTTCGGGGGTGAAGAGGTTATGGCTATGTGCACACGTAGGGAGAGTCCTCTGCGGGTTCTCCCGCAGCGGATTTGATAAATCTGCAGGGCAAAACCGCTGCGGTTATCCCTGCAGATTTATCGCGGTTTGTCTTGCGGTTTCCGCTGCGGGTTTTATTGATGCTGCATATGCAGCAATATGCAGCATCAATAGTAATGTTAAAAATAATTAAAAAAAATGGTTATACTCACCCTCTGACGTCCCGATCTCCTCGGCGCTGCACGCGGCAGTCCGGTTCCAAAGATGCTGTGCAAGAAGGACCTTCGTGACGTCACGGTCATGTGACCGCGGCGTCATCACGGTCATGTGACCGCGACGTCACCGCAGGTCCTGCTCGCACAGCAACCCTGAGACTGGACAGCCGCGTGCAGCGCTGAGAGGTGAGTAAATCATTATTTATTTTAATTCTTTTTTTTTTTTTTTACACAAATATGATTCCCAGGGCCTGGAGGAGAGTCTCCTCTCCTCCACCCCGGGTACCATCCACACATGATCCGCTTACTTCCTGCATCGTGGGCATAGCCCCATGCGGGAAGTAAGCGGATCAATACTTTCCTATGTGTGCAGAATCGCCGCGATTCTGCACAAAGAAGTGACATGCTGTGGGATGTAAACTGCTGTGTTTCAGCGCGTTTTTTCCCGCAGCATGTGCACAGCGGACTGCGGTTTCCATAGGTTTACATGGAACTGTAAACGCAATGGAAACTGCTGCGGACCCGCAGTGTCAAAATCGCTGTGGTTCCGCGGTAAAAACCGCAACGTGTGCACATAGCCTTTGTCTCCAGGTTGTTGCTACCTCTTCTGAGAGCAGGATAGTGTAGGAAAAGAGATCCTCATTCCAACAATGCATCACTTTGCGTGACAACCTCTTCACCAAGTAAGCTATCAGAGTTACATGTAGCAGAGCTCAGAAAGATAACCCACACCAGGCTGTCTATATATAGTCTATTGACAGTGAGCTGCTTATCAGAGGAGGGGGGGGGGGGCATGGTTGGAGGGAGTATGGCCATGCTGCTGTAGTCCAGCAGTGATAATCTAGTGTTAAAACCTTCACTATAAGTAAACCGCATGCAGCCTGACAAGTGACCCATCAATGAATTCGGCGATTCAGACCTTGCCACTCCTGCTGTCTTCAGATTACATGGGAAAAATCTGCTGACAGATTCCCTTAAATTTATCAGAAGAATGGAAATATTCAACACTGTTCTATATGCTCTCTTTTTAAATACTGCCTGTACGTTAAACCCCTACATGTACTGTGCTGTACATGAATGTGGTTCCTGCACAGCACCATAAATGTACGATGTAGTCATAGTTGTACCCATGCCGTCCACATTGGGTTATAGCTGTAACACGCGTCTGATGACCTGCTGCAATGGCTGAGATCGGAGAATTTAAACTTTTGATGGACCCCTTAGTGTTTTTAATAGAGGAAGGGGCTCATCCAAATCTATATCTGTTAAATTGAGGGATGCTAAGCAACAAAAATTGCTCACAAGGATTATTTTTGCTGTAATTACAGCCGCTATGCAGAAGAAACCAAAATCTTACTCTTCATTATTAATGGATCAGATTCCAATAAAATACCTGATCAGGCAGGCACAAGGACTACAACAAGAACTTGGAGGTAAGTAACCGTTAAGTGAATATGCATACGTTAGGAATTGTATACATCATATCTGTTCCTGGGGAAGCTAAATCTTTCTATTTAGACTTTGTTCACAACTCTTTTAATCCCTTCACAACATTTGACTATATGTACGTCATATGTCGTGTTCCTGCCTGTGATTGGTATCTGCATTGTTAGTACTGCCCTGGAGAATCATATTACCATGTCAGTTTAACCCTACAGTGAATAAATAAAAAAAAAAAAACACAACTGAGGAATTGCCCTTTTTTTTTGTTTTGCAGTTTCACAGACTTGGAATTTTTTTCCCCATTTTCTAGTACACTATGTGGTAAAATGAATGATGACATTCATAAGTACAACTCCCTCTGCAAAAAAAGTCCTCATACGGCTGTATGGATGGAAAAATAAAAAGTTATGGCTCTTATAAGAAGGGGAAGAAAAAATGAAAAATCACCATGTCATGTAGACTACCCACTAACTACATAACTACATACTGGGTTATGCTCTAGGAAATGTCCCAAGGTTTATAGGTTCACATGCACTTGGATAATCTGAAAACTGATTCTGCCACAACAGTCAATGGCTCATGAATGCCTCTATATTGGCTCATGTTGGAGGCTTTCTTCGGAAGTATGTCGGGGAATACACCTGATGTATACGTTAGATTGAAGCGAAAGAGGAAATGTGAACTGAAGCTTAACGTAGTGTTGGAGCAGCTATCGCAGGCTAGGCCATTGCTGCCTGTATGTTCGTTAGTGGGATTACCGACAAGGATGTCCTGAAAAATATCTGGTTCTATAATCATGGTTTTCTCCAGAAATACTTTAAGTGAACCTGTCACTTTACACATGCATTCTGGTCTCTGGACAGCAGGGTATAATGGAGAAGCTGAGCTTAATTATATATAGATTTGTTGGAGAATATTCAGTATAACTTGTATTTTGTTAATTGAGATACCTTTGTTTGTATGTAGGAGTCCGTTGTGGGTGGTCCTGCTCAGTGATTGACAGCTATGTTTGAATGTGCAGTCATACAGGGAAGACTGTCAATCGCTGAATAGGACTACCCAATGGACTTGCACAGATAAACACCCAGACCCTGATTCCAGCACATGCCAGTTTTTATGAGGGGGTGTGGTGGAGTCGGATGTTCTGATTCATTAATAGGTGCATGCTTCTTAATAAATCCATTGTGTCCGAAAAGTGGTGTGCACCTCAATGTGAACATCACCACAAATTTTACACCAGTCAGGCACTGGAGTAAGACTTTCATACAAATATTGAAAAAACATATAATCATAATTATAGTGGCTACAGACATGTCAGTATTAGTCTTCCCATTAATAATCAATTTATAGAAGGTGGATTACTACATAATACAGCCTACATATGAATACAGAGGATTCATGAAAACCACTCTCAATTTTATTGGACAAAAAAAATATTTAATAACATGAACCATACAGTAAATGATGCATGTATGAGGATTCAGAAAAGAGGGTAAATCAAGTGTAGACAAAGGAGGTGGCGAGTCAGGTCTGGCCACGGGTATATTAATAGTTGCTGTGCAATGCCAAACGGATAATACTGACCAGATTCCCAATAAATATATAGTCTAGATAAATTTAATTAAAACCGGTTAGTCCACTTAGGCAAAATTAAATTAGTCGCATACCCATAATGAGATCAACAGAATACTACCATGACTGCCCCAACGTGCATTTCGCACTATTACTTTCTCAAAGGGAGTAAGATTTATAGCGTAAGCAACGCCGCTGCTTGTCATGAATTGTTTGACGATCAAGGGGTGCCAGGCCCCGTCCTGCCCCAGCTCAGACTACTTTTCGGAGCTGAGTGAAAAATGGCTTGAGCATGTAAAAATACTGAAGCGCCCTCATTTCAAATAAAAGTTAATTTTAATTAACTATAAAGTTAAGCTATACTTGCCTAGTATAATGTAAATAAAGTTAAGCTATACTTGACTAGTATAATGTAAATAGGGCTTTTGGTCCCTTATATAAATGTTTACGCAGTTTAAATGCCATTTTGGATTGTGACACTCCCTTTTAACCCCTTAGTGACAGAGCCAATTTGGTACTTAATGACCGAGCCAATTTTTACAATTCTGACCAGTGTCACTTTATGAGGTTATAACTCTGGAACGCTTTATCGGATCCCGCTGATTCTGAGATTGTTTTTTCGTGACATGTTGTACTTCAAGTTAGTGGTAACATTTCTTCGATATTACTTGCGATTATTTATGAAAAAAATGGAAATATGGCGAAAATTTTTAAAATTTTGCAATTTTCAAACTTTGTATTTTTATGCCCTTAAATCAGAGAGATATGTCACAAAAAATAGTTAATAAATAACATTTCTCACATGTCTACTTTACATCAGCACAATTTTGGAAACAATTTTTTTTTTTGTTAGGGAGTTATAAGGGTTAAAAGTTGACCAGCAATTTCTCATTTTTACAACACCATGTTTTTTTTAGGGACCACATCACCTTTGAAGTGATTTTGAGGGGTCTATATGATAGAAAATAACCAAGTGTGACACCATTCTAAAAACTGCACCCCTCAAGCTGCTCAAAACCACATTCAAGAAGTTTATTAACCCTTTACGTACTTCACAGGAACTAAAACAATGTGGAAGAAAAAAATTAACATTTTACTTTTTTTTGCAAACATTTTACTTCAGAACCATTTTTTTTAATTTTCACAAGTGTAAAAACAGAAATTTAACCACAAATTTTGTTGTGCAATTTTTCCTGAGTACGCCGATACCCCATATGTGGAGGTAAACCACTGTTTGGGCGCACCGCAGAGCTTGGAAGTGAAGGAGCACCGTTTGACTGTTTCAATGCAGAATTGGCTGGAATTGAGATCGGACGCCATGTCGCGTTTGGAGAGCCCCTAATGTGCCTAAACAGTGGAAACCCCCCACAAGTGACACCATTTTGGAAACTAGACCCCCCAAGGAACTTATCTAGATGTGTGGTGAGCACTTTGAACCCCCAAGTGCTTCACAGAAGTTTATAACGTAGAGCCGTGAAAATAAAAAATCGCATTTGTTTTCACAAAAATGATTTTTTCGCCCACAAATTCTTATTTTCACAAGGGTAACAGGAGAAATTAGACCACAAAAGTTGTTGTGCAATTTCTCCTGAGTACGTCGATACCCCATATGTGGAGGTAAACCACTGTTTGGGCGCACCGCAGAGCTTGGAAGTGAAGGAGCACCGTTTGACTTTTTCAATGCAGAATTGGCTGGAATTGAGATCGGATGCCATGTCGCGTTTGGAGAGTCCCTGATGTGCCTAAACAGTGGAAACCCCCCACAAGTGATACCATTTTGGAAACTAGACCCCCCAAGGAACTTATCTAGATGTGTGGTGAGCACTTTGAACCCCCAAGTGCTTCACAGAAGTTTATAACGTAGAGCCGTGAAAATAAAAAATCTCATTTTTTCTACAAAAATGATCTTTTTGCCCCCAAATTTTTATTTTCACAAGGGTAACAGGAGAAATTAGACCACAAAAGTTGTTGTGCAATTTCTCCTGAGTACGTCGATACCCCATATATGGGGGTAAACCACTGTTTGGGCGCACCGCAGAGCTTGGAAGAGAAGGAGTGTCGTTTTACTTTTTCAATGTAGAATTGGCTGGAATTGAGATCGGACGCCATGTCACGTTTGGAGAGCCGCTGATGTGCCTAAACAGTAGAGACCCCCCACATATGACACCATTTTGGAAACTAGACCCCTTAAGGAACTTATCTAGATGTGTGGTGAGCACTTTAAACCCCCAGGTGCTTCACAGAAGTTTATAACGTAGAGCCGTGAAAATAAAAAAATCGCATTTTTTCTACAAAAATGATCTTTTTGCCTCCAAATTTTTATTTTACCAAGGGTAACAGGAGAAAATGGACCCCAGAAGCTGTTGTACAATTTGTCTTGAGTACGCCGACACCCCATATGTGGGGGTAAACCACTGTTTGGGCGCATGGCTGAGCTCGGAAGCAAAGGAGCGCCATTTGACTTTTCAATGCAAAATTGACTGGAATTGAGATCGGACGCCATGTCGCGTTTGGAGAGCCCCTGATGTGCCTAAACAGCAGAAACCCCCCAAAAGTGACCCCATTTTGGAAACTAGACCCCCCATGGAACTTATCTAGATGTGTAGTGAGAACTTTGAATGCCCAAGTGCATCACAGAAGTTTATAATGCAGAGTCGTGAAAATAAAAAATATATATTTTTTAACAATAAAGATTTTTTAGCCCCCAAGTTTTTATTTTCACAAGGGTAACAAGAGAAATTGGACCCCAAAAGTTGTTGTCCAATTTGTCCTGAGCATGCTGGTACCCCATATGTGGGGGTAAACCACTGTTTGGGCGCATGGCAGAGCTCGGAAGGGAAGGAGTGCCATTTTGGAATGCAGACTTTGATAGAATTGTCTGCGGGCGTTATGTTGCCTTTGCAGACCCCTAATGTACCTAAACAGTAGAAACCCCCAACAAGTGACCCCATTTTGGAAAATAGACCCCCCAAGGAACTTATCTAGATATGTGGTGAGAACTTTGAATGCCCAAGTGCTTCACAGAAGTTTATAATGCAGAGTAGAGAAAATAAAAAATATTTTTTTTCCCACAAAAAAGATTTTTTTAGCCCCCAAATTTTTTATTTTCACAAGGGTAACAAGAGAAATTGGACCCCAAAAGTTGTTGTCCAATTTGTCCTGAGTATGCTGGTACCCCATATGTGGGGGTAAACCACTGTTTGGGCGCACGGCAGAGCTCGGAAGGGAAGGAGCGCCATTTTGCAATGCAGACTTTGATAGAATTGTCTGCGGGCGTTATGTTGCGTTTGCAGACCCCTAATGTACCTAAACAGTAGAAACCCCCACAAGTGACCAAATTTTGGAAACTAGACCCCCTAAGGAACTTATCTAGATATGTGGTGAGAACTTTGAAAGCTCAAGTGCTTCACAGAAATTTATAATGCAGAGTAGTGAAAATAAAAAAATATATTTTTTTCCAACAAAAAAGATTTTTAGCCCCCAAGTTTTTATTTTCACAAGGGTAACAGGAGAAATTGGACCCCAAAAGTTGTTGTCCAATTTATCCCGAGTACGCTGATGCCCCATATGTGGGGGTAAACCACTGTTTGGGCGCACGGCAGAGCTCAGAAGGGAGGGAGTACCATTTGACTTTTTTAGCGCAAAATTGGCTGTCATGTTTGGAGACCCCCTGATGTACCTAAACAGTGGAAACCCCCCAATTCTAACTCCAACCCTAACCCCAACACAGCCCTAACCCTATCTCAACCCGATCCATAATCCTAATCACAACCCTAACGATAATCACAACCCTAACCCCAAAACAGCCCTAATCTCAACCCTAACCATAACCCTAATCAAAACCCTAAATCCAACACACCCCTAACCCTAATCCCAACCCTAACCCTAATCCCAACCCTAATCCCAAACGTAACACTAATCCCAACCCTAATCCAAACCTTAACCCTAATCCCAACTCTAACCCTAACTTTAGCCCCAACCCTAACTTTAGCCCCAACCCTAACCATAACTTTAGCCCCCGTCGTCACAAAAAAAGTTCAATGTAACCTTTTTTTTGTACGTCGCGTCCGCCATTTCCGCGGATGCGTGGCCGTAACTCTGCCCCCTCCTCCCCAGGACATAGACTGGGCAGCGGATGCGTTGAAAAACTGCATCCGCTGCCCACGTTGTGCACAATTTTCACAACGTGCGTCGGTACATCGGGCCGACGCATTGCGACCGCCCCGTACCGACGCAAGTGTGAAAGAAGCCTTAGGCTACTTTCAGACATAGCGCATTTTTGAGCGCTATTTTGCGGGCGCTTTTCAAAAATGCGCAATGTCATTTTCGTCTGCCGGCAAAGTGAATGAGAAATTCACTTTGCCGTTCAGACACACCGCAAAAAAACGCGGCGCTTTTGTCTGCAAACACGCCGGCGTAAAAAGAATTGACATGTCAATTCTTTACGCAGCGGCGTGTCTGCGTATCCCCCTAGGGCCCCATATTACCTTCCACACACAGCGCCTTTGTCCTGGGTGTCGGCGTCTTTGTACGGAGGGGTTGACACCCAGGACCGGACGTGACGTCGGACAGGAAGAGGGAAGCCCCCGCCCCCCAGTGAAGCAGCGCGTGTGTGTGTGTGTGTGTGTGTGTGTGTGTGTGTGTGTGTGTGTGCGTGTGTGTGCGTGTGTGTGTCCCCATGTGACGCTAGTGCCACCATTGTGCTAAGTCGCCGTATGGGACTACTACTCCCATCCGGTATTAGGATGGGAGAGTTGTCCCTGTGTCCGGCGACTTAGCACAATTGTAAAGTTACACAAAACACCTACACACAATACACATACATGACACACAGTACATACAACACATAACAGAGTATATACTCACCAACAGCCCACTTGTAGGCGAAGCCCTCGATCCTCCAGGAAAAAATCCAAAAATAATAAACCAAATTCATACTCCCTATCCGCAGAATCCATAAAACGAGTGTCCCACGCCGATCGGCTGCTCTCCGGCGATACACTGCCAGGAGCGAAGCTCCTAGCAGTGTATCGCGTACTGTTCCGGAGTTCAATGACTCCGGCGTCTCGGTTAACAGCAGTACAGCTGCGTTGAACTTTCCCACGCAGCACTGCCGTTAAGCGAGAGTGCCGGGGTCAATGACCGCCGGTAAACTCGCTCGCGCATGCGCAGTGACACACCGACAGGAACTATGGCTCCTGTCAGTGTGTTGCTGCAGCCGTGGAGAGCAGACATATCTCTGGATGTGTCTGTTCTCCATGGAAAATCTTGATACGTGGCACTTAAATATGTGGCAATTAAATACGTGACACGTGGCACTTATACGTGATACGTGTCACTTAAATACGTGGCACTGAAATACATGATACGTGGCACTTTGATACGTGGCACATGTCACTTAAATACGTGGCACGTGGCACTGAAATATGTGGCACGTGGCACTTTGATACGTGGCACGTGTCTCTTAAATACGTGGCACGTGGCACTGAAAGATGTGGCACGTGGCACTTTGATACGTGGCACGTGGCACTTTGATACGTGGCACGTGGCACTGAAATATGTGGCACGTGGCACTTTGATACGTGGCACGTGGCACTTTGATACGTGGCACATGGCACTTTGATACGTGGCACTGAAATATGTGGCACGTGGCACTTTGATACGTGGCACGTGTCACTTAAATACGTGACACGTGGCACTGAAATATGTGGCACGTGGCACTTTGATACGTGGCACGTGTCTCTTAAATACGTGGCACGTGGCACTGAAAGATGTGGCACGTGGCACTTTGATACGTGGCACTTTGATACGTGGCACGTGGCACTGAAATATGTGGCACGTGGCACTTTGATACATGGCACGTGGCACTTTGATACGTGGCACGTGGCACTTTGATATGTGGCACTGAAATATGTGGCACGTGGCACTTTGATACGTGGCACGTGTCACTTAAATACGTGGCACGTGGCACTGAAATATGTGGGACACGTCGCACAAAAAAGTTACATGTAGTTTTTTTTGTGTCGACGGTCCGCCGAAGCACGACGCATCCGTCGCACGACGGATGCGACATGTGGCAATCCGTCGCAATGCGTCGCTAATGCAAGCCAATGGAGAAAAAACGCATCCTGCAAGCACTTTTGCAGGATGCGTTTTTTCTCCAACGACGCATTGCGACGGAAGCCAAAAAACGCTAGTGTGAAAGTAGCCTAACCCTAACCCTAGCCCTAGCCCTAACCCTAAATTTAGCCCCAACCCTAACCCTAACTCTAACCCTAACCCTAACTCTAACCCTAACCCTAACCCTAACCCTAATTTTAGCCCCAACTTGTCTTCTCCTGCCGGCCGGCAGATGGCAGCAGATGGCGGGCGCACTGCGCATGCGCCCGCCATGATGAAAAAGCCGGCTGGCAGGAGAAGACAGAAGAGGACCCAGGGACCCCGGGTGAGTATGATAGGGTCCCCGAATCCCCCTATTTCTCTGTCCTCTGATGTGCGATCACATCAGAGGACAGAGAAATAACAGATCGCTTTTTTTTTTTTTTTTTGCGGTCGCCGGTAAACTGTTAATTACCGGCGATCGCAAAGCAGGGGTCGGTGCAAATCGACCCCGATCATGTTCTTTGGGGTCTCGGCTACCCCCGGCAGCCGAGACCCCAAAGAACATCCGGGTGCCGGGCGGCGGGCGCACTGCGCGTGCGCCCGCCATTTTTTCCCGGAAAAAAGATGGCGGCGCCCATGTGGAGACACGAGGAGCACCGGGGGAGGTAGGTAAGTATTGGGGGGCTATTGGGGGCCATCGGGGACCACATTTCTCTGTCCTCCGATGTGCGATCACATCGGAGGACAGAGAAATTAAACGGCAAATCGCGTTTTTTTTTTTTTTGTTGCGACCGCCGGTAAACGGTTAATTACCGGCGATCGCAACTCGGGGGTCGGTAAAAACCCCCCGAATCATGTTCTCTGGGGTCTCGGCTACCCTCGGCAACCGAGACCCCAGAGAAAATCCGACTCTGGGGGGCGCTATTCACTTTTTCCACAGCGCCGTTAATTAACGGCGCTGTGGATTAAGTACCCTTAGCGGCCGCCGTTAAAAGGCGTATCGGCGGTCGTTAAGGGGTTAAGTATGTCAATGATATCAACAAATAGAAGTGCTTATAGATTAATGTTTGTTGCTAATATATATTTTTTTTTTTTTGCTAAAGATAAACAAAACTTGAAGAGATGACCTGGAATATAAGAACAAAACGAGCAAATACCCTGCAGTAAATAAATAAATAAATAGCAATAGTGCATGAAAATAACATGGGGTACTTAGCATAATTTTGTTAACAAAAAAGGAAAAGGCCATTTCACCCCTTCAAGGTGATTTTATTCAGGATGGTCCTAACCTTTAGTATTAAAACCTTACCATATGTCAAATGAAGTAAATGTAAATAAGGGCTGCGAGAGGACAGAGACCCCGACTATTAAGGGACACACAACCATGGGGAGTTATATAAACGTAATGTCCACCTCAAGGAAAGGGGAGGTCACACACTGATTTGCACAGATCGCAAAAACCTGAAAAAAAAATTAGAGATGAACTGGAATATAAGTTGGTGTGCATGCAGCGTGTAGGCATGTTCACACTAGCCACTAAACACACAAAAACCCAAGATAAAAACAAAATGAGCAAATATCTTGCAGTAAATAAACAGCAGTAGTCCATGAAAATTACTTTAACTAAGTACCCTACATTATTTTGATATCTGCCCTTCTTCACATTTACATCATTTGACATATGGTTAGATTTTAATACTAGAGGTTAGGACTGTCCTAAATAAGGTCACCGTGATGTGGTTGGATGGCATTTACTTTTTTTTTTTTTTTTTTTACTTGGCACAATATGTTTATTGTCTGCACTATTTATGTTTATTTACTGCAAGATATTTGCTCATGTTGGTTTTTCTATTACTTTTTGAAGATTAACCCCTTTCTGACATCAGACAGGATAGTATGTCCATTGTCAGTATCCCCGCTTTGAGGTGAGCCCACCTCAAAGCCGCGACATGTCAGCTGTTTTCAACAGCTGACATGTGCCCGCAATAGGCGCGGGCGGAATTGCGATCCGCCCACACCTATTAACTAGTTAAATGCCGCTGTTAAACTCTGACAGCGGCATTTAACGTGCTCTTCCGGCCATCGGGCCAGAAACACGCACACCGCTGACCCTCGTCACGTGATCGGGGGTTAGCGGTGTGTCTGCATGACACCCAGAGGTCTCCCTGAGACCTCTATGGTTGTTGATGCTGGATTGCTATGAGCGCCACCCAGTGGTAATTCTGTAATTCTGCTACATACAGGCGATCTGATCATCGCCTCTATGTAGCAGAGCCGATCAAGCTATGGCAGCTTCTAGCCTCCCATGGAGGCTATTGAAGCATGCCAAAAGTAAAAAAGAAAAAAAAAAAGTGATTAAAATATGAAACCCCCCCCAAAAAAACATAAGTTCAAATCACCCCCTTTCACCCCATTCAAAATAAAACAATAAAAATAAATCAAACATAGACATATTTGGTATCGCCACGTTCCGAATCGCCCGATCTATAAAAATAAAAAAGAATTAACCTGATCGCTAAACGGCGTAGCGAGAAATTCCGTTTATTTTGGTCGCCGCGACATTGCATCAAAATGCAATAACGGGCGATCAAAAGAATGTATTTGCACGAAAGTGGTATCATTAAAAACATCAGCTCGGCGCGCAAAAAATAAGATCTCGCCCAACTCAAGATCACAAAAAATGGAAACGCTACAGTTCTTGGAAATAGGCGTGTTTTTTTTTGTTTTTTGTTTTTTGTTTTGTTTTTTTAAAGCAAACTTTTCCACCACTTAGATGAAAAACAACCTAGACATGTTTGGTGTCTATGAACTCATAATGACCTGGAGAATCATAGTGGCAGGTCAGTTTTAGCATTTAGTGAACCTAGCAAAAAAGCCAAACAAAAAACAAGTGGGGGATTGCACTTTTTTTGCAATTTCACCGCACTTGGAATTTTTTTCTTGTTTTCTGTTACACGACATGGTAAACCCAATGGTGTCGTTCAAAAGTACAACTCGTCCCGCAAAAATAAGCCCTCACATGGCCATATTGACAGAAAAATAAAAAAAAAGTTATGGCACTGGGAAGAAGGGGAGTGAAAAAACAAAAACGCAAAACCAAATAAAACTCCGGTCATGGAGGGGTTAACACATGCCTAAATGCACACTTGTCTGTGACGGTAGTGTGAACACGGGCATGTGTTATAACTTATGACGCTCTAAGCCCTTGTGAAAGCTGGTGCCAGTAGGAATTCTGGGAAAGGATGAATTACTGTGCTATTACTGCTTTTTGTTCTTTTAGGTTTACACTCTGCCCTCCTGCGCTTGCTTGCCACCAACTACCCCCACCTGTGCATTGTGGATGACTGGATATGTGAGGAGGAAATTACTGGGACAGATGCTCTTTTAAGGAGGATGTTGATGACTATTTCTACCAAAAATCATTCCCCAAAGCAGCTGCAGGATGGTGAGCTTATCAAATGAATGAGAATGAGTTTGAACAGTTTAATGCCGTAAAAGTGTAATGTTTTAACGTTCTACTGTACAAAGTAGAATAATATATTTTCTATACATAAAAAATAAAATTAAAAATGGCAGCACTCCAAAAAAGCCAAATCAAGCACAAATTGTGCCTTTTATTACAGGGTACGTCCGACCTTGAACTACAATTCTGCAATCTCGCTGTGACTGTAGACTTGTAAATTCTCACATCACTCACGCTGTGAGAATTTTCCAGTGACCGCTAGTAGGCGACTTGTATACTTCCAGCCACATTCCGACTAGACTGTATCTGGCTTCTCTCAATACACTTGCATTGAGCAAGTCTGCACCCACCTAGTCAGCATGTGACCACACGTATGCAAATCAGACTTGCTGTCTCACGCCCACTGCTCCAAATCTGACAGTGCACTGTACATGTGATGTGAGGATTCACAAGTCTGCAGGCAGATAGTGACTTGTAGTTTAAGGGCTGCAAACACTGATAAAATCACTGGAGTGTCTCCAAAACACAGAATAGATGTCAATCTTTCAACTATAGTTTTTCCATTCATGGTTTGGCATTCAAACACTGATGAAAAATCACTGACACCTGTATGAGCCTTAAGTCCGGCATCCCCTTTAAGCCATGTGGTTGCAACATTTCAGATTCTCCTGGAGCCTATTTTAAGCAAGGAGGAACTGAAACGTTGCTGTAACCACATGGATTAATAAAGACACCACTTTTTGCTTAATTTGGATTTTGTAGTGCTACAGTTTTTGATATTTTATTGATATGTGGTCTTGACTGAAGGCCTTGACTCTGCACCCTTTTCTAACATAGTGCCTCTTAAAAAAATAAATAAATAAATGTGTACATGCACACACATGTACTTACACACACACGTACATATGTAAACACCTTGAAATTGTTCCAGAAAATTATGTATTAATCAACGAAAATGATTGCAATGACATGTTTTTTGTACTAGTTTCTTTCCTTTGTGTGTGCTAAAACAAAACAAAACCTTGGAAAAAAAAAGGCAAATTGGACATAATTTCACTCTAAACCCCAAAAATGGTCCGGATAAAATTGTTGGCATCTTTGCGAAAATGTGGGTAAACAACTTTGTTTCAAGCATGTGATGCTTATTCAAACTCACCTGTGGCAAGTAACAGGTGTGGGTAATATGAAAATCACATCTGAAACCTGATAAAAAGGAGAGAATTTGACTAAATCCTTTGCATTGTATGTTTGTGTGCCACACTAAGCATTGAGGACAGAAAGAGAAGAGAACTGTCTGAGGACTTGAGAACCAAGATTTTTGAAAAATATCAACAATCTCAAGGTTGCAAGTCTATCTCCAGAGATGATGATGTTCTTTTGTCCACAGTATTCAACATAATCAAGAAGTTTACATTGCACTGTAGGTGGACGGCAGAGAAAAATTGATGTAAGGTTGCAATGTAGGATAGTCCGGATAGTGAATAAGCAACACCAATCGAGGTCCAAAAAAAATTGAAGCTGTCTTGCAGGCTCAGAGTGCATTGGTGTCAGAATGAACTATATATCGGCCTTTCAAATAAAGCAAAATGCTACGGCAGGAGACACGACAGGACCCAAAAACTGACACAGAGACATACGATAGCTAGACTGCAGTTTACGAAAATGTACTTGAATAAGCCAAAATCCTTCTGCGAATGCATTTTGTGGACAAATGAGATCAAGATGGAGGTTTTTAGTAAAGCACAACATTTTACTGTTTATCGAAAATGGAATGAGGCCTACAAAGTAAAGCACACAGTACCTACATTCAAATGTGACGATTCAAAGATTTTTTGCAGTCGTTTAGCTGCCTCTGGCACTAGGTGTCTTGACTGTGTGTGCAAGGTATCATGAAATCTAAAGATTACCAAAGTATTTTGGGTCACAATGTAGTCCAGTGACAGAATGCTGGGTTTCCGTTTTAGGTCTTGTGTGAAACTATGTGATATATATATATATATATATATATATATATATATATATATATATATATATATATATATATATATATATATATATATATATATATATATATATATATATATATATATATATATATATATTCAGTATTCACACCCTGGGTTAGTACTTTATAGAGCCTCCTTTTGTTGCAATTACTTCTGCAAGTCACTTTGGATAAGTCTCTTTATTAGCTTTCCACATCTTGCAAAACTGTTCCAGTTCCTTCAACTTTGCTGTTCACCAGAAGAAACAATCTACCGTGTTTACTCGAGTATAAGCAGACCCCCCTAATTTTGCCACAAAAAACTGGGAAAGCTTAAAGGGAGGGTGCCGTGATTTTAGTTTTTGTATTAATAATTATTGATGATATAATCAATTATTTTCAATACAAAAGTAAATGTACCTCTTTCATACTTTTTTATTTATTCACTTTTACTTTCACCACTGGAGGCCGCCATTTTCATTAGTGTGGGTGTGAGTGTCTGGGCACGACACTTGCACACCTCACTTACGGCAGCCATGTACATAGGAGCCAACGGTCGGGCTCCGACCGCATCTCCTGCCTCTCAGCTGTGACTTGGCCACGCCCACTGAGCTGCCGCGTCACAGCTGTGAGAGGAGATCGCGGCCATTTTGTTTATTTCCCTCTGCCATCGCACACACAGCTCAGTGCGTGCGATGGCAGAAGCTGCTGCTGGGAGAAGCTGCTGCCGAGGGTCCAGGGTAAATATCTGCAGCGAGGAGCTGTGATTGCAGCCTGTACTTAGTATTACAGTACAGGCTGCAATCACTGCTCACTACCGACCTGTTCAGAGCAGAGCATGGAGATCGTCGCACTGCTCTGCCCTGAACATGACTCAGCATTTCCTGAGAGGATGGAAGGTAAGTACAGGGTTTTTATTTTCTTATGCATCTACCACTGCTACCAGCCCCTATATACCACCTAGCACTGCCTGCCTCTGTATACCCCTGCCTGCCTGCCTCTGTATACCACTGCCTGCCTGCCTCTGTATACCACTGCCTGCCTGCCTCTGTATACCACTGCCTGCCTGCCTCTGTATACCACTGCCTGCCTGCCTCTGTATACCACTGCCTGCCTGCCTCTGTATACCACTGCCTGCCTGCCTCTGTATACCACTGCCTGCCTCTGTATACCACTGCCTGCCTGCCTCTGTATACCACTGCCTGCCTGCCTCTGTATACCACTGCCTGCCTGCCTCTGTATACCACTGCCTGCCTGCCTCTGTATACCACTGCCTGCCTGCCTCTGTATACCACTGCCTGCCTGCCTCTGTATACCACTGCCTGCCTGCCTCTGTATACCACTGCCTGCCTGCCTCTGTATACCACGGCCTGCCTGCCCCTGTATACCCCTGCCTGCCTGCCTCTGTATACCCCTGCCTGCCTCTGTATACCCCTGCCTGCCTGCCTCTGTATACCCCTGCCTGCCTGCCTCTGTATACCCCTGCCTGCCTGCCTCTGTATACCCCTGCCTGCCTCTGTATACCCCTGCCTGCCTGCCTCTGTATACCCCTGCCTGCCTGCCTCTGTATACCCCTGCCTGCCTGCCTCTGTATACCACTGCCTGCCTCTGTATACCACTGCCTGCCTGCCTCTGTATACCACTGCCTGCCTGCCTCTGTATACCACTGCCTGCCTCTGTATACCACTGCCTGCCTCTGTATACCACTGCCTGCCTCTGTATACCACTGCCTGCCTGCCTCTGTATACCACGGCCTGCCTGCCTGCCCGCCTGCCCCTATATACCCCTGCCTGCCTCTGTATACCACTGCCTGCCTGCCTCTGTATACCCCTGCCTGCCTGCCTCTGTATACCCCTGCCTGCCTGCCTCTGTATACCACTGCCTACCTCTGTATACCACTGCCTGCCTGCCTCTGTATACCACTGCTACCTCTGTCCTGTGTAGCTAATCTAGTCCTGGGTAGCTAATCCTGTCCCGTGTACTGTGTCCTCAGCAGTCAGTATCACACAGGACAGGATTAGATACACGGCTCAGCAGTCGGTATCACACAGGACAGGATTAGATACACGGCTCAGCAGTCGGTATCACACAGGACAGGATTAGATACATGGCTCAGCTGTCGGTATCACACAGGCCAGGATTAGATACACGGCTCAGCAGTCAGTATCTAATCCTCTCCTATGCACTCCCCCCCTGCGTGTCTTTTCCCATTGTGGTTTATTATTTTTGTTGTGGGAGATGTGGGAGTCGAGGATTATGCGTTCGGTATGGTTTAAAAAAGATTAACAATGGACTTTATTCTGGCCGAGTCTTTATTTACAATACAACTATAGGATTAGTAATGGATGGGTGCCTTATAGACGCCTCTCCATTACTAAGCCGTGGGCTTGATGTCACCGGACAATATGAAGGTGACATTAACCCCACAAATATGAACCCCACTTGCTACCGCTACAGGGCAAGTGGAAATTGCCAGGCAAAGCGCCAGAAAAGGCGCATGTAAAAGGCAGCTGAGAGCTGATGTTTTTAGCCTGGGGGGGGGGGGGACAGTATCCATGGCCCCTTCCTAGGCTATTAATGTAAGCCCGCAGCTGTCTGCATAATATTTCATGGTTATTAATTATAGGGGGCCCCACGTCTTTTTTTGGGGGGTGTCCCCCATTTAATAGCCAGTAAAGGCTATAAGTATACAGTTGCGAGCGTGTGAGTGAGCACACCCTCCCACCCACAGACCAGTACACTGCTCTTCTGAAATACTGTGCTCCCGTCACCCTGCTCCTTCCACCATACGTCTCTCACCTCCCTAGAGCAGCACAATACCATATGGATCACGTATAATGCATATATATATATATATATATCACATATACTCCCATAAAGACCACACATTATGCCGGGATATTATAATATATATATAATATCACACATTATGCCACCAAGTATTGTGTGATCTATGTGACGGTATTATATGTGATCTATATGGCAATATTATGTTTGATCAGTGTTGTGGAATGATGTAAAAACTATATGACGGTGGTATATGAGAACTATATTGTGGGATTGTGTGATCTATGTGGAAGTACTAGGTGAGAATTATATGGCGGTATTATGTGTGATCTATATGGTGGTATGTGAGAACTGTATGACAGTATTGTGTGATCTATTTGATAGTATTGTGTGTGATGTATATGGCGGTATTATGTGTGATCTATATAGCGGTATTATGTGAGAACACTATGGCAGTATTATCTTCAGAAAGCGGACCCATTCTACGGTGGTTCTGGCTGAGCACCTGCACGCGGGTCTGGGGTAATAGAGGGGGCAGCATGACCTCCAGTTAGGTGCAGTCAGGGCTGGTGAGGCAGCTGAAGAGAGGGGTCTCATTTTTATCATTACTCTATGGCTACATTTCCCCCAGCGTCACCCCGGACTGCGCCTGTCGTCTCACTTTCACACATCGCCAGGACAGGATGGAGAAGACAGGATCTGAGGAGGGGAATGGGGTCTTTGCATGCAGAGTCTGGATCAGAACAGGCCATCAATCCACAGAAATGTTTCCTGGATTTCTGAGGAGACGGTCCATCCATGTGTATAAAAGACAGCGCTCTATGTACAATCCCTGGCTGCTCCGCGCACTGAACATGGTGCCCCCCATAGACCAGCACACTGCTCTCCTGAAATACTCTGTGCTGCTGTCACCCTGCTCCCTCCACCACATATCTCCCAGAATCCTTGCTGCCTGCCATCCTCGGTGACTGTCTACTTGTCAGTATAAGGCTGCGGTCACACATTCAGTATTTGGTCAGTATTTTACATCAGTATCTGTAAGCCAAAACCAGGAGTGGGTGATAACTGCAGAAGTGGTGCATATGTTTCTATTATACTTCTCCTCTAATTGCTCCACTCCTGGTTTTGGCTTACACATACTGAGGTAAAATACTGACCAAATACTACTAGTGTGACGGCAGCCTTACTCTGCAGTCACCAACAAAATGGCTGCTCACTGTGTTCCTGAATCCTCTCATCCCTTAGCAAACACATGGAAGGAGAGGAGACATCACACACGTCAGCAGACTCCGCCCATAATTACTGCAGTGCAGTAATGTGAGCTAGTTGTACACTAGGTTTTTCTGAAATTTCAGCAGCTGCTCCCCCTAGTGTTTAAAAGTGGAAATTCCAAAACTTTTCAAATTATTTTTCATATTTTGCTAAATTATAAACAAATGAAAATATTTTTTAAGAAAATTTAAACATTAATTCTTTACATTTTTACAATTGCTGTAAAAAAAATTTTTTTGGATGGCACCTTCCCTTTAATGACTCGAGTATAAGCCTAGGGTGGGAAATGCAGCAGCTACTGGTAAATTTCAAAAGTAAAAATAGATACCAATAAAAGTAAAATTAATTGAGTCATCAGTAGGTTAAATGTTATTGAATATCCATATTGAATCGGGAGCCCCATATAATGCTCCATACAGTTTATGATGGGCCCCATAAGATGCTCCATAAAATATACGCCCCATAAGATGCTCCATATTAAAATATGCCCCATATAATGCTGCACTAAAGGTTAATAATGGCCCCATAAGATGCTCCATAGAAACATTTGTCCCATACAATGCTGCATAAAGGTTGATTGCCCCATAAGATGCTCCATAGATTATGCTCCATAGATTATGCTCCATAGATTATGCTCCATAGATTGTCGTATTTTTCTGACCATAAGACGCACTTTTTTTCCTCAAAATTTGGGAGGAAAGTGTGGGTGCGTCTTATGGTAGGGATGTAGCATGTGGGGAGGGGGGCAGCAGTGAGTGGGATCGCACTGTTATCCCACTTCAGGAGGCAGAAAAATGTCCCTACTGCCGGGAATCAGCGCTGGGGAAACCAGTGGTCCCGATGATTAAGTGCAGTGAATATTCATTAGCTACTCCCCGCCCACCTATCAGCTGAGTGGTGAGCCGGGAGCAGCAAATGAATACTGCACTTAAGCAGGGACACACATGGTTTCCTCAGCGCTGATTACTGCAGCAGCTGGTGAGATCCGTGTGTCCGGGGGAGGAGGAGGCAGCAGCAGCAGGGTCCGGGGGAGAGGCGATCGCTGGTACCTTCCTGGGCTGTAGCTGAGTGCTGTGCAGTGTGCACAAGGAGGACCTGTGATGATGTCAGAAGTGGGCGGGCTGGAGCATCACATGGCAGCACAGAGCCCTCCCTCTTCTTGACATCATCACAGGTCCTTCAGACTCCAACACTAGAATCTGCTGGCTTCCATTACCTGTGCTGTGGAAAGGCAACAAGAGGGAGGGCTCTGTGTGTGCAGTCATGGGATGCTTTTACCTCACCACAGGCTGGCTGCCACAATTAAGAGGTTAGTCTTTCCAAAACACAATAAAGCACTCTGCCACTCCTTTAGTGAACTATAACTCCCAGCATGTCATAGGATCTGCAGGACATGCTGGGAGTTATAGTTCTCCCATGGGATTTTTAAGCAGCACTCAACTGTTATTTTGCAGTGCTGGAGTGGTGCTTTCAATATAAGCCCTGTGCCCCCATTCTTATACTCACCCTCCAGCATATTCATATAGTACTTCACAGACACCACACTGGTCCCGCAGCTTCCAACATAATAACATACTATTATATATAATAACACCACATATAATAGTATGTTATTAAATATTTTACCATATTTTTTGGCTTCAAATATTTTTTCCCCTATTTTCCACCTCTAAAACCTGGGTGCGCCTTATAGTCCGGTGCGTCTTATAGTCCGAAAAATACGGTATGCTCCATAAGATCCTCTATACATTATGCCCCATAAGATGCTCCGCACAGTATGCCCCATAAGATGCTCCGCACAGTATGCCCCATAAGATGCTCCGCACATTATGCCCCATAAGATGCTCCGCACATTATGCCCCATAAGATGCCCTGCACATTATGCCCCATAAGATGCCCTGCACATTATGCCCCATAAGATGCCCTGCACATTATGCCCCATAAGATGCTCCGCACACTATGCCCCAATAGACGGTTCCCAACATTATGCCCCATATGATGCTCCACACATTATGCCCCATATGATGCTCCACACATTATGCCTCATCAGTGTGGAGTAGGAATCGGGCTATTAGGAGCAGTGTCTAGTACAAAGGCTGTAAAGGCACAGATGATTGGCCTCGGGGAGACCAAAACATCCAACACCGCGGAGACACCATCATGTGCCCTTCCCGTGGTTGTTCCTTCCCGGGGAAAGGCCTTGCTATTCACTACTTGCTTTGAGAAACACGTGATGGTGTCTCCGCAGCTACTCTACATGCATTTGCATATTTCCCATAAGGGATGGGGGCAGTGT
The DNA here is from genome assembly GCF_051348905.1 of Ranitomeya variabilis. NCBI lineage: Eukaryota > Metazoa > Chordata > Amphibia > Anura > Dendrobatidae > Ranitomeya > Ranitomeya variabilis. The sequence goes on from NC_135234.1 coordinate 403,134,375, forward strand.
TCTGGATCACTGCGTTGAGAAACACGTGATGGTGTCTCCGCGGTGTTGGATGTTTTGGTCTCCCCGAGGCCAATCATCTGTGCCTTTACAGCCATAAGATGCTCCGCATATTATGCCCCATAAGATGCCCTGCACATTATGCCCCATAAGATGCTCCGCACATTATGCCCCATAAGATGCTCCGCACATTATGCCCCATAAGATGCTCCGCACATTATGCCCCATAAGATGCTCCGCACATTATGCCCCATAAGATGCTCCGCACATTATGCCCCATAAGATGCTCCGCACATTATGCCCCATAAGATGCTCCGCACATTATGCCCCATAAGATGCTCCGCACATTATGCCCCATAAGATGCTCCGCACATTATGCCCCATAAGATGCTCCGCACATTATGCCCCATAAGATGCTCCACACATTATGCCCCATAAGATGCTCCATGTAGAGTAGCTGCGGAGACACCATCACGTGTTTCTCAACGCAAGCAGTGAATAGCCAGGCCTTTCCCCGGGAAGGAACAACCACGGGAAGGGCAGCATCCAATAAAGGAAAACATCCAATACCGGAAAACCACCTATGCCAAGCATGGTATCCATCCACAGACAGCTGTTTCGGGGTTTTTGCCCCTCATCAGTGTGGAGTAGGAATCGGGCTATTAGGAGCAGTGTCTAGTACAAAGGCTGTAAAGGCACAGATGATTGGCCTCGGGGAGACCAAAACATCCAACACCGCGGAGACACCATCACGTGCCCTTCCCGTGGTTGTTCCTTCCCGGGGAAGGCCTTGCTATTCACTACTTGCTTTGAGAAACACGTGATGGTGTCTCCGCAGCTACTCTACATGCATTTGCATATTTCCCATAAGGGATGGGGGCAGTGTTCTGGATCACTGCGTTGAGAAACACGTGATGGTGTCTCCGCGGTATTGGATGTTTTGGTCTCCCCGAGGCCAATCATCTGTGCCTTTACAGCCATAAGATGCTCCGCACATTATGCCCCATAAGATGCTCCGCACATTATGCCCCATAAGATGCTCCGCACATTATGCCCCATAAGATGCTCCGCACATTATGCCCCATAAGATGCTCCGCACATTATGCCCCATAAGATGCTCCGCACATTATGCCCCATAAGATGCTCCGCACATTATGCCCCATAAGATGCTCCGCACATTATGCCCCATAAGATGCTCCGCACATTATGCCCCATAAGATGCTCCGCACATTATGCCCCATAAGATGCTCCGCACATTATGCCCCATAAGATGCTCCGCACATTATGCTCCACACATTATGCCCTATATGCTGTTGCTGCAATTAAAATAAAAAAAATCACATACTCTCCTCGCTCAGGCCCCCGGCACTTGCGATATTCACCTTCCCCGTTCCACCGCTGCACGCTGCTCTGTCTTCCATCCTCCGCAGTGACTGTTCAGGCAGAGGGCGGCGCGCGCACACTAACTACGTCATTGCGCCCTCTGACCTGAACAGTCACAGCCGGAGGACGGAAGACAGAGCGGCGCGCAGCAGTGGAACGGAGTCAGGTGAATATCGCGCAATGCTCACCTCCCCCGTCATACTTACCTGCTCCCGGCGTGGTCCCTGGCAGCGGCTCACTGTCAGATGGTCTTCGGGAGCCGGCGGCATCTTCCTATGTTCAGCGGTCATGTACCGCTCAATAAAGTAATGAATATGCGCCCATATTCATTACTTTAATGAGCGTTACCACGTGACCGCTGAACACAGGAAGAGCTGCCCGGAGACCATCGGACATGCCGGGACCGCGCCAGGAGCAGGTGAGTATGTGACAGCCGCCGCTCCCCGCCGACCCCCTGGGACAACGACTCGAGTATAAGCCGAGAGGGGCACTTTCAACCCAAAAAAGTGGGCTGACAATCTCGGCTTATACTCTAATACAGTGTTCCCCAACTCCGGTCCTCAAGAGCCACCAACAGGTCATGTTTTCAGGATTTCCTTAGTATTGCCCAGGTGATCATTACATTACCTGGAAAGGCATTACCTGTGCAATACTAAGGAAATCCCGAATACGTGACCTGTTGGTGGCTCTTGAGGACCGGAGTTGGGGACCACTGCTCTAATATATACGGTATATTCAAGTTTGACCATAGATTCTAAAGTGGAGTAAGGTCTGGGCTTTGACTAATCCAGTCCAAAACATTTACATGTTTCGCCTTAAACGACTTGAGTGTTTCTATAGCAGTATACTTTGGGTCATTGTCTCGTTGGAAGGTGAACCTCGGTCTCAAATCACTGGCAGACTGAAACAAGTTTTACTCAAGAATATCCCTGTATTTCGCACCATCCATCTTCCCTTGACTTACCATTTTCCCTATCCCCACTGAAGAAAAACATCTCCACAGCATGATGCTGCCACCACCATGTTATCCTATGGGGATGGTGTTCTTAAGGTGATGGGTCCTCTCTTGGCAAGTTTGTTGTGGTACCATATTCTTTCCATTTAATGATAACGGATTTGATGGTGCTTTGTGGGATCAGCAGAGATTGGAATATTTTTTATTTATTTTTTTTATAACCCAACCCTGACTTGTACTTCTCAACAACTATGTCCCTGACTTGTTTTGAGATCTCCTTGGTCTTCATAGTATTGTTTGGTTAGTGGTCCTTTTCACTTAATGGTGTTGCAGCCTTTCAAAAAAGGTGTGTGTATATACTGACAGACCATGTGACACTTACTGTACATTGCACCCAGGTGGACTAATTTCACTAAGCTTGTGATTTATGAAGGTAATTACTTGCACCAGAAATGTTTAGGGGCCAATACATATGCACATGCTAATTTTTAGTTATTTGATCTCATTAATTTAATTTATGCCTATATTTTTCTTACTTCACTTCACCAACTTGGACTATTTAGAGCTGATGCATCACACACAAATGGGATTACAAAAATATTTAACAGGTTGTGTTAAAAAGCAAAGTGTGAATACTTTCCGCAAGCCACTGTTTATTTATATTTCTTTTTTCTTTGTTAAACATTTGAAGTATGTTGTTGGCTCTTCAAGGGTCTCTGTCCATGATCAACCTGGCTTCATTTAAGAAATTATAAAGTATTATATATTTATTTATATTATAAATTGCTTTCAATGGCTGTGCTGTATCATCAAATGGTTTGATACCTTTGTAGTTTTGCGGTGATTAGTAATGTTTTTTTAATGTAAAGGGTTTTTTTGTTTAGCATTTTCGCAGCTTCAAAGCAACCATACACAGGTGATGCAAATTCTAGAGCACTTGACCCTGCTTAGTGCCAGTGACCTTATCCCATATTCAGAAGTTATCACCGCCAATATGAGCCAACTCTTGAATGTTGGTGTCCCACGCAGGATCCTACAGACAATCAACAAGCTTTGGATGACCTTGAACACTGTAATGCCAAGAAGGTAAAGGTTGTAGATTACTATCATTATATATGTTTTAGCTTTATAGTTGCACTGTGAAAAAAAAAAAAGTGTACAAATCCATGTGCACATAACAAAACTGTGGTAATGTGTGGGAGGAGGGAATTTGCTAACAAGGACATGAAATCCAAGAAACTAGCTGGAAACAAAGCAGCCCAACTTATTAATTCTTGGTCACAGTGCTATTGTACTGCAGTATGCAGCCGTGCTCCCATCATAAGGCAGAGGTATCACGTATGCAGTAGACTGATAAACAACCACTCACAAACCTATCATTCATGAGGGGGTGACTGTTTAGTATTATAGATGCGCACAGATAAGACTTGTATAAGGTGCCAGTCACATAGATATGTGTAGTGCACCAGTCCTAATACTCCAGCCCATACTAATATATTGGGCGGATGCCCAGCATTCTATCAATGTACTTCACAAGGACAAGAACCCTAATTCCTCACACTAAAACTACAGGGCCTGATGTCATCCTGCAAAAATTATAAAATGCATCAGGTATTAGTTGATATTCTGGACAAAATTACGCAAGCATGGAGAGCCTGTTTGTTGATGCATGTGTTGTGGCTGTCACACAGCCGCGACACATGCAGCTGCGACACCGAACAGCTGATTATCTGGAGCGCTCCAGGTATCCGGGTTCCTGATGCAACTTTCAGTAAGCGCTATAGCTATTCGGGTAAGGCGTTATCCGAATATATTCACTCATCCCCAGTTACTATGTATATATGATATATACACCCAGAAGTGTATTTCTGAGCTTCTTTGAATTTAAATTGGCTTTGGTTTTTACTGCCCCATAGTGCCATCTTTTGGCTTATGGATATATTGCAGGTTATCTTTTTGTGCCTAGGTGTTATGCAGTCTTTCTGATTACTAACCTTGTGGTGTGGCTTGCCATTTTACTGTATACTAATGAGGACATTTTTTTAACCGGGCGGCCTGAAATGATCGCATCGCCGACCCCCGTCACATGATCGGAGGTCGGCCATGCTTCTGAATAGTAACCATAGAGGTCCTTGAGACCTCTATGGTTACTGATCCCCGGCAGCTGTGAGCGCCACCCTGTGGTCGGCGCTCACAGCACACCTGCATTTCTGCTACATAGCAGCAAACATCAGATCGCTGCTATGTAGCAGAGCCGATCGCGTTGTGCCAGCTTCTAGCCTCCCATGAAGGCTATTGAAGCATGGCAACAGTAAAAAAAAAAAAAAAAAAAAAAGTAAAAAAAAGTGAAAAAAATATAAGTTTAAATCGCCCCCCTTTCGCCCCATTCAAAATAAATCAATAAAAAAATAATCAAACCTACACATATTTGGTATCGCCGCTTTCAGAATCGCCCGATCTATCAATAAAAAAGCATTAACCTGATCGCTAAACGGCGTAATGAGAAAAATATTCGAAACGCCAGAATTACGTTTTTTTTTGTCGCCGCGACATTGCATTAAAATGCAATAATGGGTGATGAAAAGAACGTATCTGCACCGAAATGGTATCATTAAAAACGCCAGCTCGGCACGCAAAAAATAAGCCCTCAACCGACCCCAGATCATGAAAAATGGAGACGCTACGAGTATCGGAAAATGGCGCAATTTTTTTTCTTTTTTAGCAAAGTTTAAATTTTTTTTTCACCACTTAGATAAAAAATAACCCAGTCATGTTAGGTGTCTATGAACTCGTAGTGACCTGGAGAATCATAATGGCATGTCAGTTTTAGCATTTAGTGAACCTAGCAAAAAAGCCAAACAAAAAACCAGTGTGGGACTGCACTTTTTTTGCAATTTCACCGCACTTGGAATTTTTTTCCCGTTTTGTAGTACACGACATGGTAAAACCAATGATGTCGTTCAAAAGTACAACTCGTCTCGCAAAAAAAAAAAGCCCTCACATGGCCAAATTGACGGAAAAATAAAAAAGTTATGGCTCTGGGAAGGAGGGGAGCGAAAAACGAACACGGAAAAATGGAAAATCCCAAGGTCATGAAGGGGTTAATGATATAATAAAGTAAATAGATCAATGGCTGCACTCAATTGTACTAAAGCAAGGGAAATGTGAGATACATGAAATGTGAATAGCATAATGGCTTGTGAAATCTATGAAAAAACACATGAGATGCTTAGCACAAGATTTGGCTAAAAAATGTGACCCCCATCCACCAAACGTCAAGGTAATCTCAGATCGGATGGGTCCTAGACCTGACTGCCTAGTGTGAACACTTACCTATGGCTAATAACATGGTAAAGCCTGCATTTATAGGAAGGTCGGAACCAACTGTGTTTGGATGTAATTAAAATCACAGCGTGGTGAAGGGCGGGGCGTTCAAGTCAGAAAAAATAGTACATAGCAAATAATGGTCAACCGACTGAACAGAAGACTAGTCTGAACTGGTGCATAACCAAAAAAGACTTACGGTACATCTATTTGCTATGTAAGTCTTTTTTGGTTATGCACCAGTTCAGAGTAGTCTTCTGTTCAGTCAGTTGACCATTATTTGATATAATAAAATATTCAGTGATTTATTTATCTGTGTGTGCTATCTAATGGATAGTAAATATAGGATGCTATGTCAGCATAACAAATGTATTAGTCTTCATGTATCTGTAGCGGTAAGAAAATAGGACCTACTTTTGCCATTCTTTTTCATTTTCAGGCTGTGGGTGATGACTGTGAATGCATTGCAGCCTTCACTGAAATTAGCTCGGAGTCATAAGTACACTCAGAACGATCTGATGATTGACCCCCTAATTGTCCTGCGCTGTGATGCCCGGGTCCTGAGGTTAGCTTCTATTTTCTCTTTAGAGGCCTAAGTTATTTGCCTGTTTTGGATTTATACCATCATGCTTTTTCTGTGTTGCCAGGTGCCCACCTCTGATGGATATTACATTACACATGCTGAATGGCTACCTTTTAGCATCCAAAGCTTACTTGAACTCTTATCTTAAAGAAACTGCAGATCAAGATATTAAACCTTCTCCCAGTAATGCAATGGCTGCTCTAACAGGTCAGACGGAAACTATGGAAGTTACCAGAGAAGAGTTAAAAAACGCTCTACTATCAGCCCAGGTAATAAGCAACAACTACAAGCTGCCTTACTGTCCATCATCATGTGCACTACTCTTTCATAAACATGCAAAAATGTCATATTAGGATAGTGCTGCCGTGCAAATCTTGCTGGAGGTCTGCCTTCCATCGGAGGACAAAAACCAGGAGCTACTGGAAGGAGAAGACAGTCTGCTCTGCAATCTTCGAGAAGTACAGTGTCTCATTTGTTGTCTCCTGCATCAGATGTTCATCGCAGACCCAAACATTGCAAAACTTGTTCATTTTCAGGTATGTAGAGTGAAGTTTTATTAGAAAACTGCACTTGTTAGCACAAGATTTATAGATTTGTAAGGTTTGCTTAAGTGTGTAGATTAAATAAAAATATATAATTATTCTATATTACCCAATAATTATATAAAGGCAAAATATTCGACTAAACTGTGCAGCAAAAGTGCTTTCTTCTGATCTTGTCTTTCACATTCCCTTTAAGCTTATGCTAATTTTTAGCTTAAAGGGAACCTGTAATGTGAAAAAAAAAATAAAGTAAGTTAATTTCCTCCAAGCAGCCGGGGTCTAAGTGCCTGCGCCAGGAAGGTTCAGAGAGCTATTAACCTGCAGATATGGGGTTAATTTGCAGGTAGGTTAATAGTGTTCTGAACCTGCCCCGTGCAGACACTTAGACCCGGGCTGACTGGAGGAAATGAACTTTATTGCTCCCGGCAGCGTTCCAGTCATGGGGGAGGCATCTGCGCAGGTTCTGTGTATAGAGAGCGGCAGTTATTGCCGCATCCTCTGCACTGACTGACAGCCGGGCCTAATGCTGAGCTGCTGTCAGTCAGAGCCACTGAGTGGTGACCTGAACTCGCACCTCCCACACACCTAGAATCTGAATGCTACCGGGAGGAATAAAAATAATTTCCACCCGATCGCAGGGGTCTAAGTATCAGCAACTGGCAGGTTCAGAATTCTTTTTAACCCGCAGCTTAACCCCATATCTGCAGATTTATAGCATTTTTTTCATGTGACAGGTTCCCTTTAAATTGCACAGGTCTATAAAAGTGCTTTAACCCCTTAAGCCCCTAGGGTGGTTTGCACGTTAATGACCAGGCCAATTTTTTCAATTCTGACCACTGTCCCTTTATGAGGTTATAACTCTGGAACGCTTCAACGGATCTTGACGATTCTGACATTGTTTTCTCGTGACATATTGTACTTCATGATAGTGGTAAAATTTCTTCGATATAACTTGCGTTTATTTGTGAAAAAAAAAAAACGGAAAATTGGCGAAAATTTTGAAAATTTCACACTTTTCCAACTTTGAATTTTTATGCCCTTAGATCACAGAGATACAGTATGTCACGCAAAATACTTAATAAGTAACATTTCCCACATGTCTACTTTACATCAGCACAATTTTGGAACCAACATTTTTTTTTTGTTAGGGAGTTATAAGGGTTAAAAGTTGACCAGCAATTTCTCATTTTTACAACACCATTTTTTTAGGGACCACATCTCATTTGAAGTCATTTTGAGGGGTCTATATGATGGAAAATATCCAAGTGTGACACCATTCTAAAAACTGCACCCCTCAAGGTGCTCAAAACCGCATTCAAGAAGTTTATTAACCCTTCAGGTGTTTCACAGGAATTTTTGGAATGTTTAAATAAAAATGAACATTTCACTTTTTTTCACGCACAATTTATTTCAGCTCCAATTTGTTTTATTTTACCAAGGGTAACAGGAGAAAACGGACCCCAAAAGTTGTTGTACAATTTGTCCTGAGTATGCTTATACCCCATATGTGGGGGTAAACCACTGTTTGGGCGCATGGCAGAGCTCGGAAGGGAAGGAGCGCCATTTGACTTTTCAGTGCAAAATTTACTGGAATTGAGATGGGACACCATGTTGCGTTTGGAGAGCCCCTGATGTGCCTAAACATTGAAACCCCCCACAAGTGACACCATTTTGGAAAGTAGACCCCCTAAGGAACTTATCTAGATGTGTTTTGAGAGGTTTGAACCCCCAAGTGTTTCACTACAGATTTTTTAGCCCCCAGTTTTGTATTTTCCCAAGGGTAACAGGAGAAATTGGACCCCAAAAGTTGTTGTCCAATTTGTCCTGAGTATGCTGATACTCTGGTAACCACCGTTTGGGCGCAGGACCGCACTGAAGGGAAGGAGCGCCATTTGAAATGCAGACTTAGATGGATTGGTCTGCAGGTGTCACGTTGCATTTGCAGAGCCCCTGATGTACCCAAACAGTAGAAACCCCCCACAAGTGACCCCATATTGGAAACTAGACCTCCCAAGGAACTTATCTAGATGTATTGTGAGAACTTTCAACCCCCAAGTGTTTCACTACAGTTTAACAACGCAGAGCCGTGAAAATAAAAATTATTTTTTTTCCCACAAAAATGATATTTAGCCCCCCAAAATTTTATTTTCCCAAGGGTAACAAGAGAACTTGGACCCCAAAAGTTCTTGTCCAATTTGTCCCGAGTACGCTGATACCCCATATGTTGGGGTAAACCCCTGTTTGGGCGCACGGGAGAGCTCGGAAGGGAAGGAGCACTGTTTTACTTTTTTAACGCAGAATTGGCTGGAATTGAGATCGGATGCCATGTCGCGTTTGGAGAGCCCCTGATGTGCCTAAACAGTGGAAACTCCCCAATTCTAACTGAAACCCTAATCCAAACACGCCCCTAACCCTAATCCCAACGGTAACCCTAACCACACCCCTAACCCTAACACACCCTTAACTCTAATCCCAACCCTAATCCCAACCATAAATGTAATCCAAACCCTAACCCTATCTTTAGCCCCAAACCTAACCCTAACTTTAGCCCCAACCCTAACTTTAGCCCCAACCCTAACCCTAACTTTAGCCCCAAACCTAACTTTAACCCCAACCCTAACCCTAACTTTAGCCCCAACCCTAACCCTAGCTCTAAACCTAGCCCTAACGGGAAAATGGAAATAAATACATTTTTTTAATTTTATTATTTTTCCCTAACTAAGGGGGTGATGAAGGGGGTTTGATTTACTTTTATAGCGGATTTTTATCATTGGCAGCTGTCACACACTAAAAGACGCTTTTTAAAGCTAAAAGGTTTTTGCGTCTCCACATTTTGAGACCTATAATTTTTCCATATTTTGGTCCACAGAGTCATTTGAGGTCTTGTTTTTGCGGGACGAGTTGACGTTTTTATTGGTAACATTTTCAGGCACGTGACATTTTTTGATCGCTTTTTATTCAGATTTTTGTGAGGCAGAATGACCAAAAACCAGCTATTCATTAATTTCTTTTTTTGGGGGGGGGCGTTTATACCGTTCCACGTTTGGTAAAATTGATAAAGCAGTTTTATTCTTTGGGTCAGTACGATTATAGCGATACCTCATTTATATCATTTTGGCGCTTTAGGATTTAGGATTTTTTTTTTTTTTTTTTTTACACATGTGGAAATTTTTCTTTTAACTTTTTTACTTTGTCCCAGGGGGGACATCACAGATCGCTGATCTGACAGTTTGCACAGCACTCTGTCAGATCAGCGATCTGACTTTCAGCGCTGCAGGCTTACCAGCGCCTGCTCTGAGCAGGCGCTGGTAAGCCACCTCCCTGCAGGACCCGGATGCAGCCCTGCGGCCATTTTGGATCCGGGGCCTGCAGGGAGAGGAGGTAAGAGACGCTCGGAGCAACGTGATCACATCGCGTTGCTCCGAGAGCCTCAGGGAAGCACGCAGCGATGCTTCCCTATACTGCCGGAACACTGCGATCATGTTTGATCGCAGTGTGCCGGGGGTTAATGTGCCGGGGGCGGTCCGTGACCGTTCCTGGCACATAGTGCCGGATGTCAGCTGCGATAGTCAGCTGACACTTGGCCGCGATCCGCCACGCTCCCCCCGTGAGCGCGGCCGATCACATATGATGTACTATCCCGTCACTGGGAATTAAGTCCCAGGTCACCTTGACGGGATAGTACATCATATGGGATTAAGGGGTTAAAATTTGCATATTAAATTTCTCAGAGGAGCATTCAAGACGTTTAAGCCTCCTGATCCCGGCTTGCCAGACCTGACATGTCACTCTCCACAAGGAGAAAACTCACCCCTTAGATTCCAGTCTTAGACCTCTCACACAGCCAGATCTGATCTCATACTTTGCATTGACAAGGATCTGCAAATTGAGATTCTGGTTTTGGCTTTTATCCTAAGTCATGTTGCAAGGCTTGTTAAAGGGTCAATATTGACGTGTAGGATCGCTACTTCCAACAGGTGACACTAGAGTTCAAGTCCTCTTCCTCTCTGAAGAAACAATTTGCATATTTAATTTCCCAGAGGAGAATGCAAGGTGTTTAAATCTCCTCATATTGGCATGCCACACTTCATGAGGAGAAAACTTATCCCTGAAAACACAATTGTGCAAATTCTTGTTGGCGAGTTTCTCTTGAAAATTGGTTTGGAAAATGTGGGCTTGGTCTTGCTATAGACATTGATCCAATGGAGATTGTAAAAAGGGGAAAAAGCTACATAAAAACAATGGAAAAAAAATATTGTTGCTTAACAGAAATCTGTCAGCAGGTTTTTGCTGCCCTATCTGAGAACAGCATAAAGTAGGGGCAGAAACCCTGATCGTTGAGAGGACTAGAACAGTTGCAGCGGATAAAACAGTGGTTATATCACAACTTTATCAACAAGCCCAGTAAGTGATAATTCGTTGGAATTTGTGAGTCTAATACACATTATGATGGGGCCGGAAAAAATTGGTGACTGATTCCTTTTAAATCCCCTTTCTGAGATATAACATACTGCTTTTCCAGTACATTGAATGATTACGGTAGATGCCTTGAATAGTGTCATTCAAAACTACAACTTTTCCTGCAAAAAACAAGCTCTCATACAGCTATGTGGAATGGAAAAACTAAAGTTTTTTTCTTAGAAGAAAAAATGAAAACGCAAAAAAAAATGAAAATCGCCATATTTGGAAGAAGATAAAGCAGGCAGAGAATAAAAATCTTTCAAAGGGTATAAATTTCTAGATATGTCATATTTATTAAGAGGTTTGCAGCTTTCTTTAAATTGAGCACAATTCTCTCCATCTAACCTATCCAAACACACTGGCATATGATATTGCAGTATTAATAAATATGGTCTGTTCTCTCATTTGGCAGTTTGATAGAGAGGCTACCGATGCTAAAGTGTTACAGTAAACTTCAACTAAATTTTCTCTCTGGTTTCCACCATTTCTACTAGGGTTACCCTTGTCAGCTTCTGTCTCTGACAGTTGCAGGAATCCCATCTATGCACATCTGTCTTGATTTTATCCCTGAACTTATTGCTCAGCCAGAACTGGAGAAACAGGTAACAAGTTATTTCAGAATTGAATATTGTCCCTAACAAAAAAGCAACAATTTGCTATTACGTAAACAAAATTTGTTTCTGTAGTGTTGCAGAATTATTGTGTATCACTTGTATTATTGCTTACAATGATATGTATTTTACATTCCATATATACAGTGTTAATGACACATCTGGTGACTATTCCTATATACACAATTCATTTTCTTTTGTTAATTTATATGCAGGTCTTTATTCTTATAATTTCAGATATTTGCAATCCAACTTCTTTCACACTTGTGTATTCAGTATGCATTACCCAAATCTCTCAGTATGGCACGTCTGGCTGTAAATGTAATGGGAACGCTCCTTACAGGTAATTTTGTTTTACATTTATAAAAGTAATAACATTGCAACAAATGTAATAATTATTACAGCTGATCTGTTGTGTACCATAGAAGATGCCACAGTATTCCCACATTGCTCTTAGTTCTGCTGCTACTGGGTAAAGTAATACCACGTATTCTCCTGGCTCTGTTTTAACTATGCAATCTGCACATAATGCTTTTGTACCAAGAGCATTCTACTCCCTAGCTGGTAATTCGCTACATTCTGCTCCAAATTCTAGAAAAAGCAGGTAAAATGGTGCCGATCTATCCGTACTACCAGCATTATAGGATGCGATGTAAGAGAAGAGGCCCAGTTTGGAAATTTACACTGTACAGCTCAGTAACACAAAGCACTTTGCTACTCCCTGTGATGTATAGTGCAAAATAAAATGTCACTTCAGTGTATTGTGGACCACAAAATATGCTTGGAGAGATTGTTGCTTATGATTGGAAAAGTTTTGTAACGTAATCTCACTTGTTTTGTTTATTTAGAATCATCTGGAATTTGCAAACTAACTCGTTTTCTGTATTCTAATTTCTTCTTGCAGTGTTAACTCAAGCCAAGCGTTTTGTGTTTTTTATGCCAACATTGCCTTGTTTGGTACCATTCTGCCAAGCATTCCCTCCATTATATGAAGATATCATGTCACTTCTCATACAGATTGGGCAGGTCTGTGCATCAAATGTGGCCACTCAGACTAGAGATGTGGACCCAATTATTGCACGTAAGTTCAATCATAGTAGAGAGATTTAACATATAAATCAAATTGTGATGGTTGATCCTTATAGAAATGGCAGCCATCTAAAACTGCATAATTAGATTATATACTAATGTAATTCTATACAGAATACACAGTGGTATTTGAAAGTATGTGGATCACAAAATTGTAAATACCACTATGGATTCAAGTCTATTTTTTGAGTGCCAGTAGAGCCTCATATTATCACTTGAAGCTCCATTTGTCAATAGGATAATTGTATTTGGTATTTAGAATTTTAATTGTGGATTTACTCTTGGGGCTAGAACTTGCATTAGTTATTTTCCTTTTTTGTGACGTGCACCTATAATATCTAATATAGGATATGTGAATAGTCTGACTGCATTATCAGAGTACCGTGAGCCTAATAGGATGTGTTTTGACAACAAGCTTACTTACTTTTTTTTTTTTTTTTTAACCTCGACAGCGATTAGCCGAATTGTGAAACAACCCATTCAAAAGTCTAGACCTGTAATTCAGTATAAGATGACTTAGTAATGTTAAGGTGCATTAACATAAAAGTCTGAGGGCACCACCACAAAATACTAGGGATCACTAGCCCCACACTTAAAACATGACTATGTTAATACCCAAGAAAAAATAGTCTGTACAAAAAATGGCCAGGATCACCATGAATGAATTTCAAATATTAGAAACAATACATTTTATTAAATCAGGATTACACAGGATCCCACAAACAAGGTACAAACCACATGTTAAAAACCATTGAAGGTATAAACCATAACACCTGAAGGACCGGTTAGGTACCTTACAGCTATCTTCACTGTGTGCACCAAACGTATAAAAAATAATGCAACATTGATCAAATGAAGATCAACCCATAGTCTAAATGAAGTACCGTATTTTTCGGACTATAAGACGCACCGGACCATAAGACGCACCCCAAATTTGAGGTGAAAATTGCAGAAAAAAAAGTTTTGTTTTTTTTTCTAAGATGGGGGTCCGTCTTATTGTTCGAATTTGCAATATCTTACCCGAGGGCTGGCGGTGGCAGAGCAGGGTCACAGGAGGCATGGTGTTGGCAGAGATGCGGTGGGCGATATGGCGTGCACCTGAGCAGGGTCCCTTCCTGTTTAGGTGGACGACACCACGGCCTAGTGTCCAATGGGGGGGTTGCAGCAGTGCTGTGGTGGTGGCAGAGGTGCAGGGATGATGAGGCACAGTGAGCGTTATGGCGTGAGCAGGGTCGTTTCAAAAGGTGAGGTGACACAGCGGCCCAGTATCCAAGTTAAGCTCTGATCGCGGCGGCCATTTTCCTGAAACCGAGTTCGCAGATTTACATCTCGGCTTCAGGAAAATGGCCGCCGCGATCTCCAGGTGCAGGGATGATGAGGCGCAGTGAGCGGTATGGCGTGAGCAGGGGCCTTTCCAAAGGTGAGGTGACACAGCGGCCCGGTATCCAAGTTAAGCTCTGATCGCGGCGGCCATTTTCCTGAAGCCGAGTTCGCAGATTTAGATTTCGGCTTCAGGAAAATGGCCGCCGCAATCTCCATCTGCGCATTCGTGGCCTCCCGCGGCCATTTTCCTGAAGCCCTGGGAAGCAGAGCACTCCATCTGCGCATGCGCGATAAAGCCATGATTCACCCGGTTCTGCTGCTTTCCTTGGATACCGTGCCGCTGCGTCACCTCACCTGTGGAAGGGACCCCGCTCACGCCATACCGCTCACTGCGCCTCATCATCCCCGCACCTCTGCCGCCGCCACACCACTGCCGGTAAGCCTGCATTCCAACTATAAGACGCACCCCCCATTTTCCTCACATTTTTTTTTTTGGGGGGGGGGGGGGGGAGTGCGTCGTCTTATAGTCCGAAAAATATGGTAAATTACCCCAAGAAACAGACAAAATATTCAAGTCCAGTGGCTAAAGCTGCACTGAGAGAACCCCAATAGAGCAAAAGACCCCGAACAATGAGGTCAGTTGAACTATAGGTTTGACTATAAGGACTATAGCATATCGTATGAGTCACTTAGGGGTAAAAAGAAGGCAGCAAAAAAGCCTGTAGGTGGATGCGGAGATACAAATACCCGGTCACAGCATGGTGTGTGGGGAGAGGAACCCCACGCGTATCGCCACTAAGCGTGGCTTACCCTGAGGGAAATTTTTTATTTTTTTATTTTCACGGCTCTATGTTCTAAACTTTTGTGAAACACTTGGGGGTTCAAAGTGCTCCTCACACATCTAGGTAAGTTCCTTGGGGGGTCTAGTTTCCAAAATGGGGTCACTTGTGGGGGGTTTCCACTGTTTAGGCACATCAGGGGCACTACAAACGCGACATGGCGTCCGATCTCAATTCCAGCCAATTCTGCATTGAAAAAGTCGAACGGCGCTCCTCCCTTCCGAGCTCTGCCGTGCACCCAAACAGTGGTTTACCCCCACATATGGGGTATCGGCGTATTCAATTTGCACAACAAATTTTGTGGTTCATTTTCTCTTTATATACACTTGTGAAAATAAAAAAAAAACCTGGTTCTGAAATAAAATGTTTGAAAAAAAAGTTAAATGTTCATTTTTTCCTTCCACATTGCTTCAGTTCCTGTGAAGCACCTAAAGGGTTAATTAACTTCCCAAATGTGGTTTTGAGCACCTTGAGGGGTGCAGTTTTTAGAATGGTGTCACTTTTGGGTATTTTCTGTCATGTACACCCCTCAAAATGACTTCAAATGTGATGTGGTCCCTAAAAAAAAAAAAAAAATGGTGTTGTAAAAATGAGAAATTGCTGGTCAACTTTTAACCCTTATAACTTCATAACAAAAAAAAAAAATTGTGCTGATGTAAAGTAGACATGTGGGAAATGTTATTTATTAAGAATTTTTGTGACCTATCTCTCTGGTTTAACCCCTTCACCCCCGGAGCTTTTTTCGTTTTCGTTTTTCGCTCCCCTCCTTCCCAGAACCATAACTTTTTTTATTTTTCCGTCAATATGGCCATGTGAGGGCTTATTTTTTGCGGGATGAGATGTACTTTTGAACGTTACCATTGGTTTTACCATGCCGTGTAACAGAAAACGGGAAAAAAATTCCAAGTGTGGTGAAATTGCAAAAAAAGTGCAATCTCACACTTGTTTTTTGTTTGGCTTTTTTGCTAGGTTCACTAAATGCTAAAACTGACCTGTTATTATGATTCTCCAGGTCATTACGAGTTCATAGACACCTAACATGTCTAGGTTTTGTTTTATCTAAGTGGTGGAAAAAAAATCCAAAATTTGCAAAAAAAATAAATTGCGCGATTTTCCGATACCCGTAGCGTCTCCATATTTCGTGATCTGGGGTCAGGTGAGGGCTTATTTTTTGTGTGCCGAGCTGACGTTTTTAATGATACCATTTTGGTGTAGGTACGTTCTTTTGATCGCCCGTTATTGCATTTTAATGCAATGTCGCGGCGACCAAAAAAAACGTAATTTTGGCGTTTTGATTTTTTTTTTCGCTACGCCATTTAGCGGTCAGGTTAATCCTTTGTTTTTATTGATAGATCGTGCGATTCTGAACGCGGCGATACCAAATATGTGTAGGTTTTTTTTTTTTTTTTTAATTGTTTTATTTTGATTGGGGCAAAAGGGGGGTGATTTAAACTTTTATATATTTTTTATTTTTTATATATTTTTAAACCCTTTTTTTTTTATTTTGGCAAGCTTCTATAGCCTCCATAGGAGGCTAGAAGCATGCACAACACGATCGCCTCTGCTACATAGAGGTGAAGTACAGCTCACCTCTATGTAGTAGAAATGGTCGTGTACTTTGAACGCCGACCACAGGGTGGCGCTCAAAGCATTCGGCCATCAACAACCATAGAGGTCTCAAGGAGACCTCTGGTTGTTATGGCAATGCACCGCTGACCCCCGATCATGTGACGGGGGTCAGCAGTGCAAGCATTTCCGGCCGCGCGGCCGGGAGCGCTAGTTAAATGCCGCTGTCAGCGCTTGACTGCGGCATTTAACTAGTTAATGGGCGCGGGCGGATCGCGATTCCGCTCGCGCTCATTGCGCGCACATGTCAGCTGTACAAAACAGCTGACATGTCGCGACTTTAAAGGGCACCTGTCACCCCGTTTTTTCAGTATGAGATAAAAATACTGTTAAATAGGGCCTGAGCTGTGCATTACAACAGTGTATTTTGTGGACCCCGATTCCCCACCTATGCTGCCAAAATACGTTACCAAAGTAGCCGTTTTCGCCTGTCAATCAGGCTGGTCTGGTCAAAAGGGCGTGGTGTCTTCCCCCAGATCTTGCTTAGTTTTCCGTTGGTGGCGTAGTGGTTTGCGCATGCCCAAGGTCCCGAATCCACTGCACAGGGGAGTTAAAAGAGCGCGATGTGCACTATTTCATTGGTGATCGGTGGGGGCGGCCATCTTCCTTTGGCCGCGCGTGCGCAGAAGCGGCGCTCTGCTGGCCGCGGCTTCAGGAAAATGGCCGCGGGATGCCGCGCGTGTGAACTCTGCTTCAGGAAAATGGCCGCTGCGATCTCCATCTGCGCACGCGCGGCATCCCGCGGCCATTTTCCTGAAGCCGCGGCCAGCAGAGCGCCGCTTCTGCGCACGCGCGGCCAAAGGAAGATAGCCGCCCCCACCGATCACCAATGAAATAGTGCACATCGCGCTCTTTTAACTCCCCTGTGCAGTGGATTCGGGACCTTGGGCCTGCGCAAACCACTACGCCACCAACGGAAAACTAAGCAAGATCTGGGGGAAGACACCACGCCCATCTGACCAGACCAGCCTGATTGACAGGCGAAAACTGCTACTTTGGTAACGTATTTTGGCAGCATAGGTGGGGAATCGGGGTCCACAAAATACACTGTTGTAATGCACAGCTCAGGCCCTATTTAACAGTATTTTTATCTCATACTGAAAAAACGGGGTGACAGGTGCCCTTTAAGGTGGGCTCAGCGCCGGAGCCCACCTTAAAGCAGGGGATCTGCCAGCTGACGTACTATTCCGTCAGCTGGCAGAAAGGGGTTAAGGGCATAAAAACTCAAAGTTTGAAGATTGCAAAATTTTCACCATATTTCAGTTTTTTCATAACTAAACGCAAGTCATATCGAAGAAATTTTACCACTTTCATGAAGTACAATATGTCACGAGAAAAACAATCTCAGAATCAGCGGGATCCATTAAAGCGTTCCAGAGTTATAACCTCATGAAGTGACAGTGGTCAGAATTGTAAAAATTGGCCTGGTCATTAAGCTGCAAATTGGCTCTGTCACTAAAGGGTTAAACAATATTCTCCCATTGTAAATGGGCTGACCATCACCCACTGAAGCAAAGTACTTGTTTATCGGCTGAAATATCTTTTTTGCTGCACAAAAGATTATCATTCTTAGCAGCAGATCATCACATGTAAACAAGACGAGAACAATGCACACAGAACGATCTATTACAGATATATAAAGGTTCAACATAAACTTTAATTGAAAAAATGATGATGATAAAAGTCCAAAACACCCAAAAGGGTACAATGCAATTATAGGATAAGGCTGAGATATTGTAAATGCATGTAGCAAAAGTTTAGAGGGATGGTCAGGTCGCTCATTCAGTATGTTTGTTGCAATACATTATTGGATCTATTTTGTTTATGTTGCGTCATCTTTTCTTTTTTTTCTCCCAATAGGTTTGCAGCAACTTAAAGAGAAACCAAAGGAACTTGCAAATGCATCTAGGCTTTTTCCTCTTCCGATTTCTGCAGTAAAGGATCTGGAGAGCCTGGATCCAGATGTCCAGCTTTGTCATCAAGTGGAAAATACCATCATTGATATAATTAATATGAGTGTCACTGGCGTGTAAAGACTTTATCTTTAGATTTTATTACTCCATCACTGTTTTAGACCTGGAAATGATGAGGAACATGGGTGCAGAAAAGAGTGCTGGCACCATGTTTCTCTGTAGCTCATCACATAATGATGCTTGAGAACAACGACACGCTACCAATATGTGGAGATTTGTGGTTTCATTTAAATCTCAGTAATACTGTCTTCTGCATTGAATCTTGCCATTTTCCCATCAGCTTATGTATATAAGCTGACTTTTTCATGCCCACAGCCATGGAGCAGAGCTATGAAAACCACCTGTGCATCATGGATGCCTCAATTGCTCTCTAAAATATTAGTTATGTTCTGCTCCAAAATTCAACTGAAACTTTCATGCTTGAGCACAGCAGAGAGCCATTCCTTAAGGGGTAATTTTGTCCAGCATGGTAAGTTATTTAAGTTCACAAATCACATTTGGGAATTTTGTTTTCATTACTGGAAGGAAAAGTGCATGTGAGTGGCTTAAAAACCCCTGCGTTTTCCCATTCTATTCGCCTTCAGCTGCATTGATATCACAACATACTAATTTGGAGTACTGATGATGGCACCTATCTCCTCCACTCAGAACAATCTCTGCTCGGGCTGAATTCAAACGATCATATTTCATGGTCTGTATACTGAATGCAACGTACAAACTGAACGTGGGTTGCAGCCTCATAGATGTGTATTGGGCTGTAAGTTTGAATCAGGAGAAACTCAGTCTGTGCAATGCACATTACAGCTGTCTGCAGTCTTATCCCCAGAGTTAGTGAGATACAGGTGCCAACATGACCCTTTCACTGCCATCATCTGTACTCCAAATTAGTGTGTTCTGATATCATTGCAGCTAAAGGCAGGCAAATCAGAAAAAGGACACTTATGTGCAATTTTTTTACCTTAATGAAATTCACTAAAAACTGATTTTCAAACTTTCCTAATTTTCCACACTGGACAAAATTATTTATTAATTACAAAACAATTTTTATTTTTTTATCCTTCCTTATTCAGCATAGTTGGAGGCATCTCGAAAGATCTGCTAGAATTATTTTGTGTAATGTGAACATTTTACAACCACCTCAGCCTGCTAGTTGTGATTTTTGGCTAAACACATGGGTGCTGTAATAACAATATCAATAGTATCTTTACATGTGCACAACAACCTGAGAAGGAAACAATTATATCCATAGAAGAATTTCTTTCAGTTTGCCTTTTAAATTATTCATTGTATCAGCGAATGCTGCAGCCAAATGCTTTATGGAAGCCAGTCGGCAACAAATATTAAATTCAAGTTATAATATCTTTCTACTGTATATATTTCCCTGTATTATGTATATATATATATTCCATATACAATGTCATGCATTTGTGAATGGGTAAAACAAAATGCAATTTAAAGTTGCGCTCTGGATAGAAGCTGAATATACTAAGTGTCTCTTCCAAATCTGAAGTTGTTGGCAATACCTACTATATTGCATTGCATTACATTTTTTTTATTGGTATGTATAAAATAAATTGATATTTGGTATTTAACTTTATAAATATAACAATGTTACAACACATCTTCACCAAAAACAATATTTTTTTCAAGTTTTCCACCATGTAGAAAATCTAATGTGAAGCACTGTAAAATAAATTTATATTTTTTATTGTAATTCTGCATTTTTATTTTTTGTTTTGTATTATGTTGAACATGGTAAATGGGGAAAAAAAATCTTCACAAATAAAATACAGCCAATTGTAGGACTCCTCATACCAACAAATGTATCAATATTCCTGCTCATATTGTTTTTAGTTTTAAAAGATCCAATTTTATAGCAAGTTGATGTAATTGTCTTTTGTATAACTATCCTGTGTATTAGCTAGGTTGCTATACTATATATAGCTATAGTCTTCGACTCTAACGCCATGCTGATCAACTGAATGAAAGCTATGTGGTGCGCCAATTAGATTATTAGCGAGTAAGGCTACGTTCACATTTGCGTTGTGCGCCGCAGCGTCGGCGCCGCAGCGCACAACGCAAACAAAAACGCGGCAAAACGCACGCTAAAACGCTGCGTTTTGCGCCGCATGCGTCCTTTTTGGCCGAAAGTTGGACGCAAAAAAAATGCAACTTGAAGCGTTTCTTGCGTCCAACGCTTGCGGCCATGCGGCGCAAAACGCAGCACAACGCATGTCCATGCGTCCCCATGTTAAATATAGGGGCGCATGACGCATGTGGCGACGCTGCGGCGCCCGACGCTGCGGCGCCGACCGCAAATGTGAACGTAGCCTAACTGATTTCCATAAGCTGATTTCAAGCCTAAGAATTAATTCTTGAATGCATCTGCACAGCAAATTGGGGAAAAATATTTGCATATCTGTAGTCATATAGTTTTTATAGTATTCACAATCATTCAAAAATACTTATGGACTGCAGCTTCTCCAATATGGGAGTTCTGATTGGCATAGTATGTGTGAGGACACAAAATGTAACCTCTTCCCTGCCAATAAACATCCAGATTTCAAGAAACTTATTTCAATCCGACATACATTGAAATACCAGGAATGGCAATAGCATCACTCCGTCTCTTACACATAGCTAAACTCTTGCTGTGTTTGCTGGTACCTAGTTCTGGTCACAGCCCTTTAATCCCTCAGATGCTGCTGTCGATAATCGCAGCAGCATGTGAGTAGTTTGACAGAAAGAGATCGCTGCCTAACCGTTAATTTCATGTCTGCCATATACATTAGACTATCAATGCGATCAAAGGATCATGTGTTGAAGTCCCCTTGCAGGACTGTTAAGTATTATTATAGAAAAAAAAATTCAGTTTTAATAATTTGACAAAAAACAACCTCTACATGGAATCACTGCCTTTAAAACAACCTATACTATAAGGCCGGTATCACACTTGGAGTGCAATGTGAGAAACTCGCATCAATACCCGGCACTGCCGCCGGCACTCATGAACGGAGTGTGTGTGTCTGCATGTATTTCTATGTAGCTGAACGCTCCGGTCCTGACTGTCGGCGGCAGTGCCGGGTATTGGTGCGAGAGACTCGCACGAGTTTCTCGCATTGCACTCGCAAGTGTGACACCGGCCTAATACTTTCTCACATGGTAAACGCCTTTAACCCCTTTATGACATGCGCCGTTCATGTACTGTGGTGGCTCTGGCACATGACATCTCTCCCGACACATGTCAGCTGACTTGAACAGCTGACATGTGCCCCTAATGCGATCCACCTGCGGCTGTTAACCTGTTAAATGCCGCTGTCAATCTCTGACATAAGCATTTAATGATAGCGCTGGAAGCGCGTCACTAATCCTGCCCATCAGCGTCCGTGTCACATGACCTCGGGTTGCCGATGGGTTGGCATGACAACCCGGGGTCTGCCGCTATCCTCTGTGGTTGTCATTGCCGGTTTGCTACGGGCGCCTCCCAGCGTTCATGGCAAGTGAGCATTTCTGCTACACGGCGCAGGGCTGAAGACCTGCTCTTTGTAGCACAATGGATCGGATGATCGAAGCTTCTAGTCTCCCATGGAGACTATTGAAGCAGGTGTACAGTAAAAAAAAAAAAAAAAAAGTTTTTAAAAATACTAAAAAAATAAAAGTTCAAATCACCCCCCTTTTGCCCCATTCAAAATAAAAAAATTAAAAAAAAAATTACACACATTGGGAGATACCAAATCTATCAAGATATAAAAATAACTAATCGGTAAACGGAGTAGCAAAAAAGTCAAAACTCCAGAATTATGTTTTTTTGGTCGCCGCAACATAACGGGCGATGAAAAGATCTGATCTACACCAAAATGGTATCAATAAAAAAGTCAGCTCAGCATGCAAAAAATAGAGGCTACAGGTCTCGGAAAACGATGCAATTTTTTTTTTTTTTAAGAAATTCTGGATTCTTCTTTCACCATTTAAAAAAACCTATACAAGTTTCGTATGTACGAACTCGTAATGACATGGAGAATCATAATGGCAGGTCAGTTTTAGCATTTGGTGAACATGATAAAAACAAAAACAAAACACAGTTGTGGAATTGCAATTTCATTGCACGAATGGCTCTGGGAAGCAGTGGAGCAAAAAACAAATGCAAAAACGAAAAATGGACTGCGGCATGAAGGGGTTAAAAAAGAAAATTTAAATGCTATGTAAGAATTAATGATTTTGTTCACCTTGTCCCACAAAAAAAAGTAATCAAAACGTCGAATTTATCCCAACATGGTACTAATAAAGACTACAGCATATTTTGTAAAAAACAAACCCTATTAATGCTCTGTACTCATAAAAATGAAATAGTTAATCTCTTTAAAAGTGATTTTATTGTGTAAAAGTAGTAAATCATAAACAAAATATTTATATATAATATACTGGTCGCCACCATTACCGTATTGAACCACAGAATGTTAGCATTAATTATAAGGCGCCGGTTGTGATGAGTATATTGCGCTGCAGTCAGATATTCCTGATTTTTCGAGAGGCACATGCGTCGGACAAGTGCACACATCAGTTGCTGCTGGAGTAAAATTTGTGTCATAGTGAACGCTAGTTGTCATGAATTTAATTTGACAAGCAGCAGTTGCCACACCCCTGTCCTAGCTTTGCCCACGGAGCTGGGCTCAAAATTTTAGTACTGTCTCAAGTTGTGCTAAAATTATGACATTTTAAAGCTTTTTATGCTGGAATACTGGCGTTCAACCATAGGGCCAGATTCATCAAATCTTTTTGTTGTAAAGTGCAACTTAGAAAATGCTTAGAAAATCCTACTAGGCAGCTAAACTTTTATATGGAGTTAACCCTCTCATCCCAAAAACCTGTTTTCACCTTCCTGACCAGTCCAAGTATACTACTTTGTAGTAATAATTCTGCAACGTATCCCAGTGATTCTAAATTTGTTTTTTCGTGATACATTGTACTTTGTTAGTGGTAAATTTAGTTCTATATTTTGTTTATTCGTGAAAATATAGCAATTTTCAAACTTTTAAAATTTGTATGTCCTTAAACCAGAGTTATATCACACAAAATGATTAAAAAACATTTACCACGTATACGCTACATCAGCTTCATTTTTTTAATTTTTTTTTTTTCAGTTGGGAAGGTAGAAAGGAGTTCATCAGCATTTTTGCAACAATATTTACAAAACCAATTTTTTTTTCTTTTTAGGGACTACATCATAATTGAAGTGACTGTTAAGGGCCTCTATGACAGAAAATACCCCAAAGTGACACAATTTTAAAAACTCTTCAAAGCGCTCAAAACCACATTTAAGAAGTTTAACCCTTCAGGTGCTTCACAGCAATTAAAGCAATGTGGAAGAAAAAATGAAAATTTTACTTTTCTTCTCTCCACAACAGCACCCACTTGAGAGGGGATCCACCCATAGAAACAGGAAACCTACAGATAAAATGGGGCGGTCCCCTTCGCCTCCTCAGATGGTTTCCTGTTCTTATGGGAACCTGCAGACTAAAGAGGTACCTGGTCCAGATTGCAGCCCTCTGCGGTCTCCATGGGAACAGCCAGGGCCTGTGACACCAGAAGCAGCATCTGGGAACCCCTGCCTGTCAGACTCCCCCTTCATCTGGTGGTGGATGGCGTGAGGCCAGGGTCCGGGAGATGCGCACGAGTCTCTCGCATCAATACCTGGCACTCGGGAACGGAGCGTTCAGCTGCATAGAAATACATGCAGCCGCACGCTCTAGTCCCGAGTGCCGGGTATTGATGCGAGAGATTAGTGCGAGTTTCCTGCATCACACTCGCAAGTGTGACCCCAGGCCTGACGAGGATTTGGCAACCTGGTCTAAAGTTCCCAAGGTGGACGCTGCATGGGGCTTCGACTTCTAAACGTTCTGCCCTTCCCGTAGAAGACTGGGTTTCTATCTAACCCTCTCGACCGTAAGGCAGAGGCGCTACTCAAAAGATCATGGGAAGCCTGTACTAGAGCCTTTAGACCAGCTATATATACCACCTTCCCCCTTAGAACCTCAAGGGGATTGACATAATGAAACAAGGCATCTTAGAAAAACTGGAAAGGTCTCACCCGCATTAATGTCACAGGGACATAACCTTCATCTGGATACAGCGGTGGACCACTTCAAAAGGGGAGGTGGTAATTCCTGAATATGCATAAGCTGTAAAATAGTTGCATTATTAATTGACATCACCTTTACATTGATATGTTTGACATTGTTAACCCCTGTTTATTTTGGACCCTGGTTCTTTGATGTGGTCTCAAAAGAGGGTCTTTTCTGTGGAGGGTTTTGGGCCCTAAGGATGTACATTGTACTAGTATAAGTTACACCCATTTGAAATGCTTTCTCTACTGTGGTTATATTTTATTTATTTACACAGTAATGGGTGTCTGATCATCCCTTTATGTGGAGACTGCACAGATCAGGGTTGATTAGTATTATTAAATCCCAATCTGATTTGATCCCTATGGCAGAGGTGTCAAACTGCATTCCTCGAGTGCCGCCAACAGGTCATGTTTTCAGGATTTCCTTGTATTGCACAGGTGATAATTTAATCACCTGCACAGAATGATTCCAGCACCTTGTGGAATGCTAAGGAAATCCTGAAAACATGACCTGTTGGCGGCCCTCGAGGAATGCAGTTTGACACCTCTGCCCTATGGTACATACTCATACCCCTATTCAGCTACTTTGATTTCAGATTTGGTTATTATTAGGGGTGGTATGGTGATTAGGGATCTAAGCACAGCAGATAAAGGGGAGCTATAATATAATACCCCATCTGCGTATGATGCATCCCGCAATATTTTGATTGTTGTTTGTCTTTCGCACCTTGCACAAATTTTCATTTTTGTTTGTTGTTTATGGTAGTTGCAGATTTTAATAAATAATTAAAAGTTACTTTTTAATCCAAATCGTTATATACATTACCTATCCCTCCTAGCTTTGTGTCATCAACAAATTTAATCAGTTTACCCTCAATTCCTTCATCTAAATCATTGATAAAGATGTTGACTAGTGATGAGCAACCAGGCAACCCCCACATGTACTTATGCTGGCTAACAGATTTAAATCATTCAGCTGCGGCAAGAAAAATTAAATCTCCGAGCACCAATAGATACTCGGAGGACACCCGAGTGTGTTCGAGAAATCTCGAGTAACGAGTATATTCGCTCATCGCTAATGTTGAACAATACAGGGCCTAGGACAGAGCCCTGTGGTACCCCACTTCAGACATTCTTCCAAATGGATGTGCAGCCATTTACAACCACTCTTCGGATCCGATCACTAAGCCAGTTATGAATCCACCTAACAGTTGCCTTGTCCATTCCATACTTAGTCATTTTTCAATAAGGATTGGGTGAGATACTTTGTCAAATGCTTTGCTGAAGTCAAGATATATTATATCTACAGCATTTCCCTGATCCATCCAGTCAGTGATTCTGTCATAGAAGGAAATTAAGTTAGTATGACATTACCTATTATTTACAAACCCATGCTATGTCCCTCTTGTGGTCCCTTAGGTCTTGCGTTCAAGCTGTTCAGTGGGCCCAATTTCATACTAGGTGTCTGCAGCAAGAAATCCTCTGCAGAAGAGCGACTGCAGGGTTACCTCAAAGACAGAATGACTCTGTTGTCAGAAGTAATAAACTCCCAGTCCTGGTGGTTAGATCGGGATCATCTTTCTAGGGGGTTCCATGGGTAGTGAGACCTTCTAGTATAGTTACTACTGATGTTAGTCCCGATGAATGGGGAGCTCATCTGGGTGATGACCTGGCCCAGGGGCAGTGGTCCGTAGAAGAAGCCGATGACTCCCAAACGTAAAGGAGTTAAAGGCAATCAGTCATGCGATACATCACTTTCTCCCACAGCTGCGGGGGTCTCATGTGAGGATTCTATCGGACAATACCATGTCAGTTGCATATATAAATTGCCAAGGCGGAACTTGATCAAAGGCTCTGATATCTACTGCGGTGGGAATTCTCAAACTAGCCAAAGCCCATCTCCTGTCCCTCTCAGCCCTTCACATCAGGGGAGTAGACAATCTCAAAGTTGACTTCCTCAGTCGCCATACATTACATCAAGGAGAATGGGTTCTCAATCAAAGAATCTTCAGGAAGATAGTAGACTTGTGGGGGCTTCCAGAGACAGACCTGATCACCACCAGAGCCAACAGACAGGTCCAGAGATTTGCCTCCCTGAACAGGGCGGACCAGCCAGATATGGTAGACACTCTTCAGTCCCCTTGGCAGCTCAGTATGGCCTATGCGTTTCCTCCAATGATTGTGCTTCCATTAGTCATCAGGGAGGAAGGAGTGAGGTTGATCCTCATCGCTCCTTTCTGGCCTTGGTTTTTATGGCTCAGAACATGTCCATACCCGACCCCTGGATCCTCCCATCAGATCCGGGACTGCTCTCTCAGGGTCCATTCCATCATCCTCAAGTAGGGATCTTCACTTAACGGCGTGGAACTTGAGAGGCAGCTGTTGAGGTTAAGGGGTTTTTCTGACAACCTGATCAACACTTCTCCAAAGTAGAAAAGAATCCACAGCTAAAATATACAGTAGGGTGTGAAGAAAATTCCTTGAGTTCCATACCGGTCCCTTCTTTAATGAAGTTCCAATTTCTGCAATGCTTGAGTTTCTGCAGAGGGGTTGGGAGCTGGACCTTTCGGTTGGCACACTAAAGGTTCAGATATCAGCTTTGGGAGCCCTACATGGTTACAATATTGTAGGGGATAGATGGGTTTCACAGTTTATTACAGCGTGTAAGCATAGCGACCCTGTACACATTGTTCGCTTATCTCCTTGGGACCTGAACCTGGTCCTTGATGCCCTGACAGGTCCTCCATTTGAGCCTCTAGAATCTGCTTATTTAAAAGACATATCGTTAAAAACTGCTCTGTTATTTGCATTAACATCAGCTAGAAGAGTTTTTGACATACAGGTGCTGTCTATTGATCCTCCTTTTCTTTTAGTTTTTCCTGATAGGATAGTGCTGAAACCAGACCCTTCCAACCTCCCTAAGGTAGTTGCCAAATTTCACAGAAGTCAGGAGATTTTTCTTCCCTCCTTTTTTACTAACCCTTCTACTCCTTAGGAAGAGAGATTCCACACTTTAGATGTGAGGAGAACTGTCCTGCATAATATAGACAGAACTCATTCCTGGAGGCTGAGTAGGGCTCTGGTTGTGCCCTTTCAGGGCCGCAGGAAGGGGTTTGGAATCATAAAGAGCACTTTATCATGATGGATCAGAGATGCAATCTGTCTGGGCTACTCAGCGAAAGGTGAAAATCCCCCAGACGGAGTAAGGGCCCATTCAGCACGGGCTATGGCATCTTCCTGGGCTGAGAAGGCGGACATCTCAATCGATCTGATATGTAAGGCAGCAACATGGTCTTCACCATCTACCTTTTACACCCACAATAGACTTGATTTATCATCATCCTCTGACTTGGGTTTCGGGAGATCTGTCTTCGATAAGGTGGTCCCCTACAGGTGATGGTTCTCTGAAAGTCTCTTGAGTGGGTGCTGTGATTCACTCCTGGTGGTGGTTGTGTAAATGTATATATAATTAGGATGGAGATTGTCTAAATTTCTTTTGGCGATTCCTCTCAAGCTCTGTAATCCAACTGAAGAGACGAGGGGGACTGCCCCTTTTTATCTGTAGGTTTCCTGTTCCTATGGGCGTATCCCCTCTCTCAAGTGGGTGCTGTCGTGGACTCCATAAAACACAATTACCGGAAAGAAATTTAGTTTTTTTCCCCTCAAAAATGTTGCTTTAGCCCCCAATTTTTTTATTTTCGCAAGGATAGCAGGAGAAAATGGATCCCAAATTTTGCAATTTCTCCAGATTATGCAGATACTCCATATGTGGTGTAAAGCAACTGTTTGGGCACACGGTAGGGCTTAGAAGGGAAGGAGTACCATTTGACTTTTGGAACATAAAATTAGCTGGAGTCGATGGTGCATGCCATGTCATGTTTGCAGAGCACCTGATGTGCCTAAACAGTGGAAACACTGTACAAGTGACCTCATTTTGGAAATCACACCTCTCAAGAACTTATCTAAAGGTGTAGTCAGCATCTTGAACCTACAGGTGCTTTAAAAAATTTATAACAAGTTGTGGAAAAAAAAATTCTGCAAAAATGTTGCTTTAGCTCCAAATTTGTTATTTTCACAAGGATAACAGAAGAAAATAGACCATACAATTTGTATAGAGTACATCGATACCCTATATGTGGATGAAAACTAATATTTGGCCACACGGCAGGGCTTGGAAAGGAAGAAGCACCAATTGAGTTCTGGAGTGCAATTTTTGCAGGAATAGATTGCCGATGCCGTGTCACATTTGAAGAGCCCCTGACATGCCAAAACACCAAAAACCCCTACAAGTGACCACATTTTGGAAACTACACCTTGAGAAATTTAGGGGTGTAGTGAGCATTTTTAACCCTCTGGCGCGTCACAGGATTGTACAACACTGAGCTGAGTCAATTTCCACTAAAATGTTGCTTTGGCCCTAAATTTATAATTTTCAAAAGGGATAATAGGAGAAAATGAACGGTACAATTTGTATGCTGATACCCCATATGGGATCAAAGCTCAGAATAGAAGAAACGCCATATTGGAGTTCAGATTTTGCTGGTATGGTTTGAGGGAGCCTTGTCACATTGACAGAGGACCTTTGGTGCCAAACAGCAGAACCCCCCCATTAGTGACCTCATTTTACAACCTACATCCCCCAATGAATTAATCTAGGGGTGCAGTGAGAATGTTGACACCACAGGTGTGTCACAGAATTTTATGACATTGGGCTGCGAAGAAAGAATAATTATATTTTTACCAATAGAATGTTGTTTTAGCCCCAAATTTTTAATTTTTATAAGGGCTAATGAAAACAAAATGGACCTCATGGTTTGTTATGCAATTTCTGCTGAGTACGCCAAAACCCTACATGTAATTGGGACTACTTTTCTGGAACAATGCAAAGCTCATAAGGGAAATATTATGATCTTATTGTGCACATTTGGCTGTTTTAGTTTGCAGGTGCCATGACACACTGGAAGAGCCCCTGAGGTGCCAACACAGGAGAATCCCCCTCCTTACAAGTCACCCTGTTTTACAAACTACACCTTTACAACTAATTAATCTAGGTGTGCAGTGATCATATTGACACCACAGGTGTGTCGCAGAATTTTATTCCACTGGACAAAATTTTATTTTAGTCCCAGATTTTACATTTTCACACAGCGTAATGGGTAAAAATAGCACCAAAATTTGACACAATTTCTGCTGAACGTGGCAATACCCCATTTGTGGCTGTATAGTGCTGATTAGCCACACAGCAAGACTCGAGTGATGGAGTGCTATTTGACTCCTGGATCACAGACTTTCCTAGAATAGTTTGCAGACTCCATATACACAGCCTGTAAGTGGCAGAAGAACAGAATACCACCTCAAGTGATCCCATTTTGAAAATTACACCCCTCTGGGAATTTATCTATAGGTGTAGTGATGATTTTGACTCCATGGCGTTTTCCAGAGTTGAGCACCAATGGATGTTGCTATGTGAACATTGTAACTCTGCCATGCCTGAACATTGTAGTGATCAGTAAATCATGCCCAGCTAGTGTTCCTGGAGAGATGAACTCATAAATTAAGCAGGATCTAATTGCTACAGAAATACCAAATGTGTATGGTAAATGTGGTTTAGGCACCCTGGGGCTCAGACGGGAGGGGGGATTTGAGAGCGCAAAATTTGCTAGATTTCTTTTGTGGTGCAAGGAGCCATAGCACTTTTCCAGGGCCTTTGAGCTACCAGTAACGTGGAAGCCCTTATATTTCCATTGACATCACTTTCTTTTCCAATTTTTGGGAGACAGAATGAACAAAAAAACAGCAATTTAGTAATTTTTTTTTGTTTTGTTTTTAATGCCGTTCCATGTGTTGTAAAAGTGATTTGTAGAAAAAAAAAAATTGATTTTGCATCGCAGTATCTTGAGAGCTATAACTTTTTTATTTTTCCACTAATGGTTCTGTATGGCAGTTTTTTTTTTTTTTCAGAACAAGCTATACCATGTATTTTTACATTTGACTTTTTAACCACGTTTTTATTCCACTTTATTTTGGCGGTGTGATGAAAAAGTATTGCTACTTTTTTTTTTTACTGTGTTCATTGAAGGAGTTAATTAGTGGGACGGCTTTATAAATCCATATGCGGCGATACTAAATGACGCAGCGATACTCCATAGGTGTACTTTTCTTGTTTATTGTTGTTTTTACGTAAAGATAAGTATTTATGGGTATAATATTTAATTTTTTATTATTTAGTGATTTTTAAAAACATATTTTTACAATTTTTTTTTTCCTTAGTCCCACTAAGGGACTTTAACTTTTATTACTCTGATCATTTGTATAAGGCCGGCGTCACACTGGCGAGTTTTACGGACGTAAGAGCGCAGAAACTACGTCCGTAAAACTCGCATAACATACGGCACAATTATTCTCAATGGGGCTGCTCCTATCAGCCGTATATTACGGTTCAGTATTATACGGCTTTCTATGGCCGTACAAAATCGCAGCATGCTGCGTTTGTCAGCGTATTGCGCAAAAAAATCGCCAATGAAAGTCTATGGGGGCGAGAAAAATACGGATTACACACGGACCAGCAGTGTGACTTGCGAGAAATACGCAGCGGTGTTAGTGAAAAGTCGGTAATTCAATTGCCGGCTTTTCATTTCTCCTGCACAAACCCGACAGGATATGAGACATGGTTTACATATAGTAAACCATCTCATATCCCCCTTTTTTTTGCATATTCCACACTACTAATATTAGTAGTGTGTATGTGCAAAATTTCAGCGCTGTAGCTGCTAAAATAAAGGGTTAAATGGCGGAAAAAATTGGCGTGGGCTCCCGCGCAATTTTCTCCGCCAGAGCGGTAAAGCCAGTGACTGACGGCAGATATTAATAGCCTAGAGAGGGTCCATGGTTATTGGTCCCCCCGTGGCTAAAAACATCTGCCCCCAGCTACCCCAGAAAAGGCACATCTGGAAGATGCGCCTATTCTGGCACTTGGCCACTCTCTTCCCACTCCCTGTAGCGGTGGGATATGGGGTAATGAAGGGTTAATGCCACCTTGCTATTGTAAGGTGACATTAAGCCAGATTAATAATGGAGAGGCGTCAATTATGACACCTATCCATTATTAATCCAATAGTACAAAAGGGTTTTCACAGATATCGCGCTGAATGAAATCTAAATACAGAATATATATATATGTGTCTCAATGACATATATATATATATATATATATATATATATATATATATATACTGTATATATGTTTTCCCGAACATTTGAGCACATAAATCCATTAGATGTCGGTTTTGCAAGCCTGCGCGAAAATCTCGCAGTACGGATGCCATACGGATTACATACGGAGGATGCCATGCGCAAAATACGCTGACACACCCTGACTACGGATCACTATTTTGGGAACATTTCTCCGTATTACGGCCATAAAATACGGACCGTATTGTCTTACGCCGAGTGTGACGCCGGCCTAATGCATTGCAATGCACCAACACTGCAATGCATTATACCTGTCAGTAAGAAGCCTCTTAGACCATGCTTATGGCCTCCATGATGACCTCAGGTTGCCATAATAACTATCGGGCCTTCACAATGACGTAGCGGGGCGCCAATCGGACAAGAGAAGAAGCCCCCTTCCTCTCCTAGTCTCCTAAATGTTGTGATCGATATCAATCACTGAATTTAGGGAGTTAAACAGCTGGGGAGGGGGTGCGGGCATCGCTGCTGGTTGCGATAGCCGGGGCTTGGCTATCATGTAGGTTGAGCTCCCTGCGGCGATCTCACTAGCACAGCTCTGTGCCACGCACGATCGCCATAACGTACCTATACGTCATTGGTTGGGAAACGCTACCCTGTCATGACGTATAGGTACGTTAAATGTTAAGAGGTGAAAAGGAGTCAGTTAGCACTACAGATGGGTGAACTTGTTTGGAAAATGTTCATCAATCTCAAATTTGGCACAAACATAGCACATTTGGATTCGTGTTTGTTTCCCTAACAGTTTTCCTCAAAGTCGGCAAAATTCGGTTAAAGATCAGAAAATGATCACATTTTCACTAATGCTTTTGTTTTAACTTTGTCGAGGATAGTGGTGCTGTATGATGAGCGGGGGAATGTGTGTCATGAGGGGAGGGTGGTGTCTAGGTCAGAGGAGCGGCAGAGTGTAATTTTATTTACTTTTTTTCTGTAATAACTTAATGTCTATACATTCTGGCAGTCAATCAAGGTGCAGAAACTAACCACAACCTTATGACATAAAGTCACATGTCCCTCTCCATATTAAAAGGGGACATCTTGTTTTGCTGGCGCCATTTACTCAGTGTGATAGTGCAGAGAGGCTGCTCCTGCTGCAAGTGTCCTGTGTGAAATCGATCTTCCAGCATCTAAATAGATTGTGCTAAAAGTGTTTGGCAGCCTCAGGAGGCCCCATTTGCTAATCCAAATCGTTTGGGCTAAAACTGTGTTGCAGTGAGGAATCAGGATGCCTCATTTGCTCATCAAAATCGTTAGTCCTAATATTGGGGTTCAGCCAGGAGGCCCTATTTGCTAATTTACATCGTTTGGGCTAAAACTGTGGTGTAGTGAAGAATCATAAGGCCCCATTTGCTCATCAAAATCATTAAGCCTAAATACCCTTTTAAATTGGGTAGATGAAGGGATCCCATATTTAGGTATAGTTCTTACACACTCTAACCAGCTTATAAGAGAGAAACTTCTCCAACCTCCTGAAAGAGACCAAGTTAGAATTAGACGAATTTCAATCTATTCCATCTTCTTGGATAGCAAGGATCAATATTTTTAAAATGATGGTGCTTCCTAAGACTTTATATTATTTTAGGTGTATTCCAGTTAAGGATCCTATTAGATTTCTTTCGTCTCTTCAAAAAAATGGCTAATCATAATTTTTGGGCTCATAAAAGACCGAGGGTGGCTAGAAAGTGGATGTATTACTCGTATGATGCAGGAGGGATGGGAGTCCCTGACTTGCTTCCATACCATAGGGCGGCAGTCCTTGTTGGGGTAAAAGACTGGTGGTTAATGGATAATGCTCACAAGTGGCTACAGATTGAAGCATTTTATGCATGATTGCAGCCAGGTTAGCTCTGGTGGCTAGGTGAAGGGGGACGAGTTTGCCATCCATAAAAGAAGTAATTGAGAAAGTTAATATACACTGCCAATATGAATTGGCGTTTGCTCATTCTATCTCAGCCAAAAAGAAAATCCAGGGTATATGGGATCCATGGCTGGATAGCCAGAGGTCAGCCCCTTTTCACTGAAAATGTTAATCCTTATTTGGCCCTATGAAACTTACATTATTGAGATTATGTCATCATGCTTAACCCGGGAGTTCCCGTGATATCACTGTGGAATGGTGAAGAAGTCCTGTTTTAATGAGTATACATAGAATGTTGTGTAGTAAGTTATTTTTAACCCCTTAACGACCGCCGATACGCCTTTTAACGGCGGCCGCTAAAGGTACTTAAACCACAGCGCCGTTAATTAACGGAGCTGTGAAAAAAGTGAATAGCGCTCCCCAGAGTCGGATTTTCTCTGGGGTCTCGGTTGCCGAGGGTAGCCGAGACCCCAGAGAACATGATTCGGGGGGTTTTTACCGACCCCCGAGTTGCGATCGCCGGTAATTAACCGTTTACCGGCGGTCCCAGCAAAAAAAACCAAACCGCGATTTGCCATTTAATTTCTCTGTCCTCCGATGTGATCGCACATCGGAGGACAGAGAAATAGGGTCCCCGATGGCCCCTTAATACTCACCTATCTCCCCCGGTGCTCCTCGTGGCTCCCGATGGGCGCCGCCATCTTTTTCCGGGGAAAAAATGGCGGGCGCATGCGCAGTGCGCCCGCCGCCCGGCCCCCGGAAGATCTTTGGGGTCTCGGCTGCCGGGGGTAGCCGAGACCCCAAAGAACATGATCGGGGTCGGTTTTTACCGACCCGTTTTGCGATCGCCGGTAATTAACTGTTTACCGGCGACCGCAAAAAAAAAAAAAAAAAGCGATCTGTATTTCTCTGTCCTCTGATTTGATCGCACATCAGAGGACAGAGAAATAGGGGGATTCGGGGACCCTATCATACTTACCGGTGTCCCTGGGTCCTCCTGCGTCTCCTCCTGCCGGCCGGCTTGTTCCTCGGGAAAGAAAATGGCGGGTGCATGCGCAGTGCGCCCGCCATCTGCTGCCATCTGCCGGCCGGCAGGAGAGACGAGTTGGGGCTAAAATTAGGCTTAGCGTTAGGGTTGGGGCTAAATTTAGGGTTAGGGTTGGGGCTAAATTTAGGGTTAGGGTTAGGGCTAGGGTTAGGCTACTTTCACACTAGCGTTTTTTTGGCTTGCGTCGCAATGCGCAGTTTTGGAGAAAAAATGCATCCTGCAAAAGTGCTTGCAGGATGCGTTTTTTCTCCATTGACTTGCATTAGCGACACATTGCGACGGATGCGTCGTGCTTTGGCGGACCGTCGGCAAAAAAACACTACATGTAACGTTTTTTTGTGTGACGTGTCCGCCATTTCCGACTGCGCATGCGCGGCCGGAACGCCGCCCTCGCACCTCACAATGGGGCAGCGGATGCGTTGAAAAACAGCATCCGCTGCACCAGTTGTGCGGCGCTTACAACGCTAGCGTCGGTACGTCGGCCCGACACACTGCGACGTGCCGAATACGACGCTAGTGTGAAAGTAGCCTTAGGCTTCTTTCACACTTGCATTGGTATGGGGCGGTCGCAATGCATCGGCCCGACGTACCGACGCACGTTGTGAAAATTGTGCACAACGTGGGCAGCGGGTGCAGTTTTTCAACGCATCCGCTGCCCAGTCTATGTCCTGGGGTGGAGGGGGCAGAGTTACGGCCAGGTTACATTGAACTTTTTTTGTGACGACGGTCCGCCAAAACACAGCGGATCCAGTGCACGATGGACGCGACGTGTGGCCATCCGTCGGCAATACAAGTCTATGGGCAAAAAAGGCATCCTGTGGGCACATTTGCTGGATCCGTTTTTTGTCCAAAACAATAGATTACGACAGATGCCACACGACGCAAGTGTGAAAGTAGCCTTAGGGCTAGGGTTAGGGTTGGGGCTAAAGTTAGGGCTAGGGTTAGGGTTAAATTTAGGGTTAGGGTTGGGGCTAAATTTAGGGTTAGGGCTACAGTTAGGGTTAGGGCTAGGGTTGGGGCTAAAATTAGGGTTAGGGTTGGGGCTAAAGTTAGGGTTAGGGTTGGGGCTAAAGTTAGGGTTAGAGTTGGGATTAGGGTTAGGGTTTGGATTAGGGTTACGTTTGGGATTAGGGTTGGGATTAGGGTTAGGGTTGGGATTAGGGTTAAGGTTAGGGTTGGGATTAGGGTTAAGGTTAGGGTTGGGATTAGGGTTAGGGGTGTATTGGGATTAGGGTTAGGTTTGAGGTTAGGGTTGAGATTAGGATTAGGGGTGTGTTGGATTTAGGGTTTTGATTAGGGTTATGGTTAGGGTTGAGATTAGGGCTGTTTTGGGGTTAGGGTTGTGATTATCATTAGGGTTGTGATTAGGATTATGGATCGGGTTGAGATTAGGGTTAGGGGTGTGTTGGGGTTAGGGTTGGAGTTAGAATCGGGGGGTTTCCACTGTTTAGGTACATCAGGGGGTCTCCAAACACGACAGCCAATTTTGCGCTAAAAAAGTCAAATGGTGCTCCCTCCCTTCTGAGCTCTGCCGTGCGCCCAAACAGTGGTTTACCCCCACATATGGGGCATCAGCGTACTCAGGATAAATTGGACAACAACTTATGGGGTCCAATTTCTCCTGTTACCCTTGTGAAAATAAAAACTTGGGGGCTAAATATCTTTTTTGTGGAAAAAATTTTTTTTTTTATTTTCACTACTCTGCATTATAAACTTCTGTGAAGCACTTGAGCATTCAAAGTTCTCACCACATATCTAGATAAATTCCTTAGGGGGTCTAGTTTCCAAAATGTGGTCACTTGTGGGGGGTTTCTACTGTTTAGGTACATCAGGGGCTCTGCAAACGCAACATAACACCCACAGACAATTCTATCAAAGTCTGCATTCCAAAATGGCGCTCCTTCTCTTCCGAGCTCTGCCGTGTGCACAAACAGTGGTTTACCCCCACATATGGGGTACCAGCATACTCAGAACAAATTGGAGAACAAATATTGGCGTCCAATTTCTCTTGTTACCCTTGTGAAAATAAAAACTTGGGGGCTAAAAAATCTTTTTTGTGGAAAAAAAAAATATTTTCTATTTTCACTACTCTGCATTATAAACTTCTGTGAAGCACTTGGGCATTCAAAGTTCTCACCACATATCTAGATAAGTTCCTTGGGGGGTCTAGTTTCCAAAATGAGGTCACTTGTGGGGGGTTTCTACTGTTTAGGTACATCAGTGGCTCTGCAAACGCAACATAACGCCCGCAAGACCATTCTGTCAAAGCCTGCATTCCAAAATGGCGCTCCTTCCCTTCCGAGCTCTGCCGTGCGCCCAAACAGTGGTTTACCCCCACATATGGGGTACCAGCATACTCAGGACACATTGGACAACAACGTTTGGGGTCCAATTTCTCTTGTTACCCTTGTGAAAATAAAAATTTGGGGGCAAAATAACCTTTTTTGTGGGAAAAAAAAATATTTTTTATTTTCACTACTCTGCATTATAAACTTCTGTGAAGCACATGGGCATTCAAAGTTCTCACCATATATCTAGATAAGTTCCTTGGGGGGTCTATTTTCCAAAATGGGGTCATTTGTGGGGGGTTTCTACTGTTTAGGTACATTAGGGGTCTGCAAAAGCAACATAACGCCCGCAGACAATTCTATCAAAGTCTGCATTCCAAAACGGCGCTCCTTCCCTTCCGAGCTCAGCCATGCTCCCAAACAGTGGTTTACCCCCACATATGGGATACCAGCATACTCAGGACAAATTGGACAACAACTTTTGGGGTCCAATTTCTCTTGTTACCCTTGTGAAAATAAAAATTTGGGGGCTAAAAAATCTTTTTTGTGGGAAAAAAATATATTTTTTATTTTCTCGACTCTGCATTATAAACTTCTGTGAAGCACTTGGGCATTCAAAGTTCTCACCACACATCTAGATAAGTTCCATGGGGGGTCTAGTTTCCAAAATGGGGTCACTTGTGGGGGGTTTCTACTGTTTAGGCACATCAGGGGCTCTCCGAACGCGACATGGCGTCCGATCTCAATTCCAGTCAATTTTGCATTGAAAAGTCAAATGGCGCTCCTTTGCTTCCGAGCTCAGCCATGCGCCCAAACAGTGGTTTACCCCCACATATGGGGTGTCAGCGTACTCAGGACAAATTGTACAACAACTTCCGGGGTCCATTTTCTCCTGTTACCCTTGGTAAAATAAAAATTTGGAGGCAAAAAGATCATTTTTGTAGAAAAATGCGATTTTTTTATTTTCACGGCTCTACGTTATAAACTTTTGTGAAGCACCTGGGGGTTTAAAGTGCTCAACACACATCTAGATAAGTTCCTTAAGGGGTCTAGTTTCCAAAATGGTGTCACTTGTGGGGGGTTTCCACTGTTTAGGCACATCAGGGGCTCTCCAAATGTGACATGGCGTCCGATCTCAATTCCAGCCAATTCTACATTGAAAAAGTAAAACGACACTCCTTCTCTTCCAAGCTCTGCGGTGCGCCCAAACAGTGGTTTACCCCCACATATGGGGTATCGACATACTCAGGAGAAATTGCACAACAACTTTTGTGGTCTAACTTCTCCTGTTACCCTTGTGAAAATAAAAATTTGGGGGCAAAAAGATCATTTTTGTAGAAAAAATGCGATTTTTTATTGTCACGGCTCTACGTTATAAACTTCTGTGAAGCACTTGGGGGTTCAAAGTGCTCACCACACATCTAGATAAGTTCCTTAAGGGGTGTAGTTTCCAAAATGGTGTCACTTGTGGGGGGTATCCACTGTTTAGGCACATCAGGGGCTCTCCAAACGCGACATGGCGTCCGATCTCAATTCCAGCCAATTCGGCATTGAAAAAGTCAAACGGTGCTCCTTCACTTCCAAGCTCTGCGGTGCACCCAAACAGTGGTTTACCTCCACATATGGGGTATCGGCGTACTCAGGAGAAATTGCACAACAAAATTTGTGGTTCTGTTTTTACACTTGTGAAAATTAAAAAAAATGGTTCTGAAGTAAAATGTTTGCAAAAAAAAGTTAAATGTTCATTTTTTTCTTCCACATTGTTTCAGTTCCTGTGAAGCACGTAAAGGGTTAATAAACTTCTTGAATGTGGTTTT
The DNA here is from genome assembly GCF_051348905.1 of Ranitomeya variabilis. Taxonomy (NCBI): domain Eukaryota; kingdom Metazoa; phylum Chordata; class Amphibia; order Anura; family Dendrobatidae; genus Ranitomeya; species Ranitomeya variabilis. The sequence continues at coordinate 403,173,464 of NC_135234.1, forward strand.
GAGCAGCTTGAGGAGTGCAATTTTTAGACTGGTGTCACACTTGGTTATTTTCTATCATATAGACCCCTCAAAATGACTTCAAAGGTGATGTGGTCCCTAAAAAAAAGATGGTGTTGCAAAAATGAGAAATTGCTGGTCAAATTTTAACCCTTATAACTCCCTAACAAAAAAAAATGTTGTTTTCAAAATTGTGCTGATGTAAAGTAGACATGTGGGAAATGTTATTTATTAACTATTTTTTCGTGACATATCTCTCTGATTTAAGGGCATAAAAATACAAATTTTGAAAATTGCAAAATTTTATTTTTTTTTGCCATATTTCCATTTTTTTCATAAATAATCGCAAGTAATATCGAAGAAATGTTACCACTACCATGAAGTACAATATGTCACGAAAAAACAATCTCAGAATCAGCGGGATCCGATAAAGCGTTCCAGAGTTATAGCCTCTTAAAGTGGCAGTGGTCAGAATTGTAAAAATTGGCTCGGTCATTAAGCACCAAATTGGCTCTGTCACTAAGGGTTAATGGTTTCAAACACTCCAATTAATTAATACTAATTATTGATATATATTGATATGGTTTCAATCAGTTATAATATTCATATGCCACATAGTTTCTTTGTGTGTCCCTCCAGAAATCCCCTTTCTTTTGTTTTTCGACACAAAAAAACAAGTTGAAGTGACGAGATAAATAATTATAAAAAATACTTTATTAGTTCTTTCAAAATCAATAAAAACTTCTTTACAGGAACTATGATACTGGAAAAAATGGAGATTACTTTAACCATATCTGTATTTTTGTTTCAATAACATCCTTCAAATCTAATATTAAGGCTATATAATAATAAAAATGTTTATTAGTATTTAAATACACAGAAAAAAAGAAATAAATAAATAAAGTACAATCTGTGTGATTTTTTACATATCCACTAGATGGTGCTATCACATTATTTATATAGTTAGCCTAATTAGAAAAATAAAGCTTGAAATACCAGGAACGGCATACACTTTAACAAATATCTAAATGATTCAATTGTTCCCTTTATATCTATCCTTATACACCGACCATGCCTAATCTACATCATATCTTCAGACGTGTCAAATGTCACATCATAATAACGCACTAAATTATGGCTTGATAGATTAAGGGAAATATATAATCATTAAAAATGCACATCCAAAGATGCAATTTACCTGATTACCAGCAGGAAAGAAAGTGTGCCGTTCACAGAAGTTAAAGATCTCCAGCCCCGACCCGCACGTTTCTCCCAGCTTCTTCACACGCCCCCCGAAGAAGCTGGGCAAAACGCGCGCGTCGGGGCTGGAGATCTTTAACTTCTGTGAACGGCACACTTTCTTTCCTGCTGGTAATCAGGTAAACTGCATCTTTGGATGTGCATTTTAAATGATTATATATTTCCCTTAATCTATCAAGCCATAATTTAGTGCGTTATTATGATGTGATATTTGACACGTCTGAAGATATGATGTAGAATTAGGCATGGTCGGTGTATAAGGATAGATATAAAGGGAACAACTGAATCATTAGATATTTGTTAAAGTGTATGCCGGTCCTGGTATTTCAAGCTTTATTTTTCTAATTAGGCTAACTATATAAATAATGTGATAGCACCATCTAGTGGATATGTGTTATGATCCGGTGACCTTGGAGCCGCATGAAACTTTCTCTGGAGTCGGTGGAACCTGTACTGACCGCAAATCCTGAACTAACACCACAACTAGAAGTAGCCGTGGGGTGTGCCTAACAAACCCTAGACACCTCGACACAGCCGGAGGACTAAATACCCCTATAGGTGGAAATAGGAATGCTACCTTGCCTCAGAGCAGACCCCCAAAGGATAGGCAGCCCCCCACGAATATTGACTGTGAGGAGGAGAAGAATAGACACACGCAGGTAGAAAACAGGATTTAGCAAAAGAGGCCACTCTAGCTAAATAGGAGAGGATAGGACAGATTACTAGGCGGTCAGTATTAAAACCCTTCCAAAATATCCACAGCAGATAATACAAAAAGTTCCACAATCTAACTAAAGACATGGAATGTATATCTGCCACTCCAGAGAATCCAACAAGACTGAGAAAATACTGACACAATCTAAGCTGGACAAGAAAACACAAGGAATAGCACTGAATTGTGAAGCACACAGCATGTGTGCCACAGGAAAAAAAAACCAGACACTTATCTTTGCTGATTTGGCAGAAAGGCAGGAGGAACCAGGCAGAGGTCCAACAACTCCCAACAACAATTGCCAACTGGCAAGGACTAATGAATCCTGCACACCTAAATACCCCTGTCAGAACTGCAATCAGCAGACACACCTGACCAGGACTGCAACCCAGGGACAACTGCATTACCACCTACTACCATCGGAGGGAGCCCAAAAGCAGAATTCACAACAGTACCCACTCTTGAGGAGGGGTCACCGAACCCTCACCAGAGCCCCCAGGCCGATCAGGACGAGCCAGATGAAAGGCACGGACCAAATCAGCAGCATGGACATCAGAAGCAAAAACCCAAGAATTATCCTCCTGGCCATAACCCTTCCATTTGACAAGGTACTGAAGCCTCCGCCTCGAAAAACGAGAATCCAAAATCTTCTCAACCACATACTCCAACTCCCCATCAACCAAAACAGGGGCCAGAGGATCAACAGAGGGAACAACGGGCACCACATATTTCCGCAATAATGATCTATGGAAGACATTATGGATAGCAAAAGAGGCCGGAATCGCCAATCGAAAAGACACTGGGTTAATAATCTCAGAAATCCTATAAGGACCAATAAACCGAGGCTTAAACTTAGGAGAAGAGACCTTCAAAGGAACATGACGGGAAGACAACCAAACCAAATCCCCAACCCGAAGCCGGGAACCAACACACCGATGACGGTTAGCAAAACGTTGAGCCTCCTCCTGAGACAACACCAAATTGTCCACCACATGAGCCCAAATCTGCTGCAACCTGTCAACCACAGAATCCACACCAGGACAGTCAGAAGGCTCAACCTGCCCAGAAGAAAAACGAGGATGAAAACCAAAATTACAAAAAAAAGGCGAAACCAAAGTAGCCGAACTAGCCCGATTATTAAGGGCAAACTCGGCCAATGGCAAAAAGGCCACCCAATCATCCTGATCGGCAGACACAAAGCATCTCAAATAAGTCTCCAAAGTCTGATTAGTTCGTTCGGTCTGGCCATTTGTCTGAGGATGAAATGCAGAAGAAAAAGACAAATCAATGCCCAGCCTAGCACAAAAGGTCCGCCAAAACCTAGAAACAAACTGGGAACCTCTGTCGGACACAATATTCTCCGGAATACCATGCAAACGAACCACATGCTGAAAAAACAACGGAACAAACTCTGAAGAGGAAGGCAATTTAGGCGAAGGCACCAAATGAACCATCTTAGAAAACCGGTCACAAACAACCCAGATAACCGACATCCTCTGGGAAACCGGAAGATCAGAAATAAAATCCATAGAAATATGCGTCCAGGACCTCTCAGGGACTGGCAATGGCAAAAGTAACCCACTAGCACGGGAACAACAAGGCTTGGCCCGCGCACAAGTCCCACAGGACTGCACAAAAGAACGCACATCACGTGACAACGAAGGCCACCAAAAGGACCTACCAACCAAATCTCTGGTACCAAAAATACCAGGATAACCAGCCAACACAGAACAGTGAACCTCAGAAATCACTCTACTAGTCCATCTGTCAGGAACAAACAATTTCCCCACAGGACAGCGGTCAGGTCTATCAGCCTGAAATTCCTGAAGAACCCGCCGTAAATCAGGGGAAATGGCAGAAAGGACCACCCCTTCTTTCAGAATGCCGACCGGTTCAAGGACCTCAGGAGAATCAGGCAAAAAACTTCTAGAAAGGGCATCAGCCTTAATATTCTTGGAACCCGGAAGATACGAAACCACGAAATCAAAACGGGAAAAAAACAAGGACCATCGAGCCTGTCTAGGATTCAGCCGCTTGGCAGACTCGAGGTAAATCAAATTCTTATGATCGGTCAAGACCACAATACGGTGCTTAGCTCCCTCAAGTCAATGTCGCCACTCCTCAAATGCCCACTTCATAGCCAACAACTCCCGATTGCCAACATCATAATTGCGTTCAGCAGGCGAAAATGTACGGGAAAAGAATGCACACGGTTTCATCAAGGAACCAACATGACCCTCTGGGACAAAACGGCCCCTGCGCCAATCTCAGAAGCGTCAATCTCAACCTGAAACGGAAGGGAAACATCCGGTTGGCGCAATACCGGAGTAGAAGTAAATCGACGTTTAAGCTCCTGAAAGGCAGAAACAGCCGCAGAGGACCAATTCGCCACATCAGCGCCTTTTTTCGTCAAATCGGTCAAGGGTTTAACCACTCTGGAAAAGTTAGCAATGAAACGGCGATAAAAATTTGCAAAACCCCAAAATTTCTGAAGGCTCTTTACGGACGTGGGTTGAATCCAATCATGAATGGCCTGAACCTTAACCGGATCCATCTCAATAGATGAAGGAGAAAAAATAAAACCCAAAAAAGAAACCTTCTGCACCCCAAAGAGACACTTAGACCCCTTCACAAACAAAGCATTGTCACGAAGGATCTGAAATACCATCCTGACCTGTTCCACATGAGGCTCCCAATCATCAGAAAAAATCAAAATATCGTCCAAATATACAATCAAGAATTTATCGATATAAGTACGGAAGATATCATGCATGAAAGATTGAAAAACAGATGGAGCATTAGTGAGCCCGAACGGCATCACAAGGCATTCAAAATGGCCTTCGGGCGTATTGAACGCAGTTTTCCATTCGTCACCCTGCTTAATACGAACAAGATTATACGCTCCCCGAAGGTCAATCTTCGCAAACCAACTAGCCCCCTTAATCCTAGCAAACAAATCGGAAAGCAAAGGTAAAGGGTATTGAAACTTGACCGTGATCTTATTCAAGAGGCGATAATCAACACAGGGTCTCAAAGAGCCATCTTTCTTAGCAACAAAAAAAAATCCTGCTCCCATCGGTGAAGAAGATGGCCGAATATGCCGTTTCTCCAAAGACTCCTTAACATAACTCCGCATAGCGGTATGTTCAGGCACAGACAGGTTGAAGAGTCGGCCCTTAGGAAACTTACAGCCTGGAATCAAATCAATAGCACAATCACAATCCCTGTGCGGTGGAAGAGAACTGGACTTGGGCTCATCAAATACATCTTGAAAATCAGACAAAAACTCTGGAATTTTGGAAGAGGAAGAAGAGGAGATGGACATTAAAGGAACATCATTATGAACCCCCTGACGACCCCAACTAGTCACAGACATAGACTTCCAATCCAACACAGGATTATGTACCTGCAACCACGGAAAACCCAACACGATAGCATCATGTAAATTATGTAATACCAGAAATCGACAATCTTCCTGATGGGCTGGCGCCATGCGCATGGTCACCTGTGTCCAAAACTGGGGCTTATTTTTAGTCAAAGGTGTAGCATCAATGCCCCTTAAAGGAATAAGGTTCTGCAAGGGCTGCAAGGGGAAACCACAACGCCTGGCAAACTCAAGGTCCGTTAAGTTCAAAGTGGCGCCTGAATCCACAAACGCCAAGACAGAAAATGATGACAATGAGCAGATCAAGGACACCGATAACAGAAATTTAGGTTGTACAGTACTGATGGTAAATGAACTAGCGATCCTCTTTGTCCGTTTAGGGCAGACTGAAATAACATGAGAAGCGTCACCACAATAATAACACAACCTATTCTGACATCTGAGTCCTTGTCGTTCTGTCCTAGACAGAATCCTATCACACTGCATTGGCTCAGGACTCTGCTCTGAGGACAACGCCACAGCGTGCACAGTTCTGCGCTCCCGCAAGCGCCGATCAATCTGAATGGCCAAAGACATAGAATCACTCAGACCGACAGGCGTGGGAAACCCCACCACAACATCTTTAACGGATTCAGAAAGACCCTTTCTGAAAATTGCAGCCAAAGCATCATCATTCCATTTAGTCAACACAGACCATTTTCTAAATTTCTGACAATACAATTCTGCCGCCTCTTGACCCTGAGATAGGGCCAACAAGGTCTTCTCTGCCTGATCCACAGAATTAGGTTCATCATATAATAATCCTAAAGCCTGAAAAAAGGAATCTACATTAAGCAAAGCCGGATTCCCAGATTCCAGGGAAAATGCCCAATTCTGTGGATCACCACGCAGTAGGGAAATGACGATTTTAACCTGCTGAATAGAATCCCCAGAGGATCGAGGTCTCAAAGCAAAAAACAGTTTACAGTTGTTTTTAAAACTCAAAAATTTGGACCTGTCACCAAAAAACAAATCAGGAGTAGGAATCTTCGGCTCTAAAACAGGAGTCTGAACAATATAATCAGAAATTCCCTGTATTCTAGCAGCAAGCTGGTCTACACGAGAAGCTAATCCCTGAACATCCATGCTAACACAAGACTCCTTAGCCACCCAGAGAAAAAGAGGGAAGAAAAGGCAAAGCAAACTGCAGAAAAAAAAATGAATCAACACCTTTCTTCCCTTCTTCTGAGATGCATTTAACTCATAGTGGGCCAGTTGTACTGTTATGATCTGGTGACTTTGGAGCCGCATGAACTTTCTCTGGAGTAGGTGGAAACTGTACTGACCGCAAAACCTGAACTAACACCACAACTAGAAGTAGCCGTGGGGTGTGCCTAACAGACCCTAGACACCTCAACACAGCCGGAGGACTAAATACCCCTATAGATAGAAATAGGAATACTACCTTGCCTCAGAGCAGAACCCCAAAGTATAGGCAGCCCCCCACAAATATTCACTGTGAGTAGGAGAGGAAAGACACACACAGGCAGAAAACAGGATTCAGCAAAAGAGGCCACTCTAGCTAAATAGGGAAAGATAGGACAGAATACTAAGCGGTCAGTATTAAAACCCTTCCAAAAATATCCACAGCAGATAATACAAAAAGTTCCACAATCTAACTAAAGACATGGAATGTATATCTGCCACTCCAGAGAATCCAACAAGACTGAGAAAATACTGACACAATCTAAGCAGGACAAAAAAACACTGAATAGCACAGAATTATTAAGCACACAGCATGTGTGCCAAAGAAACAAAACCAGACACTTATCTTTGCTGATTTGGCAGAAGGCAGAAGGAACCAAACCAGGACCAAAACCTCCCAACAACCATGGACAACTGGCAAGGACTAATGAATCCTGCACGCCTAAATACCCCAGTCAGAACTGCAATCAGCAGATACACCTGACCAGGACTGCAACTCAGCGGCAACTGCATTACCACCTACAACCACCGGAGGGAGCCCAAAAGCAGAATTCACAACACCAAACACAACCCTCTTCTCCAGCCACCACCTCTTCTGCCTCCCAATCCATCCACTCCACCCCTTCAAATTCCCAATACTACTCCCGGTTTCATATCCACCCGTTCTTTCTTTCTCCACCCCTTCAGCTGTTTTACCTACTGATCCTTCACCACCACAATCACATTCTTCTCTCCACACTCTCAATGTCAAAGTGTCCCAATCTGACAGCCCCTCCAGCATTATCTCCACCCCACACTATTTAAACTTATAATATTGTTTTTGTTTAATACATTGTTAATAAAACAGTTTATTGGTTATAAATTTTGTCTTTCATTTATTTATAAGGTTAAATACGTTGGGTAAAACAAGGTTAAATACTGTGGGTACAACCCAAGCAGGTACACAACTTGGGTAAAAGAAGGTAAAATACTTTGGGTAAAACCCAAACAGGTACACAACTTGGGTAAAAGAAGGTAAAATACTTTTGGTTACAAGGTCCAAGACAAATTTTTCAAACTCTCTCATCCTGCCAGTCTACTCTTCCTTCAGGTAAAATAAAGTATTCTGCAAATTTGTCCCTCATTCTGGAAACTGACACAGAACTTCTATACGTAATGTTCTGATAATCAGCCAAGGTGGTTTCTTCAGAGTGGTCTTCAATGGAAATATGTTCCTTGCATATCACAAAATTTTGTAGGACTGGGGCACATGCGTGGACTCTAATGGAGCAGGAAGTGCTTGGCTGAGCTCCGCAACCTGAGGCCCGCTCATACCCCATAAAAGCACCGGATTCGGGGAAATCATCATACCGGTCAGTCTCCCCTTACCTCAGAGAGCTCCGAGGCTTACGATGCCCAAGAAGGGAGGAGCGGGTCAGCCTGTAAGCTGCCCGATCTCGGAACTCCTGGCGGGCAGCGGTGCTGGTAAAATGGCCGCCGCGTCTGCCTCCACTCCCACCTCGGCACCGCAGTTCAATGAGGGGGCAGAAGAAGAGGACTTGAATACCGGAGGGGACGCTGTCATATCCACAGCGATGCTTACAAAAACCCTCCAGGAGACCTTCCGCACAGAACTTACTGCCGCCATGAATGCAGTTACCACCCAGCTGCAGGATATTGCCCAGCGCACAACATGCCTGGAAGAAAAAATGAAGGCCACAGCAGAGGCTCTCGGAGAAGACCAGGAAACCCTCAAACTTCATGCAGACCGCATTATGGACCTGGAGTTAAGAAGTGAGGATCTGGAAAACAGGTCCCGGAGAGGTAATATTAGAGTTCGAGGACTGCCAGAATCCTATGTATCATTAAAAGAGACAGTCACTACACTTTTTACCACGCTTCTGCCAACTACTGATCCATCCACGTTACATATCACAAGGATCCATAGGTCACTGGGTAAACCACGCTCCTCAGGTCCCCCCAGAGACGTGGTCCTCAAAATGCAATATGAAGAGTCCAGAGACTTAATCCTCAACGCTGCGAGATCTCTGTCTACACTTCCTGGCCTCCCAGACTCTGTGCGACTATTTTCGGACATAGCTCCAGCCACGTTGTTCCGCAGGAGAACCCTCAAGCCGGTCACTACAGCTTTACAGACGGCGCAAGTAAAATACCGTTGGGGCTTTCCATTCTCTTTATCCATTACACATGAGAACGAGCTTCACATATGTCGTACTCTAGATGAAGGCAAAAAGGCGCTAGAGCAAGCTGGAATACCAATCCCTGATACCTTGCCTCCGCTCCCACAGCGAAGACCCAGACCGATTAAAGAATGGCAAACAGCCCCTACGACTAGGAGCCAAAGTTCACGTATCACTTGAATAATTCCTAAACTTTATATGGTAACCTCGCCTGATGTGACTGTTATCTAAACCAGCCGGTTGGCTATACTGATTTTTTTGTGAGCTGACTGTTCACTCTTTTCAAACTGATCTGTATTTCTCCGATTTCAAACCCATTTGAATACGCCCGCATTTATTTATATATTTGTATTAAGATGCCCCCCTTCTCCCCCTCTCCCCCTTTTTTTTTTTTTTTCTTTCTCTCCTCTCTCCCCCCTTCCCCCTATCCCTGGCAGGGCCTCTAATTATAACGGGTAGGACCTCAGGTTCACCACATGTTGCCTTACCCCGGTGATTCCTGGATTATCTTTTAATATGGTAACCCGGACCACCATTTACTGTGGGTCTAGAACCCGCACTCTTGTTCTCTCAATGTTCTACATGTTTGTCTTCCCCTGTTTTGTTCCTTCCCCTTTGTTCTCCCACAGAGTAGCCCAATGCGATCTGCTTTACAACCCACAGCGGGAGCTTCCTGGAGGGTCTGGTTGGTGGAGCGCACGGGTCACCAGGTCTGTAAGCAATAATTTTATATTTAACAATGTGTAGGGTGATCTCTCAGAATGTAAAGGGCCTAAACTCACCTATTAAACAAAAGAAAGCATTCATAGACTATCATAAACACAAACCCGATATCTTGTGTCTACAAGAAACCCATTTTTCTACCACATCTTCTCCTAAATTTTTTGACTCTAGCTATACCCGCCACTTTCTTGCCTCTTGGGACCGTAAAACCAGGGGTGTTGCTGTGCTCCTCAGAAATTCTTTCCCTTATAACGTTACCGAATCTTATTTGGATCCAGAAGGAAGGTTCATAATCCTACAGGGAACCTTGCAAGGTAAAAGCCTCTGTATCATAAATAGTTACCTCCCCGCCACCACTCAGCTCCGGGTCTTCAAAATAATTCTAGCTAAACTCTCTCAAATCTCTTACCACCATGTGATCTGGTGTGGAGATTTTAACATGGTACTAGACCCAAGCCTGGATAGTAGCTCAGCCCGGAGATCCGATATCACCAAGACTGATAGGAAAAAAATACTGCACTCGATGAACGAGAATAGACTGGTGGATGTGTGGAGGGAGGCCAATGGGCACGCAAAAGGTTACACTTTTTTCTCACCGGTACACAAATCGTACTCTCGCATCGATCTACAGCTAACGACGGCAAATTTACTAGCTTCAGTTCTATACTCACGCCACGTCCCATCGACATGGTCAGACCATGACCTCGTACTATCTGTCTTCAAATTTGATATCACCACGTCCGGCCTTTTCAAATGGCGTCTAAACGAATCTTTGCTCACAGACCCCTCAATTTCATCCCAACTCAAGGAAGATTTGGAACTCTTCTTCCAAACTAATGTGACTAATGATTCTACCCCTGGGAATATCTGGATGGCCCATAAAAAGTATATTACTGGCTCTATAATCAAGATAGCCTCCACCCGTAAAAAAAACAGATCTGCTTTCCAAAATAGACTGGAAACTAAGTTATTTAAGCTAGAACAAGCTAATCAACTGTCTACATCTCGTTACTTAATAAAACAAATTTCCGACGTAAAAAAACAACTAAATACATATAGTTATACATATAGTTATTAAGGTTGAAGGAAGACTGTAAGTCCACCTAGTTCAACCCATAGCCTAACCTAACATGCCCTAACATGTTGATCCAGGGGAAGGCAAAAAAACCCCATGTGGCAAAGAGTAACTCCACCATGGGGAAAAAAATTCCTTCCCGACTCCACATACGGCAATCAGACTAGTTCCCTGGATCAACGCCTTATCAAGGAATCTAGTGTATATACCCTGTAACATTATACTTTTCCAGAAAGGTATCCAGTCCCCTCTTAAATTTAATTAATGAATCACTCATTACAACATCATACGGTAGAGAGTTCCATAGTCTCACTGCTCTTACAGTAAAGAATCCGCGTCTGTTATTATGCTTAAACCTTCTTTCCTCCAGACGTAGAGGATGCCCCCTTGTCCCTGTCTCAGGTCTATGATTAAAAAGATCATCAGAAAGGTCTTTGTACTGTCCCCTCATATATTTATACATTAACATAAGATCACCCCTTAGTCTTCGTAAATGTGGCACTTACTGTTAAAACAGAAAAAGCCCTGGCCTGGACAAGGGCCTCTTTTTATAAGCAGGCTAATAAACCCTCCAGAATGTTAGCACGCCAACTTCGTGCGAGAGAATTCCTAAATACCATCCCCTCCATTAAGGATAACACAGGACGTATATCAGCTAACCCAGAAGTTATTTATAAAGTCTTTCATGACTATTATCAGAATTTATATTCTTCCCCTCAAATTACCCCCAAAAATCTATTAAATTCTTTCCTACGGGACATTTCTCTCCCTAAAATTGCGGAATCTGCAGTACAACAACTCCAGTCAGAAATTCTTCCCGAGGAAATAGATAAAATAATTAAAAAATTAAAAACTGGGAAAGCTCCTGGACCAGATGGCCTTTCAGCCCTTTACTATAAAAAATTTGGAAATCTCCTTGTACCTCATATTAAAAATTTTTGCAACGCCCTTCTTTCGGGCTCCCAAATGCCCCCTGAGTTCTATATCGCCCATGTGACAGTTATCCCAAAACCAAAAAGAGATCACCTATCAGTAAAAAATTACCGTCCCATTTCTTTACTAAACGTTGACCTGAAGATTTTTACGTCTCTCATTACCGATAGACTCAATAAATTACTCCCCTCGCTTATACATCGAGATCAAGTGGGCTTTATTCCGATGAGACAAGGACCTGATAATATAGGTAGAAATCTCAACATTATCTGCAGCGCCCCAGAGTCCTGGTCGTTGCAGTACTGTGGCTCCGCCACTAAGGGGAGCCATGGTACGTTCGATGGCACCGAAGGAGTTCCTCCAATCAGGTATCACAGACACCAATATGTTTCACAGCTGGGCCTCCGGGGGGAGCTAAGGGTGCTATTCATTAGGCCACTCCCCACCATAGTGGGTAAACTGGGGGTCAGGCAGGAAGTTAGAGAGAACGCTGACGGGATTGAACGGAGCAACACCCTGTGGCAGGGGGTGTTGTGAAGGAAGAGACTGTAGGGTCTCTGCCAGGGGTGGGATCCTGGCAGAGGCTTGGCATTGAAAGAACGTAACGGGTCCGCGCAGGCTCCTGGAAGCGGCGGGACTCAAGAAAGGACTAGAAGCGAGATAGATTGTGCTGAGTGAGAAACGAGATCAAGCAGAAGGAGAATACCAGCAGGGGTTTTGTTGAAAGAGGCAGCACCCTGCTGAGGCGCAATACCGGTGGCCGGAACGCCGAGGGAGTGGATTAGAATACAGCTTCAAGCTATACTCCAAACAGCGGCAGGACAGTCGGTCTCAGGCGGGCTGTCTACCACATATCACCTATGAAGTCTTGGGGGGCAATTGCGGGAGAGGGGCGACTCTAGGGTCCCGGAAGAACTCCAGGCCTACCTGACAAACGGGTGCCATTCCAACCTGAATACAGGGAAGGGGTGGATTACAGAGGAACATCAAATCGAGTTGTGAGGGAACTTAAGAAACAGACACAACCGTTGTGGGGTTACTTTCCGTGAGCACAGCAGGGAAGGACTACAACACATAGCGCTAGAAGGAAGGCACAGATTTCCACCTGAGAGGAGAACTCTGGAGGTGCCATTGGACCGGCCGGACTTGCGTAGCCTGGTGAACCGTGTTCTGGACTGAGGACTCAGAGATCTCCAGTAAAGAGGTAAAGAGACTGCAACCTGGTGTCCTCGTTATTTACCGCGACTTACACCCCACAACCGCACCGCTACATCGCTACCATTATTACCACCTATTTCACCGGACGTCCCCCACTGACGGACAGGGCCACGGACCGGGTCTAGCCACCGTGACAACCCCGAGACTGAGAACTAGAGGCCCGGCTTCGGGTACCCCTCGGCCCTGCGGCGGTGTGGGGGCGCGCCGCAGATTTGGCGTCACGAACAGGATCTACTTAAGCCTGAAGAATCAGGTCATGTGTGCCTAGAGACTGTGATTTGTTGTGCTTGGACTGTACTTTATTACAAAGACTGTGCTGCGCCAGTTGCCGCCAAAATCCGCCGCCATTGCAGCGCTGAGGAGAGCGCAGGAAGAGAAGCGGGGCGTGGAGTGGGCGTAGACGAGCTGGAGAGCGCGAACAGCAATGGCCGCCCAGTCTAAGTATTTTTGTGTCCTGAGGACGTGCCCGTCAACAGCTGAGGTACGCCTCCTGATCTTGGTCGGAGGGTGGAGACCATGGGGACGGGGCCGCCCACGGAAGAGACCGCGGGAAGAAGACGCGGGAAAAGAGCAAAAAATGGCGGCACCAGAAGCACCACGCGGAGCTGAGTCGGCTCAGTCTGAGGCCGCGGCGTCCGAGACCGACTCCGAGGCACCGCTGCTGGGAGGTCTGACCCTTACCGAGTCCCCGATGGGCCGACCTCCGACGCCGTTATCGGAGGGACGTGTGGCTGCGGCTGAGGCCCGCCAGCTGGCCCGCCGACTGAGGGCCGATGCCCGCGCGCTCACCCGGGTAGGCCAACCCACCGAGATCAAGCTGTCTCCCATTGCCCCTTACCCGGGCCCGGCTGAAAGCACCCCACCTGCACCGGGTCTGAAGATCATGCCGGATGCGGAGCACTTACGGCGCCTTATGGCAGAGTGGCGGAGCCGGCCCCAGCCTGCAGAACAAGTGGACTTGGTTGGTGTCCCCGAGATCCCGCCCTCGCACTGGGGTGTTGTGGTGGCCTTCCATCCCCAGCAAGGGAGAGGGGTCATACAGGAGATTGGGGAGCCGATCCAGGTCTGGGTGGACCGAGAAGAGGTGGAACCTTCTGGCAGGCGGTTTGATTGTAACCTGGAGCCGGGGGACGCCGTCACCTATACGAGGTGGAGAAGGAACACCAGTGAGACGGGCTGGTTTGCCCGGGGGGTCCAACGATGTGTCGCCCTCCAGGCTGCTGCTGGGACACCAGAAGAGGATAGTCCCGGAGGAAAAGCAGCGGGACCTGACCCCGCGGAACCGGGGGAAGTTCGACCTCACCGCGCCCCGGAGAGGCGGGTACGCCTACCGACGAGGAGGACCTCCCGAAGAGGGATTCTATCTTTACTGGAGCCAGGACGGCGTCCTGGCTCACCGGACCGATCTGTGGGTCTGGTGAAGCCAGGAAGGAGATCACCTTCCGCTGAGCCTCAGTAAGATATTGCTTTCAATGTTGATGAAAATGTAAATAGTTGCTACTTTATTGTTTTAACTGTTCCTGTTGCTGCTAAACCCGCCCAGGGTTAATGGATCCCTCTGTTGACCCGGGATCCCCTTTGTTTGTTTTTCTTTTTCTTGAAGTTTTTGCACCAAGTTACACAAACTGCAGTAATCATGGACTGTGCATGATTCGAACTTTCCTTTGTAAATAGTTTGCACCTTCTTAAAGGTGCTCCCTACTGGTTTTAGCCAAAGACACTTTGCGAAGATATTTGCCCTATTGGTTTGAGCCAAAGACACTTTGTGAAGATACCTTTCCTACCGGTTCTAGTTAAAGACACTTTGCGAAGATACCATACCGGAACCTTTGCGTGGGCTGGTAGGCTGAGAGAACGAGCTACCTCAGAGAGACTTGGTCCCCTCTTAAAGGGGATGTGAAGAATTGAACTTGAGAGAGATACTGTTGCAGAACAGTAAAGCTATAATGATGCTTGAAAAGAATGTAACTGTTTTCCATGAAAAGTTAAATGTGTTCAATTTGTTTGAAATGTGAAACCTGAATAATGTTTTGAAAGGTGCAGAGAGCCCGTAGGGGTAGATGTAGAGATCTGCATAGCTGAAAGTAAAGAAGTAATGATGAAGGTGAGGATAGAAGGTAAACCCTGCGTCCCCATAGAAAGTTACTTTGTTACTAAGGACAGAAAGTGAACCCGTAGGGGTTAGAGAGTGAGTCCTTAAAGGAGCCGAGTAGAGCGGGCTCAGAGTTCTTTAAACGAAAGGAATGTTATGTCTATACTATGTATAGTAGCGAAAGGCAGTAGGCCCTGGCTGAACGGGGCGGTCCTGTAAAAGAAAGGAGAGGCAGTAGGTCTGGTGCCATAGGGACAGGCGGTCCTGCAGGTTCAAAGTAGGAGAATGTGAAGTTACCTTACCCTGTAATGTGATTATAGGAAGGCCTTTGGTAAACTAAGAGTGTGTGTTTCTTAAAGGCAATGTTAATTTATTGTTCCAGAATTTGCACTAAGTAGAATACCCGGTTGGGTAACAGGAGTTATGCATAGCCTGTAATTTATAATGTTGACCATGTTTGTAACGTTAAAAGTGTCCTCACCTCCCATAAAGGGAAGCCTGTTCAAGTATACTTATTGTTTTGCACTCAACAAAATTGTATGTCTTTTTGCTAATCTGTATTGTTGTTTTTCTTCCCAGTCCCGGAGTACTGTGTTTAACCAGGGGGGAGTGCAGCGCCCCAGAGTCCTGGTCGTTGCAGTACTGTGGCTCCGCCACTAAGGGGAGCCATGGTACGTTCGATGGCACCGAAGGAGTTCCTCCAATCAGGTATCACAGACACCAATATGTTTCACAGCTGGGCCTCCGGGGGGAGCTAAGGGTGCTATTCATTAGGCCACTCCCCACCATAGTGGGTAAACTGGGGGTCAGGCAGGAAGTTAGAGAGAACGCTGACGGGATTGAACGGAGCAACACCCTGTGGCAGGGGGTGTTGTGAAGGAAGAGACTGTAGGGTCTCTGCCAGGGGTGGGATCCTGGCAGAGGCTTGGCATTGAAAGAACGTAACGGGTCCGCGCAGGCTCCTGGAAGCGGCGGGACTCAAGAAAGGACTAGAAGCGAGATAGATTGTGCTGAGTGAGAAACGAGATCAAGCAGAAGGAGAATACCAGCAGGGGTTTTGTTGAAAGAGGCAGCACCCTGCTGAGGCGCAATACCGGTGGCCGGAACGCCGAGGGAGTGGATTAGAATACAGCTTCAAGCTATACTCCAAACAGCGGCAGGACAGTCGGTCTCAGGCGGGCTGTCTACCACATATCACCTATGAAGTCTTGGGGGGCAATTGCGGGAGAGGGGCGACTCTAGGGTCCCGGAAGAACTCCAGGCCTACCTGACAAACGGGTGCCATTCCAACCTGAATACAGGGAAGGGGTGGATTACAGAGGAACATCAAATCGAGTTGTGAGGGAACTTAAGAAACAGACACAACCGTTGTGGGGTTACTTTCCGTGAGCACAGCAGGGAAGGACTACAACACATAGCGCTAGAAGGAAGGCACAGATTTCCACCTGAGAGGAGAACTCTGGAGGTGCCATTGGACCGGCCGGACTTGCGTAGCCTGGTGAACCGTGTTCTGGACTGAGGACTCAGAGATCTCCAGTAAAGAGGTAAAGAGACTGCAACCTGGTGTCCTCGTTATTTACCGCGACTTACACCCCACAACCGCACCGCTACATCGCTACCATTATTACCACCTATTTCACCGGACGTCCCCCACTGACGGACAGGGCCACGGACCGGGTCTAGCCACCGTGACAACCCCGAGACTGAGAACTAGAGGCCCGGCTTCGGGTACCCCTCGGCCCTGCGGCGGTGTGGGGGCGCGCCGCATATCCACTCAGCGAACCGGTCACAGAAACCATTAATGGTACTAGCTTTAGATATTGAAAAAGCTTTTGATACAGTTCTCTGGCCGTACCTCTTTTCTGTGCTCTCCAAATTTGGCATCCCTCAAAAGCTGATATCCTGCCTTCAACTAATATATTATAAACCTTCAGCATATCTCAAACTCCCGACGACTAATCCGTTGCCTATAGATATACAACGAGGTACACGTCAGGGCTGCCCGTTGTCACCAGCATTATTTGCATTAGCCATGGAACCGTTAGCCACAGCCATAAGAGACAATCCTAATATTTTGGGGCCTACTGATCTTGGTGATAAATATAAATTGAGCCTTTTCGCGGATGATCTTTTGCTCACGTTGGCTAACCCCTATTCTACTCTACCTAACCTGTTCTCTCTTCTCCGCACATTTGAAAAAATTTCGGGTCTTAAAATTAATGTGGATAAATCCGAGGCGCTATTTATTAATACTCCTAAGGCAGATCAGGACAATTTAGTTTCACAGTTTGGCTTTACTAGGAAAGAGCATTACCTAACCTATCTGGGAATTAATCTCACGACCCATAAATCATCCCTTTTCAAATGGAATACTCCCCTTTAATTAAAAAATTTCAGACAGATATAGCAAAATGGACTCGCTTGAAGATCTCGTGGCTGGGTCGGCTACATACTATAAAGATGGTTTCTCTACCGAGATTCCTATACTTATTTAGATCACTCCCTATTGCGATCCTGTTAAAATGTCTCCGAGATATCCAATCAAACATCTCCAAATACATATGGAATGGGAAGAGACCCCGTATTAAACAAAGCATAATGTTTCTACATAGAAAGCTAGGGGGATTATCACTTCCTAATTTTCTGCTATATTTTAAATCTGCACAAATAGCCCAAATGGCTAAACTTACTTCCTGCAGTAATACTCCTAGATGGGTACAATTGGAGTCTTACTTCTTGCAACCATACTCCCTTGAAGGTCTTTTGTGGTCTACAGCAACACTCCCGCCGGGTATCCAGGTCGCAGCCCCCTTCTCGGCCCTCTCTCTGATTATATGGTGAAAGGAGAGATTTAAGTATGGGCTTCAATCTAAGTCATCTCCCCTAACATCCTTGTTCCATAATCCAATGTTCTTACCAGGATTAGAACCAGCATTATTCTCATGGTGGCTCCTGAGAGGGATCACCATGTTAAAGCACCTCTGTACACCATTCAATTTATTACTCACTAAACAGGAATTTGCACAACATCATGAACCACCGAGTAGAGAAGTTATGCGTATAAACCAGGTTTTCCACTTCGCCAGGCAGACTTTGTCACACGAGTCCCCTTTCCGCCTCTCCAGTTTTGAGCAAAGGTGCTATGGAGACCCTATGGGAAACGGGATAATCTCATTGATATACTCCACGATGAACGTCCCGCACACACCGGGGAAACTAAAATATATGCTCCAATGGGAGGATGATCTGGGACTCGTTTTGCCTGTAGAGACTTGGCACAAATGTAGCGATGCTCTCTCTAGAGGCAGCCATCAGACATCTCTGACAGAGACATCACTTAAAGTGCTACATAGAGCATACTACGTCCCAACAAAACTACACGCCATATATTAACATATTTCTGAAAAATGCTTTCGAGGCTGTAGTACCCCTGGTGACATGCTCCACATTTGGTGGAAATGTCCAGTAGTCAAGAACCTGTGGCAGGAGGTTAAATTAATTATCGACCTTCTATTCGGCAAATCAATACCCATGGACCCAACAGTATTTTTATTGGGCAAAAAACATCATGGGTTCTCAAAGAGTTTTCAGAGGTTGGTGAATACCCTTTGCATGGCAGCTAAAATTCACATAGCTGCTAAATGGAGATCTCCGTCACTGTCCATTTCGATGGTTAGAGATAGAATGAACGAGATATTGCTATGTGAACGAATCCAAGCAACTAGAAGTGACGATTGGAATGTTTTTTTTCAGATCTGGAGCCCATGGCTTGACCTTGACCCTGGCGCCTCCTTAGGCCGGGCCCTTATACTATCTCCTTAAGTTCTAGATCCATACTGGACTTTGTGAATCTAACATATTTTGGTAGAAGAGAGATAGCCCGGGACCTCCATATGTGTTCCTATGTTTGATAAATACCAGAATGTCCCAGCTTTATGTGTTAAAATAGACCTGGGCGCAACTAGCTTTCGAACCTCAATACCACTTAATTATCTGGTCTATCCCCACATTTTTTAGGACTGTATTGGTGTTATCTCCCTTGTTGTTTCTACCCCTAGTCTGTTTTCGTCATGTCCTTTTTGTTTGATATGTGTGTCTGACCCTCCTCGAGGTTATTTGTTGCCTTATATCTCTATTGTGACATTTCTCAATCACTTACGTACTTCCTTGCATGGAGGGCTGATGTTTTATTGTTGTAATTTGTTATGAAAAACTTCAAATAAATATATTGAAACCAAAAATTGTGTAGGACTACACAAGCTTTCACCACCTCGTCAACAGTGTCATTCTTCAAGTTGATAGCGGTCAACAGAACTCGCCATTTTGCCGTCAGAATCCCAAAAGCGCACTCCACCATTTTCCGTGCTCGTGTGAGGCGGTAATTAAAAATTATTTTAGTTTGCGTCAATCCACTACTGGAGTAGGGATTCAGTAGGTGATTCTGAGCCAGATCCAGACGGTTTCACGATGCGGATATGTTTCCCGTCCACTGCACCCAAGCAATTGGGAAACTGACAAACTTGGTGGAATTTATCGGCTATTTCCAACCAACTCTCCATTGTGGGATGTGGTATAAATTCGCCGTGCAAAGAGTCCCACAATGAACGGCAGGTGTGCTTTACAATTCGGCCAATATGGTGGAAATTTCAAACCGAAATTGAAAATGTAGTGACGAGGAATCTGTGAATTAAAGCAAGGCAAAAATTATTACAAAATATCATGAATAACATTACAGTTATAAGCCAGCTTTAACAGTAGGAGATACAATAAAAATAATTTATAAAAACTACCAGCAACAACATTAAAATTGTAAGTGTGCTTTAACATGAGGAGATACAATAAAAATGGCTTACTGAGGAGTGACCATCAGACGCTCCGCCAGTGAAATGGAGAATCGGCAATACATGTCACTCCTTCGGATGAGATGTCCAGTTCGGTCCACCAATAGATCAAAGTTCTCCGCTTTCATCCGCACATATGAAAAAAATTTCTCTGGGTCTCCTCGTAGCTCCATGTAGTGTAGAAAACACTCCATGTGTCATTTTCTGTGCAGTGATGGGGTGGATCCACAAGCGCCGTCGGCGCAGACACAATGCGCTGTCTCTCTCGCTCCTTCTCCAGAACAATAGCTTTCAAACGATTCGCCTCCACAGTAAAATCCACGTTGATCTTCAGAATATTTGCAATAAAGCCTTCCATCTTGCTGTCCAACCACTTGCTCCTCCTACAACCTGTCACAGATGGGCTGAAGAAACACTGTATATATAGGTTTTCTGTAGCCAATCACATTTGGGAGCCTCCCAGGAGCGTTTTTAAAAACCAGATCCGTAAAAAAACGGATTAAAAAACTTAAGAAACGGATGCAAAACTGATGAAATGGATCCGGTTTTTTGACGGTTCCGCTAGTCGGATCCGGCGGAAAACCGGATCCGTTTAATCAGTTTTTCACATTTTACGCCAGATCCATCGCAAGGCCGGAATCGGCATGACGGCAAAAACCTGATGTGTGAAAGTAGCCTTAGGCTACTTTCACACTAGCGTCGTGCACTGCATGTCGCTATGCGTCATTTTGTAGAAAAAACGCAGCCTGCAAAAGCGCTTGCAGGATGCTTTTTTTTCTCCATAAGCTTGCATTAGCGACGCATTGCCACACGTCGCAACCGTCGTGCGACGGTTGCGTCGCCACCAAAAAACGTTGCTTGTAACGTTTTTTGGTGCGTCAAGACCGTCTTTTCCAACTGCGCATGCGCGGCCGGAACTCTGCCCCCGCCTCCCCGCACATCACAATGGGGCAGCGGATGCGTTGAAAAACAGCATCCGCTGCCCCCGTTGTGCGGCACTTTCACCGCTTGCGTCGGTACGTCGCAACGACGCAATTCGTCGTGCGTCGTACGACGCTAGTGTGAAAGTAGCCTTAGTCTTTTCTGGCTTTAACCACCTTTCAATTTGTATAAAAACCTTGCACATTTTGCAAAAAAAACATATCTGGTGTCCGTAGAATCACTCTAGGTCAGGGAATTGGAACACGTTTGTGACAAATTTAGCAATTTTTTGAAATGTCGCAATTGATGAGTCAGGTGAATATGGTGTGACAAAAAAAAAAAAAGCACAAAACACCAAAAATACAATGAAAGAGACCCAAATGAATGGGTGGGTACATTACACAGAAGAGAGAAACTGGGAAAAGCCTCAAGAGGGTATGTGTCCACGTTCAGGATTGCATCAGGATTTGGTCAGGATTTGTAGCCGAAACCAGGAGTGGAACAATTAGAGGAAAAGTATAATAGAAACATATGCACCACTTCTGCATTTATCACCCACTCCTGGTTTTGGCTTACAAATACTGATGAAAAATCCTGACCAAATCCTGATGCAATCCTGAACGTGGACACATACCCTTATGCCACAGGCTATGCTGCTTTTTTTCAGATGTAAATTATCTGTATGCTACAAGTTTATGCCCCTAAAGGCAAAATTAGGGGGTAATGGTAAAATAAAAACCAAGTTGCTACATAGCTAAACGTTAACGCACATGGACGCATTGTGAGGACTGTATAGCGCCAATAAACACCTCACACTGCCTCGCGTCTGAGAGTCTCCAGTTGTTCCCGCGCATTTTTGTTTTACCTCACAGCTCTGCTGCAGCGACTCCTTATAGACTCTACACCCAGCCAATAAGAGCCCGCTTAGGAAAGGACTGTGCTCGAAAATTCTGTACAACTATTGGTTGAATGAAACCAGGACGTCTATTGGCTGTGAGACGGAAAGTGGGTGTGTTGAGTGAGACCCGGGAAGAATTGTGTGGTGTTGCCCGGTTCCGGGATAGTGCTAGTGCCGTGAGCGGGTACGGCCGTCCGTGCAAGGTATGACAGCACCTGTCAATTATCCCACCTGTGGTACACGCGCAGTGCGCTGTCATGGCAGTAAGCCTGTGTGCAGCTGGGCATGCTACGCAGCTGGGCATGCCACATGATGGCTGGCTGCTGGGAGCATGCTGGGCATGACTGAAAGAATACAGTGCTGTGCTGGACTAGTAATACCCAGCAGCAAGCATTGCAGGTTATAACAGCCGGCATTCTGTCAGGACCGGCAGATGTTCTGCAGGACAGCTCTGCAGCTGCTCTTACTATTCTAGAGAATCGAATGTTTGATAATAAAGTAACTTTAAAGGCAATGTATCCAATTAATACAAACGAACAAAGTGTAATTACCATAGTAACCTTTTGTCTCCTAATTTCCCATCCCCCACATCCCTAATTTGCTCTCTGGGTGCCTTTGGCTCAAAGTGCATGTTTACAAAGGGGATTCTATAAAATGTTATCTGCTCTGCAGGCGGGATGTTATAGAGCAGGGGAGCTGATCAGATTCATATGTATATGTATATATATATATATATATATATATATATATATATATATATATATATACAAGTTTGTGGAAAGTTTCAGTAGATTTTGCATCTTATTTTTTTAAATCCCTGGTGTTTCTATGCACAAGGGTGGGTGGTCCTGTCAGTGATTGACTTGTCTTCCCTGTATGACTGGATGCAGACAGCTGTCAGTCACCTGTAGGCCACTGGACTCGTATGTATACAAACACCAGGGATTAGAATGAATGAAATACAAGTTATACTGAACCCTTTCCAAATATATCATTCTGCTCAGCTCCTCTTCTCTCTGTGGTGTCTCCAGATCGAACTGCATGTGCAATGTGGCAGGATCTCCTTAAGGCTACGTTCACATTTGCGTTGTGCGCCGCAGCGTCGGCGCCGCAGCGCACAACGCAAACAAAAACGCAGCAAAACGCATGCACAACGCTGCGTTTTGCGCCGCATGCGTCGTTTTTTTCATTGAATTTGGACGCAGCAAAAATGCAACTTGCTGCGTCCTCTGCGCCCCGACGCGGGCGCCGCAGCGACGCATGCGGCGCAAAACGCAAGTGCGCCGCATGTCCATGCGCCCCCATGTTAAATATAGGGGCGCATGACGCATGCGGCGCCGCTGCGGCGCCCGACGCTGCGGCGCTGGCCGCAAATGTGAACGTAGCCTAATCTGTCTTTTTCCAGCTTGACTGTGCCATCACGTGTGCCTACTGCCCCAATGTATGCGGCATCATATGTGGGGTATCTGGGACAGGGCTAGTTTTTGACATGTGATCATGAAGTGTAGCAGAACAGCTGTTAGAAAGTTCTGTGCTTGCATAGCCTTGACCTGCACTAATGTTTTGGAAATGTAATATGCTGCATTCCTGACATGCCCCCAAGACAGAAGCACAACAGCAATATTATTGGTGGTCTCCTGTGATATTAAGTTTGTTTATTAAAAAAAACAGGGTTTTTAGCAATTTAGAATATTTTTTCTAGTCCTGGAAAACATTTTTAACTGTAAGTAGATATGGTGCTATTTGATCCGTAGTGTCCATCGGCCACATCAGTAATCTTTGAGAACCGCCTCCTACTTACCAACATCCACTACTCTTAATTAGTTTAGCCGACGCAATGTTACATGTACATAACGCCTCAAGTTTGCGCAAGACTAGCTAATCAAAAGAGGAACCGCTGGTGCAGGTAAGAGGCAGGTTACAGGGCTCCTGTCCAACGGCCACAGACTACTGACATAGCCGATGGGCCAGATCCTGCAAATTGATTTGCACCAACTCTGTATGTAAGTGTAAAGATATTATTAGTATTATTATAGCACCATTTATTGCATGGCACTTTACATGTGAGAAGGGGTGTACATAAGAAAAAAACAAGTACCATAATCCTAATCAATACAAGTCACGACTGGTACAGGAGGAGAGAGGACCCTGCCCGCGAGCGCTCACAAACTACAAGGGATGGGTGAGGATACAGTGTGTGAGGGTAGTCTAGTCATGCTGTGATTGGAAAGCCTATTTATATGGGATGGAGCAAGTGGCAGATATTGTTTTCTTTTATACCCATAGACTTTAAAGGGAACTTGTTAGCTGATTCATGCAGCATGTATGTCAGCCAATATTTCTCTGAAACAGAGGAGATACACAATATTAGTGATTGAGAGGTCCCTCCCGATGTACAAAAGTGGGATAGACCTGTCAATCAGCTAGAGCAGTGTGGGGGAGAAGCTGAATGGGGGTTGAGCCAGACTAGTTTCATCTCTGCATATGGTTTCCAGCCTTTTCAGAGAAAAACATACCTGGCTGCAATCACACAGTCATGCTCTGCTTTATGATGCAGCATGAATCAGCTGACAGGTTCTTATTAATGAAGAGAGCCACTTAAAGCTATCAAGTTGGACAGGTGCAGACAAGCGTATTTTCTGTCCGAGTGAGATCTGACAAAACATCAGATTGCACCCTGACCTGTTTACTGTGTGCATGTCAGATTTTTTTTCCTCAGACAGAGACTGTCCCAGAAAAAAAATTGCTGTTTTTGGCTCGCACTCGGCAACGCAAGTCACAAAGAGTCTGTAGAAACCATCGGACTGCCATCAGTTGACATTTAAGTGCACTCTGATATTAACGGACTGACAGACAAAATAGAGAATTCTTTTTCTCCCATCTTCTCATCAGAGAATCGGAGCACACTGTGATCACACAAACTGATCAGTGTGATTTTCATAATTGACCCGATTCTCTCTAACGAGTGATTTTACACTTGTCTAACCCTTGCCTTATATTGAATTATAAGAGAGGTGCACGCGTCCTAGCAGATATCTGCCGACATTATGCCATAAGCGCCGGATGGTGAAGTGAACTGTGGTGAACAGCAGTTTTAAGTTTCCTAGGGAAAGTAGCTGACTTTCAGAAGTCACAGGATTGGTTCCAGTTTTGTGTAAATACAGTTTATTTTGCAGTTTTCTACTATAAATAAATGCTGGATTATTAATTTCTGTACTCTTGGATGCTAGACTTTAGAAATGTTGCCATGATGATGCACAAGTGATGGGTGATGCAGATAATTGAGCATGTATGCTGACTATACTTTTTTAACTGAATATACGAAGGGATTTACTGATAGTTTATTTTGAAATTTTTTTTAATTTAATTCCTTATAGACAAAATGTCATCCACGTGTTCTGAATATACAATTGGCGGAGTAAAGATTCTGTTTCCATGCAAAGCATATCCCTCCCAGCTTGCTATGATGAATTCAGTAAGTACTTTTGCTTGTAAGGGGGTTGTGTACTACTTCAAAATCGATGACCTGTTCTTAGGATAAGTAATCAACAATTATCGACTCCACCGCCGAGCGGATATAAACAGTGTACAGAGCGGGAACACTAGGTCCATAGACTGTTTACCGACCACTGCAGGGTAAGGCAGCTCCATTCCTACTGAATTGGCTTAGAACTTCTGGGTGGGAGGTACAGTGGCTGTTCTTAATGTTGCCTTGGATGCCAGCGCACATATTCTTGGGAAATTTAGGCAGATAGGAGCAGAAGTGATGGATCAGAACACAGCAGCTCACGTAAAGCGATCGGTTTTGCAGCTTCAAAGCAGTGATAAAGTTTTTTTTTTGAGAAACCATGTACGGAGTGGCCATACTTTTTATAACAGCGTGGTATAATAGTGACAACTTTTCTTTTAAAGGGAGCCTGTCATGTTTAATAATGCTATTTACCTGCATATGTAGGGTTAGTCGGCAAGTAAATCGCATTAACATCCTGCCAGGCTGCCTTACTGGAGCAGCAACCACAGGGAGAAAATGAACTTATGTACTCCCTGTAGCTGCTTTCAGTCATAGGGGTAAAGCTCTGCGGAATATGTTAGCACTATATAAAAATAAAGATTATTATAGGGGTGGTTCAGGGAGCAATTACAGTCAATGCTCATTGTACTGTGAGTACGGATGTCATCACTCCTCAGCACTTTTATTGACAAACTGCTGTGTGTGTTTGTGCATGTGTGCGCAGAGCAGGATGTCAGTCAAATTGCCAGGGACTGATGACAGCTTGTGAACAGTGATTAACCGCTCCCTGCACTACCAGTAACTGAACGTGAGCGGCTACAAGAAGGATTTAAGTTTATTTTTTCCCTGTAGTCGCTGCTAAGCTGGCTAAACAGGATTTAAACTGATGATTACCCCTATATTGGCAGGGAAATAGTGTTTTTGCACATGACAGGTTTCCCTTAATTTTGTTTTAGCTTTGATAACTTTTACAGAATCCTTCCCTTCATTTACAGATTTTTGCTATAAGTGAAAATGAGAATTTCACCATACTTTTCTTATTGTGTTTTTGTATATGACAGCATTTCAGAGCCAAATGTGTTGACATTTTTTTTATTTTCAGATTATGAGAGGTTTGAACTGCAAACAGCATTGTTTGCTGGAAAGTCCGACGGGGAGTGGGAAGAGTTTAGCATTATTGTGCTCTGCTCTTGCATGGCAGCAATCTCAGTATGGTGAGTAATTTATTTTATATTTCATTGCACATATAATGACCCATATTTGGCATTCAGTTTAGCTTAAACATAAAGTCGTGATTTTTTTTACAGGCTTGTTTAAAAACATTTAGTTTTATTCTTTTTTTATTTAATTTAATTTTTTTAGTTCCCTTTGGAAACTTTAACCTGCAAACGTTTCCAGTATATACTAGTAATAGCGATCTCCTATGAAGCCCAGTCTGTTAGTGTAAAGATAGCGGTCATGGGGGTCTTCACTAGGCTGCCATGTCAACCTAACAGGATACACGTTTATGTAATGGAGGGCAATGGTTTCCAGAATGGTCGTGTTCTTTAGCACACCATGTGGTTAAATATCAGTGATTGGAATTACATTATAAGCTGGGAGAAGGATATGGGATTTGAAATAACTATAGAGGATTGGAGGTACTGTTGCGATACATTATCTAAAGGTAGTCACCAATCATCCCTAGTAGAAACCTCGTCAAAGGTTCTTCATAGGACATATCTGGTTCCATCCAAACTACATAGTATATATCCACAGGTTTCTGATTTATGTTTCCAAGGCTGTAACCAACGAGGATATATGATGCATATTTGGTGGACGTGCCCTTTGGTCACAGATCTTTGGCAAAAGGTAAAATCCCTAATAGATCAAATGTTTGGCCAAAAAATCTGTTTAGATCCGGCAATTTTCCTGTTGGGAGCAAAACACTCCGCACTCCATAAGAACATGCATAAACTAGTAAACTTTCTTCTTATGGCTACCAAAATACATATAGCTGCAAAATGGAAATCTTCTTCGCTATCTTATTATTATTATTATTATTATTATTTATTTATGTAGCACCATTGATTCCATGGTGCTGTACATGAGAAGGGGTTACATACAAGTTACAGATATCACTTACAGTAAACAAACTAACAATAACGGACTGATACAGAGGGGCGAGGACCCTGCCCTTGCGGGCTTACATTCTACAGGATTATGGGGAAGGAGACAGTAGGTCGGGGGTACTTATATGAGCTCTTACAAATTACGTTGAAAAAACAGTTTCAGAAATTCTTCAGGGGTAATTTTAGTCTTATTAATCATGTTATAAATAATGTAAGCATTTAAAGCTAATACATTGAAGAGAAAAATAATATGACCATTGGCCATCTCTTACTGTTTCGAGCAACGTTTTAAGTTTCGCATAGTTTGATGTTTGTATCAATGCCACCCTGGGTTTTATGGTAAAAGTCTATTATTTCCAACTTCTTGTTGTCACCGTCACATATAACTTTATCATGATTCATAGTGGACACTATGTTGGCTCAGTAGTTAGCACTGCAGCCTTGCTGAGCTATGGTACTGGGTTCAAATCTGTGTTTGCGTGGGTTTCCTCCAAGTACTTCGGTTTCCTCCCACACTACAAAGATATACTGATAGGAAATTTAGATTGTGCCAATAATGTCTGCAAAACGCAATGGCATAAATGGTGCTATATATGTGACAAAAATAAATACTAGAAATGCCTTGGGATTTTTTTTTTTGTGCTGAAGCACGTGTAGTTGATGCAGCGTCATTAAGGACTAGGAAGCTACCAAAGCAGACTGTAAACTGCCTTCCATACTTGTGGAAATATGACAAAAACAAACTTTATTGGGGTCCAATTGACTCCACGCGACGAAAGGTTAAATAGTACATAGAAATATGAAATATTTTATAGAAATTAGGATTGTACTTACTTTATAGAAGAAATGGTCATTGATAATTACCGTATATACTAGAGTATAAGCCGACCCGAGTGTAAAAGAGACAGGGTTTTCCTCCAAAAATTACTAACCAAGTAGTATCAAAAAGGAACACTCCCTACACCTCTATTGAGGTCCGATATTAACTATTATTGCGAAACTTGACTATTAATAACTAATATCCACTAAATATGCCTCAACGTTATATTTTCCTTATACTATATACTAACTGAGACAAAACAGTGTAACAATAAAGGATATTTATTACACACACACACACGTCTGCAGTCTATAACATACATATATATTTATACCCAAGCTGGCGACTATAAATATATATATATATATATATATATATATATATATATATATATATATATATATATACACATATATATACAAATATACGGATATCACAACTCTGATACAGTAATATCACTACAGTATACAGTGATATCCCAACAGTATCACACAGTAATAACCCACAATATCTAGTAATATCACAACAATATCACCACAATATAAAAACCCACAATTAACTGCCCGATTACCCAAATCACACATATAATATCAGCCCTCCCAATCTATAGATTACTAACCCTAAGGCCTAAGAGGTTACAGGGCCTAATAAGAAAAGGGGATACAGAGTACTTATCCACCGTGTGGGTCCATGATCTTCCCAGCAAGCCATAGAGCAAAAAGAGCCAGAGCAAATGTCTTGTGCCTTTTATGTCCAGCTAGAAGAGGTGTGTCCAGCCCCAGGTGTGTGGGGATGAGGTCACAAGTCTATTGTCTACTAGCATAAGTCCAAAATGAAACCGGATATACCAGCGTGAGGAGGGGGCAACTGAGCACATGTGGGGGAATTATACATCACTAAACACATCTGTACGTAAAAATATACATTTTGGAGCACTTCCCTTCTACACCGAGTATAAGCCGAGACCCCTAATTTTGCCACAAAAAACTGGGAAAACGTATTGACTCGAGTATAAGCCTAGGGGGCAAATGCAGCAGCTACTGGTAAATTTCAAAAATAAAAAGATACCAAAAAAAGTAAAATTAATTGAGACATCAGTAGGTTGTGCTTTTGAATATCCATATTGAATCAGGAGCCCCATATAATGCTCCATACAGTTCATGCTGGGCCCCATAAGATACTCCATACAAAATATGCTATCTACAGTATCTCAGCAGTAAAAGAGAGAATGAACAATATTATGCTTTCTGAACGTATCGAAGCAACCAGAGGTGATACCTGGGATGTATTTTTCAAACTTTGGAGTCCTTGGATGGAACTAGAACCAAATTCCCAATTATACAGGTCTCTGCGCCTCTCTCCATAACCCTCTTTATTATATGGTACGTCTAGACTGATATATTTCCTAAGGATAAATGATTGTCTTTGATCGCTGTGGAATTCTCTCTTGTTTGTCTTCTCCCCATTTCTAATTCCTTTCCCTGTCTATGTCTGGTTCCCCCATTAATATAATATTTATATTGATACTATTATTGTTACAATTTAGTGAAATTCCCCTGCGAGGGAATAAATTACATGCCATTTCTTTTATGATATCATTGTATTAAGTTTAAACTGTTTAAAATAAAACTTTATTGAAATTATTTATCAGTGATTGAAGCAAACCCCAAATTTGCTGTTTGAAGCAGGTGTCGGCTACGTAATCGCTGTATAATGCTGCTCTTATGATGAGCGTGTTATGAGTCTAGCTATAAAATGAAATTGCCCAACACCAACTATATTCATTCTCTGTCCACTCACCCTGATTGATAGCTGCAAGTGTGAAATAGCAGCAGCAGGGTCACGAGGGAACTGCCAATCAGGCTAGATGGCCAGAGTTTGAGTGTAAACTTAAAAAAAAAATCTATCCAGCCTTTCTGACACTTATCTATTGAATAATGCATGCAGTTAATATTGTAAGATCAGGTGTCAGTTCCACAATCAAACAGGCTGCACGGTATGCTCATCTGCATCACTGAACTCCTTTCCCTAACATTAAATGAATTTCCACTACTGGACAACTCCTTCTGAATCGCCCTCAGTTTCAAAAAAATGCTATACTTACCACACAGACTAGTGCCATTCTTCTGATATTGGCGGCGTGTGGTAACGGTCTTTAGATCACTGTGGCCAATGAAAGAATATACATTCTGACACAGAAGTGGAGGCGGCTGATTGGCTATAGTGGTCATGTAACCTAAAATGGCACAGCACTGATTTCAGAAGTATGGTGCCGGTCCAGGAAATAAGTTAAGAATTTCTTAATGTTATGATCCTTAGACCTGTTCAAAAGGGGTTTTCCAGTGGTAGACAGCCCCTTTTATCTGCTGGCAGTTCCAGTGGCGTCAGGAAGAAGGCATCATTGCGTTTACTAGCCAGCCTGGAGCTAGCCTGTGCTCTCCAGAATTTATTTGGATACTTAAGGCACTACTCCCCTGTTTTTTCACTTCTGGAGTGGTGCTTTAAAGGGAACCCGTCACTACCCCCCCCCAGTCGTTTCAAACTAAAAGAGCCACCTTGTGCAGCAGTAATGCTGCATTCTGACAAGGTGGCTCTTTTAGTTCTGGGTGCTGTAACTTGAGAAATAATCAGTTTTATAATTTGTCTGAAATACCTGTTCCTCAGTCAAGTAGGCCGGCGTTTCCCCCCTGCTTCAGACAGCACACAGCTGTCACTCACATCTCCTCACCGCTGTTTTCAAAAGTAGCCGGCGCCTGCGATTTTATCCCCTGCCTGGTGCAGGCGCAGTGAGCGCTGGCCGTCTTTCCTCATATGCAGCCCAGCTGACTGCGCCTGCGCGGCCGCCCTGCCTGTGAATCCCAGCCCCGCAGTGACTTATGATTTATTCACATTGCGGGGCTGGGAATCACAGGCAGGGCGGCCGCGCAGGCATAGTCAGCTGGGCTGCATATGAGGAAAGACGGCCAGCGCTCACTGCGCCTGCACCAGGCAGGGGAAAAGAGCGCAGGCGCCGGCTACTTTTGAAAACAGCGGTGAGGAGGAGGCGGCGCCCGGCGCCAAGAAAATGTGAGTGACAGCTGTGTGCTGTCTGAAGCAGGGGGGAAACGCCGGCCTACTTGACTGAGGAACAGGTATTTCAGACAAATTATAAAACTGATTATTTCTCAAGTTACAGCACCCAGAACTAAAAGAGCCACCTTGTCCGAATACAGCATTACTGCTGCACAAGGTGGCTCTTTTAGTTTGAAATGACTGGGGGGGGGGTGATAGGTTCCCTTTAAACGTAAGTCCTCAGCCCCCGGTCATATACGCATCCTCTGATGTTTTCACCATTTTTCGATGACACTCCGTTCCTGCGGCGCCATCTTGTGAGCACAGCATCTGACTGGCTGAAAGTCAGAAGCTACGTCACAAGCTCTCAATGCAAGACTATGAGAGCCAGAATGCGGCTCTCATTGATTTACATTGTTTAGTTACCTCTGGCTAGCTCCATGAAACACTGGAGCAGCTGGCAGCTCACAGACTGCAAGAGAAGAACTGGAGCGGCGACGTAACAGATGAAAACGCCGGAAGGGAGAGTATCAGACAGGGGACAGAGGACTTGGATTTTCAGTACCACTGCAGTAGTGAAATAAAAACAAAAAATGGTTTAGTCGTGCTTTAATTGTATTGTGTCATGATATTCCTTAGCACTGTTTATCTTAATACATCAAAACAGCCATTAGGTCTGAGAATTGCCCAAAAAGTAAAAAAAAACAAAAACTCAGCTTTTATAGTTAGATTTATTGCCTAGGAATACTGTATTGCACCCCGTTTATTTATTTATTATTATGGTTCTAATCTGTTCAAATTTGCTTTTAGAGAACGTTCAGTGTATTCATGAAATAAAGGCTTCCTTCTTGTTTTCGTTTTGAAAATAAAATCAGGGTTTATCTGTTACAGCTTTACTAGTTCTATGAATGACCATATTTGTTTCTCCTCACATGTACCATTGATTAATAGTTTTCTGTCTACACTGTGCATGGACAGAAGCTGCCAATTAATTATAGGGTCCGGGATAGCTGGAGCTCAGGAATATCAAGGATTGAAAAACAATAACTCATCACTGAACACACTAACTGATCGGCAGCAGATAGACCGACATTTTATCAAACCTACAGCAAGAAGCACAGTAAGAGATAAAGTTAGATCCAGAATTTATTGAACAAAACATATTTAAGATCGTTATATAATCAATATGCATGACTCTCCGCTATTATTTTAGGATCTTCATATCCTAATTAGAGTAAGGGTTTAAGAATTACAGCTCTTTATTATGTAGCTGCCTCTTTTTAAAAGGACAAAAAGTAGTTGGACAGTTATCTCAAAAGCTCTTTAATTGGCTGCATGGGCAATTCTCCCTTTAATCCATCATCAATAACATAGGTATAAGGTTTTGAGCTGATTCCATGCATTGCATTTGGAAACTGATGCTGTGAACCCACAACATGCGGGCAAAGGAGCTCTCTTTTCCTACTATATGCAGCTCTCAGTTGTAACAGCAAATTTCTGGTGACCGATTCTCTTTAACTACTTGCAGACTACCCAACATTTTAAGACGTTGGGGTTGCATATTACTAAGGACATTTTGGATTTAACAGCTGCACAGAGATCATACAGTTACAGAGTGGGGTGCTAGCTGCCAAAGACAGCTAGACTACCTGTGGAGAAGACAGAGACTGTTTATACCATCTCTCTTCAATATACTGAGCACTACAATGTACTGGTCACTGCAATGGCGTATTTGCAATTTTCACTCTGCAACTTCCACTGTGTTTGTCTCTGGAAAACACCCATTGTCAAAATAGTCACTATACCCATAGATGAATTCTCAGAGTGGTGTAAATTTCAATAAGGAGCCACTTGAGGAGTGTTTCTGCTGTTTTAGTACTCAGAGGTCCTGCAAATGGAGTCTGCAAACTATTGTAGGAAAATCTGCAAACGTCAAATAACGTCAAATTCCCTCCCAATCCCTGCCCTGTGGCCAAACCGTATTTTACAGCCACATACAGTACAGACCAAAAGTTTGGACACACCTTCTCATTTAAAGATTTTTCTGTATTTTCATGAGTATGAAAATTGTACATTCACACTGAAGGCATCAAAACTATGAATTAACACGTGGAATTATATACTTAACAAAAAAGTGTGAAACAACTGAAAATATGTCTTATATTCTAGGTTCTTCAAAGTAGCCACCTTTTGCTTTGATGACTGCTTTGCACACTCTTGGCATTCTCTTGATGAGCTTCAAGAGGTCGTCACCAGGAATGGTTTTCACTTCACGGGTGTGCCCTGTCAGGTTTCATAAGTGGGATTTCTTGCCTTATAAATGGGGTTGGGACCATCAGTTGTGTTGTGCAGAAGTCTGGTGGATACACAGCTGATAGTCCTACTGAATAGACTGTTGGCTGCTTTTTTCTTGCCATAATAAAAATTCTAAGCAAAGAAAAACGAGTGGCTATCATTACTTTAAGAAATGAAGGCCAGTCAGTCCGAAAATTTGGGAAAACTTTGAAAGTGTCCCCAAGTGCAGTTGCAAAAACCATCAAGCGCTACAAAGAAACTGGTTCGCATGAGGACCGCCCCAGGAAAGTAAGACCAAGAGTCACCTCTGCTTCTGAGGATAAATTTATCCGAGTTACCAGCCTCAGAAATCACAGATTAACAGCAGCTCAGATTAGAGACCAGGTCAATGCCACACAGAGTTCTAGCAGCAGACACATCTCTGCAACAACTGTTAAGAGGAGACTTTGTACAGCAGGCCTTCATGGTAAAATAGCTGCTAGGAAACCACTGCTAAGGACAGGTACCAAGCAGAAGAAACTTGTTTGGGCTAAAGAACACAAGGAATGGACATTAGACCAGTGGAAATCTGTGATTTGATCTGATGAGTCCAAATTTGAGATCTTTGGTTCCAACCACCGTGTCTTTGTGCGATGCAGAAAAGGTGAATGGATGGACTCTACATGCCTGGTTCCAACTGTGAAGCATGGAAGAGGAGGTGGGATGATGTGGGGGTGCTTTGCTGGTGACACTGTTGAGGATTTATTCAAAATTGAAGGCATACTGAACCAGCATGGCTACCACAGCATTTTGCAGCAGCATGCTATTCCATCCGGTTTCCGTTTAGTTGGACCATCATTTATTTTTCAACAGGACATTGACCTCAAACACACCTCCAGGCTGTGTAATGGCTATTTGACCAAGATGGAGAGTGATGGGATGCTACGCCAGATGACCTGGCCTTCACATTCACCATACCTGAACTCAATCGAGATGGTTTGGTATGAGCTGGACCGCAGAGTGAAGGCAAAAGTGCCAACAAGTGCTAAGCATCTCTGGGAACTCCTTCAAGATTGTTGGAAGACCATTCCCGGTGACTACCTCTTGAAGCTCATCAAGAGAATGCCAAGAGTGTGCAAAGCAGTCATCAAAGCAAAAGGTGGCTACTTTGAAGAACCTAGAATATAAGACATAATTGTCAGTTGTTTCACACTTTTTTGTAAAGTATATAATTCCACATGTGTTGATTCATAGTTTTGATGCCTTCAGTGTGAATGTACAGTTTTCATAGTCATGAAAATACAGAAAAATCTTTAAATGAGATGGTGTGTCCAAACTTTTGGTCTGTACTGTATGGGGTAATGCCGCGTTCCAGAGAAATAGTATAACAAATTATTGGTCCTTTTTACCCATTTCCATTTGTGAAAATTAAAAATCTGGAGCTAAAACAGTATTTTACCAATAAAACCTCCCTCCCAATGGTATAAAAGTCTGTGACACACCTGTGTTGTCAATATCCTCAATGCACTCCTAGATGAATTTACTGAGGGGTGAAGTTCCAGCACAATTTGCATATCAATTTGGCGTTCCTTCCCTTGTGAGTTTTGCACTGTGCCTGAAAACTAGCTTCTGACAACATATGGAGTATTGGCTTACTCAGGAGAAATTATGTAGCAAGTTATGTGGTCCATTTTGTTTTGTTTCCCTGTTAGGCTCACTTTGTGAGGTGGATCTTCTAAACCCATCGTCCAGATTGGCACACTAGCCACGGGCGTCCGTGCAGCAGCTAGGTGGAGCATGGGGAACACGGACAGCTGAGGACTGGGAACTTCAGGTAGACAGAATGCTGAAAACTGCAGGCAAGCAGATTGAATGCTGGAAAGCGCTGGCAGGTGGAAGAAACCCATGATACCGCATACACCAGCTGAGCAAATTGAGGTGTATGGAGCAAGCCAGAGTCTTCGCAATACTGATGTCTTAACACCACATGGGATCATGCAGGGCCATCTGCAAAGCCTGACGTGGAGCCCAACAGAGTCTAGCGGACCGTGGTTAGGGAAGCAAGGCAGGGTACTGGGATAGGCGCGTAACATTCTCTTTTTGAAAATGAACCCCTGTCTGACATTAGACGTACTATCCCGTCGAGGTGGGGTGGGCCCGTATGACCACCGACGAGATAGTACGTCATATGTGACTATCGCAGCTGACATCCGGCACTATGTGCCAGGAGTGGTCACGGACCGCCCCTGGCACATTAACCCCCAAAACACCGCGATCAAACACGATCGCAGTGTTCCAGCGGTATCGCAGGGAGCACGTAGGGAGCGTGCTTCCCTGAGACCCTCAGCGCAACGCGATGTGCTCGCGTTGCTCCGAGGGTCTCCTACCTCCTTCTCCTTGCAGGCCCCGGATCCAAAATGGCCGCGGGGCTGCTTCCGGGTCCTGCAAGGAGGTGGCTTACCAGCGCCTGCTCAGAGCAGGTGCTTGTAAGCCTGCAGCCCTGCCTGTCAGATCGCTGATCTGACACAGTGCTGTGCAAAGTGTCAGATCAGCGATCTGACCCTATAACATGATGCCCCCCCGGGGCAATGTTATAGTGTAAAAAAAAAATATTTAGATGTGTAAAAAAAAAAAAAAAAAAAAAATCCCTAAATAAAGAAAAAAAAATATTGTTCCCATAAATACATTTCTTTATCTAAATAAAAAAAAACAATAAAAGCACACATATTTAGTATCGCCGCGTCCGTAACGACCCGACCTATAAAACTGTCCCTCTAGTTAACCCCTTCAGTGAGCACCGTAAAAAAACCAAAAAGGCAAAAAACAATTCTTTATTATCATACCGCCAAACAAAAAATGGAATAACATGCGATAAAAAATACGGATATAAATAACCATGGTACCGCAGAAAACGTCATCTTGTCCAGCAAAAAAAGAACCACCATACAGCGTCATCAAAGAAAAAATAAAAAAGTTATAGTCCTCAGAATAAAGCAATGCAAAAATAATAATTTTTTTTATAAAATAGTTTTTATCGTATAAAAGCGCCAAAACATAAAAAAATGATAAAGTGAGGTATCGCTGTAATTGTACTAACCCGGAGAATAAAACTGCTTTATCAATTTTACGAAACGCGGAACGGTATAAATGCTTCCCCCCCCAAATAAATTCTTGAATAGCTGTTTTTTGGTCATTCTGCCTCAGAAAAATCGGAATAAAAAGCGATCAAAAAATG
Organism: Ranitomeya variabilis; assembly: GCF_051348905.1. NCBI lineage: Eukaryota > Metazoa > Chordata > Amphibia > Anura > Dendrobatidae > Ranitomeya > Ranitomeya variabilis. Next base: position 403,210,165 of record NC_135234.1, read on the forward strand.
TCACATGCCCAAAAATGGTACCAATAAAACGTCAACTCGTCCCGCAAAGAACAAGACCTCACATGACACTGGGCCAAAATATGGAAAAATTATAGCTCTCAAAATGTGGAGATGCAAAAACTATTTTTTGCAATAAAAAGCGTCTTTTAGTGTGACAGCTGCCAATCATAAAAATCTGCTAAAAAACCCGCTATAAAAGTAAATCAAACCCCCTTCATTACCCCGTTAGTTAGGGAAAAATAATAAAATAAAAAAAGTATATATTTCCATTTTCTCATTAAGGTTAGGGCTAGGGTTAGGGTTGGGGCTAGGGTTGGGGCTAGGGTTAGGGTTGGGGCTAGGGTTAGGACTATGGTTAGGGCTAGCGTTGGGACTAGGGTTGGGGTTAGGGTTGCGGCTAGGGTTAGGGTTGGGGCTAGGGTTAGGGTGGGGGATAGGGTTAGGGTTGGTGCTAGGGTTAGGGCTAGGGTTGGGGCTAGGGTAAGGGTTGGGGTTAGGGTACAGTTAGGGTTGTGGCTAAATTAAGGGTTAGGGCTAATGTTAGGGTTAGGGTTGGGGCTAAAGTTAGGGTTTGGATTAGATTTACGGTTGGGATTTGGGTTAGGGGTGTGTCAGGGTTAAGTGTGTGGTTAGGGTTATGGTTGGGATTAGTGTTAGGGGTGTGTTGGAGTTAGGGGTATGGTTGAGGTTAGGGGTGTGGTTGGGATTAGGGTTAGGGGTGTGGTTAGGGTTATGGGTAGAGTTAGGGTTAGGGGTGTGTTTGGGTTAGAGTTTCAGTTAGAATTGGGGGTTTCCACTGTTTAGGCACATCTAGGGCTCTCCAAACGCGACATGGCGTCCGATCTCAATTCCAGCCAATTCTGCGTTGAAAAAGTAAAACAGTGCTCCTTCCCTTCCGAGCTCTCCCGTGCGCACAAACAGGGGTTTACCCCAACATATGGGGTATCAGCGTACTCAGGACACATTGGACAACAACTTTTGGGGTCCAATTTCTCCTGTTACCCTTGGGAAAATAAAAATTTGGGGGGCTAAAAAACCCTTTTTGTTGGAAAAAATGATTTTTTTATTTTCACGCGTCTGCGTTATAAACTGTAGTGAAACACTTGGGGGTTCAAAATTCTCACAATACATCTTGATAAGTTCCTTGGGGGGTCTAGTTTCCAATATGGGGTCACTTGTGGGGGGTTTCCACTGTTTAGGTATATCAGGGGCTCTGCAAATGCAATGTGACGCCTGCAGACCACTCCATCTAAGTCTGCATTCCAAACCGCGTTCTTTCCCTTCCGAGCTTTGCCATGCGCCCAAACGGTGGTCCCCCCCACATATGGGTATCAGCGTACTTAGGACAAATTGGACAACAAATTTTGGGGTCCATTTTCTCCTGGTACCCTTGGGAAAATACAAAACTGGGGGCTAAAAAATAATTTATGTGGGGGAAAAAAATATATACCGTATATACTCGAGTATAAGCCGAGATTTTCAGCCCAAATTTTTGGGCTGAAAGTGCCCCTCTCGGCTTATACTCGAGTCATGATCGGTGGTGGGGTCGGCGGGTGAGCACTGTCATATACTTACCTAGTCCCGGCGATCCTGTCGCTCCCCCTGCCCGTCCCACTGTCTCCGGGTGCCGCAGCCTCTTCCCCTGAGCGGTCACGTGGGACCGCTCATTAGAGAAATGAATAGGCGGCTCCACCTCCCATAGGGGCGGAGCCGCCTATTCATTTCTCTAATGAAGCGGTGCCGGTGACCGCTGATAGAGAAAGAGGCTGCGGCACCGAAGACAGGCAGGGGGAAGGAGCGGGACGCCGGGAGCAGGTAAGTATCGCATATTCACCTGTCCGCGTTCCACACGCCGGGCGTCGCGCCATCTTCCCGGCGTCTCTCCGCTCTGACTGTTCAGGCAGAGGGCGCGATGACGCATATAGTGTGCGCGCCGCCCTCTGCCTGATCAGTCAGTGCGGAGAGACGCCGGGAAGATGGCGCCGAGGAGCTGCAAGCAAGACAGGTGAGTATGTGGTTTTTTTTTTTTTATTGCAGCAGCAGCAACAGCTATGGGGCAATAATGGACGGTGCAGAGCACTATATGGCACAGCTATGGGGCAATGGTGCAGAGCACTATATGGCACAGCTATGGGGCAACGGTGCAGAGCACTATATGGCACAGCTATCTATGGGGCAATGGTGCAGAGCACTATATGGCACAGCTATGGGGCAATGGTGCAGAGCACTATATGGCACAGCTATCTATGGGGCAATGGTGCAGAGCACTATATGGCACAGCTATGGGGCAATGGTGCAGAGCACTATATGGCACAGCTATGGGGCAATAACGGTGCAGAGCACTGTATGGCACAGCTATGGGGCAATGGTGCAGAGCACTATATGGCACAGCTATGGGGCAATAATGGACGGTGCAGAGCACTATATGGCACAGCTATGGGGCAATGGTGCAGAGCACTATATGGCACAGCTATCTATGGGGCAATGGTGCAGAGCACTATTTGGCACAGCTATGGGGCAATGGTGCAGAGCACTATATGGCACAGCTATGGGGCAATGGTGCAGAGCACTATATGGCACAGCTATGGGGCAACGGTGCAGAGCACTATATGGCACAGCTATCTATGGGGCAATGGTGCAGAGCACTATATATATGGCACAGCTATGGGGCAACGGTGCAGAGCATTATATATATGGCACAGCTATGGGGCAACGGTGCGGAGCATAATATATATGGCACAGCTATGGGGCAACGGTGCAGAGCATTGTATATATGGCACAGCTTTATATGGAGCATCTATGGGGCAATGGTGCAGAGCATTGTATATATGGCACAGCTTTATGTGGAGCATCTATGGGGCCATAATGAACGGTGCAGAGCATTATATGTGGCACAGCTTTATGTGGAGCATCTATGGGGCCATAATGAACGGTATGGAGTATCTATTTTTAATTTTGAAATTCACCGGTACCTGCTGCATTTTCCACCCTAGGCTTATACTCGAGTCAATAAGTTTTCCCAGTTTTTTGTGGCAAAATTAGGGGGGTCGGCTTATACTCGGGTCGGCTTATACTCGAGTATATACGGTATATATTTTCACTGCTCTGCCTTATAAACTGTAGTGAAACACTTGGGGGTTCTAAGTGCTCACCACATATCTAGATAAGTTTCTTAGGGGGTCTACTTTCCAAAATGGTGTCACTTGTGGGGGGTTTCAATGTTTAGGCACATCAGGGGCTCTCCAAACGCAACATGGCGTCCCATCTAAATTCCAGTCAATTTTGCATTGAAAAGTCAAAGGGCGCTCCTTCCCTTCCGAGCTCTGCCATGCGCCCAAACAGTGGTTTACCCCCACATATGGGGTATTGGCGTACTCAGGACAAATTGTACAACAAGATTTGGGGTCCATTTTCTCCTGTTACCCTTGGTAGAATAAAACAAATTGGAGCTGAATTAAATTTTTTGTGAAAAAAAGTTAAATGTTCATTTTTTTTTTAAACATTCCAAAAATTCCTGTGAAACACCTGAAGGGTTAATTAACTTCTTGAATGTGGTTTTGAGCACCTTGAGGGGTGCAGTTTTTAGAATGGTGTCACACTAGGTTATTGTCTTCATCATATAGACCCCTCAAAATGACTTCAAATGTGATGTGGTCCCTAAAAAACAATGGTGTTGTAAAAACGAGAAATTGCTTGTCAACTTTTAACCCTTATAACTCCCTAACAAAAAAAACAAATTTGGTTCCAAAATTGTGCTGATGTAAAGTAGACATGTGGGAAATGTTACTTATTAAGTATTTTATGTGACATATGTCTGTGATTTAAGGACATAAAAATTAAAAGTTGGAAAATTGCAAAATTTTCAAAATTTTTGTAAAATTTCCGTTTTTTTTCCACAAATAAACGCAGGTATTATCAAAGAAATTTTGCTACTATCATGAAGTACAATATGTCTCTAGAAAACATTGGCAGAATCATCAGGATCCGTTGAAGCGTTCCAGAGTTATAACCTCATAAAGGGACAGTGGTCAGAATTGAAAAAATTGGCCCAGTCATTAACGTGCAAACCATGCTTGGGGGTAAAGGGGTTAAAGGCTTGGGGCCAAGACACCATTGGTTTTGCCATATCATGTATTTAAAAACAGGAAAAATATTCCAAGTGCGGTGAAATTACAAAAAAAAGTGTATTTTCACAACTTTTTTGGATTTTTTACCATGTTCCCTAAATGCTAAAACTGACCTGCCATTATGATTCTCCAGGTCATTACAAGTTCGTTGACACCAAATATGTCTAGATTTTTTTTTTTTTCAGTGGTGAAAAAATATATAATGTTTGTAATAAAAAAAAAAAAAATGCTATTTTTTGATACCCGTAGTGTCTCCATTTTTTGTGATCTCGGGTTGGGTGAGGGCTTATTTTTTGCGTTCCGAGCTAACGTTTTTATTATTCCATTTTAGTGTAGATACGATTATTGCATTTGTTGCGACGACCCAAAAAACTTAATTCTAGCGTTTTTAATTTTTTTTCTCATTACACTGTTTAGCGATCGGGTTAATTCTTTTTTTATACTGTTGGATCGGGCGATTCTGAACGCGGAGATACCAAATATGTATGTGTTTGATTTTTTTTTTTTATTTTATTTTGAATGGAGCGATGTTTTTTTTAAAAACATTTTTTTTTTTACTTTTGGCATGCTTCGATAGTCTTCATGGGAGACTAGAAGCTGTCATAACCCGATTGGCTCTGCTACATACAGGCGATGATCAGATCACCTGTATGTAGCAGAATACCTCACTTGTTATGAGAGCTGTCCACCAGGCCGGCGCTCATAGCAATCCGGCATTGACAACCTTAGAGGTCTGCAGGAGACCTCTGGTTGTCATGCCAACCCATTGGTGACCCGCGATCATGTGACGGAGTCACCGATGGGCGGATTTCTGGCATGATTGCCGGAAGCGCATGTTAAATGCCGCTGTCAGCGTTAGGCAGTGGAATTTAATGGGTTAATAGCTGTGGGTGGATCGCGATTCTACCCGTGGCTATACCATGCACATGTCAGCTGTTCAAAACAGCTGACATGTGCCTGGAAAGATGTGGGTTCAGCGCCAGAGCCCACATCAAAGGGGCTGACACGACGTGTACAGTACTAGTACGTTGCATGTCGTAAAGGGGTTAAAATGCTCACTACACCTCTAAACGAACTCCTTAAGAGGTTTAGTTTCCAAAATGGGATCACATGTAGGGGCTTTCTGTTTTTTTGACACCTTGGGAGCTCTTCAAATGCAACATGGCATGAACAGTCTATTCCGGCCAAATCTACCCTGTCATGTGCCCAAACAGTAGTTTTCCACCACATATTGTGCATCAGTGTACTCAGAGGAAATTGCACAACAAATTGGGTAGTCGATTTTCCTGTTACCATTGTGAAAATTTAAAATTTGGGGCAAAGCAACATTTTCAGGGAAAACAATTAATTTTTCATTTTCACGGTCCAATGTTTTAAGCATCTATGGGTTCAAAATGCTCACCTCCATGAAGGGTGTAGTTTCCAAAATGGGGTCACTTGGGGGAGGTGGGGTTCTGCTGTTTTGGCACTTTGGGGGCTCTTCAAACACAAGATGATGTTCACAGTTTATTCCGGCCTAATCTGCACTCGAAATGCCAAATAGCGCTCCTTCTTTTCCAAGCCCTTCCGTGCACCCAAACAGTGTAAATTGAAAATTTGAGGCAAAGCAACATTTTTGTGGTAAAAATCTAATTTTTCATTTTAAACGTTCTAAAATTCTGCTAAGCACTAGTGGGTTGAACGTGCTCACCACACCAATAGATAACTTCCTTGATGGGTGTATTTTCCAAAATGGGGTCACTTGTGGGGGTGTCCACTGTTTAGGTACATCACTGACTCTGTAAACAAGACATGGCATCCACTATATTCCAGACAATTTTGCACTCCAAAAGCCAAATGGTGCTACTTTCCTTCCAAGCCCTGCCATCTGCCCAAACAGTAGTTTTCCACCACATCTGTCTACTCAGGAGAAGTTGCACAACCCATGTGAAAATGTAAAACTTGGAACTAAAGCAATATTTTTGTGAGAAAAATAAAACTTTTATTTCTTTCTTCAACACTGCTTTAATTCCTGTGAAGCACCTAAATGGTCAAAACACTTCTTGAATGTGGTTTTGAGCACCTTGAGGGGTGCAGTTTCAAAATGGTCTCACTTTTGGGTATTTTCTGACCCGGTGAAATGCGGGTCTCCTCATCTGGGAATGTGGTTTCCTATATTAAAGGCAAGATATGTGTTGTCATGTTTTTTTTTTTTGTCTTCCCTCTTTCTAAGATTTACTAGGAGGCTACACGTGTTACATTTTATGACAGCTTTGGGAATTATGTGTGTAGGCATCCACCTAATGAGTGGACCGTATATCCTCAGATGTTTTCCTGTAGTGAGGAGATCTTACTGTGACTTGAACCAAACAGGCCCAACACATGCTAAATCTCAAGAGCTGTTGGGAAACATCTGAGATTACATACTCACCTTTCTGCCTTCAAGTTCAATCACATCATAAACAGAAGAATGTCACCCTTTTATTGGTACATTGGGATTTGATATTATGTTCTGTACTGTTATTATCAGGCCCTGCAAGTTCTCTACTTTAACCATTTCAGAACAGTTCTTTTGGCTATGATTAATTGTTGTATATGTTAATATGCTGATTCACAAAGACGTGTAAATGTACTTAGCTAATGAGTCAGTCTAGATTGGCAATGCCAAGGGGGTTTGTCTTTATTTTATGAAGGTTGCCGAACAGCGGTCAATATAAAAAGAAAGAGAAATAACCATAATTTGACATTCAGATCTTATTTTTTTTCAGTGGTCTTGCAAATGGGATCTTATGTGCTTTATCTTTAGCTAATAAGTGACCTTAATAACTGTTCTGTGATGTGATATCTCCTATAAGGCCAGTTTTGGCTGACGTGTTCAAGTGATGTTGTATGTCACATCATCGCTTACTGAATTCTGGAACAACAGTGTTGGAATTGCCGAGGATTTGATGAAGAACATTTTTTTATCATATTGCTTTATGAAAGTTTGTCAAGTTTAATATAATCCCTTTAAACAACTAGAGTGCTTTGGTCCTAAAAAAAACAACCTTTTTTAATTTCATTTTGCATGTGGTGGTATAGCGTTTCTACCTTTTTTTATTTATTTATATTATTTGGTATTATTTTTATTTCTAGGTATGTCTTTTATATTCTCAGGTGAATCCGGCAGGTATGGTTATAGTTTCTGCTGCCGTGTTTGCTCTGTTTTTTTTTTTTTTTGCACTACTTTTTTATGTCTGTGTGTGTGTCTATATCAATTTATATATTTTTTTCTTATTGTAATATGTCCCTATGAGGTAATAAAAAAGCTTTGATGGTCACCTTTTATCTTTTTTTATTTTCATTTTTTTTTCTAACTGGGGCATCAGCAGGAGCCTCAGTTACAAAAGCAAAAAGCCAACTTGAAGTCTTAGTGGGAATATTAGAAATCTGTTTTGCTGGAAACTGCGCTAACCTTTGTTGCACCAAATTTAACAAAGTGATGCATGATGATTGAAAAATTTGGAGCATCTTTAAATATAAAGCTTCTGTCTACAGCTGTATTTCCACTTTTTACATCACCCACCCCATTGGAGAGAGAATTTTTCTTTTTACAATTTTTTTTTAAATTTCATGTTATAAATCTATAAGATAAAGTGCTGCGGAATATGTTGGCGCTATATAAATAAAATTATCATCTAGTTAAAACTTGAATAGTACAGTTTTAACCACAGTCAGCGATCCAAAAATTAACTGGCGATCAAAATATTGTATCTAACCCAGAATAGTATCAATAAAATGTCGGCTTAGCGTAAAAAAAATAAGCTCTCACCAAGCCCTGGATTCTGAAAAATGAAGACGCTACGGGTCTCGGAAAATAAGGCTTTTTTTTTTTTTTTAACAAACTTTGGATTTTTTTCCGCCACTTAATTAAATAAAAAAAAACCCTATACATGAGTCAGCGTACTCGTAATGACCTGAAGAATCATAATCTTAGCAGCTCAGTTTTAGCATTTAGTCAACATGGTAAAAAAACAACAACTGTGGAATAGCACTTCTTTTGCAATTTCACTGCACTTGGAATTTTGTTCCCATTTTCCAATGCACTATATGGTAAAATCAATGGTGACGTTCAAAAGAATGTCTTCCCGGAAAAATCAAGCCCTCACGCGGCCCTATTGCTGGGAAAATAATAAAAACTATGGCTCTAGGAAGAAGGGGAGCAAAAAACGAAAACTCAAAAACGGAAAATCCCAAGATCATGAAGGGGTTAAGGGTGCTATCAAATAAATAATAATAATATTTCCAGTGGTCACCATATGCTGTGTAAGCTGCAAAAGAGAAGGCACTAGCAGTTATAAACAAGTTTTATTTTCTCCTTGGAAAATCAGCTGTCGTCGAGTGCCAGGTACCCAACCTGTCTGCTAGTTTGCAGCCATACATTTATGGTATGTGTTCTCAAACAGGTTAACAAATCCTCAGCTCTGCTAAAACTAAAGGTCATTTTACAACGGCGTTAATCTGTCTGGTACTAATGATAATGATGATGATTGTGTGATGTGAATGGGTTGAGTGACTAAATGATGTGACCTGGCTCTTTTCAGTTTGTTCGTTTTTCATTTTTTCCCTCCCCTTTTTCCAAGAGCCATAACTTTTTTTCCCCGTCCACATAGCCGTATGAGGGCATGTTATTTGGTGGGATAAGTAGTTTTAATTTTGAATTACACCATTGATTTTATCATGTAATGCACTGGAAAGTTGGGAAAAAATTCCAAGTGTGTTGAAATAGCAAAAAAAAGTACAATTTCACAGCTTTTTTTTTATTTACCATGTTCACTATATCGTAAACTGACCTGGTAATATGATTCTCCAGTCTTAAGTTTAATAGCAATAATTGTTCTCATTACCAAATAGCCCTTGATATATAGGCAGCACTTATTATTACATTTAAATGCGAGCTCACAGGTGTCTGGTTTCACAATGGCAACAGCTAGAAGTGACACATGATTATTTATAAAACTTACATTTTTATTAGTAAATCGTCATTAACAACAATTTAACACCAGGAATAGGTGCTAGCAAAAAAAAGAGGCTTGAGCTCAAAATATTCTGATAGCGAAACAGGCAAACGGCAGAATTAGACATATGACCTTATTGTATTCTATTGCAAGCTTAGAGATGTTGCACAGGCTGGTATGGCCAACATTGAAGGTTGATAAATATTCTTTAATCACCAATAGAAGTTTTGGTGTAATAAGCGGTTTGTGCATTAGAGCAGGCCTGAGGGGACTTTTCTGAATGTGGCTATACCAAATACGGTATGTGTATTTTTATTTTAATTGTTTTATTTTTTTAATTGGACAAAATGTTGATGGTTTGAACTTTTTTTGTATTTTTACATACTTTTAAAAAGCTTTCTTTCTCACTTTTTACTGTATTTGTTAGTCCAATTAGGGAACTTTAGGCTGCGATCATCCGATCGCTTGTGCTATTCATAGCACTGCTATGTATAGTTAAAATCATCATCTCCTACAAATGGTAGCTGAAAGCTGGCTTTCACAGAAGTATCGTAATGACGGGTATGGTGGATTTCAGCAGACTCTCGGCTGTCATGGCAACCCATTGGCACCCCACAATCAAGTCGTCACAAGTGTGCTGATGGGTGCATGGAATGGTGCGCCCCCTTGCCGATGCGTGTTAAAGTGAACCTGTCAGCAGGATTGTGCAACCTACAGACAGTCAGGTCTCCAGTGATATACTGATCAAAATGATATCTGGGTTGATGAAATCCATCTTGTGGTTGTTAAATTTTTATTTTCATTTTTTTGTTAATGATATGCTTGTGCTGCCGGGGTGGGCCTCATGTGGTGCTCTAATTAACTATTCATAATGCAGACTGCTGACAGGTCACTGATCCCTCACTGGCCTGCCCCCTAGTTTACATAATGAATATATGTACATACTGCAATAAAAAAAAGCCCTTTTTGCAGGCCGGTGCCAGCCGTGACACCTGCGCTGCAACATCATCGCATGTGTACTGTGTTGTTAATAAATGTGCTTGAGGTTTTCCTGAGGAGTATAAAAATATCAAGTTTAAAATGGTGCCTGCGCAGTAGCAGCTATTGGTGTATATTATTATTATTATTGTTGTTATTATTATCGGTGTATATAGAGGTGATCTGATAGCTGCTATTGTTTACACGATTATCTGTTCATGTAAGCGAACCCCTTACATACTTTGAACTTATTGTAAGAAGATATCATAAGTGAAATTTCTTTAATCCAACTCCAAATTTGCTTAAAATATATTAATTCCACAATTGTTTCCTGCAAAAATACTTCAATACAATATAGACTCTCAAAAGACCAGACACAGTGCACTGAACCATGACAACCCTCAAGGAAATTCAGATGCAAAAAAATGTTTTTTATAATTATGTTTTTTTTATGTGGGTGGTCGGGGTGGAGGGGTTTTTACTCTTGCTATTGAGTGTTCTTGGGTTTCTTATAAAACCTACTTACAGTACATAAACCGGGACATCTCTTTGAGAAAGAAAGATGGCTTGTTTGTCTTTTACATGTTTTGAGCAGGTTCTGAATTCTATATGTTGCATAAAAAATAATTGTGCTTGTATATTTCTCTTATAGGAAAGCCTGTTGACAGTGCAAGTGAAAAAGAATGGAAGAAAGAAGAGCATTCACATTGTAGCTGCACATGTCATTCAAAGACACCCCATTCCAGTGCAGCATCCGCTTCTACATCTGGTGGCAAAGCCGGCTCATCCTCAAGTGGTCTTTTGTCAACTGCAAATGGTAATAGAATTCAATTGCACTTTTGTTAGTACTGAACTGGTTGACATTATCCTTTGCACAGCGCATTCTAACCGCTGTTGCTATTTTTGTTGTTGCAACATTCATACAGGTACAGTTTATGGTGTTGTGAGTTTAGACATTACATATACTTTTATTTAATATCACAATAATTATGACATTTTTTCAAGTTATTCACAAATATCTGGGAAAATGTACATACTCTGTTATGATGGGGCGTGACCTGGCTATGAAGGAGTAAGGACGCGTGTTTCCTCAGCTCCTGTCCCTGGACTGGACACAGACCTCGCCTGGGCTATAAAACTCAAGGTCCTCTCCTTGCCCAAACCCATGAGTCAGCTACTTCTCCCTTATCTCCACATACCGTGGAGTTCAATCCAAGAGCTGTCTCTCCTATCTCCCCTGAGAGGGAAGTTTTCCTTGCAATGCTGACCCCATCCCACACAGATGCCTCTGAGGGAGGTTTACAGGCAGACATCACAGAGACTGACAAAACCTGGGAAGATCTTAGAGCATGCATACGTGCTATCCCTAGCAGGGAGGATATGAAGAACTATGTATCTAGACTGGAATCATTATACAGGGCTGAAGCTGCCTCTATTGGAGGGGAAGTGCAACAACTAACAGAGAGGGTGTCCATCAGAGAAAATAACACAGCTAATGTGGAACAAAAGCTGATCTCTCATGAAAAAGATATTACTTCTCATTCATACCAACTAGAATACTCGACGGATCTTGTGGACGACATTGAAAACAGAGGACTGCGTAACATTATCAGGGTTAGGGGGCTCCCTGAAACAGTGGCTCAGAAAGATCTAGATGAGACTCTAAGATACATTTTCAACTCCATTTTAGGAGCACACCCGGACTCAGAATTAGAATTTGATAGAGCACATAGATCTCTGGGTCCTAGATCCACTCATGAAACCAAACCTCATGATGTAATTTGTCAGGTCCATAGATATAAACAGAAGGAAAGCATTCTACCCAAGGCCCGAAACATGGACTCTATCCTATACAAGGATCATTCGATCCAGCTTATGCAGGACTTATTGCGGTACATGCTTCAAAAAAGAAGGGCCCTGAGACCACTTCTGGAGGTCCTGAGACAGCGAAACATCCCATATTCATAGGGATTCCAGGTCCGTCAGGAGGGAAGCACTCATGTTCTTTGAGGCCCTGGTGACTTATCAGCTTTTATTGCAGAACTGAAGATCCCACCCATGTCCATCACATCAAGGGACTGGCCTGGACTCCCTGGAGGCCCTAACCTGCAATATAACTCTCAGCCACAGAGAGCTCAAAGACGTAAACCTAGAAGGGACTCCAGGATTGGAGGAGACAGTACACATGTTTCTCCCCCTCCTACCCCACCGGACTGAACTTTTCTTTTACGCTCTGCTCTGTTCTGAGATATAAGTTGGTAAAGTTTAGTACTCTTTTTTAGAAAGATTGTCCAACTTGACCCTTGAAGGATTTGTAGCCTGTGACTTTTTCTGAATTAATGTTGTTAACAATTTAATGTTGTTCACACAATTACACTTGGTAGGGTTTGTTTTCTTTTGTCATCTTCAGTGTTCTGCTACACCGGTGGGGTTGGGTGGTGTTAGGCCAGGGGGAGGTGTCCCTTATAGAAAGTCTGCCCCCATACAGGGGATCTACACTCTGCTGTGCAGGTGTGGGATAAATCTTTCCCCTCACTTATTATCAAACTTGCATTTCAGTTCTTTCTTTTTTTATATTCACCTAATACCTTCTTACCTCCCTTTCTAACCCAACCCGTTTTCTATTCCCTTTCTCCCAACCATGGCTTCAATCAAAATAAGTTCTCTTAACATAAGAGGCTTTAATATTCCACAGAAGCGAGTTTTGAACAGCTGACGTGCCCGCAATAGCCGTGGTTGGAATCACGATCCACCCACGGCTGCTAACCAGTTAAATGCCGCTGTCAAACTCTGACAACAGCATTTAAATTGCGCTTCTGGCCATCGGGCCGGAAATATGCATACCGGTGACCCCGTCACGTGATCACAAGTAACCGGTGTGTTGGCATGACAACCTGTTGTCTCCTGGAGACCTCTATGCTTGTCAGTGTCGGCTTGCTGTGAGCACCACCCAGTGGTCGGCAGTCATAGCAAGTCAGTAAATCTGCTATATAGAGGCGATCTGAACATCGCCTCTATGTAGCAGAGCCGATTGGGCTATGGCAACTTCTAGTCTCCTATGGAGACTATTGAAGCATGCCAAAAGTTAAAAAAAAATGTTTTACAAAATAAATATAAAAGTTCAAATGATGCCCCTTTCGCGCCATTAAAAATAAAATCAAACATACACATATTTGGTATCGCCGTGTTCAGAATTGCCCGATCTATCAATAAAAAAAAAGGATTAACCTGATCGCTAAACGGTGTAGCGAGAAAAAAAGTAAAAACGCCAAAATTACATTTATTTGGTCGCCGAGACATTGCAGTAAAATGCAATAAGGGGCGATCAAAAGATCATATCTGCACCAAAATGGTATCATTAAAAACATCAGCTCGGCGCACAAAAAATAAGTCCTCACTCAACCCAAGATCACAAAAAATGGAGACGCTACGGCTATCGGAAAATGGCGCAAAGTGTTTTGTTTTTTTTAAATTATTTTTTCAACACTTAGGTAGTAAAGAACCTAGACAAGTTTGGTGTCTATCAACCCGTAATGACCTGGGGAATCATAATGGCAGGTCAGTTTGAGCATTTAGCGAACCTAGTAAAAAAGCCAAACGAAAAAACAAACAAGTGTGGGATTTCACTTATTTTGCAATTTCACCGCACTTGGAATTTTTTTCCCGTTTTCTAGTACATGACATAGTAAAACCTATGGTGTCGTTCAAAAGTACAGCTCGTCCCGCAAAAAAACAAGCAGCACGGTCAGTGATTCCAAGACATTGGAAAGCATCTCATACTCACCTAATGTCGGAATGGTTTGCCGAGATGGTTAATATTTGTAGGATGGAAGAACTCACAGCTGAAAGCTCTGGACACGGTGATGGATTTAGGAGATTGTGGAGTGACTGGATCCTGTTTCAGGACACGGTGGATTTTTATAAATTATTCGAGTAAATGGACTGTTCTCACATGAGGTGTTTCTGGGTTGGTGCTGTGTGCTTACCTCAAGATTGTTGCCTCATTTCCTTCATCTTCCCCTCACCCCCTTTTTCCATACCCCTTCTCCCTTTTAACCCCCCTCTTCCCCTCTTTTTTTTTTTCACTTCCTTCTTTCTACTTATAGTTCTATACTATATAATGTTGGAATTTTCAGAATAATTCTTCATTTGCTAATATGAATATTTTGGTCATTTTTTTTTTATGCAGCTGCAATGTTGACCGACCTGTTTATATTTCTGCATGAATACTGTTATCTTTACAAGCTTCGTTTAGTCCTGCGTGATTTATTGGATCATAATATATTTGGTCGATTGTTGTGTTTTCACTACTGATTAATAAAAGCAAATTGAACATGTCCTGTTATCACATAAGAATGTTTCTAGAATAAGTTACTGTATATCTTTAGTTCCCAGGTGCTGCATTGGAAGGAACAGTAATATTGCCAACATTCTAGGTCTAGGTGTTTGATCCGTGTTCATACATCTATACTAAAAAATGTACATGATCAAATACAGTTTCCTAGGTTTATAATAGAAATGTATCTGTAAAAAATGGATGCCACTCAGATGTTTTTTTTACGCACCCATAGACTTGAATAGGTGAGTCTCATCGGAGACTTGGAAGAGAATAGTGCACGCTGTGATTACTCTCTCATGAACAGCAGGGCCGAGAAAAAATGATTCATCTGAACAGCCCTATTGAATAACATGAGTTAGTATGCTTTCGTGTACTGTGCGATTAAAAATCAAATGGCACACGTCCGATTTATACGCTCGTCTGCATGAGCCCTTATAGCTAGCTTTAGAATGAAGCTTTCTTTAAGGTTCTTAATTCCATCCTATTGGTAGCACACAAGTTGTTGTCTACAATTTTCGTAATTGTAACCATTTAATATTGTATTACTTGAAGAAGTTGGCCACTACTTTACATGTCCCTTTCATGTGAACTAACTGATCTAGAGACGCACTTTACTAAATACCTTGTTGTTTCAAATCCTTCTGCAACCTGACCTTCATTCCTAGTCACATTATCCCTGCTTAAGACTTTCCTGGCTTCCAGCAATATGACAACATCTTCTCAGTTCCGGGCTCTGGAAACTGATGGGTGGGCATGGTTAGCAGTATGGTATGAGTGGGTGGGTCTCCATTCAGCTGGGCTCACATTGTTCCTGTGCATGCTGCTGCAGACACAGCTCTTCCTGCAGACCCAGCTCTCCCTTGTATCTGTACATATATAGCAGAGTCTATATACATGTACACACATTGCTATATACCCTGTGTAAGGTATATACACCCTTCTATATACTGTTTATTATATGAATACATTCAATTCTCTTACCGCATTCGTCTACCTATCCATCCCATCCATCAGTCAGTCAGTCAGTCAGTGATGGGGAGTATGAGATAATCTTTATTGCCAGGTCTGCTGTTCTGGTGCTTTGTTTATTACTTCTATTCCCTGTAACAGTTTCCTGTACAGGAGATCATGTTGAAGATGTGTGTGACCGTGAGGGAGGAGTGGGAAGGGTTTAAGCAGAGTAATGGAGGTGTGCTCACTCCTGGCTTGCAGCCCACACAAGGAGTGATGGAAAATGTAGTCACAAGGAAGCAGAGCATTCTGAAGAGGAAGTGATGGCTGTGAGAGCAGAGCTGGGGCCAAAGACAGGAAGTGAAGCAGAATAGAAGAAAACTACTTGAAACTTGGCAAAAAATGTACATGGAGATTTTTAGGGGCATCATCCTTTAGCATTTATGGCAAAACAGAAACTGAGTCAGGGCAGTGGACAACATCTTTAAAATTAGTTGTTCTTGTAAGCCTGCATTTACTTGTCTGTGTTTCTTCGGATCATGATTTCTACATGGTCATTGGTCTCCGGACCTGAACTCATATATATGCATATGAGGCTGTTGAGTTCTGGTCAGGGATGCCACAGCTGGTCCAGATACCATGGTCTGTACTCTGACTGTGAAACACAGACGTGATTACAGCCTAAGAGCAGTATGGTTGTAGTGAATCATGATGATGTGTATGTTACATGTTTTCAGTGTTTTAAAGTCAAAATAATTATATATTCTGTGTTATTTGTAGAATCCTTCAGTGGCCAGCTTTCACTTTCTTCAAAGTTATCTGCAATGAAAAAAGCTTCCACTGAAGACGATGATGATTTTCAAGCTGATAGAAAACGAAGCCGCGCTTCTCCCAGTGAGCAGCAGGTAATAATCATAGTATTCACAGGAAAGTATTCAATAAATGTATTACTTTCTTTCTTGATTACTTGTGGTTTACTCAGGTCACGCCACACCTCATTTGTCATATTTAGTTACTACTCCCAATTATAAATGGCCTTATCATTGCTCTGCACATTGATGTGTCAGAGAGACTAACGACTTTGGATTTGACAATGGATAGTTAATTACCACAGCCTATATGTTAATTGTTACTCCCTTAACAGTTATTTTCCTAATGTTTAATTAATATAAAAACTGACACTTGGGTTACAGTGAGTTTTACAATAACTTACAATTGGACAATCGTTTCCCATTGTCACTTGCTATGATACTTTTTAGTGTACAAATATAATAAAATATGTGTTCATTTAAAACTTTGCCATGCTTGTTCAAAGATGGCGCTGGCCTATTCTCCTATATTCATTGAAAATGCATGCCAAGAAGCAGCTGTCAGCCCACAGCTGTATGAAGTCTATCGCCATTTCTTGTATAAAACGTACTCATTGCTCACTGCTTTAATTGTGAAGCTGGTTGTTTGACTGTAGAAGTTTATTCTTTGTTCCTTTTGAGCAGTATATCTTTCCAAATAGTACAGTATATCCTCATGCATTATCATGATTTGGGCAAATGCAAAGGCCAACTTCTGATTAGACTTAAGTTAGGGTTTTATGTGACATGTCAACCATATGATTACAAATCTGACAATTACTTATTTGGCAGATGCGAAAGCGACCCTGCTTTGAGAAAGGCGTACAGTTTATTGATGAAGATGAAAATAATGGCAACAGCAGTTTAGCCAATACTTTTTACAAACAGCAAAAATCTGCTGTTCCACATGCCTCAGATGATTCGGCGCCGCCTTCTTTAAAGCAGGTTAGTAGCAACTTTCAAATACTGAATCCTCAAAGAGTATAATTAGTCTGCTCCTTATGAAGCGACAGCTGTTACATCTTTTGCACGTTCATAGATGATTAAAATCATCAGCAAACCAAACTGGTTGGCCTCAATGATTCCTTTTGGTCAAAAATTTGAATAAAATGGACCTTCTGCCACCTTTTTTACATCTAATGTCGCATTTACTTCTTTTAGCTACAAATTGCAAGTGCAGGAATGTATGTGTCTCTCTTGTTCTCTATTTTATTCTATTGCTTTTGGTGATAAATGAAAGTCATGTTTATTCATAGTTTTGTTACCAAGCTATGAAATAGAATTAAAGAATTTAAAAAAGTGCCTGAATATCTTGCATGATGGCACCAGAGGGTGCTGTAGGCTGTGTTATGTTAGATTGTCTTTGTGTTGCAAAGCCAATCGACCAGTCTTTGCATGGACACTAGATATTTAACATAATAATTGATATGATATTTGACAGTGTGTGTTTTTTTGCCTTGTGTGTATTTGTTTTGGTGATTTTAAGTTTTTTCTATACCACTTTTAACTGGCAATTCATAAACTGCATTTGATACGTGGAGAGATGTCTTAAGTTTACTTGATTTCCCTTGTAATTTGTCTACTAAATTATAGGAAATGATCACGTGTAAATCTATTTGGCTGCCTTCAGCTGCATTGATATCAGAATATGCTCATTTGGTGTACTGAAGCTGGCAGTAAAAGGGTCACTGTCTGTGTCTTCCTCTGAGTATTGGTCTTATCAGAACAATCTCCTGTAGCAGACTTGTCAGAGCCTCATTTCACCTGTAATGGAATTTAGATTTACCCGTATTTTCCGGCGTACAAGACGACTTTTTAACCCCTCAAAATCTTCTTAAAAGTCGGGGGTCGTCTTGTACGCCGGGAATCGCCTTGTACGCCGGGTGTATATGGTGGGTGGGGGGGGGGGAGTGATCCTGATGACGACGAGGGGGCGTCTCACAGGAAAGTGAGTATCCCCCATTACCTTATCATAGCGCTGCAGCGTGGGGTCTCTGTGCTGGGAGCGGCGGCTGCTGTGCTGTGCTGTGGCGGCTCCTCTTCTGCAGTGTGGGGCCTCTGGTGCTGTGGGGCGGTGGCAGCGGTGGCGTATCTTCATGCAGTCGGGGCTCCTCCGGCATCTCAAAGCCTAGAAGCCCCGCCGGCAACTCCATCGGTGTAATGCGCTGGCCTCCGGGAAAATGGCCGCTGCTTAGATTCAGATCTCGTGTCCCGAGATTTCGGGACGAGATCTGAATCTGAGCATGCACAGCCCCCAGCGGCCGGGCCACCGCATCGCACCTATTGAGCTGGCTCCGGGAAAATGGCCGCTGCTCAGATTCAGATCTCGTCTCCCGAGATCTCGGGACGAGATCTGAATCTGAGCAGCGGCCATTTTCCCGGAGGCCACCTGACCGCATTGTACCGATGGAGTTGCCGGCGGGGCTTCCAGGCTGAGATGCCGGAGGAGCCCCGACTGCATGAAGATACGCCGCCGCCACTGCCCCACAGCACCAGAGGCCCCACACTGCAGAAGAGGAGCCGCCACAGCACAGCAGCCGCCGCTCCCAGCACAGAGACCCCACGCTGCAGCGCTATGATAAGGTAATGGGGGATACTCACTTTCCTGTGAGACGCCCCCTCGTCCTCATCAGGATCACTCCCCCCCCCCCCAAAAGGCACATATTCACCGGCCCTATAAGACGACATACGGTGTATAAGAAGACCCCCAACTTTTAAGAAGATTTTATTTTTTAACTGGTAAAGTTGGGGGGTCGTCTTATACGCCCAGTCGTCTTATACGCCGGAAAATACGGTACTTCAACAAGTTCTCATCATGTCCCCTCATAGTAATACCTATATATAATATGTTTACAGTGGGTACGGAAAGTATTCAGACCCCTTTAAATTTTTCACTCCGAGGATCCCCAAATTCAGGTGTGAAAAACTTGTTGCATCATTCCCAAGAAGACTAATGGCTGTACTAGCTCAAAAGGGTGCTTCTACTCCATACCAAGCAAAGGGTCTGAATACTTATGACCATGTGATATTTCAGTTTTTCTTTTTAAATAAATGTTCAAAAATTACTACATTTCTGTTTTTTTTCAGTCAAGATGAGGTGCAGATTGTACATTAATGAGAAAAAAATGAACTTTTTTGAATTTACCAAATGGCTGCAATGAAACAAAGAGTGAAAAATTTAAAGGGGTCTGAATACTTCCGTACCCTCTGTATATGTGTGTGTGCATATATTACACAGGTCAACAAAAAAAAAAATTTTTTCTGGTGTCCAAAATATTTTAATGAATTTGGGGTATTGTTGGGGTGCTGATTCTGAATATGTCATCAGTTTTGCCAGATTGGCTCAAGTTTTTGACATTTTTGGTATCTTATTTATAGCACTTGTTGGTAAATGCATCATCTCATTAATTTATTTGGATTAGTACTTGAACTGAGCAGTTCTCAATATAGTTTTGTGTTAATTAGTGTTCTAAAAGTTTGTTCATAGCTTGATTTTTGCACTAACTTTATGTTGTTGTCTGTTTTCCAGTGAAAAGCATGAACTCATCAAGAAGAAGTTGTCTTAACGATCCAGACTCATTCTGTTACATTTGTGGTGAATACACACTGCCAAAACATAGAAGAAACATAACCGACTTCGTAAAAAAAGTATATTTTGCCTATTTTGGGGTTATGCTTGGGGACCAAGACAAGTTTTGGGCACCACACATAGTGTGCAAAGCATGTATCGAATTATTACGAAAATGGAGCAAAGGACAAAGAAAAAGCTTCAAATTTGGTGTTCCAATGGTGTGGAGAGAGCCAAAAAATCATCATGATGACTGTTATTTCTGTGCAGTGCAAGTGCAAGGATTCAATAAGCATAAGAAACGAAAATGGGAGTAACATGGAATCTGCAAGAAGGCCTGTCCCTCATTGTGAAGATGTGCCTGTACCTGTGTTTACCATAAATAACAGTCATCATGATGATTTTTTGGCTCTCTCTACACCATTGGAACACCAAATTTGAAGCTTTTTCTTTGTCCTTTGCTCCATTTTCGTAATAATTCGATACATGCTTTGCACACTATGTGTGGTGCCCAAAACTTGTCTTGGTCCCCAAGCATAACCCCAAAATAGGCAAAATACACTTTTTTTTACGAAGTCTGTTATGTTTCTTCTATGTTTTGGCAGTGTGTATTTACCACAAATGTAACAGAATGAGTCTGGATCGTTAAGACAACTTCTTCTTGATGAGTTCATGCTTTTCACTGGAAAACAGACAACAACATAAAGTTAGTGCAAAAATCAAGCTATGAACAAACTTTTAGAACACTAATTAACACAAAACTATATTGAGAACTGCTCAGTTCAAGTACTAATCCAAATAAATTAATGAGATGATGCGTCGCATTTACCAACAAGTGCTATAAATAAGATACCAAAAATCTCAAAAACTTGAGCCAATCTGGCAAAACTGATGACATATTCAGAATCAGCACCCCAAAAATACCCTAAATTCGATGAAATATCTTTGGCACCAAAAATGCTGTTGACCAGTGTTATATATACCGTATATACTCGTGTATAAGCTGAGATTTTGAGCACATTTTTTTGTGCTGAAAACGCCCCTGTCGGCTTATACACGAGTCAATTGTCATAGAAAGCCTGCTGGGGAGGGGGAGCGGTGGAGCAGAAGACATCATACTCACCCTCCTCATGCCATCGCTGCATCTCCGTCCCTGCATCTCTTCCTGTGCTGAGTGGTCACCTGGTACCGCTCATTAAGGTAATGAATATGCATGCGTCTCCACTCCTATAGGCGTGGAGGGCATATTCATTACCGTAATGAGCGGCACCATTTGACCCCTCAGCACAGGTGAGCTGCCGCGCAACGGACAACGGAGATGCAGGGACAGAGGTACAGCGAGGAGGGTGTGTAGGATGGGGGAGGGTGAACCATGCATACAGACGGGACCTGGGGAGCTGAGCCATACATACAGATTGGGACCGGGGGAGCTGAGCCATACATACAGATGGGACCAGGGGAGCCGAGCCATGCATACAGATGGGAGTGGGGGAGCCGAGCCATGCATACAGATGGGACCGGGGGAGCAGAGCCATGCATGCAGACGGGACCAGAGGAGCTGAGCAGTGCATACAGACGGGACCAGGGGAGCCAAGCAATGAATACAGACGGAACCGGGGGAGCCGAGCCATGCATACAGATGGGACCGGGGAAGCCGAGCCATACATACAGATGGGACCGGGGAGCCGAGCCATGCATATAGACGGGACCGGGGGAGCCGATCCATGCATACAGATGGGACCGGGGGAGCCGAGCCATGCATACAGACGCGATTAGGGGAGCCATGCATACAGATGGGACTGGGGAAACCATGCATACAACAGGGGGAGCCACACATAGCAGGACAGGATGGGGGCAGCCACACATACCAGGACAGGATAGGGGCAGCCACACATAGCAGGACAGGGATGAGGGGACAATGCATACCAGGCTTATACTCGAGTCAATAAGCTTACCCAGTTTTTCGTGGCAAAATTGGGTGCCTCGGCTTATACTCAGGTCGGTTTATACTCGAGTATATATGGTAACTTTTAAACAAAAGCAATGTTACCAGTGTGATATGTAATAGGTGCTTTTTGCGTTCCTGATCTCACTGCAGAGCTGTGTTTGATTATAACTGACACAGGACAACATTAAACACAATTGCAGGTTCCTCTCAGTTCTCCAGATTCCATCTCAAAAGCAGCCAGTGTTGCAATACAGCACAGCTGTGAGAGCTGCAGCAAATTTGTTTCTAAGGGGACAAAGTCCCTTTCGTATAAAATAGGCTCTGGAGGCAGATTCTTATGCAGATCAGCGTCCGGCCCATAGATCTTAACAGCTCGTTTAAATTATAAGAAAAGCTTGGATTTCTCTGTAATAAGACATTGGATCGCAGATATCAAAGTGTCATTTTATTCAGCTTCCTATAACCTACATGCCCTTAGGAGGGTTTATTCTACTCACAGATTCCCTTTAAGGTATACTATACATAGTGAGGAGTCTGACAAGCCTGCTCATAACTGCGGACCTTTTCTCTGCCAATGTCAGATCTCCAAATTAGTATGTTCTGTTATCAATGCAGCTGAAATTAAGCAAATAGACTGGAAAATGCAGTAGATCAGAAGACATTTACGGTATATACAATATCTTTTTAGAAATGAAGGCAAATCACCTAATAAAGTGCTTTGCACATTTTCTTAACATGTCTATGCTGGATGAAATGATTAAGAAAAATGAATTCTTAGTTACTCTTTAAGGGTTCTTCCTTTTGCTAATAAATGAGCCAAATCTGAAGTAATCTGTTGCTATCTCCTCCTATAGAAGGGGACATTGTGGAAAAAAATTATGCAGATGCAAATCAGCTTGATTATCAAATTTATTGCTGCTCGCCTTTGATTTCTAACCCCTTACAAATATTGGTTATACTATGTTGGCTCCCTGCATTTGATGCGGGCTCAACAACTGAGCCATGTCTTTGTGGCCATCATCTACGTCTAACAAATGTGAAGGCAGCAGAGCGGAGCCCATGGCTAATAACCTATTAAAAGCCACTGTCAGACTGAGACAGCGGCGTTTACAACGCACAGCCCAGAGTAAACCATAGATTATCATGAAAACCAAGGGTTTGCAGAAGACTCCATGCCTGTTGATGGTACTCCTATGAAACCCAGTCTGTGGCTGGTATTCATAGGAAATCATTTTTGCTATGCACAGCAGGACTGTAAAAAGAAAAAAAAAAAGGTTTTTGAACATATGAAAACATTTAAAAAAAAAATCTACCGTAACTGTACAACTCATACCTGTTTTCCCCCATTAAAAATAAAAAATTAAAAGCAAAAAATTCACGTGGTATAGCTGTGTGGAAAAGTACAATCACGGAAAATATAAAATTAATTTAATGGTGTAATGTGAGAAAAAAATTAAAACTATGGTTCTTCGGTCACTGTAACACAAAAATTAAAAAAAATTTAGTTAGAGGTGATCAAAACATTATAGCTATCCCTATCCCAAAATGGTAACAATACGAATATCAGCTCATGAAGCAAAAAACGAACACTCACAAAGCCCCATCGAAAAAAAAATAACTTTACAGGTCTCAGATAACTGAAACACAAATGACTTTTTCTTATGAATGTCACTGTTTTTTTTTTCACCACTTAACCCCTTCACGACGTTGGGATTTTCAGATTTTGCATTTTGTTTTCTCCATTTCTTCCCAGAGCCATAACTTTTTTTTTTTTTCCGTCAATGTGGCCATGTGAGGGCCTATTTTTAGTGTGACAAGTTGTACTTTTGAACAACACCATTGATTTTACCATATAATGTACTGGGAAATGGGAAAAAACATTGCAAATGCAGTGAAATTGCAAAAAACGTTGCAATTGAACAATTTTTTTTACCATGTTCACTAAATGCTAAAACTGACCTTTAATTTTGATTCCCCTGGTCATTACGAGTTTGCAGATATTAACATGTATAATTTCTTTTTTATTTAAGTGATGAAAAAAAATCCAAAGTTTGTAAAAAAATAAATAAATAAAAATAAATAAATAAATAAATAAACATAAAATAAATAAGTGGCGCCATTTCCCGAGACTCATAGCATCTACATTTTTCAGGATCTGGGACTTGGACAGGGCTTATTTTTTGTCCACCGAGCTGATGTTTTTACTGATACCATTTGGGATGTTTTGATCGCCTGTTATTTCATTTTATTGCAATGTTGTGGCAACTGAAAAAAGCATAATTCTGGCGTTTTGATTTTTGCAGTTACACCATTTACCTATCGGATTAATTATTTTTATATTTTGATAGATTGGGCGTTTCTGAACTCGGCAATACCAAATATGTGTATTTTTAATCTTTTTTTATTGTTTTATTTCAAATGTGGTAAAAGGGGGATGATTTGAACTTATATTTTTTAGTTATATTTTTTAAAACTTTTTTTCTGCTTTTTACCTGCTTTAGTAGTTTTCTTAGGAGAATTAAAGGTGCGATGTTGTGATCACTTGTTCTACACACAGACCTGGTAATGTGTAGCGCAATTCATCATCTGCTATGAACGCCGGCTATAGCACGGGGGTCTTATGCAGATCCTTGGTTGTCATGCCAACCCATTGGCGCCCCGCGATCATGTGACAGGGATGCCGATGGGCAGGTTTGTGATGCGCTTACAGCTTGCACATGTTAAATGTCTCTGTCAGAGATTGGCAGTGGAATATAACATGTTAACAGCCCCATGTGGATCGCGAATGAACACTTAAAAAAAAAAAAAAAAAACCCCAAAAACAATTGTGGAGTTTTTTTTTTTGCTGCAATTTTGACGCACTTGTAATATTTTCTCACTTTCCAGTACGTCATACGCTAAAATGGATTCAGCCTTTCAAAAGTATAAGGCTATGTTCACACGTGGTGTTTTTGCAGCTTTTTTTTTCCACAGCAAACCTGCTCTCTTGACTTTATGGAAGCTGCAGAAATAAGCAGATTTTGCTTGTTTTTTTCTTGCTGTGTTTTTGCTGCATTTTTGTCATGTTACATTTGTCTTTTGTGCATGCTGATAAAGTTTGGTGAAAAAAAAATCATGTTCTACTTCATAAAGTTTTGGCACAAAAAATAAAGCATTACTTTCAATGGGTGAAAAACGCTGAAAGTGACACGCTCTATTCTGCAAAGACCAAGAAAAGCACAAAATACTGAGGACAAAAAGAAACAAGCTATGTGCATGAGATTTCTGAAATCTCATAGACATTGCTGGTACTGTAAAACACACCTGAAAATTTGCATTAAAAAACGCAGCAAAAACGTCACTTGTGAACATACCTTAACTCGTCCCACAAAAAAGAAGCATTCATATGGCTAACGACTGAAATCTAAAAAAGTTATCGCTCCAGGAAGAAGGTGAGGGAAAAAGGAAAGGGCAAAAACTGAAATTGCCATGTCGGGAAAGGATTAAAATCTACACATTTCTGAGTGATTAGCTGCGATTGTTTTCAGAACCGGGCTGGCTTTGCTTGTGGGTGCCATTTCAGCTGTAGCATTTGATCTCAGCCAAACAATTACGCAAATATTCTATTAATGTGACCTTATTAAAAGATCAATTCTTCCCCTTACAGATTTTGGGGGTCTATTCGTTTCTTTAAACTACTTCACAGATTTAACCGCAACGTCCCTCTTTCTGTGCTGGAGCTTGGCAAAATCAGCTTTCAGGTGGCATTCTATACATTTCGAGAACACTTGTAAATTATAACTGCTGAATTTCTTTTCCCCAAATGTATCCGCATATATTATTGCATAACTGTGTTATTTCTAGCCCTTTTACGATACAACGCAGCTCAAATTCCAGTGTAAGAGTATGGCAGTGATTTGGTAAAAATACATGAGCAGCTATCTCATCAGCTGTTCAGACTTATACACACTTTATATGTCAGGTGGTCACAAGGGGTTCCCTGTATGTCTCAATTCTTGCAGCCGCCCAACCAAATGAAATGTTTATGCAGGTTTTTTTTACACACTTCATTCTAAACTGAGAGCGTAGGACTTTATATGTAAGCAACAGCCAAACTGGTTTTCCTTTTTATATTAGTTATTTTGGAAAATAATGCTGAGCTTAATGTGTTGACATAGTTTTAATTACCAAAGCATGAAGTGTGAGTAAATCTTGCCATGTTGTATATAGTTGGCAATGAAGTCATCTCTCAGTAGGATAATAAAAAAGTGGTGAAAATGTCATAAGAATGTGAACACTAATTACTGTAACCACCAAATACCTTTTAACAGACTTGGGGAAGCGGGGGAGGTTGTAATAAAGCAGTTCACTTATGATACATACAGATTGTGTCGTATGTTTTTTTACAATTCTTTTTTAAGTAAAATTGAGGTTTTCATCCGCAAGCTATATTAATTGCAAGCAAGAGCAAGCCAACTGCCTCTGGATTGTCATGGATTGTAAGGTAGAGAAAAAGTAATTACTGTATATATCACCTTTTGTGCACCATAATCAGTGTGTATTTTTTCTTGAAGACTAAAGCCCCCCCAAACACATTAGACTAATGTCAGCCAAACCCCCCAATATTGATGGTATGTCCAACAGTTTAATGTGTATGGGGGCCTCTTGACTGTCCCCCTAATAGCTGATGTTGTTGGAGATAAGAATTCAGCATGTCTGATTTTGCACTGCTGATCCTTTTGTTCTCTAAGAGATAAGCCACTGCCAGAGGAGTCTGGCAGCGGCTTTTCTAGAGAACACAGGAGTGCTCAGAAGAGCGAGAACTCCTGCGTATGGCGGAGTCGGGTGAGATGGCTACTAGCCAAACCATTGTTTGACCAAAAACAGTAAATGAAAGTCCCCGGAATCTGATTATTATAAAGAAAAAGACCATGTTAAACTCACCATTCCTGGGTCCTCTGGCGAGTTTATGCTGATGGTCTCGGTATTTGGTTTTGGCTGCAGAACTGACGTCACGTTGACCGCACAGCACGCATTCATTGGGCAGTAGCCCTGATGAGGTGTTTAGATTACATTAGCAGAGCCAGTGAGCTCACTGATTGGTGGACCCACTGTCATCGCAATGTCAGCACTGCAGCCAATGCCAGGCACTGGGACCATCGGCAGAGAATGACTGCATCATGGTTTGTTTGTATATAATGACCTGTAGTTGGGGACATCCATTTACAGAAAGGCAACAACCCCATTAGGAGATTGTCCTTACACCCTATAACCCTTGTTATAACCTTGTTTTTTTACACTTATTATTTACTAATGCTTTGATTGATAAGCAGTTTGATAGTGATCCATGAATACAGAGCCAAAGCAATGTTTTTGCCTGTGCCTTTATGCCGCTGTGATCAAGCACACTTTAAACTCTAGATGTTAGCTGGCAGTTACATCGAAATGTTTTAATCCTTCACAAATTAAATTGGTATATGATAGGATTTGGCCGTCTGTAGACCCATCTTTAGCATTAGCTAGTTGATGTGTCATTTAATATTATAATCCTAGTGTTCTGACATCCTACCTGAGCATATAAATATAGTGTGCATAGTAGGGATAAAGATAAAATTTTATACAAGTCATGGAAACCTGGGGTCACTTAAATACCTTAACGGCAACGATGTTTTGGGCCTGTAGGACGCAGCTTTTTTTTTTCTTTTTATTTTACATTGTGTTCCAAGAGTCATGGCTCTTTCATTTTTCTGTTGACATAGCCATATAAAGGCTTGTTTTTTTTGGACATATGTAAAATGTGTTGAAAAACTTTTAATATCTTTTAATATGTGTTAATACAGCTTATTTAAATTTTTTTATGCCTTTTGCCATGCAGTTTGTTTTGTGTGTCTCCATATTCTGAGAGTTAAGTTTAGAGCTGAAATATTGTTTTGAATAAAATATGAATACTTCAAAAACGTAGTTCTTTTTCCAGGCTAGGTCAACTAAATATCAATGCCGCCTCATACACAGACAGGGCAGGAAAGTTATTTGACAGTACGGTTTAACCTTTATGGGATTAAGTTTGGTTTTAATTTTGCATGAAGCTAGATTGGAAATTCTTTATTAATACTTTTTTTTAAATAAAAAACCTAGACATTCACCAACAATGTTTATGTAGGTGGTCAGGGTCAGAATAACATCAACATGAATGCTAGGTACTAAAGTGAAACCATACAAAAGGGGGAGCACAGCCTAATAACTATAGGGTGCTGCATCATCTATCAGAAGTCAGATCACATGAAAGGAGGAAAAGAAATACACTAGCAATGCCCACACCTTACAATTAAACAGCTTGTATTAGTGTACAATTGTTCAAATGTTATAAAAATTCAAGCCAAACATAAGCCAATGCGACATGGTAAAAAGTTGCAATAACAACATAATACAGCATCCAAATGTTTTAGGCTACTTTCACACTAGCGTCGTGCACTGCACGTCGCTATGCGTCGTTTTGTAGAAAAAACGCATCCTGCAAAAGTGCTTGCAGGATGCGTTTTTTCTCCATAGACTTGCATTAGCGACGCAGTGCGACGCATTGACACACGTCGCAACCGTCGTGCGACGGTTGTGTCGTGTTGCGTCGGACCATCGCCACCAAAAAACGTTGCATGTAACGTTTTTTGGTGCGTCGTGTCCGCCATTTCCGACTGCGCATGTGCGGCCGGAACTCCGCCCCCTCCTCCCCGCACCTCACAATGGGGCAGTGGATGCGTTGAAAAACAGCATCCGCTGCCCCCTTTGTGCGTCGCTTTCACTGCTTGCATCGGTACGTCGCAACGACGCAATTCGTCGTGCGTCGTACGACGCTAGTGTGAAAGTAGCCTAAGAACAATACTAGCAATGGTGCATGGAATTATTGTAGACCATGCACTAATACATATGAAAGATACTATACAATATCCCACTAATACTAAGTGTAGACGGAGGAATAATATACTAAGCTCCCCGCAGATGATTATCCCTTGTAGAGGAGCTGCAAGAAGAACCTAGAATTCAATAATCAATAAAAGATTCAAGACCGTATAGTGTAGTCTCAGATGATACCAATGATGGCAATTAGTATAGTAATCACAAAAACTTGTAGCACGGTATATCATAATACACCAAATAAATAGACACCTAGAATTCCTTTAATGGATATGCTGAATCACTTATTAGATTGTAATAGGAAAGACTGGTAAGATAAAGTCCAACATGTGGATTCACTAATGAATAGTCCTGCATGGCTGCATAATGAACATCTCCCTCCTTCTCAACAGATTGCACAGCCTTCAGTAATTATCATTTTAGGATTTTTTTTTGTGTGTGTATGTATGTATATATATATATGTGTGTATATATATATATATATATATATATATATATATATATTTATTTATTTATAATATATAAAGCAAATGGATGCTCTATTGCCTAAGCACTGTCCCTGACGAAGCTGTGATACACAGGGATACGCGTAGGTAGGATTTCTAGGCTACTTGAGTCATGGGTCTCTATGAGTGACATGCTTTTTCTGCTAGCATACTCTGGTCTTGTGCGGCACCTTATCCAGCACCATGCAAAGGCTGTGCAATCTATTGATTCATTATGCAGCCATGCAAGACTAGTGTAGTATTGTATCCACATGTTGGACATCGACGAATGCGCCCAGACGCCCGGAGATGGTAAAGTGTAGCACCATTTACTTTATCTTTTCAGCCTTTGCTATTACAATCTAATAAGTGATTCTACATACCCTTTACAGGCATTCTAGAAGTCTATTTATTTGGGGTATTATGATATACTTTGCTCCAATTTTTGTGATTACTACGGTATATTAATTGCCATCATTAATGTCATGTGAGACTACATTATACTGTCTTGCATCTTTTATTGAATTCTAGCTTCTTCTTGCAGCTCCTCTCCAGGCGATGATCATCTCCTTCGGGGAGCTTAGTATATTATTCCTCCATCTACACTTAGTATTACTGGCATATATGTTTGCACTTGGATTATGTGCGGTTCAGGTTGTTTCATTGGTATATTTTTTATAACATTTTAACGATTGTACACTAATAAAAGTTGTTTAATTTTAAGGTGTGCGCATCATTAATATACCGTATTTTTTTTCCTCCTTTCAAGCGTTCTAGGTACTAAGGTTTTGCAGCAGAACATTGTAGAGTATTACTCTGCCTTAGCCGGCTTGCCTTTTTCCCCATATGGCATTCTGGTGCCATCTTACTCACATGAGACACAGATCTGGCTGTTCACATGATGTGAAACAAATTGTGATTCATCAGACCAGGCTAACCTTTTACTAAGAACCCAGTTTATAGAAAAAGTAAATTGTTACAGTTTGGTAGAAGGAGGCAACTATGGAGCATATAATAAAATCTTTTTGAAAAGAAGATTGGTCTTTCATCTAAAGCCCCTCCATACACAGTTGAACGATGTTTTGGCATTCTTTCGGCTGGCAGCCATCTTGCCTGTCTCACCTATAACACATGAGTTCCGTACTTGTTCTGCCAAGTGCTCCTGTGTACTTTATGAGAGAGCTGCTTTCTGACTCTGCAGTGGCTTATCTCCTGGAAAATAAAAGGATTGGCAGTATGAAATCGAACATGCGGGATCCTTCTCTTCCCTGACATCATCTACCGGGGAGAGTTTGGAGACCCCATACATATTAGTCTGTCGGCTGGCGATATTGTTAGTCTAATGTGTAGTTGCACTGTATTGTGAACTCTGATGACTTTTTCATTGTCAGCATTATATTTTTTCCTGTACTACAGTAGCTCTCCTGTGAGATTTGACTAGACTGACAAATCTTTGCTCCCTCCAAGCATGATTGAGCCTTGTGCTCCCCTTTAGGCTATGTGCACATATCCGGAATTGCCTCGGCAATTTCCGCAGCAATTCCGGAACTCCCTGCCTCGGGAAATACGCATACGGAATTGGCATGCGTATTCCCGCTAAACACTAGAGTTTTGCAAGCGTAATTGCAGAATGCTAGCGTTTTCCAAGCGATCTGTAGCATTGCTTGGAAAACTAATTGACAGGTTGGTCACACTTGTCAAACATAGTGTTTGACAAGTGTGACCAACTTTTAACTATTGATGCTGCCTATGCAGCATCAATAGTAAAAAGATCTAATGTTTAAAAAAAAGGTTATTCTAACCTTCCGACGGCTCCCGATCTCAGCGGTGCATGCGGCAGCTTCCGTTGCCAGGGATGCTTTGCGCAAAGGACCTTTGTGACGTCACAGTCGCGTGACCGCGACATCATCCCAGGTCCTTTGCCCAAAGCATCCCTGGGAACGGAAGCAGCCGCATGCACCGCTGAGAGGCGGGAGGACTCTGGGGGCAATCGGAAGGTAAGTATATCCCTATTTTTTATTTTAATTCTTTTTTTTTTTTTTACAGGTATATGGTTCCCAGGGCCTGGAGGATAGTCTCCTCTCCTCCACCCTGGGTACCAACCGCACATAAACCGCTTACTTCCCACATGGTGGGCATATCCCCATGCGGAAAGTAAGCGGATCAATGCATTCCTATGTGTGCGTATTCGCCGCCATTCCGCAAAATTAATTAACATGCTGTGTTTTTTTCCGGAATGCATTTCCGCTCCGGAAAAAAGCGCAGCTTGTGCACAAAAAATGCGGAATGCATTCTAATAATAGGATGCTTAATGTAAGCGTTTTTTTAGCGGTTTTATCGCATTTTTATGGCAGAAAACCGCAGAAAAAGCTCAAAAAATCCTGAACGTGTGCACACAACCTTACACTGTTCTTATTTCACTATTTATCTTTTATGTTTTTGTTACCACTTAATTTTGCGATTCAGAAACAAAAGCAAAAGTATTTTGTTTGCTGCTGAGTAGTTCTTCTAAATTCTTTGTGTAAAATAAAGCTTTCTGTCGTAAGCTCTGTGAATAATTACCATGGGAGCCACGCTTCCTTGTAAAGACCATAAAAATTAGCATATTGGGTGCACTGAATAAAAAACCCAATATCTGTATGTCAGATTTAAATAAAAAACAAAACTGAATGATCAGGGGACCAGCAGGAATAACATAAGGGCAAAAACTGTAAAGTTAGCAGTACACGTTATATGTATATGGAATTTCTTTTCTGTCTTTTGATGTATTGTGGCTGTTCTCACGAAAAACATGGAGATAAAAGATTTTGAGTTTTGTTTAAACAGCCTGAATATGTTTATGGAATATTTAATAAAAATGACAACAATGAATAAAAGCCACTTAATCAGATTTGATCCATTTTGTTCCTTGAATTTCACAGTCTAGTGTACACTGTCTTGGCATTGTTGTAAGACTAAAAGATAAAATGCCTTATCATTTTCATATCCTGTTTTAGAAACACTGTCTTCAAGGAAACTATCCTTGCTAACAAATTGACATTTTCTTGCCAGTAATCCCTTTTAACGGACCAGCCAACAGAAAATTAGTTGGCAAACGCCTAGGTTTTTTGACCAAGCACATTCCAGATTTTATTTGAAAGAAATGATAGTGCATTAAGCGTACATAGAGGAGCCTGCGGTGGCGATAACATCTTGTAATTATTTACAGTTGCAATTTACTTGTGTCTTTGTGATATGTGTGCATATATGTGTGTTTGTGTGTTTGAGTTTGTGTGTGTGTGTGTGTGTGTATATATATATAATTATATATAATTTATATATATATATATATATATATATATATATATATATACATATAAAATATGTATGTATGTACAGTGGCTCGTAAAAGTTTTCACCACTCACCCCCACCCCACTTGGCTTATTACCTATTATTTTTTACATTACTATTTGCAACGTGTGTTTATAAATGTTTGCAATCTCATTTGTGTGTGATGCATTAGCACAAAATAGTCTAAGTTGTTGAAGTGAAGCGGGAAAAATATAGGCAAAAATTATGTTTATGGGATAAAATAAATAAAAATTGTCATGTGCATATGAATTCACCCCTTTTGCTATATAGCCCCTAAAAAAATTCTAATGCCAGCAATTACCTTCATAAGTCAGATGCTTACCGAAAGGAAGTCCACCTGTATGCAGTCTGTGTCATATGGTCTGTCAGTATATATGCACACCTTTTCTGAAAGGCCACTGAGTGCAACACCATTAAACAAGAGGCACCACTAACCAAACACCAGCATCAAAGCAAGAAAATCTTCAAACAATTCAGGGACAAAGTTGTTGAGAAGTACAAGTCAGGCTTGGGTTATAAACAAAAATAAAATAAAAAAATAATAATAATAAAAAAAATTAAAAATAACAATCTCTGATTCCCGGACCACCATCAAATCCATTATCATCAAGTGGAAAGAACGTGGTACCACAACAAACCTGCCAATAGTGGAACGCCCACGAAAACTACCAGCTCAGGCGAGGAGGGCATTAAGGCATCACAGAGACCGTAGATAACCCTGAAGGAGCTGCACAGTTCCTAAGCAAAGAGTGGACTATCTGTCCATACAACCACAACAACCCTTAAATTCCATAGAGCTGGCCTTTATGGAAGAGAAAAAAAACTTTACTTACCCACAAAAAATCTAAGTCGCATTTAGAGTTTTCCAAAAGACATGTGGGAGACTCCCAAAATGTATGGAGGAAGGTGCTTGAACTTTTTGACTACCAAGGTAAATGCTATGCCTGGTGCCAAACCAACACAGCTCATCACTCCAAGAACACCATCCCCACAGTGAAATGTGGTGGCAGCATCATTCTGTGGGGAGCTTTTGTGCCAGCAAGGACAGGTAAAATGGTCTGAGTCAAGGGTAAGATGAATGGTGCGAAATACAGGGATATGCTTGAGCAAAACCTGCTTCAGTCTGTCAGTGATTTGAGACTTGGAAGAAGGTTCACTTTCCAATAAGACATTGATCCAAAGTGTACTGTTAAAGCAACACTTGAGTGGTTTAAGGGGAAAAATGTACATGTTTTGGATTGGTGTAGTCAAAGCCCAGACCTTAATCCAATTGAGAATGTGGTCAGACTTGAAGATTGCTGTACACCAGAGGAAACCATTTAATTTGAAGGAGTTGGAGCAGTTTTGTCTTTAGGAGTGGGCAAAAATCTCAAGGGGCAGATGGGGAACACTCCAGAAACTTATCCAAAGCGATTTGCAGCTGTACTTGCCGCAAAAGGAGGCTGTAGAAAGTACTGATTTTAGGGGGTGAATAGAATTATGCACACTGAAGTTTTTAGTTTTTAGTTATTTTGTTCTATTTGTTGTTTGCTTCACAATAAAAAGAAAAAAAAAACTGAGGCTATGTTAACACGTTCAGGAATCAGTTTGCTTTTTTTTTTGCGTTTTTTTTTTTAATTTTTCCCGGAGCTACCCCAATGCAATAATATAGCAGCAAAAATGCGAAAAATCCGCAAAATTAATGAACATACTGCGTTTTTTACTGCGATGCAATTTTTTCGCGGAAAAAACGCATCATGTGCGGAATGCATTAAAAATGATGGGGTGCTTATGTAAGTTTTTTTTAGCATTTTTCCCCGCAGAAAACGGCTGAAAAAACTCGAAAAAAATGTGAAAAATCCTGAACAAGTGCACATAGCCTAAATGTACACAGTTGAAGGTATGTTCTTAATATGAACTGATGCAAACCCTCAAAAAAAACAGTGAAATACCAGGTTGTGGGGTAGCAAGACACAAAAAATGTCAGGGGTTGGGGGGATGTGTAAATACTGTTGCAAGACATGGTTTCTATGATTAGTTGAGCTTAGCTCAGTATTGCAGTGAATATGAGTTATCACCTATTATGGAAAAAATGTTGTACAGTATGTAAATAAATTGACATTGCTGTGTTAGATTAACAACTGGCTAGTTAGTAATTAGATTTATTAAATATATGGTTTAGTTTTATGAAACAACTTGTGCCTTCACATTTACTATGTTCCAAGTGTTTTGTTGTGTTCATTCATTAAATAATTTATTTTAAAGTGCAGCTTTTTGTTCATCCAGAGGGACACCATCTGTACAGTGAGCAATTGTATGCCCAGTAAGCAGCTGAGCTACTCCAGTCAGTTGATGATATGTATAGTACAACAACGGTAAACTACTTTGACTTGTAGTGATATGATTAATTCAAATTATACAAAGAAAAGCCGACCCTTATTTTGTCAATTTAGATATTGCTACACCTTGTGTGGATAATGCCAAAATGCAGTAGTCCCCATTTACTGCCATATAACATGCAATATAGAAAAACTGCTAAACACACTTGAATTTCCTTCAGTGCTTCATTTATTCAAATTTAATATTAATTTCCAGTATATTCAAATACTTTTCACAGACATACAATCCAATGAATAATTTTCAATCACTATATTCACCACAGTGGGCTCAGTTCAGTAAATTCGATGTAGGCAATCCTCTTCACTCCCACAAGCAGTAGCATTAGGCAGAGACATTTGTTCAGACATTCAGAGAGTCGGCACCTGTGGTGACATTTGAGGAAGGGGAGGATCTCCGAAACATTGCCAAAGGTGCAGACCCACTGACTGTCTGAACAAACATCCCTGCCTAAGGGTACCGTCTCACAGTGGCACTTTTGTCGCTACGACGGCACGATCCGTGACGTTCCAGCGATATCCATATGATATCGCTGTGTGTGACACGCAGCAGCGATTAGGGACCCTGCTGAGAATCGTACGTCGTAGCAGATCGTTTGGAACTTTATTTCGTCGCTGGATCTCCCGCTGTCATCGCTGGATCGGTGTGTGTGACACCGATCCAGCGATGCGTTCGCTTGTAACCAGGGTAAACATCGGGCCGCAGGGCCGCGTTTAGTAACCCGATGTTTACCCTGGTTACCATCGTAAATGTAAAAAAAAAAAAAACGTACATACATTCCGGTGTCCGTCAGGTCCCTAGCCGTCTGCTTCCCGCACTGACTGACTGCCGGCCGGAAAGTAAAAGCAGAGCACAGCGGTGACGTCACCGCTGTGCTCTGCTTTCACTTTACGGCCGGCACTCACAGTGCGGGAAGCAGACGGCTAGGGACCTGACGGACACCGGAATGTGAGTATGTACGTTTTTTTTTTTTTTACATTTACGATGGTAACCAGGGTGAACATAGGGGTTACTAAGCGCGGCCCTGCGCTTAGTAACCCGATGTTTACCCTGGTTACCCGGGGACTTTGACATCGTTGGTCGCTGGAGAGCTGTGTGACAGCTCCCCAGCGACCACACAACGACTTACCAACGATCACGGCCAGGTCGTATCGCTGGTCGTGATCGTTGGTAAATCGTTTTGTGTAACGGTACCCTAATGCTACTGCTTGCTGGAGTGAAGAGGATTGTCTAAGTCAAATTTACTGAAATGAGCCAACTGTGGTGAATAGAGTGATTGAAAATTATTCATTGAATACGCTGGAAATTGAAATTTAATTTTTATAAATGAACTATTGAAAGAAATTCAAGTGTGTTTTTCTCTTTTTCTATATGGGAGTAATTCAAACTAAGACCTACCTTGAATTGTCCTATCGAGTCACATTTCACTGTACTTAACTTGAACGCTGATACATGAAAGCTATTATGCCGGAAAAGTTTCATAGAAAATTTTAACAAGTTGCAAAATTTTTGGCATTTTTGCCAATGCCAAATGCCAAACTTTTGGCATTTTCACCCAACTCCGGGCATAGCTGGAGCACGATAGGGTGTGTGGTGACCCTCGCTCATTGAAGTCATGACGAGTGTCTGGAGTAAGCTTTATAGCGGGGTGCACGTTGTTTTGCTCCTCACCTCAGGCCTCGATTTCATGCCATGATGTAGAAATACTTGGCACTCGTATAGGCGTGTTCAAGAACTTATTTATTGAGTGAAGAAATTCCAGAAAAAATGAGACGGTCAGTGCCTCACCTTCACCAGTAATCTGGATAGAGGAGATCTGTGTGGCAGCGCGCTTTGTGAGCGTCTGCAGTGTCTAGGTATTGACCG
This sequence comes from Ranitomeya variabilis, assembly GCF_051348905.1. Classification (NCBI taxonomy): domain Eukaryota; kingdom Metazoa; phylum Chordata; class Amphibia; order Anura; family Dendrobatidae; genus Ranitomeya; species Ranitomeya variabilis. Next base: position 403,246,867 of record NC_135234.1, read on the forward strand.
AAACGTCTCATTATTTCTACATCACAGCTGACCGATTTGGTTATCCTACTTGTGCACCTCCAGAATTCCAGAAGTGCTGTGTTTTCCTAATTACTTTGATCTCATAACTGTAGTGATGAGCGAATATACTCATTACTCGAGATTTCTCTAGCACGCTCAGGGGTCCTCCGAGTATTTTTTAGTGCTCAGAGATTTAGTTTTTCTTGCCGCAGCTGAATGATTTACATCTGTTAGCCAGCATAAGTACATGTGGGGATTCCCTAGCAACCAGGCAACCCCCACATGTACTTATGCTGGCTAACAGAGGTAAATCATTCAGCTGCGGCAAGAAAAACTAAATCTCTGAGCACTAAAAAATACTCGGAGGACCCACCGAGCGTGCTCGAGAAATCTCGAGTAACGAGTTTATTCGCTCATTACTACATGCCACTCTTAATGAGGGGTGAGGTGGCGTGTGAGGCACCTGATTTATTAAGAGGTGTACCCATCTTAATGAATCAGACAAGGCGTGAAGTGGCAGGTGCCTTGACACAAATCTTACTCCAGTTAGAGACTGGAGTAAGATATGGGGATTAATGAACTCCACCACTTATGAATTTAAAGTGCAGCCTAGCTATGCCTTCTTTGTCAGAGCTGGTCGAAAATAGTATGAAAACTCCAAAAGTTGCAAAATGTTTGTGCAGCCTCACATTGCGCAAAAATGTTGCGACTTTTCAAAGCTTTTTATGCCAGTTTTCATGTGTAAAAGCTTTGATGAATTGGAGCCTAAATATTCACATACAATATTTGGAAGAGAGAATGCTAAAAAAATATTGAGCTAAATTCCCATTTCAAATGTGGACTCCTGGCTAGCTATCGGTCCAAAGGATAAGACAATATAAAACTAGGAAACTTGCTTGGTTTTAGAAAGCGATCAAGTTTACATATTAAAATTAAGTGGGTTAAAAGCAGCATAATAGGCAAAATGTTGCAAACATCTAACAATTTAACATAAATACCTCTCCACGTCATTTATTGAGCAGAATGTTCTTTTGTCTCATGGTACTGTAAGTATGCGCCAGCTGTTATTTATAGATAATACCCTGTTCTAGTGGTGGGGATTTTAGATAGCGCTGATTCTCTGGACATTTACATTCTTAGGTGTTGTGGTCAATAATAATAAAGCATATTAGTGTGTAGATCGAGAGTAGGGTGCTCCCTCTGTAATTTTTTTTCACACACCTGCAAAGTGATTGTATAGTGCCCATGGCATTCTGGTGGCATAACAAAGGCCCGCAGACCTAGTTCAAAGTTTAAAAAGAATAGGATTTTATTTATATTTTCCATACAATTTTATTTTTATTACACCCAAGTGTATATATAATATATATATATATATATATATATATATATATATATATATATATATATATATATATATAAACAAAACGTAAAAAATAAATTTGATATTGTAATTATGACCCATGTAGTAAGATCAATATATTATCTTTACTGGATGGCAACCAGTTTGAAAGCCAACAAACTATTTTGTTCCCACACCCACCACCAAAAAAAATAAAACTTTATCCATGTGCTAAAATGTTGTCATCATAAGTGCAACACAGTCTCATGTCTCACACTAACAAACCTGCTCTAAGCTACTGTGGGGGGGGCGTGTTCTTTTTTTTTTTTCTTCTCCCCAGTATGTTTCTGTCTACTTATGATTGGTGAATCTCATGCAGGGGGAAAGTGCACGCCTCCAGGGAGGAGCCTCATGTAACATCACCTTGGTGTTATCATAAATGATAACCTACACTTTACAATCTATCTCTGTAACAGACAGGAAAAATGATAAAAATGGAAACTGTTTTACTTTGCAGCCACGATTCCATAATGTGGCCAGTTTAACATGCTTAAACTTGTCAAAGGTCCTCTTAGAGCAGCTATTTTGAATTGTACCTTATGTTTGTGAGTTGCTAAATTCTTTTGCTGACTTGAAAGCTCATTGATTTTCCGTTCTGAACAGCTTCTTAGTTGTATTTGCATGGGCTTCTATCAAATTCTCATGATTTCTCCCACACTCCTAAAACATACTGATTGGTTCATTAACATACAAACTTTCTATGAAAGCTTGTGTAGTTGTCGAAGATGAGGAAATTATATTTTGTAAACCCTGTAATTTTGTAAACAGGAATTGTTATGAATTGGGAAAATCTCTGTACAGCATTGTGGAATATGTTATCACTGCATAACAAAACTAAATAAATTTATATTCAATTTAGATCTCCTGTATGGTGCAAAAGAGAAGGTTCACCAGCATCATATATATATATATATATATATATATATATATATATATATATATATTTATACGCTCTGTTGGCAAAGAGTCATATCTAGCTGTGAATGTAAGGTATTAGGTTGGTGACTCTTCAATGGTAAATCAGCTGAACATCTGCTGCTATGGCTAGGATTGGGGATAACTTAAATCTTAGTTGTTTAACCTCTTAGATGCCATTCACTGTTATGGCAGCAACGGCCTCGCTAGAGGGCTTCCAATCTCATGGCTACCGTTTTTGTACACTTATTAGTTTTTTTTTTAGTACATTGTATATACCCCAAAGCGAGTCATTAAAAGAACAACTTAACTTTTAAAATACAAGCCCCTTATGGTCATGTTGATGACAAACTAAAATGTTATTGCTTTTAAAACGTGTGGATCAAAAACAAAATAAAATGGTTGCGACCTGCAGACAGAAATGGGCCACATCATTAAGCACATCTGCCTGTCTCCTAGACATGTCTGATTTAGTTGATAAATACATTCATCATGATACAACAGATATGGAGCTTTTGTTTCATAACTGTGCTGTGTTCTGTTCCTCTATTGTTGTTCCTAGTAGTTTTATCAATAAATCGACAACTGGGTGCTACCTGCTTGGGTGTGACCCTGTACAGTCTTACCTCGTTCAGGATGAATTTCTAGTAGGAATAATGGAGGAATGACACAATGCAGAGCTGCAAAAAGCTGCTCCAGAATCGGGGAATACAAGTACTGTATTTCCTAAAGCAGACATTACTGAGGAAGTGACTGGTCCTCTTTTATACTAAACCAGAGACGGCACACTCAGGTTTTATCTTTGTGAGTGTGGAAGGACACCTGCCTGTTTATATATCTCTTTCTAGAGATCCATGCACCAGGTCACGGTGTCTGTAACACAGTAGTTGGTAAATTTGTTTTCTTTACACTTAGAGAAATGAGGTGGCCCTTGTTTTTCAAGTTCTTTTGACCTTCCTTTCCCATGTGCATTCACTGTCAATTAGCCACTTGGTGTCTTCGCACTTCTTGCGCTTACCTGGAGACACAGTGTGAGCCCTTTCTTCTCGATGACCATTAGGCCATATTAAGCTTTGGGAGAACTATTTATGTAGATTTTGGGCTTGACTTGATCCCCAACCGCAACACACTCTTCTGCAGTGGCCATGACTTAGAGAAACTGGGACAGCAATGTTAAGGAATCCCCATTTACACTAGCTAAGAAAGTAAACAGTAAATGGAGAGTAGTGTAACAAACACTTGTGGTATCAAGAAACCGGCTGTGAAAAGGATCTGTCTTAATGTGCTAGCCCACTGCAGTTTAACATATTGCTTACAACCTGCACAATGGGGTTTGAGTGACTTGAGTTACACATTCCAGGAGACTGGCAGTCTGTTACAATCAGAGCCCCAACTTTATACTGGGCTAATTTACAGAGATGGGATGAAGAAAGTTACGGATTTGTATTACACACTCTCACCTGACACCGTATCCGATCTCTATCCTGCTGATTGACATCTTGAATAAGTTCTTTGAAGCGAGTTCCAGCTTAATTAAAACGTTTGCTTGGCCAGCAGTGATCTGTAAAAGCCTATGATAAATATTGAATCGGGTTCACCTGCTGGTTACTGTGAGTGGATAAACAGCTGCTTTGTGCGGCTTAATCATGGGACTATAGCTGGGGAGTGCTACCCTCTGTTAAGAGTTAGAGTATTTGAGAAGTCTTAGCCATGTCACTTCTCATATCCCAGCCCGCTGCCCTCGTGTGAGATTTCACACAGCAGGGTATTGAGACTTGTAACACTGAGATGGCTTTGTGACAATATTATTTTGTAGATGATGATAGGCCTTTTTTCATCTTATCTATCTTCTACCTTTCATGACTGATCAAAGGTTTTCTGTTAATTGATTTTCCTTAATGTGTCATTGTTTTTCTGTCCAGCTCCCTTTCTGACAGTTTAATAATAGGTTGTAGATGATACCATGGAACTCAGTTATTACCTCCGCATCAGCTTAGATCACTGGACTGTTAACAGTTCTTTAAGAATTGCGTGGGACATGCATTATAGAAGAATGTGAGCGCTTTAAAAGGGTTTACCTGTTAAAAGAAAATACCAAATTCTGTACAATCGTGCCATTTTAGTATAAAAAATGCTAAATATGCTGGGCTTAATATGGTATAAAATACACATGATTTTCCAAGTGTTCAGTTCCATATTTGCCAATATTGTTTCTGTATTTTGCTATACAAGTCGTTTTTCTTTTTATCCTTTTTTTTTTTTGCAATATGCAAGGGAACTTGGATGACAATACAAATTAAAATCTGAATGTAAATTTGAGGTTTTTTGTTTACCCTTTATTGCCTTTAATGGGTAATATAAACAACAGATTTAAGATTGCAACATTTTTGGACTTGTAGGCTGCATATATAAATACAGTTGCCAGAAAAAACCTGTGAAACTAACCTAGGAGAATGTTCATATGAATGAAGTATTAAAGGGGTATAAAAATTATCCACTATCTATCTATACGGCAGAGGATAACTCTGATCAAGGGGGATCCAACTACTGGCCTCTCATCAATCCTGATTATGGGGCTCCTATGAGCCTGTGTAAATGAAGCAACAGCCAAGCATGTGCATTGTCTCTGAGACTCCCACAGAGAATGAATAGAGCAGACATATGCATGCTTAAGCTTGACTCCATTCACACAGTGCTCTTCATAATCCTGTTTTGTGATTGGTGAAACAGGCCTAGTGATTGGACCAACCAACAATTAGAAAGCTATTCCTTATTCTATGGGTAAGGGATGTCTTCTGAACTTGGCACATCTCATTTACCGTAATTTATAGACTTAAAACATAAATTTTACCTTATGTTGAGAAAAGTTGATGTCTTATTGAAAAAGTGAATAAAAATAACAGTTTTTGAGACTGCTTAGGCCTCTTTCACACTTCAGTTGTTTGGCGTCAGTCTAAAACCGTCATTTTCCTCAAAAAACGGATCCGTCATTTTTTGTGACGGATCCGTTATTTTCCCCATAGACTTGCATTAGCGACAGATTGTGACGGATGGTCGTCCGTTCCATCCGTCATGCGACGGATCCGTCAAAATTTGGCGGACGTCATCTAGACATTGACGGTCATTGCAATGTTTTTTGTCTGCGTTGAAATGGCGGATTGCGACGGATCCGTCGCGTCCGTCATTTTATAGAATGGGCGCCTGAGGGCGACGGATCCGTCGCGACCGTCATTTCGCCCCAATCCGTTTTTTCAATTGCGCATGCTCCAAAAAGTATATACAACCCCCGAGTAACTGATCCGTAAAAAAAACGGATCCGTTACATCCGTTTTTTCAACTATTGTGACGGATCCGTCGATCCGTCATTATGTCGGAAGTGACTGACGCCAAAAAAAAACTGAAGTGTGAAAGAAGCCTTAGTGCATATTCACACAACGTTTTTCCTAGTCAGAAGAATCAAACAAGATCTTCAAGCGCAAGCTGCTTTAGGAAAAGCCATTGTGTTTCTATTTTTTTTTAAAGCGTACTTTTGCTCTATTTTCAGACAGTTCCTGCAGCGGTTTAAACAATTTCTGTTGGTGTTTCTTAACCGTATTTTTTTTTATTAACTATTTTTACTTTTTTTTAATGTCTTTTGGGGTGATTTGCTGGTGTTTTTTTAAAGTCCTATAAGCAATGAGTAAAACACAAGTGTTTATTAGACGATAACACTCTAAAAGCCGCCCAAATGATCCAAAAGTTAGTAGCCTTCCCATTGACTTCTAAGTGGAGTTCTTAAATAACTGCTTGACATTTTTAGAAAACCTGAGCACCAAGTGTTTTCTGCATAGATATAAATACAGTATGTTCATTCTTTTCAATATTTTTGGAGTGTGTTTTTTCAGGCGGTTTTTGGGGCTGACCTTCTTTAAATCCACATGAAAAAAAAACATACCCTAAGGTCTCGTCATAGCTGCTTTGTTGGATTCATAAGCTGAGGATTTGCTGACACAGTTAGATGGTTTGCGTCTCATAAAGAGTAACTATCCATATAGTCAGGTTTTAGTTTTGCTTTGTAACTCTGTATTGAGTCCTTCATTGTGACACAATCTATAGAGTTTATTTTCCTTATGGACTTGACAAGTCTGTAGTTTTTAGTGATATTGGTGTAATTTTTGTTTTGTGCTTTAAGTGCACTATTCCATGTTTCAAAACTCCATTTGGACATTACTCTTGATGCTGTTGAAGACATGCGAAGGGAGATCCTTAGTCTCTCAGAAGTCCTGTCTCACGGGTTTTGTTCATAATGAAAATTATAGGCATGTAGAGTTAGATTAGTGAGCCAGAGTTCTTTAGGAATTACATTTTTCTTTTTTTTTTTCATTTGAATATGAAAATTATATTTTTCAGTAGTGATGGTTGTATTAATACTGACACCATATGATCAGTTTTTCTCTAAATAACTGGTTTAAAACTACCCGAAAAAATGGATACCTGCTTTGATCATTCATTCAATGTATTATTTCCTTTAGTTATTTTGCACATTCATGCTTAAAAGGGTTATTTGGTCTTTAACCCCTTCATGACCCAGCCTATTTTGGCCTTAATGACCTTGCCGTTTTTTGCAATTCTGACCAGTGTCCCTTTATGAGGTAATAACTCAGGAAAGCTTCAACGGATCCTAGCGATTCTGAGATTGTTTTTTCGTGACATATTGGGCTTCATGTTAGTGGTAAATTTAGGTCGATAATTTCTGAGTTTATTTGTGAAAAAAACGGAAATTTGGCAAAAATTTTGAAAATTTCGCAATTTTCACATTTTGAATTTTTATTCTGTTAAACCAGAGAGTTATGTGACACAAAATAGTTAATAAATATCATTTCCCACATGTCTACTTTACATCAGCACAATTTTGGAAACAAATTTTTTTTTTGCTAGGAAGTTATAAGGGTTAAAATTTGACCAGTGATTTCTCATTTTTACAACAAAATTTACAAAACCATTTTTTTAGGGACCACATCACATTTGAAGTCAGTTTGAGGGTTCTATATGGCTGAAAATACCCCAAAGTGACACCATTCTAAAAACTGCACCCCTCAAGGTGCTCAAAACCACATTCAAGAAGTTTATTAACCCTTCAGGTGTTTCACAGCAGCAGAAGCAACATGGAAGTAAAAAATGAACATTTAACTTTTTAGTCACAAAAATGATATTTTAGCGAAATTTTTTTTATTTTCCCAAGGGTAAAAGGAGAAACTGGACCACGAACGTTGTTGTCCAATTTGTCCTGAGTACGCTGATACCTCATATGTGGGGGTAAACCACTGTTTGGGCGCACGGCAGGGCTCGGAAGGGAAGGAGCGCCATTTGACTTTTTCAATGAAAAATTGGCTCCAATCTTTAGCGGACACCATGTCGCGTTTGGAGAGCCCCCGTGTGCCTAAACATTGGAGCTCCCCCACAAGTGACCCCATTTTGGAAACTAGACCCCCCAAGGAACTTATCTAGAAGCATAGTGAGCACTTTAAACCTCCAGGTGCTTCACAAATTGATCCGTAAAAATGAAAAAGTACTTTTTTTTCACACAAAATTTCTTTTAGCCTCAATTTTTTCATTTTCACATGGGCAACAGGATAAAATGGATCCTAAAATTTGTTGGGCAATTTCTCCTGAGTACGCCGATACCTCATATGTGGGGGTAAACCACTGTTTGGGTGCACGGCAAGGCTCGGAAGGGGAGGCGTGCCATTTGACTTTTTAAATGGAAAATTAGCTCCAATCGTTAGCGGACACCATGTCGTGTTTGGAGAGCCCCTGTGTGCCTAAACATTGGAGCTCCCCTACAAGTGACCCCATTTTGGACACTAGACCCCCCAAGTAACTTATCTAGATGCATAGTGAGCACTTATAACCCCCAGGTGCTTCACAGAAGTTTATAACGCAGAGCCGTCAAAATAAAAAATAATTTTTCTTTCCTCAAAAATGATTTTTAGCCCAGAATTTTTTATTTTCCCAAGGGTAATAGGAGAAATTGGACCCCAAATGTTTTTGTCCAGTTTGTCCTGAGTACGATGATACCCCATATGTGGGGGTAAACCACTGTTTGGGCGCACCGCAGGGCTCGGAAGGGAAGGCACGCCATTTGGCTTTTTGAATGGAAAATTAGCTCCAATCATTAGCGGACACCATGTCGCGTTTGGAGAGCCCCTGTGTGCCTAAACATTGGAGCTCCTGCACAAGTGACCCCATTTTGGAAACTAGACCCCCCAAGGAACTTATCTAGAAGCTTAGTGAGCACTTTGAACCCCCAAGTGCTTCACAGAAGTTTATAACGCAGAGCCATGAAAATAAAAAATAATTTTTCTTTTCTCAAAAATGATTTTTTAGCCCAAATTTTTTTATTTTCCCAAGGGTAACAGGAGAAATTGGACCCCAAAAGTTGTTGTCCAGTTTCTCCTGAGTACGCTGATACCCCATATGTGGGGGTAAAGCACTGTTTTGGCACACGTCGGGGTTTGGAAGGGAAGTAGTGACGTTTTGAAATGCAGACTTTGATGGAATGCTCTGCGGGCGTCAGGTTGCGTTTGCAGAGCCCCTGATGTGCCTAAACAGTAGGAACTCCCCACAAGTGACTCCATTTTGGAAACTAGACCCCCAAGGGAACTTATCAAGATGTGTGGTGAGCACTTTGAACCCCCAAGTGCTTCACAGAAGTTTATAACGCAGAGCCGTGAAAATAATAAATGTTTCCTTTCCTCAAAAATATTTTTTTAGCCCAGAATTTTTTATTTTTGCAAGGGTAACAGGAGAAATTTTACCCCAAAAGTTGTTGTCCAGTTTCTCCTGAGTACGCTGATACCCCATATGTGGGGGTAAACCACTGTTTTGGCACACGTCGGGGTTTGGAAGGGAAGTAGTGACGTTTTGGAATGCAGACTTTGATGGAATGGTCTGTGGGCATCATGTTACGTTTGCAGAGCCCCTGATATGCCTAAACAGTAGAAACCCCCCAAAAGTGACCCCATTTTGGAAACTAGACCCCCCCAAGGAACTTATCTAGATGTGTGGTGAGCACGTTCAACCCCCAAGTGCTTCACAGAAGTTTACAACGCAGGGCCGTGAAAATAAAAAATCATTTTTCTTTCCTCAAAAAAGATGTTTTAGCAAGCAATTTTTTATTTTCACAAGGGTAACAGGAGAAATTGGGCCCCAATATTTGTTGCCCAGTTTGTTGTGAGTACGCTGGTACCCCATATGTGGGGGTAAACCACTGTTTGGGCGCACGTCAGGGCTCGGAAGGGAAGTAGTGACATTTGAAATGCAGACTTTGATGGAATGGTCTGCGGGCATCACGTTGCATTTGCAGAGCCCCTGATGTGCCTAAATAGTAGAAACACCCCACAAGTGACCCCATTTTGGAAACTAGACCCCCAAAGGATCTTATCTAGATGTGTGGTGAGCACTTTCAACCCCCAAGTGCTTCACAGAAGTTAATAACGCAGAGCCGTGAAAATAAAAAATAATTGTTCTTTCCTCAAAAATTATGTTTTAGCAAGTAATTTTTTATTTTTGCAAGGGTAACAGGAGAAATTGGACCCCAACTGTTGTTGCCCAGTTTGTCCTGAGTACGCTGGTACCCCATATGTGGGGGTAAACCACTGTTTGGGTGCACGGCAAGGCTCGGAAGGGGAGGGGTGCCATTTGACTTTTTGAATGGAAAATTAGCTCCAATCGTTAGCGGACACCATGTCGCGTTTGGAGAGCCCCTGTGTGCCTAAACATTGGAGCTCCCCTACAAGTGACCCCATTTTGGAAACTAGACCCCCCAAGTAACTTATCTAGATGCATAGTGAGCACTTATAACCCCCAGGTGCTTCACAGAAGTTTATAACGCAGAGCCGTCAAAATAAAAAATAATTTTTCTTTCCTCAAAAATGATTTTTAGCCCAGAATTTTTTATTTTCCCAAGGGTAATAGGAGAAATTGGACCCCAAATGTTGTTGTCCAGTTTGTCCTGAGTACGATGATACCCCATATGTGGGGGTAAACCACTGTTTGGGTGCACCGCAGGGCTCGGAAGGGAAGGCACGCCATTTGGCTTTTTGAATGGAAAATTAGCTCCAATCATTAGCGGACACCATGTCGCGTTTGGAGAGCCCCTGTGTGCCTAAACATTGGAGCTCCCGCACAAGTGACCCCATTTTGGAAACTAGACCCCCCAAGGAACTTATCTAGAAGCTTAGTGAGCACTTTGAACCCCCAAGTGCTTCACAGAAGTTTATAACGCAGAGCCATGAAAATAAAAAATAATTTTTCTTTTCTCAAAAATGATTTTTTAGCCCAAATTTTTTTATTTTCCCAAGGGTAACAGGAGAAATTGGACCCCAAAAGTTGTTGTCCAGTTTCTCCTGAGTACGCTAATACCCCATATGTGGGGGTAAACCACTGTTTTGGCACACGTCGGGGTTTGGAAGGGAAGTAGTGACGTTTTGAAATGCAGACTTTGATGGAATGCTCTGCGGGCGTCAGGTTGCGTTTGCAGAGCCCCTGATGTGCCTAAACAGTAGGAACTCCCCACAAGTGACTCCATTTTGGAAACTAGACCCCCAAGGGAACTTATCTAGATGTGTGGTGAGCACTTTGAACCCCCAAGTGCTTCACAGAAGTTTATAACGCAGAGCCGTGAAAATAATAAATGTGTTTCCTTTCCTCAAAAATATTTTTTTAGCCCAGAATTTTTTATTTTTGCAAGGGTAACAGGAGAAATTTTACCCCAAAAGTTGTTGTCCAGTTTCTCCTGAGTACGCTGATACCCCATATGTGGGGGTAAACCACTGTTTGGGCACACGTCGGGGTTTGGAAGGGAAGTAGTGACGTTTTGGAATGCAGACTTTGATGGAATGGTCTGCGGGCATCATGTTACGTTTGCAGAGCCCCTGATATGCCTAAACAGTAGAAACCCCCCACAAGTGACCCCATTTTGGAAACTAGACCCCCTAAGGAACTTATCTAGATGTGTGGTGAGCACGTTCAACCCCCAAGAGCTTCACAGAAGTTTACAACGCAGGGCCGTGAAAATAAAAAATCATTTTTCTTTCCTCAAAAAAGATGTTTTAGCAAGCAATTTTTTATTTTCACAAGGGTAACAGGAGAAATTGGGCCCCAATATTTGTTGCCCAGTTTGTTGTGAGTACGCTGGTACCCCATATGTGGGGGTAAACCACTGTTTGGGCGCACGTCAGGGCTCGGAAGGGAAGTAGTGACATTTGAAATGCAGACTTTGATGGAATGGTCTGCGGGCATCACGTTGCATTTGCAGAGCCCCTGATGTGCCTAAATAGTAGAAACACCCCACAAGTGACCCCATTTTGGAAACTAGACCCCCGAAGGATCTTATCTAGATGTGTGGTGAGCACTTTCAACCCCCAAGTGCTTCACAGAAGTTAATAACGCAGAGCCGTGAAAATAAAAAATAATTGTTCTTTCCTCAAAAATTATGTTTTAGCAAGTAATTTTTTATTTTTGCAAGGGTAACAGGAGAAATTGGACCCCAACAGTTGTTGCCCAGTTTGTCCTGAGTACGCTGGTACCCCATATGTGGGGGTAAACCACTGTTTGGGCGCACGTCGGGGCTTGGAAGGGAGGGAGCACCATTTGACTTTTTGAACGCAAGATTGGCTGGAATCAATGGTGGCGCCATGTTGCGTTTGGAGACCCCTGATGTGCCTAAACAGTGGAAACCCCTCAATTCTAACTTCAACACTAACCACAACACACCCCTAATCCTAATCCCAACTGTAGCCATAACCCTAATCACAACCCTAACCCCAACACACCCCTAACCACAACCCTAACCCCAACACACCCCCGTAACCCTTATTTCAACCCTAACCCTAATCCTAACCCTAATCCCAACCCTAACCATAATCCCAACCCTAACCACAACTGTAACCCCAACACACCCCTAACCCTATCCGTAACCCTAACCACAAGCCTAATCTTAACCCTATTTCCAACCCTAGCCCTAGTTCCAACCCTAACTCTAATTCCAACCCTAACCCTAAGGCTATGTGCCCACGTTGCGGATTCGTGTGAGATTTTTCCGCACGATTTTTGAAAAATCTGCAGGTAAAAGGCACTGCGTTTTACCTCCGGATTTACAGCAGATTTCCAGTGTTTTTTTTGTGCGGATTTCACCTGCGGATTCCTATTGAGGAACAGGTGTAAAACGCTGTGGAATCCTCACAAAGAATTGACATGCTGCGGAAAATACAACGCAGCGTTTCTGCATGGAATTTTCCGCACCATGGGCACAGCGGATTTGGTTTTCCATAGGTGTACATGGTACTGTAAACCTGATGGAAAACTGCTACGAATTCGCAGCGGCCAATCCGCTGCGGATCCGCGGCCAATCCGCTGCGGATCCGCGGCCAATCCGCTGCGGATCCGCCGCCAAATCCGCACTGTGTGCACATGCCATAACCCTAACCCTACCCCTAACCCTACCCCTAGTTCTAACCCTAGTTCTAACCCTAACCCTAGTGGAAAAAGAAAAAAAAAATATTTTCTTTATTTTATTATTGTCCCTACCTATGGGGGTGATAAAGGGGAGGGGGGTTATTTATTATTTTTTTATTTTGATCGCTGTGATAGAACCTACCACAGCGATCAAATTGTACTTTGTAATGAATCTGCTGGCCGGCAGTTTCGGCGGGCGCACTGCGCATGCGCCCGCCATTTTGGAAGATGGCGGCGCCCAGGGAGAAGACGGACCGACTTCGGGAGGCTCGGTAAGTATGAGGGGGTGGTGGGGGGGGTGGATCGGAGCACAGGGGGGGGGGGATCGGAGGACGGGGGGAGCGGACAGGAGCACGGGGGAGCGGACAGGGGGACGGAGGGGGGTACCGGACAGAACGGAGGACTGGGGAGGAGATCGGGGGCGGTGGGGGGGGGGCAGAACATGATTTCCAGCCATGGCAGATGCTATTGCAGCATCGGCCATGGCTGGATTGCAATATTTCACCATTTTCATAGGTGAAATATTGCAAATTGCTCTGATTGGCTGTTGCACTTTCAACAACCAATCAGAGCGATCGTAGCCACGTGGGGGCAAAGCCACCCCCCCTGGGCTGAAGTACAACTCCCCCTGTCCCTGCAGATCGGGTGAAATAGGAGTTAACCCTTTCACCCGATCTGCAGGGACGCGATCATTCCATGACGCCACATAGGCGTCACAGGTCGGATTGGCACCGACTTTCATGACGCCTACGTGGCGTCAAAGGTCGGGAAGGGGTTAAATAAAAGTCTGCAGGCACTCTATGTGACTGCAGACTTGTGAATCTTCACATCGCATGCTCTGTGAGGATTCTCTCGCGCCGGGACCAGGGGTCATGTGACTGCAAGTATGCGATGTGCATACTCTCGGCCACATTTCAACTAGATGGGCGCACTCAGTGCAAATGTATTGATCGAGGCCAGAAACAGTCTAGTTGAAATGTGTCTGGGAGTATGCATATTTCATACTTGCAGTAATATGACTGCCGATCCCGGTGCTGGCACTGGAGAATTTTCACAGCACGCAGGGCACACTGTATGAGAATTCACAAGTCTACAGTTGCATAGAGTCACTGCAGACGTGTAATTTAAGACTGGACAACCTTATTCGTGAAATATTACACACATGTACATCAATTGTCGTGTCCCTGTCTTTGATGTGGGCTCGCATTCCGGCAAATTATGGCTGATTTAATCAGCTAGCATGAGCCTTTAACAGCCACGGGCAGAGCTGTTATCCTGTTAAATGCTACTGTCAATCTCTGCCCGCGTCATTTAACACGTGCTAGCAGGGCAGTGCCTCATTCCGCATGCCCGTCAGCGTGCCCATGATGTGATCGCGGGGCGCCGATGGGTTGCCATGACAGCTGAGGGTCTGCTAAAGACCCAGTGCCTGTCATTATAAAACTCCTGTGAAAACCAGTGCTTAGCTGGCATTTATAGAAGGTTGTGGTTTTCACTATACAGAGCAATGCTAATGCAATGCTATGTATAGCACAAGCGATCAGACGATTACAGCTTTGAGTCCCCTAAGGGGACTATTAAATACAGTATAAAGTAAAAAAAAGTTTTAAAAAATATGAAAAATTAAAAAAAAACACAAGTTCAAATTATCAATTTCTCTAGTAGCCTTCCACGACAGCCACCAGGAGGTTGTCTCCACACCCTAATGGGGGACAGGAAGCACAAGAGGTTAAAAACCCCTCCCACCTCCCATTAACCAGTGTCTTTCCTGTCCCCCATGGGGCATGGAGAGGTTACTGGTGCGCTGCAGCGGCCGGCTCTAGCAGTGTACCTTGTTTCTTTCTTGTGCCGGGCACTGATGGTCGGGCCCCCAGGGCTTCCTCCTCCGTTGTGCCTCCCGTCTCCTCTGGATTCTGGGACCGCATTCCCGGTCCTCCTGCGTCCTCTTGCGGGGATAAAGCTGGCTGGTGAGCCCATCCCGGAGGCCTCCCTGAGCTCTCCGGCGTCTCCCCCTCCTGTTCACGCTGTTCGGCGACCCGGAAGTCAGGTGATACTCCACTTCCGGGTCGGCGCTCCTGTATAGGAGCGACACAGTCCAGCGTTATGGATCACCGAACGGCGTGTGAGGCACGCTGCATCCTCGCACGCCTGCCTGGAACTGCGGAGGGGGAGGGGCGGCTAATTGCCACGCGCTTGTGCAGTCTTATTTTTCTATATAAGCTGCGAAGACGTCTCAGGTAAGCCTGCTGTAAGCATGGATTCGTCTTGCCCTGCAGCTGCAGAGCCCAGCGCTCCTCAAGCCCTAGTAAGTGTGGCAGAGATGGGTCCCATTTAAAGGTAGTTTTGTATACACCTTCTTACTCCGCTTCCTCTCTCTTTTCAGGGAGTCAAGCCTGGCCCTAAATCTGTTACTAAACGCAAATGTGCCACCTGTAATGTGAAAATGCCATTAGATTGGGAGAAAAAGTTGTGCCAACCTTGTACAGATAAGATTATCTGGGCGGAACACCCTTCATTGATTGAAGAAATTCGCTCCCTGGTTAGACAGGAGGTTCAAACCTCGTTGGCCACACTCGCCCCGCCTCCACCGCCACCACCATCCTCACCTGGTCCATCACTTCCCAAAAAGAGGAAAATCCAGGAGTATTCTGGGTCAGAGTCTGAAGGGTCCTATACGTCATCTTCAGTCAAATGGGAGGATGTGTTACCCCATAAATCTGCGGAAATTAGAAAATATCTTTTTTCCTCTGAATACATTGAGGAATTGGTGTCTGCAGTGAGGAACACCATGGGGCTAAAAGAGGAATCAGTTCCTCAAGATGAATTATTCGGTATACATACTGAAAAACAGCCTGGGTTTCCCGTACATAAAAGTATAATAGATATGATTAATAATGAATGGGAATTGCCTGAGAAACGGCTAACTACTCCTTCAGACTTTAAACATCGGTTTCCTCTAGATGAGGACTCAATCAAATGGAACATCCCAAAAATTGATGTTCAGGTGGCTAGAGTGGCTAAGAAGACGGCTCTGCCGTTCGAGGATTCCTCCCAGTTAAAAGACCCCTTAGATAGGAAGATTCAGAGCCTTCTCAAAAAATCCTGGGAAACTTCTACCTCAGCCCTCAGATTCAACATTGCATCCACCTGTGTGGCCCGCTCTCTCTTCCGCTGGATAGAAGAGCTTGAAAACCACATCTCTCAGGGTACCCCGAGAGAGGAAGTGCTGGACTCCTTGCCTATTTTGCATAGAGCAACTGGGTTTCTCGCAGACGCCTCACTGGAATCTATCCGTGTGGCCGCCAGATCTGTAGTCCAGACAAATTCAGCCAGAAGAGCTCTCTGGCTAAAAATGTGGAGCGGAGATGTCACTTCAAAGATAAAACTCTGTTCCATTCCCTTTAAGGGGAACTACGTGTTTGGGCCCTCATTGGATGACATCCTGGAGAAAGCCACGGACAGAAAGAAAACTCTTCCTGAACAAAGGCCTCCCAGGAAGCGTTTTTTTCGAGCCTCCCAGTCCCAGCCCTCCCAGGGCAAAGGAAAAGGGAAAACCGGGAGGTGGAGTTATGCTAAGGGGAAGCCTAAAAACATCCTTATTCCCCAACAAACACAACAAGAAAAACAATGACTCCGATCCGGTGGGGGGGAGGCTTTCGAACTTCGTTCACAGTTGGCAGAATATCTCCAACAGCCCCTGGGTAGTGAGTGTTATCCAACAGGGTCTTCTGATAGAATTCGATGCACCTCCTCCCAGGATCTTAAGAGTCACCTCCCCGTCATCTCGGGAGACTCAAAAACTGATGATGGCTGGAATATAGGACTTACTAGACTCGAGAGCCATTTCCATGGTCCTGGTAAACGAGCAAGGGAAAGGGCACTATTCCCGTATCTTCATGATAAAAAAGCCTTCCGGGCAATCTCGGATCATAATAAATCTAAAAGCTCTCAACAAATACATAACTTACCGCAAATTCAAAATGGAGTCAGTAAAAACAGCCATCCCTCTGATAGCTCCTCATTCCTATATGGCAACAATAGACCTCAAGGATGCCTATTTCCATATTCCAATGCATCCTCGCCACAGGAAATACCTAAGATTTGCGGTCCAATTCAATAAAAAAATCTTACATTTCCAATACAATGTTCTCCCCTTCGGGATCTCCTCGGCCCCAAGGGTGTTTTCCAGAGTCATGGCGGAAGCGGTAGCTCATATCAGGAGCCAAGACATCGCTATAGTGCCGTACTTGGATGACCTTTTAATAATTGGACCTTCCGCCGAAATTCTCAATCAGAGAATTTCCAAAACTCTGAACATCTTACAGCTTTTGGGTTGGATACCCAATCTAAAGAAGTCTCAACTATTACCATCAAAGGTGAGGAAATTCCTCGGAGTCCTTTTGGACTCAGGAAATCAAAAATCTTTCCTACCAGAGGAACACCAGATGAACCTGATATCCAAGGTCTTAGACTTCAAAAAACAACGTTCTCCGACTCTGCGGACTGCGATGTCTCTTCTGGGGTCGATGACGGCCTGTATACAATCAGTTCTGTGGGCTCAAAGCCACTCAAGAGTACTGCAGGCACACATCTTAGGGAAGTGGAACGGAAATCCAAATTTCCTGAACAAAAGAGTGTACACTCCAGGGAAGGTAAAAGCCTCGTTAACCTGGTGGGCGATCCAATCAAACCTGCTAAAAGGAGTGGACTGGATACAAGATCCACTGGTCACAGTGACAACAGATGCCAGTCAAAAAGGTTAGGGAGCAGTTGTCTCGCAAATCCCATTCCAGGGTCACTGGAATCAGAAAGAAAGCTCCAATTCCTCCAACTCCAGAGAATTGATGGCAGTGGAGAGGGCCCTTCTGGCCGCCAGCAGTCTCATTATATGTCACCATGTCAGAATTTACTCAGACAATATGACGACTGTTGCGCATCTAAAACACCAGGGAAGTCCGAAGTTCAACCAATTGAGAGCAATATAAAACAGAATTTTTTGCTGGGCAGAGAAACATCTCCTCTCACTATCAGCAATACACCTCAGGGGGTCAGTAAACATTCATGCGGATCTCCTAAGTCGTCACGATTTACATCCAGGAGAATGGAGCCTGAAGGTGGACATTTTCAGAATGTTGACAGACAGATGGGGACTTCCCGATATAGACCTTCTAGCGTCAAGCCAGAATGCACAGGTCGAGAACTACTTCTCTCTAGACCTCAAAGACAGGTCTCGGGGAGTAGACGCCTTCGCTCATACATGGAGGTTCCATCTAGCATACGTGTTCCCTCCAATACCGTTGCTTGCGAAGACCCTCCGGAAGATCCGAGACGATCAGGTCCAGACTATCCTAGTGGCTCCGGCATGGCCGAAGAGAAGCTGGTACCACCTCATCAGAGAACTGAAGGTGGATGGTCCAGTCTTTCTTCAAGCATCAGAAGATCTTCTCTGCCAGGGCCCCTTTTATCATCCGGAACCACAAAAGTTCAAACTGGCAGCCTGGCTATTGAAGCCCAGGTACTAAGAGCTAAGGGTCTTTCAGAGTCAGTAATCTCTACCTTACAGAAGTTTGGAAAACCTATCACCAATGCCATATATGGCAAAATTTGGAATAGATTCTCCTCGTGGTGTCATCCTCATAATCCTGACCCTTTCCATCCTAATTTCTCACAAATATTAGATTTTTTACAAAAAGGATTGGAGTTGGGGCTGAAGCCAAGTACCTTAAAAGTTCAAGTGTCAGCTTTGAGCTCTGTCTTCGATCAAGACCTTGCAGGTCATCAATGGATAAAGAGGTTTATGGTCGCAGCATCAAGGCATTGTCCAAGAAAACAGATTTTTGTGCCATCATGAGACTTAAACATAGTTCTAAAGGGCCTTACGGCTCCTCCATTTGAGCCATTATCATCTTGTTCCTCACAGCTTCTATCCTGCAAGACGGCTTTCTTAGTTGCAATTTCTACTGCAAGACGAGTGGGGGAAATACAAGCCCTTTCAGTTAGAGAACCTTATCTTACCATAAGAGATGATTCAATTGTGTTCCGACCAGATCCATGTTTTCTTCCGAAGGTAGTGTCAGAATTTCATCGATCACAGGATATAGTCCTCCCATCGTTCTGTCACAATCCTTCAAATCCGGAAGAACACAGATTTCATACCTTGGATGTACGACGTATAGTGTTATACTACTTGGAACAGACTAAATCGTTCAGAATTGACAAAAATCTCTTAGTTCATCTTTCTGGCAGAAACAAGGGCAAGAAGGTAGCGAAGAGTACCATTGCCAACTGGATAAAAAAGGCCATTACTGAAGCATACCTAACTCAGAATATTGCTATTCCTGCGGGCCTAAAGGCTCATTCCACCAGATCTACTTCCGTCTCTTGGGCTGAAAGGGCTGGTGCTTCAACAGGGCAGATTTGCAGGGCAGCAACATGGTCTTCTTTGCACACTTTTACCAAGCATTATAGATTGGACTTCTGGTCCAACCGGGATCTTACATTTGGCCGAAAGGTTCTTCAGGCTGTGGTCCCTCCCTAAATACAGAATTGGTTGGCATTCCTCCTGGTGGCTGTCGTGGAAGGCTACTAGAGAAAATAGAATTATTCTTACCCTTAATTCGGTTTCTAGGAGCCTTCCACGACAGCATTAATTCCCTCCCGATGTTCTTGGATAATTTTTCTGAGAACCTAAAAGGTAACCGGTGCTATGGGTTCAGTTGTAAGTCACTGGTTAATGGGAGGTGGGAGGGGTTTTTAACCTCTTGTGCTTCCTGTCCCCCATTAGGGTGTGGGGACAACCTCCTGGTGGCTGTCGTGGAAGGCTCCTAGAAACCGAATTAACGGTAAGAATAATTCTATTTTTTTGCCCCTTTTAAAAATAAGACAATTACAAATAAAAAAAAAATACACATATTTGTTATCTGCATTCGTAAAAGTGCAAGCTATCAAAATATAAAAATAAATTAATCTGATTGGTAAACAGCGTAGCAAGCAAAAAAATCGAACCACCAGAATAAGGGTTTTTTGCAACTGCAAAATTGCAATAAAATGCAATAGGAGACAAAAACAAGCCCTCATACGGCTATGTGGATGAAAAAAGTTATGGCTCTTGGAGGAAGGGAAAAAAAAAAACAAAGACAGAAAAATGAAAATTGACCGAGTAGTGAAGGGAAGAAGAAAAGAAAAGAAGAGCATTGTATACAGTCATGGCCAAAAGTATTGACACCCCTGCAATTCTGTCAGATAATACTCAGTTTCTTCCTGAACATGAATGCAAACACAAATTCTTTTGTTGTTATTATCTTCATTTAATTTGTCTAAAATGAAAAAACACAAAAAGAATTGTCCTAAAGCCAAATTGGATATAATTCCACACCAAACATAAAAAAGGGGGTGGACAAAAGTATTGGCACTGTTCGAAAAATCATGTGATGCTTCTCTAATTTGTGTAATTAACAGCACCTGTAACTTACCTGTGGCACCTAACAGGTGTTGGCAATAACTAAATCACACTTGCAGCCAGTTGACATGGATGAAAGTTGACTCAACCTCTGTCCTGTGTCCTTGTGTGTACCACATTGAGCATGGACAAAAGAAAGAAGACCAAAGAACTGTCTGAGGACTTGAGAAACCAAATTGTGAGGAAGCATGAGCAATCTCAAGGCTACTAGTCCATTTCCAAAGACGTGGATGTTCCTGTGTCTACCGTGCGCAGTATCATCAAGAAGTTTAAAGCCCATGGCACTGTGGCTAACCTCCCTAGATGTGGACGGAAAAGAAAAATTTACAAGAGATTTCAACGCAAGATTGTGCCGATGTTGGATAAAGAACCTCGACTAACATCCAAACAAGTTCAAGCTGCCCTGCAGTCCAAGGGTACAACAGTGTCAACCCGTACTATCCGTCGGCGTCTGAATGAAAAGGGACTGTATGGTAGGAGACCCAGGAAGACCCCACTTCTTACCCCGAGACTTAAAAAAGCCAGGCTGGAGTTTGCCAAAACTTACCTGAAAAAGCCTAAAACGTTTTGGAAGAATGTTCTCTGGTCAGATGAGACAAAAGTAGAGCTTTTTGGGCAAAGGCATCAACATAGAGTTTACAGGAGAAAAAAAGAGGCATTCAAAGAAAAGAACACCGTCCCTACAGTCAAACATGGCGGAGGTTCCCTGATGTTTTGGGGTTGCTTTGCTGCCTCTGGCACTGGACTGCTTGACCGTGTGCATGGAATTATGAAGTCTGAAGACTACCAACAAATTTTGCAGCATAATGTAGGGCCCAGTGTGAGAAAGCTGGGTCTCCCTCAGAGGTCATGGGTTTTCCAGCAGGACAATGACCCAAAACATACTTCAAAAAGCACTAGAAAATGGTTTGAGAGAAAGCAATGGAGACTTCTAAGGTGGCCAGCAATGAGTCCAGACCTGAATCCCATAGAACGCCTGTGGAGAGATCTAAAAATGACAGTTTGGAAAAGGCACCCTTCAAATATCAGGGACCTGGAGCAGTTTGCCAAAGAAGAATGGTCTAAAATTCCAGCAGATCATTGTAAGAAACTCATTGATGGTTACCGGAAGCGGTTGGTCGCAGTTATTTTGGCTAAAGGTTGTGCAACCAAGTATTAGGCTGAGGGTGCCAATACTTTTGTCTGGCCCATTTTTGGGGTTTTGTGTGAAATGATCAATGTTTTGCTTTTTGCTTCATTCTCTTTTGTGTTTTTTCATTTAAGACAAATTAAATGAAGATAATAATACCAAAGAATTTGTGTTTGCAATCATTTTCAGGAAGAAACTGAGTATTATCTGACAGAATTGCAGGGGTGTCAATACTTTTGGCCACAACTGTAAGAGAAATGTAGAAAAAAAGTGGCCATTACATCCTCCTCTGTATGGTACACATGACAACACTATACATTGAACAAGATATTCTATACAGATCAGCTGTTCGGCTATTACCTCATCTCGTCATGTGAGCATCATGTTTAATAGACCTGACACTGTATGTTCTTGAAACCCCCTTCAATTAAAATATTGGCGAATAGCACAACTGTCTATTTCTACTTTATTATTGGTAACCCTCCCATTAGAACATTTATTAATTATTCCTATATTTTAGGTTGATTCTAGATCGGTTTTAGATTTTTAATTCGTTAAAGGTATGAGATCTATCCTTTTGAAAATAGTTTGAAAATTACAAGAATCTATAGTTGTTTTCTCAGCTTGAGAGTAATAGACTAATAGAAGCACGTCATTTTAATAGACTGCTGTTTTGGACTATTGGTCCTTCCATCTCCTTTCTGCACACTTCAATATTATTCTACAAATCTGTTAGGTTAATTATAAAAAGGATCATTTTCTCACAAGCCTGCGTATATCGTTACAATTTAACTGTAAAGATTAGACATGAAGTAGTGAATGTGTGGACATTTTTTTATTGGTTCCCTTTCAGTTCCCACTCAAAAATATTTGCCAGCTTCTCAACACCCTGGATGACTCCTCGTAGAGAACAATGGATTGCACTGAACTTATGTTTGTAAAGTATAATCCTCTCCAACTTTATCAAGATACTGTATATATGAAGCACATTATCAGCAAAGCTGTTATTTTTCATTAGTCCAGCATTGGTTAGCATACCGTATATCCCTCTTGCTGGGAAGGGTCCTCCTAGATTTTCACATTATCTTAATCGGTTAGATAGTTCTTATGTTTTGGCCATCAGTTAAAGCTTAACACCAATTTACAGATGTGCTATGGCATTTAACAATAAACACTCAAAAGTCCATCAGAAGACTGATGCCACAATTGTGCCCTAAAATATGGCTACAGAAAATAATGGGTATAACAAGAGGGGAGTGCAGGACAGAATGATTTCTGCAGCATTTGTTGCGATTAGTGAACAAATAGACAAAGCATCTGCTCTTTTTCTCAATTTGCCAACTGTAATACAGGCACTGTTCAATTCCACATTTTTACTGGTGACCATAAAATCAGTCCAACTTTATAGCTTGATAGCTCCCCTCAGTCTCAATACAGAGACACGTTTTAAATAAAGTGTATTGAGAACAGTTCTTATTAAAGAACCTTTTTGTTCCAGGTGGTTCCAACATGGCTAAAGTTATTTTACAGGTTCTGCTAAGGTAAACATTCCTGTTTTACTCTTCCATTTATTTGGTGGCCTGGAACTTCGTTTTCTTTTATACACTCTCTCACTTTGCTGTAAAGAGACCTTTTTACTGTTTTTTTCAGGGACATTTTGCAGTGTGTTATATGTGTGGTGTTGAATCGTTGCTCTACTTTTTTAAATGTCATCCAAGTGCAGAAAATATTGAAATGTATAAATTCTAATATGCATATGAAACGACTGTAAGAAAAGCTAGGAGAGCTTGAAATCAAGCACGAGGAGTGAATTTATCACAGCTTTACATCGGTTTTCTGTTGCAAATTCTGTTGCCTGCTATTATTGTGATTTTATGCTGCGATGCCACTTTTAAAATGTAGCTGCGAAAGTGAGCACGTTTAGACAGGAAAATGGCTGTATGACAGATTTTATGAATTGTGCTTTTTCTTTTTATAAACTGTCCACTCCCAATAGGGCAGTATGAATACTGGAGAAAAATCTTAGACACAAGTGTAATATTTAACCCCTTAAGCCCCAAGGGTAGTTTGCACGTTAATGACCGTTCCAATTTTTACAATTCTGACCACTGTCCCTTTATGAGGTTATAACTCTGGAACGCTTCAATGGATCCTGATGATTCTGACACTGTTTTCTCGTGACATATTGTACTTCATGATAGTGGTAAAATTTCTTTGATATTACCTGCGTTTATTTGTGAAAAATATGGAAATTTGGAGAAAATTTAGAAAATTTTGCAATTTTCCAACTTTGAATTTTTATGCCCTGAAATCACAGAGATATGTCACAGAAAATACTTAATAAGTAACATTTCCCACAGGTCTAGTTTACATCAGGACAATTTTAGAACTTTTTTTTTTTTGTAAGGGAGTTATAAGGGTTAAAATTGACCAGCAATTTCTAATTTTTACAACACCATTTTTTTTAGGGACCACATCTCATTTGAAGTCATTTTGAGGGGTCTGTATGATAGAAAATACCCAAGTGTGACACCATTCTAAAAACTGCACCCCTCAAGGTGCTCAAAACCACATTCAGGAAGTTTATTAACCCTTCAGGTGTTTCACAGGAATTTTTGAAATGTTTAAATAAAAATGAACATTTAACTTTTTTTCACACAAAATTTACTTCAGCTCCAATTTGTTTTATTTTACCAAGGGTAACAGGAGAAAATGGACCCCAAAAGTTGTTGTACAATTTGTTCTGAGTACGCCGATACCCCATATGTGGGGTAAACCACTGTTTGGGCGCATGGCAGAGCTCAGAAGCGAAGAAGCGCCATTTGACTTTTCAATGCAAAATTTACTGGAATTGAGATGGGACGCCATGTTGCGTTTGGAGAGCCCCTGATGTGCCTAAACATTGAAACCCCCACAAGTGACACCATTTTGGAAAGTAGACCCCTAAGGAACTTATCTAGATGTGTGGTGAGCACTTTGACCCATTAAGTGATTCACAGAAGTTTATAATGCAGAGCCGTGAAAATAAAAAATCATATTTTTTCACAAAAATGATCTTTTCGCCCCCAATTTTTTATTTTCCCAAGGGTAAGAGGAGAAATTGGACCCCAGAAGTTGTTGTGCAATTTGTCCTGAGTACGCTGATACCCCATATGTGGGGGTAAACCACTGTTTGGGCGCATGGCAGAGCTCGGAAGGGAAGGAGCGCCATTTGACTTTTCAATGCAAAATTGACAGGAATTGAGATGGGACCCCCTAAGGAACTTATCTAGATGTGTTGTGAGAGCTTTAAACTCCCAATTGTTTCACTACAGTTTATAACGCAGAGCTGTGAAAAGAAAAATTATTTTTCCCACAAAAATTATTTTTTAGCCCCCAGTTTTGTATTTTCCCAAGGGTAACAGGAGAAATTGGAGTCCAAAAGTTGTTGTCCAAATTGTCCTGAGTACGCTGATACCCCATATGTGGGGGGAACAACCGTTTGGGCACATGACAGAGCTCGGAAGGGAAGGAGCGCCATTTGTAATGCAGACTTAGATGGAATGGTCTGCAGGCGTCACATTGCGTTTGCAGAGACCCTAATGTACCTAAACAGTAGAAACCCCCCACAAGTGACCCCATATTAGAAACTAGACCCCCCAATAAAATTATCTAGATGTGTTGTGAGAACTTTGAACCCCCAAGTGTTTCACTACTGTTTATAACGCAGAGCCGTGAAAATAAAAAATCATTTTTTTTCCACAAAAATGGTTTTTTAGCCCCCCAATTTTTTATTTTCCCAAGGGTAACAGGAGAAATTGGACCCCAGAAGTTGTTGTCCAATTTGTCCTGAGTACGCTGATGCTCCATATGTTGGGGTTTAACCCTGTTTGAGCGCACGGGAGAGCTCGGAAGAGAAGGAGCACTGTTTTACTTTTTCAACGCAGAATTGGCTGGAATTGAGATCGGACGCCATGTCGCGTTTGGAGAGCCCCTGATGTGCCTAAACAGTAGGAACATCCAATTCTAACTGAAACCCTAACCCTAGCCCTAATCCTAACCCTAGCCCTAACCCTAATGGGAAAATGGAAATAAATAATTTTTTTTTATTTTTATTATTTTTCCCTAAGGGAGTGATGAAGGGGGTATTGATTTACTATTTATAGCTTTTTTTTTTAGCAGATTTTTATGATTGACAGCCGTCACAGACTAAAAGACGCTTTTTATTGCAAAAAATAGTTTTTGCGTCTCCACATTTTGGGAGCTATAATTTTTCCATATTTTGGTCCACAGAGTCATGTGAGGTCTTGTTTTTTGCGGGACGAGTTGATGTTTTTATTGGTACCATTTTCGGGCACGTGACATTTTTTGATCGCTTTTTATTCAGATTTTTGTGAGGCAGAATGACCAAAAACCAGCTATTCATGAATTTCTTTTTTGGGGGGGCGTTTATACCATTCCACGTTTGGTAAAATTGATAAAGCAGTTTTATTCTTTGGGTCAGTACGATTACAGCGATACCTCATTTATATCTTTTTTTTATGTTTTGGCGCTTTTATATGATAAAAACTATTTTATAGAAAAAATAATTATTTTGGCATCGCTTTATTCTTAGGACTATAACTTTTTTATTTTTTCGCTGATGATGCTGTATGGCGGCTAGTTTTTTGCGGTACAAGATTACGTTTTCAGTGGTACCATGGTTATTTATATCCGTGTTTTTGATCGCGTGTTATTCCACTTTTTGTTCGGTGGTATGATAATAAAGCATTGTTTTTTGCTTCGTTTTTTTTTACCGCATTCACTGAAGGGGTTAACTAGCGGGACACTTTTATAGGCGGGGTCGTTACGGGCGCGGCGATATTATATATGTGTACTTTTATTGTTTTTTATTATTTAGATAAATGTATTTATGGGAACAATATATATATTTTTTATTTTTTTTTTGGGGGGGGCATCATGTTATAGGGTCAAATCGCTCATCTGACACTTTGCAGAGCACTGTGTCAGATCAGCGATCTGACATGCAGGGCTGCAGGCTTGCCAGCGCTTGCTCTGAGCCGGCGCTGGTAAGCTACCTCCCTGCAGGACCCGGATGTAGCCCCGCTCGGTACAAGGTGAGCACATCGCCTTGTACCGAGGGTCTCGGAAGCACGCAGGGAGCGCAATGCTTCCCTGTACTGCCGGAATGCTGCGGTCATGTTTGATCGCAGTGTTCCGGGGGTTAATGTGCCAGGGGCGGTCCCTGACCGCTCCTGGCACATAGTGCCGGATGTCAGCTGTGATAGTCAGCTGACACCCGGCCGCGATCAGCTGTGCTCCCCCCGTGAGCGCGGCCGATCGCATAAAACTACTATCCCGTCACTGGGAATTAAGTCCCAAGTCACTTCGACGGGATAGTACGTCATATGGGATTAAGGGGTTAAAGATGCACTAAATTTATCAGATGTTGTGCAACATATGGATAAATTTGGCACAAGTTCACTCATGATAAATGTTTCTCCAATGCTTCTAAAATTGATCTTCTAACATACACCTGTACTGATGGGGAGACTTTGGATTTCATGAAAGCTAGTACAAGTCAAAAGGGAGAAGTAGTAACCAGATTTCAACAGTTTCCGCTTGTGTACATATACAGTGATGTCCATATGCTCAACATTAGAAGAGTATCCAATTTAAAGTGGTTGTCCAGCCTCAGAAGATACAGTTGTGGCCAAAAGTATTGACACCCCTGCAGTTCTGTCAGATAATACTCAGTTTCTTCCTGAAAATGATTGCAAACACAAATTCTTTGGTATTATTATCTTCATTTAATTTGTCTTAAATGAAAAAACACAAAAGAGAATGAAGCAAAAAGCAAAACATTAATCATTTCACACAAAACTCCAAAAATGGGCCAGACA
Organism: Ranitomeya variabilis; assembly: GCF_051348905.1. NCBI lineage: Eukaryota > Metazoa > Chordata > Amphibia > Anura > Dendrobatidae > Ranitomeya > Ranitomeya variabilis. The sequence goes on from NC_135234.1 coordinate 403,274,151, forward strand.
AAAGTTTTGGCACACTCAGCCTAATACTTGGTTGCACAACCTTTAGCCAAAATAACTGCGACCAACCGCTTCCAGTAACCATCAATAAGTTTCTTACAATGCTCTGCTGGAATTTTAGACCATTCTTCTTTGGCAAACTGCTCCAGGTCCCTGATATTTGAAGGGTGCCTTCTCCAAACTGCCATTTTTAGATCTGTCCACAGGTGTTCTATGGGATTCAGGTCTGGACTCATTGCTGACCACCTTAGAAGTCTCCAGTACTTTCTCTCAAACCATTTTCTAGTGCTTTTTGAAGTGTGTTTTGGGTCATTGTCCTGCTGGAAGACCCATGACCTCTGAGGGAGACCCAGCTTTCTCACACTGGGCCTGTAATACTATTGTAGGAACTCAAGGATTCTGATAGCATGGGGCAATGAACAGACAGAGACGGGTTTCTTTAGTGCAAATAGTGTATTTGTACAACAGCAATAACACCCAAAACAATATACTGATAACCCAGTGTCCTGAAATGAAACGAGTCCTTGAAATATATACAGCAAATCGGCGGAGTTCTTAAGGCAGAGTCCTCAGCAAGGTGAGTGTGATAGGTGACGTGGTGCAGATCCAAACACTGTCGGCACAGAAAGAGTCAAATCCAGGTATGAAGTAAACACAGGGAAGTCCAGAACAAGTCCACAAGTTCATCCCAGGTGTGGCATGAACACGGGTAAGTTCAGAAACAGGTTCACATTAAAGTATTATACTGGTGTTGTTTCCAACAGCTCCCACCGGGGGGAGTAAATGAAGGATTAAGTAGCAACACACAGTCCCGAAACAAAGTTCCATAAACACAGTTCTTACCAGAAGGAGTGAACCGAGGGTTAAGTTCCAAGTCAGCAGACTAATGATAACCTATAGAGTGTAGCTTACAAATGCACTAAATTTCCAGAGCCAGAAGTAGAGACACACTCAGAACCAGCAGCTGAGCTGAAGGAGAACAGAATCAGAATACTCCAGCAAAGAGGCTGACACCTGACCTGGGTTTTAAACAAACGAACAAGAAGTAAGGCAGACAAAAACAGCAAACTCCATCTTAACAAAGGGCAAAATCATTCACAAGGTGACTTAGAAAACCCGGAATACTGACATTACTCCCCCCCCTAGAAACGGCCTCTGGACGAACCTGGACCAGGCTTGTCTGGGGATCTACGATGAAATTGAGCAACCTTCAGGGGAGCATTGATGTTACTGGTTCCCAAGAATCGTTTTCAGGAGAGTAACCCTGCCATCTAACTAGATACTGAAGCCGGTTCCTTTGAAGTCTTGAATCGATAATGTCCTGTACCACAAATTGTTCTTTGCCATCAGCCAACACTGGTGGAGGAGGAGGTACGATACGTCCCTGAAATGTGTTGAGAGAGACCGGTTTTAATAAAGAAACATGAAATACTGGGTGTACCTTTAGAGTTCGTGGCAGCTTCAGCTGACAAGCAACAGAGCTCACAATCCCGGTGATCTTGAATGGACCGACGAACTTCTGTCCCAGTTTCTGCGAAGGAACACCCAATTTTAGATTCTTGGTGGACAACCAAACCGAGTCTCCTACCTTATACATGGGTGCCGGTTTCCGGAATCTATCGGCCGACTTCTTGTAACGCTCCTGTGCTGCGGTCAGGGAGTCTTTCAAAACTTCAAGATTACGTTCCAACACCGCCACTCTGTCTTGAACTGCCGGTACCGAAGTAGCAACCGGAGACCTAGGCAAAATATTTGGATGATATCCCAGATTGGCGAAAAAAGGCGTTACGTTTGTGGAACTGCTCTGTGAGTTGTTATACGAAAATTCCGCTAGTGGAAGTAGCTTCAGCCAATCATCCTGCAAATGACTGACGTAACAGCGTAGATATTGCTCAAGGTTTGATTGGTCCGTTCAGTCTGCCCATTGGTCTGAGGGTGGTATGCAGAAGACAAGCAAACATTAATGTGGAGCGCAGAACATAATCCTTTCCAAAACCTGGAGGTAAATTGTATTCCCCGGTCAGAGATGATCTCATCTGGTACCCCATGCAGCCGGAAAACGTTCTGGATAACCAGATCCACTGTCTCTGTAGCTGAGGGAAGACCGGTGCAAGGATTAAATTGAGCAGCCTTCGTTAAACGGTCCACTACCACCAAAATAGTATTTTTACCGCCAGAGGTGGGTAACTCCACAATAAAGTCCTTCGAAATAGATCCCCAAGGGCGAGATGGTATGGGTAGTGGCATAAGAAGGCCAGTAGGTGAAACACGAGGAACCTTTTACCGGGCACAAACCTCACAAGAGCGGACATAGTCATTCACATCCTTCAAGCAGGTAGGCCACCAGAAAAATCGACTTAAAAATTCCTGCGTCTTCTGTACCCCCCGATGACCAGCCAATACGGAGTCATGGACCAATTTGAGAATTTGAAGTCTCACAGCCTCAGGGACACAAATACAGCGCTCTCTAAGCCATTCTCCATTCTGAAAGACAAGATTCACATTGTCAGGTGGGGCAGCAAGAAATACGTCACCATCATAGGCCAGCTTGATTTCCTCCCACAAGTCCCGGTCCTGGAGCACTCCTATGAAATTGGCATCAGACAAGATGGTCTTAGATGGGGTCCCAGGCACGGAGTCCATCGTGTGGATTCAGGATAGTGCATCGGCTTTCCCATTACGTGAACCTGGGTGGTACGAGATGATAAAATCAAACTAGTTCAAGAACAAACTCCACCTAGCTTGTCGAGGAGAAAGACATCTGGCGGACTTAAGGAATTCCAGATTACGGTGATCTGTGAGCACCACTACCTGTTGAGTTGCTCCCTGCAAATGGTGTCTCTATTCCTTAAAGGCGGAAATGATTGCCAAAAGTTCCTTATCTGCAATATCATAGTTCAGTTCAGCAGATGATAACCTGCGAGAAAAGAAGGCTCACGGGTGCAACAAACCTTTGTCTCCGGTTCGTTGTGAGAGGATTGCTCCCAGTGCACAGTCAGAAGCATCCACCTCCACGACAAAAGGCAGAGCAGGATCCGGGTGCGTCAATATCGGAGCCGTGGTAAAACAAACCTTGAGGCGATCAAAGGCTTCCTGGGCTTGCGAAGACCATACAAACTTCTTCCCCTTCTTAGTGAGGAGAGTGATGGGACGGACAATTTCTGAAAAATTCCGGATAAAACGTCTATAAAAGTTGGCAAAACCAATGAATTGTTGTACCTCTTTGATGTTTCCTGGTACCGGCCAATCTATGATCGCCTGGATCTTGCTGGACTCCATATTCAATCCCTGGGGAGAAATAACATAGCCTAAAAATTGAATCTTGGAGCAATGAAATTCACACTTTTCGAGTTTGATGTACAAATGATTATCTCTCAAACGTCTGAGCACGGCCTTGATATGTTCCTGTAGTGAATCAGAGAAAATCAAGATGTCATCCAGGTAAATTACTACATAATGATACAGTAAATCCCTGAAGATATCGTTGGCTAAGCGTTGGAAAGCAGCAGGAGCGTTACAGAGTCTGAATGGCATCACTAAATATTCAAAATGTCCATACCGACATCTGAAAGCTGTCTTCCATTCGTCTCCGGGACGTATACAGAGTAAATTATATGCCCCGCGAAGATCTAAGTTGGCAAATATTTTAGCTTGGCGAACTCTCTCCAACAATTCAGGAATTAAAGGCAACGGGTACCTGTTACGAATCGTTACCTTGTTTAGCTCCCGGTAGTCAATACAAGGTCTTAGAGTGCCATCTTTATTTTTTACAAAGAATATGGGGGCTCCCGCTGGTGAAGAGGATGGTCGGAAAAACCCTTTGGCTAAATTTTCATCTATGTATTCTCGTAATGTCTTTAATTCTGGAGCTGACAACGGGTAAACATGGGCGAAAGGAATCGCTGCTGAAGCAGCTCTAAGGGTCTATGTGGAGGGAGTTGGTCAGCCTTCCTTTTGTCACAAATGTCCGAGAACTCCTGGTAAACCAGAGGGAGAGTAGATACCTGTTTCTTTTCCTCCAAATTCTGGGTAACTGGAGCCATTACCTGTGGACTGATGGTAGGGCTACACTTCGGAAGGAAGGATATCTCCTTGGTTTCCCAATTGATGCTTGGATTCTGTGACCGTAACCAGGGAATTCCTAAAATTAAAGGAAAATGAGAAGATATTAACATAAAGGAAAGTGTCTCCTGATGGTCTGGTTCCATCTTACACTTCAGAAGCACCGTCTCCCGGTCTACTGGTCCGGAAACTAATAAAGAACCATCCACCATTTCCATGGTGACTGGTGATGCTCTTAGTTGTGTCTTAATACCATGTTCCCGGGCAAAAGAAGAATCCATGAAATTTCCACCTGCTCCAGAGTCTATCATAGCAGAACTTGGTATCCACTGTCCCTCCCACAGAATCTGAATAGGAAGAGAACAATGTGAGTATTTCTCCCCTTGATCTTTAGGGGAAGTCGGCATCACTGTTAGGGGAACCACAGCATCTATATGTAAACTGGTCTCCGAAACTTCTGACTCAGTGTCCGTATTGTCATAGTCCCCTACTGCCGCCAACACTTTGTTAGGTCGCCTGGGACATTTAGGACAATTAATAAGGAAATGATCCGATTGACCGCAGTAAAAACATAAGCACTCACGAAACCGATATTCACGGCGTTCGTTACTCTCACGTTTTTGTAGTGAGTCCACTTGCATAGGCACCTCCTCAGCTTCCCGCGGGTTCTTGCTGGTAGTTTCCCTAGACGGAAGAGTAAAATTAGTGATGCGATTTGAAGACGCCCATTTCTCTTGTCTGTGTTCAGTTAGGCGGATATCAATACGCACACAGTGTTGTAAAAATAACTCAAACTCCTGTGGAGACTCTGAGCGAGCTAGCTCATCCTTGATTGTACTGGACAACCCTTTCCTGAAAATTGGTAATAAAGCATTATCATCCCAGTTGGTATCCACTACTAACCTCTTAAATTCAGTAATATACTCTATGACTGAACGTTTCCCCTGGTGTAAGGAAAGCAAGGATTTTTCAGCAGAGGCACGGCGGTTGGGATCATCAAACATTTGCGCCATAGCTGCCAGAAAATCATCCAAATTATTTAGACGTACATCACGACTTTCAACCATAGGATTTGCCCAAGCCAGTGCCCGTGAAGTCAACAACATAATACTTTAGGACAATTCTTTTTGTGTTTTTTCATTTAAGACAAATTAAATGAAGATAATCATACCAAAGAATTTATGTTTGCAAGCATTTTCGGGAAGAAACTGAGTATTATCTGACAGAATTGCGGGGGTGTCAATACTTTTGGCCACAACTGTAAGTTTCCTGTATCTTTGTGACTGAAAACTGCCGAATCGTGACAGTCCCCATGCGGGTGGGTGATCTTGTGACCGCATGCATGCATTTTGCATTCCTGTTGTCATATGCGGACTAGCCTTATACGTCTTCTCTCAATTTTTTTTATTGAGAGAAGCTGGTTGAGACTAGTATGCAAATGACTAAGTATGCAAATCGCATGCATGCAGCTACATGAACGCCCACCCTCATGGAAGAATCATGACTGTTTGCAGAGGAAAGGTCGAATAGCTGTATGTTCTAAAAGACAGAAATGTCCAAGCAGGAGGGGAAATTTTACTAAATGAAATTCTCACTGCACAATCAGTAAAACAATCCCAAAAAGAAAGAAGAACTGGAAACATTTAAAGAGACAAGGATGGATGAACACAGTATTTAAACACTTGTTAAAAAGGAAAAAAAGAAATGAAATGTATATTAAATGGACAATGGGAGGCATATCTAAAGAAGAATATAATGCTGTTTGCAGGGAATGCAGGGCATAGAGATAAAGCCAGTAATGAAGTGAGGCTTGCAAGGGAGATCAAACGCAATATAAAAAGGATTCTGGGCTATATCAAAAGCAAAAGAAAAGTCAAAGATGCTATAAGGATTTTTATAGGATGAAAAGGGTATAGTGGTCAAAAATGTTTTTGAGGCTGAACTTTTAAAATCCTATTTTGCATCTGTATTCTCTAAAAAAGCAATTGTAAAATCAACTGATCTTCAAGTTGCTATTGAAGGAATAAAATAATCCACACTATCTATAAACAGAAAGATGGTGAGAGATTACTTAGCTAATGTAAATTAATTTAAATCTCCTGGTCCAAATGAATTACATCCTAGGGTACTGAAAGAGTTAGCAGAGGAAATTGCAGAACCACTAGCCAGAATCTTTGAAAATTCCTTGAGAACTGAAGATTGGAGAAAGGCAAATGTTGTTCGTATCTTCAAAAAAGGTAAGGAGATGGAGCCAGCAAATTATAGGCCAGTGAACCTTACTTCTATGTTATTAAACAGCATGTTTGTAAGTATTTGGATAAGAATACAGTAATTAACCAGAGCCAGCTTGGGTTTGTAGAAAACAAATCATGGTAGACTAATAGACTAATCTAATTTCCTTCTATGATGGAATCAGTGACTGAGTGGATCAGGGAAATGTGGTAGATGTAGTATATCTCGACTTCAGCAAAGAATTTGATATAATATCTCATACAATCCTTATTGAAAAAATGACCAATTATGGGATTGGCAAGACTTCGGCAGGTGGATTCATAACTGGCTCAGTGATTGTACTCAAAGAATGGTAATAATTGGTTGCACATCCAATTGGAAGAGTGTTTTAAGGGGTACCACAAGGCTCTGTCCTGGCCCCAGTGTTGTTCAACATTTTTATAATGATCTAGATAAGGGAACTGAAGGGAGACTAATCAAATTTGCAGACTATACAAAGCTAGGAGGGATAGCTAACACTAGAGAAGACAAAAATGGTTCAGAAGGTTCTAGCTAAACTTGAACAATGTACAGCGACTAATAGAATGGTATTTAACGGGAAAATGCAGTATTCTACATCCGAGCAAGACAAAACTAAAATGACATTACAGAATGTCAGGAATAGAACTAAACAATAATAGATCACAGACTGCACGAATCAGCAGTGTGATGCAGCAGCAATAAAGGTAAACACAGTTCTTGGATGTATTAAGTGAAGCATAGAGTCTAGAACACGTGAAGTAATTATCCTCCTTGGTCAGGCCTCTTCTGGAATACTGTGTCCAGTCCTGTGCACCACATTTTAAAAAAGACATGGAAAAACTGGATAAAGTTCAGAGATGAGCTACCAGGATGGTGACTGGTCTGCAAAGTATGTCCTAGGAGATACGGTGAAAGGATCCGGGAATGTTTAGCTTGCTAAAAACAAGGTTTAGAACAGACTTAATAGCTGTCTACAAATTTCCGAAGGGATGTCCTAGTGTAGAGCAGTGTTTCTCAACTCCAGTCCTCAAGACCCCACAACAGGTCATGTTTTCAGGATTTCCTTAGCATTGCACAGGTGATAATTTCATCACCTGCTCAAGCATTAATTCCATCCCCAATGCAATACTAAGGAAATCCTGAAAACATGACCTGTTGTGGTGTCTTGAGGACTGGAGTTGAGAAACACTGGTGTAGAGGGATCATCCTTATTCTCATTTGCACATGAAAACACGAGAAGCAATGGAATGAAACTTTGACAGCGAGGGTGATCAATGCGTGGAACAGGCTGCCACGAGAGGTAGTGAGTTCTACTTCAATGAAAGTCTTCAAACAGAGGCTGGACAGACATCTGTCTGAGATAGTTTAGTGAATCCTGCACTGCACTGAGCAGAAGGTTGGACACGATGACCCTAGAGGTCAATTCCAAATCTAACATTCTATGATTCTATCTGTTACTATTTACCGATCTGCAGTCCAGATAACCCTGTTTACCAAAAGATCACTATACTCAATACATACAGACCTTGCATCCCTCTAATCAGACCAGAGACAGGACTCCAGCCTACCTTTAGATACATTACATCACACATTTATGGAAACTAGATGACTAGTTTTGTTTACATTCACTTCTATTCCCTTCTGGATATGTTGTTAATAGAGTGTAGCCCTCCTCGTCTACACCGCATTCTAAATTATTATGTAAATTTAATTTGTGTCATAAAGATGTATTTTTCTTGTTTTTCAAAGTCATGGACCGTATTGTGTCTCAGGGCTCTTTGGATCACTGAAATCAATCTCAAACGCCTGTGATAATTAGGAAAACAAAATGGGGCTGCCCCGCTAATAGGTTTGGAGAGGAGTGGAAAACAGAATAAAGGAAGGGAGCAACTATAATTAATTGTGGATGTAGTACTAACTTGTCTGATTAAGTGTATATTTGTACTGAAAAAAGGACCACAACAGTAGAAGGTTTGGCGTGCCGACTCCACTGTGCGCGATCTGGTGCACACAGTTTTAATATTGTCCACTTTGTCCTGAAGTGCTGAATGGAGAGTGAAGCTACAGTCTTCTGAAAGGTAAGTATAACCAGGGCTCCAGCTGGTAGTGTCTATTGTAACCACGTAGGCGGAAGCAGAGGAAGCGTCACGGCTGAGGCCTACAGTGTTCTGTGGAGGCCAGAAAACCTACGTGTTTCGGGGAGCCTCCATTCCACTTCGTCAGGGTATACTGAATGCTTACGACAAGTACAGTTACTTGCTAAAGTATTCACACTCCCTTAGCTTTTTACCTATTTTGTTACATTACAATTTGTGTTTAAATATTTTTGTAATCCAATTTGTTCATGAGGCATCAACACTAAATAGTCTAAGTACCGTGGACAGAAGAATAAGGAAAGCGACACTCACCAAGTCGATGAAAATAGAGTCCTATTATTCCGTATTTCAGGACATGGACAGGGTATGCAGGGAGTTCAGGGGGTTGCAGGGAGAAGGATGTTGGACGATGGCCGTTTCGCCTTCTAACACTTGTATGGATCCAGGTGTGTAATTAACAAAGGTATTAACAATTTGCCAGAGACAATTATTCCCTAACTAAAGACTATAGTAAAGTATAACTTTTAATCAAACTATTAATGGAGCATTTAATAATTGCTAAGTTACTATGTGTCCATGACCAGGATATTATTGTTAGTCTTATTTACAATGTATTTTTAGGGAAAGTGATAAAAAGGTGCGTCCGCTACCGCTATCCTCATCCTCATTATTAAATGAGCCATTGACAACTAACTAGCTACTAAAAGATCTCCTAGGCCTCCCCACAACATGTTTCACCAGCTATAGTGGCTTTATCGGGGTGAGAGGCTGAAAAAAAAGTAGTTTGATTTCAAGTTATATTTTTCTATAGCCTTTAGTCAGGGATTAATTGCCACTGGCAAATTGTTAATAATTGTGCTTGCCCTACGCTGACTAATGAACAGCATTTTTTGTTTATTAATTATCAAAGGCAATACAATTTTATAGGGGGTGCAAATTAATGTGAAGTGATCCTGTGTTGTGCAATATAATATAATATAAATACATTGTTAAAAACAAATACAGAGAATTACAAATAAAAACAGAAAAATATTCTATAGAAAAACAATCTAATCTATCATTCAAACCTAGCTGTGCATTTGCCTTTAGGATCTATTTTGCTTCATGTCTTAGTAAACGTCTATTGTGGGTAACACCTTGCGGTGGAACATTAACCATTTCAAGATCTGCAAATGTTAGGGTTTCTGGATTACAGTTATGCTTTTCTTGCACATGTTTAATTAACCTTAAAGAACCTTTGCCAGAACTTATAGAACGATAGTGTTCCCGAAATCTTGTCTTTACTGGTCTAATCGACTTCCTTATATAATAAAAAGGACATGAACAAAATATGATGTACACTACAAATTTTGTTTTGCAAGAAATGAAATCTGTGACATAATGAGAGATCAATCCCATGCGTAATGGGTTCATAGTAGCATGTAAATGACAGCTTGGGCAATTACCACATTTATGACTTCCATTAGGAATATGCTTTTTTTAACCAATTATTTGGTGTGGACAGTAAACTATTATGGGCCAGGATATCTCCCAAATATTGACACCTCTTATAAGCAAAAATAGGCTTTAGTTATACCCATGTCACGTAGGTCTTTATCTTTATTAAGCATATGCCAATATTTTTTAATCGCCATATGGATTACAAGTGCTTCTCACTAAATTAGAATATCATCAAAAAGTTAATTTATTTCAGTTCTTCAATACAGAAAGTGAAACTCATATATAGAGTCATTACAAACAGAGTGATCTATTTCAAGTGTTTGTTTCTGTTAATGTTGATGGTTGATGATTATAGCTTACAGCCCATGAAAATCCAAAAGTCATTATCTCAGTAAATTAGAATGCTTTATAACACTAGCTTGAAAAATGATTTTAAAATCCGAAATGTTGACTTACTGAAATGTATGTTCAGTAAGTGCACTCAATACTTGGTCGGGACTTCTTTTGCACCAATTACTGCATCAATGTGGCGTGGCATGGAGATGATCAGCCGGTGGCACTGCTGAGGTGTAATGGAAGCCCAAGTTGCTTTGATAGCAGCCTTCAGCTCGTCTACATTGTTGGGTCTGGTGTCTCTCACCTTCCTCTTGACAATACCCCATAGATTCTCTATGGGGTTAAGGTCAGGCGAGTTTGCTGGCCAATCAAGCACAGTGATACTGTTGTTTTTAAACCAGATATTGGTACTTTTGGCAGTACAGACATGTGCCAAGTCCTACTGGAGAATTACATTTCCATCTCCAAAAAGCTTGTCAGCAGAGGGAAGCATGAAGTGCTCTAAAATATCCTGGTAGACGGCTGCACTGACTTTGTTATTGATGAAACACTCTGGACCTACACCAGCAGATGACATGGCTCCCCAAAACATCACTGATTGTGGAAACTTTGCACTAGTCCTCAAGCAGCTTGGATTGTGTGACTCTCCACTCATCCTCCTGACTCTGGGACCTTGATTTCCAAATTAAATGCAAAATTTACTTTCATCTGAAAACAACACCTTGGACCACTGGCAAATAGTCCAGTTCTTTTTCTCTTTGTCTTGGGTAAGATGCTTCTGGCGTTGTCTATTGGTCATGAGTGGCTTGACACAAGGAATTAGACACTTGTAGCCCATGTCCTGGATACATCTGTGTGTGGTGGCTCTTGAAGCAATGACTCCAACAGCAGTTCACTGCTTGTGAATTTCCCCCAAATGCTTGAATGGCATTTTCTTAACAATCCTTTGAAGGCTGCGGTTATCCTGGTTACTTGTGCACCTTTTTCTACCACACTTTTTCCTTCAACTTTCCATTGATATTCTTGGATACAGCACTTCTTTAGCAATCACCTTTTGTGGCTAACCCTCCTTGTGGAGTGTGTCAATGACTGTCTTCCGGACATCTGTCAAGTCAGCAGTCTTCCCCACGTTTGTGGAGCCTACTGAAACAGACTAAGGGACCTTTTTAAAGGCTTAGGAAGCCTTTGCAGGTGTTTTTGTTAATTCTAATTTACTGAAATAATGACTTTTGGGTTTTCATTGGCTGAATGCCATAATCATCAACATTAACAGAAATAAACACTTGGAATAGATCACTCTGTTTGTAATTACTATATAATATATGAGTTTCACTTTTTGTATTGAAGAACTGAAATAAATTAACTTTTTGATGATATTCTAATTTAGTGAGAAGCACTTTTATGTTATACATTGGGTTATGTTTGAAATTAAAAATAAATTGCTGCATTTTTTTTTTGGGTGGATTTGTGGATTTGGTTTCAATGTGTTTTTATTTTTGTTTTTATCCAGTAATTCTGATTTGATTGTGAGAATTCAGAAGCTTTTATGTGTGCTTCTTCCAAAACAATGGGGGAGAGGTACCTTCTCCTCAGAAAACAATTTTTTAACTCATTAGCCTGGTCCTGAAAGATATTGTCATTGTTATTAATTTTTCGTAATCTTAACATTTGACTGTAAGGTCGGGACTGTTTCGTGTGCATTGGATGTGCTCTTTTAAAGTACACAAGTGCGTTTGTAGATGACGGCTTGCGGTACGTTTTAGTGATGATTTGTCCATCAACCATATCTACCTTTACAGCTAAATATTTTAATTGGTTGCCCCCATAATGTGATGTCTGTCGTATGTGTATTTGCCACCCTATTTTTGGCTTTTTTTGAAGATAAATAAAGGGGGAAATAAGTATTTGATCCCTTGCTGATTTTGTAAGTTTGCCCACTGAAAAAAACATCAATAGTCCTATAATTTTAAGGGTAGGTTAGTTTTACATTGAGAGATAGAATATCAAAAATAAAATCCAGAAAATCACATTGTATAAATTATATAGATTTATTTGCATTTTGCAGTGAGAAATAAGTATTTGATCCCTCTGGCAAACAAGACATAATACTTGGTGGCAAAACCTTTGTTGGCAAGCACAGCAGTCAGATGTTTTATGTAGTTGATGATGAGGTTTGCGTACATATCAGGAGGAATTTTGGTCCACTCCTCTTTGCAGATCATCTCTAAATCATTAAGATTTTGAGGCTGTTGCTTGGCAACTCAGAGCTTCAACTCCCTCCATAAGTTTTCTGTGGAATTAAGGTCTGGAGACTGGCTAGGCCACTCCATGCCCTTATTGTGCTTTTTGAGCCACTCCTTTGTTGTCTTGGCTGTATGTTTTAGGTCATTGTCTTTCTGGAAGACCCAGCCACGACCCATTTTTAATGTCCTGGTGGAGGGAAGGAGGTTGTCACTCAGGATTTTATGGTACATGGCTCCATCCATTCTCCCATTGGTGCGGTGAAGTTGTCATGTGTGCCCTTAGCAGAGAAATGCCCCTAAAACATAATGTTTCCACCTTCATGCTTGACAGTGGGGACAGTGTTCTTTAGGTCGTAAGCAGCATTTCTCTTCTTCCAAAAACTGCGAGTTGAGTTAATGCCAAAGACCTCAATTTTTGTCTCATCTGACTACAGCAACTTCTCCCAATCACTCACAGAATCATTCAGGTGTTCACTGGCAAACTTCAGATGGGCTTGAACAAGTGCATTCTTGGTCAGGGGGACCTTGCGGGCACTGCAGGATTTTAAACCTTTACGGCGTAATGTGTTAACAATGGTTTTCTTGATGACTGTGGTCCCAGCTGCCTTGAGATCAATAACAAGTCCTCCCCGTGTAGTTTTAGGCTGATCTCTCACCTTCTCATGATCAAGAATACCCCACGAGGTGAAATTTTTGCCTGGTGCCCCAGATTGATGTCGATTGACAGTCATTTTGTATTTCCTCCATTTTCTTAATATTGCACCAACAGTTGTTTCCTTCTCACTTAGTGTCTTACTTATGGTTTTGTAGCCCATTCCAGCTTTATGCAGGTCTATGATCTTGTCTCTAATAAAAATAGAACCCGGCACTCAACTCAGTGTAAAGATTGTTGGTGATTTTATTCTATCCCAAACAGTAGCATTACAAAACATTTCGGTCCATACAAAAGACCTTCGTCAGTTGCGTATTGAGGGTTGTGATACAAATACTATGGCCAACCACAGGATAGCACTATGGTGAATGCCAAGAGGCTATGTTGTAGTCAGATATACTAGGTAACAAGAGGGTGGATGCAGTCTTAGTTTTAGCTGCTGACATGGTGTCCACCGTTGGTCGAAATGCCAGAATTACGTTTTTTTGGTCGCCGCGTCATTGCATTAAAATGCAATAACTGGCAATCACAAGAACGTATCTACCCCAAAATGGTATCTTTAAAAACGTCAGCTCGTCATGCAAAAAATAAGCCCTCACCCAACCCCAGATCACTAAAAATGGAGACGCTACGGGAATCTGAAAATTGCACAATTTTTTTTTTTTTTTTTAGCAAAGTTTGGAATTTTTTTTTACCACTTAGATAAAAAATAACCTAGACATGTTTGGTGTCTATGAACTCGTAATGACCTGCAGAATCATAACAGCAGGTCAGTTTTAGCATTTAGTGAACCTAGCAAAAAAGCCAAACTAAAAAACCAGTGTGGGATTGCACTTTTTTTGCAATTTTACTGCACTTGGAATTTTTTTCCTGTTTTCTAGTACATGACATGCAAAAACCAATGATGTCGTTCAAAAGTACAACTTGTCCCGCAAAAAATAAGCCCTCCCATGGCTATATTGATAAAAAAAATAAAATAGTCGTGGCTCTGGGAAGGAGGGGAGCGAATAAAGAAAGCGCAAAATCGAAAAAGCTGGGATCATGAAGGGATTAAAGGAGTCTGTGTCAGTCTTTCAATTAAAGGACTTTATTTTGTGTTTTTTTTTACAACATGACTATGGGGTTAGTAATGGAGGCCTGTTATTGACACCTCTCCATTACTAAATTCGGGGCCTGATGTCACCTGACAATATAAAGGTGACATCAACCCCCCCCCAACTTTCACCCCATTGCTACCGCTGCAGGAAAAGTGGGAATACCAAGGCTAAGTGCAAGAATTGTCTCATCTTAGAGATGCACCTTTTCTGGGGCGTCTGACAGCTGATGTTTTTAGCCTGGCGGGGGGGGGGGCAGTATCCATGTCCCCTTCCTAGGCTATTATAATCAGCCCGTATCTGTGTGCATAGCCTTTGCTGGTTATTAATTATAGGAAAACCCTACGTCATTTTTTGGGGGTCCACCATTTTAATAGCCGGTAAAGGCTAAGTATACAGTTGTGAGCTGATATTAATAGCCTGGGAAGCCCCGTGGGTATTACTCCCTTCCCAGGCTATAAACATCTGCCCCCAGCCGTCAGCTTTCCGTTTGCTTGTTACAAAAATTGCGTGGGAGCCCACGCCATTTTTTCTAAAAAATAATTTTTATTAATTAACCCCTTTCTGACATTAGACGTACTATCCCATCGAGGTGACCTGGGCCCATATGACCATCGACGGGTTAGTGCGTCATATGCGATCAGCCGTGCTCACGGCCGGGTGTCAGCTGATTATCACAGCTGACATCCGGCATTATGTGCCAGGAGCCGTCACGGACGGCTCCCGCACTTTAACCCCCGAACACTGCGATCAACAATCATCGCAGCGTTTCTTTGGCATAGGGAAGCATCGCGCAGGGAGGGGGCTCTCTGCGTGCTTCCCTTAGACCCTCAGAACAACGCGATGTGTTCGCGCTGTTCCGAAGGTCTCCTCCTGTCTCCTCCCTGCAGGCCCCCCGGTTCCAAGTTGGCCATGGGATCCTGCAGGGAGGCAACTTGTCAGGTGTCTGCTGATAGCAGGCACAGGCAAGCCTCCAGCACTGCCTGTCAGATCTCTAATCTGACACAGTGCTCTGCAGATCAGCGATCTGACTTTATATATTGATGTCCCACCCTGGGACAATGTAAAAAAGTAAAAACAAATATTACACTGTGTAAAAATATATATATAAAAAAAAAAAATAAAGGAAAAAAATTTATATTGTTCCGATACATTTCATTATGTAAATAAAAAAACTATAAATGCACATATCTAGTATTGCGGCGTCCGTAACGACCCGACCTATAAAACTGGCCCACTAGTTAACTCATTAAGTGAACACCGTAAAAAAAAAGAGGCACAAAACAATGCTTTATCATCATACTGCCGAACAAAAAGTGGAATAACACGCGATCAAAAAGATAGATATAAATAAATATGGCACCGATGAAAACGTCATCTTGTCCTACAAAAAACGAGCCGCCATATAGCGTCATCAGTGGAAAAAATAAAAAAGTTATAGCTCTCAGAATAAAGTGATGCAAAAATAATTTTTTTATATAAAATAGTTTTTATTGTATAAAAGCGGCAAAACATAAAAAAATGATATAAACGTGGTATCGCTGTAATCGTACTGACCCGAAGAATAAAACAGCTTTATCAATTTTACCAGATGCGGAATGGTATAAACGCGCCCCCCCCCAAAAAAAAAAAACAACAACAAATTCATGAATTGCTGGTGTTTGTTCATTCTGTCTTAACAAAGATCGTAATAAAAAGCGATCAAAAAATGTCATGTCCCCGAAAATGATACCAATAAAAACGTCAGCTCCTCCCGCAAAAAACAAGACCTCACATGACTCTGTGGACCAAAATATGGAAGAATTATAGCTCTCTAAATGTGGTGACGCAAAAACTATTTTTTGCAATAAAAAGCGTCTTTTAGTGTGTGACAGCTGCCAAACATAAAAACCCGCCATAAAAATCCCTCTATAAATAGTAAATCAAACCCCTATTGATCACCGCCTTAGTTAGGGAAAAATAACGAAATAAAAATATGTATTTATTTCCATTTTCCAGTTAGGGTTTGGGTTGTTATTTTCTATCATATAGACCCCTCAAAGTGGCTTCAAACATGATGTGGTCCCTTAAAAAGAAAATGGTGTTGTAAAAATCGCCGGCCAACTTTTAACCCTTATAACTCCCTAACAAAAAAAAGTTTTGGTTCCAAAATTGTGCTGATGTAAAGTAGACATGTGGGAAATATTACTTATTAAGTATTTTGTGTAACATATCTCTGTGATTTAAGGGCATGAAAATTCAAAGTTGGAAAATTGCAAAATTTTAGCCAAATTTCCATGTTTTTCACAAATAAACGCACGTAATATCAAAGAAATTTTATCACTATCGTGAAGTACAATGTCAGGAGAAAAGAATGGCAGAATCATCGGGATCTATTGAAGCGTTCCAGAGTTATAACCTCATAAAGGGACAGTGGTCAGAATTGTAAAAATTGGCCCCGTCATTAACGTGCAAACCACTCTTGGGGGTAAAGGGGTTAAATGCATGTACAGTAAGCTGCACAAACACTGTACTAATTTTATTTGTCACAGACATCTGTATATCTACCCATTCTATTTGTATTTACTGTATGTAATCCATCTCTTTTAATCTGTCTGTCTGCTCCTGCAGTGATTTTACAGTACATGGCAAATGATTTGCCATCTTTTCTTCTATCTATCTATGCATGTAATATACACTGTGTTCCAAATTATTATGCAAATTGGATTTAAGTGTCATAAAGATTTAATTGTTTTTCAAATAAACTCGTGGATGGTATTGTGTCTCAGGGCTCAATGAATCACTGAAATCAATCTTAAACACATGTGATAATTAGTTTTCCAGGTGATTCTAATTAAAGGAAAACTACTTAAGAATGATGTTTCACATTATTAAGCAGGCAACAGGTTTCAAGCAATATGGGAAATAAAAAGGATCTCTCTGCTGCTGAAAAGCATAAAATAGTGCAATGCCTTGGACAAGGTATGAATACATTAGATATTTAACGAAAACTTAAGAGTGATCATCATACTGTGAAGAGATTTGTGGCTGAAACAGAGCACAGAGTTCATGCAGATAAAGGCATAATGAGGAAGGTTTCTGCCAGACAAATTCATTGGATTAAGAGAGCAGCTGCCAAAATACCATTACAAAGCAGCAAACAGTTATTTGAAGCTGCTGGTGCCTCTGGGGTCCCTCGAACCTCAAGGTGTAGGATCCTTCAAAGTCTTGCTGTGGTGCATAAACCTACTATTCGGCCACCCCTAAACAGTGTTCACAAGCAGAAACGGTTGCAGTGGGCCCAGACATACATGGAGACTAATTTTCAAACAGTCTTGTTTACTGATGACTGTCGAGCAACCCTGGATGGTCCGGATGGATGGAGTAGTGGATGGTTGGTGGATGGCCACCATGTCCCAACAAGGCTGCAACGTCAGCAAGGAGGTGGAGGAGTCATGTTTTGGACCGGAATCATGGGGAAACAGCTGGTAGGGCCCTTTAAGGTTCCTGAAGATATGAAAATGACCTGCAAAGTATATAGAGTTTCTGACATGACAACTTTCTTCCATGGTATGAAAAGCCGAAACGTGCCTTAAGGAGCAAAATCATCTTCATGCATGACAATGCACCATCTCATGCTGCAAAGAATACCTCTAAGTAACTGGCTGCTATGGGCATAAAAGGAGATAAACTCATGGTGTGGCCACCATCTTCCCCTGACCTCAACCCTATAGAAAACCTTTGGAGTATCATCAAGCAAAAGATCTATGAGGGTAGGAGGCAGTTCATATCAAAACAGCAGCTCTGGGGGGCTATTCTGACTTCATGCAAATAAATACAAGCAGAAACTCTCCAAAAACTCACAAGTTCAATGGATGTAAGAATTGTGAAGGTGGTATCAAAGAAGGGTTCCTATGTTAATATGTAAGTTAGCCTGTTAGGATGTTTTGGAGTTACGGTAAATAGCTTTTTGTTCAGTGAATGTGACCTCCTAATGCTGCAAATTCCACAAATGAGCATTTACAGTTCTTTAAAACATCAAATGTTAGAAATTCTACTGTTCCTAATTAGAACAGTGCATTTTGAGTTTTTATTCATTTTGAAGATTATACTGTTATCATTGGGAGGTTTCTTCAATAAATTTTGATGTATACTCTTAAGGGGTGATGACTTTTATTAGACCTACTGTCATTTGCACCGACCATTTAGGAAAATCCGAGGAAAATGTAATTTGCATAATAATTTGGAACATGGTGTAAATATATATATATATATATATATATATATATATATATATATATATATGTATATATATATGTGTGTGTAACTGACATCTATATATCTATGTATTCTATGGATGTATATCTATTATACTCTAACCTGTCAGTGTGATTTTTCTGTATGCGGCACATGAATTGCTGGCTTTTGAAAGGACACCAGTGCGTAAAAATCGGACAACACTCCCATGGTCCGAGTGCTGTGCGATTTTTTTATTTTTTCTCTCCGTACCCATAGGCGGCTTGCATTGGCGAGTTTCGGCAGAGTCTCAGTGACAATCTCAGCATGCTGTGATTTTATGCGCACGTTGAATATGCCTGAGAAAATAAACGGTGATGTGAGCAGCCCCATAGATTAACATTGGAATGAGTGCTATGCGATATTTTCTCGCATAGCACTCGCCTGTATTCTACGGTAGTGTTACGCAGGCCTTACCGTACAAGTTCATTGGGTGTTTCCCATGCTGTCATCTGCATGACGGCCCGAGAAACACCAGCAGCTCTGATCGGCGAGTAGATTATTACCATCGGTCAAAGCGGCAGCAGCTCTGACGGCGGTAAAAATTACTCCCATCAACCTATACCTGCTGCCGCTAATAAACCGCAAGAGCAGACGCAGATGATGGGTGTATTCGTTAGCTGGTGTCTGTGCAATTTATAAATAATAAAAGAAATGACTTGTATTCTTTATATTTTTGATAACCAGCATGTTCTGACAGCTGCAGACTGCAACCCTCAGCTGTTGTCTTTATCATGGCTAGTTATCAAAAATAGAGGGGTCCCCACACCGTTTTTAAAATTATTTAAATAAATAATTTGAAAAAACAGTGTGGGGTCCCGTAATTTTTGACAACCAACCAGTCTGTAGCAGACAGTTTGGGGCTGGTATTCTCAGGCTGGTAAGGAACCATGGATATTGGCCCCCCAGCCTGAAAAATAGCAGCCCACAGCAGCCGAATAAAAGGCACATCTATTAGATACGCCAATTCTGTTGCTTTGCTTGGCTATTCCCACTTGCTCTTCGGTGGTCTCAACTGGGGTTCATATTTGTGGAGTTGATGTAACCTTTGTATTTTGAGATGACATCAAGCCCAGCAGATAGTAATGTAGAGGCGTCTATAAGGCGCCTTTCCATTGCTAACCCTATAGTCATATTGTCACTAAAAAACACCCAGAATAAAATCCTTTTTTTTTTCATTAACCCCTTCATGAGCTTGGGATTTTCCATTTTTCCGTGTTTGTTTTTCGCTCCCCTCATTCCCAGAGCCATAACTTTTTTATTTTTCTGTCAATTTGGCCATGTGAGGGCTTATTTTTTGCGGGACGAGTTGTACTTTTGAATGACATCATTGGTTTTACCATATCGTGTACTAGAAAACGGGAAAAAAATTCCAAGTGCGGTGAAATTGCAAAAAAGTGCAGTCCCACACTTGTTTTTTGTTTGGCTTTTTTTGCTAGGTTCACTAAATGCTAAAACTGACCTGCCATTATGATTCTCCAGGTCAGTACGAGTTCATAGACACCGAACATGACTAGGTTCTTTTTTATCTAAGTGGTGAAAAAAAATTCCAAACTTTGCTAAAATAAAAAAAAATTACGCCATTTTCCGATACTCGTAGCGTCTCCATTTTTAATGATCTGGGGTAATTTGAGGGCTTATTTTTTGCGTGCCGAGCTGGCATTTTTAATGATACCATTTCGGTGCAGATATGTTCTTGTGATCGCCCATTATTGCATTTTAATGCAGTCGCGTCGACCAAAAAAACGTAATTGTGGCGTTTTGAATTTTTTTCTCGTTACGCCGTTTAGCGATCAGGTTAATGCTTTTTTTATTGATAGATCGGGCGATTCTGAATGCGGCGGTACCAAATATGTGTAGGTTAGATTATTTTTTTATTGATTTATTTTGATCGGGGCGAAAGGGGGGTGATTTAAACTTTTATATTTTTTTATTTTTTTCACTTTTTTTTACTTTTTTTTTTCTACTTTTGCCATGCTTCAATAGCCTCCATGGGAGGCTAGAAGCTGGCACAGCACGGTCGGCTCTACTACATAGCAGCGATCTGATGTTTGCTGCTATGTAGCAGAAATGCAGGTGTGCTATGAGCGCCGACCACAGGGTGGCGCTCACAGCTGCCGGGGATCAGTAAGCATAGAGGTCTCAAGGACCTCTATGGTTACTATTCAGAAGCATCACCGACCTCCGATCATGTGACGGTGGTCGGCGATGCGCTCATTTCCGGCCGCCGGCCGGAAGCGCCGGTTAAATGCCGCTGTCTGCGTTTGACAGCGGCATTTAACTAGTTAATAGGCGCGGGCAGATCGTGATTCTGCCCTCGCCTATTACGGGCACATGTCAGCTGTTCAAAACAGCTGACATGTCCCGGCTTTGATGCGGGCTCACCGCGGAGCCCTGCATCAAAGCAGGGGATCTGACGTACTATCAAGGTCAGAAAGGGGTTAAAAATACACACCGGTTTACAAACATTTAACCCCTTAATGACCGTCTATACGTCTTTTAACTGACCTGAGATCTAAGAGATAGCCTCCCCATACAGGAGACAGTCCAGCAGCTGTCAGCTGTACACTATAGCTGACAACTTGCTGCATCAGCCATTATCAGTGTTGGCATCGTCCATTTCTGTTTAACCCCTTAGATGCTGCTATCACTAGGGACTATATAACATAAATGTTTAAAAAAGTGTGGCTTCTCCCTCTTTCTCCCCATCGGCGCCCTGAGATCATGATTGTGTGGTCCTGATGTTTTCCATGGCAATTCATGAGCAAATAGTGGGGCTGCCGGCTATAGCGGCCTGTTCAGAAGTTAACAACATTTAGGTGGTAAAAAATACACTTTTTCATTCCTATCATCCTATAATAACCTGAAGGGTTAATAAACTACATAATGGAAAATTTTAATATGATGAGGGGTGCTGTTTTTAAAATGGTATCACTTTTGGGTTTTTTTCAATATATAGGACCCCTAAAGTCACTTCAAACCTGGATAGGTCCCTAAAAAAAATAATTTTGTAAATTTCCATGAAAAAATGAAAAATTACTGCTATACTTTTAAACCTCCTAAAATGCTAACAGAATAAAAGAACATTTTACAAATGGTGCTGATCTAAAGCAGACATGAGGGAAATATTATTTATTAATGTTTTGCTATGGTATCACTATCTGAATTAAAGGGGTAATCATTCAGATTTTGAAAATTGCAAATTTTTTTTTCATTTTTGTCAAATTTCTGATATTTTTTTATAAATAAACACAAAACATATCAACATATATTTACCATTATCATAAAGTGCAATGTGTCACGAAAAAACAATCTCAAAATCACTGGAATTTGTCAAAGCGTTCCAGAGTTATTACCACATAAAGTGACACTGGTCAAATTTAGAAAATTTGGCTCTGTCACTAAGGGGTTAAATATAAAAAACGCAGTTATACTTACCTCTTGCCCATTCCATTGAAGCCCTAGACTGCTGTAAAAAACAAACAAAAAAAACTGTCGAGTAGTGGATGAGTTCACGGCAGTTCACCGTTCAAAATTTCTTACCTCGATGACATCACTGCTAGTCACTGATGAAAGGACAAATTGAAAACATTTTGCTATCTTCCTATAGCCTTCTACTTTGTGGGCCTCCACCATTTTCATTTTCAGAGTGCTAGGTGTTACATGTACGCCACTCAGTATATGAAGGCGATACAAAGGAAACACAAGTTCTTTTTGGAATCCTGGGGAAATGTTACTCAAGGCTACCATTAATTATAATTTTTCACAGTAGAGGGGAGGTAACTGTTTACAGTCACACAGCTATGACACAGTTATTATTATTATTTATTTATATAGCACCATTAATTCCATGGTGCTGTACATGAGAAGGGGTTACATCAAAATACAAATATCACTTACAGTAAACAAAACTAACAGTGACAGACTGGTACAGAGGGAAGAGGACCCTGCCCTTGTGGGCTTGCATTCTGCAGGATTATGGGGAAGGAGACAGTAGGTAGAGGGTTGCAGTAGCTCCAATGGTGTTGAGGTGGCTGTAAGCTTCTTTGAAGAGGTGGTTTTTCTAGTTTCTTTTGAAGGATCCAAAAGTAGTGGATAACCGGATGTGTTGGCACTGCATTCCAGAGGATGGGTGTTATTCGGGAGAAGTCTTGGAGGCGATTGGGTGAGGAGCGAATAAGCGTGGAGGAGAGGAGGAGGTCTTGGGAGGACCTGAGATTACGTGAGGGAAGATATTGAGAGATTAGTGTGGAAATATACGGAGGAGAAAGGTTATGGATGGCTTTGTAGGTCAGTGTTAATAATATAAACTGGATACGCTGGGAAATTGGGAGCCAGTGAAGGGATTTGCAAAGAGAGGAAACAGGAGTGTAGCGAGGAGAGAGATTAATTAGTCGGGCAGCAGAGTTAAGGATGGACTGGATGGGTGCGAGAGAGTGAGGAAGCGAGAGGAGGAGGATATGGTAGATAGACACTCTGGGATTCTGGAGAGCAGAGAGGTGACATCTGGGCCAGAGAGGTAGATCTGAGTGTCATCAGCATGTAGATGGTACTGGAAGCCATAGGACCTTATGAGTTGTCCCAGGCCGAGTGTATAGATTGAGAAGAGTAAGGGTCCTAGGACAGAGCCTTGGGGACACCAACAGAGAGGGGGCGAGATGAAGAGGTAGTATGGGAGTAGGAAACGCTAAATGTGCGGTTGGCAAGGTATGAGGAGATCCAAGATAGGGCAAGGTCTTTGACCCCCAAAGGAAGAGAGGATCTGTAGTAGGAGGCAGTGGTCAACTGTGTCGAAGGCAGAGGACAGGTCTAGGAGGAGGAGTATATAGAATTGTCTGTTAGCTTTGGCTGTAAGTAAGTCGTTAGTAATTTTGGTCAGGGCAGTCTCAGTGGAATGGTGGGGACGGAAGCCAGATTGTAGGTTGTCGAAGAGAGAGTTAGATGCAAAGTGAGGAAAGTCCAGCATGGATGTGCTGCTCAAGGAGTTTGGAAGCAAATGGGAGCAAAGATATGGGGCGATAGCTGGACATACCACTTGGGTCAAGGGATGGCTTTTTGAGGATAGGTGTGATTGTGGCATGTTTGAAGGCAGAGGGGAAGGTACCAGAAGTTATTGAAAGGTTGAAGAGATGGGTTAGGGATGGGATTAGTGTGGTGGTGAGGTTGGGGAGGAGGTGGGATGGGATGGGGTCAAGTGCACAAGTGGTGAGGTGTGATTTGGAGAGAAGATGAGCATGCTGTCCTTCAGTTATTTTGGAGAGTGAAGTTATGGGGTTTGGGCATTGGTCTCATACAAAGGGGTTGTGTTTGGACAACAAAGACTTGCCTTGTTTGGTCTATCTTATTTTTGAAGTGCGTGGCTAAGTCCTCTGCAACGATTAGGGAACTCGGAGGGGGCAGTGGTGGGCGGAGGAGGGAGTTAAAAGTGTTGAACAACTGTTTGGGATTGTGGGATAAGGAAGATACGAGGGTTATGAAGTAGGCCTGTTTAGCAGAGGTGAGAGCTGATTTGAATGCCAGTGTTGCTTGTTTGAGTGCAGTGAAATCATCTTGTGAATGCATTTTCTTCCAATGCCGTTCTGCAATTCTGGATACTTGCCGAAGTTTTTAGTGATGTTATTGTGCCAGGGTTGTCTATTGGTTCGTTGGTCTGCTATGCATGACAGGGGTGACGTGTCACTAGCTGATGCAAGTGTGGCATTGTAGAAAGCAGTGGCAGTGTCTGTCATGGAGTGAGGATATAGAGGACAGTGGTTGGATAGTCAAGAGAGTGTGGGTGTCTAGGAGTGCGAGGTTCCTGCGTGGGTGCGCATGGTGCTGGACATGGGTGACAGGTGAAGAGGACAGGGATGAGAAAGTGAGTAGATGGTGGTCAGATAGAGGGAGAGGGGAGGTTGTGAAGTTAAATAGGGAGCATAAACGGGTGAAGGCCAGGTCTAATGTGTGTCCGTCTGTGTGGGTGACTGAGGAGGACCACTGAGTAAGTCCAAAGGATGAAGTAAAGGACAGGAGTTTGGAGGCTGCTGACTGGTGGGTGTCAATGGGGATGTTGAAGTCACCCATGATTATGGTGGGAATGTCAGCAGAGAGAAAGTGAAGGAGCCAGGTGGAGAATTGGTCAATAAAGGCAGTGGTCGGGCCCGGAGGTCGGTATATGATGGCCATTTGGAGGTTGTAGGGGGAGTAGATACGGACAGAGTGGACTTCAAAAGAGGGGAGGATAAGGGAGGGTAGAGGTGGGATTGGGTTAAAGGTACAGTTGGAAGAAAGGAGAAGGCCCACTCCTCCACCATGTTTGTTGCCAGGGCGAGGAGTGTGGGTGAAGTGGAGGCCACCGTAACATAGTGCAGCAAGGGAGGCTGTGTCAGAGGGTGTCATGTTTCGGTGATGCCCAGAAAGAAAAGATTACGAGAGGTAAAGAGGTCGTGAATCACGTGGAGTTTATTGCAGATTGCGGGCATTCCATAGTGATCCAGAGAGAGGGTGCAGGGGGGTGGGCGTCATGGGCACGGATTTGAGGTGGGCAAGATTTCGGGTGTTTATATTGGGTTGAGAACTATAGGAGGGAGTAGTAATAGGAGGTATGAGCTGTGGGGGCCCACGGTTGGAAGATATGTCGCCAGCAGTGAGGAGAAGCAGAGAGAGACAGAGCAGGTGGGAGAAGGAGAGTGGGCGGCTTGTTTTGTGTTTTATTAGGAGAGATCTGAGGTTGAGGAGCAGGTCAGCAGAGGAGGTCAGGTGGGGAGGCAGGAGGGAAGGAGAGATTATTACTTGGTTAGGCGGTGCTAGGGTTTGAGGATAGCGAAGGAGAGTGAGGAGTAAGGGAGCCAAAACTGTTAGAGCGTATGTCAGCATGATGAGAATAAGTGTGGCGGAAAGGGAATGAAATTTAGTACATTTATTAACAGTGGTTAGTCTTACCCTCTGTTCACTTCTGGCTCATTTCTGGCATATTTCTGCTATCATATTTGCTATTATCCTTTTAGAGGCATCCTTCTAGAGACAGACCAAAGTCCAGACAGACCTGTGTCTCTGAATTTATAACAGGCTAAGTGCTCATGAAATAGGCCAGGTGTGACCAGGAGGGAGGGGCAGCAGGAAGACTGGTCACAGACACAGGAGGGGATTAATTAGAAGTCAGAAGAGAAAATACAAGGGGAAGATCCAAATGGAAAGATAAAGCCAAACTGTGTATTGGCATCAAGGAATTAAAATGAGAAAACATGCAGGGGAAGGGGAAAAAATAAAAAATAGTCATAGCAGCCAGCGAACATACCAGGAAGGAATAGCAGGGTGAGGAAGATCAGGAAAGCTGGGTGATGGTGATGGGATTGGGGTAGCAGCCAGCGGACATACCTGAGGATGAAGGAGATAAGTTGTCAGATTAATAGCAATAACGAAGCATAGCAAAAATAAAAATGAAGCATCTATAGCAGGGGGTTATATTTCTGGCATATTTCTGCTATCATATTTGCTGTTACATATGATGTTATGTTTAGAGACATCCTTCTAGAGACAGACTGGATTAATCACTGGTTTTTTTCAAGCTTCTTTTAATCACACAGTCACCTCTCTTCATGTAATGCTTCATAAACATATATGAAAGTCTCTTTACAGATAACTTCTCTTCACACACAGTGTCTTAACCTAAGCAGAACTGTTCCTTCCTCGTGCAGCGAGGTGTGGGGATGGGAATGAGTCCGGTGCTGTAGCTATCTCACTTCTGTCTTGAGGTAATAAAGATGCTCTTGCCTGTCCTGGCTGCTTCTATGATTACCCCAATTGCTTCACTAGAAGAACTGGGCTGTAAAGCTTGTTTGACTTCAGTGTGACATTAGACTCTCTAGCACACATCTTACTCTTGGATGTCCAGGACATAATAACAACTTTCCCAGTATCCCCTACATTCTTCCCTCCTAATTTCATGTCATCCCCGATATTCGTCTTCTTTCTAGTTGGTCTAACAAACCCCTAGGAGTTATTCTCCCTTAACTGTCCTTTTGGAAAAGGTGGTGAAAGTTATGTAACACTGTGTATATGTTAAAAGTTGTTCATTTAGCATTCAATTTAAAACATTAACAGTCTTATCCTTACTAAGTCTTGCTTGTAGATCTAATAGAAGTAAAAAAAAAATTAAACAAAGAGCTTCTCTTCAACTGGAGCTTTTCGTCCGTGTTCAACCAGCTAATGCTAACTAGTCTTGAGTACTTTTATCTTTCTTTGTTATTACAAAATCTTTGCGTTTAAGTTAAGGCAAAGAGTCTATTCTCTCAGGTAATGTCTTTTGTAAAGTACATCAGTGGGAGATACCACTCAGGTGGACTTACCTGGTCCATAAGCAGCATTGCCTGTTTTTCAACTTGACAGTCCTTAGTACTCTACTCGTTTCACCTAATGCATCATACATCAGAATCACTAGTCTTCTTACTTCTCGAGTCGAAGTCCTCCTACTACTGATTCTTCTGTTACAGGGGTTTCTTCCTCCGTATTAATTTCCAGTTCTTAATCGGATGCTGTTGGAACTACAGTACAGACCAAAAGTTTGGACACACCTTCTCGCCTTCTTTGCAAGGTGACATTAACCCCTTATTACCCCATATGCCAACGCCACAGGGCATTGGGAAGAGAGAGGCTAAGTGCCAGAATAGGTGCATCTTACAGATGCGCCTTTTCTGGGGTGGTTGGGGACAGATGTTTTTACCCGGGGGGCAATAACCATGGTCCCTCTGTAGGCTATTAATATCTGCCCTTAGTCATTGGCATTCTCTCTCTTGCAGAGAAAATTGCGCGGGAAACCATGCCAGTTTTTTCCGTGAATTAATGCTTTAATTTAACACCTACAGCTCCAAAATTTAACACACACACACTACTATCATTATTAGGGAGGGATATATAAAAATATAACAGATATGCAATGGTTTACTGTATTTAAACCATGTCTCATATCCTGTCGGGTTCGGTAATGATTTAGCAAAAGCAGACAAATGAATTACCCGGTTTTCTGCTATCCAGCTCGGTATGAAATATAAATATATGTGTGTCTCACTGCTATATATATATATATATATATATATATATATATATATATATATATATATATATATATATATATATATATATATATATATATATATATATATATATATATATATGTGTGTGTATATATATATATATATATATATATATATATATATATATATAATATACATATATATATATATATAATATACATATATATACACACACACATACAGGACAGACCAAAAGTTTGGACACACCTCATTTAAAGATCTTTCTGTATTTTCATGACTATGAAAATTGTACATTCACACTGAAGGCATCAACACTATGAATTAACACATGTGGAATTATATACTTAACAAAAAAGTATTAAACAACTGGAATTATGCCTTATATTCTATGTTCTTCAAAGTAGCCACCTTTTGCTTTGATGACTGCCAAGAGTGTGTAAAGCAGTCATCAAAGCAAAAGGTGGCAACTTTGAAGATCCTAGAATATAAGACATATTTTCAGTTGTTTCACACTTTTTTGATAAGTATATAATTCCACATGTGTTAATTCATAGTTTTGATGCCTTCAGTGTGAATGTACAATTTTCATAGTCATGAAAATACAGAAAAATCTTTAAATGAGAAGGTGTGTCCAAACTTTTGGTCTGTACTATACATCTGTGGTTTCTGGTTCTTCTGTTGGATCATCCGTTTCTGTATGGTCTGGGGATTCCTCTTACCCTAGGTTTCTATCGATGTCTTCAGCAACTAGTGTTTTATCATCAGATTTGAAATGAACCTCGTGGTAAGTTTCACTTCTTGTCGGTATGCGAAGTAGAAAAGTCTGATCTTCTTCATCTGGACTCCTAAGGTCACTGTCCGCCTCAGAAGCTTCAGTCTGTGGTAGTATCTCTGTTGGTTTTGGTCGACGATCAATTTCCAGGATGTTTTGTGGTGGGAGGTAATCACAGGGTAGTAGCAACTTCTGATGTACCATTCTTGTTTTGTTGTCTCCCATTAATTTCATAAACTGGACTTTCTCTTCATCGCCAAATACACCTGATCTTCCCAGTGCAAACTAAGTTTTCCTGGACCACCTTTCTCTCATAGGTTTTTGTCTACCACACGATTTTCTGATATCAGTTCTGCTCCATGACATTTCCGATCATAGTATTCTTTGCTCTTGTTTTGCCCTTCCGTGACCACTTTTGATGCTACAACCCCTGGCAAAAATTATGGAATCGCCAGCCTTGGAAGATGTTCATTCAGTTGTTTAATTTTGTAGAAAAAAAGCAGATCACAGACATGGCACAAAACGAAAGTCATTTCAAATGGCAACTTTCTGGCTTTAAGAAACACTAAAAGAAATCAAGAACAAAAAATGTGGTAGTCCGTAATGGTTACTTTTTCTCTATCCCCATGATGGCACCACGGAGAGAGGGGTCCGCCCCCAGGGACAGGAAACCTACAGGTGAAAAAGGGCGTACCTCTCTCCCACATCAGTTGGTTTCCTGTCCCTGACGGGGAACCTACAGCACGTACCTAAAGGATTCTTCGTGGGATTCCAGGGTGCTGGCCGGTCGGTTCCTGACAGGGGGCGCCCTGTCTCGGCTGTGTCCAGCAGGTTTTCTCCCCCCTTTTCATCCGACCCTGAAGCTCCACCACGGGGGTCGGCGGGCCCTACGGGTGAGTGTTGCAGGGGAAGGCAGTGAAGAGGTCCGAGCCTGCCTTCCTCAAAGGAAAAAAAAAAAAAAAAGGGGGAGGAAAGAGGCAGGTGGCGGCGGTCACCGTTACAGCCTCTACACCGCTAATCGGTGCATGGGGGTAGCGGCGGCTACACTACCATCTCAGGCGCTGGAGCATAAGCGCCGCAGGTCACCGCTGAACCGCCGCCCAAACCGGAAGCACGGGCTCGGGCGGAACGTTGGAACGCGCGCACAGGCGTCCCCACTAATATCCTCCCTATAGGACGCCTGTGCAGCAAACCGGAAGTGACGCGCGCGCATGCGCAGATGACCGCTTCTGCCGGCGGCAAGTTTAAAAAACGGCGTTCTCAACAGAGAAAGTGTGGAAAACCCTCTCTTTTGGCAAACGCAGTGCGGAGCCACTAGGAGCGGCAAAGGACCACAAGAGACACAGGAATGTGCACAATCATCACCTGAGCAAGTACCGCGTCCGCGCTCACAACATCAGCGCAAGGGGAACGCTTCATCCCAACAACGCAGCAGCAGCGGACGATCAGGGTCTCAACGCAGCCGAGTCTCTGGAGGAAACACTCGGCCAGCGACAAAAACAGTGGATACAGTCCCGAGGCCAGAGACGGTATCTCTTAGCCGTAAAGGGTGAGTGATCCACGTGGAAGTGGTAACATAATACGAGATTATTTTTCTTTTCTCTCTTAGGGAAGGAAATGTACAACCAAATCAAAACACAAAGTATGTGCGATATGTTCGGAAGAGCTATCTTCCTCATGGGAAAAGAAGCTATGCGGGCCCTGCATAGAAAAAACCATCCAGGAGGAATCTCCGGCGTTCGCATCAGACCTAAAAACTCTTATAAAAAATCAAGTGGAAAATGCCCTCAAAAGCATTAAAATTCCGAGGAAAAAACATAGATCAGGTCATAAGTCTCCCGAGTCCAGTATAGACGAATCAGAAAATGAATCATCTGACTCTAATGATTCATCAACATCCGAAACCTCCTCACTATCATCAGAGGGGGGACGCAGTTGCTTCCCCATCGAGGAGACGGACGCATTGATAAAGGCCATCAGAACAACTATGGGTCTGGTAGACGAACGCCCTAAAAGAACAGCACAGGACATTATGTTCGGCGGATTAGAACAAAAGAAAAGAAGAGTATTTCCAATAAATGAAAAAATTCATTCTTTGATCAAGAAAGAGTGGAAGAAACCAGACAAGAAAGTACTCTTGACCCCCAAGAGAAAGTACCCGTTCGATGACCCAGCCTGCTCATCCTGGAGCAAGGCACCCAAACTGGATGTGGCCATAGCAAAGGCCTCTAAAAAGTTCGCCCTGCCCTTTGAGGACATGGGCACTCTGAAGGATCCGATGGACAAAAAGGCAGACACCTTCTTAAAAAACTCCTGGGAAGCAGCAGGAGGGGGCCTAAAGCCAGCCATCGCAGCCACATGCACGGCCCGTGCTCTGATGGTATGGCTTGAGCATTTGGATTCTCAACTAAAAGAGAAAGTCCCAAGAGAGACATTACAAAAGTCAGTGTCCATGATGAAAGGAGCAGCAGCTTTTTTGGTGGACGCTTCGGTGGACTCGGCAAGATTGTCAGCCAGGTCGGCTTCCTTCTCAAACGCCGCAAGACGCGCCCTGTGGCTGAAGTGCTGGCCGGGGGATCTGCAGACAAAGACCAAGCTTTGTTCAATACCTTGCGAGGGTGAATTTCTGTTTGGGTCAACGTTGGACGACATCCGCGACAAAGCGGGAGATAAAAAGAAATCTTTTCCCGGGTTCCCCAACCAGTCATATAGGCGCTCCTTTCGGAACAGAAAGTTCATGCGCAGAAGACCTCCAAAAGGAAATAAAGACGGATGGGAAGACAGAAGAAACAAAAACAGGGGCTTCTTGTTCAACAAAACCCCCCTCCAGATAATAAAAAATCTCAATGAAGGTACTTCCCGGGTCGGAGGGAGACTAGCGAAATTTCTTCCAGCCTGGGAAAAAATTTCAAACAGCCCTTGGATTTTAGGCATCATACGAGAAGGCCTCAAATTCAAATTTCGTGTCCCTCCCGGCAACTCCTTCATGGTAACGCCTCAAAAACAGTCACTCGAACAGTCAGCTCTCCAGAAGGAAATTCTGAGCCTAATCCAGAAAGATGTATTGCAAGAAGTTCCATACCTGGAAAGAGGCACGGGGTTCTATTCTCCCCTCTTTCTCCGGAAAAAACCGGACGGATCGTACAGAACGATCATAAATCTCAAAAAACTAAACAGTTTCCTGGAGATACAACATTTCAAAATGGAAACAATAAAATCTTGCGTGAGAATACTCTTTCCTCAGTGTTTCATGACTGTTTTAGATTTACGAGACGCGTACTACCATGTGCCCATACACAGAGATTACCAAAAATATCTCAGACTGGCAGTGAATATCCAGGGGGAGATCAAACACTTCCAATTCCGAGCTCTCCCCTTCGGGATAGCTATCGCTCCTCGAGTATTCACGAAAATAATGTCAGAGGTAATGGCCCACATACGGGAACAGAACATCCTAATAGTTCCCTATCTAGACGACCTACTCGTGGTAGGAAACTCATTTCAACACTGCGAACAACAGTTGAACCTGGTCATTACTTCCCTGTCGAGTCTAGGGTGGCTGCTAAACATACCCAAGTCCAAAATGGTGCCATCTCGGGTACAGGAGTACTTGGGGATAGTCCTAGACTCGAACACGCATACATGTTATCTTCCTCAGGAGAAGGTACAAAAAATGACACAAGCCGTATTACAACTGACGGTATCCCCAGTGACCACTCCGAGGAGAGCAATGTCCCTCCTGGGCTCTATGACTGCCTGTATTCCGGCAGTTCAATGGGCACAACTTCATTCCCGGGATCTACAATGGGAGACCTTAAATTTAGGCATATCTCTGCACGGAAATTTAGACGGGCGGTTAACCATTTCTCCAAATACAATACACTCCCTAGCATGGTGGGCAGACCCAGGGAATCTAGCCAAAGGGGTTCCTTGGGCGCTACCGACAGAAAAGATTCTAACAACAGACGCAAGCCCCTGGGGCTGGGGAGCTCATATAGGCGATCAGGTGGCACAGGGAAGTTGGAACAAAAGTCAGGAGCCAGACTCTTCCAACATGAAAGAGCTGCTAGCGGTAAAACTGGCTCTAACACACTTCCTATATCTCCTGCACGGTCATCACGTAAAAGTGTTTTCGGACAACCAAGTAGTTGTGGCATATCTAAACCACCAAGGGGGAACCAGGTGTCGAGCTCTGATGGAGGTAACCCAATCCATCCTCCACATAGCGGAACACAGTCTAAAGTCCCTGACAGCTCTCCACTTAAAAGGCTCCGAAAACCAAACTGCAGACTTCCTGAGCAGAACATGCTTAAAACAGGGAGAATGGGAGCTAAACCAATCGGTCTTCGATCAGATCGTGAATCTCTGGGGCCTACCAGTAATAGACCTATTCGCGAACAGCCAAAACCGCAAAGTAGAAACATTCTGCTCAATCGATCCCCGGGGGAACCCTGTAGCTCTAGACGCTTTGACAATTCCTTGGAACTATCACCTTGCCTACGCGTTCCCTCCAATGTCACTCATCCCCTTAGTGTTGAGGAAAATTCGGGAGGAGAGATCTACAGTGATACTAATAGCGCCATTCTGGCCCCGCAGAATATGGTTTTCTTGGCTAAGAAAAATGTCCATAACAAGTCCATGGGTTCTACCAGACACTCCGAAACTTCTGTCCCAGGGCCCAGTGTTTCACCCCAATGTGAAAAATTTACACATGACAGCGTGGCTTTTGAAAGGAGGTTACTAAGAGACAAAGGGTTCTCTCCTAACCTGGTGTCCACTCTATTACAAAGTAGAAAACCCGTAACCACTAGAATATATGGGAAAGTGTGGAAAAAATTCATATCGGTATCAGGGGCAGACCCGTCCGGGGAAATTCCTATTGGGAAAGTCCTTGAATTTTTACAGAAAGGCCTGGAAAGAGGCTTGGCTACAAGTACTCTAAAAGTTCAGGTGGCAGCCTTAGCAGCTCTGTATAATCACGATCTGGCCAGAAATCGTTGGGTCATGCGATTTATTAAAGCCTCATCTAGGTCCAGACCCATTCCCCTCCACAACTCTCCCCCATGGGACCTAAACCTCGTACTAAACGCTCTAACCAAACCTCCCTTTGAGCCCCTGACAGAAGTCCCTCTAAAGATCCTGTCTCTGAAAACCACACTCCTAGTGGCCCTAACCTCAGCTCGCCATGTCAGCGATATACAGGCGTTATCTTCATGCCCGCCTTTTACTCAGATACTTGATGACAGAGTCATTCTAAAAACCGACCCAGCTTATCTCCCTAAAATAGCGTCACAGTTTCACAGAACGCAAGAAATTTCTTTACCCTCCTTTTGTCCCAAACCTAAAAATGAGGGGGAGAAAACACTGCATACCCTAGACGTAAGAAGGTGTCTAGTTAGGTATCTATCAGCCACTAGGGAGTGCAGGAAGGATAGGGCTCTGTTTGTCTGCTTCCAGGGTCCACGCAAAGGACAAAAAGCGTCGAACGCAACGTTAGCAAGATGGATAAGAGACGCCATCGCCCTATCCTACTCATCCTGTGGGACAGCCATCCCAGAGAACATAAAAGCTCATTCGACCAGAGCAGTGGCATCATCCTGGGCGGAGAGAGCTGGCGCTTCAATACAACAGATATGTAGAGCGGCCACTTGGTCTTCCCAGTCTACATTTTTTAAGCATTATCGCTTAGACTTGACTTCCTCTGATCCTACCTTTGGGCGAAGGGTTCTAGAGGCAGTGGTCCCTCCCTAATAGCGCTATCTATTCAAATCTCTCCGTGGTGCCATCATGGGGATAGAGAAAATGGTAGTTACCTGCCGATAACGGTATTTCTCTGATCCCATGATGGCACCCGTATATTCCCTCCCTTTTTCACACATAGGTGTGCACTGGATAATATAATAGTAATTAATTTTAGTCACGGTGCTTCTATTAAGTTAAATAGGTTAAGTTTAATTTGCGTAAATATTGAGTTGCAGCTGAAGTTCTGTATAAGGCTCTGTAAACCAACTGATGTGGGAGAGAGGTACGCCCTTTTTCACCTGTAGGTTTCCTGTCCCTGGGGGCGGACCCCTCTCTCCGTGGTGCCATCATGGGATCAGAGAAATACCGTTATCGGCAGGTAACTACCATTTTTTAACCAAGCATAGGGGAAAAATGTTGGAATCACTGAATTCTGAGGAAAAAAATTATGGAATCGCCCTGTATATTTTCATGCCTGAAAATAACACTTGCATCAAATTAGATCTGCTCGTTAGTCTGCATCTAAAAAGGAGTGATCACACCTTGGAGAGCTGTTGCACCAAGTGCTCTGACGTGAATCATGGCTCCAACACGAGAGATGTCAATTGAAACAAAGGAGAGGATTATTAAACTCTTAAGAGGGTAAATCATCACGCAATGTTGCAAAAGATGTTGGTTGTTCACAGTCAGCTGTGTCTAAAATCTGGACCAAATACAACATAGGAAGGTTGTTAAAGGCAAACATACCGGTAGGCCAAGGAAGACATCAAAGCGTTAAGACCGGAAACTTAAAGCAATATGTCTCCAAAACAGGAAATGCACAACAAAACAAATGCGGAACGAATGGGTGGAAACTGGAGTCAACGTCTGTGACCGATCTGTAAGAAACCGCCTAAAGGAAATGGGATTTACATACAGAAAAGCTAAACGAAAGCCATCATTAACACCTAAACAGAAAAAAACAAGGTTACAATGGGCTAAGAAAAAGCAATCGTGGATTGTGGATGATTGGATGAAAGTCATATTCAGTGATGAATCACGAATCTGCATTGGGCAAGGTGATGATGCTGGAACTTTTGTTTGGTGCCTTTCCAATGAGATTTATAAAGATGACCGCCTGAAGAGAACATGCAAATTTCCACAGTCTTTGATGATATGGGGCTGTATGTCAGGTAAAGGCACTAGGGAGATTGCTGTCATTACATCTTCAATTAAGTTTATTTTGATATTTTGGACGCTTTTCTTATCCCATCAATTGAAAGAATGTTTGGGGATGATGAAATCATTTTTCAAGATGATAATGCATCCTGCCATAGAGCAAAAATTGTGAAAACATTCCTTGAAAAAAGACACATAAAGTCAATGTCATGGCCTACAAATAGTCCGGATCTCAATCCAAATGAAAATCTTTGGTGGAAGTTGAAGAAAATGATCCATGACAAGGTTCCAACCTGCAAAGCTGATCTGGCAACAACAGTCAGAGAAAGTTTGAGCCAGATTGATGAAGAGTACTGTTTGGCACTCATTAAAGGGAACCTGTCACCACGTTTTTGGAAGATGGGATAAAAATAGCGTTAAATAGGGGCAGAGGTGGGCGTTACATTAGTGTGTGTGTTATGCGTTTATTACCCACCTAAGTTGCCGAAATAACTTTGCAAAGTCTCCGTTTTCGCCTGTCAATCAGGCTGGTCAGGTCGCATGGGCGTTGTCTTCCCCCAGATTTGGCGTAGTTTTCCGTTGGTGGCGTAGTGGTGTGCGCATGCCCAAAGTCCGGAATCCTCTTCCAGGGGATTTAAAATAGCGCGGTGTTCGTTATTGCATTGGTGATCGGTGGGCGCGGCCATCTTCCTTTGGCCGCGCGTGCGCAGAAGCGGCGCTCTGCTGGCCGCGGCTTCAGGAAAATGGCCGCCGCGATATCCATCTGCGCACGCGCGGCATCCCGCGGCCATTTTCCTGAAGCCGCGGCCAGCAGAGCGCCGCTTCTGCGCACGCGCGGCCAAAGGAAGATGGCCGCGCCCACCGATCACCAATGCAATAACGAACACCGCGCTATTTTAAATCCCCTGGAAGAGGATTCCGGACTTTGGGCATGCGCACACCACTACGCCACCAACGGAAAACTACGCCAAATCTGGGTGAAGACACCACGCCCATGTGACCTGACCAGCCTGATTGACAGGCGAAAACGGAGACTTTGCAAAGTTATTTCGGCAACTTAGGTGGGTAATAAACGCATAACACACACACTAATGTAACGCCCACCTCTGCCCCTATTTAACGCTATTTTTATCCCATCTTCCAAAAACGTGGTGACAGGTTCCCTTTAAGTCCATGCCTCAGAGACTGCAAGCTGTTATAAAAGCCAGAGGTGGTGCAACAAAATACTACTGATGTTTTGGAGTGTTTTTTTTGTTTTTCACGATTCCATAATTTTTTCCTCAGAATTGAGTGATTCCATAATGTTTCCCCTATGCTTAGTTAAAAAAAGTAACCTTTACTGACTAATACATTTTTTGTTCTTGATTTCTTTTAGTGTTTCTTAACCCCTTTCTGACCTCGGACGGGATAGTACGTCCGAGGTCAGAAGCCCCGCTTTGATGCGGGCTCCGGCGGTGAGCCCGCATCAAAGCCGGGACATGTCAGCTGTTTTGAACAGCTGACATGTGCCCGTAATAGGCGCGGGCAGAATCGTGATCTGCCCGCGCCTATTAACTAGTTAAATGCCGCTGTCAAACGCAGACAGTGTCATTTAACTACTGCTTCCGGCTGGGCGGCCGGAAATGATCGCATCGCCAACCCCCGTCACATGATCGGAGGTCGGTGATGCTTCAGAATAGTAACCATAGAGGTCCTTGAGACCTCTATGGTTACTGATCCCCGGCAGCTGTGAGCGCCACCCTGTGGTCGGCGCTCACAGCACACCTGCAATTCTGCTATATAGCAGCGAACATCAGATCGCTGCTATGTAGCAGAGCCGATCGAGTGGTGCCTGCTTCGAGCCTCCTACGGAGGCTATTGAAGCATGGCAAAAGTAAAAAAAAAAAAAAAAATTAAAAAGAAATGTGAAAAAAATAAAAAATATATAAAAGTTTAAATCACCCCCCTTTCACCCCAATCAAAATAAATCAATAAAAAAACTCAAACCTACACATATTTGGTATCGCCGCATTCAGAATCGCCCGAACTATCAATAAAAAAAAACATTAACCTGATCGCTAAACGGCGTAGCAAGAAAAAAAT
This sequence comes from Ranitomeya variabilis, assembly GCF_051348905.1. Taxonomy (NCBI): domain Eukaryota; kingdom Metazoa; phylum Chordata; class Amphibia; order Anura; family Dendrobatidae; genus Ranitomeya; species Ranitomeya variabilis. Next base: position 403,311,385 of record NC_135234.1, read on the forward strand.
TCGAAACCCCAGAATTACGTTTTTTTGGTCGCCGCGACATTGCATTAATATGCAATAACGGGCGATCAAAAGAACGTATCTGCACCAAAATGCTATCATTAAAAACGCCAGCTCAGCACACAAAAAAAAAGCCCTCAACCGACCCCAGATAATGAAAAATGGAGACGCTACGAGTATCAGAAAATTGCTGTTGTGAAACGCGCGTTGGGGCGCGTGGGTATCCCTATGGACAAGGACATGGGTAAGATCTGCGGGTGGTCTCATGTTTTTTGTACTTGGTAGATTATGTTAGCCAGATGGCTGTTTCTTATACGATGGGATCTTACCTTTGTGAGATTTATGTGACCATTTAGGCTATGAATTAAATTATATGCACTAGGCACTTTATTTGAATCAGACCCTTGTTTGGGCGTTATGAAATAGCTAATTTCCATGCCTTTGTCCTGGGGGTACCATCATCTAAGGTGCACCTTTAACCTAGTCTTTTGCTCTGTTCTAATTACCTATTGTGTGATACTTACCTATATGTGATACATTTGTAATAAAATGTACTATTTTATGATATATCTATTTCTTTGGTTTTTTTGCTCCAATTTCTGGTGTTTGGACATATGCGATCATGCTGCATCGCAGGCGCTGCCACCGCCGGCCTGCAGAAGTTTTATTTCCAACATACCGTATATACTCGCGTATAAGCCAAGTTTTTCAGGTGAGGGTCTAGAGGATAGAGTTGAAGCTGGAGCAGCGGGTCACAGGAGGCAGGAGCTGGCTCCTGTGGCTAAAGCCTGTTCCCGCTGCTAAAGAGAAATGAATATTCACTGCACTGGCAGTAAATATTAATTTCTCTTATAGCGCACAGTGTCAGCCACTGGGCTATCACGGGTGCGCTCTACTTAAGAATAATGAATGTTCACCTCTCTCCACTCCCATAAGTGTGGATTGGAGTGAATATTACCTTAATGATCGGGGATACGTGATCGCCTGGCAGCTGGAGCTGCGGGCACCAGAACAAGATGCAGCAAGGGTGCGCACGGAAGATAAGTAGGATTTTTTTTAATGCTTTTCTCATGGCGGCCATGCATACAATGATAGGGATGAGGAACGATGCATGCAAGGATAGGGATGATGAACCATGCATACAAGGATAAGCATGAGGAGCCATGCATGCAAGGATAGGGATGAGGAGCCATGCATGCAATGATAGGGATAAGGAGCCATGCAGACAAGGATGGGGATGAGGAGCCATGCAGACAAGGATGGGGATGAGGAGCCATGCAGACAAGGATGGGGATGAGGAGCCATGCAGACAAGGATGGGGATGAGGAGCCATGCAGACAAGGATGGGGATGATTAGCCATGCAGACAAGGATGGGGATGAGAAGCCATGCTGACAAGGATGTTGATGAGGAGCTATGCAGACAAGGATAGGGATGAGGAGCCATGCAGACAAGGATGGGGATGAGGAGCCATGCAGACAAGGATGGGGATGAGGAGCCATGCGGACAAGGATGGGGATGAGGAGCCATGCAGACAAGTATGGCGATGAGCCATGCAGACAAGGATGAGGATGAGGAGCCATGCAGACAAGGATGGGGATGAGGTGCCATGCAGACAAGGATGGGGATGAGGAGCCATGCAGACAGATAGGGATGAGGAGACAATGTGTACCCGGCTTATACTCAAGTCAATAAGTTTTCTCAGTTTTTCGTGGCAAAATTAGGTGCCTCAGCTTATACTCGAGTCGGCTTATACACGAGTATATACGGTATACATAATATTCATAACTAGGGGGCAGGTCACTGGGGATCAGTGACCTGTCAGAAGCCATACACATGAATTCATAAGCAGAGCACCACATGAAGACACCTCCCCACAACCCCACCCACGAGCATGAGCATATCATTAACTCAAAACTGAAAATAAAGATTAAACAACCACAAGATGGATTTCATCAACCACAATATCATTTTAATCAGTATAACGGCGCCGACCTGACACTGTAGGTTACTCGGCACAATTCTGCTGACAGGTTCCCTTTAAACATGAGGGTTTATCAATCATGCTTTGGGGTTGTGTTGCAGGCAATGGCATGGGGAACAATTAACGAATAGACGGAAGAATGGATTCAATGAAATTTCAACAAATTCTTGATGCAAACATAACACCATCTGTAAAAAAGCTGAAGTTGAAAAGAGGATGGCTTCTACAAATGGATAATGATCCTTATCACACATAAAAATCCACTATAGAGTATCTCAAAAGTCGCAAGCTGAAGGTTTTACAATGGCAATTTACAGTCCCCAGATCTGAACATTATTGAAAATCTTTGGCCAGACCTCAAAATAACAGTGTGTGCTAAATGACCTATGAATCTCACAGAACTGGAAGAATTTTCCAAGGGAGAATGAATGAAAATGCTTCAAACAAAAATTGAAAGACTTTCAAGCTGTAATAAAATGAAAGACCGAAATATAACGATTAATTACCTTGCAGTAAGTAAATAAATAGCATAGTGCATGAAAATAATATATGGTACTTGGTTAACATGTTTTTTGATAAAAAAAATGCAAAAGCCATCCCACCACGGCACGGTGACCGCAATTGGGACAGTCCTAACTCCAATATTAAAAACCTTACCGTTTGACTTTTTTTTTAGGTACCAACCATGCAGGGTGCCCAAAGTTTAGCATCGGTCTATTTTCCTTTTTGGAATTTTTAAAAAGTAAAAAATGACATATATAATTTTTTTGGGTCTAAAAAGGAGATGTCATCTTTTACTTTAGCCCTTTTTTTTTAAATCATTGAATCTTCAACTTGCTCAACTAACTGTTGACAATAACCGTAAATTTAACCAGGGGTGCCGAAACGTTTACATGCCACTGTATGTGCTATACTATCCTGTGCCCGGCTACAGGACATTACATATAATAGCTGGCTTGATCAGTATCATGCAGATGTCTATATAGTCAGGTCTGCAGGGGCTCTGTATGGGGCAAGATATCATTTATGTTGGTAGTTTGAACCTTCATGTAGATACAGTGCCTTGCGAAAGTATAAACATAAAGATACCAAATGTAAATTTTTGGTGAAGAATCAACAAGAAGTGGAACACAATTGTGAAGTTGTACGAAATGTATTGGTTATTTTAAATTTTTTTGGGAAATTCAAGAACTTAAAAGTGGGGCGTGCAATATTATTCGTCCCCTTTACTTTCAGTGCAGCAAACTCACTCCAGAAGTTCATTGTGGGTCTCTGAATAATCTAATGTTGTCCTAAATGCCTAATGACGATAAATATAATCCACCTGTGTGTAATGAAGTCTCCGTATAAATGGACCTGTTCTGTGATAGTCTCAGGGTTCTGTTTGAAGCACAGAGCATCATGAAGACGAAGGAACACAACAGGCAGGTCAGTGATACTGATGTGGAGAAGTTTAAAGCCGGATTTGGATACAAAATGATTTACAAAACTTTAAACATCCCAAGGAGCACTGTGCAAGCGATCATATTGAAATGGAAGGAGTATCATACCACTGCAAAGCTATCAAGACCCGGACGTCCCTCTAAACTTTCATCTCAGACAAGGAGAAGACTGATCAGAGATGCAGCCAAGAGGCCCATGATCACTCTGGATGAACTGCAGAGATCTACAGCTAAGGTGGGACAGTCTGTCCATAGGACTACAATCAGTCGGACACTGCACAAATCTGCCCTTTATGGAAGAGTGGCAAGAAGAAAGCCATTTCTATAAGATATCCATAAAAAGTGTTGTTTAAAGTTTGCAACAAGCCACCTGGGAGACACACCAAACATGTGGAAGAAGGTTTTGGCAACAATGCCAAACGATATATTTGGCATAAAGGCAACACAGCTCATCACCCAGAACACACCATCCCCACTGTCAAACATGGTGGTGGCATCATCATGGTTTGGGCCTGCTTCAGCAGGGACAGGGAAGATGGTTAAAATTGATGAGAAGATGGATGGAGCCAAATACAGGGCCATTCTTGAAGAAAACCTGTTGGGAGTCTGCAAAAGACCTGAGACTGGGACAGAGATTTGTCTTCCAACAAGACAATGATCCCAAACATAAAGCAAAATCTACAATGGAATGGTTCACAAATAAACGTATCGTGTTAGAATGGCCAAGTCAAAGTCCATACCTCAATCCAATCAAGAATCTCTGGAAAGAGCTGAAAACTGCTCTTCACAAACGATCTCCATCAAACCTCACTGAGCTCGAGCTGTTTGCCAAGGAAGAATGGGCAAGAATTGCAGTCTCTCGATGTACTAAACTGATAGAGACATACCCCTAGCGACTTGCAGCTGTAATCACAGCTTCCCCCTGGGAACAGAGGATGCAGCCCCTTCAGTTCCGGACCCGGCATGCAGGTACCTGTGGTCCAGTCTATTTCCTTACATATATGTCATATTTGTGGGTGTTTTAGGCAAATGGTTTTTTTAAATAGGAACGGTAGACAGTATTGCATCATCATAACATCATAAGATGTTCATATAAAGATAGTTCTACACAGGTGCTCTGTGAACCTTACATGTCATTACAGTACAGATAAATCCAGTGGCTCTTCTGATTCTAGAAGTTATGCATTTTTTTCTTCTCCATTCATCTCATACCTCTATGTATGAAGTCTTGTAATGATTGCAGATACCTTACACCAATGCTTCTGCAGCCATTTCCAACCTCTATAGCAATCCCAAAAATAGAGACCCCAGACAATACCTGTAAATTAGTCTATATTTTTTTTTCTTGTATATATAGATTGAAATATAAGAATGATGCAAATGTAAGAATTTAAGGAGAATTGCATATGGACAAAGAATTATATAAGTGCGTAACTAAGGCTTCTTTCACATTTCCGTCGATAGTCGCCCGTCACAAAGCGTCGGCATGACGTACCGACGGAAGTGTGTCCTTTCACATTTCCGTCTGCAGTCCCGGCCAGGAAAGAGACAGAGAGAGACATTTCCTGCCGGGCATGCGCAGACGGAAAAACTGGATACAACGCACAGAAAAACGTTCCCTTGAACGTTTTTCCCAGACGACGGGCCGCCAAAACCCGATGCAACCAGTGCACGATGGATGGCAACGTGTGGCCATACGTCGCGATCCGTCGGCAATACAAGTCTATAGGAAAAAAAGCGTATCCTGCGGGCAAATTTGCAGGATGTGTTTTTTCCCAAAACGACTCATTGTGACGGGGAATGCCCGACGGAAATGTGAAAGTAGCCTAAGAAGCATATATCAGGGAATAACCTAGACATGTGATATGAGAACATTACTGAAAAACATGAACATGATTGCTGTAAGAATATGGCTAAAATGCATACAGAGGCGTAGCTAGAGCTTTTGCCGCCCAGGGCTGTTCCCGAGTTTGGCGCACCCCCCCCCCCCGGGCTCAATACACACAAAGGTTACCAAAAATAGTCAGGACAACACGCACAGAAACAAAACTCTATTTCTTCACTCAGCTGATGTTCAAAAGACAGACCAGACACCATATCACCACAGTGACCTATAATACTATCTACAAGGCACAAATACCGCCACACCATGACCAGATGACATTACCACCACAGTGATCGAATAATATCAAATACAAGGAACAAACACCACAACATCATGACCAGACCACATATTACCACCACATATTACCACCACATAGTGACTGAATACTACAATACTGATCAATAATAAAAAACCCCACAATACTATCACCATAAGTGCCATTATACACAGGAGATCTGTACTTAGTATGCAGCGTCTGTGTATAGGTAATACAGTGATCACCGGTGACATACACAGGACCTCAGTATATAGTATACAGTGTATAGTGTCAGTGTATAGGTAACACACTGACTCACCAGTGACGTCTCTAGGTGAAGTCCTTCATCTTTCATCCAGCACAGACCGCCATCACTTCATCCAGCCAAGACTCGTCTCTGCAGGAAATAACACAGTTATCTCGAGTTCCACTTGCAGAACACATTACTTAATTTTCCCAACTTCTACATTACACCACATGAAGAAGGCGACATAGTGTCACTCTGCACAGTAATAGGACCGCCCCACCATTTAAAACAGTATACTCAAAAAATAAAATAAATACATCACTGCAGTAATAATATCCCTTAATTAGCCCCTATGGTAATAATATTCGCCATCCTGGCCCCCGTGTGTCTCATTCCTGGCTTCAGCCATATGTTCTCCCATTCTGCCCTAATGAGTATCCATCCTGCCCCATATGATCTTCCCATCCTGCCCCATCTGTCTCCATCGTATCCATCCTGCCCCATGATCCTGCCCCATCTGTCTCCAATCCTGCCTCCAGTGTCTCCAGTCATGACGCCATGTCTCCAATCATGCCCCGTTTCTCCATTCTGCACCAGTCTCAAGCATTCTGCACCAGTCTCAAGCATTCTGCACCAGTCTCAAGCATTCTGCACCAGTCTCAAGCATTCTGCACCAGTCTCAAGCATTCTGCACCAGTCTCAAGCATTCTGCACCAGTCTCAAGCATTCTGCACCAGTCTCAAGCATTCTGCACCAGTCTCAAGCATTCTGCCCCCCTGTGTCCAGCTTTCTGCCCCCCTGTGTCCAGCTTTCTGCCCCCGTGTCCAGCTTTCTGCCCCCCTGTGTCCAGCTTTCTGCCCCCCTGTGTCCAGCTTTCTCCCCTCCTGTGTCCAGCTTTCTGCCCCCCTGTGTCCAGCTTTCTGCCCCCCTGTGTCCAGCTTTCTGCCCCCCTGTGTCCAGCTTTCTGCCCCCCTGTGTCCAGCTTTCTGCCCCCCTGTGTCCAGCTTTCTGCCCCCCTGTGTCCAGCTTTCTGCCCCCCTGTGTCCAGCTTTCTGCCCCCCTGTGTCCAGCTTTCTGCCCCCCTGTGTCCAGCTTTCTGCCCCCCTGTGTCCAGCTTTCTGCCCCCCTGTGTCCAGCTTTCTGCCCCCCTGTGTCCAGCTTTCTTCCCCCCCTGTGTCCAGCTTTCTGCCCCCCTGTGTCCAGCTTTCTGCCCCCCTGTGTCCAGCTTTCTGCCCCCCTGTGTCCAGCTTTCTGCCCCGGGCCCCCCGGATCGCCGCTCTCAATAAAAAAAACAAAACAAGTTCTGCTTACCTGACCGTGCTCCTGCTCTCTCTGGTTATCGGTGGGGGCGGCCATCTTCCTGAGGCCGCGCATGCGCAGATAGAGTGCTCTGCTGCCCGGGGCTTCAGGAAAATGGCCACGGGATGCCGCGCATGCGCAGATGGAGATCGCGGCGGCCATTTTTCTGAAGCCGAGATGCGAACAGGTTCCCTTTAATAGAAAAAAAAAATTCTGCGCCGCCGGCGACCCGCCCCCCGCATTGTGCCGCCCGGGGCGGACCGCCCCCCCCTTCCTACGCCTCTGAATGCATAGAAATTATATAAATGCATGGCTAAAAGGCTTTGACCTGATTATTGAAGACCAAATTTCTAAAGCACAAAATATGGAAACAGGATGTGGCTAAACAGCTTGGAAATAATGAGATTGTTGAAAGCATGGCAATAATACTTTTCCCAAGTAATTTTATCTTTGGAGCTCTACAGCTTGGCTCTACAGCCTGGCATTGATATAAGAGGCAGTCCATATAATGCCTGATGAATGCAAGGCATACCACCTTCGTCCTTTGCTAATTCAACTTATTTTTTATTCAGTTAACTATATTTAGGTACATGCAGATTCACCTCATGTAATGACATTCTATTGTTGAAAATACACAGCAGAGCTTAGCGTCTCCGTAACATAAATGAACATGCTGCGGCTCATAAACCCGCTTTGCTGGTGAGTTTACGCAAAGTTAAAGGGAACCTGTCACCCCCAAAATCGAAGGCGAGCTAAGCACACCAGCATCAGGGGCTTATCTACAGCATTATATAATGCTGTAGATAAGCCCCGATGTATCCTGAAAGATGAGAAAAAGGGGGCCAGGCATGCTTTGTCTGCCCTGTTGAGGCACCGGGCCTCTCTGACCTTTCCAGGCGCCTGCGCACTGCAGTACTTTGCTCTGCCCTCAATAGGTAGTACAATTTTAGATAACAACAACACATTTTCAAATTTACAACACAATCATGTGCAAAATATAACTGGACTATTTTAACCCATCATCAAAACTAGATATATACTACACAAAAGATGATACCAAGGTCACTTATCGAATATAGAAAAATACAAACAACTTTATTGATAAAATACAGTGCATGGGGATACAACAAGTGCATACACACAATAGATCGCAACATGAAGTGCAATACAGTGTGGCCACGCCGGGACCCGGTACCATATAGAGGGGATAAAAGTAATCACCTGTCAATAACAAGTCTCCCTTCCTTACACAAAATACCTCCCAATCATGTCAGCTCATACTACTCTATAATGCCAATATAGCCACAATCCTTGCTGTATAGCCAGTAGGTACTACATAGTATTCAATACAAATCCTCATTAATAGTGCGCTGGGCACCGGTCCACACTAATCACCCCATTAACTATCGGTAAATATGATCAACTACTCAACTACTATCAGTACTAATTGCCATGCTAGGTTGGGATGCCAATATGGGATTGCTGTCTGTGCACACCGTGCAGCTATTAGGATAATTTACTATTAATGAGGATTTGCATTGAATACTATGTAATGTAGCTGATCTTGGGCACGCACCCTGATTAGAATAGCTGTTACTAATAAAAGTGTATCGCCATCTTAACTGATGAGCATTATCCTCAACAAAATGTTAATGTGTAGACATGGGATTCAGTGGGTGCTCTAGTCTGCAAGCTGAAACTGCATGGGCCAGGGATTATCCCACCAAATGCCAACTCTCCTTTTACAGTGGGCAAAATACTACTCAAACAACACAGGGTGAGGGTAAAACAGTGTGGAATTACTTAATAATAATAATAATAATAATAATAATAATTTTATATAGCGCCAACATATTCCACAGCGCTTTACAAATTATGGAGGGGATTTGTACAGACAATAGACATTAGAGCGTAACAAAAATCACAGTTCAAAATAGATACCAATAGGAGTGAGGGCCCTGCTCGCAAGCTTACAATCTATAGGAAAAAGGGAGACACGAGAGGTGGATGGTTACAATTGCTTTCGTTGTTCGGACCAGCCATAGTGTAAGGATCGGGTGTTCATGTAAAGCTGTATGAACCAGTTAACAGCCTAAGTATGTAACTGTACAGACACAGAGGGCTATTAACTGCATGAAATATATGAGAACATGATGTGAGGAACCTGATTAAGGTTTAAGGTTTTTTTTTTTGTTTATTTTTTAATGGGCCACACAGGGATAGTTAGGTTAATGCGTTGAGGTGGTAGGCCAGTCTGAACAAATGCGTTTTTAAGACACGCTTAAAATTGTGGGGATTGGGGATTAATCTTATTAACCTGGGTAGTGCATTCCAAAGAATTGGCGAAGCACGTGAAAAGTCTTGGAGATGGGAGTGGGAGGTTCTGATTATTGAGGATGTTAACCTCAGGTCATTAGCAGAACGGAGAGCACGGGTAGAGTGGTAGACTGAAACCAGGGAGGAGATGTAGAGTGGTGCTGAGCCATGGAGTGCTTTGTGGATGAGGGTAATAGTTTTGTACTGGATTCTTGAGTGGATGGGTAACCAGTGTAATGACTGGCACAGGGTAGAGGCATCGTGTAACGGTTGGTGAGGAATATAATCCTGGCAGCAGCATTCAGGACAGATTGAAGCCGGGATAGTTTGGTAAGAGGGAGGCCAATTAAGAGAAAGTTACAATAGTCCAGACGAGAATGAATGAGTGAAACAGTAAGAGTTTTTGCAGTGTCGAAAGCAAGAATTATAGAAATGTTTTTGAGATGCAGATAAGAAGAGCGAGCCAATGATCAGATGTGGGGGGTGAAGGAAAGCTCAGAATCAAGGATGACCCCAAGGCAGCGGGCATGTTGCTTGGGAGTAATGGTGGAACCACACACGGAGATGGCAATGTCAGGCAAAGGTAGGTTAGTAGAGGGAGAGAACACGAGGAGTTCAGTTTTTGACAGGTTCAGTTTCAGATAGAGGGAGGACATGATGTTAGAGACAGCGGTAAGACAATCACTGGTGTTTTCTAAAAAGGCAGGCGTGATATCAGGAGAAGTGTATAATTGGGTGTCATCAGCATAGAGATGGTACTGGAAACCAAATCTACTGATTGTTTGTCCATTAGGGGCAGTATACAAAGAGAAGAGGAGGGGGCCTAGGACTGATCCTTGAGGAACCCCAACAGTAAGGGGAAGGTGAGAGGAGGAGGAACCAGCAAAAGATACATTGAAGGAGCGATCAGAGAGATTGGAGGAGAACCAGGAGAGAACGGTGTCCTTGAGGCCGATGGAGTGGAGCATAGTGAGGAGGAGCTGATGATCCACAGTATCGAATGCTGTGGAGAGATCCAAGAGAATTAGCATGGAGTAGTGACCATTAGATTTAGCTGTTAGTAGATCATTAGAGACTTTAGTGATGGCAGTTTCAGTAGAGTGTAAAGAGCGGAAACCAGATTGAAGAGGGTCGAGAAGAGAGTTACTTTATTGAACCACAAAACAGCTAAATAACACACAGAACAATCTCAGCAAAATACCTAAGATGGTGCAAAATTACAGTCTTACCCTTCCACTGACACACACAAAGAGGAGGTAAAGACAAGCTTAAGAAGCTGACAGTCCATTGAGGTACAAGGCCAGATCACCGGAGGGTCACAATTTGGCTTCTCCGAACATTTCCATGGAGCAAGGTGACCGGTGGGTTCCATTCCTGGCTTTCTCAAATGTATCCATGGGGCTCAGGTGACTGGTGGGTCCAAATCCTGACTACCCCAAACGTATGCATGGTTCAGTGATGGTCAGTGGAGCAGATCTGTATTCATTCAGCCGCAGCCATGGTCCCCTAAGCTGACATCCTGTAGAATGTCAAATCTGTGTCCCTCATGATAGAACCATAATGTCTTGGCTGCTGTCTTTGGATGTTTGTCTGGATGTATATATTCTATTTTTATAGTTCACTATTGTTCTTCAAGCCATTATTCACAGGTCAAGGAGAAGGGGTGTTGAGATTAACTCGCATTGTTTATTTAATACATTTGCATAGTTTATGCTTCTCTGTCTGCAAGTCAACAAGCTACATGACCCACACAATAGTCATTCAACAAATTAAGCAAACATCCATTCATCAATGACCCTGCAATACTGTTTTGCAAAAAATAGCAGACCATAAGTTGTAGGAGCGGATATAAGATGCAAACATTAGCCATTCAAAGAGATCAAAAATCATTGTTTAAGACTCATAAGTGTATGGTTCTTGACCAACTGAAGAACAAACACACAAATTCAAAAGTCAACATATAGATATCAGTAAATGACTCCTAGATTACTGAATCTATACATCTGGTTAATTAAGATAAAATGCTGTGTTGTCACAGAAGCGTGTTAACCTGGCACCCTGTCACTGCTGTTACCCTTGTGTAGTGACCCAGTTAAGATTGTGTCCTTCCCTTAAAGTAATCCTGCATTGTGAGTAGCTTCTATACATTACAACTCACTCTCTAACTGCCCCTCTACATTATCCCCTGCAATTGTGAGCTGTAATTCTCCATTTCTAGTGACCTCCATTTTAGATGTAATGCATTTCTCATTTTCTGTGTTCTGGAGTCATTTAATGGTGAAAGTGTACAATGACTCATAATTATTGTTTTGTAAGGATCTGAGATGTGAATCCAGTGTCCTAATTGGCCAGCTCCTAGTCACATGGTCAATAGGAGGATCTATTTTCCAGGCAAGTCTAGAATGTTCTTTAGTCTGAGGGATGCCCTCAGGGAGAGCAGAACATGCGTGAGGCTGTTTTCACTACAAGATCTCCTGCAGGCATAAAAGCCTGGGTTCCCTTTAAAACCTCTACAGACATCATTCTTAAGTCTTTCTGACTGGAATCGCCTTAGATTTTACATTCACCTATAAGTGGCATCATTCTTAAATCTTTCTGACTGGAATCGCCTTAGATTTTACATTCACCTATAAGTGGCATCATTCTTAAATCTTTCTGACTGGAATCACCTCAGTTTTTACATTCACCTATAAGTACTTGTGCATGTGCCGTGACACTGTGGAGTTAACCCTGAGTACAGGTCTGTAACCTCTAATTACTGCATCTACCTCCTTCTGTAAACTACAAAAAGACACTATCCAGTGCTCTTAAAGCCCCAGACCCCAATCACATCTCAGCATCTGAGTGTGAACTGTGATTGCCGTGGACTACCATGAGAGACTGTTCCTTATTTGTTCCAAATTATAATTCCCGTTCCTGCTGAAGTAAAAGCAACTGTTATCCCCAAGACCGATGTGTCATAATTCCTTCGGCTGCGGACACCATGTGGGGGTGGATAGCAGGGAATGTTCGGCCTGGTCATTACACTTGGTCAAGTTTAAATGCAACCTGCCTTATTCTGCAGTCACCAGTAGATGGTGCCCATGGTAATCTTTAAGGTAACATGACTGTCACCCCGAAGATCACCAGCATGACAGCTGGCCTGTCTGCAGCCCTGGCTCTACAGTACCAATAGCCAGAAGAGGGGAGATTGTCATTTATTAGTATGGTAATGTATTTGAAGTGGCCTGTTCACAATCAGTAATGAGCATGTCTGCAGACAAACTTTTCTAATGTCAGATTACATTAGATTATTATAGCAATTTATTTTTAAATTAGTTATCTTTTCTCAAAGCTGTGCTCTGTGGATCTTTCCTCTTAGAGTAGTGTGAGGTTATATCCTTATCGCTCGGACACCTGCTGAAATATTACAATCCAGCCATGGCCGATGCAGCAATAACATCGGCCATGGCTGGAGACCCCGATCAACCCCCGCCACCAACTGACAGCGGCGATATGCCGCTGCCATTAGCCCTCCTTTCCCCTCCGACCTGTCGTCCGTCCCCCCGTCCTGTCCTCCGTCCCCCCCGCTGTCCGATCTCACCCCTTCTGTGCCTCCCGAGTCCTGGTGTCCCTCCCGGTGCCGGTGGTCTTCAGCGATGGGCGCCGCCATCTTCCAAAATGGTGGGCACAGTGCGCCCGCCGAATCTGCCGGCCAGCAGATTCATTAGTTCAATGCCGGCACATTTTGATCACTCTGATACAACCTATCACAGTGATCAAAATAAAAAAAATAGTAAATAACCCCCCTCCTTATCACCCCCACAGGTAGGGAAAATAATAAAAGAAAATATATTTATTTTTATTTTTCCACTAGGGTTAGGGTTAGAACTAGGGCTAGGGTTAGTGCTAGGGTTAGAACTAGGGTTAGGGTTGCAATTAGGGTTAGAATTAGGGTTAGGGTTGGAATTAGGGTATGTGCACACGGTGCGGATTTGCCTGCGGATCCGCAGCAGATTGGCCATTGCGGATTCGCAGCAGTTTTCCATGCATTGTACAGTATCATGTAAACCTATGGAAAACCAAATCCGCTGTGCCCATGTTGCAAAAAATACTGGGCGGAAACGCTAAGTTGTATTTTCCGCAGCATGTCAATTCTTTTGCGGATTCCGCAGTGTTTTACACCTGCTCCTCAATAGAAATCCGCAGGTGTAAAACTGCAGAAAATCCGCAGGTAAAATGCAGTGTGTTTTACCTGCAGATTTTTCAAAAACGGTGTGGAAAAATCCGCACACAAATCCGCAACGTGTGCACATAGCCTTAGGGTTGGGGTTTGAATTAGAGTTAGGGTTGGGATTAGAGTTGGGGTTGGTATTAGGGTTAAGATTAGAGTTAGGGGTGTGTTGGGGTTAGGGTTAGGCTTGTGGTTACGGTTGGGATTAGGGTTAGGGGTGTGTTGGGGTTAGGGTTGTGATTAGGGTTATGGTGAGGGTTGGGATTAGGGTTAGGGGTGTGTTGGGGTTAGGGTTGTGATTAGGGTTATGGTTAGGGTTGGGATTCGGGTTAGGGGTGTGTTGGGGTTAGTGTTGGAGTTAGAATTGAGGGGTTTCCACTGATTAACCCCTTTCTGACCTCGGACAAGATAGTACGTCCGAGGTCAGAAGCCCCGCTTTGATGCGGGCTCCGGCGGTGAGCCCGCATCAAAGCCGGGACATGTCAGCTGTTTTGAACAGCTGACATGTGACTGTAATAGGCGCGGGCAGAATTGCGATACGCCCACGCCTATTAACTAGTTAAATGCCGCTGTCAAACGCAGACAGCAGCATTTAACCGGCGCTTGTGGCCGGAAATGAGCGCATCGCCGACCCCGTCACATGATCGGAGGTCGGCGATGCTTCTACATTGTAACCATAGAGGTCCTTGAGACCTCTATGGTTACTGCTCCACGGTAGCTGTGAGCGCCACCCTGTGGTCGGCGCTCACAGCACACCTGCATTTCTCCTACATAGCAGCGAGCATCAGATCGCTGCTATGTAGCAGAGCCGATCGCGTTGTGCCAGCTTCTAGCCTCCTATGGAGGCTATTGAAGCATGGCAAAAGTAGAAAAAAATGTGAAAAAAATAAAAAATATAAAAAGTTTGAATCGCCCCCTTTTCGCCCCAATCAAAATAAATCAATTAAAAAAAAAAATCAAACCTACACATATTTGGTATCGCCGCGTTCAGAATCGCCCGATCTATCAATTAAAAAAAGCATTAACCTGATCGCTAAACGGCGTAGCGAGAAAAAAATTAGAAATGCCAGAATTACGTTTTTTTTGGTCGCCGCAACATTGCATTAAAATGCAATAACGGGCGATCAAAAGAACGTATCTGCATCAAAATGGTATCATTAAAAACGCCAGCTCGGCACGCAAATAATAAGCCCTCATCTGTCCCCAGATCATGAAAAATGGAGACGTTACGAGTATCGGAAAATGGCGCACTTTTTTTTTTTTTTTTTAGCAAAGTTTGGAATTTTTTCACCACTTAGATAAAAAATAACCTAGTCATGTTAGGTGTCTATGAACTCGTAGTGACCTGGAGAATCATAATGGCTGGTCAGTTTTAGCATTTAGTGAACCTAGCAAAAAAGCCAAACAAGAAACAAGTGTGGGACTGCACTTTTTTTGCAATTTCACCACACTTGGAATTTTTTTCCCGTTTTCTAGTACATGGACATGGTAAAACCAATGATGTTGTTCAAAAGTACAACTCGTCCCGCAAAAAAAGTGAAAAATGAACACGGAAAAACGAAAAATCCAAAGGTCATGAAGAGGTAAGCACATCAGGGGGTCCCAAACGCGACATGGCGCCACCATTGATTTCAGCCAATCTTGCGTTCAAAAAGTCAAATGGTGCTCCCTCCCTTTCGAGCCCCGACTTGTGCCCAAACAGTGGTTTACACAAACATATGGGGCATAAGCGTACTCAGGAAAAATTGCACAACAACTTTGGTGGTCTAATTTCTCCTGTTACCCTTGGGAAAATAAAAAATTGGGGGCTAAAAATTTATTTTTGTGGGGAAAAAAAGTGATTTTTTTATTTTCACGGTTCTGCATTATAAAATTCTGTGAAGCATTTGGGAGTTCAAAGTGCTCACCACACATCTAGATAAGTTCCTTGGGGGTTCTATTTTCCAAAATTAGGTCACTTGTGGGGGGTTTCTACTGTTTAGGCACATCAGGGGCTCTGCAAACGCAACGTGATGCCCACAGACCATTCCATCAAAGTCTGCATTTCAAAACGTCACTACTTCCCTTCAGAGCCCCGACGTGTGCCCAAATAGTGGTTTACCCCCACATACCAGAGTACTCAGGACAAACTGGACAACAACTTTTGGGGTCCAATTTCTCATGTTACCCTTGTGATAATAAACAATTGTGGACTAAAAAATCAATTTTGAGGAAAAGAAAAACATTTTTTATTTTCACGGCTCTGCGTTATAAACTTCTGTGAAGCACTTGGGGTAAAAAGTGCTCGCTACACATCTAGATAAGTTCCTTGGGGGGTCTAGTTTCCAAAATGGGGTCACTTGTGGGGGAGCTCCAATGTTTAGGCACACAGGGGCTCTCCAAACGCGACATGGTGTTCGCTAACGATTGGAGCTAATTTTTCATTCAAAAGTCAAATGGCGCTCCTTCCCTTCCGAGTCTTGCCGTGTGCACAAACAGTGGTTTACCCAACATGTGAGCTATCGGTGTACGTAGGAAAAATTGCCCAACACATTTTAGGATCCATTTTATCCTTTTGCCCATGTTGAAATGAAAAAATTGAGGCTAAAAGAAATTTTCTGTGAAACGAAAAGTACTTATTCATTTTTACGGATCAATTTGTGAAGCATCTGGGGGTTCAAAGTGCTCACTATGCATCTAGATAAGCTCCTTGGGGGGCCTAGTTTCCAAAATGGGGTCACTTGTGGGGGAACTCCAATCTTTAGGTACACAGGGGCTCTCCAAACGCGACATGGTGTCCGCTAAAGATTGGAGCCAATTTTTCATTGAAAAAGTCAAATGGCGCTCCTTCCCTTCCGAGCCATGTCATGCGCCCAAACAGTGGTTCCCACCCCACATATGGGGTATCGGCGTACTCAGGACAAACTGTACAATAACTTTTGGGGTGCAGTTTCTCCTTTTACCCTTGGGAAAATAAAAAAATTGTTGCTAAAAGATCATTTTTGTGACTAAAAAGTTAAATGTTTATTTTTTCCTTCCATGTTGCTTCTGCTGCTGTGAAGCACCTGAAGGGTTAATAAACTTCTTGAATGTGGTTTGGAGCACCTTGAGGGGTGCAGTTTTTAGAATGGTGTCACTTTTGGGTATTTTCAGCCATATAGACCCCTCAAACTGACTTCAAATGTGAGGTGGTCCCTAAAAAAAATGGTTTTGTAAATTTTGTTGTAAAAATGAGAAGTCGCTGGTAAAATTTTAACCCTTCTAACTTCCTATCAAAATGTGCTGATGTAAAGTATACATGTGGGAAATGTTATTTATTAACTATTTTGTGTCACATAACTCTCTGGTTTAACAGAATAAAAATTCAAAATTTGAAAATTTTGAAATTTTCCAAATTTTAGCCAAATTTCCATTTTTTTCACAAATAAACGCAAAAATTATTGACCTAAATTTACCACTAACATGAAGCCCAATATGTCACGAAAAAACACTAGGATCCGTTGAAGCCTTCCTGAGTTATTACCTCATAAATGGACAGTGGTCAGAATTGCAAAAAAATGGCCAGGTCATTAAGGTCAAAATAGGCTGGGTCATGAAGGGGTTAAATCATTTGATTGCTAGATTTTATTTGACATAAATCTAAGGTCAAAATAGGCTGGGTCATGAAGGGGTTAAATCATTTGATTGCTAGATTTTATTTGACATAAATCTAGTTACAGATTACTTAAGTGAGTTATAGAGAGTTCATGATTATTCTGTATGCATTATAAAATGGAATTATTTTTTATTTCACAATAAACTTACACATTTTCTACTGATCCATAATGTACATGAACGGCTTCAGCTGCATATTAACTCTTTAAGGAAGCAGTCAATTTTCATTTTTGCATTTTAACTTTTTCCTCCCCTTTATAAAAGAGCAATAACTTTTTCATTTTCCACCAACATAAATGCATGACGACCTGTTTTTTTCGTGGGACAAATTGTAGTTTTGAAAGACTACATTTATTTTACCGTGTAGTGTCTGGGAAAATGGAAAAGAAAATACAGATTGCAGTGATATGGTGAAAAAACCCTCAGAATTCTGTGATTCTTTTTTTTTTCCAAATCAATATAATTATGGTAATACCAAGCATTTATAGGTTTTTATTTTTAGATTTTAGTGGCTTAAAAAATTCAGAGTAAATATTTTCCATATTTATTATGGCCGTATAATCGGTGATGAATATTCTGGTTGGATGATTGCAGCTTTGTAACATGCATTTGTCATTTCTAAATTTTATATTTTTGTACCGACAAAATACTTGGTTCAGAAATGATCCCACTAATTCATCGTGATCCAAAACTGTTGAATACTGAAACAAGTCTTCAGAGTGAAATAATCATTATATAATTTGCTCTCTCCTTTCCTGTTCAAGTCGGATATTGCAGTAAATGTAAGGGACACCGTTGGGTCAGCTGTTTCCTCCCTCACCACTTACAAGAACTCCATTCATAACGTGTCCTTTTTATCCTTTTCAGTGAATAAGTAATTATTCAATATAGGAGGCAGGATATTTGGAGCTGGCTATTTAATGTGGCAGCACACCATAATGAAGCCTACCTTTCCTCGCAACTTGAGAGGGGAATGTAACAATTCCAGCAAGAAGGAAACTTTATCTGGTTTGACGCGCTATTTCTTTGGCACATCAGTGAACCTTTTATCCCTGTGACTGACAGCCCCAGAAGGGTCACATTCACCTCCATTCTATCGCTTATTGTAATATTTAATGGTGGACAAGGTTGAGTGGGAATGAGCGTAATCTGAACTTACTTTTCCACATACTAAAGGCTAAGAGACAGCTTGATCCCTAGCATTGTGGTGTAACGCTTGCCATGCTTTGCCGCACTGTTTACGAGTTAGATTATTAAGAATAGTTACGGTATGTTTTAGCATTCTGTTCTGTATTTCTTTTAGACCTATACAGCTTTTTATTATGAGGTGAGCTGAGGTTGTTCTCTGCACTATTTTTTGTATTTTAGTTGAATAGCCATCATATTTTTTCTTTCAATTTTCAAAGTTAAAATCCGCAGTCTTCAGAGTTTGTCTTGTTAGTCACTAATATCTGGTACCATTGTGATGTTTTATTGCAGTGTTTTTTCATTTACACGCTTGTACAAATCCATGTTTGCCCATAGGTGCCAGCATAAACTATAAATAATTGGGTACATCAGTTAGCAATTTGGTGGAGCATGACAGATTTCATGGCTCATTGGTTGGTTTGCTTTGTCCATAAGATAAATGGCCATGTTGCTTGTTTCCAAGAGCTTTTTCATTCCCAGCTCATAGGATGACATCACATTTGTAGACTTTAATTTAAGAAATTCTGTCACCAGGTTTTTAAAACCCTATCCAAGAGCAGCATGATGTGGGGAAAGAGACCCTGAATCCTGTGATATACCAACTTAAACTGAATATTGTCATTTTCATATTCACTGTTTTATCTGCTGCAGATCTACCAATTTTCTGAATGCTGAGATCTGTATAACCTTGCCTACACCACTTATTGGCATCTTTCTGTGTACACTGTGCATAGGCAGAAAGCTGCCAATCAGTGGTAGGGGCAGGGTTATACCGTACTCATGAATATAGAGGACTACATAGCAGCAGGTTTTCTAGTCATCTAGTGATAATCTGCTCATAAAACATTGATTTTATCAAAACTGCACATAGCACCCTAATAAGTGACACTTTGCTGTAATCAGGTTCTCTGTCTCTACATTATGCTGCTCTCAAATTTGGTGGAAAGAACCTGATCACAGATTCCCTTTATCAGACAGCCAAGCTCATGGCTGGTTCCAGCAGCTTACTGGCTGTTTAAATCTCTAGATGCCATGGTCTATAGCTGTAGCATCTAGATGGTCGTGTGAAGAAGGATTTGCCCCCTCTTTCATTTCATCGACATTTCCCCGCAAAATGATCTGTTTGTCAATGGTTGTCATTAAAGACAATGCCAGGTATTGTGCCAAGTCTAATAGGCCTCTTGTCAATGTAAAACTAACAGGTCTCTTATAACTGAATACAGGAGTATTGCAGTGTATTAGATCAGTGATTAGCGGTTTTAGTTTTCAAGTCCTAGAGTTGGACTACGTAAAAAGGTTAAAAAAATAAATAAATAAAAAAAAGTTAGAAAAAGATACCCCCATTCCCTCCAAAAATAAAGCATGAATCTAAATCAGGAAAAATATTTTGCTATTAAAACGTATTTGTTACGTAAAAACACAAATTAAATAATTAATGACCGCCGATATGCCTTTTAACTTTTTATTGGCGCTGAGAAATAAGTGTATAGCGTCCCCCAGCATCGGAAAATCTCTGAGGTCTCCGCTACCGGGAATAGCCAAGACCCCAGAAAACACGATTTGGGTCAGTTTTTATCGTCCCCTGTCACTTGATCACCGTTATTCACTGAATAACGGCGATCACAAAAAAAGGCTGGTTTTCTATTCATTTTTCTCTCCTCTGATATGATCTAGAGTACCAGAGGAGACCCTGTATCCGGCAACAATAGGGCACTTTTCCTATTGGTTCATTTTGATCACTGTGATAGAACCTATAAAAAAAACCTATTAAAAAAATAGTAAATCAATCCACCCTTTGTCACCCCCTTAATTACATAAAAATAATAAAGTTAAAAAAATATAATTTATTCCACTATGTGCAATTAGAGTTAGGG
Source organism: Ranitomeya variabilis (assembly GCF_051348905.1). Lineage (NCBI taxonomy): Eukaryota > Metazoa > Chordata > Amphibia > Anura > Dendrobatidae > Ranitomeya > Ranitomeya variabilis. Next base: position 403,331,718 of record NC_135234.1, read on the forward strand.
TTGTGTTGGGGTTAATGTTGGGTTGGGGTTAGGGTTGTAGTTAAGGTTAAGGTCGTGTTGGGGTTAGGGTTGGGTTGGGGTTAGGGATGAGTTGAGGTTGGGGTTAGGGTTGTGTTGGGGTTAGCAGTGGTTAGGGGTGTGTTGGGGTTAGGGTTGGGTTTAGGGCTATGTTAGGGTTGGAGTTAGAATTGAGGGTTTCCACTGTTTAGGCACATCAGGGGGTCTCGAAACGCAACATGGTGCCCGCCATCGATTCCAGCTAATTTTGCGTTCAAAAAGTCAAACGGTGCATCCTCCTGAGCCCTGTCATGCACCCAAACAGTGGATTTCCCCCACATATGGGGTATCGGTGTACTCAGGAGAAATTGCACAACAAATTTTGTGCTCCATTTTCTCCTGATACCCTTGTGAAAATAATAAAAATTGGGTCTAAATAAAAATTTTTTGAAAAATGCTAAATGTTAATTCTTTCCACATTCCACATTGGTTAATAAACTTCTTGAATGTGCTTTTGAGCACCTTGAGGGGTGCAGTTTTTAGAATGGTGTCACTTAGGGCTTTGACTAGTTGAACTGGTCAGCCCTCTTTCCATGTTATCATGGCCACAGGGGCGTCAATGCCAGCTCATGCAAATCTTGCGCATGCGTGTCGCTTATTTCGAAAGCGTCACTGTGCCTCTGTAGCCAGGTGTATGCTTCCCGGCTTCAGAGATGCACTTTGCATTACCAGAAGTTCAGAAGACTGCTCTTCTGAACTTCTGGTCATGCACAGTGCACTACTAAAGCCGGGAAGTGTACACCCGGCTACAGAGGAGCAGTGAGGCTGCCATAATTAGCGACAAGCATGACACTGGCTCGTGCAAATCATATAATTATGCCCATAGCACCTCTCATTGAAATTTTGCTTGGTCTACCAGACCTTATCTTCACTTCCACTGTTTCTGTTAATTGCCATTTAAAATGGAAAAAAAAGAGAGCACGCGTGTTAAATACAAAACAGCAATTGAGAAACAATAATTTAAAAGAAAAAATAATGGGTGGGAAAATTAGAAAAAAATAAAGCTTGCTGTGACACTGGTATTGGCACTCTTTACATAAAATTAGTATGGAAGCTCATTTTGACTCGCCTGTGGTAAATCACAAATGAGAATCACCAGTGATTAATTGTCGGTGCCCATGTGACTGACATGAATTAGCCAATGAATGATGACTTCAGTGTTTTAAAAAGCCACATGGTCCTGTTACTTTGTCACAGTGATGAAGCCAAAGTAGCTGTCTGAGGAAATTAGAACTGCTGTTATTAGCAAACACAGAACTTCTAAAGGGTATAAGGCCATCTCCAAAGACCTTGGTATCCCAGTTTCAACAGTGCACAATGTTATTAAGTTTGCCAAGCATGGAACCATCAAGAACCTCTCTGGACGTGGGTGAAATAGGAAAATTGACAAGATGTTTTTGAAGGTGCATGCGAATGGTGAAAAAACACCATGTCAAACTTTCAAAGACCTGAAGGCTAACCTGGAACAGTCTGGGCTTACGGTTTCAACAAGTACCATATGCCGCACACTAAATCAAGCAGAGATTTATGGGCGAAGGCAAAAGAAGAAACCATAGCTGAAGAAAATACATAAAAAGGAATGACTGATCTTTGCCAAAGAGTACCTTGACAAACCACAATAATCCTCTGGGAAAATGTTCTGTGAACAGAGGAAACAAAAATAGAGCTTTTTGGCAATGCAACGCAACAGTTTGTTTACAGATGGTGCAATGAAGCTTATAAGGAAAAGAACACCCTACCAACAGTTAAGCATGGGGGAGGATTCATAATCCTGTGGGGTTGCTTTGCTGTGTCTGGTACTGGAGGCCTTGACCGTATCACAGGAATCATGAAATCAGAGAATTATCAAGAGATTTTAGAGCAAAATATCCTGCCCAGTGTAAGATAACTTGATTTAAGTTGACGATCATGGGTCCTCCAGTAAGACAATAACCCAAAGCACACATCCAAAAGTACACAGGACTGATTGAAAAAGAAAAAATGGACTGTTTTAAAATGGCCATCAATGAGTCATGAAATCTGCCATTGATAAAATGAACCCTGCAGACATTCAAGAGTTTGAACAAACTCCAAAGGAAGAGTAATGAGAAAGTACCAACTTACAAGGGCAAGAAGCTTGTAGATGGCTACAATAAATGTTTGGAGGCTGTCATCAATGCCAAAGGGCGTGTAACCGAGTATTAATTAACCCCTTCACCCCCAAGGGTGGTTTGCACATTAATGACCGGGCCAATTTTTACAATTCTGACCACTGTCCCTTTATGAGGTTATAACTCTGGAACGCTTCAACGGATCTTGGCGATTCTGACACTGTTTTCTCGTGACATATTGTACTTCATGATAGTCATAAAATTTCTTCGATATAACTTGCGTTTATTTGTGAAAAAAATGGAAATTTGGCGAAAATTTTGAAAATTTCGCAATTTTCCAACTTTGAATTTTTATGCCCTTAAATCACAGAGATATGTCACACAAAATACTTAATAGGTAACATTTCCCACATGTCTACTTTACATCAGCACAATTTAGGAACCAAATGTTTTTTTTTGTTAGGGAGTTATAAGGGTTAAAAGTTGACCAGCAATTTCTCATTTTTACAACACCATTTTTTTTTAGGGACCACATCTCATTTGAAGCCATTTTGAGGGGTCTATATGATAGAAAATAGCCAAGTATAACACCATTCTAAAAACTGCACCCCTCAAGGTGCTCAAAACCACATTCAAGAAGTTTATTAACCCTTCAGGTGTTTCACAGAAAATTTTGGAATGTTTAAATAAAAATGAACATTTTTTTCACACAATTTATTTCAGCTCCAATTTGTTTTATTTTACCAAGGGTAACAGGAGAAAATGGACCCCAAAAGTTGTTGTACAATTTGTCCTGAGTACGCCAATACCCCATATGTGGGGGTAAACCACTGTTTGGGCGCACCGCAGAGCTCAGAAGGGAAGGAGCGCCATTTCACTTTTCAATGCAAAATTGACTGGAATTGAGATGGAACGCCATGTTGCGTTTGGAGAGCCCCTGATGTGCCTAAACATTGAAACCCCCCACAAGTGACACCATTTTGGAAAGTAGACCCCTTAAGGAACTTATCTAGATGTGTGGTGAGCACTTTGACCCACCAAGTGCTTCACAGAAGTTTATAATGCAGAGCCGTAAAAATAAAAAATCATATTTTTTCACAAAAATTATCTTTTCGCCCCCAATTTTTTATTTTCCCAAGGGTAAGAGAAGAAATTAGACCACAAAAGTTGTTGTGCAATTTGTCCTGAGTTCGCCGATACCCCATATGTGGGGGTAAACGACTGTTTGGGCGCATGGCAGAGCTCGGAAGGGAAGGAGCGCCATTTGACTTTTCAATGCAAAATTTACTGGAATTAAGATGGGACGCCATGTCGCGTTTGGAGAGCCCCTGATGTGCCTAAACATTAAACCCCCGACAAGTGACACCATTTTGGAAAGTAGACCCCCTAAGGAACTTATCTAGATGTGTTTTGAGAGCTTTGATCCCTCAAGTGTTTCACTACAGGTTATAACGCAGAGCCGTGAAAATAAAATTTTTTTTTTTTCACAAAAATGATTTTTTAGCCCCCAGTTTTGTATTTTCACAAGGGTAACAGGATAAATTGGACCCCAAAAGTTGTTGTCCAATTTGTCCTGAGTATGCTGATACCCCATATGTGGGAGGGAACCACTGTTTGGGCACATGGCAGAGCTCGGAAGGGAAGGAGCGCCATTTGGAATGCAGACTTTGATGGATTGGCCTGCAGGCATCACGTTGCATTTGCAGAGCCCCTGATGTACCCAAACAGTAGAAACCCCCGAAAGTGACCCCATATTGGAAACTAGACCTCCCAAGGAACTTATCTAGATTTGTTGTGAGAACTGTGAATCCCCAGGTGTTTCACTACAGTTTACAACGCAGAGCCGTGAAAATAAACAATCTTTTTTTCCCACAAAAATGATTTTTAGCCCCCCAAATTTATATTTTCCTAAGGGTAACAAGAGAATTTGGACCCCAAAAGTTGTTGTCCAATTTGTCCCGAGTACGCTGATGCCCCATATGTTGGGGTAAACCCCTGTTTGGGCGCACGGTAAAGCTCGGAAGGGAAGGAGCACTGTTTTACTTTTTCAATGCAGAATTGGCTGGAATTGAGATTGGACGCCATGTCGCGTTTGGAGAGCTCCTGATGTGCCTAAACAGTGGAAACTCCCCAATTCTAACTGAAACCCTAATCCAAACACACCCCTAACCCTAATCCCAATGGTAACCCTAACCACACCCCTAACCCTGACACACCCCTAACTCTAATCCCAACCCTAATCCCAACCGTAAATGTAATCCTAACCCTAACTTTAGCCCCAACAAAACCCTAACTTTAGCCCCAACCCTAACCCTAACTTTAGCTCCAACCCTAGCCCCAACCTTAACCCCAGCCCTAACCCTAGCCCTAACCCTAACCCTAATGGGAAAATGGAAATAAATACATTTTTTTAATTTTATTATTTTTCCCTAACTAAGGGGGTGATGAAGGGGGGTTTGATTTACTTTTATAGCATTTTTTATAGCGGATTTTTATGATTGGCAGCCGTCACACACTAAAAGACACTTTTTATAGCAAAAAAGTTTTTGCGTCTCCACATTTTGAGACCTATAATTTTTCCATATTTTGGTCCACAGAGTCATGTGAGGTCTTGTTTTTTGCGGGACGAGTTGACGTTTTTATTGGTAACATTTTCGGACACGTGACAGTTTTTGATCGCTTTTTATTCCGATTTTTGTGAGGCAGAATGACCAAAAACCAGCTATTCATGAATTTATTTTGGGGGAGGCGTTTATACTGTTCCACGTTTGGTAAAATTGATAAAGCAGTTTTATTCTTCGGGTCAGTACGATTACAGCAATACCTCATTTATATCATTTTTTTATGTTTTGGCGCTTTTATACGATAAAAACTATTTTATAGAATAAATAATTATTTTGGCATCGCTTTATTCTGAGGATTATAACTTTTTTCTTTTTTCTTTGATGACGCTGCATGGTGGTTTTTTGCGGGACAAGATGCTGTTTTCAGCGGTACCATGGTTATTTATATCCGTCTTTTTGATCGCGTGTTATTCCACTTTTTGTTCGGTGGTTTGATAATAAAGCGTTGTTTTTTGCCCCGTTTTTTTTTTTCCCCCTACGGTGTTCACTGAAGGGGTTAACTAGTGATATAGTTTTATAGGTGGGGTCGTTACGGACGCGGCGATACTAAATATGTGTACTTTTATTGTTTCGTTTTTTTTATTTAGATAAAGAAATGTATTTATGGGAATAATATATATATTTTTTTGTTTATTTAGGATTTTTTTTTTTTTTTTTTTTACTTATGTGGAAATTTTTTTTTTTACTTTGTCCCGGGGGGGGGGGGGGGAGGGGGACATCACAGATCGGTGATCTGACAGTTTGCACAGCTCTCTGTCAGATCACCGATCTGACTTACAGTGCTGCAGGCTTACCAAGCGCCTGCTCTGAGCAGGCACTCGGTAAGCCACCTCCCTCCCTGCAGGACCCGGATGCCACGGCCATCTTGGGTCCGGGCACCTGCAGCGAGGAGGAGGTAAAGACCCTCGCAGCAACGTGATCACATCGCGTTGCTCCGGAGGTCTCAGGGAAGCACGCAGGGAGCCCTCTCCCTGCGCGATGCTTCCCTGTACCGCCGGCACACCGCGATCATGTTTGATCGTGGTGTGCCGGGGGTTAATGTGCCGGGGGCGGTCCGTGACCGCTCCTGGCACATAGTGCCGGATGTCAGCTGTGATAATCAGCTGACACCCGGCCGCGATCGGCCGCGCTCCCCCCGTGAGCGCCGCCGATCGCGCTGGACGTACTATCCCGTCGGTGGTCATACGGGCCCACCCCATCTCGACGGGATAGTACAGTACGTCCAATGTCAGAAACGGGTTAAGGGTACCTTTGTTACTGCACATGCTGTTTATTCTGTTTCTTCTTCTTCTTTGAAATTGCAACATGTAAGTTGAAAAACAATGTTTTATTGTTGTATCACTTTGGACAACGAATTATAAAATCCTGAAGATATACCTTTGGTACATTTACATTTATTTCTGAAGATATTGTACAGTCTATGTACAATATCTTAAGAAATAATTTAAAATAGAAATACTTCTATTTTTTTGGCCTAAAATACAAAAGGCAATGTGTCATCTTTATCTTTAGGCCTTTTAGTGATAGTTTCATCTTCAACTTGATTAACGATTCACAATAACAGTCATTTTGACCAGGTTACCCAAACTTTTACATGCCACTGTATGTGAATGCTGCTGGGTTGGAGGGCATGGGGAACCGTCAATTTCACAATAATTGTTTGTTCTGTCTCCCAAGATTAGTTGGAAGTGATCAAAAAATGTTATGTATCCAAAAAAGGGTAGCAATAAAAACGGGAACTCATTCTACAAATTATAATACTTCATACAACTCTGCTGGCACAAAAGTAAAAATTTATAGCTTTCAAAATATGGCAATGCACCCAAATTTTTTTTTCAGCATTTTAAAGTAGCAGATTACAAAAAAATATGAATCTGGTATCATCGTAATTGTACTGACTTGAAGAATAAGGCCACGTTCACCCCTTGCGGCATCCCTCTGCGGATTCTCCCGCAGCGGAATTGATAAATCTGCAGGGCAAAACCGCTGCGGTTATCCCTGCAGATTTATCGCGGTTTGTTCCGCGGTTTCCGCTGCAGGATTACTCCTATACTATTGATGCTGCATATGCAGCAATATGCAGCATCAATAGTAATGTTAAAAATAATAAAAATTGGTTATACTCACCCTCTGATGTCCGGATCTCCTCAGCGCTGCACGCGGCGCTCCGGTTCCAAAGATGCTGTGCCGAGAAGGACCTTCGTGACGTCACGGTCATGTGACCCGGGCGTCATCACGGTCATGTGACCGCGAAGTCACCGCAGGTCCTGTTCGCACAGCAACTCTGACCGGCCGGCCGCGTGCAGCGCTGAGAGGTGAGTATAACATGATTTTTTATTTTTATTCTTTTTTTTTACCCCAAATATGGTTCCCAGGGCCTGGAGGAGAGTCTCCTCTCCTCCGCCCCGGGTACCACCCGCACATTAACCGCTTACTTCCCGCAAAGTGGGCACAGCCCCATGCGGGAAGTAAGCGGTTCAATGCATTCCTATGGGTGCAGAATCGCAGCGATTCTGCACAAAGAAGTGACATGCTGCGGGTTTTAAACCGCTGCGTTTCTGCGCAGCGGTTTGCGGTTTCCATAGGGTTTATATGTAAATGGAAACGCTATGGAAACTGCTGCGGACCCGCAGTATCAAAATCGCCGCGGTTCCGCGGTAAAAACCGCAAAGTGTGAACATGGCCTAAAATTGTGTTATCACTTATATCTCACAGTGAATGGAGTAAAAAAATGTAATAAGTTTAAAAAAAAATCCAATAATGTTGTTCCTAAAAATCCAAATAAGTCTCAATTCACAGTTATCTTGTGCACTATGCAGATCATTTACTTTGGGGTTTTTCTCTAAATCTTCAAAAACAGGATTCAGACGAACCCCCTGACAGAACTATTCACTATAATAAGGCAAAATAAGTCACTTTGGACTGGCATTTGCAATGTCTATTTAGATGTGCACAAAAGTTTGGTCATCCATGGTTTTGTGCACTCCTTGAAAGGCGGGTCACTGATGGACTAGAGGCCAGACTGTGTCTAAAGTGCCTCCATCATAGTAATTAGTTCTATCAGGTTTCCAGTCTGAATCCTGTTTTTCTCGGATTTAGACAAAATCCCAGACGTAAGCATAGAACACAGAATAAATGTGAACTGAGTCTTAAAAGCGATCCACAATGTCATGTACCCTAAAACGCTACCCATCAAAACTTTAGTTCATTCCCCTAAAACCCCACTCGGTCCCCACTCGAGTACGTCATCTGTGAGTGGAAATACAGTTTGTTTTCTCTTTACTAGTAGCCCAAAGGATCTGGACAAATGATATGACTTCCCCTAAAAATATCCTTCAAAATCTATGCTCCCAAATCCAAATTCCCCTCTTACCTTCAGAGTCTGGCAGTGTTCCCAAACCATACTTGTATATAGCATCCACAAATCTATAGAACCCTCTTGACAATTTACAGGGTGTATGTGAAGCTGGGCACTAAAATGACATATTTGCAATTTTTGCTCTGCAACACTACCTTTGTGCTTACCTCTTAAAACATTTGTAGAGTCAAAAATAGTCACTACATCCCTAGATAAATTCTCAGAGGGGTGTAAGAGTACGTGCACAGAACGCTAACTAAATACTCAAAAGAATTTCTAATTAAAATTGACATGCTCCTTATATGTTCTCATTTGAGCATACTTTAACTAATTCAGGGTTGCAAAGATGCACCAAGCAGTTAAAAGAAGAGACTGGACCATTCTTCAGTGTTTTCTGCTCTGAAGGCACGCTCTACTTTCCAATAGAAGTCTATGGGATGGGAAAGCTCAAAAGATGCCCAGGCGGCATTTTAAACATTTTGCCTGCATGTTCACTGGAGTTTTTGTTTTGTTCTAAAAAGTCTGAAAAATGGCAGAAAAAAAAAAGGCACCCCAAAAATGCTGGAATTACACCTCTAAAATCCTGTTAATGGGCAAGAATGAAAAAGCACTCTGGAAATGACAAAAAAAAACAGTTAAGAGATTTAAGGGAGAAAAAAATACTGGTATTTACTTAAGCGTCTTTCTCTGGAAAAGCTCACCAAGGCAGAACGTGTATATACACTGTAATTTCCACAATCGGGTCACTTTTTAGGGGGTTTAAGCTTTGTACCACACTAGTGGCACTGCAAATTGTCCTCGTAAACTACTCCAAGGAAAGTCTGCGCTCCAAAAGTCAAGTAGTGCCCCTACTTTCTGAGCTCTGTGTCGAAACAGTACATACTTACCACATATTGGTATTGGCATACTCAAGAGAAATTATCTTATAAATTGTGTGCTTCTTTTACTTTCTTGTAAATTTTTTTTCGTGTGTAAATGAAAATTTGGAGACTACCGTAACATTTTAGTGGGAAAAAAATACCACTTTAAAGGAATCTGTCACCTAATTTTGGCCCTATAAACTGCGGCCACCGCCATCAGGGGCTTATCTACAGCATTCTGTAATGCTGTAGATAAGCCCCCGATGTAACCTGAAAGATAAGAAAAACAAGTTAGATTATACTCACCCAGCGGCGGTCAGGTCCGATAGGTGTCCCGGGTCCGGCGCCTCCCATCTTCATACGATGACGTCCTCTTCTTTGCTTCCTGTCGCGGCTTCTGCGCATGCGTATTTTATCTCCCCTGTTGTGGGCAGAGCAAAGTACTGCAGTGCGCAGGCGCTGGGAAAGGTCAGAGAGGCTCAGCGCCTGCGCACTGCAGTACTTTACGCTGCCCTCAACAGGGCAAATCAGTACACCTGCACAGGAGCCGCAACAGAAGCAAGGAAGATGACGACATCGTATGAAGATAGGAGGCACCGGACCCGAACTGGGACAGCCCCTGGGTGAGTATAATCTAACTTGTTTTTCTTATCTTTCAGGTTACATTGGGGGCTTATCTACAGCATTACAGAATGCTGTAGATAAGCCCCTGATGGTGGTGGCCGCAGTGTATAGGGCCAAAATTAGGTGATAGATTCCCTTTAAACCTTCTAACATATTAACAAAATAAAAGGATGTTTTGGATTTGATACTGAGGTAAGTAGACATATGCTATATGTTATTTATTAACTTTTTTGTGATAGGACTGTCTGATTTAATGGCAAAAAATTCAAATTTTAAAAATAATGAATTTTTCAAACTTTGATCAGATATTTTCATAAATAAGCACAAATCATATAATAAAAATTTACCACTAGCATAAAGTACAATGTATCACAAAATATTCTCAAAATCAGATGGATCAGAAGAAGCATTCCAAAATTAGAACTACATAAACTGACCTTTCTGACTTGAAAAATGTGGCTTGGTAAGGAAGGTGAAAACGGATTACGACAGCAATGGTTAATACACTTTTAGTTCTATGGGTAAATAGATGTCTAGTGTTTCGTGCTATTGATTTATATTGTGGTCACTTACAATTATATTTAATTGGAAATGTAAAAAAATCCAAAGCTATCTGCTAACCACATAAAAATCATCCCCTGCAGCTGAGAGAGTTGTAAGAGGGAACAGGAATAGCTTGATGGACTTCCTGGGCAAGAGTGAATCCAAGTGAATATACATTCAGCTGGATGTACGATCCTTGGATGATTAGAACATATGTTAATAATACGATTTTTTCGTGTTTGGGTGATTACTTGAAGAAAACCCACTGTCTTTTTTATGATAAGAATGTGCAATCAATTGGTTAAAGTTTTTCTCTCATCTGTAAGATTTTTTTTAGCACTGTGATTTAGTAGATGCTATTGCTTTTGTGCTGTAGGCCAATTATGAAGGTTCTTGGGCCAGTCAGTAGGTGAAGTAGCACACACTAATTCGTATGCAGCTGCAAGGGACACCGAGTACCTGCATTTCTGCATGGGCTGTGAAGACAATATGTTCTGATTGTTATCTATTTTTGTGGGAAAGAATGTGATCTCCTATATTCTGTTGAAGATTGCTGATCTCCTCATCCTATAGCCTGTTATAACAGTATGATGCTACCAACGATCATGTAAATGCAATCCGAGAAGAGAGGTTAGAGCCTATTAACCCCTTAGTGACCAAGCCAATTTTGACCTTAATGACCAGGCCAAATTTTTGAAATCTGAACAGTGTCACTTTATTGTTTTTTAGTGTCATATTGTACTTCATAATAGTGGTAACATTTGTTCGATATCTCTTGCGTTTATTTGTGAATATATTGGAAATGTGGCAAAAATTTCAAACATTTAGCAATTTTCAAACTTTTAATTCTTATGCCCTTAAATCATAAAGTTATGTTACACAAAGTAATTAATAAAATTTTTCACATGTCTACTTTACATCTGCATAATTTCTTACACATATTTTTTTTGTTAGAAAGTTAGAAGGGTTAAAAGTTGACCAGCAATTTCTAATTTATACTAACAAGATTTACAAAACCATTTTTAAGGACTTCATCACATTTCAAGTGACTTTTGGGGGCCTAAATGACCGAAAATACAAAAAAGTGACACCTAAAATCTGCACCACTCAAAGTGCTCAACACCGCATTCAAGAAGTTTATTAGTCCTTCACGTGCTTCACAAGAACTAAAGCAATGTGGAATGAAAAATTGAACATTTAATTTTTTTTCACAAACATTTTTAACCTAACGCCAAACTTGTTATTTTTATAGGGGTAACGGGAGAAAATTGACTCTAAAATTTGTTATGCAATTTCTCCTGAGTATGTCGATATCCCTTATGTGGGGGAAATCCACTGTTTGGATGCATGGCAGGTCTTGGAAGGGAATGAGCACCATTTGACTTTTTGAACACAAAAATGGCTGGGATCAAGAGCCCCTGATATGCCTGAACAGTGTAATCCCCCCACAATTTACCCAATTTTGCAAAGTAGACCCTTCAAATAGTGTATCTAGATGTGTGGTGAGCATCTTGAACCCCCAGGACCCATTTTTTTTTATTTTAACAAGGGTAATAGGAGAAATTGCACAACAAATTTTGGGGTCCATTTTCTCCTGAGTTCGCCAATACCTCATATGTTGGAGAAAACTACTGTTTGGGCGTACAGAAAGGCTCAGTAGGGAAGGAGCACCGTTTGACTTTTTGAAAACAAAAATGTCTGGAATCAAAAGTGGACGCCATGTCGCATTTGGAGAGCCCCAGATGTGCCTAAACAGTGGAAACCCCCCACAAGTGACCACATTTTGGAATCTGGACCCCTCATGGAATGTATCTAGATGTGTAGTGAGCACCTTGAACCCTCAAGTGCTTCACAGAATTTTATAACGTAGTGCTGTGAAAATACAAAATTACATTTTACCCACAACAATGTATTTTTAGCCCCAATTTTTTTATGTTTACAATGGTAACAGGAGAAAATGGACCTCAAAATTTGTAGTGCAATTTCTGCTGAGTACGTCGATACTGCATGTGGAGGAAAACTACTGTTTAGGCTCACAGCAGGGCTTGAAAAGGAAGGAGTGTCATTTTGGAAAGCAGACTTTGATGGAATGGTCTTCGTGGGTCATTTCGTGTTTGGAGAGCCCTGATAAGCCTAAGCAGTGAAAACCTCCTACATACTACATTCCTCAAGGACTTTATCGAGGGGGATAGTGAGCATTTTGAACCCACAGATACTACTCAGAATTTTTTAACATTAAGTCGTCATATTGAAAATTTTCATTTTTTTCACAAAAATGTTGTTTTAGCCCCAAATTTGTAATTTTCACAATGGATAAGAGGAGAAAATGGTCCCCATAATTTGTTGCATAAATTTGTCACAAAACGAACGATACCCCATATGTGGTCAAGAACTTTTGCTTGGGCACATGGCAGGACTAGAAAAGGAAAGAGCGCTATTTGCCTGGGATAGATTGTTAAATCCATGTCGCATTTGAAGAGCAAATATATTTAGACGTAAGCACAACTGTTAACTGGTGTGCAAGTAGGTTCCCAAACCGTGCTTTACTAGTAGAATAAACTTGGCACACAGGAAATTGCATAAGTTGTATTTTAATATGATCCACGTGTTGTAGTAAAAAATTATACATACAAACGTTTCGGTCTATCAGACCTTCCTCAGTGAACCGACTGCAAATAGAAAATAGGTATAGACACTGTTATCCGGTATCCATGCAGGCTATTTAAGCCTGTGATGAATGGCCTATGGCTGTATCAAAAGGAAAATACCTTATCTTGCTGTGATGAGTGGGGAGCAGTGACGCGGTGTCCACCGCTTGTCGCATTTGAAGAGCCTCTGACATGTGAAAACTAGACCCCTCAAGGAATTCATTTAGGGGTGTAGTGAGTACTTTAAACCCATAGGTGCCTCACAGAATTTTATAACATTGAGACTTGGAAATAAGACATTTTAGTAGTAAAAATGTAATTTTTGTATTTGTGCAATTTCTCCCGGATGTGGTTCTGTCCCATATGTTGTACAAAATTATTTTTAGGCCACACGTCAGGGCTAAGGATAAAGGAGAGCTATTTGGCATTTGAAGCACATAGTTTATCATAATAGTTTCCGAGTGACATTTGTGGAGCCCCGAAGGTGCCAAAATAGCAGATTAAAAAACAAACTTGACCCCACTGTAGAAATTGCTCCTCTCAATGAATTCATCTACAGCTGCAGTGTCTATTTTGTAACATCCAGGCTTTTTTTTAGAATTGCAAATCTGCCAGTCTAGCACCCATGCCTTGTGTCTCCATACAGTTTAGAGCTCCCATATATTGTAGCGCCCCCATACATTGTGCTCAGCTTGTGCTTCTGGGGATACGGACCTGTAAATTAAGTGTCTTCTCTCCATTACAATAATAACATGTGGCTGCTTACTGTGGTTTAGGCACGTTGGGGCTCAGGATGGTGCATTTGGATTTGGGAGTGCGGAATTCACTGGATTTTATTTGAGGGGGCGGGAGCCATGTCATGTTTCCAGAGTCTTTGTTCTAGTAGTAACATGGTAAACCCCTATAGATCCAGTGACAGATGACAGACCTGAGTGGGTCTGGTTTTGTGTGGGAAGAGTTAGAGTTTTTATCGGTAATATTTTGGGGTACATAATATTTTTGATCACTTCTAGTATAAGGCTGGGTTCACATTCTTGTGTTCTACGCTGAGAACTTACGTTGGGGTTTCCGTGTAAATCCCACAAAAATGCGATTCAGACAAAACCTCTTACTTCTGCTCCGGTGGTATCAATCTGTTTAGGCGTGCACGGATCTTTGGTCGCCCATACTTATGCTCTAAAAAGACGCCAAAATTATGGGTAACCGCTGGAACACAGACCAGTACAAAGTGACTCAGTCTGCCTCAAAAGTGAGTGTTTTTGTCTGGGGTTTTGTCTGAATTGCGGTTTTGGGGAATTTACACAGGAACCCTGACATAAGCGCTCAGCAGAAAACGCAGGATAAATGTTAGTTGAGCCTTATTCCTATTTTTGGGAGGTAGAATGAACAAATAGACAGCATTTCAAGAATGGGTAAATTTTTGCCCTGTTTTTCCTGTCATATAAGTGATTAGGTAGATTTATTCAAATCGGTTCATTTACAGTTCTACTAAATTTATATAGATTTTTTGTTTTGCTGCTATTTTACAGTAAAAATGCTTTTTTATAAAAAGTTGGGTTTTTTGTCGCCATATCATGAGAGATGTAACTTTTTTATTTTTTGGCGAGCAGATCTGAATGAGGGCTCATTATTTGCAGGACGAATTTAAGATTTTTTTCGTACCGTTTTGTGGTGCGTTTTATGATCGCTTTTTATTCACATTTTTCAAACAGAATGAACAAAATCAGCAAGTCAGTTATTTATTTATTTTTGCGCCATTCACCATACTTTAAAAGTGATGAGACCGAGTTGTTCGTCGGATCGGTATAATTACAGCCATTCCAGATTTATATTGATTTTTATGCTTTGCTATTTTTACAGACTAAAAACAATATTTTACAAAAATGAATTTGTTTTTGCATCGTCATGTTCTGAGAGCTGAAACTTATTTTTGGCTGAATGAGCCAAATTAGGGCTTTTTTTTTACAGGGCGGTTTTGCTTTTTCCTTTATACAATTTTTTTTGCATGTGACTTTTTGATCGCCTTTTATTCACTTTTGGTCCAGCAGAAAAGATGTCAACTGATTTGACACAGTAGTATCAGATGTTCCTGTCCTAGAAGTTTTGATTTATTGGCAATAATAGGGAAAAATAGACATTTTTGTTATTCACAGATATGCCAAGATATTCATCTATAATTGTAATTCTTTGATTTAGGATTATAATGACATTGTGAGTAACTTGATGGGTTTTTTTTTGTTCAGAATACAGAAATATGCAATCTCTGTCATTTAATTTCTATTACTCTTCTTCATTTCAGCACTGTGAACCTTGCAATCTCTGTTTTTGCGGGTGTGAGAAAAATCAAGATAAAACAGATCAAAATGGTAAAAAGAAAGAAAATGGACAAAGGCAGAAGGTGCCCAAAATATATTTTGGTACTAGGACACACAAGCAAATAGCCCAGATTACCAGGGAGCTGAGAAGGACTGCATATTCGGCTGTTCGGATGACTATTCTTTCCAGCAGAGATCACACCTGTGTTAACCCGGATATTCATAGTAACAGAAATGAGAAATGCAGAGAACTTATTGAGGCAAAGGATGTAAGTACTTTTTGGGGTTTATGTGTATTTACTGTGGTTTGAGGGTCTTGTGATTCTTTGAAGTAACATGAGAATAAAGTAAATGTTATTTATCTTGTATACTTTCTGTTATTTCACTTGTTAACAGATTTTTACATAATAGTGAATAATTTTGATAAAATAGCAGCGTAGTTGACTTTTCAGCACTGAGGTGAAGACTACTTTTTCCCCCACTTCATGTTATAGGTATCTATAGAGATTTGTTTTGCTGTTTTCTTCTTTGGCTAGCTTTTTAGCAATGTAAAATATCAGCCAAATGCTTTTAGTTACTACTATGGCTCTGCCTTGCTTCATTGCATTGCACAAGACTCTGAAGAATGTAATGTATATTTGATCGTGAGAGTGTGCGTATGCCAACAGTATACAAGGCAGGCTGGTGTCCTGCACATAGACCAAAACTTAAGATCAGCTTGGTGAAACGCCTCTCAGCAACAGAAAATAAGTTTTGCAATAAAACTAGTCTGAAAGTGTCATTCAACTCATAGTGTAAATGTTAGAGGTTTTTCCCCATGATAGGAAAACTCCGTTTTTGGGGACATTTTTTTCCTGTACTTAAACGCATGCATTTTTCCATATTAAAAACCCCCCAACATTTTTGCAATTGGGTTTTATTAAAATGTTTTCTTTGCTTCTGAGAAACGTTTTTAATGAAACTCCGTTGCAAAAAATGATTTTTAGCATCAAATGCATGTATGTAAAAAAATCATTGTCCCCAGAGGTGGACAGCCCCGTTGAAGGGAATTTATCAGGAAATTAGACCCCTAACTAAAGGCTTGTTTATAAAGGCCCTTTAATACTTATTAAATCCATACCTTGCTTTGTAGTATTTTGTTTGCAAATTGTAGAGAAATTCAACTTTGAAGTTTTAATCGCAAGTAGGGGATGGATTTTGCACTTTCTGCTTTCTTGCCTCTTTTCCTATTTGATCTCTTTGCCTTAGTGACCTGCCTGAGATCCTGCGCAGGTGCTGCCATTGGCCAGGGTAGTCTCCTCGGGGGGCAGCACATGCATAGTTTGATAGTTCAGCTCTTGCAACATCATCAGGAGCTTACTGCGCGTGTACCTCTCTGATAAGACGACCTCATGCAATGACAGCATCCTCTCAGAACCTTGTCAGTGGGGCGGGTCACTGAGACAGGAGTGTGACCCATCCATCAGAGATCGGAGGCTGGCATCAGGTGGAGAAATGAGGAGAGGTAGGAGAACTGGAAGGGCAGGGTCTGCCACCTGTACTTGCAATTAATACTTCAAGGCTAAATTTCTCTACAATTTCCAGCCTAAATATTACCAGCAAGGTATGGATTTAGTAAACATCAAAGGGCCTTTATACACACTTCTTTAGTTTGTGGTGTAACTTACTGATACATTCCATTTAAATATAAATGATGTGCTTTGTCATCAGCAGCTTGTTAGTAAAGTTTGAAAGCCTTATGTTCTTTTCCAAACCAACATTGTAGTAAAAACAAAAAAAAAGATACAAATTATTAAAAATGTAATCAGGATTCAGCACAAAGATGCTAGATAAGCTGAATAATACTCTAGCAAGCCTTCCTAACTGATGTTTCACATACCCTATTTTGGCTGAACATTGCACATTGTGGTTTTCCATGTACTATGCTTTTTTTCTGATTCATCAGAAGCAGTGGCATCTGAAAAAATAAAATCAAATGGTTTTCAATTCTCTGGTAGTCCAAGCTAATGGAGTTTTTAATGCAAATAGTTCTGGAGTGTATGTACATGTATATATGACTGTATATGACGTATTTCCATGTGGGCTAGTGGAAAAGTAGAAGGTTTTTTTTTTTCCTTTTTGCCTATGGTAACCTAATGGTATAATATGTTGTTGCAACAGCTCTTCCTCTCCTCTTCACTGATCATAATGAGAGATGTATCAGTCAATAAATGTTCTCTCAATGATCAGTGGGATTGCTTTGTGAGGGCTTTGCCTGATCTTTAACCCCTGTGATCGCGTTGCTCCGAGCATCTCTTACCTCCTCTCCCTGCAGTCCCCGGATCCAAAATGGCCACGGGGCTGCATCCGGGTCCTGCAGGGAGTGGCTTACCAAGTGCCTGCTCAGTGCAAGCGCTTGGTAAGCCTGCAGCACTGTAAGTCAGATCGCTGTGCAAACTGTCAGATCAGCGATCTGTGATAACCCCCCCCCCCCGGGACAAAGTAAGAATGTAAAAAAAAAAATTTCCACATGTGTAAAAAATAAAAAATAAATTCCTAAATAAAGAAAAAAAAATATATTTTTTCCATCATACATGACGGCACCACGAGAGAGGGGATCCGCCCATCAAGGACAGGAAACCTTCATGCTAAAAGGGGCGGCTCCTCTCTCCGCATCAGTTGTTTTACAGAGTACGAGAGGAACTCCGCTGGTTAGTGTACACATAAATAATACATCCTATACGGTTCTATTCACCGATACCCCAGGGAGTGTATAATACAAATAATGCTAATAATGCACCCAACTAATGACGTGATCAAAAGGGTGGGAATATAAGGGTGCCGTCATGTCTCATGAAAAATCACATTACCAGGTATGTAATACCCGTGTTTTTCCATCATACATGACGGCACCACGAGAGAGTTACAGAGATTGTATTCTCTTTAGGGAGGGATCACTGCTTGTAACACTCTTCTCCCAAATGTGAGATCAGAGGTAGCAGATAGGTCTAGCCTATAATGTTTAAAAAATATAGACGGAGAGGACCAAGTGGCCGCCTTACAGATTTGGTACATGGTAGCATCCGCTCTCTCCGCCCACGATGTCGCCATGGCCCTCGTGGAGTGGGCTTTCAGACCCTGTGGAACAACCCTGCCTGCACTACTATACGCTAGAATAATGGCCTCTCTCACCCAGCTAGCTATAGTCAGTTTCGAGGCTTTAAGGCCCTTCCTTGACCCCTGGAACGAAACAAATACATTTTGTATTCTCTAAATACTGCAGGATACATCTCCTGACATCTAGGCAATGGAGTCTCTCCTCTTTGTTGTTACTAGGATTGGGACAGAAAGAGGGTAGAGTTATATCCTGAGCCCTATGGAATCTCGATACCACTTTGGGGAGATATGCCGGATCTAATTTTAATACAACCCTATCGTCCATGATTTGTGTGTAAGGGGGGTCAGCTGACAATGCGTGTAAATCCCCCACCCTACGGGCCGATGTAAGTGCCACTAACAAAGCTGTTTTTAATGTTAGTACTTTATCTGAAGTTGTATTTAACGGCTCAAAGGGTCTTTCTGTCAGGGCTGTTAACACTAAATTCAGATCCCATGGTGGAGGAGTAGGGGATGGGACAGAGTCAGCTCTACTACAGGCTCGGATAAACCTCACCACCCATCTATTGCTTGCCAGGTCACAGTTGAACAGGGCTGCTAAGGCTGAAATGTGTACTTTGAGGGTACTAACAGCTAACCCCAGATCTAAGCCCTTTTGCAGGAACTCCAGTATTGCAACTATCGGGACCTCACCTTCCCGTATTGGCCCTGAGCTGGAGAGGAATTTCTTCCATATTCTCCCATAGATCTTGGTCGTTACTGGTTTTCTGCTGCTGAGCAAGGTGGATATTAACCCAGCTGAGAACCCTTCTTTCTCTAGTAACGACCGCTCAAATGCCAGGCTGTCAAATGAAGCCCGGAGTTCTGCGGGTGGTTGAAGGGACCCTGCGTTAGAAGGTCCTGGTCTTCCGGGAGAACCCACGGGTCCGTCACTGACATCACTCTCAGCCAGTAAAACCATGGTCTTTTTGGCCAGAAGGGAGCTATCACAATTACTCTGACCTTGTCCTCCCTGATATTCCTCAGAACTGCTGGAACTAGACATATCGGTGGGAAGGCATACAGGAGTCCTGACGTCCATTCTATACTGAAGGCGTCTAATGCCAACGGCCTGTCTGCTGGGTTCAGGGAGCAGAACTTTTGAACTTTCTTGTTGGCTTTTGAGGCAAAGAGGTCTACCCTGGGTCTTCCCCACATGTGTACTATCCGTTGAAAAACGGACTTTTTTAGGGACCATTCCCCTTGCCTCAAGTGGTTCCTGCTTAAAAAGTCTGCCTTTATGTTGTCCACACCTCGAATATGCAGGGCTGATAATGAAAGGAGATGCCTTTCCGCTAGAGCCATGAGTCTCTTGGTTATGTGCATCAGTGACCGAGAACGGGTGCCCCCTGGTGGTTCACGTAAGCGACCGCTGTTCGGTTGTCCGATAGGACTCTAACATGATGCCCTGCCAAGTGTGGAAGTAACTTCTCTAGCGTCTTTTCTATTGCTAGGAGTTCCCACTTGTTTGAGGATAGATTTTTCTCCTCTTGAGCCCAGGGATCTTGGACCCATAGCGTGTCTGAGTGAGCTCCCCACCCCCATGGACTGGCGTCCGTTGTGATCACTTTGGAGGCTGTATATGCCCAGGGAACTCCTCTCGGAGATGACTCTATCTGTAACCACCATCTGAGCGACTGGAGTACAAAGAGTGGGAGAATGAGCTTCTGCTCTAGCTGCCCCTGAAGTTCCAGGTCGTTCTGCAGCACACACCACTGCAGTTCTCTTGCATGGAACTGGGCCCATTTTACTGCCGGTATGCAGGAGGTTAGGGACCCCAATACTGACATGGCTCTTCTTAAAGTCATCTCTGGCTTTTTTAAAGTGGTCATAATCATCTGTTTGATTTTTTCCTCTTTTTCTTCTGGGAGGCGACACTCTTGTGCCACAGAGTCTACTGTTATCCCCAGGAAATTCTGGACCATAGCTGGCTCTAGTTTTGATTTTTTGAGGTTTAGTTGCCATCCCAGTGTCTGTAGAGTGTCCATCACTATCCTGACCTGCTCCTGACAGTGAGAAAAGTTCTTCCCTACAATCAGGAAGTCGTCCAGGTAGGGTATTATCAGAGTGTCCTTTTCTCTGAGATGTGCTGTGACCTCTGCAATCAGCTTTGTAAATACCCGTGGGGCTGTTGCTATCCCAAAGGGCAGAGCCCTGTACTGAAAGTGACGCAACTGGGACCCCATCTGAACTGCCACTCTGAGAAACTGACGATCTTATTGTCTGATTGGGACGTGATAATAAGCGTCCTTGAGGTCAAGGACGGACATGTAACACTGGGGATATAGAAGCTTCACCGCTGATTTTATGGTTTCCATCTTGAATGATGGTATTACAAGAAATTTGTTGAGGCCTTTTAAATTTATTATTGTCCTCCAAGAATTGTCCGTTTTTTTTATGAGAAAAAGGGGGGAATAAAATCCTTCCCTCCTTTCCTCTATTGGAACTTCTTCCAAGACGTGCATGTCTAGGAGTGATGTTACTTCTCCTTCCAGACTGTCTTGTTTCTCTTGGGAGGACTGTACCGGGGCATCTGTGGCGTGGACACCGTCAGCGCTGCGAGCCTCCCTCCAGCCGACGCCGGGTTCCCGGAACATTACCCGGCGGCAGCACTCGGAACACTTGTAAGGGGCAGGGGGATCGAAAAAGGCGGCGCACACCGGAAGTGATGCGCGCCTGGAGCACAGTTCAGCAGCGCGCACCGGAAGTGCAGGCCGTTGGTGATGGCAGGCCAGGTAAGTGGGAGCGCGCACCGGAAGTGGTTGCCAGGTGCGCGTTCAAGTATCACTTTGCTGCGCAAGCGTCGCGCTGGGCGGCCGGCAGGATCAGCTAGGTAAATGGTAATAGCGCACTCCGGAAGTGGTTGTCGGGTGCGCGCTCTGACTTCATTATACAGCGCAGGCATTACGCTTGCGGCGGCAGGATCAACCAGGTGTTTGATTGCTTATAGGAGCATCGGAAGTGGTGCAGGCACCAAAGCGTCATCAAAGAAAAAATAAAAAAGTTATAGTCCTCAGAATAAAGCGATGCCAAAATAATTATTTTTTCTATAAAATAGTTTTTATCGTATAAAAGCGCCAAAACATAAAAAAATGATATAAATGAGGTATCGCTGTAATCGTACTGACTCGTAGAATAAAAATGCTTTATCAATTTTACCAAACGTGGAACGGTATAAACGCCCCCCCCCCCCAAAAAAAAAAAGAAATTCATGAATAGCTGGTTTTTGGTCATTCTGCCTCACAAAAATCGGAATAAAAAGCGATCAAAAACTGTCACGTGTCCGAAAATGTTACCAATAAAAACGTCAACTCGTCCCGCAAAAAACAAGACCTCACATGACTCTGTAGACCAAAATATGGAAAAATTATAGGTCTCAAATTGTGGAGACGTAAAAACTTTTTTGCTATAAAAAGCGTCTTTTAGTATGTGACAGCTAGTTTCCAAAATGGTGTCACTTGTGGGGAGTTTCCACTGTTTAGGCACATCAGGGGCTCTCCAAACGCGACATGGCGTCCGATCTCAATTCCAGCCAATTCTGCATTGAAAAAGTAAAACAGTGCCCCTTCCCTTCCGAGCTTTCCCGTGCGCCCAAAAAGGGGTTTACCCCAACATATGGGGCATCAGCGTACTCGGGACAAATTGGACAACAACTTTTGGGGTCCAATTTCTCCTGTTACCCTTGGGAAAATACAAAACTGGGGGCTAAAAAATAATTTTTGTGGAAAATTTTTTTATTTTTATTTTCACGGCTCTGCGTTATAAACTGTAGTGAAACACTTGGGGGTTCAAAGTTCTCACAACACATCTAGATAAGTTCCTTGGGAGGTCTAGTTTCCAATATGGGGTCACTTGTGGGGGGTTTCTACTGTTTGGGTACATCAGGGGCTCTGCAAATGCAACGTGATGCCTGCAGACCAATCCATCTAAGTCTGCATTCCAAATGGCGCTCCTTCTCTTCCGAGCTCTGCCATGCGCCCAAACAGTGGTTCCCTCCCACATATGGGGTATCAGCATACTCAGGACAAATTGGACAACAACTTTTGTGGTCCAATTTATCCTGTTACCCTTGTGAAAATACACAACTGGGGGCTAAAAAAATCATTTTTGTGAAAAAAAAAAAAAAAAAAAAATTATTTTCATGGCCCAGCGTTATAAACTGTAGTGAAACACTTGGGGGTTCAAAGCTCTCAAAACACATCTAGATAAGTTCCTTAGGGGGTCTACTTTCCAAAATGGTGTCACTTGTGGGGGGTTTTAATGTTTAGGCACATCAGGGGCTCTCCAAACGCGACATGGTGTCCTATCTCAATTCCAGTCAATTTTGCATTGAAAAGTAAAATAGCGCTCCTTCCCTTCCGAGCTCTGCCATGTGCCCAAACAGTCGTGTACCCCCACATATGGGGTATCAGCGTACTCAGAACAAATTGCAAAACAAGTTTTTGGGTCCAATTTTTTCTCTTACCCTTGGGAAAATAAAAAATTGGGGGCGAAAAGATAATTTTTGTGAAAAAATATTTTTTATTTTTACGGCTCTGCATTATAAACTTCTGTGAAGCACTTGGTGGGTCAAAGTGCTCATCACACATCTAGATAAGTTACTTAGGGGGTCTACTTTCAAAAATGGTGTCACTTGTGGGGGGTTTCAATGTTTAGGCACATCAGGGGCTCTCCAAACGCAACATGGCGTCCCATCTCAATTCCAGTCAATTTTGCATTGAAAAGTCAAATGGCGCTCCTTCCCTTCCGAGCTCTGTCATGCGCCCAAACGGTGGTTTACTCCCACATGTGGGGTATCCGCGTACTCAGCACAAACTGTACAACAACTTTTGGGGTCCATTTTCTCCTGTTACCCTTGGTAAAATAAAACAAATTGGAGCTGAAATAAATTTTTTGTGAAAAAAAGTGAAATGTTCATTTTTATTTAAACATTCCAAAAATTCCTGTGAAACACCTGAAGGGTTAATAAACTTCTTGAATGTGGTTTTGAGCACCTTGAGGGGTGCAGTTTTTAGAATGGTGTATTTTCTATCATATAGACCCCTCAAAATTACTTCAAATGAGATGTGGTCCCTAAAAAAAATGGTGTTGTAAAAATGAGAAATTGCTGGTCAACTTTTAACCCTTATAACTCCCTAGCAAATAAAAATTTTGGTTCCAAAATTGTGCTGATGTAAAGTAGACATGTGGGAAATGTTACCTATTAAGTATTTTTTGTGACATATCTCTGTGATTTAAGGGCATAAAAATTCAAAGTTGTAAAATTGCGAAATTTTCAATATTTTCGCCAAATTTCTTTTTTTTCCACAAATAAACGCAAGTTATATCGAAGAAATTTTACCACTATTAAGAAGTACAATATGTCACGAGAAAACAATGTCAGAATCGCCAAGATCCGTTGAAGCGTTCCAGAGTTATAACCTCATAAAGTGACAGTGGTCAGAATTGTAAAAATTGGCCTGGTCATTAACGTGCAAACCACCCTCGGGGCTTAAGGGGTTAAGAAGGGGTCAGGGGTCCAACGCTGCCACATTCCTATGAGAGTGGACTATAATATCAGATATTTTATAACAAGAATTTATTTTAAAAAATTGGGATCCAAGATGTATCGTTTCTGCATGCGGAGAGTGACATGTTAAGCATGTGGGAATGAGGAGACTTAAAGCCACAATGCTCCTCTGGGAAATATGCTAATTGTCTCTTCGGAGAGGAAAAGGAATAGAACTCTAGTGCCACCTATTGGAAGTAGCAATCCTAACAGTCAATGTCGACCCTTTAACGAGCCTTGTCACATGACTTAATATAAGGACCAAATCAGAATCTCAATTTGCAGACACTGTGTTTCGGGGTACTGCCCCTCGTCAGTGCAAAGTGGAGATCTGGTTTGGCTGAGTGAGAGGCGTCTGACCGGGATCCAAGAAGTATCCTTTCTCCTTGTGGAGAGTGACATGCTAAGCATGTCGAGATGAGGAGACTTAAAGCCGCAGTGCTCCTCTCATCTCGACATGCTTAACATGTCACTCAACGCAAGGAGAAGCGATACTTCTTGGATCCCGGTTAGACGCCTCTCACTCAGCCAAACTTGTTCTCCACTTTGCACTGACTGGGCAGTACCCCGAAACACAGTGTCTGCAAATTGAGATTCTGGTTTGGTTTATCCTAAGTCATGTGACAAGGCTTGTTAAAGGGTCGACATTGACTGTTAGGATTGCTACTTCCAATAGGTGTCACTAGAGTTCTAGTCCTCTTCCTCTCTGAAGAGATAATTTGCATATTTCCCAGAGGAGCATTGCGGCTTTAAGTCTCCTCATCTTGATATGCTTAACATGTCACTCTCCGCAAGGAGAAATGATACTTCTTGGATCCCGGTCAGACGCCTCGCACTCACCAAACCAGATCTTCACTTTGCACTGACGAGGGGCAGTACCCCGAAACAGTGTCTGCAAATTGAGATTCTGGTTTGGCTTTTATCCTAACTCATGTGACAATGCTCGTTAAATGGTCGACATTAACTGTTAGGATTGCTACTTCCAATAGGTGGCACTAGAGTTCTAGTCCTCTTCCTCTCTGAAGAGACATTTTTAAAAAGTGAATTTCTTCCAAGAGCCATAACTTTTTTTTTTTATCTTGCGGGACAAGTTGTACTTTTGAGTGACACCATTCATTTTATCATGTGTTGCACTGGAAAGCAGGACAAAATTCCAAGTGTAATGAAATTGCAAAAAAAAAGGGAAATTCCACAATTATTCTTTATTTACCGTGTTCACTATACATTAAAACTGACCTAGCAATATGATTCTCCCAGTCAGTACAATTATACAGATACCAAACATGTATAGTTTTGTAAAAACTAAGAAATTTGTAAAAAAAAAATATACAAATTTTGCTTGTTTTCCGAGATCCTTAACATTTTCAGTTTTCGGGATTAGGGGCTGTGTGAGAGGTTATTTTTTTGTGCCCTAAGCTGATGTTCTATTGATACCATTTTGAGGTGTTTTGATCACGTCTTATTACATTTTATTGCAATGTTGCAGCAGAAATGTAATTTTGAAGGTTTAATTCATTTTCTCATTATACCGTTTCCGATTGGATTAATTTGTATTATATTTTGATAGATCAGATTTTTAAAAACTCATTGATACCAAATATGTATATTTTTTATTTGTTTTAAAGGGAACCTATCACCCCCCTCAGGCGCTTGTAACTAAAAGAGCCACATGGTGCAGCACAAATGCTGCATTCTGACAAGGTGGCTCTTTTAGTTATGATGCCTGCACACGCTGAAATAATCACTTAATGTGCCCCCTCTTACCCTGAAATCGCGAGGGAGGCGGGTCTTTTCTTTCTAATCAGATGCAGCACAGCGGTCTCTCCGGGCCTGTGCGCGCTGGGCGCTGCCTCCTCTTGCAGCATAAGGCTATATGTGCACACGTATTCTGGTCCACTACGGATTTTTCCGCAGCAGATTTGATAAATCCGCAGTGCAAAACCGCTGCGGATTTACCGTGGTTTTTCTGCGGTTTGTATGCGGATTTCACTGCGGTTTTACAACTGCGGTTTCCTATTGGAGCAGCTGTAAAACCGCTGCGGAATCCGCAGAATGGAGTGACATGCTGCGGAATGTAAACCGCTGCGTTTCCGCGTGGTTTTTTCCGCAGCATGTGCACAGCGTTTTTGGTTTTCCATAGGTTTACATTGAACTGTAAACGCATGGTAAACTGCTGCGGACCCGCAGCTGCGGAAACGCTGCGGATCCGCAGCAAAATCCGCATCGTGTGCACATACCCTTATCGTCCCCGGCGCCTGCGCTTTTAGTTTTTTTGGGGGGCGTGCGCAGTTGCGCTGCCCTTTGTACTTACAGCGCAGGCGCCGGGGACGATAATACACCAAGAGAAGGCGGCGCCCGGCGCGCACAGGCCCAGAGAGACAGCTGTGCTGTGTCTGATTAGGAAGGAAAGACCCGCCTCCCTGGCGATTTCAGGGTATGAGGGGGCACTTTTTATAAACGTTTATTTCAGCGTGTGCAGGCATCATAACTAAAAGAGCCACCTTGTCAGAATGCAGCATTTGTGCTGCACAAGGTGGCTCTTTTAGTTACAATCGCCTGAGGGGGGTGACAGGTTCCCTTTAATTGCTTTATTTTTAATGGAGCAAATGGGGGTTATCTGAACTTTTGTATTTTCTTTATTTTTTCATATTTTTAAAACTTTTTTTTCACTTATTACTGCATTTGTTAGTCCTCTTAGTGGAAGCGAAGCTGCGATCATCGGATCGCTTGTACTTTACTTAGGAGTTCATCAGCACTGCTATGCATAGTGAAAATCACAATCTCTTATGAGTGACAGCTAAACGCTGGCTTTCACAGGAAAACTGTCATGACAAGCAACAAATTATTTTGTAGTCCCCAGGCTGTCATGGCAACTCATTGTCGCCCCGCGATCACTTCAAGGGCACACCCATGGTCTTGTAGAATGACGCACCCCACTGCCGACGTATGTTAAATGATGGTCGGATATTGACAGCGGCATTTAACATATTAACAGCTCCACTCCCTCCGTGGCTGTTAGGGTATGTGTCCACGTTCAGGATTGCATCAGGATTTGGTCAGGATTTTTCATCAGTATTTGTAAGCCAAAACCAGGAGTGGGTGACAAATGCAAAAGTGGAGCATATGTTTCTATTATACTTTTCCTCTAATTGTTCCACTCCTGGTTTTGGCTTACAGATACTGATGAAAAATCCTGACCAAATCCTGATGCAATCCTGAACGTGGAAACCTACCCTTAGGGTATGTGTCCACGTTCAGTTTTGCTTCAGGCTTTGGTCAGGATTTTATGCAAGTAAAATCCTGACCAAAACTGCACCTGAGGTCACTGGCAGGTCACCTGCGGTGTTCCTGCGTGTTTTGCTCATTGTAGCAACATGCTGCGTTTTGAAAAAACGCACCGCGCATGCGTTTTCGCGGCAAAAACGCATGCGTTTTTTAACGCATAGTGGAGTCGGGATTTCATGAAATCCCCTCCACTATGCTGTAACATCTGGACGCTGCAGAAAAACGCAGCGTCAAAAACGCAGCGTTTCCTGAACGTGGAAACATACCCTTAGAGACAGATGATGGCTGAATAATTCAGCATGTACATCTGTTGGAAGGGGTTAAGAAGAGAAAAGCTTTATAAGAGTGTTTATGAAGAGGAGAAATGTTCTGCCTTTAAATCTGAGAATAACATTTAGACCGCATTCACAAGGGCCAATAGAAAATTATAACTCTGAAATGCCAGGATTAAAAGGATTTTGCCATGAACAAACAAAGTACAGTATATTTTATTCAAATGTTCCGGTGCTGAGATAATCTTATGAATGTGCCTTTCCTGCTTGTTTTTAAACAGCGAAAACCAATAGAAAAAAAGGACCCTCCAGCACAGTGTATAATAATGATTGAACTTTATTAAACAGACAATACATAAGATAAAATTAGGAAAATGGTCATGATAAAAAGGAATGGTCTGATGCAGTCTGGGTACTTGGCAGTATATTTCTCTGTTTATGCACTTACATCTGATCAAGTACTGTGTTGTGCCTGGGTGAATGTACATGGTATATGGGGACTAGTATGAAGTATTTTATAGTCACTAGACCTTTGTGTGCAATTCACCTCTGGGACATGAGACTCCAGTTTAGTTTTTTTTTTTTGGTCATATCATCTACATGTGGCTCCCTATTTATTGCTTTACATTCGTTTCTGCGGGGACTTTTTTGTATTTCCATATGAGGATTCTTTTTGCACAATTCTATTTATTTAGTTACTGATAGATATATCTGTTTGTATGTTTGTCACATGTTCCTGGGTGTTATTTATCCTCCACAAAGGCAACTCTATTTCCCTGGTTATACAGTACATACATGGGACCTTTATATACTGATCACATTGTAGATCAAAGAACATAGAGGTCTCCGTTTGTACAGAGACCTTTTGGTAAGTGCACGGTGCACTTTAGGTAATGATCATAAAGATTGTTCCCTTCTTCATTTAACATTATTTGTGGTTATTACATACTCAATATGTTCTACTAAAGATTACCTTGCATTGTCTTTGCTATTATAATGCACAGTACTTATGAGTCCACGAATTGATGATAAATATGTTTTTTCACCATCCAATGCAACCTGGTATATGGAGGGGACGTCCTGTTTATTGCCTTACTGCTCAAATTGTTATTTTTTTTTAATAATCAGATAAATTTTTATTTAACCAAATTAACAGTACAAAGCAAAACAAAAATCGCAATGAGAACAACATTAACAATGGTCATTAGTTTCAGAAATTCCCTCCCTTCCCTTCCCCCTCCCCCTATTACATACAAGAGCAGCAAATAATGCACGGTGTAACCTTAGTTCAGGGTCATCTTCTCTCCACCCAAGGTGTCCTTAGTGTCTCAAATATTCTTATGCCTTTTCTCTAAAATGTTTTTTTCTATATTCACAATAGAGTCAGACTGTCTGAAAAATTCCCTCAACGTCAGCGGATCTTAATTTATCCAGTATCTGGCGATTAGTTTCCGCGCAATATATAGTAATCTAGCTATTGCCACCTTATATTTATTATGTACCTGGACCTCCTCCACATATCCCAGAATACACCACAGGGTCCCTCTCAATCCTACAACCATACGCTCCTCCTATGGCATTAAGCACCGCTGTCCAATATGGGTTCAGATTTGGACACTGCCATAACATATGGAGAATTCCAGCCCCCTCCACCCGGCACCGATGACACTCAGAAGTCTGTCTCTGACCTGCTCTATACAGCCGTTCAGGAGTGCTATATACTCTATGGAGTACATATATCTGCAAGAGTCTGCCCAGTTCACTCAGTGATAATTGGGGTATATATTCCATAATCACTTCTCATTTATCTTCCTCTAACCTACCCAACTCCTCCTCCCATTTCCCTTGTGCTCTAATAGGATAACTATTTAAAAAAGTATGCATTAGATCCTTATAAATGCCCAACACTACCCCTTTTGTTGCTCGAATTGTTATAATACATATCCTATAAGTGTTTTATTTTCTACCAAGAATCATCATCCTTGACTATTTTGGATATATGTATACATCTTTTTTCCTTTTATCATGACCATTTCCCTAATTTTATCTTATGTATTGTCTGTTTAATAAAGTTGTTCTATCATTATTATATTCTGTGTTGGAGGGTCCTTTTTCTATTGGTTTTCGTTGTCTTGATGGACTGTATTAATATATGAGGGCTTTCTTTAGATTTTTGTTTTTAAACAAGCAGGGAAATGTCTTACCTCGCAAATAGCAGCAGCTGTGATCCTGTGCTGTGCTGTGTGTGTACCCTTTTTCTTCCTCCCCTTCCTAGGAGTTGTGGTGTGATCAGACCATGTTCCTGTACGGTCAGACAAAGCCATTCCACAGTACACAGCAGGGGCACATTTATAAGATTATCTCAGCACAGGAACATTATATTTATTTTATTATATGTATCATCCAATTGTGGAGCTTATTTTAATCCAAGACCAGATCTATTGATTAAAATTTACTTTGTTCATGGGAATACCTCTTTAAATATGTGATTAGAATAAAATATAATTCATTTGCATGCACTGTATGTGGAATGCTAGCAAGAATTTAGGTGTTGTCTCTGTGTCAAAATTCTCATCAAATCCTGAACACTTGTTCCCAATTTTCAGCCCATGTAAAAATGTACGTAATTACTTGATGAAGAAGCAAACACATTTTTGTCTGGTGATTTGATTTTAATGCCGGCATAAAAAGGATCTTTAGAGGCAGCAAATAACCCTGTGTAGACAGGTGATATGCTGCCAATAAGATGCATTGTGTATGGGTATTAACGATTGCTCTGTCCCGTGATTGTTCCTTTTTACTCAGGTTGAATAGCATTCATTGGGTCAGAAGGATCGCTCATACAATCTTTCTCTCCCCATACAGTTTAATCTTATGGGCTACTCATATCCTATTTACATGGAGCGATGTGCTGCCAATTACAATTATTTTTTGCTGGTATAAAGGATGTAATCACCCGATAAATTAGTGCTTTGCTTGTTTGTCAGATCGTCAGCAGAATGTTTATGCTGGAAAATAATTGTGAATGAGCGTTCCTATAAACACTCGGTCTCCAGTTAGCTACTTGTATAAATGCACCTTTAGACTTAAGATATACTGTAAGTGAATAGCTCTTTTATATGAAATGTTTTCCCTTTCTTTCTTTTAGAAACCACATGGTGTTTCATTAGCAGAGAGTGTAGTGCAGATCTACTTATTGGAATTTGATACTATGTTTGTACGTTCATTTTTGTAAGCGGTAAATCTACACTTTCAGCTATTTTCCTTGTGACAGCAGGATAGATCTAGTTACTTTTGTTACACAGGTGTCTGGTAACCTCCATGATGGAGGCTCTTGTGTCGGTACTAATACATTTTACATTTGTAATCTCACCTTTGAAGAAACTCATGCCCACTATAAAATAATCATCGCCTCCTGCCTGTACTTTCCACCCTGACTGAAATCTGCTTGCAAGGTGTTAGGAATGCAGCCCTATTGAGAATTAGGAGACACCGGTATAAGAGTACTGTGTTCACATGTATGTATCATATTTAGATGCCAGTGCCATCTGCTACACTGGGCTGGCATTAGTTGTATTATATGAAACCATAGTCACTTTATTTTTGTAAAACTATTTAAAATGAAATCATATGCCGCTTCCTTCAATTCTTAATTCCTTTTTCAAGATCTCTACTTGTAGTCGGTGTTTGAAAACATACTCCTGTGACTGAAGATCTGTCCTAACATGTTCTGTGCTCAGCTGATGGTTTCTTATAATATAAACTTCTCAACATTGAAATTACAATACCAAGAAGGACAAACCATAAAGTTATGTGAATCAAGTTAGACGCAGATCTGCAATGATCAAATTTTCAAGTACCTAGCTCCAAACTGTTTCATGTGAGACCAGTATAAAAGCCAGATTGTAAGAATTTTTTAGCTAAATTAAACCTCAATAATTGGATAAAGCCTTCTAAGATGATTGTTTCATGCCTCCTCTTCATCTACATGTAAGTTATGGCAATTTGTCGCAAAATGAGCAGGACAGAATCCTTGATGTGAGGAATCTTGGTTTGTCACTGCAGCAGGTTACTACATGCATAGGCCAAGATGTCATCATTATTCAAAGTTGAGTGTCCCAGTGGTTGGGAAAACATTGGCACTGATTGTCAGATTAGAAGAATGACACATAGTGATCTATTTTGTACTTCAAGTAACATTGGATGTCATATAGCAAGGCATCAAATAGTGTCTACACAAGCCATTGGGATATGAAACAGATGTCCATTGACTTCACGCAGCCGATCTCGAAGGCTATTGTGGTGCAGAGCAAGTTGTCAATGTCAATGGAACTGAAATGGAGGTCTAATCCAACAGGTATGAGTTCTCCTTTTGTCTTGTACACAATAATAAACAGAGATTAGTCTGACGACCACGTGGGCAAAGCCTTCTCGAAAGATTATGGTGTGAGGGGGCATAATGTAAGTAGTCTGATCCCTTTAATCTTCATTTGCAGTACACTAACAGGTCAGTGTTACATTGATTTGGTTGTGAAACCAGTGGTACAGATATTTCTTCCTAGGAGCAGTTTTCATCACTATAACGCCAGGCCACATGTTACCACACGTGCTACCGTGGCCTACAGCATCTCTAGAGACTTGTGTTACATCGAGCACATCTGGGACATCATCAGTTGGCAATTGGAAAGAGAGCTGCCAGGAGTGGATTATTTGTGTGCACAAGTTCATTTAGCGTGGCAGAATGGTCCTCCGAAAACCGATAATAGCTTCATTGATGCTATGCCAATGCATGTAAGTGAGTGTATTTCTGCACATGGCACTGGCACTTGATACTGAATAAATCGAGATATTTTGATATTTTTTTCTCCTTTGCATCAGACAAAAGTAATAATAAATAAAAGATCTATGAAAATGAACAAATGAAAGTCAGACATTGCTTTTCAACCATGCTTCCACAGAATTAAAAAAAAACAAAACAAAAAACTCATGAATAGAGATGGGCTGACATCTGGATGTGCGGGTTTGGCCGAACAGTTACAAAAAGTTCGGGTTCGGGTACCTGAAACCGGACCCCATTCACTTGAATGGGGGGCCCGAACATCCAGTGTTTGCTGTGCTGTAATGTGCAAGACAGCGCAGCAAACACTCTCATGCTGCTAATGGGGATCTCTCCGAGATCATGGCAGTTCAGCCCGGCTGGGAACCGGAGCCTCAGTGACCGGACGTAACTGCAATGACATCACCGGTCACTGAGGCTGCGCTCGCAGCAGTTCAATCACCAGTGGTTCTCAGCCTGGATGGTCGCATCTTGGCACCATCCAGGTTGAAAACTATTTATCCCCCAGACATGGATTACGGCGTGTGACAGAACGACAGACAGATATGGTATATTGTTCTTTTTTATTTTAGTTTTATTACAGGAGATCGAGGGCTTCGGTGGAATTACGCGAGGTTGTAAGTATGGTTTAATTAAGATTATTAAAGGGAACCTGTCACCCCCAAAATCGAAGGTGATCTAAGCCCACCGGCATCAGGGGCTTATCTACAGCATTCTGGAATGCTGTAGATAAGCCCTCGATGTATCCTGAAAGATGAGAAAACGAGGTTAGATTATACTCACCCAGGGGCGTTCCAGCTGCGGTCCGGTCCGATGGGTGTCGCGGTCCGGTCCAGTGCCTCCCATCTTCTTACGATGACGTCCTCTTCTTGTCTTCACGCTCCGGCGCAGGTGTACTTTGTCTGCCCTGTTGAGGGCGGAGCAAAGTACTGCAGTGCGCAGGCGCCGGGACAGGTCAGAGAGGCCCGGCGCCTGCGCACTGCAGTACGCCTGCGCCGGAGCTGCAGCGTGAAGACAAGAAGAGGACGTTATCGTAAGAAGATGGGAGGCCGCGGACCGAGACGCCCATAGGATCGGACCGCCCCCCCAGGTGAGTATAATCTAACCTCTTTTTCTCATCTTTCAGGTTACATCGGGGGCTTATCTACAGCATTCCAGAATGCTGTAGATAAGCCCCTGATGCTGGTGGGCTTAGCTCACCTTCGATTTTGGGAGTGACAGGTTCCCTTTAAAGGAGTCTGTGTCTTTCAATTAAAGGACTTTATTCTGGCTGTGTCTTTATTTACCATATAATTATAGGATTAGTAATGGATAGGTGTCTTAAGGTACCGTCACACTCAGCAACTTTGCAACGAGAACGACAACGATCCGTGACGTTGCAGCGTCCTGGATAGCGATCTCGTTGTGTTTGACACGCAGCAGCGATCTGGATCCCGCTGTGATATCGTTGGTCGGAGCTAGAAGTCCAGAACTTTATTTCGTCGCTGATCACCCGCTGTCATCGCTGGATCGGTGTGTGTGACACCGATCCAGTGATGTGTTCACTTGTAACCAGGGTAAATATCGGGTTACTAAGCGCAGGGCCGCTCTTAGTAACCCGATATTTACCCTGGTTACCATTGTAAAAGTAAAAAAAAAAAACACTACATACTCACCTTCTGATGTCTGTCACGTCCCCCGCCGGCGGCTAACCTGCACTGAATGTGTCAGCGCCGGCCGGCCGTAAAACAGAGCACAGCGGTGACGTCACCGCTGTGCTCTGCTTTACGGCCGGCCGGCGCTAACACATTCAGTGCAGGGAAGCCGCCGGCGGGGGACGTGACAGACATCAGAAGGTGAGTATGTAGTGTTTTTTTTTTACTTTTACAATGGTAACCAGGGTAAATATCGGGTTACTAAGCGCGGCCGTGCGCTTAGTAACCCGATGTTTACCCTGGTTACCCGAGTGCTGCAGGGGGACTTCGGCATTGTTGAAGACAGTTTCAATGATGCCAAAGTCGTTCCCCTGATCGTTGGTCGCTGGAGAGAGCTGTCTGTGTGACAGCTCCCCAGCGACCACACAACGACTTACCAACGATCGCATCGCTGGTCGTGATCGTTGATAAGACGTTTAGTGTAACGGTACCTTTATAGACGCTTCTCCGTTACGAAGCCATGGGCTTGATGTCACCTGACAATACAAAGGTGACATCAACCCCATAAATTTTAACCTGACTTGCCACCGCTACAGGGCAAGTGGGAAGAGCCAGGCAAAGCGTCAGAATTGGCGCATCTAATAGATGTGCTTTTTCTGGGCAGCTACGGGCTGCTATTTTTAGGCTGGGGGGGGGGGCAATATCTATGGCCCCTTACCAGCCTGATAATATACCAGCCCTAGCTGTCTGCTTTGGCAATGTTGGTTGTCAAAAATGGAGGTAACCCCACGCCGTTTTTTTAATTATTTAGATAATTAAAAAGTACGGCATTTAGACCAGTCTATTCTTGATAACTAGCCTTGCTGAAGGCTGAGGGTTGCAGCCCCCCAGCTTTGATTTTTGCAGGGCTGGTTATCAAAAGTACAGGGGAACCCACACCATTTTTTCCTAAATTATTTATTTACAGCATAGGAGCTGCTGATGAATACTCCTATCCGCCGCTCCTGCTCTCACTGTTATTAGCGGCAGCAGGTGTCGGATGATGGGATCAGTGGTCCCATCAGCTGACATCAGTGATCAGAGGTAAACTTTACACCTCCAATCACAGCTGAGCGCTCATGATGACTTTTAACAACATGGGAACCGCGGCTCTCTGACCAGCAGGGATGAATTCAATGCTGATTAGAAGCGATGTTTGCCGCACTGCTATGCACATGACAGCGCTACAAACACCCGGTGTTCGGGCAGCCGAACCCGAACAGTAACATGGACTTCCTGGTGAAGTCCATGTTCAGTGTCCGTGCTCAAATAGTAGGTGTTCGGTATGGATGCCGAACTTTACTGTTCAGGTTCCCCCCATCTCTACTCATGAAATAGGCCTGGACAGAAAATGATGGTACCCTTAACTCAATATTTTATTGTACAACCTTTTGAGGCAATCACTGCAGTCATCTTCCTGTAACTGTCAATGAGACTTCTGCACCTCTCAACAGGTATTTTGGCCTACTCCTCAAGAGCAAATTGCTCCAGTTGTCTCGTGGTTGAACGCTGCCTTTTGCAGGAGGCATGTTTCAGCTGTTTCCAAAGATGCTCAATAGGATTTAGGTCAAGGCTCATAGAAGGCCACTTCAGAATAGTCCAATGTTTTCCTCTTAGCCATTCTTGGGTGTTTTTTAGCTGTGCGGTTTGGGTCATTATCCTGCTGCAAGACCCATGACCTCATTTCATTGTACCCTTCAGATTCTAGACACCCTGTGCCGGATGCAGCAAAGCAGCCCCAGAGCATAACAGAGCCTCCTCCATGTTTCACAGTAGGGACAGTTTTCTTTTCTTGATAGGCTTCATTTTTCCGTCTGTAATTTTTTTCAGCAATAGTGTCCTCGTCGTCTCCCATGAAGTCCACTTATCTCTGATTTGTCATCAATTTTCCTCCTGCGGCCACGTCCAGGGAGGTTGGCTACAGTCTTTTGGATCTTACATTTCTGAATAATATGTGTAACTGTAGCCACAGATATATCAAGATGCTTGGAGATGGTCTTATAACTTTTACCTTTAACATGTTTGTCTATAATTTTCTTTCTAATCTCCTGAGACAACTCTTTCCTTCAATTCCTCTGGTCCATGTTGTGTGTGATACACACCATGTCACCAAACAGCACAGTGAGTATCTGTAGCCCTATATACAGGCCCACTCACTGATTCCATGATTGTAGACACCTCTGATGCTAGTGAGTGGACACACCTTGATTTAACATGTCCTTTTTGTCACGTTATTTTCAGGGGTACCATCATTTCTGTCCTGGCCTATTTCATGAATTTTATTTAAAACAAAATTCTGTGGAACCATGGTTGAAAAGCAATGTCTGACTTTAATTTTCATAGATTTTTTATTTATTTATTATTGCTTTTGTCAGATTCAAGTTATTTCTGTGACCATTGTGGGTTTTTCTGTCATTAAACGAGGGGTACCAACAATTTTTACCACGTGTGTAGGTCAGAGTCTCAGTCTTTGAACAGAAATGTTTATACAGTATTTTTATGACAGCAAGCAGTGGCATTGAAAATGAAGAGGAAAGGAATCATACCACAATATATCTGAAAATAGCATGGCTTTCAATTAGACAAGACACTGATTTAGGAATTAAATTGCTGCTGGATTATAAAAATTTTTTTCCCAAGCTAGAATAACTTTTGACTCCCAGTACTCCCACTCCACGTATTCAGCTATTAGAGCATTGTACTGTCTCTTTGGGTTTTGTTCCTTTTTGAGCATTTGGCTATATTGTTACAGTTTTTTGGAAGCTTGCCTTGTATTTGTGCCTGGCAACCTGTAAAAACCTCATTTAGTTACCCAAGCATTTTATTAGTTCATCTCAACCTAGCCAAAATGAATGAGCTTCCATTCTTCTTACTCTGTTATGGCTTTCACTAATATTTACTTTTTTAATTTTGTTATTGTGAAACCAAGTGCTCCTAAAAATCTCAAATCCTTTATTTGTAAGCTTATAAGGATCAGTTTAGTCAAATTTCTACCTAAAACAAGAAAGTCTGCAGTAATTGCATGTATTTTAGTTTCTTTCTATTAAGTTTTGTCTTTCCTAATAGTCATTTCATAGTTTCTCACTACTTCTGAGTGAATGTTGTTGCAAAAAAAAAGTACAGCACAATTGCATCCATTAGTCTGGTCACAGGTCCATTCTTTATTATTAAAAAAAAACATTCTGAGGAAATTTCCTATTAGGCTGGAGACACACTAGCGATTTTAAAATGGGTCTGATTTTGATGCAGGAGAGTCGGACGAGTGTAATGCAAGAAACTCCACAAATAAAAGCCAAGGGTGGGTAACCTGGATGCGATGTAAATATGTATGTAAATACTATTAGGGGTATTGCTTTCAAAATATCATGATCTCTTCATTAGAATATATGTCACGTATAGTTAACAATATGATACCAGGGTAATGATAGTCAATAGTATTAATTTAATGACAAATCTGTACACACATCATGCCCAGTGTCAATGTAATCCATAAAGATACATGTCCCCAACACAATAAACAAGAGAACCATACATATTACCTGTAAGGGTCAAAGTAGTCCAGGCACTCACCAAACCCGACGTTCGTTTCGCATTGAAATGCTTCGTCCACCCCTGGCTGACTCTTGATAAAGCCAGTTAAGGCTATGTGCAGAGGTTGCGGATTCGGCTTAGGAATTTCTGGTGCGGATTCTGTCTCTCCTGGCAGAAAACGCACCTGCGGTTTTTTGTGCGGTTTCGCAGCGTTTTTTTGTGCGTTTTTGCTGCGGTTTTCTTGCGGATTTGCTGCGGTTTTTACCCCTGCGGTTTTCTATAATGGAATGGGTACAAAAACGCTGCAGATTCACAAAAAAGAATTGACATGCTATTTCTTTAAAACCACAGCGTTTCCGCAGCGGATTTTCCGCAAAGTGTGCACAGCATTTTTTTTTCTCATTGATTTACATTGTACTGTAAATCAATTGTGGATCTGCAGCGTTTCTGCACTGCAAAAAACGCTGCGGATCCGCAGAGAATCCGCAACGTGTGCACATACCCTAAGCTGGCGAAACATGTCGGGTAGGCATAGTAGTTAATTTTATTAGCAAGTTACTAGTATATAAACAAATCTGAATAAGGATATAGGTAGCGGCCGCACCATTCCTACAGATCAAATGAATAATACTGGGACACCAGATAAAAATGCAACTGACTAGATGACTTCATAATATTTAGATGAATTAATATTCATAATATTCTGGTGATTAACACACACTAACCTAGCGTTTTTAATTGTCCTTTATAAGTTCAATAAAACTGATGTTTTATTATATTGTAATTAATGAGCTTGCCGTAGGCTGGTTATTGAACAGCAATTTTTGTGGATGGGCGGAACTAAGCACACAGGCGCTCTTTGATGCGAGTTAAATACTGCTGTCAGAGATTTAGAGCAA
The DNA here is from genome assembly GCF_051348905.1 of Ranitomeya variabilis. Lineage (NCBI taxonomy): Eukaryota > Metazoa > Chordata > Amphibia > Anura > Dendrobatidae > Ranitomeya > Ranitomeya variabilis. The sequence goes on from NC_135234.1 coordinate 403,370,017, forward strand.
TCATAATAAGTCAGGAAAATAAGCACTGTTTCTGACCTAAGAAAATATTTGAGGAGGGAGGTAAATGAACATCTTGGACAAATATCCTCATAACATGTGTCCTGTTTGTCAGGTCTGTGTGTAAGCCTATCTGCAAATGCAATGCTCTGCAAACGCAATGCTCTGCAAACGTAAGTAATTTCAAGTTTCTATGTGCAAATGGCGTTTTTTTCAGGTAGATTGGGCTTTGCCCCTTTTCACATGTAAAGCGCCATGGAATAAATGGCGCTATAAAAATGTCTAATAATAAGTATAAACAATAGTTAATATATGCACAACAATCTCAAAATGACCTGCTGTGCTTATGTCACGTTTTTGTTTTTTTTTAAACTTCTTTTAACCGCTTTAGGCTTCAATAGCCATGAAACGGCTAAAAGAAATGACCTGACGACCATTCTTCAGGCGGCTTCTACATGGAAGCCTCCAATATTTTATATGTAAAAATGATGCAGCCACACAAACAGGATGACAAACAAGACACTGCTTGAAAAACACCGTAAGCGTTTTCCTGAAGTGTCTTTCCCTTCAAAAACTATTTGGGTGCACCTGTGTCTGTAAGACATGGCGTGCACTTTCTCTTATGATGCTTTTGAGAATATTGATTCCCTTTTGTGCTTGTTATCTCTCGTGATCTCCAGATCCTGGGATAGCATATGCATCCATAATGACAGGTAATTAATTTGTTTCCTGTGGTGTGTGACTTCAAGGCTTCTATGTTAATCAGTTAAGCTGATGGACTGATAATAGGAAGTAAAGCCTGATAATGTGTGATAACAGAATCAACAACTGTTCAGTTGGTTTGTGTTACACCATTGAGTGATGAGCGTTTTACTTTTCTTACCAGACCTCTGATGAATTGGAGTACAGATGGCTAGCAGGGAGAGTGTACCTTGTTGGGTAACATCAGTAGTTAATACAAGACCTAGGATAACACTTAATTTAAGCTATGTAGATAATCTATTGCACAAGCCATCACTGTTAGGAATTGTAGTAAGGTAATTTCTTTTTTCATTTTAGATTTAACTTACAAAGTGGTTTGTGGTCTGTGTTCATCTAGGCTCCCTCTTCAAACGTCATGGTAGGTTGTAGAAGGAGACAACATTCACCAGCATTTAAGAAGGAAATTATGATTGAAGATTCTGAGTTTGCAGTCTAAGGGGTAATATCTCTCCTTGGGGAGAGACACGTGACATGCCGGTGCAAACTCTTGTGCCACCTTCTGGAAGTAACAATTCTAGAGTTCAATTCCTCTTCTAAGAAGAGACAATTACCATTTTTAATTTCTTAGAGGAGCATTGCATGGTCTGTAAGACTCCTAAGGCTAGGTTCACATTGCGCTAGGTGAGTCCGTCTAACGGACACATTTTTAAGTACTGAAAACGCAATATAACGCACATACTAACGCACCCATAGACTTGCATTGTCTGACGCATCGTGACGCATGCCAAAATTGGCATGCGTTTGTCACATAACGTTTTTTTCTGACGGACCTTGGAACGCGGCTTGCAGCGTTTTCGGGTCCGGCCAAGCTAACGCAATACTAACGGAAGCGTTAATTCTGCCATTGATGGCTATGGCAAACACAGCCAGACGCAAATCGTGAAAAATTTCCAAATAGAACCATACATTTTAATAGCGTTTGAGGGTGGTCCATGTGGTCATGTGACAGGAAACATGATTTCAGCCATTAATGTCCCTAGCACACATTTTTCCTGAGGCCTGCTGCACGTGAGAGAGAAAGTGTCTTGCAAGAGATCACAGGAAATGTAAGTACATTTGTATATATATATATATATATCTCTGTATACATCATGGGAGTCTGTATTGTCCGTCGGATGTGTGTGTACTAAAAATGTATTGCTTTGTTGCAGATGTCGGATAGTGAGGGAAGCAGCAGCAGCAGCAGCGTGTCTGCGTTTTTTTCTTCTCAATCGGTAGGCTTGCACTTTAAAAAACCACTAAAAGTTGTGTGAAACTCCAGTGTATTACTCCAGTGTATTGAGCTAAGCACGTGTATGATCATGTTTTTATTGCAAATAGGAGTCTTCGGAGCCCGAGGCTGCTAGGCCCCCCCCCCCAAAAAAACAGGCAAAACCCACAAAGGTACATGGCAGACATTTTTAGTTTTGCAAGCATAAATTTATTGATCCAAGAAATGTAATTTTATTTTTTTCCATTTACATACACAATAGGTTGTGGCACACGGAGGACACAAGAGAAAGAAGGTTCCTCACCGTCTGTCGTCGCCACAACTGCCAGTGGTAAATATAAAACTAGAAATTTTCTATCCAATATTTATCTACAATCTATCTATTCACTTTCTATCTACTATATCTATAAACTATCTATCCACTATCTATCTCGCTCTCTCTATCTTTCGCTCTATCTATGTATCTATCTATGTATCTATCTATCTATGTATCTATCTATCTATCAGTCTACCAATAAAGTGAAATTGAACCTTTCAACATAACGTTTTGTGTTTACATAGTCCAAGTCAGCGAGCCAAAAAAAAAGGATTGTGGTTGACGAAGAGCCGTTGACCATTCACAACGAGACACTGATCAACCTTGTGGAAGCCAACCCCTCAATATGGGACCAAAGCGACAGCTCCCACCATGACATCGTGAAGAACCACAAGTTGTGGGATCAAATTATCTGTCACTTCGATCCTCGATACATGGAGAAGTCGTCAACCTCAAAGAAAAAAATTGGTACATATTGGTGATGTTAAAATGTCTACTATCTATCTCTCAACTCTCAACTATCTATACACTATTTCTTAAACTATTTATCTATCATCTATCTAATAACTACTATCTATCAACTATCTATCTACTATCTATATATTAACTATCTTAACTAACTATACACAATTTTTAAACTATCAATATAAGAACTATCTATCTAGTATTTATATATCTTTTTTTTATTTATTTTTTTAATTTAAAGCCGATGCGGTCCATACCCGTTGGAAATCAATAAGGGACCGCTTTGTCCGTGTCTACCGGAACAGTCAAAATGCAGCAAGCGGATCAGGTGCCAAACGGGTGACCCCGTATGTGCATTACGAGCAATTGCTCTTTCTGCAAAAAACAGTGTCTCAGCGCTCGTAAGTACAAATAGGTCTGTGTGCGAGACAAAATTGTTTAATTAAAGAAAAATATATTATTTTTTTTTTGGGGGGGGGGTTACAGCACGATATGCAGTACCGCCGCGCCTAGACAGGCAGAGGAACTGGAGCCATCTCCACTGGAACCAAGCCAGCAGACGGGCGCTGAAGATGTGTCTGGCATCAGTGAGCCACGATCTGGGGAGAGAAGCACTGTTGCTTCTGGTGTGAGTGCCCGGTTGCAATCACAGCGTGGACGCAAGCGAGCATCACAAAAAGATGAAGCTGATGCCATTATCGTCGATGGACTCCAAAGGGTAGAGGACATGTGTCGTAGTGAACTCAAAGAACTGAGGCGGGAAATTACCGACTTGCAATCCCGCGAGTCTGTATATTCTGCAAATGAGTGGAAGCTACTTTTTTTGTCCTATGTGCCTGTAGCACAAAATATCCCGGCACACAGAAACCTTTTGTTTAGGCAAAGACTGAATGACCTTCTTGAGGAATTTGTGGGCCCCCAGGAACCCGCTCTATCGAGAACAAGAAGCATAGACATGCCGGCCTACAACCCTCAATATAGAGGCCGGGGTGAAACGAGCATGGAACATCAGAGACAAAGTAGCAGTCCATCATACAGTTGGGCAGACAATACGCCCGCGCAATACCAGAGTCTATAGTACTGCTCACTGTCCCCAGCCAGGTGCAATTACTGCGTTTCACGTTTTGTTGGTTAATTATTTTTTTTGCACCCAATTTCGTGTGTGTTTTTTTACATCCCTATGGGATATCATATGTTAAACATGTCTAGCAACAGTTTTTTCATACAAATTCCGAAACTTTAGTATACTGTTTAAAATTTAAGATTCTTGTATGACTTTTACTTTGAGCACAACATAATAACATGAATGTAACTTTTTACAAGACATAAGGTTGTGGGAAATCAAACAAACAAAAAAAAACCTCACATTTCAGCAAAACATCAGGACACAACTTCAGACTTTAAATAATTTTCACACGTGTCTGTGTTGCCATGGAACATGGCCTTCATGTGTGAAGTACTGTGCAATTTGATCACGAATCCTCATTATTTGAGCTGTAGACCGAACAGCAGTAGATTCAATGCTAATGAGGTTCGACTCACATTCATCGGGGTCAACCACCTGGGGTTCATGTCTGGCAACAAAATTATGCAGACAGATGCATGCCTTCACAACACGGTCCACATTTTCTGGTTGCAGTTGCATGCAAGTTAGTAAAATTTGCCATTTTAATGTCAAAATACCAAAGGCACACTCCACAAAACGTCTTGCCCGGCTCAAGCGATAATTAAAAATGCGCCTGGTGGAGTTCAGACTACGGCTTGAGTACGGCTTTAGGAGATTTTGTCCAAGTTGGAACGCCTCATCACCAACTAAAACATAGGGCAAACTTGGGTCTTCTGTCCCCGTCAGAGGTCGTGATGAGGGTATGTTGAAATTGTTGCTGTACAAACATCTCCCCATGTTGGAGTCTCTGAAGACTCTGGAATCGTTAGTCCGGCCATACGCACCAATATCCACAGCTACAAAACGGTATCTTGCATCCGCAATAGCCATCAATATAATCGAAAAGTATTTCTTATAGTAGAGGGATCCACTATGCGCTGGTTTCTGAATTCGAATGTGCTTGCCGTCCACGGCACCAATACAATTGGGGAAATTAGCCACATCCTCGAACTGTTGGGAAATCGCTAGCCACATTTCTGATGTCGGGGTTGGTAGCACAAGTGGTTGCAAGTTGTTCCAAATGGCATCACAAGTTTCCCGAACCAGTTGGCAAATTGTTGTCTTCCCAAGTCTAAATTGATAATGCAGTGACGAAAAAGATTCTCCCGTAGCCAGATATCTGTCGGCATTCAAAAAGAAAAAAAAAAAAAATTGTTTAGGATTTTAAAGGACAACTAAAAGGCTACATACAATAGAATATACAATTGCCTTAAATGAACATAATTATGCCCCACGATACCTACATCTAGTGTTTGTCAATAGAATGATAAAAAAATTTATAATTACCTCAGTCACTACTAAACGTTCCTCCGCACAGATGCTTTCACGGAAAGTGCTGCGATGATGATGTATCTCATCCTTCACATGTGAGAGCAGAACATCAAAGGTCTCAATGGACATCCGTAGATAGCGTTGGAATTTGGAGGGATGATCCCGAAGCTGAACATACAGGGTGTGAAAGGCACCATATGTATTCCGCAAGAAATTCACTTCGTGGATCCAATATCTCCTTTTCGAACTACGCTTTCTCTGCCGAAGTCGCAACCGCATCAAGCGAAATCGAACGAGCTCAGACACAAACATCTTGCTAGCAGAAGTTCACTCAATGCTTTCAAAATGGAGAATGAGTCTACACCCACACCCCGACTATGACAAAAGGAGAAAAAAAACAAAAAACTTTATTGACAGTGACAAACGCAGACAAACGGATACTTCGCGAATGGACACCCAAATGAGAAAAACGCGGTCACGTGCGTTAACGCAAGCGTTAACGTGATGCCGATTTTTCGACAAATTGGATCCTTTTCTGTACATGCGTTTAACAGATCTGTTTAATGCCATGTACTTGACGCAATGTGAACCTAGCCTAACAGCAGCATGTCACTCTCCACAAGGAGAGATGTTACTCCTTTGATTCCCATCAGAAGCCTGTCATCCAGCCAAATCAGATCTCTTGCTTTGCACTGATGAAACACATGTTTTCAAATAGTGTCTAGCTTGGCTTTTATCCTAAGTTATTTAGCAAGGCTTGTTAAACGGTTGATCTTGATTTTTAGAATTGCTACTTACAATATGTGGTGCTAGAGTTCTAGTCCTCTTTCTCTCTGAAGAGGCAATTTTCATATTAATTTTACAGTGTTATTGTCACAGTTCCACCCCTCAGTGTGTCTAGGATGTGGGTACTGACAGCTCGGCCGTCCAATCCGGTACAGGGGTGTGCTGAAGCTGTCAATGTGTTGATTGACAGCTCGACTATCCAATCTGAGACTGGGAGGTGTCAGCTGTCTCCAAATGTTCATTATTCCGGGTGATTGCCATGCTACTTAACTGAGCTGCATCTCCCAGACCACTGCCAGACGTGCATTCAGTTTCTGAGGTTTGTTCTCCTGTGCCTTGAGTTCTGTATGCTTGATCTTTTGATATCTGACCTTGGACTTCATTCTGACAATCCGACTGTTTAACCTCTTCTGCTCTGATTCCTTATCCTGGTATTCTGACCTCGGAACGTTACCTGACCACACTTTTGTTTCTTCCTTCTGTTTGATGTACCCTCCTGGCTTCTGACCTTCGACTCCTTGACCATTCTAACTCACGGCATGGCCGTGAGAAGTGACTAGCCTCACATTTACGCCTTAGTACACACAAGTGTATATCAGATGAAGCATTGAATGATATTGCAATTTGCATTGTTCACCCTAGAGTACACTTCATGGACCAAGTTTCCTAGAGGAAATCTCAATATGGCGCAGGATGGTGCGTGGTGCATTTATTTATGTATGGTTCAATTGGAAAGGATTATCATTATGTGATAAGGATCCCATAAGCAGACAAGTACATACAGTGTAATGTAGAAGAAATATCATGCAGAAGATATTTGTATGTACGGCATACCACAAGTGGTCTACAGTGAATGTTAATGTTTTTGACAGCCATATTGATCTGGCTTTGGGGGACAGCACTGAAATAATTACACAAGCCAGATGACAGCCATAGCAAGCAATAATTTCTGTCTTCTTTTAGCATGATGCACAAATGTAATTTGTCAAAATCGGCCTTTTCAGTCATATTTTATATTTGCATGGCCTGATTAAAACCGGATTTGCAGTTGGATCGGTAACTTGGCATATTCTGTAGTATGATGTGCTGTTGGTTACATTGTAGAACAGTCAGCTTGTTAGTAAATGATGAACTATGCTCATTTATGTATGCTTTGTTGGCTGGATAATGTGGAATCTCTACTACATACTATTGAACCAAGTGTCATCATATAGAACATAATTCATGTAATGACTGGCGGAACGCACCGAGTTAATATAGATGTTATAATTGGTGCATTCGCAGCCCAGGGTCCACCGTGCAGAAGAGAACCTGCTGTTAGAAGATGACGGCACTATATGGCGGTATAAGTGAACTCCGTTACTTCACTGAGTCGCACTGAAAAGAACACGCTGTGCCCTGTTAGCGTCACAGAGGAACACAGCTAACTGCTGAGCTGATGGCAGTCAGTGGTCACGCACACAGAGAAGCACACAAACACTCCTCACCGGTGGAACCGGAATTCCTAGTGGCTATTTGCCAGCCCTGAATACACACATACAAACTCCTCACCGGAGGTGCCGGTATTCTAGGGGCTTATTTCAGCCAAACCCTATCCAAATACAGGCGTGACCACAAATAGCAAGCTCATAACATGAAGTGATACTAGCGAATGGCCGTGCGGCCATGCAAACCTTTTATAGTTTCAGCAGCTTCAGGACCTTCCTAGAGGACCAATGGAAGCTGCTACAATACCAGAGCAACTTCCGGACCTTCCTAGAGGACCAATGGAAGCTGCAGCAGTACCTGAGCATGTGACCCCTGACCTCCAATGAGTGGTCATACCTTGGGCATGCTCAGAAGAGAAAAAGCAGGACTTCGTCCCAGAGATGTCTGCTTGCTGCTGACCAGTACTGGCTACAATGGCTGAGCCTGGGAAAGCAGCAGAAACCATCCGCACAGTATCAGGCTGGGACAGACGTCTCCGCTGAGCAGGCTCCACTGCCGCTGGAGAGGAATGGGAGACCGCAGTGGAGATGGTTCGAGATTCCCCCTGTGCAGAGGCGGGAACTCGACCCCAAACAATTCATATATTAATTAATACTAAAAGGATTTATTTGGATGACACTTTAAAATTGCCCATTTTTTAACTATATTCGGTTTTGCTGCAGTTCCCAGAAATTCATCTGATGTTGGTAATAAAATAGGTGAATGTTAATTTTTGATGACTGTAAAGTTCTCTAATCTAAGAAACTTGGGTTCTTGCCACATCATATAATGCAGTAATTGTTTTTAAGCGTCAAACTTTTCAGACGTTTTGGGAATCATTTTACTGGGTTTCAAAACCCACACTTAGACATGGCACCTTGGTGGAAAATACAGAATTATCTGGCAAACTTTTAGGCATAGGCAGCTATGGCAGTAAAAGAATAAACCTGATGGTTTTTCCATTATTCACAGAAGCAACGAAACCCAAATGGATTGTAAAATAAATTCCTATCATGTTGTTCTTGGAATAAAAGCTCTCCCCTTTCCTGCATATGATATAGAGCGACATAACAGCTTCTTCACTGGACACTGTTATCACTTCTCTCACACCTTGCTTCTGTTTATTTTTATTATTTCCCCCTATTCTTTTTATATATCCCCACAACTCGGCTTAACGTAAACCTTTTTACATCAGCGTTTCAGAGAACTTACATTTTGTGGTTGATGAAATTTACGTCTCTTCTACCTATCTGATTATGGATATGAATTCACATATTAAAATGTTACTGAAGTCTTCCTATTTACACCATACACTGAATGGAAGGATTCTGGCGCCAGGTAACGAGTATTGCTGGCTACTAAATATTTGGATGTTTTATTTGTTTATTTCATAACCGTAAAAGTATAAGTGTTATATGATTCTGTGTAGGCACACTTCTAGGGAAACCTAAATCTAAAAGGTTTTTTTTATAGTATTTGTGAGGCAGTGACCAGGGTCATATGCGAGGGTCGCTATGTACACACATACATATTGAGGCCTTGGGAGTGCATTGCAGTGACAGGCATAGCTGTGATTGCAATGCAGAATAAAAGTGAGTGTTAGTCTTGGGCAAGCTATTTGTCCAAGGCAGATTTAGGAAAACCTGCCATGGGCTTTTATTTTTGAAATGGACTACAGGAAGGTAGTGGGGTGGTCCGTTTCCTCCCCCAGCCCGGGTTTTCTGTGGCCTACAGCCACCGGATCTTTGGTAAAAAAAACAAAAAACCTTGCAGTAGAGGGTTGAGTGTGTCAGTGTGGAGTTTGCAAAGTGCAGAGCAGACGGCTCTGCAAAAGCTCAGCCTGTGTGATGGAACACAGAACCAAGCAGAGCGAACGCCTGGCACCCCCCAGCATAGTAAGCTGGTGCAGTCGCCCTCTGCAATGGACGAATTTACTGGACTGTCTTGTCTCCCGGCCGCGATCTGGAGGATACAATTATTTTTTTTAACCCCTTCATGACCGTGGGATTTTTCTCTTTCCGTGTTCGTTTTTCACTCCCCTCCTTCCCAGAGCCATAACTTTTTTATTTTTCTGTCAATTTGGCCATGTGAGGGCTTATTTTTTGCGGGACGAGTTGTACTTTTGAACGACATCATTGGTTTTACCATGTCATGTACTAGAAAACGGGAAAAAAATTCCAAGTGCGGTGAAATTGCAAAAAAAGTGCAATTCCACACTTGTTTTTTGCTTGGCTTTTTTGCTAGGTTCACTAAATGCTAAAACTGACCTGCCATTATGATTCTCCAGGTCATTACGAGTTCATAGACACCTAACATGACTAGGTTATTTTTTACCTAAGTGGTGAAAAAAATTCCAAACTTTGCTAAAAAAAAAAAAAAAAAATTGCGTCATTTTCCGATAGTCGTAGCGTCTCCATTTTTCATGATCTGGGGTCGGTTGAGGGCTTATTTTTTGCGTGCCGAGCTGGCGTTTTTAATGATTCCAATTCGGTGCAGATACGTTCTTTTGATCGCCCGTTATTGCATTTTAATGCAATGTCGCGGCGACCAAAAAAATTTAATTCTGGCGTTTCGATTTTTTTCTCGTTACGCCGTTTAGCGATCAGGTTAATGCTTTTTTTTATTGATAGATCGGGCGATTCTGAACGTGGCGATACCAAATATGTGTAGATTTGATTTTTTTTTTATTGATTTATTTTGATTGGGGCGAAAGGGGGGTGATTTAACCCCTTCACCCCCAAGGGTGGTTTGCACGTTAATGACCGGGCCAATTTTTACAATTCTGACCACTGTCCCTTTATGAGGCTATAACTCTGGAACGCTTTGACGGATCTTGGCGATTCTGACACTGTTTTCTCGTGACATATTGTACTTCATGTTAAAGGTAAAATTTATTCGATATAACTTGCGTTTATTTGTGAAAAAAATGGAAATTTGGCGAAAATTTTGAAAATTTTGCAATTTTCCAACTTTGAATTTTTGTGCCCTTAAATCACAGACATATGTCACGCAAAATACTTAATAAGTAACATTTCCCACATGTCTACTTTACATCAGTACAATTTTGGAACCAAAATTTTTTTTTGTGACGGAGTTATAAGGGTTAAAAGTTGACCAGCAATTTCTCATTTTTACAACACCATTTTTTTTTAGGGACCACATCTCATTTGAAGTCATTTTGAGGGGTCTATATGATAGAAAATACTCAAGTGTGACACCATTCTAAAAACTGCACCCCTCAAGGTGCTCAAAACCACATTCAAGAAGTTTATTAACCCTTCAGGTGTTTCACAGGAATTTTTGGAATGTTTAAATAAAAATGAACATTTAACTTTTTTTCACACAAAATTTATTTCAGCTCCAATTTGTTTTATTTTACCAAGGGTAACAGGAGAAAATGGACCCCCAAAGTTGTTGTACAATTTGTCCTGAGTACGATGATACCCCATATGTGGGTGTAAACCATTGTTTAGGCGCATGGCAGAGCTTGGAAGGGAAGGAGCGCCATTTGACTTTTCAATGCAAAATTGACTGGAATTGAGATGGGACGCCATGTTGCGTTTGGAGAGCCCCTGATGTGCCTAAACATTGAAACTCCCTACAAGTGACACCATTTTGGAAAGTAGACCCCCTAAGGAACTTATCTAGATGTGTGGTGAGCACTTTGACCCACCAAGTGCTTCACAGAAGTTTATAATGCAGAGCCGTAAAAATAAAAAATCATATTTTTTCACAAAAATGATCTTTTCGCCCCCAATTTTTTATTTTCCCAAGGGTAAGAGAAGAAATTGGACCCCAAAAAATGTTGTGCAATTTGTCCTGAGTACGCTGATACCCCATATGTGGGTGTAAACCATTGTTTGGGCGCATGGCAGAGCTTGGAAGGGAAGGAGCGCCATTTGACTTTTCAATGCAAAATTGACTGGAATTGAGATGGGACGCCATGTTGCGTTTGGAGAGCCCCTGATGTGCCTAAACATTGAAACTCCCTACAAGTGACACCATTTTGGAAAGTAGACCCCCTAAGGAACTTATCTAGATGTGTTTTGAGAGCTTTGAACCCCCAAGTGTTTCACTACAGATTATAACGCAGAGCCGTGAAAATATTTTTTTTTTTTCTCAAAAATGATTTTTTAGCCCCCAGCTTTGTATTTTTACAAGGGTAACAGAATAAATTGGACCCCAAAATTTGTTTTCCAATTTGTCCTGAGTACGCTGATACCCCATATGTGGGGGGGAACCACTGTTTGGGCGCATGACAGAGCTCGGAAGGGAAGGAGCGCCATTTGGAATGCAGCCTTAAATGGATTGGTCTGCAGGCGTCACGTTGCATTTGCAGAGCCCCTGATGTACCCAAACAGTACAAACCCCCCACAAGTGACCCCATATTGGAAACTAGACCTCCCAAGGAACTTATCTAGATGTGTTGTGAGAACTTTGAACCCCCAAGTGTTTCACTACAGTTTATAATGCAGAGCCGTGAAAATAAAACATCTTTTTTTTCCCACAAAAATGATTTTTAGCCCCCCAAATTTTTATTTTCCTAAGGATAACAAGAGAACTTGGACCCCAGAAGTTGTTGTTCAATTTGTCCCGAGTACGCTGATAACACATATGTTGGGGTAAACCCCTTTTTGGGCGCACGGGAGAGCTCGGAAGGGAAGGAGCACTGTTTTACTTTTTCAACGCAGAATTGGCTGGAATTGAGATTGGACGCCATGTCGCGCTTGGAGAGCCCCTGATGTGCCTGGACAGTGGAAACCCCCCAATTCTACCTGAAACCCTAACCCAAACACACCCCTAACCCTAATCCCAACGGTAACCCTAACCACACCCCTAGCCCTGACACACCCATAATTCTAATCCCAACCCTAATCCAAACGTAAATGTAATCCAAACCCTAACCCTAACTTTAGCCCCAACCCTAACTTTACCTCCAACCCTAGCCCTAACCCTAGCCCTAACCCTAACCCTACCCCTAACCCTAACCCTAAACGTGACTGAAATACGTGGCACTGAAATACGTGGCACTGAAATATGTGGCACTGAAATACGTGATACGTGGCACTTAAATACGTGGCACTGAAACACGTGGCACTGAAATATGTGGCACTGAAATACGTGGCACTGAAATACGTGGCACTGAAATACGTGGCACTTAAATACGTGGCACTGAAATATGTGATACGTGGCACTGAAATACGTGGCACTGAAATACGTGGCACTGAAATACGTGGCACTGAAATACGTGGCACTTAAATACATGGCACTTAAATACGTGGCACTGAAATATGTGATACGTGGCACTTAAATACGTGGCACTGAAATACGTGATACGTGGCACTGAAATACGTGGCACTGAAATACGTGGCACTGAAATACGTGCAACTGAAATACGTGGTACTAAAATATGTGGCACTGAAATACGTGATACGTGGCACTGAAATACGTGGCACTGAAACACGTGGCACTGAAATACGTGATACGTGGCACTGAAATACATGGCACTGAAATACGTGGCACTGAAATACGTGGCACTGAAATACGTGGCACTGAAATACGTGGCACTATGACTGTCAGAAAATGTTCATTAAACGGTTAGGGGTGAGGTTAGGGGTAGAGTTAGGGTTAGGGTTTGGATCCCTTTATCACCTTGATGGTGGTGGGTGGCTTTTCAGTGTGTTTTCTGTTTTTTTTCGATAAAAATGCATGCGTTTTTAACGCAAACAAACGCATGTGCTTAAAAACGCAAGAAAATACTGCAGGTTGTATTTCTGAAAATGAACGCATGCAGAAAAAAACCGCATGCGTTTGAAAACGCGACCAAACGCGTACAAAAAAACCGCATGCGTTTTCAATGTTAAATATAGGGAAAAAACGCATGCTTTTTTTGTGCAAAAAACGCTGCAGACAAAAACGGAAGTGTGAAACCAGCGACGCTTTTTATAGCAAAAAAGTTTTTGCGTCTCCACATTTTGAGACCTATAATTTTTCCACATTTGCTCCACAGAGTCATGTGAGGTCTTGTTTTTTGCGGGACGAGTTGACGTTTTTATTGGTAACATTTTCGGACACGTGACCGTTTTTGATCGCTTTTTATTCCGATTTTTGTGAGGCAGAATGACCAAAAACCTGCTATTCATGAATTTCTTTTGGGAGAGGCGTTTATACCGTTCCGGGTTTGGTAAAATTGATAAAGCAGTTTTATTCGTCGGGTCAGTACGATTACAGCGATATCTCATTTATATCATTTTTTTTATGTTTTGGCGCTTTTATACGATAAAAACTATTTTATAGAAAAAATAATTATTTTGGTATCGCTTTATTCTCAGGACTATAACTTTTTTATTTTTTTGCTGATGATGCTGTATGGCGGCTTGTTTTTTGCGGGACAAGATGACGTTTTCAGCGGTACCATGGATATTTATATCAGTCTTTTTGATCGCGTGTTATTCCACTTTTTGTTCGGCGGTATGGTAATAAAGCGTTGTTTTTTGCCTCGTTTTTTTTTTTTTTTTCTTACGGTGTTTACTGAAGGGGTTAACTAGTGTGGCAGTTTTATAGGTTGGGTCGTTACGGACGTGGCGATACTAAATATGTGTACTTTTATTGTTGTTTTTTTTTATTTAGATAAAGAAATGTATTTATGTGAATAATATTTTTTTTTTTTTTCATTATTTTGGAATATTTTTTTTTATTTTTTTTTACACATTTGGAAATTTTTTTTTTTACTTTTTTACTTTGCCCCAGGGGGGGACAATACAGATCGGTGATCTGCCAGTTTGCATAGCACTCTGACAGATCACCGATCTGCGAGAAGTACAGGCTGCTTCACAGTGCCTGCTCTGAGCAGGCGTCTGTGAAGCCACCTCCCTCCCTGCAGGACCCGGATCCGCGGCCATCTTGGATCCGGGTCTGGAGCAGGCAGGGAGGGAGGTAAGACCCTCGCAGCAACGCGATCACATCGCGTTGCTGCGGGGGGCTCAGGGAAGCCCGCAGGGAGCCCCCTCCCTGCGCGATGCTTCCCTGCATCGCCGGCACATCGCGATCATGTTTGATCGCGGTGTGCCGGGGGTTAATGTGCCGGGGGCGGTCCGTGACCGCTCCTGGCACATAGTGCCGGATGTCAGCTGCGATATGCAGCCGACACCCGGCCGCGATCGGCCTCGCTCCCCCCGTGAGCGCGGCCGATCGGCTATGACGTACTATCCCGTCGGCGGTCATACGGGCCCACCCCACCTCGACGGGATAGTACGTCAAATGTCGGGAAGGGGTTAAACTTTTATTTATTTATTTTTTTTCACATTTTTTTTAACTTTTTTTAAAAACTTTTGCCATGCTTCAATAGCCTCCATGGGAGGCTAGAAGCAGGCACAGCACGATCGCCTCTGCTACATAGCAGCAATCATCAGATCGCTGCTATGCAGCAGAAATGCAGGTATGCTGTGAGCGCCGACCACAGGGTGGCGCTCACAGCTACCGGCGATCAGTAACCATAGAGGTCTCAAGGACCTCTATGGTTACAATGGAGAAGCATCGCCGACCTCCGATCATGTGACGGGGGTCGGCGATGCCGTCATTTCCGGCCGCCCGGCCGGATGCTGTAGTTAAATGCCGCTGTCTGCGTTTGACAGCGGCATTTAACTAGTTAATAGCGGCGGGTGAATCGCGATTTCACCCGCCGATATTGCGGGCACATGTCAGCTGTTCAAAACAGCTGACATGTCCCGGCTTTGATGCGGGCTGTCCGCGGAGCCCTTCATCAAAGCAGGGGAGCTGACATCGGACGTACTATCCCGTCCGATGTCAGTAAGTGGTTAAGGTTTGGACATTAATACTACGTTTGCTTTGAACTTTCTTTGGTCACTGCTTCATTACTGCACAGTGAGGACACCGCTGGACTACAAATTATATATTGAAAGCATAACAAATATCCTTTATTAAAGGGAATCTATCACCAACTTTGTGCCACCTAATGAGAGAGCAGCATTATGTAGAGACAGAGGCGCTGATTCTGGCTATGTGTCACTTACTGAGCTGCTGGCTGTAGTTTTGATAATATCAGTGTTATCAGCAGGATATTATCACTAGAGGACTAGTAAATCTGCTTCTGTGTAGCCCTTCATATTCATGAGCCCTGTATAACCCCACCCTCACCACTAATAAGTAATTTTCTGTGTACACTGTGCATAGGCAGAAAGCTACCAACCAGCTGAGCTACAGGGTTTCTGTAACTTTCATAAACATGAGTAGAAGTTACAGAACAATTTAGCTCATTCGTTTTCAGCTATTTCCGTTAAGTCACCACCAGTCTTTGCAAATTACTTTTTAGTAAACAACCTCTCCTTTATCAAGTGCGAGGGTATCTTTAATTCTACTGCTCATTGCCTAAGTTACTTACTACTTTTGCAGTCTATCAGCATTTAGCTGGACTTCAAGTCCAGGAGAGCAGCTGCTACAAGCTTTATATTATAGACTTTGCAAATGCTGCTTTAAAGCTGGCTGCATTACTGTATCCATCCTGCTTCAGTGCCACTGCTCACCTCTGATGCAGCAGAAGCAAAGCTACCTCTGTTTACAGCATTATTATGGCCAGCCAAGAAACCATACCATTGGTCTAAATTGTCAATCATCGGGAGCACAGATTGAAAATTATATGACCCCTATAAGTTTCCGAATTACATTTATTCTTTAGTAAATAACCCTGAGTTTTCAGTTGCATACTCCTCTTTCCTGTGGCAAGGGATATTGGTCAAGAAAATAGTGTTGGTCAGTTAAGTCTGAAAACATAAAGGGGTTTCCAAATACATAGTAATTTTTCTCTCTCTTTTCTTAGCTTCTTTTCTATGTGGCTGACTTTCCAAACTTTGGCAATTTTTAATAAATTAACATTTCACTTTAGTTTAGACCAGATTATCAGAATTGTTGTTGTTGCCAGCAAATGCCTTTTAAAGAGGACCTTTTTTTTCCAGTTTTAGATGTTAAAATGTCCATACCATGATAAAGAACTGAATAAAACATATTTTTTATGTTTTTTACTTATACGTTTTAGATTCTAACATCATCAACTAAGGGAAAAAATTGGCAGAGATACATCTGTGGGGGTGGTAATTATTCCCTTCATGACTTTGCCCATTCATAAGCAGAAAAAAAAAAGAAAGCACCCCTTAGAGTAGAGTATTGCATAGCTGAGTGTCAATACAAATACCTCTTGCAGCTTTCATCTCACAGCAATCAGTGTGAGGGGGGAGTTTGTAATGACACATTGCTCTGCATTACTCCCCCCTCCCACACTGCCTGCTATGAGATGAAAATAGCGAGGGTTGTTGGAAAAAAATAAAAATATGTTTTATTCAGCTCTGCGGCCACTTTATCATAATGTGGCCAGTTTAACATACTAAAACTGACCTCGTTAAGTTACACAGCATTTTGTGTCTAGATAAGAAGGTACCGTAAGTACTAGGAGAAAGTGGATAACAAAATGTGTCTCTTCTTTATTTTTATCACTGAAGGAAGGGTTCGTATGTGCTCCCTGTATTGTATTTTTTTAAGTTATGCCTTACTTTGTTCGCTGTTAGTGTTGCATATATGCACAAGAGCTCAGCGCTCCTCTTGGTTTAAAAATAACATCTAGACCCACTTCTTCCTGAGCCAGATATATGCAGTATATATTGTACGAAAACATGTCTCTGCTCCCACTGGACTGTTAAAGCATCCTTGCATTTCCTTCATTGGTTTGGGAATCCTAAAATGTTTATAGGAATTTTATAGAGCCCTGAAGACATTTCAACACAAAGACGTTTTGGGCTGTAACCGTATTTCTGGCACGGCTTGTGAAAGGTCTTTAAACCTAGCTGAATGTCCTCTTGAAAATGCAGTCACTTTGACGGGGCATCTGCTAACAGATTCTCTGTTGTAGAATGAGCTGCTTAAAGCAACCCAGCCTATGGAGCCAAGACAAGATGAAGGCAGCATTCTCATGGAGGGGAATGATTTAAAGGGACCTCCTTCCTGTTTCAGGATTTCCTGCAGCAGGATATTAAGATGATTCATAATTTTATTGCTGCAGGAGACAAGTTGAAAGGAGATTTGCTCTTTTTATATAAATATTTGCTGTATAATTTCATCTTTTGTATTTCCAATGTAAAAATACACATAGCTCTATATATACACTTGTGGTGTATGTTTTATATCTGTGTATTATATACAGTTGAACCTAAAAGTTTACATACACTATAAAAAGTCACATATGCATGTATTTCTCACATGAAAATCAGCTTGAGAAAGGATTTGTTTTATATAAAACGTTGCCACGCCACAGGGCAATAAAGTCCTCTTTTTTACATCTTTTTGTGCTGTTTCCCTTTTTGTTTACTGTCTGAAAGGCCATTTGAATGCTGGTCAGGGAAGCGTGCACGCTTTAAGGTATTTTTTCTTGTGCTGTTCCTCTTTTTCTACCTATATATCTACTATATAATTGTCTAAGGGTCACTTCCGTCTGTCTGTCCTTCTGTCTGTCTTTCTGTCTGTCACGGATATTCATTGGTCGCGGCCTCTGTCTGTCATGGAATCCAAGTCGCTGATTGGTCTCGCCAGCTGCCTGTCATGGCTGCCGCGACCAATCAGCGACGGCCACAGTCCGATTAGTCCCTCCCTACTCCCCTGCAGTCAATGCCCGGTGCCTGCTCCATACTCCCCGCAGTCACCGCTCACACAGGGTTAATGCCAGCGGTAACGGACCGCGTTATGCCACAGGTAACTCACTCCGTTACCGCCTCTATTAACCCTGTGTGACCAAGTTTTTACTATTGATGCTGCCTATGCAGTTTCAATAGTAAAAACATTAATGTTAAAAAAAAATATTATTATTATAAATGAAATCATTATATTCTCACCTTCCGCCGCCTTTCCCGCTCCTCGCGACGCTCCGGTGACCAGTCCATGCAAGCGGCAGGTTCCGTTGGCAAGGATGGTCTGCGAGAAGGACCTGCCATGACGTCACGGTCATGTGACCGCGATGTCGTCACAGGTCCTGCGCGAGAAGGACCTGCCGTGACGTCACGGTCATGTGACCGAGACACGGTCATGTGACCGCGACGTCATCACAGGGCCTGCGCGAGAAGGAGGCGACAGAACTACAAGGGTACCTTCGGAAGGTGAGTATATGTTTATTTTTTATTTTTTAACCTGTGACATACGTGGCTGGGCAATATACTACGTAGATGGGCAATATACTACGTGACTGGCCAATATACTACGTGGCTGGGCAATATACTACGTGGCTCTGTGCTGTATACTATGTGGCTGGGCAATATACTACGTGGCTCTGTGCTGTATACTACGTCGCTGTGCAATATACTACTTGGCTCTGCTGTATACTACGTCACTGGGCAATATACTACGTCACTGGGCAATATACTACGTGGCTGGGCAATAAACTACGTCACTGGGCAATATACTACGTAACTGGTCAATTTACTATGTGGCTCTGAGCTGTATACTACGTCGCTGTGCAATATATTACGTGGTTGGGCAATATACTACATAGCTGGGCAATATACTATGTGACTGGCCAATATACTACGTGGCTGGCCAATATAATACGTGGCTCTGTGCTGTATACTACGTCGCTGTGCAATATACTACGTGGCTCTGTGCTGTATACTACGTCACTGGGCAATATACTACGTTACTGGGCAATATACTACGCGGCTGGGCAATATACTGCGTAACTGGGCAATATACTACGTGGCTGGGCAATATTCTACATGGGCTGTGCAATATACTACGTGGCTGGGCAATATACTACGTGGGCTGGGCAATATACTGCGTGGGCTGGGCAATATACTACGTGGGCTGTGCATATTCTAGAATACCCGATACGTTAG
Source organism: Ranitomeya variabilis (assembly GCF_051348905.1). Taxonomy (NCBI): domain Eukaryota; kingdom Metazoa; phylum Chordata; class Amphibia; order Anura; family Dendrobatidae; genus Ranitomeya; species Ranitomeya variabilis. The sequence continues at coordinate 403,389,345 of NC_135234.1, forward strand.
AATCGGGCCACCATCTAGTATACATATATATACACAGTTGTGCTCAAAAGTTTGCATAGCCTAGCAGAATTTTTGCTTTCTTGGTCTTTTTTCAGAGAATATGAATGATAACTCCAAAACTTTTTTCCACTCATGGTTAGCTGCGCAAGGGGCGTACTTGACGTTCCAACATGACAATAATCGAAAACACAAGGCCAAGTCGACCTGTCCTTGGTTACAGCAGAACAAAGTGAAGGTTCTAGAGTGGCCATCTCAGTCTCCTGACCTCAATATCATTGAGCCACTCTGTGGAGATCTAGAGCGCACAGTTCATGCTAGACAACCAGGAATTTACAGGAACTGGAGGCAGCTTTACCATCTAAGAAAATAAAGAACCTCATCCACAACTACCACAAAAGACTTCAAGCTGTCATTGATGTTAGAGGGGGCAATATACGGTATTAAGAAAGAAGAAACACGGTATGTGAACTTTTCATCAGGGTCATTTGGATGTTTTGGATTGTCATTATGATTTAAAAAGAGAAAATACAGTACAGTAGTTTGACAATAGATGGCTTCACCCAACCACTAACCTTGAGTGGAGAAAGTTTCGGTGTTATCATTCATATTCTCTGAAAAAAGGCCAAAAATTCTGCCAGGGTATGTAAACTTTTGCGCACAACTGTGTGTGTGTGTGTGTGTGTGTGTGTGTGTGTGTGTGTGTGTGTGTGTGTGTGTGTGTGTGTGTGTGTATATATATATATATATTTACATGTAAGTACCGATTATTTTGTTAATTTACACCATAACCTACCTTTCAATGATGTGCATTTCTGCTATTAAAATCTTTAAGAAAATTAATCATAAGGATTTGTACTTGCTCATGTTGATGTTTTATTGGTCTCTGTTTCAGGGTCCGTCTTGTCGTTACTATTATGGTGCTCAAAAGATGAGTGAACAGAACATTTTGCAATATAGACTGGGATTAAATCAAGCATGGGACATTGAAGAGCTTGTAGGCCTTGGAAAAAAACTTCGTGCTTGCGCCTACTATGCAGCTCGTGAACTTATGATGGAAGCTGACATTGTTTTTTGTCCCTACAATTATCTTCTGGACTCACAAATTAGAGAAAGTGTAAGTGAAATTAGCATTTATGTAGTATTCCTGAAGTCTATAAAGACTTTTATATAGTGTTTAAAATGCACACTTCAACTGATATATGTATGTGTCTTAAACATACCGTATATACTCGAGTATAAGCCGAGATTTTCAGCCCATTTTTTTAGGCTGAAAGTGCCCCTCTCGGCTTATACTCTAGTCATTGTTGGCGGGTGAGGGGGAGCGGTGGCTGTCACATACTCACCTGCTCCTGGCGCGGTCCCTGGCCTGCATGTCCGATGGTCTCCGGCAGCTCTTCCTCTTTTCAGCGGTCACATGGTACCGCTCATTAAAGTAATGAATATGAACTCCACTCCCATAGGGGTGGAGCCGCATATTCATTACTGTAATGAGCGGTACCAGTGACCGCTGAACAGAGGAAGAAGGTGCGGCGCCCGGAGACCATCTGTCTGGGAGAGAAGCTGCCAGGGACCGCTCCGGGAGCAGGTGAGTATAACGGCGAGGGTGAGCATTTCATATTCACCTTTCCCCGTTCCACCGCTGGGCGCCGCTCCATCTTCCTCGTCTTCTGGCTGTGACTGTTCAGGTCATAGGGCTCGATGACGTGTTAGTGTGCGCGCCGCACTCTGCCTGAACAGTTGCTGCGGAGGGACGGTGAGGAGCAGTGGGCAGCAGCGAGAGGTGAGTATGTCATTTTTTTTTTTTTTTTTTTATTGCAGCAGCATTACATGTGGAACATTTTTATATGGAGCATCTTATGGGGCCATAATGAATTTTAATGCAGCATTACACGTGGCACATTTTTATATGGAGCATCTTATGGGGCCATAATGAACTTTAATGCAACATTACATGTGGTACATTTTTATATGGAGCATCTTATGGGGCTTTAATGCAGCATTACATTGGGCATATTTTCTATGGCGCATCTTATGGGGCCATAATCAACTTTAATGCAGCATTACATGTAGCATATTTTCTATGGAGCATCTTATGTGGCCATTATTAACCTTTGTGCAGCATTATATGGGACATATTTTTGTATGAAGCATGTTATGGGGCCCATTATAAACTGTATGGAGCATTATATGGGGCGTATTTTGTATGGAGCATCTTATGGGGCCCATCATGAACTGTATGGAGCATTATATGGGGCTCCTAACTCTTTTTTTTTAGTTGAACTGTCATAAACTTGAACATTTAACATGCTAATTGAGGCCTATAGAGTGTGAGCTATAGCTCTTGTTTGTTTGCAATTTCTTTGAGCATTGCTGTGAATACTTTTCTGCCCAATGATGACAGAAGTATTCTAGGAGTGATACCTTTATTGGCTATTCAGAAAATAATATGTTTGCAAGCTTTCAGAGCACAGTGGCTCCTTTTTCAGGCAGATTATAAATAGATTAATAAGAAAAAAGCACATTTAAGGTGTACTACAGTAGTAAATCTCTCCAAAACGGAACTTCTTGTGTTTCTCCCTTCTACTAACCTCACTCTACCCAACATGGAAATTACCCTGGAGGGTTCAACCATAACTCCCAAGCAGCATGCCCGCTGTCTTTGGGTCATATTCGACAATGAACTTTCCTTTACTCCCTATATCCGATCACTCACTCGCTCTTGTCACCTGCATCATCTTAAAAACATCTCCAGAATCCGACCTTTTCTCACCTTTGAAACTGCGAAGACTCTTACTGTCACTCTTATTCATTCTCGTCTGGACTACTGCAACTCTTTTCTGATCTGTCTCCCTCTTACCAAACTTTCTCCTCTCCAATCCATCTTGAATACAGCAGCCAGGGTCATATTTCTGTCCAGCCGCTTCACTGATGCCTCCATCTTGTGCCAGTCATTACACTGGCTACCCATTCGCTACAGGGTCCAGTATAAACTCATCTCTCTCACCCACAAAGCTCTCCACAGTTCTGCACCGCCTTATATCTCCTCTGTCATCTCTGTCTATCGCCCTACACGTGCCCTCCGTTCAACAAATGACCTAAGACTAACGTCCCCCGTAATCCGAACCTCACACCTCCTTCTCCAAAACTTCTCTCGTGGTGCACCAGCTCTCTGGAATACACTTCCCCAGATGATCAGACTGATACCTAGCCCTGACCTATTCAAGCGCGCTTTGAAAACCCATCTCTTCAAACAAGCTTACCACATCAACTACTCGGTAAAATAAATTTGCCCTGTTCCCTCCCAAATCTTATTCTGAATCTGCACCCTACTATTCATCTGTCTCCACACCCTCCATGCACATAACTGCACGTGATACTTGACTATTGCACTTAAACACACGGGCTGATGACCGGATCATGCAGCTTTATATGAAAATCCCTTATCTAATATATAAAGCTGAATGTGTGTGTGTGTGTATGTATGTATGTATGTATGTATGTATGTCCGGGATTGGCATCTGAACCGTAGCAGCTACAGCCACAAAATTTTGCACAGTCACACGTCTGGACCCCGAGAGCGTCATAGGCTATGTTGTGAGGTGAAATTTTAACCCCGCGCTTTCCAATTCACCAAACAATTTTGCCCCTATCTACATAATGGGGAAAAAGTGAAAGGAAAAGTGTTGGAGGCGTCGCAGCTACAGGCACAAAATTTTGCACAGTCACACGTCTGGACCCTGAGAGCGTCAAAGCTATATTGTGAGGTGAAATTTTAACCCCGCGCTTTCCAAGTCACCAAACAATTTTGCCCCTATCTACATAATGGGGAAAAAATGAAAGGAAAAGTGTTGGAGGCAAATTAACAGCTGCCAGATGTGAACAAGGGGGACTTAAAGAATGACAGCGATGGCACCAAAGAGTATATACTGTACAGTTGCTAAGGTGGGGCCCCAACATGGGATAATCACACCACCACGGGGATATGAACACACACACAAAATGCGCCACACACTACCACGTGCTCGAACACATATACCACCCTCAGTGCACATTTCACCACACATACACCAACCTCGCCACATAAAAGTAGAAACACAAAAGTCGCCGCTCAAAACTCGCCACGCGCAAAACTCTCCACATGCAAAACTCGCCACACGTGCAAAACTCGCCACACGCAAAACTTGCACACGCAGAAAAATTGCCACACGCAGAAAAATTGCCACATGCACAAAAGTTGCAACACATGCAAAAGTTGCCTCACACAAAACTTGCACATACTCAAAAGGCACCACACATAAAACTCGCCACGCGCAAAACTCGCCATGCGCAAAACTTGCTGCACACAACTTGCTACACTAACCTGTCACATGCAACTCGACACACAAAAAGTTGCTACACGCATGTCGCCACACAAAACTCATCTCACAAAAGTCCCTACATGCATGTCGCCACACGCAACTCAACACACACAACTTGACACACGAAACTCGCCCTAAAACACACACAAGTCTGGTATCCTTCAAAAATAAAAATCTGATTAATAAGCAGACAAACTACAAGAGCAACAAATGTACCATATAGGAATCCGGCAGCTGTCAGTCACATGACCAGTCTATTATGTGTATGTGTGAGCTAATATATACTGCCAGGGGGTGGGCTTACTGTTGGCTGGGGATTTATCAGGCTGCCATTTTAGCTTACAAATACTGAGGTAAAAATACTGACCAAATAACGTGTGAACGAGGGCTAATACAGGAGGAGATGGCATACAGCTATATACTATATACAGGAGATGACACACAGGTATATACTATTTACAGGGGAGATGACACACAGGTATATACTATATACAGGAGGAGATGACACACAGATATAGACTATATACAGGAGAGATGACACACAGGTATATACTATATAGAGGAGGAGATGACATACAGGTACATACTACATACAGGAGGAGATGACATACAGGTATATACTATATACAGGAGGAGATGACACACAGGTATATACTATATACAGGAGCAGATTACCTACAGGTATATAGTATATACAGGAGGAGATGACACAGGTATATGCTATGTATAGGAGGAGATGACATACAGGTATATACTATATACAGGAGATGACACACAGATATATACTATATATAGGTGAGATGACACACAGGTATATACTATATACAGGAGATTACATACAGGTATATCTAATATATAAAGCTGAATGTGTGTATGTATGTATGTGTGTATGTCCGGGATTGGCATCTGTACCGTCGCAGCTACAGCCACAAAATTTTGCACAGTCACACGTCTGGACCCCGAGAGCGTCATAGGCTATGTTGTGAGGTGAAATTTTAACCCCGCGCGTTCCAATTCACCAAACAATTTTGCTCCTATCTACATAATGGGGAAAAAGTGAAGGGAAAAGTGTTGGAGGAAAATTGACAGCTGCCAGATGTGAACAATGAGGACTTAAAGAATGAGAGCGATGGCGACAAAGAGTATATACCGTACAGTTGCTAAGGTGGGGCCCCGACATGGGATACTCACCACACACGGGGATATGAACACAAACACAAAATGCGCCACACACTACCACGTGCTTGAACACATATACCACCCTCAGCACACATTTCACCACACACACACACCAACCTCGCCACATAAAAGTCGAAACACAAAAGTCACCACTCAAAACTCGCTACATGCAAAACTCGCCATATGCAAAACTAGGCTCACGCAAAACTCGCCACACGTGCAAAACTCACCTCATGGAAAACTCACCTCATGCAAAACTTGCACACACAGAAAAATTGCCACATGTACAAAAGTTGCACCACATGCAAAAGTTGCCTCACACAAAACTTGCACATACTCAAAATGCACCACACATAAAACTCGCCACGCGCAAAACTCGCCATGCACAAATCTTGCTGCACACAACTTGCTACACTAACCTGTCACATGCAACTCAACACACAAAATGTTGCTACACGCATGTCGCCACACAAAACTCATCTCACAAAAGTCGCTACATGCATGTCGCCACACGCAACTCAACACACACAACTTGACACATAAAACTCGCCCTAAAACACACACAAGTCTGGTATTGTCCTTCAAAAATAAAAATCTGATTAATAAGCAAACTACAAGAGCAACAAATGTACCATATAGGAAATACGGCAGCTGTCAGTCACATGACCTGTCTATTATGTGTATGTGTGAGCTAATATATACTGCCAGGGGGGAGGGCTTCCTGTTGGCTGGGGATTTATCAGGCTGCCAATAGCAACCAATCACAGCTCAGCTTCTATTTTGCTACAGTTAATTAACCTGAGCTCTGATTGGTTAATATAGGCAACAAAGACATTCTCAGTATAACAAAGCTAATATATGTTGTGAAATGCTTCTATTTGCTTAGTTTTTGCCTTTTAATAATTACATTTCTATCTATTTGTTTTGTGGTTTTTGTGTGCAGAATAAATTTTTGTTAACACATTCTATTTTGCTAACAGCAGTCATTAACCCGGGCGAAGCCGGGTAGTACAGCTAGTCTAATATATAAAGCTGAATGTGTGTGTGTGTGTATGTATGTATGTATGTATGTATGTCCGGGATTGGCATCTGAACCGTAGCAGCTACAGCCACAAAATTTTGCACAGTCACACGTCTGGACCCCGAGAGCGTCATAGGCTATGTTGTGAGGTGAAATTTTAACCCCGCGCTTTCCAATTCACCAAACAATTTTGCCCCTATCTACATAATGGGGAAAAAGTGAAAGGAAAAGTGTTGGAGGCGTCGCAGCTACAGGCACAAAATTTTGCACAGTCACACGTCTGGACCCTGAGAGCGTCAAAGCTATATTGTGAGGTGAAATTTTAACCCCGCGCTTTCCAAGTCACCAAACAATTTTGCCCCTATCTACATAATGGGGAAAAAATGAAAGGAAAAGTGTTGGAGGCAAATTAACAGCTGCCAGATGTGAACAAGGGGGACTTAAAGAATGACAGCGATGGCACCAAAGAGTATATACTGTACAGTTGCTAAGGTGGGGCCCCAACATGGGATAATCACACCACCACGGGGATATGAACACACACACAAAATGCGCCACACACTACCACGTGCTCGAACACATATACCACCCTCAGTGCACATTTCACCACACATACACCAACCTCGCCACATAAAAGTAGAAACACAAAAGTCGCCGCTCAAAACTCGCCACGCGCAAAACTCTCCACATGCAAAACTCGCCACACGTGCAAAACTCGCCACACGCAAAACTTGCACACGCAGAAAAATTGCCACACGCAGAAAAATTGCCACATGCACAAAAGTTGCAACACATGCAAAAGTTGCCTCACACAAAACTTGCACATACTCAAAAGGCACCACACATAAAACTCGCCACGCGCAAAACTCGCCATGCGCAAAACTTGCTGCACACAACTTGCTACACTAACCTGTCACATGCAACTCGACACACAAAAAGTTGCTACACGCATGTCGCCACACAAAACTCATCTCACAAAAGTCCCTACATGCATGTCGCCACACGCAACTCAACACACACAACTTGACACACGAAACTCGCCCTAAAACACACACAAGTCTGGTATCCTTCAAAAATAAAAATCTGATTAATAAGCAGACAAACTACAAGAGCAACAAATGTACCATATAGGAATCCGGCAGCTGTCAGTCACATGACCAGTCTGTTATGTGTATGTGTGAGCTAATATATACTGCCAGGGGGTGGGCTTACTGTTGGCTGGGGATTTATCAGGCTGCCATTTTAGCTTACAAATACTGAGGTAAAAATACTGACCAAATAACGTGTGAACAAGGGCTAATACAGGAGGAGATGGCATACAGCTATATACTATATACAGGAGATGACACACAGGTATATACTATTTACAGGGGAGATGACACACAGGTATATACTATATACAGGAGGAGATGACACACAGATATATACTATATACAGGAGAGATGACACACAGGTATATACTATATAGAGGAGGAGATGACATACAGGTACATACTACATACAGGAGGAGATGACATACAGGTATATACTATATACAGGAGGAGATGACACACAGGTATATACTATATACAGGAGCAGATTACCTACAGGTATATAGTATATACAGGAGGAGATGACACAGGTATATGCTATGTATAGGAGGAGATGACATACAGGTATATACTATATACAGGAGATGACACACAGATATATACTATATATAGGTGAGATGACACACAGGTATATACTATATACAGGAGATTACATACAGGTATATCTAATATATAAAGCTGAATGTGTGTATGTATGTATGTGTGTATGTCCGGGATTGGCATCTGTACCGTCGCAGCTACAGCCACAAAATTTTGCACAGTCACACGTCTGGACCCCGAGAGCGTCATAGGCTATGTTGTGAGGTGAAATTTTAACCCCGCGCGTTCCAATTCACCAAACAATTTTGCTCCTATCTACATAATGGGGAAAAAGTGAAGGGAAAAGTGTTGGAGGAAAATTGACAGCTGCCAGATGTGAACAATGAGGACTTAAAGAATGAGAGCGATGGCGACAAAGAGTATATACCGTACAGTTGCTAAGGTGGGGCCCCGACATGGGATACTCACCACACACGGGGATATGAACACAAACACAAAATGCGCCACACACTACCACGTGCTTGAACACATATACCACCCTCAGCACACATTTCACCACACACACACACCAACCTCGCCACATAAAAGTCGAAACACAAAAGTCACCACTCAAAACTCGCTACATGCAAAACTCGCCATATGCAAAACTAGGCTCACGCAAAACTCGCCACACGTGCAAAACTCACCTCATGGAAAACTCACCTCATGCAAAACTTGCACACACAGAAAAATTGCCACATGTACAAAAGTTGCACCACATGCAAAAGTTGCCTCACACAAAACTTGCACATACTCAAAATGCACCACACATAAAACTCGCCACGCGCAAAACTCGCCATGCACAAATCTTGCTGCACACAACTTGCTACACTAACCTGTCACATGCAACTCAACACACAAAATGTTGCTACACGCATGTCGCCACACAAAACTCATCTCACAAAAGTCGCTACATGCATGTCGCCACACGCAACTCAACACACACAACTTGACACATAAAACTCGCCCTAAAACACACACAAGTCTGGTATTGTCCTTCAAAAATAAAAATCTGATTAATAAGCAAACTACAAGAGCAACAAATGTACCATATAGGAAATACGGCAGCTGTCAGTCACATGACCTGTCTATTATGTGTATGTGTGAGCTAATATATACTGCCAGGGGGGAGGGCTTCCTGTTGGCTGGGGATTTATCAGGCTGCCAATAGCAACCAATCACAGCTCAGCTTCTATTTTGCTACAGTTAATTAACCTGAGCTCTGATTGGTTAATATAGGCAACAAAGACATTCTCAGTATAACAAAGCTAATATATGTTGTGAAATGCTTCTATTTGCTTAGTTTTTGCCTTTTAATAATTACATTTCTATCTATTTGTTTTGTGGTTTTTGTGTGCAGAATAAATTTTTGTTAACACATTCTATTTTGCTAACAGCAGTCATTAACCCGGGCGAAGCCGGGTAGTACAGCTAGTCTAATATATAAAGCTGAATGTGTGTATGTGTGTATGTCCGGGATTGGCATCTGAACCGTCGCAGCTACAGCCACAAAATTTTGCACAGTCACACGTCTGGACCCCGAGAGCGTCATAGGCTATGTTGTGAGGTGAAATTTTAACCCCGCGCTTTCCAATTCACCAAACAATTTTGCCCCTATCTACATAATGGGGAAAAAATTAAAGGAAAAGTGTTGGAGGCAAATTAACAGCTGCCAGATGTGAACAAGGGGGACTTAAAGAATGAGAGCGATGGCGCCAAAGAGTATATACTGTACAGTTGCTAAAGTGGGGTCCCGACATGGGATAATCACCACACCACCACGGGATATGAACACACACAAAATGCGCCACACACTACCACGTGCTCGAACACATATACCACCCTCATTTCACATTTCACCTCACATACACCAACCTCGCCACATAAAAGTCGAAACACAAAAGTCGCCGCTCAAAACTCGCCACGCGCAAAACTCTCCACATGCAAAACTCGCCACACGTGCAAAACTCACCTCATGGAAAACTCGCCACACGCAAAACTTGCACACGCGGAAAAATTGCCACATGCACAAAAGTTGCAACACATGGAAAAGTTGCCTCACACAAAACTTGCACATACTCAAAAGGCACCACACATAAAACTCGCCACACGCAAAACTCGCCATGCGCAAAACTTGCTGCACACAACTTGCTACACTAACCTGTCACATGCAACTCGACACACAAAAAGTTGCTACACGCATGTCGCCACACAAAACTCATCTCACAAAAGTCGCTACATGCATGTCGCCACACGCAACTCAACACACACAACTTGACACACGAAACTCGCCCTAAAACACACACAAGTCTGGTATCCTTCAAAAATAAAAATCTGATTAATAAGCAGACAAACTACAAGAGCAACAAATGTACCATATAGGAATCCGGCAGCTGTCAGTCACATGACCAGTCTATTATGTGTATGTGTGAGCTAATATATACTGCCAGGGGGTGGGCTTACTGTTGGCTGGGGATTTGTCAGGCTGCCAATTTAGCTTACAAATACTGAGGTAAAAATACTGACCAAATAACGTGTGAACGAGGTCTAATACAGGAGGAGATGACATACAGATGTATACTATATACAGGAGGAGATGACACACAGGTATATACTATTTACAGGGGAGATGACACACAGGTATATACTATATACAGGAGGAGATGACACACAGATATATACTATATACAGGAGAGATGACACACAGGTATATACTATATAGAGGAGGAGATGACATACAGGTACATACTACATACAGGAGGAGATGACATACAGGTATATACTATATACAGGAGGAGATGACACACAGGTATATACTATATACAGGAGCAGATTACCTACAGGTATATAGTATATACAGGAGGAGATGACATACAGGTATATGCTATGTATAGGAGGAGATGACATACAGGTATATACTATATACAGGAGGAGATGACACACAGATATATACTATATATAGGTGAGATGACACACAGGTATATACTATGTACAGGAGGAGATTACATACAGGTATATACTATATATAGGAGGAGATGACATACAGGTATATACTATATACAGGGGAGATGACACACAGCAGGTATATACTATATACAGGGGAGATGACATACAGGTATATACTATATACAGGAGATGACATACAGGTGTATACTATATATAAGGGAGATGACAAACATGTTTATACTGAGGTGAAAATGAGAGGTGTGAGGTGAAAATGAAAAGGTGTGAGTGCAAAATGAGAGGAGTGAGGGAAAATAGTGGAGTGATGGGAAAATAGTGGAGTGATGGGAAAATGACAGATGTGAGGTCGAAATGACAAGTGTTAGGGGGGAATGAGAGGAGTGAGGGGGAAAATGAGGTGTGAGGGAGAAAATGAGAGATGTGAGGGGGAAAATGAAAGATGTGATGAGGAAAATGAGAGGCGTGATGGGAAAATAAGAGAAGTGAGGTGCTATAACTAACCACAGATATTTACTATGCCCAGGCAACGCCGGGCTCTTCAGCTAGTTTATTATAATTGCCAAACCTGAAATAACAAGCACTTTTCACCTATTGTGTCCCATTTCTTTGTAGATTGTAAGCTTGCGAGCAGGGACCTCACCCCTAATGTCACTGTTTAATAAGCGCTGTGGAATATGTTAGCGCTATATATAAAAAAAAAAAAAAGAATAAAAGAAAAAAAGAAAATTCTCTTAACTTGTATTGAATTTATTGTCTGTACATATCCCCGCTTAATTGTAAAGTGCTGTGGAATATGTTGGCGCTATATAAATGAAAATTATTATTTTTATTATAGGACATTTGTTCAGGGGGTGGTAGGTGTGGTGCCTTCTAAAGATAAGCCAAGGAAATCAAATTAGGCATTTTCTTACCAATGGAGAGGCAGTGGGAATAATGTTCTTAGTTATCTGGAGTCCTTCTGGTGGAGGTGTGAATTGTATCCATGTAGTGACTCATAAATCCAGGTGTTAAATTGAGTACTAGTGTCAAAGAATTGAACAACTTCATTAGTTTGAATTCCCAAATTTTTCTTTCTCTTTCATCCTTAAAATGACCTTTTAATATTAAGACTTTTAAATCTGTCATGCAGTGTCCAGGTCCAGAGAAATGTTTTCCCTCAGGGTACTGTCACACAGTGGCACTTTGGTCACTACAACGGCACGATCCGTGACGTTCCAGCGATATAGTTACGATATCGCTGTGTCTGACACACTACTGCGATCAGGGACCCCGCTGAGAATCGTACGTCGTAGCAGATCGTTTGAAACTTTATTTAGTCGTCAAGTGTCCCGCTGTGGCGGCATGATCGCAGCGTGTAACAAAGGTGTGCACGATATTCCCAATGTCCCGTATGACTTCTACATCGCAACTACGTCATGAAATTATCGCTCAAGCGCCGTGCATTGCAAAGTGTGACCGCAGTCTACGACGCTGGAGCGATAATCAAGCGACGCTGCAATGTCACGGATCGTGCCGTCGGAGCGATCAAAGTGCCACTGTGTGACAGTACCCTCAGGCGTGTCCATTTAATTCCTGATTGTGTGTCTGTGTAGATTCATCCTAGTTTGTAGTTTTTGCATGGTTTCCCCAATATAGATACTCCCAGGGAACCTCGTACATTGTATCATGTACACCACGTTGGAGGATATAGATGAAAAGGAACCCGTGACCTTATAGTCCTGATTTGTGTTTGGTACGCAAACTATATTTGTTGGTAATATGTGAATACAATTTGTCCTTGGAGTGAGTTTGCTTGAGACATACACTCCTGGGAAAATTGTCAACAGTCTTCATTGTTTTTGACTTGTGAATATCTTTCTCACTGTAGAATGATGGACTCAAAGTTGTTTGCAAACACATTGCTACTCTAAAAATTATTGCTGATGTCTTTTCTTCTTGATTTTATCTTTACACACTCTTGAATACTTTAGACCAGCAAAAATGTCTGCTTTTATAGAGGTGGTCACACTTGCTGATGAACCTTTAAAGGGAGTCTGTCACCCCCAAAATCGTATATCAGCTGCGGCCACCGGCATCAGGGGCTTATCTACAGCATTCTGTAATGCTGTAGATAAGCCCCCGATGTAACCTGAAAGATGAGAAATAAAGGTTATATTATACTCACCCAGGGGCGGTCCCGCTGCTGTCCGGGTCCGATGGGCGTCGCGGTCCGGTCCAGCGCCTCCTATCTGCATACGAGGGCAGAGCAAAGTACTGCAGTGCGCAGGCGCCGGGCCTCTCCGCTTACTTCCCTCTCACACTTCTCATAGTTTAACTACTTACTCCACTGCAGTTGAACCTCCTCTTGCATTCTTTACAGAATTATAACTGTGTGACAGGAGCTGTGTAATTATCACCAGTAACTGTGGAAAACATTTCTGTCCCTCTTTTTCACATGAAGAACCTCTGGTACAGTTCATGCAATTGCATCATACTGAAACTTCTGGTGTCTAAGACAGTGGACTTCTCCAGAGAACAGAAAGGCATATACCGTATTTTTCGGACCTTAAGATGCACTTTTTTCCCTCCAGATTTGGGAGGAAAGTGTGGGTGCGTCTTAAGGTCCGGATGTACCATGTGGGGAGGGGGCAGCGCGAGTGGGATCCACTGTGATTCCACTCACAGGAGGAAGAAAAATGTCCCCGCTGCCTGGCTGCAGCGCTGGGGAAACCATGTGATCCCGATGATTAAAGTGCAGTGAATATTCATTAGCCGCTTCCCCGCCCACCTGCCAGCTGAGTAGTGAGTGGGAAGCAGACATTGATTAGTCCTTCACTTAAGCAGCGACACACATGGTTTCCCCAGCGCTGGATTCCTGCAGCTGCTGGGGAGATCTGTGTGTCCGGTGGAGGAGGGGGCAGGGGGAGACTAGATAGCTGCATACCTGCCTGGCTGTGCTACATGCTGAGGCATAAGGACCTGTGTGATGTCAGGAAGAGGGCAGGCTGGAGCATCACATGGCAGCACAGAGCCCTCCCTCTTCTGATGTCATCACAGGTCCTTCAGACTCCCCACTAGAATCTGCAAGCTTCCTCTTATGACCTGTGCTGTGGAGGGAGAGACAACAAGAGGGTGGGCTCTGTGTGTGCAGTCATGGTATGCTAGAGCTTTTTACCTTACCACAGCGTGGCTGGCTGGCTGGCTGCCACAATTAAAAGGTTAGTCACTGCAACACACAATAAAGCACTCTGCCACTCCTGTGGTGAACTATAAGGCTAGGTTCACATTGCGTTATTGGGTGATCGCTAACGGACAGCGTTGCACGGCGAAAATGTCGCAATTAACGCCGTGCAACGGGTCCGTTAGCGCACCCATTGACAGCAATGTTGTTTCTGCCTGAAGCGCATCGCTAGCGCGTGCTTGCAGCGTCCGCGGCACGCCCGAGGTCCGTTCCCCGCTCTCGCAGATCGGGGATCTGCGAGAGCGGGGACGTTAACGCGACCCCTAAACGCGACCCCTACAAATACATTGCGTTACCACAATCCGCTAGCGCTAAACGGATTGCTCTAACGCAATGTGAACCTAGCCTAACTCCCAGCATGCCATAGCATCTGCAGGACATGCTGGGAGTTATAGTTCTCCAATGGGATCTCAAAGCAGCACTCCAGTATTAGTTTTCAGTGCAGGAAAATATAAGCCCTGTGCCCCCATTCTTATAGTCACCCTCCAGCGTCTTCATATAGTACTTTACAGCCACCACACTGGTCCCGCAGCACCATCTTCTACCCGCAGCTTCCAACATAATAGCGTACTATTATATATAATAACAACACATATAATAGTATGTTATTTATGTTACTAAATATTTTACCACATTTTTTTGCTTCAAATATTTTTTCCCATATTTTCCACCTCTAAAACCTGGGTGGGTCTTATAGTCCGGTGCGTCTTATAGTCCGAAAAATACAGTAATTACCAGGGGGTCACCATTTTCATATGGAAAGGATCAGCTAAAAAAGTAATACTAGCTAAATTTATAGAAATTCAGCTACTATTACCTTATTTTAGCTGTCCCTTTAATATGAAAATGCATGCTCTTCAGCTAGGTCATATGAGATATATATATTGTGACGTTGCACTCACTAAAAGGTAGAGGAATACTCGCTTGGCAGCGATATGACACACAGCAAGACCGTATTTTCTTCAAAAGTTCAACTGGGTTTTATTACTCCATAAACTCCAGTAGCACAAAACACAAAGTAACAGCCTTCATAGCATGGCAAACAAAGTAACAGTGTTCATAGAATGACTCTGCTCCTTCAGGACTGTGACCATACACTCTTGGTAGAGTCCAATATTCAGACTCCCTCTGGAGCCAAACACACACCGTCTGGATTACCTGCTTGTCAGCGTTGCAGGTTTCACAACATTAGTTTACACATAATCACGCCTGTATCTCTCCAGTCACCTGGTGACTGCACAGTTCAGTAACTGTCCTTTATCAGGGCACATAGTTCTTTCCCCATACCCAGGGTTACCTCTCAGGAGCTCCTGCTCCACAGGCTGACTCCTCGTCAGTCCAAGGTCCTCAATAGGACAGCGTCTTTCTCATTGTAGGGCCTGTTGTGAATTCTGCTTTTGGGCTCCCTCCAGGGGTGGTAGGTGGTAATGCAGTTGCCCCTGAGTTGCAGTCCTGGTCAGGTGTATCTGCTGATTGCAGTTCTGACTGGGGTATTTAGGCGTGCAGGATTCATTAGTCCTTGCCAGTTGTCAATTGTTGTTGGGAGGTGTTGGACCTCTGCTTGGTTCCTCCTGCCTTTCTGCCAAATCAGCAAAGATAAGTGTCTGGTGTTTTTTTTTTTTCCTGTGGCACACATGCTATGTGCTTCACAATTCATTGCTATTCTTTGTGTTTTCTTGTCCAGCTTAGATTGTGTCAGTATTTTCTCAGTCTTGTTGGATTCTCTGGAGTGGCAGATATACATTCCATGTCTTTAGTTAGATTGTGGAACTTTTTGTATTATCTGCTGTGGATATTTTTGGAAGGGTTTTAATACTGACCGCCTAGTAATCTGTCCTATCCTTTCCTATTTAGCTAGAGTGGCCTCTTTTGCTAAATCCTGTTTTCTACCTGCGTGTGTCTATTCTTCTCCTACTCACAGTCATTATTCGTGGGGGGCTGCCTATCCTTTGGGGGTCTGCTCTGAGGCAAGGTAGCATTCCTATTTCCATCTATAGGGGTATTTAGTCCTCCGGCTGTGTCGAGGTGTCTAGGGTATGTTAGGCACACCCCACGGCTACTTCTAGTTGCGGTGTTAGTTCAGGATTTGCGGTCAGTACAGGTTCCACCGACTCCAGAGAACGTTTCATGCGGCTCCAAGGTCACCAGATCATAACAAGGGCCATCCCAGGCTCTGTACACACATGTGACCTGTGTGGGTGCTATTCAGGACGCTCGTCCAACACCAAAGCCACCAGGTCCAAAGCTCCACCACGTGCTATTCAGGGAGATAGCACTCCCACACATAGGCTTTACCAAGACCTTGTACATGGACCATACAGATCCACACACTCTCAACATGTGACCCACACCCTGGTCACATTATGAAGCTGTAACCACCCCCACAGGTTGGAGGTGTGTGTGTGTGGCTAGTTTGACCTGCCCAGCTCTCAGAACTAGCCAGCCCTGCCAGCCTCCCTCTAAAACAACATAATTACTTGTGGGACTACAGGTCCCAGAACAACCTTACTTCAGGCTGGCAGTGCAGAGTGTCTTCCTCTGCGACACACATACCGACCATTCACAATAATGCCGGACTTTAACTCCTCACCATAGTTATGCCTGCGATTGCCATGCATTCCTATTGCCGCAATATACCTCCATGCATATTCTGGGGAGACCATGCAGTGCTGTCTACCTGTAACAGGGGTCACTGCATCACAATATCTATAATATAACGCTGGGAGCGTCACTCTGTCCGAAGCCTTTATAGACTGCGCAAGCGCCGTCGCAATCTTGACCCCACAGAGTGACGCAGCCCAGGAGATCGCGGTATGCGTAAGCACTGAACGCATACCGCGGTCTCCAATGGAGAAGCAGGGATGTGCCAGGAGGGTGAGTATATGCTATATTCACTTGTCCCCGTTCCACCGCTGCTCGCTGCTCCGTCTTTCGCGTCTTCTGCCTGTGACGTTCGATTCAGAGGGCGCGATGACGCGATTAGAACGCGCCGCCCTCTGACTGAACAGTCACAGCCAGAGGACCCAGAAGAAGTAGCGGTGCGCAGCGGTGGATCGGGGCCAGGTGACTATAGCAAGTGCCGGGGGCCTGAGCCCCCATAGGAATAAGTGGCTCCTGTAGCCGTCATGTTGGGCTCAGAGGGGGAAATGAGCTTCTATATCATCAAGAGTCTGAGTTTGAGAAGGTCCTGCTTTACCATGAACACTGTCTTTAGCAGTATGGTTCTCTTCTCTCATCCAATGGGCAGACAATGGGGTGAAAAAGATCTGGATCTCCCTTGTCTTTTTATGCCCCTCTCAAAGTATATATAAACATTGTGTATTCTAATACCACTATGTATTACTGACATTTGAAACCTAGTTGACTTCACCAGCTAACATAATGGAATTTATAAAAGTTAATTAGGAAGACTATGATGCAGATCTTAAAGGACAACATCTAACTGATTTTGTTAATGTGACCAGTCATAAAGGCAGATGGGCAAATATCAATGCTTACCCTCTTGGTTATTTATAAATGTTTCCGGTTTTCCTCCCAGTATGAATGAAGCAGGATTTGTGGGGTATTCACTACATATTGACATTTCATTGGTTCATTTTTGGTGGCGAGGCCATAGCATTTTATTAATTCCTGTGTTGTATATTGTATTTTTGTCTGCACTCCAGTATGGCACCCTAAATGCACCTGCTCCATTTACAGAAATATTAGTTGCAGTTATTTAGATTGGACTAATGCTTTGTTTTATAATTGTTTTTAGATGGAGATATGCTTGAAAGACCAGGTTGTAATCCTAGATGAGGCCCACAACATCGAGGACTGTGCCCGTGAATCTGCCAGTTATAGTGTAACAGATGCCCAGTTGCTGTTTGCCCGAGATGAGATAGACAGCATGGTTATCCATGGGATTAGACCAAGCAACCATGAACCCTTGCGAGGGGTTTGTTACAGTATGACCAAGTAAGTTATTTCTTGGGAGAAATAATTAGAAATAAGTTACAAGCTAGTAATAGCAACAACCTCGCAATAGTAACTTCTCATCTGCAGTTAATAGAGATATTGTGTAATCTGTAAATGACTCTATATACAAATATCTTCATTTTTATCATCTGTTTTCTAGTTGGATAAAAGAATGTACTGATAATTTGGTGGAAAGGGATTATGAATCTTCATGTAAAGTGTGGAATGGTAAAGATATTCTCTCAATTTTCCATGACATGGGTATAACGAATGCAACGTTTCCTCTCCTTAAGGTAAGTGTCAACTTTTTTCTTTTCAGGGGGGCAAATTCTCAAGTTTCCTGTATATAGAATTGTCTCTTTTTAGTCTTCATTGCATTTTTTTATGTTGTAATTAGGGAAATCTGGCTGCTGTAGTTGAAAAGGAGGAAAAGACAACTATGCTGGATGGTCAGGAGTCGGTAGTGAAAGTTCCAATACTTAGCCCACAAACGCAAATAGTATTGCAGGGACTGTTTCTTGTCTTGGACTATCTGTTTCGTGAAAACAACAGGTTAGTTTACATATGGGAAATAATACCCTATGTATAACATTTAATAATTACTATTTAAGTAAGTATAACAAGATATTTTCACTTCTAGTGAAAGCCATTAACGGTACTCAAAATGTTGATGATATAGCTTCTGCTGCTGTATTCTAGAAATTG
The DNA here is from genome assembly GCF_051348905.1 of Ranitomeya variabilis. NCBI lineage: Eukaryota > Metazoa > Chordata > Amphibia > Anura > Dendrobatidae > Ranitomeya > Ranitomeya variabilis. The sequence continues at coordinate 403,408,419 of NC_135234.1, forward strand.
AAGAAACTGCGGTGTGACTTTGACATAAATTAACATTTAGTGTGTTGGGATGAAAAGAGATCTGCTGTGAAAACTCTTAAAAGGGAGTTTGGAAGTTAATCCGTATACATGGGATAGGTGAATAACTTCCCCATTGCTGGGGGTCCGACCACTGGGATTCCTAACGATTCCCAGAATCGGGGCGCTGAATAGCTTCTGTTCTGTCTTCATACACGTTGATACGGAGTGTGATCTAACATACGGCATAAACCACTTCTGTCCTCCAAATAAGCAGACTGTTCTCTGTAGTCTAACTTGTTTATTGGTAAACATGTGAGCGCGGTAAAACTATAAGAATACAAATGACACAAATAAGTATTGGGCCAAATAATAGCACAGCTGATACTTCACAACTAACAAGAAAGTATACAGTATGATGCAACTTGTGTATATAACTACATGCAATAAGTCTCTGATAATCAGATTTCTTATGTACTGGCTGCTATACAGTTAATCACATTCTGTACAACACTACATTGCAAGAACAGGGATAACAATCTTACCGGATAAACTTTACCAGGATGGCAACTAAGTGAGGTAGTTTCAACACAGCAGATAAACACGTGTGTCCCGGGAAGTACACAGAGAAAATTGGAGTTTCCCTATCCCATGATACCTTAGTGCAATCCCAGAATGCAACACTCTAATTGTGACTAAGGCACAGATTATAAATTTAACCACCACTAGATGGTGTTATAACACAGCAAATCAACACTATAGTACTAAAACTTTAATGCATAATACGAGCTACACTGTCCTTATTAGAATGGACAGAACAGCTTCTGTGAATGGAGAAGTGGTCTATAATGCCCACCTCCGCTTCATTTTTTCTTTCAGGATCGTTGAACACCACACAGCGTTCAGCAATCTCTGGCAGTCCCAGTAAGAATGAACGGAGTGGCAACTCTCTAAGGGGCAAATGAAGAGTTTCATTGTCCACTACTATTATATTACAATCTTTTCTATTTTGTTTCTTAGTGTATTTAATTGGAAAATGTAATGATGATGTCTCTCAATAAAAATTAATGGAAATGCAGTGTGCCTGATTGACCACCACTCCAATCAAGCGGGGCTTGACCTCTCTGTACACATAAATGCCTAGTTTTACATTGTGTGAATATATTCAAAATGGAGGGAGGGGATTAAGGTGCTGCCAGATACCACTGGTGGTGTCTTACCCTATGAAAAATAAAGGATCAGATATTTAAATTTGGGGAAGAGTTTGCACACTCCCATATATATAAGGTAGTTGACGGGTCTTCCAAAATCAGCACTATCAATCAACTTTTTTTTTTATTTGTATGGGTCTCTTTAGCAATCTAATATCTAGTAAATGGAAACTAGTCATCTCGACACATAATAACTAATTCATAACTTCTGAGCAATAAGTAGGCATTAAAAATGGTTACTAGTTGCCTTAAAAATGTAAAAGGCTATTCCCATCTCCAAGATTCTATCCCAATTTAGTAGGTGTAATAATAATATTTTCAATTAAGTTCAATTCGAAATGTAATACAGTTCTACTGATTCACTATGTCACTGCAGGGCATTAGGAATCCATGTTTACGACCACTAACAACTATCTAACTGTCGCTATATTATTACACCAGCTATATATTGGGATAAGATCTTGGAGATGGGAATACCCTTTAAATATGTACTCTGGCATTTTAAAATGACTGCATCCTAGTGACACATGTACTTCTTACATATGGTTTTGTGATTACATCATTTTACCATTTACTACAGTAGTCATCCATTTCTTTAGATTTGCAGAAGATTACAGGGTTGCCTTGCAGCAATCTTACACATGGACAAGCAAACAAGACGTAGCAGATGAAAACGGATTCTTTGCAAGACCAAAAAATCGTAGAAGCATTCGTCAAAGGACGCTAATTTATACGCTGAACTTCTGGTGCTTGAACCCAGCAGTGGTAAATTAAGTATATTCCATGTAAACATATGAATAGCACATGTTTTGTTGAAGAGTGCATTTACCACCTACCAAAAGAAAGTGGATGACCAGGAGAAGTCATAAAAGGGGTGCAAATGTATAAAATATGTGCTCTATTTGTGGCACTAATATATAAGGTGTTTATATAAAGCATCATGGGTGTCAAAATGTGCCTAACATACTTATAGAACTAATGCAGTGTGGCATTTCAGAAAAATGTCACCATCACATAACTTACAGTTTACAAAACGATAAATCTCCCTGAAAGTTGTGCAAAATAATCTGGAGGCAAACTGGAATAAGACACTATTAAAATGTGGTCACATGTTGGGTCATGCAAAAGAGTTGACCCAAAAGCCACAATGCAATAGCAGCTTGTGACCAAAAGGCCTAGCTTTTCCAGGTGACAATACAGTGCTGTATTGTTGGAGGGGTTGTTTACTTTGGGCTGTCCCTGTTTGATAGATGGGTCCTCTGACATTCAGCTGTTCACAAGCTGTTTAGATTTTATTTAAAATGTTTTATCTCTATTTTATGTGAAAAGAAAAAATACTTTGTCATATATTTTCTTACTGTTTTTTATTACAGGCATTTTCTGAACTAAGTGGCAATGCTCGCTCTATTGTCCTTACCTCAGGCACCTTGTCTCCAATGGGTTCATTTTCCTCTGAACTAGGAGTTAAGTTTTCTATCCAGCTAGAGGCCAGTCATGTTATCCAAAAATCCCAGGTGAGTGATCACTTTTATACTGTGCATTTGTGAGTATGCTAGCTGAAGAATTTAGATGCCGGTATATAGTTGCAAATTGTTACGCTGTGAAAATGTGGCATACACAATTATTTTCATAGAGACTCAAGGTATTGAGCTTGAAAGGGTTTTTCCAAAATGGGCATATTTCACCTAAACAGAGACTAGGTGACAAATGTTTGATTCCTGGGACTCCAACTCTTAGACCATCATCGATATTTAGAACAGGGTCAGTTCCTTCTCACTACATGATCATAGTGATGAATGACTTAAACAGATCATCCATGAAACATGGACAACACCACTCCATTGTCTATGGAGCTGGTAGAAACTGTACTGTACTCCGTGGTCGGGGGTCATCGGAATGTCACTGTTGATGGCGGCAGCAAATGTTTATGAAAATACATAAAAAAATTACCATTTTGCAATCGTGTGTGTCATTTTTTAACAAGAGTAAGGAAGGGAAGTTAGAGACCATCAGACAGCAACCAGTTTAATTCAGAATAAATATTCCGGAAATGGTAGGTGATATTGGGGCAAGATCTAAAGGGTCCAGTCATAAGACCCATACAAGTACTTTTGGTAAGTAGTAATGACGAAAAAGATGTGTCCACCATAGTACATTTGAACCAATGTCGTAAGATGCACCTTTCAGTATTGGACTGGCCCTGCAGAGCATGGGAAGATCATCCGGAGACTAACACCCCCCCCCCCCCCCCCCCCCCCGCTTCTATATGTTTGGAGGAGAGAAGCTTTGCCTGAAGTTTGATGCATCATTTAAGGTAGTGCTGGGATCTACATTGAGTTCTGCAGTGCCACCTTAACACCTCCTCCCTTCCTTCCCTCTCACACACAAACATCTGTCTCCTTTGCTGTAAGGGCTGAGAGGGGGAGGGGATTTGCAGTCTACAGCTGCACTGAGTGGCGCTTTTTCACCTGCACTCAGCAACTTAACTGTAAAGTAAGGTTTTCTGTGTGCATATTTATTGGTTATGAGTTTTATGTGTTGAGTGTGTGAGTACTTATACTCATGTATAACTGTCAGTGTGAGTGAAGGGGTCCTCTTTCAGCTATGGGTGACATGGGTTGTGGGGAATGGAGCCCTCAATCCGTTATGGGTGACTGGTGGCCTCCTGTCATGCCAGAGGAAGGAAATACCTGGTGTATTGAGCAAACAAGGTAAAGAAGGTAAAGAGTGCCCTGACGATGGAGAAAAGGAAGAAGGACACCCCTAAACACTCACCTGAGAGTGCACCCTGCTCTCCCTATTGTCCCTAAACGGGTCCTGTTCCCCCATGCGTGATCATGTGCCTAAGCACTAGCTTGCCCTGAGCTATCCTAACTAGTGAGTAGTGCAGCAAGATCCTTGTCTCGCTACTAAAGTAAAGAAACTCAGGGAGGGAAACAAGCTGTCAAGTTTCAAACCCAGCAGCTCTTGTGCACCAGGCCACAGCTCTTCCCTCTGAGTTATTCAGCTCGCTGGACAGTTACTTGCTAAATCCGATATTAGTACCTGTGTTGTTCCTCATGTCTCCTACCCGAGTTCCTGTTATTTCAACCTGAAGTTTCTGATTGGCTCACTCTGTGATCTCCTGATTGAGCACCCTACTTAAACCTGGCACTTCATTGCGAGTTATTGAGCTCCCAGCCTTTAGTCTAGCTTCTTTCCACCTGCTGCTTATTCTCAAGATCCTATTGCTGCTCTGTTTACCGACCTCTAGCTATATCCTGACTACAATTCCTGCTTATCCTCAAGATCAGAGGTGTCAAACTGCATTCCTTGAGGGCCACCAACAGGTCATGTTTTCAGGATTTCCTTAGCATTCCACAAGGTGCTGGAATCATTCTGTGCAGGTGACTAAATTATCACCTGTGCAATACAAGGAAATCCTGAAAACATGACCTGTTGGCGGCCCTCGAGGAATGCAGTTTGACACCTCTGCTCAAGATCCAACTGCTGCTCTGTGTACTAACCTCTGACTATATCCTGACAATTCTTCCTGCTGGTGCTGCCCCTGGTGGTTGCAATATCACTACTCCAACTCAGGTCAGTCGTTAACAGAATTATCTTGCACACAAAATGGAGTCTGTTGCAGCCCAACTGAGGCAACAAGTCGCTGAACTTCAGATTTTTAGTGCCACATACCAAGAAAAATGTTCTAAGTTGTAAACACATGTGTTGGGTCAGCAAAAGAAAGTTATTGAGTTGCAGAATCAACTTCTGGATTTACACAACTCAGGCCTGTAATCAGGCCGCTGCCTGCAAACCAGTGGGGATCTTTATCATTATCGTGGATTCCTTAATCAATATCGCATCTATTTCCAGATGCAACCTTCGCTGTTTACCAGTCATAGAAAAAAGGTTCTTTTTATCATTAATCTCCTGACAGATGAGGCTCTTGCATGAGCCTCACTTTATGTGGAAATTAAATCTGACCTATTAAAAGACTTTGTTTCCTTCTTCACTGCTATGGATGAAGTGTTTGATGGCCCAAATCGTTGTCCTACAGTGAAACCAAATTGCATAACCTACATCAAGGGCGGCGCTCTAGCTGAATATACTGCCCAATTCTGCCGCTGGGTGGCAGACACCATAAGGAATTTAGCTGCCCAGAGGAATCAATTTAGACAAGGATTATCAGAACTAGTTAAGGGTGAACTTGCAAGGGTTGAGACCCCTGATAATTTAGAGGACTTTATTCAACTGTGCATCCGAACTGATCAGAGACTAACTGAACGAAGAAAGGAAAGACTGCGAGTATTTGGAAACACGTCTAACTACTCCTGTACTCAGTCAGCCTAAAGGCTATGTGCACACGTAGGAAGGGTCCTCTACGGGTTCTCCCGCAGCGGATTTGATAGATCTGCAGGGCCAAACCGCTGCGGTTATCCCTGCAGATTTATCGCGGTTTGTCTTGTGGTTTCTGCTGCGGGTTTACTCCTGCACTTGTTTTACTATTGATGCTGCATATGCGGCATCAATAGTAATGTTAAAAATAATTTAAAAAATGGTTGTACTCACCCTTCGACGCGGCGGTCCGGTTCCAATGATGCTATGCGAGAAGGACCTTCGTGACGTCACGGTCATGTGACCGCGACGTCATCGCAGGTCCTGCTCGCATAGCAACCCTGCGACCGGACTGCCGTGTGCAGCGCTGAGAGGCGGGAGGACTTTAGGGGCAATCAGAAGGTGAGTATATCATTATTTTTTATTTTAATTCTTTTTTTTTTTTACACAAATATGGTTCCCAGGGCCTGGAGGAGAGTCTCCTCTCCTCCACCCCGGGTACCATCCGCACATGATCCGCTTACTTCCCGCATGGTGGGCACAGCCCCATGCAGGAAGTAAGCGGATCAATGCATTCCTATGTGTGCAGAATCACCACGATTCCGCACAAAGAAGTGACATGCTGCGGATTGTAAACCGCTGCGTTTCCGCTCGTTTTTTTCCGCAGCATGTGCACAGCGTTTTCAGTTTCCCATAGGTTTACATTGAACTGTAAACTCATGGGAAACTGCTGCGGACCCGCAGCTGCAGAAACGCTGCGGATCCGCAGCAAAATCCGCAACGTGCGCACATACTCTAAAACAACAACAGGAAGTGGAAAGTGTTACTGAACCTATGAAAATTAATGTAATCTGTAAACCTCTCTCTGCAGTAAAGAAGGAGAAGCGACGTACAGAAAATGTATGCCTCTTTTGTGGTGGTACTGGACATTTTGCCTTCAACTGTCCTAATAAAAGGACCATAGCTTTCACAAATGCCAAAACTGAAAGCGATTTAGATGTTTTTGAATGGCCAGATCCAGTTATGGCCAAGAGGCAAAGAGCAATCACCAACGTCTCATTTTGTCATTCCCATACAGGTCATAATTGGGAAACCAAAAAATACAATACTCTGCCATGTTAGATTCTGGATCAGGAGAAATTTTTATGGACTTACAATTTACACGTGATAATAACATTTCAAGTATAACTAAATCCATGCCACTTGATATGTAAACTGTGGATGGATCACCTTTTTAATCTGGACCTGTTACTCACGAGTAGTGTTGAGCGATACCGTCCGATACTTGAAAGTATCGGTATCGGAAAGTATCGGCCGATACCGGCAAAGTATCGGATCTAATCCGATACCGATACCAATACAAGTCAATGGGACTCATGTATCGGACGGTATTCCTGATGGTTCCCAGGGTCTGAAGGAGAGAAAACTCTCCTTCAGGCCCTGGGAACCATATTAATGTGTAAAATAAAGAATTAAAATAAAAAATATTGCTATACTCACCTCTCCGACGCAGCCTGGACCTCAGCGAGGGAACCGGCAGCGTTGTTTGCTTAAAATTTGCGCGTTTACTTCCTTACTTGAAGTCCCGGCTTGTGATTGGTCGCTTGCCGCCCATGTGGCCGCGACGTGACCAATCACAGCAAGCCGTGACGTAATTTTAGGTCCTTCAGGATTTTAAAATTACGTTCTGGCTTGTGATTGGTCGCGTCGCGGTCACATGGGCGACGCGACCAATCACAAGCCGTGACGTCACGGGAGGCTGGACACGCGCGCATTTTAAAATGCGCGCTTGTCCTGCCTCCCGTGACGTCACGGCTTTTGATTGGTCGCATCGCGTCGCGACCAATCACAAGCCAGAACGTAATTTTAAAATCCTGAAGGACCTAAAATTACGTCACGGCTTGCTGTGATTGGTCGCGTTGCGGCCACATGGGCGACGCGACCAATCACAAGCCGGGACGTCACGGGAGGTTATGCTTTTCAGCCTTAGCAACGCCCCTGCCACCTTTCGGCACTTCATTAATGATCTTTTTCGAGATTTCTTGGATCGATTTGTTGTTGTTTATCTTGATGACATACTTATACTTTCAGATACCTTGGAGGAACATCACAGGAATGTCCACTTAGTTCTGAAATGTATACAGGAGAATCAGCTCAAAAAATGTGAATTTGAACAAACCAGGACTCCATTCCTGGGATATATAATCTCCCCAAAAGATCTGAGCATGGATTCCAGTAATATCAGAGCGGTAGTTGACTGGCCTACCCCAATAAATCTAAAAGACCGTTCACTGCCTTATAGGATTTGCAAATTTCTACAGAAGATTCATTAAAAATGTAAAAAAAAATTATTTTATCAATTATTTCGCTCACGAAGAAAACCAAAGTGTTTTCCTGGTCCCCAGAGGCAAAGGTGGCTTTTGGCAAATTAACCCAATTCTGACCACTGTCACTTTATGAGGTTATATCTCTGGAACGCTTTAACAGATCCTGCTGATTCTGAGACTGTTTTTTCGTGACATATTGTACTTCATGATGGTGGTAACATTTCTGCGATATTACTTAATTAATTTTGCAATTTTCAAACTTTGTATTTTTATGCCCTTAAATTAGAGAGATATGTCACAAAAAATAGTTAATAAATAACATTTCCCACATGTCTACTTTACATCAACACAATTTTGGAAACAAAATTTTTTTTTGTTAGGGAGTTATAAGGGTTAAAAGTTGACCAGCAATTTCTCATTTTTACAACACCATTTTTTTTTTGCGACCACATCACATTTGAAGTAATTTTGAGGGGTCTATATGATAGAAAATAACCAAGTGTGACACCATTCTAAAAACTGCACCCCTCAAGGTGCTCAAAACCACATTCAAGAAGTTCATTAACCCTTTACGTGCTTCACAGGAACTGAAACCATGTGGAAGGAGAAAATTAGCATTTAACTTTTTTTTGCAAACATTTTACTTCAGAACCATTTTTTTTATTTTCACAAGTGTAAAAACAGAAATTTTACCATAAATTTTGTTGTGCAATTTCTCCTGAATACGCCGATACCCCATATGTGTGGGTATAACCACTGTTTGGGCGCACCGCAGAGCTTGGAAGAGAAGGAGTGCCGTTTGACTTTTTCAATGCAGAATTGGCTGGAATTGAGATCGGATGCCATGTCACGTTTAGAGAGCCCCTGATGTGCCTAAACAGTGGAAACGCTCCACAAGTGACACCATTTTGGAAACTAGACCCCTTAAGGAACTTATCTAGATGTGTGGTGAGCACTTTGAGCCCCCAAGTGCTTCACAGAAGTTTATAAAGTAGAGCCGTGAAAATAAAAAATCGCATTTGTTTACACAAAAATGATCTTTTCGCCCACAAATTCTTATTTTCACAAGGGTAACAGGAGAAATTAGACCACAAAAGTTGTTGTGCAATTTCTCCTGAGTATGTCGATACCCCATTTGTGGGGGTAAACCACTGTTTGGGCGCACCGCAGAGCTTGGAAGAGAAGGAGTGCCGTTTTACTTTTTCAATGTAGAATTGGCTGGAATTGAGATCGGACACCATGTCGTGTTTGGAGAGCCCCTGATGTGCCTAAACAGTGGAAACCCCCCACAAGTGACACCATTTTGGAAACTAGACCCCTTAAGGAACTTAACTAGATGTGTGGTGAGCACTTTAAACCCCCAGGTGCTTCACAGAAGTTTATAACGTAGAGCCTTGAAAATAAAAAATCAAATTTTTTCTACAAAAACGATGTTTTTGCCCCCAAATTTTTATTTTCTCAAGGGTAGCAGGAGAAATTAGACCACAAAAGTTGTTGTGCAATTTCTCCTGAGTACGTCGATACCCCATATGTGGGGGTAAACCACTGTTTGGGCGCACTGCAGAGCTTGAAAGAGACGGAGTGCCGTTTTACTTTTTCAATGTAGAATTGGCTGGAATTGAGATTGGACGCCATGTCGCGTTTGGAGAGCCCCTGATGTGCCTAAACAGTAGAAACCCCCCACAACTGACCCCATTTTGGAAACTAGACCCCTTAAGGAACTTGTCTAGATGTGTGGTGAGCACTTTAAACCCCCAAGTGCTTCACAGAAATTTATAACGTAGAGCCGTGAAAATAAAAAAATCCTTTTTTTTTCCTCACAAATGATTTTTTAGCCTGCAATTTTTTATGTTCTCAAGGGTAACCGGAGACATTGGACCCCAAAATCTGTTGTTCAGTTTGTCCTGAGTATGCTGATACCCCATATGTGGGGAAGGCACTGTTTGGGCACCCATCGGGACTTGGAAGGGAAGGAGCGCCGCTTGGAATGCAGACTTTGATAGGATGGTCTGTGGGCGTCATGTTGCATTTGCAGAGCTCCTGATGTGCCTAAACAGTAGAAACCCCGAACAAGTGACCCCGTTTTGGAAACTAGACCCCCCAAAGAGCTTATCTAGATGTGTGGTAAGCACTATGAACCCCCAACTGCTTCACAGAAGTTTATAATGTAGAGCCATGAAAATAAAAATAATCATATTTTTTCCACAAAATTGATCTTTTCACCCCCAAATTTTTACTTTCACAAGGGTAACAGGAGAAATTGGACCCCAAAATGTATTGTGCAATTTATGCTGAGTAGACTGATACCCCATATGTGGTGGGAAACCACTGTTTGGGCGCATGGCAGAGCTCGGAAGGGAAGGAGGGCCGTTTTGGAATGCATACTTTGATAGAATGGTCTGCGGGCGTTATGTTGCGTTTGCAGAGCCCCTGATGTACCTAAACAGTAGAAACCCCCCCACAAGTGACCCCATTTTGGAAACTAGACCCCCCAAGGAACTTATCTAGATGTGTGGTGAGAACTTTGAATGCCCAAGTGCTTCACAGAAGTTTATTAAGCAGAGTCGTGAAAATAAAATTTTTTTTTTTTTCCACAAAAAAGATTTTTTAGCCCCCGAGTTTTTATTTTCACAAGGGTAACGAGAAATTGGACCCAAAAGTTGTTGTCCAATTTGTCCTGAGTACACTGATACCCCATGTGTGGGGGGGACCACTGTTTGGGTGCACGGCAGAGCTCGGAAAAGAACGAGCGCCGTTTTGGAATGCAGACTTTGATAGAATGGTCTGCGGGCGTTATGTTGCGTTTGCAGAGCCCCCGATGTACCTAAACAGTAGAAACCCCCCACAAGTGACCCCATTTTGGAAACTAGACCCCCCCAAGGAACTTATCTAGATGTGTTGTAAGAACTTTGAATGCCCAAGTGCTTCACAGAAGTTTATAATGCAGAGTTGTGAAAATAAAAAAATAAAAAATTTCCACAAAAAAGATTTTTTTTAGCCCCCAAATTTTTATTTTCACAAGGGTAACAAAAGAAATTGGACCCCAAAAGTTGTTATCCAATTTATCCCGAGTACGCTGATGCCCCATATGTGGGGGTAAACCACTGTTTGGGCGCACGGCAGAGCTCAGAAGGGAGGGAGCAGCATTTGACTTTTTGAGCGCAAAATTGGCTGTGGCGTTTAGAGACCCCCTGATGTACCTAAACAGTGGAAACCCCCCAATTCTAACTCCAACCCTAAACCCAACACACCCCTAATCCCAACCCGATCCATAATCCTAATCACAACCTTAACGATAATCACAACCCTAACCCGAAAACAACCATAACCCTAATCAGAACCCTAAATCCAACACACCCCTAATCCTAATCTCAACCCTAACCTCAAACCTAACCCTAATCCCAGTACACCCCTAACCCTAGTCCCAACCCTAACCTTAACCCTAATCCCAAACCTAACCCTAATCCCAAACGTAACCCTAATGCCAACCCTAATCCTAACCCTAATCCCAACTCTAACCCTGACTTTAGCTGCAAACCTAGTCCTAACTTTAGCCCCAACCCTAGCCCTAACTTTAACCCTAACCCTAACTTTAGCTCCAACCCTAAATTTAGCCCCAACCCTAACCCTAGCCCTAACTTTAGCCTCAACCCTAACCCTAGCCCTAACTTTAGCCCCAACCCTACCCCTAAATTCAGCCCCAACCCTAACCCTAAATTAAGCCCCAACCCTAACCCTAAATTTAGCCCTAACCCTAAGTTTAGCCCCAACCCTAACCCTAACTTTAGCCCTAACCCTAAATTTAGCCCCAACTCTAACCCTAACTTTAGCCCCAACCCCAACCCTAAATTTAGCCCCAACTCCTCTAGCTGCCGGCCGGCAGATCATGGCGGGCGCACTGCGCATGCGCCCGCCATTTTCTTACCATATGAAGAAGCCGGCGGCCAGGAGGGGACACAGTTGGACCCAGGGACACCGGTAAGTATAACAGGGTCCCCGAATCCCCCTATTTCTCTGTCCTCCGATGTGCGATCACATCAGAGGACAGAGAATTACACATCGCTTTTTTTTTTTTTGTGGTCGCCGGTAAACAGTTAATTACCGGGGATCGCAAAACAGGGGTCTGTAAAAACCGATCAAAGATCAAAGACTTTCCGGGTGCCGGCCGGAGGGCGCACTGCGCATGCACCCGCCATTTTTTGGCCGGAACAAGATGGCGGCGCCCATCGGGAGCCACAAGCAGCATCTGGGGAGACAAGTGAGTATCGGGGGGCGATCGGGGACCCCATTTCTCTGTCTTCTGATGTGCGATCACATCGGAGGACAGAAAAATTAAATGGGAAATCACTTTTATTTTTATTTTTTTGCGACCTCCGGTAAACGCTTAATTACCGGGGGTCGGTAAAAAACCCCGAATCATGTTCTCTGGGGTCTCGGCTACCACCGGTAACCGAGACCCCAGAGAAAATCCTACTCTGGGGGGCACTATTCACTTTTTCCACAGCGCCGTTAATTAACGGCGCTGTGATTTAACTACCCTTAACTGCCGCCGTTAAAAGGCGTATCGGCGGTCATTAAGGGGTTAAAGACTCTCTTTACTTCCGCCCCATTACTAGTTTATCAAAATCCTGAACTGCCCTTTCTTGTCGAAGTACACGCTTCAGACTCTTCGGTGGGAGCCGTTTTATCACAATGAGTTGGGGGACAAGATGCAGCTTCATCTATGTGAATTCCTTTCTCATACCATGTCATTGCAGAAAAGAATTAGGATATGGGAAATAAGGAACTTTTAGCTATTAAAGTCACCTTCTCTGAATGGTGATGTCTTTTGGAAGGGGCCAATCATCCGGTGACTGTCTGACTTACTGATCACAAAAATTTAGAATTCATCCATACAGCTAAGAGGTTGTCTGCAAGACAAGCACGTTGGGCCTTATTTTTCTCAGGTTTAATTTTTTAATTTCTTATCAGCCTGGTTCAAGAAACGGCAAGTCTGATGCTCTGTCCAGGATATTTACTGAACCTCAGGAGAAATCTAACACTCACCTACCGATCTAACCCCAAAAAATGTTTTGGGAATACTGGACACCAAATAATTTTTAACAAAGATTAAAGATGGATACCAAACTGACTTCTTTCTTAACCATCTTTCTAAAGACGTCGATCATTTAAGGAAAGGTTTTGGATGCAGAACCATCAAATATATGTCCCCGGATCTGCTCGACTTGAAGTCCTCAAACTTGTCCATGATTCTAAACTTGTAGGACACCCTGGAGTCATGAAAACACAAGAACTGCTTCTTTGTTTTTGGTGGCCTAATTTTTGGAAGGATGTGAGAAAATATGTTTACTCCTGTTTAACAAGTGCATAGAACAAGACGCCAGGATCCTCACCTTTAGGACTCCTTCAACCTTTTCCAGTTCCATCCAGTCCTTGGTGATCAATCTCAATGGATTTTATTGTGGACCTACCTCCCTCTCAAGAAATTACTGTTATCCTTGTTGTGGTGGATCTGCTCACAGAGATGGCTCATTTTATTCCAACTAAAAGAATTCCTACATCTGAACAAACCGCAGAATTAGTGGTCAAAGACATATTTAGGTTGTATGGAATTCGTGACTATGTAATCTCTGATAGAGGTGTTCCGTTTTCATCAAAATTTTGGAAAACCTTCTGTACAGCTTTAGGAGTTACTGTTAATTTGTCTACTTCGTTCTACCCACAATCCATTGGCCAGACTGAAAGAACTAACAAAACTGTTGAACAATACCTGTGCTGTTTTATTTCTTACCTACAGGATGACTGGGTGGACTATTTACCAAAAGCAGAATTTGCATATCCCCTTAGTGACAGAGCGAATTTTGTACTTTAATGACCAAGCCAATTTTTACATTTCTGACCACTGTCACTTTATGAGGTTATAGCTCTGGAATGCTTCAACGGATCCCACTGATTCTGAGAATGTTTTTTTCGTGACATGTTGTACTTCATGTTAGTGGTAAAATTTCTTCAATATGACTTGTGTTTATTTATGAAAAAAATGGAAATTTGGCAAAAATTTTGAAAGCTTAGAAACTGTCCTGGCGCCTGCGCACTGCAGTACTTTGCTCTGCCCTCAACAGGGCAGACAAAGTATGCCTGCACCGCGACCGCGGCGTGAAGACCAGAAGAGGACGTCATGGAATGAAGATGGGAGGCGCCGGACCGGACCTGAGACACCCATCGGACCCGGACCGCAGCGGGACCGCCCCTGGGTGAGTTTAATCTAACCTCTTTTTCTCCTCTTTTAGGTAACATCGGGGGCTTATCTACAGCATTACAAAATGCTGTAGATAAGCCCCTGATGACGTTGAGCTTACCTCACCATCGATTTTGGGGGTGACAGGTTCCCTTTAATTTTTGCCAGAGCTGTATAGTTATTTTTTGACCAGTATATCTTTTACTAGATAATGCGTATATGGTTATACACCCTATAATATTTTAGATGTTTTTAAGAGTTTATTTGAGTTTTCAACTTTATTATTAAAGGTCATATTTGAGGGGACTGTTTTCTTTTCTGGTCTGGCCCTGAGCTAGCCCTAAGGCCATGTGCACACGTTCAGTATTTTTCGCGTTTTTTTCGCTATAAAAACGCGAAAAATACGCTTACATATGCCTCCTATTATTTACAGTGTATTCTGCATTTCTTGTGCAAATGTTGCATTTTTTTCCGCGAAAAAATCGCATCGCGGAAAAAAAAGCAACATGTTCACTAAATTTGCGGAATTGCAGGGATTCCGCACATCTAGGAATGCATTGATCTGCTTACTTTCCGCATGGGGCTGTTCACACCATGCGGGAAGTAAGCAGATTATGTGCGGTTGGTACCCAGGGTGGAGGAGAGGAGACTCTCCTCCACGGACTTGGCACCATATAATTGGTAAAAAAAAAAAAAGAATTAAAATAAAAAATAGTGATATACTCACCTTCGATGGCCCCGGAGTCTTCCCGCCTCTCAGCGCTGCTTCCGTTCCTATAGATGGTGTGTGTGAAGGACCTGTGATGACGTTGCGGTCTTGTGATTGGTCGCATGACCGCTCATGTGACCGCTCACGTGACCGCGACGTCATCGAAGGTCCTGCACACACACACCATCTATAGGAACGGACGCCGCTGAGGAGATCGGCTGTCTGCAGGTGAGTATAACCATTTTTTTAATTATTTTTAAACATTCTATCTTTTACTATTGATGCTGCATAGGCAGCATCTATAGTAAAAAGTTGGTCACACTTGTCAAACACTATGTTTGACAAGTGTGACCAACCTGTCAGTCAGTTTTCCAAGCGATGCTACAGATCGCTTGGTAAACTTTAGCATTCTACAAGCTAATTTCGCTTGCAAAATGCTAAAAAAAAACTCGAAAAAAACGGGGAAAAAACGCAAAAAAAAAATGCGGATTTCTTGCAGAAAATTTCCGGTTTTCTTCAGGAAATTTCTGCAAGAAATCCTGACGTTTGCACATACCCTCAAGGAGTGAATAGGGCAGCTGGACACTAGTCTTACTACTAAAGTAAACAATCAGGGAGAATTCAAACAACAAATGGAACACCACAGTTTAAAATGTAACAACTTCTCTAGGGATTGGAGCAATTTTTCCAAGGAGGTGAGCATAGAAAACCTATAACTAGCATATTAGAGAGCTAGGAGTGAATTTAAATAATATAATGGAGAGGCAGCAAGCTGCATCTGAGATTAGAGCCATATGGAATCACAGAAGGACAAAAAAGGAACTTTTAACCCTTTCCACACCAATTGAAAATCAATTTGCATCGCAAATTAAACACAGACCAAACTCCAAATAGGACCTGTGATCTGCCAACCGCTACAACCTTCTGTTCCCAGATTCCACAAATGTCTCAGCAGGATTACGCACATTCGTGACTAGTGTTGAGCATTCCGATACCGCAAGTATCGGGTATCGGCCGATACTTGCGGTATCGGAATTCCGATACCGAGTTCCGATACTTTTGCTCATGTGACCGCTCACGCGACCAATCACAAGCCGCGACGTCATCGAAGGCCCTTCACGCGCTCATTCTTAGGAACGGAGGCTCCCGGTGACGGCGGTAAGGTCCAGGGGCCGCCGGAGAGGTGAGTATATCCATATTTTTTATTTTAATTCTTTATTTTACACATGAATATGGATCCCAGGGCCTGAAGGAGAGTTTCCTCTCCTTCAGACCCTGGGAACCATTCCGATACTTTGCGTCCCATTGAAATGCATTGGTATCGGGTATTGGTATCGGCGAGATCCGATATTTTGCCGGTATCGGCCGATACTGTTGTGATTTTGCTTTTTGCTCCCTCTAGTGGTCATTAGTGATTTGACTCTGGAGCTTCTGTCTTTTCCTATATCCTCACCTGGGCCGTTAGTTCAGGGGCGTTGCTATATAAGCTCCCTGGACCTTCAGTTCAATGCCTGGCATCGTTGAAATCAGAGCTAATCTGTTGTGCTCTTGTCCTATGATCCTGGTTCCTGTATTTCAAGCTAAGTCTGCTTCCTTGCTTTTTGCTTTTGTTTTGTTTGGTATTTTTGTCCAGCTTGTTCCAATCTGTATCCTGACCTTTGCTGGAAGCTCTAGGGGGCTGGTGTTCTCCCCCCGGACCGTTAGACGGTTCGGGGGTTCTTGAATCTCCAGCGTGGATTTTTATAGGGTTTTTGTTGACCAGATAAGTTATCTTGCTATATTCTGCTATTAGTAAGCTGGCCTCTCTTTGCTGAACCTGGTTCTTTTCTGTGTTTGTCATTTCCTCTTACCTCACCGTTATTATTTGTGGGGGGCTTGTATCTTGCTTTGGGGTCCCTTTCTCTGGAGGCAAGAGAGGTCTTTGTTTTCTTCTCCTAGGGGTAGTTAGATTCTCCGGCTGGCACGAGTCATCTAGCGATCACCGTAGGCATGATCCCCGGCTACTTCTAGTGTTGGCGTTAGGAGTAGCTATTTGGTCAACCCAGTTACCACAGCCCTATGAGCTGGATTTTTGAATCTCGCAGACTTACACGTTCCTCTGAGACCCTGTCCACTGGGGTCATAACAGTATGCCAGGCCAGTATTAAATGTTTAATGCATTGCAGAAGTGGGATTATAAGAAAGAAAATTTTTAGGTTTTTTTTCCCTCTCTCATTTTTTTTTTTTTCTTTTCCCCTTTACCTCAGAGTGGCTTAAGCTTGCTGCAGACATGAATGTCCAGACCTTGATTACAAGTGTGGACCAGCTTGCCGCTCGTGTGCAGGGTATACAAGATTATGTTACCAGAAATCCTAGGTCTGAACCCAAGATTCCGATTCCTGAACTGTTTTCTGGAGACCGATTTAAGTTTAGGAATTTCAGGAATAATTGTAAATTGTTTTTGTCCCTGAAACCTTGTTCGTCTGGAGACTCTGCTCAACAAGTAAAAATTGTTATTTCATTCTTACGGGGTGACCCTCAAGATTGGGCTTTTTCGTTGGCGCCAGGAGATCCGGCATTGGCTGATATTGATGCGTTTTTTCTGGCGCTCGGTTTACTTTATGAGGAACCCAATCTTGAGATTCAGGCAGAGAAAGCCTTGCTGGCTATGTCTCAGGGCCAGGACGAGGCTGAGGTGTATTGCCAAAAATTTCGGAAATGGTCCGTGCTGACACATTGGAACGAGTGTGCACTGGCCGCTAATTTTAGAAATGGCCTTTCTGAGGCCATTAAGAATGTTATGGTGGGTTTTCCCATTCCCACAGGTCTGAATGATACCATGTCCCTGGCTATTCAAATTGACCGGCGGTTGCGGGAGCGCAAAACCGCAAATTCCCTCATGTTGTTGTCTGAACAGACACCTGATGTGATGCAATGTGATAGAAAAACCGCAAATTCCCTCATGGTGTTGTCTGAACGGACACCTGATTTGATGCAATGTGATAGAATCCTGACTAGAAATGAGAGGAAAATTCATAGACGCCGGAATGGCTTGTGCTACTACTGTGGTGATTCTACACATGTTATCTCAGCATGCTCTAAACGTATATCTAAGGTTGTTAGTCCTGTCACCGTTGGTAATTTGCATCCTAAGTTTATTCTGTCTGTAACTTTGATTTGCTCACTGTCATCTTATCCTGTCATGGCGTTTGTAGATTCAGGTGCTGCCCTGAGTCTTATGGATCTCTCATTTGCTAAGCGCTGTGGTTTTATTCTTGAACCATTAGAAAATCCTATCCCTCTTAGGGGTATTGATGCTGTCGGGGTCGTATTACGACAATTGGTCCTCATTCACCAGTCATTCCAAATTGTGATGTGAGCACAGAACATCTGGTACCGGAAAAGAAATGGCTCAGACACGTAGCTGATTCAATCTTTGTTGATGCTCTCGTGTTCACCTCAGTGAAGAACCAAGCAGCAACTGTTTATTTTGGAATACACAACACTATTGTTTAGGAAAAGGAATGCATTAGGCGGAGTTTAAGCAGCATACATCTAGTGCCCAGTCTCTCTCTCTGATTTGTCAGGACATCTCTGATGGTTACTTCTTCTTCACATTCCTGAGTTATCTTTTCAGGAGAAATACTTAACTCTTCACGTTCTAAACTGAAATGAACAATGAACACTGGCAGCCATCTTTAAATACAATTACATTTGCATTAGCTAGCAGATAGGAAAAACTTATTGTTTCACAGTATAAAAGTATAACAGTACAAAAAGAGTATAAAGATTTATAAAAGTATAAAGGTATATAAGAAAATACATTTTCACCTTGACAATCCCCCCTAAACACTAAGTTTTTCCCTTAAAGAAGGATCTTTCGAGACTGTCCATGTGATGGGAAAAGGGGAGGTGGATTTCTTCATCCAGACACCTCAGAAACTCTCCCCTAGCGAGAGGCCTCCAGGCAGCTGAACCCTTCACTAACCTCACATGGAGTTCTCCCACTGTCCCTAAACTAAATCTCTTAGCATCATCTGAGAATGGGGGGTTTTGCCTACTCTCTTGAGAGGAATGTACTTCGGGATCTCCCCTGGATCAGTACCATCGTACTCTGGTGGGTCTATTTCTTGATTGAGGAAGGTGCCAGTCGGAGTTGCTTTGGCAATGACCTTTTTGTACAAAGGAATAACACAACAGAGAATTATTGATCCAATTACAAGGAGAGCAATCAGTACCAGACAGGCTTGTTGAAGGAATCCCTTGAGCCCACCCAACCAGCCGGAAAAGAAAGATGTGTCTACTCCAGCATTAGTTTTCAATTCTGCTGCTAACCCAGTTATCTTTTTAAGGGCTATCATGGTTTTTCCATTCACTCCAGTGTTCTGAGGGATATAGGTACAGCATTCTTCTCCCACCATCCCACAAACTCCTCCTTTCTCAGCTAAAATCATATCAAGGGCTAGTCGGTTTTGAAGAGTCATTCTAGTATTAGGGCCCAATTCTTCAACTATACCCTGAAAGGCATCTTGGCTAAAATTGACAAACCTTTGTTCACTGTAATATATATAATTGATCCATTCAACATTTTTATTAATCTGCACCTGTGGGATTATAGAAGCAAAGCCAGCATAGATCTGGTTCTGGGCTTTAAACTGGTCAGGCACCCCCCTTGGCACTCCAATAGCATCAATATATACTAGTGGATCTTCTTCATAACTCATGTGGAGCTGATCAAGGCTTCTCCTCTTTCTGGTAGGTTCATCAGGTATCTTTGGATCCCAAGGTAGAATCTTGAACTGCATGGCTAGTTTAACAAGGGTGCATTGGCCTATCCAGGCATTAGGCAACCTAGGACGGAGCTTACCATCCCCACATAACCAATAAATGTCGTACATATAATGTGTATGTTTGATTAGCAAGTCAGTATCTAAAGAACTGTTCTCTTTGCAGAAACCTGTCTCGAAGATCCCTACTGGTGTACCTGTGGTGTCGTGGGAATTATAGCAGGTGTAATTGTCAGCTAATACGGTTACTTCTCCTGGGACCTTTAGTTTGGGTTTCTCATGAATTAATGGGACATAGTCTGGGCAATCAGTGGGCTTCAAACCTTTCAACAGATTCATAACACAGACAGTGATATTATCATCAGGAAAAAGCAATGCATGTGTGTATAGGTGTGTATTCGCAGCAGCACAAGCAATACATCCTACAGAGATGTTCTGGACTTTTACATTGTATCTTACCCATTCTAACCATAGGTTTTTCCTTGGGGCTGTTTGTGTTTCTATGGAGAAGACCTCTTGCCACCTGAGACCTGGAATGGGTATCACTTCATTAACTACTTTTTGCAAACGCTCACCTGGGCCTGTTTTAGCTGTACTGGTAACAGGAGCCTTGGTTGGTCTAGAGCTAATATCCTGGAGCTGTATATGGCCTAAATACGAATGGGGTCCAGCACTAAATACATAATTGTAATTCCTTCCTAATACAAACGTCTGCAGATCAGCAGATTGGGCGTTTTCAAGATTCAAGAGGAGGGGGTGACAACTTTTACCCCATTTACAGCCCCTAAGTGGTTGCAGAAGGGCTGTAAGATGCATTCTCTCACGGAGAGTCCTACCCGTTCTATCCTTAGGGAACATGGCTTCGCTAGGTTTATATCCCCAATCTTTCCCTGTACTCCAGGCAGCATCTGTCCAATAGTGACAATTATCATTGTATTGTCTGGTAACACACAGATAAAACTGGATAGTTCCCTCTACTATCCGTTCAGTGTCAAGGCACTTGACTACATCACAGAAATCAAATCGCCAGATATTCACCGGGGCTGTCAGATTTACCCAGAGAATAGTGGGGCCAGAATTCTTATTTACAACAGAGGCCGAAAAGGTAGGGGCGAGGATGGCCCCCAGTCCCAAGGTCAAAAACAACAGCAACATTTCCCTTCAGTCACTACTGTGACTAAACACTGGTTCGGTCTCTTTTACAGTGTGAAGCGTGAATCCAGGTGCTCTTTCCTTCAAGTTTTACTGCAGTGGGGGTGACCAGGATCACTGTATGAGGTCCTTCAAATCTTGGCTGGAGACAATCTCTGCGCACAAACTTTTTCACATACACCAGGTCTCCTGGCACAAAGTCATGGACCACGTCACCTGTGGATTCTGGAAGAGAAGCAGAAACTGTAGAATGGGTGTTAGACAGTTCCTTAGACAATGCAATCACAAATTGTACAACTTTATCATTTGTCTCAGACAACTCTTGAGGCCTAATATCTCCTATTTTAGGTGGAGCACCGAAAAGAATCTCAAAGGGGGTCAAGCCGTGTTTTCCCTGTGGGGTGTGTCTGATATGGTATAAGACCACAGGGAGCAAATCTGGCCATGGGAGTGGGTGGTCCTGGCTCATTTTAAGCAACTGTGTCTTAATTGTAGAGTTCATTCTCTCAACTTTGGCTGAACTGGAGGGGTGATAAGGGGTGTGTAGACCCAAATCTGTCCCTAACATGTGCCACAATTCCTCGTAGACATTGGCAGTGAAGGCTGGGCCTTGATCTGATTCAACAACTTCGGGTATTCCAAATCTGCACGAAATTTCAGTGATGAGCTTCTTAGCTGTAGTTTTGGCAGTCATATTGGTCACTGGGTAGGCTTCAGGCCATCCTGAGAACATATCCACAGCCACTAGGACGTACTCATACTTTCCTGACTTGGGCATTTGAATATGATCAACCTGGATTCTCTGCCAAGGGTAATCTGGTTTGGCAAGATGCTGAAGTGGAACCTTGGCGGTGGCTGTTGGGTTACAGATGGCACAGACTGGGCAGGCTCTTGAGTAAGCTGTGACAGTGGTAGAGATTCCTGGGGCCCAGTAGAGCTTCTTAATACAGGCTAGTGCTTGGTTCTTTCCTCGATGAGTTGATCCATGAGCCCATGCTGCAACGGCTGGATACATTCTTTTGGGTAGACAGGGTCTCCCATCCACCTTATAGAGTCTAGGAAATTCGTATTGTCCAGCAGAACTACGATTCCCATGAATGGCTCCTGCAGCTTCCCACTGTTTCTTTTCTTCTCTAGAGGTCAACTTTTGTTCTTCCCACAATCTTTCTTCAGGTGGTCGAGCTGGCTTCCAGCCAGATCCGGTAGCAGGGTATTCCATTTCCATGTCTTCTATCAACTTCTTCTTCTTCTTTCTTCGGGCTTCAGACTTCTCAAAGTCTCGTTCTTCTTCGGCTTGGGTAGCTTCCTTGGTTGCTTGTTCCTTTGTTTGTGCTCTGGTAAGCACAGGCATCACGGGTGTAGCAGTGTCTTCCCAACAGGGTTTTTCTGGTGCTGTTTCTTCTTCTTCCCACTTTGCTGAGACATTCTTTATGGCAGCAGCTTTGGCAGCTTGATCTGCTAAATGGTTTCCTCTAGTTTCCTTCGAGTTGACTTTCCCATGAGCTTTGACCTTGATCACCGCAATCTGTGCGGGGAGCTCTAGTGCCTTCATCAGGGCTTTAATCCTTAGTGCATGTTTAACAGGGGTTCCTGTAGCCGTAATGAACCCTCGGGATTTCCATAGGAATCCGAAATCGTGACAGATTCCATAGCCGTATCTTGAGTCAGTGTAGACATTGGCCGTTTTCCCTTCTGCTAGATAACATGCTTGTTGTAGGGCCACAAGTTCGGCTTCCTGAGCTGACAGGTGAGGTGGTAGAGCTTCAGCCAGAAGGACTTCTGTGTCAGTGGTGACAGCATATCCAGTGTGGAACTTGCCATAAGAGTCTGCAAATCGAGATCCATCAGTCCATAGTTGCAAATCAGGGTTGAGGAGTTCCTGAGTTACCACATTCTGTGGTGCAGAAATTTCTTGTTCCAGTGCTTTTACACAGTCATGTGGGTCACCAGGTGATCTCCAGTCTGGTAAATCCTTATACCATTCAGGTAACTCCCCCCTAGAATGTGGAAGCAAAGTGGCTGGGTTGATAGTAGTACATTTCTGGAAAGTGATGTTGGAAGGCAGAAGTAGAGAGCACTGAAGCCTGAGATGTCTTTGGCTCGTCAGATGCTTAGGAGATGTTTGTTGAAGGACGGCAGAGAGATCATGTCCAGCTTGAATGACCAAGTCATGACCAAGGGCTATGTCAGCCGACTTGTCCAGGAGAACATGGGCCGCATGTACAGCCTTGAGACAGGATGGAGCAGTTCTAGCAACAGGGTCCAGTCTGGCTGAGTAGTAGGCCAGAGGACGGAAACGATCAACATGTTTCTGTGCTAGCACACCAGAGGCATATCCTTCAGACTCTGAAACAAAGAGGTGGAACGGCTGAGTGTAGTCAGGGAGACCCAGAGCAGGGGCACTGACAACAGCTTCCTTGAGAGTCTCAAAACAGTCCTTTTGCTGAGCATAGATATACGGATTTTCAGCATGTTCCCAATCTGGTCCTCCAGTTTTAAGACAGTCATACAAGGGTTGCATGAGTCTTGAAGCATCTGGAATCCACTGTCTGCAGTAGGTAATGAGTCCTAGGAAAGACTGCATAGCAGAGTACGTCTTCGGATAAGGGATGTCCTCGATGGCATGTTTTCTGTCCTCGGTGAGGTGTCTCGAACCTTGAGAGATGCAGTGGCCGAGGAAGACAACTTTCTCTTTGCACCACTGGACCTTGGCCTTTGAGACTTTGCAGTTAGCAGAGTGGAGGAAGAGGAGTAAGGACTCAGAAGCAGCAAACAGATTCTCTTCAGTTCCACAGAGGAGTAGGTCATCAACATACTGGAGAAGCGTGACATGAAGATTCTGTAACACCCACGGATCCAGGGTCATCTTCATAGCATGTGTGAACTGGTTAGGGGAGTTCTGGGCACCTTGAGGTGTCCTGGTCCAGGTTAGCTGAGATCCTTGAAACGTGAAGGCAAATAAGAACTGTGAGTCTTCATGAAGCGGGACACTGAAGAAAGCATTAGCCAGGTCAATAACGGTGAAGAGTGTTGCTGAAGTAGGCACTTGAGAAAGCAAGGTATTTGGGTTGGGTACCACAGGAGTTTCCAAGATGGTGGCTGAATTGACTGCTCTGAGGTCCTGTACAAGTCTGTATCTCGGAGGGTCTCCAGGAGCTGTCTTTTTCTTTACCGGAAACAGGGGCGTGTTGCAGGGTGAAACACATCTGATTAGCACTCCAGAACGCAGGAGGGAGGTAATCTGAACTCCAAGGCTTTGCTCTTGGGCAGCCTTAAGTGGATACTGAGGTAGTCTGGGGTACGGATGCCCAGGTTTGAGGTGTACTTTTACTGGAGGCACTTTGAGCAGACCCACATCTTCAGGTCCAGTTGACCACAGACCGGTAGGTACATTAGGCAAATCCGGGGATGGTGTCGTTTGCAGAGTCATCATCATCAGAGGGAAGGCTTTAAGGACACAACGATCTTCAGCGCCTTGTTGTGAGGCAGGGTCCTGTAACTGCAATTCCATCCCTTGATCACCGAAGGTGATGGTAGCATGAAGCCTTTGAAGGAGGTCAGCTCCTAGAAGGTTGACAGGGCAGGTTTCAGACACCAGAAATTTGGCAAAGACACCAGAGAAAGGGCCAGCTGAGACAGGAACAGTGAGTGGTGATGAGGTTTGTTGGCCTTCAACTCCAATACACGTGAGGTAATCTGAAGACAGGGAAATCGTAGGAGGCAGCTGAGATGAAGAGATAACAGAGGTGGCCGCCCCAGTGTCCACTAAGAACTTGAGAGGTTGGCTGTCCACTTCCAGAGTCACTGTACCGCAAGATGAAGAAGTACAGGTGGCAGGATAAGTGGGCACCGGTTGGCCTGAACTTCATGAGTGTGGAGGAGGAAGAGGTCTCTGAGGGTGTCTCCTGTGGGGACAATCACTTCTCATATGATTAAGACTGCCACACTCCCAACATAGAGGTCTCCCTTGGTCATCACGATCTGGTCTGTCCCTGTAGTGTCGGCTTTGGGACCTTCTTGGTCCTGTAGATGGGTGTCTGTACCGATCCTGAGCCTGATACACCATAACAGGTACTTCTGAGACCTCTGCCATATACATGGCTAGTTTCTTCTTGCCTTTGTCCTTCTGTGCTTCCTTCTCGGCTTCTTTTTCTGCTTCTTTTTCTTCCCTTTGAAGCAATTTCTGATAACTCTTCACAACAGTAAGGGCCTGTTTTAGGGGACCATCAGGTAATTCGGGACGAAGCTTCATGACCTTATCCTTCAGTGGATCTTCCAGACCATCAATAAAAGCACGGACCAACAAGGCTGCCTGCGTCTTCACATGAGTTGAATAACCCAAATCTTCAAACTGCATAGTTAGTCTGGCAGCATATTTCTCCACAGCTTCTCCAGATTCTTGTCGTATATCCTGTATTGATCCTGCTTCGTCACAGAGACGATCCTGGGCCCACTTTGTGAGTTGAGCAATAAACTCCTTTCCAGACTTGAACTTGTTGAGAGGTCCTGCTTTAGTGGAGTCCAATTCCTTCATGATGGTGGGGAGAAAGTATTCGGAGGCTCTGATAGATGTAATACCTGATAGATCTGACCATGTAGCCCCATAGATGCTCCTAATCTGCTCCAGTCTCCTCACATACTGCATGGGAAATTTGTCTGGGTCACATAACTTGCTGACAATAGCATCAATCTGTACCGGAGTGAAGGGTTTGTACTTCAGCTTCAGTTCTTCTTCTTCTTCGTCATGTGTCACTACCTCGCCCTCCGGGGCAGTTGGGGGTGCTGTGGGTGTTATCTCATCCAGAGGCTTTATACCCGTATGCATCAGTGGCACCATGTATTCAGCTACCAAGGGCATGATGCCCTCTAATCCAGACTCGTGGTAACAGACGATTCTGACTTCTTGTAAGTCTAGATTTGGGGTTGATTGGAGGCAATTCTTGATGACTTCAACATGTTCCTTCATACAGGGGCCCAGTGGGTATCCAAAGAGTCCTGAAGATATCAATGGTACAGCCAAAGTTCTACGAGGAAGTGTATCTCTCCCTAGCCGTCCTGCAAGGATGACCACTGTCTGCAGGGCAGTCTGCAACATTGTACGGCAGTGTTCGGGTGTCCTGTAGTCGTATATAGGGCCTGCAGTATGTAGCACTATATCACAGGGCAAATTCCCTCCCTGGGTAGTCATAGCATCTCCTGGATGCAAGGGGCCATAATTGGCAAGGTAGGCCTGACACTCTTGGGCTATGGATGGGCCCCCCTTTTTAGCTATCTGTTGGGCCAAACCACCTCTATGTGACAGGGTAGAATTAGCTGGGTTCACTATGGCTCCCACCTGGTGGGTAAGTATGTCCCCATAGCCCACTGTGAAGAGAACCTGGGAGCCCTGAGGTGTGATGTAATAACGTGAATGACAGGGGAACCAGATTTCGGGGTCATGGGGCAACTTAGAGGATTGGTTGAGAGGGGTAGGTAGTGTGCTCCTTCCAGGCCGGGGGGATTCGAATGGACCTAATAGCATTGGCAGGGCAGGGGGATTTGTAGCGGCCTGGTTGTCCTGGTCCTCTGATTCTTCATCATCTCCGATAACATGGCGTCTCATACGCATTGCGGACTGAAAAGCTGCACTGCCGGTCAGAGCTTCAAGGGTAAAGGGACCCTGACCTGGAGTGTTTACAAATATCACAGTGGGTTGCACTGGGAGACTAGACCCCGAGACTAAAGTGGATACGGGAACATTGGAGGTGGAGGCAGCATCAGTCGGTGCTGAAGGTTTCTCAGGAAGTGGTGGTCCCTGATAGTACTCGCCGGAAAGTGTTACCAGTGGGCATAGTGGCTGGGGAGGAATTCCAGGTGCACCAAGATGGCTGCCGGTGGAGGCGTGGCATGCCCCACTTCCGGGGGAAGTTCCGGGTGCACCAAGATGGCCGCTGGAGGAAGTGTGGCATGCCCCACTTCCTTCCATTGTCTGGGCGGAACCCCGAGGACGACCCGCCCCACACACACGGCAGGTTTCCACCCAGGTTGGATTCTGCACGCCACAAACAGGACACACCCACGCTTCT